>NC_137736.1:39053169-40391960 GCF_963264785.1 Psittacula echo | reverse complement strand
ATAAACTGATAAAATCACAGGCAAAATCACAATTTTGCTGGGGTCAAAGGCAAAACTCCACTGGAAACTGATTTTGCTTCAAGATCAAAAGTCAACATCTGCTCTACTTAGTGTCGCATTACAGAGGAAGATAGCTGTTTGCTTGTGCTGTGCTTGAGAGGCCTTGCTGAATGCTCAGAGCGTCTGTATACTTTCCTATAAATGTATACAAATGAAGCTGTTCTGTACTTTTGTACATTGTATCACACTTCTGTATACTTTATATATATATGCATGTGTAGATACACATTGATTTTAATATATCCTTATATTTCAGGGTTCCAAGGTGGGTGTGTACATATTTTGAGCCACTAAATTCTATTTTCATCAACCTGCTTCCTCAGTTTCGTACTTCTGTCTTACACTTTTTCTTGCCAGTGTTATCAAGTGATACCAGCCTGCCAAAGAAACACACAGCTTTTAGAACAGTGCTTTCTTAAGCGTTACAAGATACAGGTTTTTTTACTTCTTTTTTTTCAAAAAAGGAAGATATGAACAGAAGATAGAAGATTATTACTACTGTATCATACTTGCAGTCCCTGAAAACAACTGAAATGACCCACATATGTACCTTCTTATTTTTCTATTTTCAATTCCTTTATACTTTTACAGTTCGGAGTACCTGATGATACTGTAGTAAACCTAACCCAAATGTGTCTATTCAGTCTGATGTCTTGTTTGTAATAATAAAGGACTGCCTCATTAGGTCAGGAGATCAAAATGTGTAAGTTTTGCTGCACAGTTATAGTAAAGCATAAAAAAATTACCTATCTGTTGCAAAGGCTTTTAACCATCTCAACCTGGAGGATGACAAGTGTAATGTGTTAGTAAGCCATTATTGCACTGCCCACTGTAATCTGCCTGAAAAACTAATGTATACAAGAAATAAATCTTTGGAGTCAGGAGTGTTTTCAGGAGTAATATACCTAAAATTTAAGGTGCAAAGACTTGCTAAATCCTAATTCCTTTCAAAATTACTGCACCATTATAATTATATGCATTTTGACTCGGTTTCTCAGGAATATTCAAGGACTGCTATTGCTGTAGCAGTATGATGACTACTCGGTTGAATGGAGATAAAAAACAGTTTCTGCCCTAGAAGACCATATATATTGAATGTAAATGTGTACATGGGTACTAAAGATACTATCAGATGTACTGATAGTATGTACTGAAGCTTGTCCAATTGCCAGCTGACGTTGTGATAAAGTAAAAGATGTTATTAAATCCTTATCTCCGTGCAAACCCACCCTCAAAGACCAGCCAGACCTCCTAGGGTACTGAACTACCAAAAAAAGCCAACCTTATCTACAGTCAACTGTCAGAAAACTATGATACAAATATGATTTCTGATAATTTCATAAACCACAGTTTCACTGAATTTTATAATCCAAATTTGCCGTAAATTGCTCTTTGCATGGAATTTGGATAATGTCATAATTAGACAAGCTATATAGTAAGAATATAGCTTTCTCTTCTGAGGCTTATCTCTTGCCATGTGTCTCCTCAGGCAGTGGCAGAGGTCTCTGGCAGAATTCCCCAGACTTCTGCAAGGCAGTCCTTACTGTTGCCCTCTTCTCCTGCACTCTTCTCCTGCACATTTTTTGGCTTAACTTTTGATCCAGTTACATTTATTTTTCCCTTTCAGCACTACAAAAAAATGTCTGGGGCAGCTTCTAACTGAAACCACCACCTCAGCCTCCTCACTCCTCAAAAAAATGTGTGCGCTCCACCCTTCTCACACAGCCTCTCAAAAGCACTGCTTTCTTTGGTCTGGTTTCTTGCGGGTAAGGAATGGGGTATTTGGACACTCTCAGACTACATCAGTGTTGCTTTCAACCGAAGAGTCTTGGCAATATGAGTTTTAAACCAGACCCCTCATGAAGATGAGCTCATGCTATATACATCCTTGGGAAGCCTAATTATCAGAGCTCCCTGCACCACTGAGGAAATAAAAGTGAGTTAAGGAAAACACATCAGTTTTCCCCTGACCTTCAGTGTATTACTTTTTTTCCTGAACTTGTTTGGAAATACAGACCCCTTAATTCCTTTCCTGATTTTTGGCCTATTTCCCCCCTCTTTGTCTTTTGGTCTTATTCATTTGCCTGAAAGTCCTGTTCATTTTATATTCCCATTGTATGGTCTGGTTTTACCTGAATAAAAATGAGCTCATCTACAAGAAAATTAGAGCTAACACTTATATTCAATTTTTAATAAAGCTTGTTCAGTCAAACTTATTTATTAAAGAAGGAAAAGATACTACTGTAGCAGTAAAAATATCTGTTTAGATTCAGGAAATGTGTGTTTGTTTCAGGATATATACTGGTTTACACTGACCAGCAACATTACTCTCATCCCACAACTATATACTGTGCCAAGAAAGTAAAACAAAACAAAACAGAAAAACAGACAACAAAATCAAACACTACCACAACCCCCGAAGTCAGAATCACATCCCAAAAGTAGCAAGTAGTGTGGCTCCAGCAGCACATTACTGACCTATTTTGGAGCACTAGTTTGATACTGAGTCACAACTTGTCTTAACCATTTTTTCCATGTTGTCTCACTCAGGTACGAAGCTGTATGTTGCCTGGCTTGTGAAATCTTAAATGATCTCATTTACAGCAATAGCTCCAGTCTCCAGTAAAACAAAACTTTCTTAACATACATCTCACTGATAAGGCTTTAATTGAATTAAACTGACCATTAAGATTAGTATAAATTGAACTGTTCTCTCAGACTTGCTGATAATCGCTTGACAGACCAATAAATCCAGGGTTCCTAAACAGAATGAGTCATGGTGCCCAATCGAACACTATCCTTACTGCTCCCCTCCCTTACTCCTCACCTTTAAAATGTCACAGGGATTACACAATAATTTACTCTAGAATGCTTGTCAGAGATTTGCTGTTTTGATCCCAAGTAATTAAACAGTCCTGAACCTGCATACAGAAAGCAAGTTCCAAATGTTCAGTATAACATCTAAGATGTGAACTGTAAAATACACTAAAATATTCATCACTTCAGTTGCAAATTACACAAGAAGTAATGCAGACTCTGGACCTTAATCCAAGCTCAGAAAGGTTAATAAAAGAACACAACCAGAAGCTAACTTGCACTATTCAGGATTTTTTCTTTAAATAAAAAGTAATAATAAAGTGATAAGTAGGTTTTCTCTTCTTTTTTTTTTTTTTTTTTTTTTCCTTTGCCTATCCAGAGAATGGGAGCAGTTATATTTATACTTCAAGTAAGTAGGTTTGTGGAAATATCAAACAATGGTCATACTTGAGAGTTTTAGAAAAATGATTACTCCCAACTTGTTGAATACTAGTTATCTTTAAAAATAAATTAAGTGTAAGGAACACCACAAATAGTAATGAGTTTAATGATTTACACAATCACTGAGAGTTTTATCCTAACTTATGGAAGTCAGTAGGGAGTTTTATTAATAAAATCAATGTGAACTTGGTCAAACTTTCTTCTGTTTGCAGTCTCCTTCCAGAGACATATTTGAATATTTGGAGGGATTGGTATTTCTCTAAAAGAGACCAACATACAGGTAGATTCAGTGACTGTCTCATGCAGTATTTTCAAATCGTCTCTACATTTGCAGAACAACTGATTATGAGACTAACACAAACCTCAATTTTTTCTTCTTTTCTCCACAAGTCCTTTTCATTTTCTCCACATACAGCAGTAGCATATAATATCATTTTCAAAATGGAATTGCAAAGATCAGAGCTTTTTAAAACAGACACGTGATATGGGGATTTCACCTTCACTCACATGATAGAGACATCATCTAAGGAAAAATGTCTGAACAAATACAGGCTCTCATCGTATGACTGGATACACAGTCCCACGACAAAGACTGGCTGATTCTTTATCACATAATGAGGAAAAGGTATCAGGCAGCAACTGGAAGAGATTCATTACTCTAAAGAGCGAAAGTCATCTTTAAAATTACAGGCTAGGCACCTCCGGCCTAGCTCAACCTCATTAATGGCAAAAGACAAAGTTGGAAACCTGTCTTATTTTGACCTTTTTGATTTTCTGCAATTTTGAGGCTGTTAAGAGGAGTTTCAGAGGAAATCACTGTCTGAAAAATATCCATGTTGAAAGCAAGCCGTAATAGCAGACAGCTATCAAGACAGCAAAACGAAGTATGTAACAACAGCAAGATGAAGCTGGACAAGTTCAAAATAGCAACTGCAAGTTTTTAAATGTGAACAATGCTAAACAAGTATTTCTAGTTCTGGTGTTCTCTCCAGATCTTTAAGTAATGATCTGATATATTTCTGAAAGAAAAGCTGTAATTCTAGCTTAAAACTATGGATGTGGTACCAAAGCTAGAAGAAACATTACAGAGAAGTCAGTCTAATCTTAATGGTCCCTAAGGAATCAACTCCATTACAGTTTTCACTTGTCTTTGGTTCATGACTTTACCTCTCGGCATGTCCTGTTGCTGTCCTTTGTAACACTGATTTATGATATGATAGAATTGCTGGTTCTGAAACTAATCTGGTGGTTTTGTTCTCGGCATTGCTGTCAACTCTGTACTTCAGGAAACATCTATCTAAAACTCTTAATAATTATACATTTTACCTTTTCTACTCAGAGATTCAGTCCATGGAGGAGACACCTCCCTTCATCAACCCTTTCTCCAGGCTAGTAACAATACCTCTTGAGAATTTTAAGTATCCTTTGGATGTTCAAACCAGCACGTTCCTATTGCTACGACTTCTGAATGCTTTCCAGGTCTTGTTTAAGGACAAACAATTGATTAAGAACACCACCCAGAGATCTGCCCTAAGGCTGGATAGTTTTGAGTGGCAGAGGATGTGGAATAGTATGGGCAATTACCTAGGCCAGTGGGCACCTCCAGTTTTGGAACTTTACCCCTGAACAAGTACAGAATCTGGAAAATCTAGTAAAATATTTGGAAAGAACATGCAGTCACCCTGGCAATTCGAGAGAGATACAAATCACCACAACATGCTGTGGCCTGGCCCATACCTGTTCAACACTATTCAGTACCCTCAAGAGGAAAGGAAGCCCTCTGGATATGACAACAAAATGAGAGGCACTGTGGCTACTCCAACCCCAGCAACAGACAGTGCATCCCACTGAGAGGGTACATCACACTCCCTGTCATGCACCAGCCTCTAGGAATATCAGATGATACAATGGACTGTTAAAGACTACGCTGAAAGCAATGGGTGGGTGGGACCTTCAAACACTGGGATCCACATTTAGCAATAGCCATCTTGTTGGTTAACATTACAGGATCTGCCAACTAAGCTGGCCCAGACCAATCAAAAATGTTACGTACTGTAGAAGGGGATAAAGTTCCTGTAACGCATATAAAAAATACGCTAGGGAAGACAGGATGGGTTACTGCTGCCTCAGACCAAGGCAAACCCATTTGTGGGATTGCTTTTGCTCAATGAACTGGGTGCAGCCGGTAGGTAACGCAGGATGGGGAAGTCTGATATGTACATCAAAGGGATTTGATTCTGGGTGAGAATAACCAATGACTTGAATTGTATGATGTTAACTGCTATATAACACTGTGTGTCATCACTACTATGTTTCCGATATGCCATATCAACAGTATTATAGCAGAATTACCTGGATTAATAAATTTGATTTAACCAGGTTGAATTTGACTCTAATTGACAAAGTCTCAAATTTTTTGAGACATGTTTCCAGGACTAGGTTAAGAACCAGCATTTTGGGGTTGATAAACTGGCATAAGCACATTTAAATATATAGATATCCAAACAGCATAAGCATAAAACTTTACTATGAGACATTCTTTTTTTTTTTTTTGGAGTCTTTCTAATGATATCTCTGTCAAACATTGCTTACTTTTGGATGTACCGTTATGAATCTTCTATCAAACATGGCAATGACTCATCAAATGTAACTGCTAACACTCCCTCACATACAGTACAATTAAGATAGAGCAAATAAAAACAGAAGGAGCTTCAGTTTCATGGTCATTTTGAGCTTAATATTAAATATATGTTCAAATAATTGTACAATTGGGATTTAAGATATGCCTATAGTTGTTTGATTTGGGGAGTTTTATTTGTTTGGGGTTTTTTTTAAGTATGAACTGTTTACTTCTCTCTCCAGCTGTACAGGCAGTTTTTTCAAACCTTCTTTAAGCAAGTGTAAAGCAAGCAGAGATAGCTATAAGACAATTTGATAAATTGTTAATCATATACAAACATTTCAGAACTCTTTTTTTGTTTCCTTGTCATTGATCTGCAATAACAAGAATGTCTAAAAGTAAAGAGGGCAATCTTATGTTTTATTTTTTAAAAGCAAGATGAGATTCTAGCTGTGAATGGACATATAAATCTTCACTACTAAGTCAAAAGGTGTGAAGAAAGTTTCCAATCACAGCCACTGACATACCGACATACTACTCCACCAAACCCTCTGGTTTTAACTTCCTGCATAAGAACTCTACTGAGAATAAATAAAATGCAATTTTTGCTCTCCTTTTCCACCTTTTTGCTCCCTGCTCCTCCATTCCTCAGATCAGCAGCTATTTTTTAACTTCTTGTCCTGCTTGGGAGGGCTGGCGGAGGCGGGCTCAGGAGCTGCAGCACGCCACCCCTGATTGCCCATTCAAAGGGGGAACAACCTGGGCACAAGGGGCTGGCCGTCCTCCACCCCTGTCTTTCTCCATTGTGTACCTGCAGTAGCAGAGGCAGCATAGAGACTGGTGACCTTTGGGAAATGCTCTCATGCAATGGGAATAGGAATTCATCATTAATGTACTCACACGCACGTTGCTTGTCTTTGTTAGCTAAATTAGCACCAGGTCAGAGTGCCCAGGCAGACTAATGAATTGCAGAATTGCACAGCTTCCCCAGTAAAGAAACAGGTTTTACTTGGTTCCTCTTCCTCATTTCAGTATATCCTTTGCCTTCCAATTTGTACATGAACTACACACTACATCTGATGTTAGCCAAAAGGCAGTGAAGCAACTGTGAGACTGGTAAGGCACTTGAACAGGCTGCCCTGGAAGTGTTCATGGGCAGACTGGATGGGGCTTTGTTAGCTTAATGTGTATCTTCTTAAACATTCTTAATATTTCATATTTAATTATATTTGCTTGATACCCACTTGATAGTAGCCATCTTTAGGAGTGACTTACTGATCACTAGCATGGCAAATATTCTAAGGCTGCCCTTACTGATAAGCAAATGTTCATCAGCCCTGTATTAGTGATAGTAATAAAGATGGACTATACTATACAAGTGGATTTAACTGTTTGAGACAAACTAACTGCAAAATCTAAAAAGCCCCCATGTTGTATCTACCAAAAGGGGGAAAAGCTTCAAAAGCGGAACTTGGCTTCTCTATCATCTGTTCTGTACAGCACAGAAATAAAAGGGAATATGAGATTAAAGTTATGCCTTAGCTTTAAACTGTTACATTATAGCACATATGTGATGTGACATGCATTTAGAAGAAGCCTGTACAATATCTGGAGTCTTATGTTTCATTTGCAGATATGGCACTAACTAAAGTTATTTCTCCACTTCATTGTTTTTACTGAGTTTATTTTGTTATATAGCCTTGGGTTTAGGCTTTCAAATATAGTGGTAAATGGAAAACAAAATGAACCATGAGTTTGCGAAAAGAAGATTGCACTAGTTTAACCTGATATCCTCCTCTGAGAAGATAACTGAACTTCTAGACAAAGAAATGAAATGGATTTAGTCTGTCTGAACATCAGCATTTGACAGTACCTCAAGTACCTAAGCTCCAGATGACTAGAATTCACCAGCGGAAGACAGCTAACAAAAAGGCATGTTTAATGGAAGACAAGCCTGAGAAAAATAGGAATTCGTTAAAGAATCTCAAGACTAGTAAGAACAAGGAGAAATGTCAATTAGTGTGATGAAAGGGAATCACTTGCAGATAGTTAAGATACTTGAGTCATTTTTTTAGTGTTCATGTGACAGGAGGCATTAATGACCTTTATGCTAACAGTTCATGCCAAAGTAGTGACATGATGACAAAAAATTTGAGAATCACTGTCAAGACACAGGGAGATTGAAATATCAGACAAAAAAAGCTGCACAATGTTCAGGACCATGTTAATAGAAATGGACTGAAATTCAGTAGCAGAAAATAAAGACTCTAAGAATATGGAATTTCCTCTATATGTTGTGGTATAAAGTATTAGTTGAGTATCTTAAGGGCAGACCTGGACTTCCCAGTGGAAAGTAGTTATTAAAAAAAACCCAAAACCACCCACAAAACAACAAAACAACAAACAATAATTAGCTATTATCAGGTGACCTATTTTAATTTCAGAGAAAGTAGTATTAGTATCATTAACAACTGAGCTAGACTCCAATCAAACAGCAATGGCAGGCTTGAACAGCAACTCTCCATTCCTCCCAGAATATCATTACTGCTTTAACACTTGACACCACTACCTTCCTATGAGCAATCCGTAATTATGTAGACTGACAGTCCCCATTCCAGCAAACTTGATGTGCATGTGTATTTACATAAATATAGAGGTGCACAGATTTGACAGAAATGCAGAGAACCCTGGAGTGTATGTACAGAACAAAAAAAGAAAACCTGAGATGTAAATATTACCCATTTAACCAATACTGTGGAACGTAAAACGTTCTCCAAAATATCTGCTGCAACATATTCTTACAGCACAGATTAGTTTGTGATAAAATGCTTACAGTAAATGTCAGTGTGTGAAATACACCTGAGTTACAGCTGTGACAGTGAACTGGTAGATCCAAAATTATCTACTGCTTTCTGAATATATTAACACAGACTGTATTCATTTAATATATGTAATTGTTTATACTTTCCAAATGTAAAAACTTATTAAGAAATTCCATGTTCAACCTTAATCAATGTTTGTGGATAGCTGTTCTAAATGGCATTGCATTCAGGATTGTAATAGCCTCAGTAAACAGAAATGTTTGACAATGTCCCTCATGCCTGAAGTAATTTCCATCGATTTTCACTGCTTTAATTTGCTTTGGCAAGAAGCTACACTGTGATAGTCAGTCTTGTGCACATATGCTACTCTCAACTCTATTATCAAATACCTATTTTCAGTTATTTATTTTGTAAAATAAAATACTTTGTATTTTCACTACTATGCTCCTACACAGTTAGGGTCAACCCTTCTCTCTCCACTCCAATAAACCTATTAAAAATATAGAATTCTTTTGCTTTTACCACAGAACATTAAACAGTTTCATCATGACCTTATCAGATATGATGAATTTATTCCGCAGATCCACTTTATTTATAAAACTCTGAAATAGCTTTGTTCTCTCTCTTTTACTCTCCTGACATAACTAGATTATTGGAATAAGACAAGCATGTATAATTACAATACAATAATTGTGACTCACTTTTGTTTTCACAGATGCTCGTGAAATACCCTACCAAACACAGGTGCAAGAGAACAGAAGTTCTGTAAAATCAGAGCACATCGCCTTGGAAGTTCCAGCCCTTAACTCATGATCAAACCTTCAAATAAGGACAGTAATATCCTGAGTAGTTAGTAGCAGTGAGATTGCCAGTACCTGAGAGATCAGTTAGGTTTACTTGGATACGTATGCAGCTCTCTTAGTGTGCTTATTTCCTTCTTTCTGCTATAGATTTTAATAGTCTACATACTTTAAGTGGAATCATATTTGTAAGTTAGTAGTGAGACAAGTAACTAAACCCTAATTCTTTTGGTTTTGAACACAATTATTGTAATTATAGGCCATTATAATTTGTGCCAAGAAGTTTCAAACTTAGTTTTCAGGATGTTTTCAGTAATGCAGCATCCATCTTCACTGTCATGTACTTTTTATGACAGACACATGCATTTTCTTCTGACAAAATTTCTTCTCCGATTCAAATTCTTTATTGCAAAATCCATTAATGCTTGTCATCAGCTTGTCAGCTGCTTAAAACCAAGCTTTTTACAGCAATCAGTCAATGTCTTGAAATCAATTATGGGTAATCTAAAAATATTTTGAATTAAATGTGTTACTATTACTTAGTCTAATTACTTCAATTGATTTTATGAAAGATATAAAAGTTGGTAAAAAGTCAGATTCAATTTTACTTAATTGTGCTTTGTTATTAAAAAACTGGGCTTTAACAGTCTTGGGAAGGCAAAAGTGAATTATTTCCTCCTGTTGCCAATTTTGTTATTTTTAAGTAGAACCTTCAGCCACAAGAATGAGACACACAGGCCTGAGACACGAAAGTATTAATTTCAGCCAAACAGACACATAAAGAGAGAAAGGAGATCATTAAAAAGTCAGCTTAGAATTTTTAAATTTTTTTCACTTTGATTCTCCTCTTTAGAGGAGAAGGTAGAGAGAAGGTATCTGGGCAGCTGTGTTACGCCGCAAATGCATTTAACTAGCAGCCAAACCAATGCGTTTCCCAACCACATTTAGATCCTCTTTCCATAACCAGACTTCTTTTTTAATTCTTTTTTTTTTTTCCATCCACTTTAAAATAGCAGTACAATGACTGATCACTCTGTTTTTTATCCAGGCACAACTCCCCTTGATGTCATGGCAAATGCTTTACAAAGGCCGCATGATCAGCTTCATGCAGAACAAAAATAAAGGCTGTGTGCAGAATGCTGTCAAACCTTTACTGATGCAAGAAAATCTGTTACAACTTGGTTTTTAGCACTGCAATTTATAAAGCTGTTTTCCCTTCCGTGTACAATCAACACTGAAACATAAGGGCAGGAGGGGTGTCCTTTTTTTCTCAGTCTCTTATTCTTTTCCTTGATATTCCATGGAAGTATTTCTTTTTAATTTATTTCTGACTGCTAAAAATATATTTAGCAATTTCTTTTAACTACAAAATAGAAGAAAATGAATTAGCAATTAATTTGTTTATAATACGATTATCATTTAAAAATGTAACAAGGCTTAAACTTCCTTTGATATCCCAGTTGTTTATTTATCACTCAAAGCAAAACCCAATATTTTAGTTGTTAGAGTAACAAAAACCTGCATTAGATAGGGATTACATACGGTAGCTGAAATGCTGTAAAAACTAACATAAATTAGTGTCCTAATCAGCGTGATGAATTCACACTGTTGAAGTCATTCCTCCTTAAGACAGTCAGTGTATATATTTTAAATAAAAAATTATTGTAAAACAAAAATAAAATTTGATGAAACCTCACATTAGAATTTCATCCTTAAGCTCTGAATCTGGAGGAATACAATTTAGTAGAAAGCTGGCATTGGAAAGAACTAAGTAACTAATAAATTGTGAACTGCCTTAAGTTCTGTGCTTGATCAGTTGTCCAATCAAGCTGTAAAACCTAATACTCTCTAATCAATTTAATTTTTGGCAACAAGGTTTCCTACTTGCAGAATGAAAACATGAGAGGCAGCTTGAGTTGCAATTCAGAAAACCAAATCTGTAAATGTAGTTAAATATGAGATTCATTCTAGGCTTCAGGTACAGAAATTCCTATCAATAACTAAACTTTTCATGTTAGTCTCCACCTGTGGCACATGGATGTTCTCCATATAGAAGAAGATGGGGCCTGACCCCATGCTGACTCAACTCAGAGAAACTCTTTGCTTTGGCTTAAAAAAACTTAAGCATGTATCACTTACAGCCATTGCTAAAGGTCATGTTATAGCGTACAGACAACTGAGAGGATTACACCTAATTATTTTTGGTGCCTCAGAATGAAGCATTTTCCTGGACAACAAACACCATAAAACTGGATTTTTTTTTAAATATATTGTATGCTTTTGCTCGTTTGTCTTTCTCACATTTACTCTCTCCAGTGATTTATTTCATTGTATACTTCTTCCAAGACTATATTAAAAAAAAGGCTAGATTACTATTCAATGTCTGTCCATTTTCCATTATATATAAAACATAACTGCTAGTGTCAGATGACTTAGAAATTTGTCTTACGAAAATAAAAAATAATGATACTGCCTTAAAGTTTCCTATGCTTGGTCAAATTTATGCTGGAAATTTTAGGAGTTAGCTTTTTGTTGAGATAAGTATTTTTTCCTGGTCTATGATCACACTAAACAGGAAGGACATGAGAAAAAAAGAACGAAAACTTCTTTGCCTGAGGTCGACAGTCACCTTCCATATAAAGGTTTAGGTGAGTTCTACATCTGGTCTGCCATGTACCTCAATCCCAGTTGGGAATGAGTGTGCTAACTTTTTAGTCTGTATGTTCATTTTTATCCTTACTATGAACTCCACTGAAAGTATTTTTAATGTTTCAGTATGTGGCTCTTGTTTCAATAAATACCTTGATTTTCTTCCTCTCTTTTTGTCAGGTGCTGCTACATTAATTCTAAGAGAGAATTACTAATATATTGCTCCTGTTCTTCCAAAAGAGTTCTTACATACTTTCCTTCTACTTTACTGCAAACATTAATGGTGAAGTTCATAAAGTTTGTCTTCACTGCTACATAAACTGTTAATAATATTTGTTTCTACTGCCCTGTCTTGCTTGCTTAATTAATCTGCAGTTCTATTCTAATTTGAATGTTAGGCTTCCTAATATGTTGCTGGAACTGAATCCTCAGAATCATTTCTATTTGTTACAGTCCTTTCCCTCACAGGCAATATTTTTAAGATTCTCATCCTATTTTGGATGCAGTGAATTGTGCCTTATAGAACAGTACTATTGAAGGAATTGTTAATGTTCAGTAACATCTCCACAATATTTAGATACATCATATGAAAGAGACAAAAAACTGTGTTATAGACATTTTTTGGGTCTAAATGCAAACTGTTTATTGTATCACAACTAACATGCATTTCCTTGAGTCTTGTGATTTTGAATTTAGAATTTTTACACGGTTGAAATAAGCATAAAAATATACAAATTCATACATAGCTTCATCCCTGTGGACCTAGGGAATCTTGCATACTGCTTTGTCCAGCAAAAACTTGGCAGTGAAGTGACCTCACCTACAAGAAATGAGTTTACAATAGGCACATTTTAGATGCTGGCATTGGTATACTTAATTTCTCTTCTTTTTAAATTTCAAATTTTAGTCCTCATTCATGAGAGCAAATGCTAAGCAGTTTTTTTTGTTGGGTTTTGTTTTGTTTTTTTTTTTTTTTTGTTTTTTTTTTTTTTTTGTTCTTATTATAACCTGTATTAATTCCTGCTCTTCAGTCTCTAATGTCTTTCAAACAAAGACTTTATTGTGGTTTTGGTTTTGTTTAATGGGAAAAATTAGATGAAGATGATAAGTTCAAACCTTTCAAATACAAAGCCACACAAACATTGGGACTGATATGACCAAATGCAGACCAGCAGCCACCTCTGACTAGTCACTCAAATCTCCATTTTTAGCCAGTGGAGAGGAACAAGTACTGTTAGCTCAGGACCAATCACACTTTGTAACTCTACATCTGAAGTAGTCATTTGGGCTGCCCAATAAACAATGAATAAACAATCCTCCTTAATCTCAGCCTACAACAGGCATCTAACATCAAATGAATAATTTCTCTGAAATCTCTTTGAAGGGCTCATTTCTCTCCACTGAATTGAGCCTCAATTCTCAGGTCACTTCCTTGGAGGTATGGCTGTATATTATATACACCTACAGTAAGATAAGGACCATCTCAGCTCATGCTGATTTACTGGATAGCAGCAGATATTATCAGAAGGATTTAAGAGCAGGGTATGCCTAGATAACCTCCCACTGACTCCCAAATGCCTCCAGAGGTCCTTGCACCCCAGGCACTGTGTTTCAACCACCCTTGTGGTGTTTACGTGCCTTCTCCCAGTTGCTTCTTAATTCCAACTATAATTTCACTTTGAAAGCATTCCATGGCAATAAATCTCACATTTTAGTCATGTACGAGGGAAAGTGGAAGGGACAGAAGGAGAGTGGGCAGGTGGGCGGGCGGGAGGAACGGAGGGAAAATAAAACTCAGCTTCCTTTGTTCTTAACCTGTTGCTCAGTTGTTACTTTTAAGAATCTGGCCATTTTGGTGTGATGGGGAAAAGCAGATGACAAATCCTTGTGCACTAAAGCTAGGGAAGACTTCTCCCAGCATCCTCTGTGTGCGCACATAATCCTGCTTTCCATTTCCAGAGGTAGAAACACTTCATCAGCACTCTGTGCAGAATGATAATAAAATTTAATTTGGGAATTCTCCATTAAATGCTGCTCTAAACTGTAAATTAGGTTCTCTTGTTAAACAGCTAATTTGTAGTATTGAGTCACTATGTCCTGAAGGCAGCAGCACCTGAAAGCTTCTAAAACTGACTGAAAAGTGAAATATAGAAATAAATAGTATGAGAGCCAGCCTAAACCAGACAGAATTTCCACTGCTAAATTTTTAAAATCACTTCAATTACTCACACTTCATTAAGCGCACATTCTGATCATGTTCCCACAATCCAGTCAACAGGGTGAGAACACTCCCTCTGTATGCATGTGCATGTACCCCTTCAGCACAGCCAGCCAATGACTATATTCATGTCTATCAGTACACAGTTCACTTGGTTTAGCATTTCCCCCACCACCCTGAGTTTGTGTGGTCAGATGAAATTCAGCGTTTTTGTATTGTTTGGATGAACAGATGGTCTACAGTCTGACACAATATCCAGGAAAGAACTCCAGGGAAACTCCTTGCTAACATGAATTGCTGCAAGCAAGTTCTTCATTAAAGACTGTAAAGATCCTGTGAAACTTCCCTGCTTCAAGAAACCCAAACCTTTTCCAGTAGAGAACTGTTCCACTGGAATATTTTAAACCACTTTTACAATATAATGCAATTCACTCTGTATGTGTGGGATTCATTACAACAGGGATTAAAATGACAGATTAGTGTCATGTGAAGCATGCGGCAGGGGATTTGAGACTGAGTCCAGTTGCTGGACACTAGGCCAGCTGAATTGTACTTACTGCTGCGCTACAGTAATACATATAGCTTTGGAATAAAGGGACATGAGGATTAAGGTCTATCCTTCAGAGGGACTTAATAATACAGAGACTTTATCACACAGGAAACTAAAAATGGACTTCCTGGGAAATTTATAAGAGTAGTGGAGAAATGGCAAAGCACAAATGAAAAATAAAAATTCTTAAGGATCCTAAAAGCCCATTACACTCATACAGCACAGATGTTACACAAATGGTAAGCAGGTGGTTTTAAGTAGAAGAAATTCAAAATGATCCCACTGTTATAAATCAATACACTTCAAATAAATTGAATGGAAATTATGGTAAGCAAGAAGAGGTTCCTGGGAAAACAAAAAAATCAGTTCATGTATATAGAGGGTTAAAATGCACTACAGGAAAATATTTGTAGAAGTGACATAATAAAACCCCTATAAATTACATTTCAAATTTAAAAAGCCACAGTATTGAGGGCCTCGCACAGGAAATCCAGAGGAATATTCTAAGAAGTTGTGAATAATTCATGGCTTCTGAAGCACACCCGAGACAGACGATAGGAGAACAAGGAGGTATCCAGGTGTGCTCCTGTCAAGTGTAGTGACATGAGCACACTGTAAATCTGCTAGAGAAAAGCATACACTCATCTCCATCCCACCAAGACACACTGTGAACTGGCTTCCAGACTTGTACCTGTTTTAACATCAAAAGGATAAAGCCCAGAGAAGGATACTGGCTATCACTGGCTACATCTTAAACATTCACAGAATATAAATGCTCCCTGACTTCAGCATGCATTTAGAATTGACCTTAAAGTGATTGCCTGGTTAGAAACAGAAAACAACCTAAACCATACCCACTCCTATCACTTTTCAGTATCTCCCTAGCTTTACTCCCTGTCCCCTGGTGTGTACTTTGAGTGACATATTTTTCACAAGTTATTTTCCTTTTATCAGGAAAATAATTGTCTTTGTTACAGCCCTTGATTGGTGTTCCTTACAGTGAGGGTTTAAGTATAAATTTGATTTCCTATTATAAAATAATGCAATAAAAGCTTACATAAATATCAAGATCTCTTTTAATGGGAAATATTAACATGAAAAAATATGTTCCAGGATGATAGAACTGGCAGCTGGATGTAAAGCTCAGAATAGGTAACCTTGATTATGTGCCTTGCAGGTTGCACCCCACCTTTTTGGTCCACAGGGAACAGTAAGATAGATGGGTTGAACATGTAAAATATTGAATGTGTAACCCAGTCTAAAAGCTAAGATTCACAGGTAAGAGGGCTTGTTTTTATCTCCTCAGAGACATTTTTACTCTTGGAAATACTCCAGCATAAGCACAACACATGTCAAATCCTTAAAATGAACAAACCCACCAATTCAGTAGATTCTGTCTGCAAATTATGTCTGGAGATAGGGGAGAATGTGTAATTATTACTATGAATTTCCAAGAGAGCTTTTTTTGGATTTCTTTTTTCTTTTGGTACATGCACATGCTTGTTTCTTGTCTAAAACTGTTCTGCATAATTTCATCTGCAGCATAGGAGGTATTTTACAATCGAAATACATGAACATGCTATAGATTCGCCTCAACACTTGCTGCCTTTGCAGCCTGAACACACAAAATATGGCAATCCAACTCTTTTATAAAGAGACATATAAGAAAGGGCAGAAAGAAAGCACTAATTCACGTAAATTGTTAATTCTTAAATATATATGGTCAATGTGATTAGATATACTACACATACAGTCTTTATGCACACACACATGCACCCATAGCTAATATATACAGACACATATATACAAACTAAAAACCCAGAACTTTGCTACTATTATTTTATTTAGTTCATTACTAGTAATACATAACTAATAATATTTAGTTGACTGGCATTTTAACTTTTTTTTTACCAAATTCATCTTGGAAAACCAGATGTTCATAAAATCTTCTCTGAAACCAATGCAGTATTTTCAGACTTAGAGCTACAGACTTTTTTAAAACTGGTGCTGAACGCACAGATTCATTAAAAAGCAGTCATTTTCATTATTCTTTTTAACAAGTAAGTCTGATCAAACAGCTCTGTATAGTAACCAAACTCTCATTTTGCTTTTGCTCCTATATTGGTTTCCTTCCTTTTTCAGATCTCAGAAGAAATCCCAGATAAACAGCATCTCTGTGCTAAGCCAACAGATAGAACCACAATACAGTTAAAACTGACTCTTTTTCCGTCTACTGTGTGCCCAAACAGCCTGCACTCGGGCTGCTATCATATGCTGGCACCTCTTAATTCCTATCACTAGCCACATCAGCTAGAGGACTGCATGGGTGGGCACTGCAGCATTACCAGATTGCATTTCCACTCTGCTTGGTGGCTGCACATGCCAATGTAGGTAATATGGTCTCAGCTGGGGAACTGATGCTGCTCCAGAGAGATCCCTCACCTCAGCCAGCTCTGGCTGAGGGCTGGCTGGGGTCTTTCCTTAGGAACTCAGGCAGACCTTTCCCTAAGGAAGTCTGTTATGAGATCTGTTGCTGAAAATGCATTAGCTTCCCCATTGTAGCTTTGATTTTCCTGGCTGTCTTCTTCCCCTTCAATCCCTGCAACTGTTCTGTTTGAAAACTACCCTGTATAAGATAGATCAATAGGTTTTACTTGGGTAAAGGAAGGAGAAAGGAGAAAGATAAGGAGTTGGCTATCAATCAGAAAATCTTAAACTGAGAGCCAGTAGCCACTAGCTGGACCCCAATTAGGTTTTTATAACATCTAACTGGAACTGAATTCCAGTTAGATGTTACAAAAAGCAGTGTGAGGGTAGTCAAACACTGGCACAGAGATCTTGATCCTTGAGATTCACAGATAAGTTGGCAAGGCCCTGGAGCCCCATCTCAGCAGCTGTCCTGGGAGGAGGTTTTAGGCCAGATGACCTCAGGAGGCCTCTCCCAGCCTAAATCATTCCATGAGTACATGTTTCTAGTATGTGAAAATGGTCTTTCCATTAAAAATGTAACAGGAAACCGAACAATAAAAACCCTCTAAAATACAGTGGAAATAAATGAAAATATAGGACACCGTATTCACTTCCTGAAAACCAGCAACTCTTCTATGGGTCATTTCTTACCTTACATTTTTCACATGATTTTACAAAAACTTCTGCCAGCGGGAAGAAGAGGGGCAGAATTTCAGTGCAGGAGAATTTGCTGTATAATGAAATCATATTGCCACTGGTGTTCATAATGAAATATTGATTAATCATGCAACTGCACAAACAGGGTTTTTTTAAATATCTCTTAAATATAAACTCCTATTCGCCCACCTCACTGACTTTAACAAACATAAATACCACTCATATTGCCAATCTGTATGACACCAGGCCTTTGCCAAAAGTCTGCTTGGGCAATATATTATCCCAAATCATCCTGAAGAATGTATCACACTATGTTATATTAGGGTATATTTTTATTTAATTTTAGTTTATGATTGCCAAATATAACTTTTCTGAGAACAATCATGTTGTCCAACCTGGATACATAAATTAGAAGCCCAGCTCATTTTCACATTAAATAGGGTGTAAAGAGAATAATTCAAACTATATCTTAACTAAACATTAATATATACTCATATATACTTAACAGATTAATTTATTGCTTGGGTAGAACCTTTGGGTATTTTACAAAGGACTGAGGAACTATTGTACTATCTGTTGTCACCTTGCAGATCTCATTAGTGTGCAAGACACTTGCATCGAAGGTCTTATTTCCATTCCTTACCCTATTTACAAAAAAATTGACAGAATGGTTAAACATTTATTCACTCACTCCAAAGAGCACTGGAGTTGAGTTCTCAACTCCACAAAGGGCAGAGGTACCAGCTTTCTTTTGGCACTTGCCTAGCCTGGGAATTAACCTGGGATTCCCCAGGTATCCATCAGGTTCTTGGGCAGGAGCACCTGCTCGTGTCCTGGTCCCCACAGTACTACCAGGTGCCTGTCAGGGATGATTCAGAAATAGGCTTGCAGGAGTAGAAGAAAGGGAGAAAACAGAAGTTTTCACTGCTTGCCTACACAGGGCTCATGAGTGGACAGGACACTGTGTGCCCTTCCAAAACACCTTTCTTTAATGTGGCTACTATGGAGACAGAGAAAACCACAGCCTAAAGAAATTAAAAAATGAGAAAAAAAGTGTAAATGAGATTGGTAAGTGAAGAAAATTTTCCAAGAGCAGTGTACATATAGGAAAACAAGGAAGAGCAAGAAGTTCAGGAAAAGAAAGGAAAACCTGAAAAGAGCAACTGAGGAATGTAAAAAAAAAAAAAAAAAAAGGAAAAATAAGAAAAAAAAAATAAGATGCTCAGGAAGGAAATCAATCTTTATTTCCCAGTCCCTCTCACTTGCTACTGGTCAAAGCTATGAAGACAGCATGACAGATTTCTACCAGCTAGCATGATAAAGTCCTAGCACATCGTCCTTGCTATTACTGGCAATCAGGAGTAACTGTCAAAAATTACTATGAACAATGAAGGTACATGTACATAGAGGTGATCACAAAAGATGACGGGGAGAGGATTTTGACAGATTAAGATTTGGGGACAAAGAAGTATTTCCCAAGGCTGGAGTTCCTTTGAGCATCCTAAGTAGAACTCAACTCTATTTGAATAGAATGAGACTCAAGAGTACATCACCTCCCTCTTCCTTGCAATACATCCATCTTTCCTGGAGTAAGGAGCCAGGATGCTTGGCCTTGTGGAGAACACCATGAACACAAGGTAGCTGGATCCCTGATTTGCATGGCCAGGGAGTCAGAAGAACACAGCATACTGTGTTATGCCTTCTTGCAAACCTGTTGTATCTTTTAGATGCAGGCACAGGATGGAAAGTCTTCCCCTCCATTAACTGCATGGGGAGCCCAGTATCCCAATCTAGGCATTTAAATAATGTCTGAAGCTGGATGATGTAAATTCCTCTCTGATCCCTTTATTCATGCCCACAAATGGACCCATTGTTGCTTGTTAGCTGTAATTTGAGAGCTGAATTTCTGAACAGAGCACATGAGAACGTAAATTGCCTAGAAATTTTGCGCTTCCCTGAATACTTGCATATGCTGTTATTGTTCATCAACCTCATCAACCACAGCACCTGCATACAAAATCCTAACAAGACCACAGGAGATGCTACACTGAACCCTGCACAGATGTTTTCATCCACAGGGTTTTGTATTCAAAAATCTTGTACAGTAAGCAAGGACAAGGCTTAGCCTGAGATTAACTTCTAAAGAAGGCTTTTCACCTAATTTCTCAAACATAGCATTGTTATCAGATAGAGGCTCAGTGACCACTATAAAAGCTGTCACCAAAAGACATCATTACCAAAAAAAAAATTAATTTCCCATTTATTTAAATTTGTATTCTGGTTCCAGACTTGTATATAGAAAGTAACATTTTACACAATATTTAACAGAAATTAAAGCAAAAAGAAAAAACCTACCCAATCATCACCCAAGTAGTCCTAATAAAAAGGGACTGATTTTCTCTCCACTTTTCTTTTTTAAAAAATACATTGTATGAAAGTTCAATTCTTTTCCTCTAATTCTCTCTCAAAAAGGAGTTTCCATTTGACCCAGCTGCCTGTGAACAAAAAATTTATTAACTGGCATGGTTTGCTTTATTTAGACCAAAAATAATATCTGTTTGCCATTATTACTGAAGGGAGCAGAAGGCAATGCTAGGTCAGATCAACAAAATGATTAAAGATTTCTTTGTCCTTCTATGACCTCCTGCTATCTAAACTGCATATTAAGGGTCAAAATAATCCAAAATGAGATGCACTATGAAAATAGTACCCCTACTTAAAGAAATACTTATCATAGAGTTTATTGTCAACTGACATACCATACCGTTCTAATTGCTAAAACCTATGCAATTCACATTGTCTAGCAATCAGAAATGATGCTTCCCAATGTCTCAATAAAGCGTGAGATTAGCATGACATTTACAAGTTGTAGACAAATCTGGCTTTATTTTTAAATTGTATTTAACTTATCTACCAAGCTTTACTTCCTTATTTCTCTTGCCATATGCAAAAAATGTCACCAGCTCCTCAGGCAATGAAATTGGATTGTCTGAAGTCAACAAACACATCAGAGGTATTAGTCTGCCGAACCTTAAAACAAGATGCATATCACTCTAGCTGATCAGATATGTCATTATCATGAAGTCATATCTGGGGATGCATAGAAATTTAACAACATAGAAAATTAACAAACAACTGAACCAGAATTGTCACATAAGGTGGTAGATCTGCGATACTACTTCTAGAGTTTCTTATTCATAAACACTACAAAAGCCCTCTTCAATGCAGTTACGCAGAATTATTGTAATTTCTATTTTCACTTTTTACACATTATATTATGGCCATAAAATATGGTATCTTGTGATTTATGAGCTCAAGATTTTATTTGAATTTATTTGCTGAAATTTTATCTTAATAAAATTTAATAAAATTATTATTTATTTAATAAAACAACCCAAAGTACTGGAAATGTTCATACAAGTCTAGTTATTAAGAACCACCATCTCAAGTAATAAGATGTCAGAACTTGTACTTGAAATTTCAATAAAAAAAATAAAAGCTTTGCTTATGCACTGAGTTTGTGTTTCTATTAACCTACTGATTTTTAAAATAAGAGATGAAAAATAGTGCCAATTCCAGAGAAGCAATGCCCTAAGGCGGTCTCTTACTTGAGAACTATCCATTAAGACAAAATGATCATCTTGAACACGGGTTCTCAGGTAGGGCAGATTTTCAGCTAGCAAAATGTGTTGAGATGACATTTCTCAAGATTTTTTTTCATGGGAATATAAAAAAACCCCAAGTGCTTCACATTAAACTCTCTTCCTACTTATGCTCCTGTATTACGTAAAACAAGTGCCAAAACCCCAATGGCCTGAGGTTATGAAATCCATTGCTATGGAATTACAAATTTAAAATTGATAAAAATAAGTAAGACAAGTATACCCAAACGTCAGTATTTCACAACTATTAAATATTACACAAGATTTGGTAAACTAAAAGAGAATATTTCATCTTCTCTAGACTCTTGCATTGATGGAAAATAAGTAATTCATTTAGCATAGTAATAAATCTGTGTAATACCAATAGGAAATATCAAAATGGGTCATGTTTTTACTTTGTGTGTTGACACAGTAATTGGGCAATTATGTGTAATGGAGACTAACTGCCTCTTATGAAAAAATACTTACACTCTCTGCATTAATAATAAAAATATTTTTCTTTCCCACACACACATTATGGAAGACAAAAAAAGATAAAAGCATGGAAAAAGCTTTGGAAAAGGGAAAGATCATTCACCCGTGATATGCACCATCTAGGAGCATTTGTTCTTAGTATAGAATCATAGAATAGTTAGGGTTGGAAAGGACCTTTACATCATGTAGTTCCAACCCCACTGCCATGGGCAGGGACATCTCACACTAAACCATGGCACCCAAGGCTCTGTCCACCCTGGCCTTGAACACCGCCAGGGATGGAGCATTCACAGCCTCCTTGGGCAACCCATTCCAGTGCCTCACCACCCTAACAGTAAAGAATTTCTTCCTTATATCCAATCTAAACTTCCCTGTTCAAGTTTTAACCCGTTACCCCTTGTCCTGTCACTACAGTCCCTGATGAATAGCCCCTCCCCAGCATCGTTATAGGCCCCCTTCAGATACTGGAAGGCTGCTAGGAGGTCTCCACACAGCCTTCTCTTCTCCAGGCTGAACAGCCCCAACTTTCTCAGCCTATCTTCATACGGGAGGTGCTCCAGTCCCCTGATCATCCTCGTGACCCTCCTCTGGACTTGTTCCAACAGTTCCATGTCCTTTTTATGTTGAGGACACCAGAACTGCACACTTACTAATCACTTAAAATTGTGCAACAGGAGTGGCCTGGCAGACCAGGAAAGGTCAGCACACATGAAGGTACTGAGTCTGATCCATGGCTTTGCTACAGCTCTTCCCCTTTGGGCAAGTCTTTCCACCACTTCGCTGCCCACCACAGACATGCCCTTCTCTTCACACATTCTAGAATATGCCAGACCTGAGTATTAAGTGTTAAATTAGCCAGCTCGAAATTACAACTGTAAGTTAAAATAGTTGCTGAAGCCTCCTCTATATTCAAACAAGAAAGAAAAGTACCTTTACAGGAAGATTTATCTCTACCTAAGGTGATAAGGATCACCCTTTAGACCCGTCATTCTTTTTGGTTTGATGGCATTGGAAATGCCGATGATAAATTTTTATGTAGCCAAAATTAGCTGAAATCTATCTAAATACACTAATAAAAAGTACCTACCTTGAACTAGAACTCACTGTACAGTATGTCAGCCTGAAAAGGAAATAATTTTTACCAAATCTAGTTTGAATCATATGGAGTTTCAGTGACAATGAAGGAAAAAAAAAGTCATTCACAGACCACTATAAAAGTATGTCTGTGATAATAAAAAAAGCTACTAAAAATGTCCTTTGCATTTAATTTTTAAAAAGACATTGATTTAATAGATAAATTTAACTTATTGCTTGGGTAGAACCTTTGGGTATTTTACAAAGGACTGAGGAACTATTGTACTATCTGTTGTCACCTTGCAGATCTCATTAGTGTGCAAGACACTTGCATCGAAGGTCTTATTTCCATTCCTTACCCTATTTACAAAAAAATTGACAGAATGGTTAAACATTTATTCACTCACTCCAAAGAGCACTGGAGTTGAGTTCTCAACTCCACAAAGGGCAGAGGTACCAGCTTTCTTTTGGCACTTGCCTAGCCTGGGAATTAACCTGGGATTCCCCAGGTATCCATCAGGTTCTTGGGCAGGAGCACCTGCTCGTGTCCTGGTCCCCACAGTACTACCAGGTGCCTGTCAGGGATGATTCAGAAATAGGCTTGCAGGAGTAGAAGAAAGGGAGAAAACAGAAGTTTTCACTGCTTGCCTACACAGGGCTCATGAGTGGACAGGACACTGTGTGCCCTTCCAAAACACCTTTCTTTAATGTGGCTACTATGGAGACAGAGAAAACCACAGCCTGAAGAAATTAAAAAATGAGAAAAAAAGTGTAAATGAGATTGGTAAGTGAAGAAAATTTTCCAAGAGCAGTGTACATATAGGAAAACAAGGAAGAGCAAGAAGTTCAGGAAAAGAAAGGAAAACCTGAAAAGAGCAACTGAGGAATGTAAAAAAAAAAAAAAAAAAAAAATAGAAAAATAAGGAAAAAAAAAAAATAAGATGCTCAGGAAGGAAATCAATCTTTATTTCCCAGTCCCTCTCACTTGCTACTGGTCAAAGCTATGAAGACAGCATGACAGATTTCTACCAGCTAGTATGATAAAGTCCTAGCACATTGTCCTTGCTATTACTGTCAATCAGGAATAACTGTCAAAAATTACTATGAACAATGAAGGTACATGTACATAGAGGTGATCACAAAAGATGACGGGGAGAGGATTTTGACAGATTAAGATATTATTCTGCCTTTTCTGAGTATTTGTTTTACTTTCACTATTCAGAAAACAGTAGAGCAAGCTGGCAACAGATCTGTGTAACATGGGGCCACTAATGAGGCAGAGAATCTGCATGTCACCTTGCAAACCAAAGCAAAATAAAGGTGAAGGGAATGATGAGAATGAACAAAAGATAAGCTAAATGAAAAGAAGTCCAAGAAGCTAAGTATGAGGGAGAGACACACAGATGAGGATAGCAGCCAAGTTCTAATCTCTTTTACCCTGAAGTCCTGGATCTGCACTTGTGTAACTGGAAATACCATTTGGCCAAGATCTCCTTATTAGCAGAAATGAATGACAGACCATACAGATGAAGAAGAGCTAGTTGCTCATCCACTTTTCTTCATGACAGAAGACGTAACCATTCCCTATTGTACATGTTTTTCACCCCCTGAGTTTAAAGTCTCAAGAAATGGAGCACACAGGACATATCAATCCTTTAAGGATTTTTCTACAACTAAATAACATCAGCATGAGGATACCCCATCCTTTTACTTTTCTAGCTTGACATTCATACTGCTCATTCTTATTCTTACCTCTCCTTAGTATCCCTCCTCATGTAAATATATTGCAAATTTCATCACAAGTAAATGCCATTGCAAGAAAACAAACTTAATCCTTTGCTAGAAATTAGCCTTCTAATAATTTCTATTATTCTTAAAAGCATTTAAAAAAAAATCATGTGGTCTACCTGTGATGAGGTAACATCAACTGTGTTATCTTAAACTTTAAAATTTGTATTATTTTCTGAGCAAATATTGTAATAGACATATTAAGACATTCCTACCTCCATGACAGCCAGTATCAAATCCAGGATGTGGGTCAAGGTGGGCTTTGGATCTGTCATGAGATTTCTCATGTAAAATACAAAAAATACCCTTAAACTAGAAGGAAATAGCCAAGCTTTTCCTGATACCAGTTTCACATAGTTTCCTCTGAAACATAAATTACAAAGTCTTTCCACAAATCTGAGGTTCTCTACACTTCCAATACACTCCCACATAGGTCAGATGCACAAGCTCATGGTAACATGCCTATTAATTGTTTGAAGAGGAACAACCTACCTTTCGCACTAAAAAAAAAGATAAATCAACATATTTCTAGGTGAGTATACCAAAACATTATTTTGGTAGAATTTCATGCTGGTCTGCACTGTTCTTCATAGCCACCTGTTGTGTCTCCTACAGGACAGGGCTGCTTTATTAGTTACAAAAAAAAAGTTCATACAAACTACAGTTCTTCAATTCTGCACTGTTCAAAGGTCACTTCTCCACTCACCCTTTTTGTCAAGAAAGGGATAGAAAAGAATTACTCAATTTAGTTCTCTCTCAGTATTGTACAGAAAGATCTTAAGGAAGAAGTCTCTAATATGAAAGCAACACAAATGGGCCACACAGAATATTGTCATTATTTGAATCTAAGTGACTCTTTCATCTACGGGGAACCAGACTCTCAGGTCAGCCACAGGGGACTAGGGAATTATCTCTGATCTTTGTGTCTATTTTCACAAACCAGCAAAGTTTGGTACAGTTCACCAGACTTGGCCATCAGCTTCAATTTAAACTTGGGCTTTTCTGAAGAACTACTGTTTTGACAGTATGTTAAAGCTCAAACTAACCCTCACATGCTCATACATTTATCCAGATAGATAACGTCTGTGAGCCCGATTACTCTCCTTCTCATGGTCCTGTTACTGCTACAGTTTCAGCTGTGAGGCTGCTGCTGATCTGTGTGTCCCAGGGTTAGAAGAGTGATGTGAGAAATCTCTAGCACAGGAGCTCACAAAGATTTCATTCTGCTTGTGAACAAAAGCAATGTATGTGGTTTAAGCAGTAGTACGATTACTTCATCTGCATACTGCGCAGCCAACATACAGGGAAAAAAATACAGGAAAACTCTTTCTGATCTAGATTCTTTTTTAAAAGCCCTGCTATAGTTTACAGGCATTTCACAACATATTTTCTGCAAACAAGCACAAATATCAACAGAAAATGTAGTCACTGCAGCAATGCACACTACATGAGGAAATGGTAAACCATGGCACTTCATCACAGAGGCAACACCCTCTCCGAGGCAAAGACTGCCCCTGACAAGGGAAAGGAGATTTCATAGTCTTCAGTCATCACTGGGTGTTCAGCCTCAAATCTAAAGGGACATACTGAAATCTTCTAAATTCTGTCACATTGACTGAGCATCACACTTCCTGTCAAAAAACATCTCTGAAGTACCAGAACCAACCAAAAAGAAATATTAACACATAATATTACAACAAATATTAAATGCTCCATCCCTGCCGGTGTTCAAGGCCAGGTTGGACTAAGCCTTGGGTGGCATGGTTTAGTGTGAGGTGTCCCTGCCCACGGCAGGGGGGTTGGAACTAGATGATCTTAAGGTCCTTTCCAACCCTAACTATTCTATGATATCAGGAGTAATATAGCCCTTATACCTGAAAAAACTCTCACTGAAAAGGTCAGTTCTCTGATCAATCCAGGTAGTGTCATACAAGCTCCCAAATATCCACAGCATTTGTTCAGCCACAAATATCATTCCTAAAAACATTAACATTTATTCCTTTTACAGAAGCTGATATATAATCTATTTATTCCCCTTATAATTTCAGTAGTTATTACACCAAATGTCACTTCAAGTAAAATTTGTCCATAGTCCTCCAATATGCAGTCACTTGGCTGGTGAAAGCCAACTCTGCTTTTCAGAGCTGAGGAATATTTGAAATACTAATTTAAAATGCAGAATGGAACAAATGAAAGAAAATTAGTCCCTTTTACAAAACAAAACCCTCTGCTCTTCGGTGAATCTTGTTAAAGAAGACTAAGACTAAGACAATAAAATAGAAGTTGTCTGAGATTTTTTTAGTATCCCACTCTAGTTTATGGCCTCTCATTGATATTTTTCCTCAATAAACTCAAGCAATTATTAGAACATATTTATCCCTATGGAAAAATTAGATCAGTTATTTGACATTTTGAAGGAAGCAGATATTTCTTCCTTTATTCCTTATTCAAGATATCCCCTTTTATGATGTATTCTATAATACAGCTCCATTTATACTCACTACAGATAAGTGTGCAGAAAATAAAGCTATAATTAAAACTGGAAAGAAGCATATTCACTGTTCTGCTATTCCGTGGGCTAAGCAAAACATGTACGTATAGAGCCTATATACTGCCACATTCGGTTTCTATAGTGTGCTTTTTTGGACTTTCATTTCACAAGCCAGTCACTCCCAATGATGGTATAACAGCTTTGTATTTGTAGAGAAAAATCTCCATTCTGTGCAGTATTATTACTTCAGGAAATAAGCCTTTCTCCCATTCTTCCAAATGTTAGTCTGCAACCTTTATTTTGTATCTAGATCCAGATGGTATATGTGTTCAAATTTAAGGCAGCTATTGCCATTTGCAGTGTATTTCACCAGCTGATAATGGGAGCTCCATAGATTCCAGGGTGCCTGCTTCTAGTTTTCAGATGCAGGCATTGGCTGAAATCTGTTTTCTGGTATACTGCCCACAACAGCACCTCCCCAGTGCTCCTGACTTGCCACACTGTAGAGTCACTCAGAGTAGGACTCAGCTACAAAGTGAAGACTTGAAAGCTGCCACAGAGGAAAACACTGTCACAATTCATAGTAAATGTCCTTGTGGGCTCTGGAATGTTAATGTGCTGCATACTGCAGCAAGGATAGGGAATCCAAATAGTTTCAAACTATTATAATGAGTTAAAAATTGCCCACTGGTAACTATTTAAAGGTCACTAGTCACTTTTTATATATATAGTGCATGTATTCAGCTAGCAGAAATTTGGTACTACATTGTTGGCCATAAAGGGAAAAGTTGGACAAGTTCTAAAAAGAGATCAAAGCCTGGGCCAGATCCTCAGTTAAAGTCAAATGAATTATATCCATGTATATCAGCAGAGGATATTTTACAGAGTGCTATTTTTTTTCCTAAAGCTAAACAAAGGAAAACATTTAAGCGATGAACTTACTGAGGTCACACCCTTGAAGTGTAAAATGTTTTGTTCTTCTAACAATGAAAAAATTCTATGATTTTTCCTGCTTCCATCATTAATTTGGTAATGCTTTGGTTTTCATATACAAATGCTGCATAGAAGTCAGCTCCTTTTCAAACAAACAGGCTCAAACAGCAGAAAAAAGAATAAACAAAACAACCTTCACGTTTTTAAGTTTGTAAGTGGAAGGAAAGGATAATAGGTTGCCCAGAGCAGTAGGAAACTGAAAATTTTTTATCAATTTTACATGGTTGACTTATTGTGATTTACAGGGTTGAGTTTTTTTCTTGTCAAATAACTTCACAGTGTACAAAAAATTATCTTCTGGTCTGTGCGGCCACAAATAGAACAAAAACTAAGAAAAGGATTTAGAACAAGGGGGATATTGGGTGAAGGGGAACTAAGAAAAGCTATCAAAACAAGAGTAAAGCAAAAAGGAGCGAAACAGGCTTTATACAATCCATATGGATTAAGACTCGCTTATTTGTAATTCTGAATAACAGAAATTAATGCTGGAAACATTTGCTGAACTGTATTTGCACTTTTTATTGTAAAGGTCAAAGAGGTGTATAATGGTTTTGCAAAGAGAAAAAGTAACTGTAATAAGGTCTATTACTTACTATACTTGCTCTGTAACACTAAACCAAAGAGCAATGAACTGTACCTTTGGAAACTCTAAGGAATTGCCTTTTATAGCTGAAAGGTCAAAACAGAATTTGGAAGAGCGGCTATTAAGTTACATGGTCTTTCTGTACCGTTCACAGTTTGCCAGTGAATTTGCAGGAATTTCTATGTTGAGTAACAGAGATAGGGCTTGTTCTCTTTTAGTATTTAAGTAGGAAACCCCAATCCCTTTTACATATAATCATTCCCCCCAATACATACAGTCTTACAAGTGTATTTCCTTGTTTTTGTATGTATCTGTACCTATTCAAAATGAACACAAGCCTATTTCATAAGCACTTGCCCATTCCTCTTGCAGGAAGCTGACGCAAGTGCAAATACACAGCAAAGTTGGGTTAGGGCAACCGACAAGTACGCAGTAGCTGCCCCTTCCCTTATGTGCTTCACAGAAGCACTGTCAGTCCATGGAAAAGCCCTCTGAAGTTGAATGAGATGGCAGAAGGGGTGGTGATAAAGGATCCGCAGAGAATACCATCTATTTCAGCTGCACGCAACACATCAACATTCTAAGGCACGGCATGGGGATACTGTTTCACTCTGCTGGCCAGGCAGAGGCTGCTGCACTCCCTTTTTGTGCAGGCAGAGGAGCCTGGAGAACAGATATATCCACAAAGTTTTTCTGCACTTGGACATGAACTGTCAGGATCTTCAGTATTGCATTCTACAGATTATTGCCTGATGCATATCTGAGAGCAGCTTCTCTGATGTTTCCCTGCTTTCTGCACAAGGGATGTGAATGAAGGAAGAATCTCCATGCCTCCTACTTAAGAAAAGTGTTACAACAATCTTCTTTGGGTGCTTTATCCAGCTCAGGGCTAAGTGGCAGATACTGTCCCCAGCCAGAGTCACAGGGAGAAACCTCACTCATCATTCCAGCTCTGGATCCTCCCTGTGAAATTCGTAATGACGTTAAGGTTTTTACAAAGGAAATGCCTCACAGTAGTCATTACTTAACCACTCTAGACCAAGATTAAAAGTACTTCTTTTACTGAGTAGAAAACCAAGGCAAGTGCTGACATTTTTGTGGCAAACACTGTAACTATCATTTCTGCCAAACAGGAATGTTCATCCATCTGGATCATTAGGAGTCTACGCTCCAGTTAATCCAGGTCAAATGTGTTTTACTTCTGTGCAGTGGAAACTATTTTGAGAAGGCCTGTGCAAGGCCCACGGATTGAGACAAACAGCTATGCAGAGCTTTGAGCACAATTACTGTGCAACGAAAAAAAAAAAGAGCCTTCTGCCCTGTGTACCATTAGATATCATATATCTAAACATGTCAAGGCTCATTCTTGATTGCATTATTGGGCACAGAAAGTATTGTTATTTCTGTGTATCATTAAGAAACAGTTCTAATAATTACAGGAGACTACAGTCTGAAACATTTACACTGAGAAAATACCCAGCTAGCACAATATCTCACTGAAATAAAGTTAAATGCAAAATACTCAGTTAAATGCAAAATAGGATTTGCCAAGGTGTGGGGGGAAAGGGAGTTGAGGAACAAACACCACAGGATGTGGAAAACAGAATAATCAAATAAAATAAATAATAATTTCCAAGAATAAATTTTTGGTTCAACAGATAAGTTACAGATTTTCAGTGGTTTTCTTAGAAAGTCTATTGACCTATACCTCTATTCTAAATTAAATTTGCTTAGGACATTCTTAGTAAAGCAAGCATAAAATTACAAAAATTACAGAATAATATAGGTTGCAAGGGAGACCATCTATTCCAACACTGTGCTCAAAGCAGGCCCTCCGTCAGAGTTAGATCAGGTAGCTCAGGGCTGTGCCCAACTGAGTTTTGAACACATCCAGAGGAGGGGATTTAACAACCCCCTCTGGGCAGTCTCCTCAGGTGCTTAACTGGTGACATACATGGTAAAAAAACCCACAACCAAATGTAATAATATTCCCGGTATCTTGTAAAAATTTTCATTTTGTAAACCTCTTTCATCCTTTCCCTGTACACCCCTGAGAAGAGTCTGACTTATTTTCTCCATAAATACCTACTAGGTTGTAAAGATACCAATTAGATCCCCTCTTAGCCTTTTCATGGCTAACTAGTACAGTAGTTTCAACTTTCATCACTAGGGAGAATACAGTTTTTCACTCAGTATGGTTCCTACAATTTTGTAATGGTAAGATTTTAGGCTTTTCTCAATTTGTAATTAACTACAGATGTAGCTGTAAGTAAAAGGGTATCATCCTACATTTACATAATGTCTCTCTTATACATACAAACTATATACATGTCCACAGTATTATTATACTGCTAAACCTGTGCAGATTTCCTAAGTTCTCTAAACATCTCTAAAGCAAACTTAAACATTAGTCAGGGAATAGGCAAAGTTCAGCTTCAGCCACAAAAACTGAACTACATAACATGTTTAAGGAATAATGATAACACCACATTTGTGACATAGCCCTTGAAATTACTCCCCAAATTCTGAATGATGCACATCTGCATTAACAGGAAAAGAGTGAATCCACATATAGTAAGTGCATCTTTGAATCAGTTGCTGATTGAGCCACATATGTCCTCTGCACAAGTCTCTTACAAGTTCAATATTCTAAGTCAGGGACATTATCAATTGTGCAAATACCTTTTGAGTCATTTGTAGGGCAGCTACAAAGAAGGGGAAAGGGCTTCTATCTCAGAACCAGAATGCTCTGTATTATCAAAGTATATAACAAAAACATAGATGAACTAGTGAGAGGAGAGAAGACAAAACGAGTTATCTGATATCTTAGGGCCAAATCACACAGAAAAAGGAAAAATCAAAAAGGAACAATTTCTTTGCTGGCTACAGAAGCCATTTCTAAAGACCTGAGTATGAATAGTTCTTCAAAGCATGACAAGCCCTGAAGTGGGCTAGAAAGGCCAGTAACAGTAAGCCTCACACTCTATTAGAGATGTTGAAAGAGCCTAGAGGGATCCTCCTCACTGAGTGATATCTCAGTACCTTTGTCATTGTAATTAAGTACCATTATGGAGAAAATAAACTTAATTTTATACAAGGATAACAAGCACACCAATCTTTGAATAGTAAAATTATCAACTAAAGCTTGACTGGACTGGCAAATTTCCACATCTTGTTCCTCAGCAGACTTGTGGGCTCCCAAGAATTTAAACAAACTGCAGCACAGAGTCGCAACCTCTTGCAAGGGAGGCAAATAATACTAATATTGAACAGGCAGTGAGGTCATCCACTTTGCAAGCTCCAAGACAAAAAAGAGAGAAAATCATCAGTATGATGATTTGATATGACAGTATGATTTAAGTTGAAGTTGTTAACAAAAGAAATTTTTGAATACGGCATTGTTGTACTTGACTTAGGCGTATGAATTAATAAACCAGAGAAGCTGCAGTCAGTCAAGTTTCATGGTAAATAGCCAAGGGAAAAGATTTTTAAGTTTATTAATATTTCATAGTATTGTAACATTAAATGTGGTATACATTAAGTATGAAAGCAGTACCAAATTTCCCACTTTCTTTAGGAAAACACAGTACACAATGTTTTCAATATACAGGAAACTACAAGCATTATTTTTCCTAATGTCATTGAATCACTTTTTTCTCCCAGTTGAGATGTGAATTAGGTTCCCAGGAGATAGTTCTGTCATGGGAAGCACTTGTTTTTCTTGGCTCAGAGAAGTCCACTGTACAGTGAGACTTATGCTCTCTGGAGATAAACAGTAAAGTACTACAGATGACAACAGCCATTTTCAAACATCGAGAGACAGTATTATCAATACTATGGAAATAAAATTCACAGTAATTCCTGTTTGTTGCCTGATAACTAAGGCTCCAAAGAGGATTGTTTTGTTTTGTTTTGTTCTGTTCTGTTACAGTGTTAGTTTTCTAAAGCAGTAAGGGACTAAGATCCTTTCAGACAGGAAGAAGGGATTAGTGTATTGCTGATGATTTGGGGTCAAGCCTGAGAGTATAACTGCTGGGACAGTTCTTAGCAGTAATGAGGAATCTGAAAAAAGGAAAAGAGGGATTCATATCAGTGGCCACAGCAAACTGTGTTACTACTTCAAAAACTTAAATTTACTGACAACAGACTGAAGAAAGAGACTGAGCAGGACATTTGCGAGTGGTCCCCTTACCTGCTGTTTAAAGCAATCAAGCCCAGTCCAACTTGCCCAGGTTTTTATGCCAAGCTATAACAGGCTCCAAAACATCTTTTACTCAAACTATACAAAAACTGAGTCTAATTTTTTTTCTAGTGAAGTAGGAGGATGGGGGCGAAGGAGAACCATGACAAAGAAATTAGCAAAAGAGGGTCAGCACCATGCAGCTGACAAAGCGGTTTGACACAAGCACCGCTGCCCAAACAATGGATAATGGGAGCAGCCCCAGAGGACGTCCTGTGGCCCCAGCACTGCAGAACTGCAGCAATCCTCTCTTTTCCCTCCCTCAAGCCGCCAGTGAATACATCTCTGTTTCAAAAGTATGTGGGTCTGTCAGGCTGTGACCTCAGCCCAAACATGAGCATCAGTTTTCCCTCTGTGGCTTCCAGCATCAGTGCAGAAGTTGGATGTGTCCCACCCCACATAGCTACAGCCAATGCAGAGACTTGAAGGCAGTACCTGGAAGGGCACAGGTGCCTCCCAGAGACTTCCCCTGGTTGCTGGTGTCTATGGAGGCCTCTCCTTTGAGCTTCAGTGAGAATAAACAAGCTCATACCAAGTCCTGCCTATCCACAAACAGGACTCAAGTTGAAGGCATGTAATATAGGCATTCCAATTAGGTGTGAAAACTAAATAGAATCTAGGCATATTACAAGCAAGGTATAAATTAACTTAGGTTGTGATTAATTAAACCAATCACAATTTATGCATAATCTGTAATTTATGCCATGCTGCCTCGGGCAGTGGTGGAATCACCACCCCTCCAAGTGTTCAAAAAACATGTAGATGAGGCCTTTAGTGACACGGCTTAGTGGTGGTCTTGGCAGTTCTAGGGTAATGGTTAGACTTGACATCTTAAAGGTCTTTCCCAACCTAGTTGATTCTATGATTCTATGAACCAGTCATGCTTATTCTACACAGAGAATAACACGATTTAGATTATAGGGAGACATACAGCAGACCTGTCATGGAGGGAAGAAGAGAACTGGAAAGGGGTCCTAGTTATAAACCTGCATCTGCTCATTCTTGTTATCACACTCTGTGAAAGCTGTAACTCCAGCAGCAAGGTCTGGCAAACCTATGTGCTAACCAGTGTGAGATGACATGGTGACACAAACATACAGATTAAAAGTAAAGACTGTTAACTGCCCATATCTGCTACTCTTATTTGTATTTCCACCTTATATTCTCATGCAAGCTTGCATTTTGGTGGCACAGTTCTGTGGCTGCCATGTGTCTCAGGGCCTTCCTTGAATACTCTCTGGATGAGTTCTGGCTTTCCTCCCTCTGCCCCACTTTCCCAAGTGGCTTCATATAGTCTTCATGTTTCTGCTTTTCCATCAGTTCCTACTATCTCCAACAGCCTGCTACTCTTCAGGCATCCACTATCTACCATAATATCCATATCGCCAAAACAAATTCTTGTAGTTGTTTTGTAAATATATAAATACATTTCTTTTACTGTAAGCATTACAAGACGTAAACACATAAATGAATGAACATACAAAATGGAGGCCTGGGTGCATGTAGTTGCCCCGCTAGTGTTTAGACTGAATTGCTAACTAGTGTCTGTCTTGTCAGCAACTCTGCCTCTGTAGAGAAATCTTGTGGCAGAAAGAATCTGTTCATAAGGAAACCTACGGTACTGACTGCATTAGTCACTGAAACAAGGAATTCACTGATTTTCTGGCGCAATTATGACTAGCTTACAGCACTGACATTTTTCTCTGTTAAAAATTATAATGGCACTGTTAATAGTTAGGGCCCCATAAGAGGGTTTCTCTGCATGAAGTCAGGCTTGAGTGTTGCACTTAATCTGCAGTTACATTTTAAATTGCATTTATATTATAGCTTAATTGAAGTGTTCATACGATTTCCTACAAACAGTACTTTCAGTTGTTATACTGTATCAATAATAATTATAACGATTTATACATTCCTTCAACTTAGATTGTGCAATATGTTTCAGAGTAACTAGATCTTTTGACAACTGCTGTAACAGCTAATAACTGTCACTACTACCATATAAGGTGCTTGAAGCTTCATAATCTCACCTCTACAACCCTCCTCTTTCTAGCAACACCTTTGTTTCCAGCTACAAGTTCAACCTTGGCCACAGCAATGACATCTTCTCTCTTTAGACAGCAAATACTTGCTCTCTTCCACCAATTTCAGTATTCAAGTTCATTGACTAAGAAATAGCCAGGCATTTTGTTACAATGATTACAAATTCATAATCCTATCTGGGCCTCAGATGTTTGCACAGAATATTGGCAATTAATATCCAATTAATGCTTGTAGACCCACTGGCAGTGTTACATGTCTACTGAGCAAACTGTTGACACATTCATTTTTATTTCAAACTGCATGCTGCTGACTGTACAGAATATAGAGTACACCAAAACCTCTTAGCATATTCCGAACTCAAGTACAACAACTCCCCAGGAACGTATTCTCACAAAAAAACCTTGAAAATTAAAAAAAAAAAAAAAAAACAAACAAACAAACAAACCAAAACCAAACCAAAACCAATGGAATTTTACCATGTACAAAATAAAAATTACATCATTACAGACAAAAAGTAATCTCTGGTGTTTTTTAGGAAAAGGCCTCAGGCAATTGCAGAGGGCTGTTCTATTTCTGTGTGAAAAAGAAATAGTGGGTTTCTAAAAGCAATTTCCCTTCAGTGGCCATGGCTATTGGTATCACTGTAGACCAAGAAATAGGCTGCATAGAATTAAATTAGAATATAAAGGATTACAATAAAATAAAATTAAGAGGATGCAAATTCATATGCTGTAAAACTGAAATAGAATATAACTTTCATAGAAGTGGGATTAACTTCAGGAATCCTGGAAGCTGTGACACAGTACATTTTCTTTCTGGTTCAAAAATACTCTCTGTCTTAATAAAAAGCTGTTATAATAGAAGTACATCTTACAAGTTTCCAAATCAAGTCCTCAGGTTTCCAATATGGGAAGCCTTCCCACTGAATGACTTCTGATTAAAAGTCAACATTTCAAATATCTCACTTCAAACATCTCGTGATAAATTTCAGAAACTTCTGAGTAAAATAATGCCAGAGACTGACACTGAGAAGACCATGTTATCAGGCAGACAGCATATGGTTACACTACAAATTACTATAATTGCAGGATATGCTATTTAACAATTAAAAAAGCTGAGAATCTTTTTATTGCTGCACTTTAACAAGTGAAAATACAATTAAAAATAAGGCTTGTAACATAGGTGGCATAAATACGGTCTGGAAAAATAACATCTCATTAATATCTTTTAGGTTTTGGTACTCTAAAATAATCAGGAAGTATAGTGAAATTATTACCATAACACAAGATGGTATCAAAAAAGATAAGACAGATAAGGAGAAAGATTCAACAAATATGATTTGTAGAATCATAGAATAGTTAGGGTTCGAAAGGACCTTAAGATCATCTAGTTCCAACTCCCCTGCCATGGGGCAGGGAAGCTCCACACTACACTATGCTACCCTAAACTCTGTCCAGCCTGGCCTTGAACACTGCCAGGGATTGAAGCACTTACCACTTCTTTGGGCAACCTGTTCCAGTGCCTCACAATCCAGGCTGAACAGCCCCAGCTTTCTTAGCCTGTCTTTGTACAGGACGTGCTCCAGCTGGATGGCTTTCATCTCTTCACACCGACTCAATTCACCCTCTCCTTCAGCAGTTTCTGCAACTTGTCCTTGCTTGCAAGAGGAAGTTTTCTTCCACACAATTAAGGAACCTCCTCGACTGCTTGTGCCAGGCTGTGCTGTCCCTCCAACAGATATCAGGGTGGTTGAAATCCCCCATGAGGACAACAGCCTGTGAGTGTGAGGCTGATCCTATCTGCTTATCGCGGGCTTCATCCATGCAGTCCTCCTGTTCCAGTGGCCTGTAGCAGACCCCCACAGTAATGTCCCCCATCACAGTTAATGTCCCCCATCACAGTTAGAATTTATCTACATCTAAAGGATTAAAGTGGCAAAATTAAACACACTTCTATGAGAGAGACACACTGACTGTACACTGGATAACAGCATTGATTTGGAAGGCAACAAACATTATAAAGGTCATGCTTTGATTTTCTTTTTTTAATTAAGGATATCGGAACTAAAATCTCAATTTGTTCATATGTTTTTAAACTGAAGGTCTTTCAAGATTTTTATGCAGTTTTGCATTGACAGTAAGTTGCCAAGGAGTCTTCAAAATAATAACCATGTTTTTGCAGACTATGGATTAAATAATTTACACCACCACCTTAGACACTTTGCTGACTTACAATTTTTAAACAACTTTCAAAAAATGTTCTGATGCTACTGCAGGTTTAATGTTATGTATTAAATGGATTTTAAACTTGGGCAGACTTTGAACAAATCATGGACATTCTACACTAAATATTAATTTCAGGATGGACTTTATAGTAAAAGGACGTTCAGAGAAGCTAGAGAGTTCAAATGAATACATCCTTACAGACTAGCTCTAAATTGATTTGCAGCTATTTATAATATGGGCACACAGGCAAATATGGACAGTTTTATGTTTGTATATGCGTGCCGTGAAAAAAAGCTGGCATCAACAGACACATGAGAGACCCCCCCCATCTCACCTTCCAACCACTTGTCAGAACGGCTGCTGGCAAACAAAAGCACTGAGGGAGCTGGTTGATGTCACTGTGAGGCGACTATTGATTATTTGAGAAAGGTTTATGTGATCCTAGGAGGTTCCTGAGGACTGGCAAGAATGCAAAATGAACTGATTTTTTAGGAAGTGCAAGGAGGAGGACCTGGATAACCTGGGAAGGTGATAAAGCAAATTCTCTTAGAAATCTGCAAATCATCCTCAAAACCATTTTCTAATGTATGAAGGTGACGAGGTGGGTTTACAATGGTGAAACGATGCCTGACCAACCTTACCAATCCTTTCACAAAGAGATGACTGGTGCAGTGTTTGGAGGGAGAGCAGTGAATGTTTTTTATCCTGATTTAGCAAGGCTTTCAACAGTGTTTCTCATAAGATTCTCATAAACAAACTAGGTAAGTGGCCAGTGAAGTGTACTGAAAATTAGCTGAACTTCTGGGCTTAAAGGCTGGGACTAGTTGTATGAAGTCCAGCTGGAGATCTGACAGGAGTCTCATGAAGTTCAACAAGGTGAACTGCAAATTCCTGCACATGATGGGGAACTACACCATGAACCAGTATATGCTGGGGACCTACTAGCTGGAAAACAGCTTTGCAAAAGCCGTCCTGATGGACACCAAGTTGGGCATGAGAGAGCAGTGTGCCCTTGTGGCAGAGATGGCTGATGGTATCCTGGGCTGCCTTAGGCAGAGTGTCTCCTAGGAGGTCCAGGAAGGTGATCCTTCCTCTCTGCTCAAATGTGGTCAGACAAAACTGGTGTGCTGAGTCCAGTAGTGGGCTTGTCAGTACAAGAGAGACAAAGGACATCCTGGAGAGAGTCCATCAAAAGGCCATAAAAATGGTTAAGTGATTGGACCACCTTTCATTGGTGCTCACTGACAGGATAAGAAATGATAGGCATAAATTGAAAGACAGAAAATTACACGATTTTCTTAAGAAAAAAATTAAATTTCTTAAGAAGAAAAAAAAATTCCTGTGAAGATGGCCAGATGCTGGAACAGCCTGTCCAGAGAGGCTGTGGAGTCTCCAACCTTGGAGATATTTAAAATCCAGGTCAACACTGCCATGGGCAACTGGCTCTCACTAACCCTGCTCTACGCAGGGAATTAGAGTAGATGATCTCCAGAGGCACCTCCAATCTCAGCTGGTATGTGAAATTTCAGCAACAGTTTCTGGGAGGACTCCAAGACAGACACAACACCCCTTAGGAACTCACAGTCCGTCTGAAAAAAAACCTCCACAGACTTGACTTTTTGCACCAGGAAAAAATGGACTCCCTGGTTACTATTTACGGCTGAGACATTTTTCACTTTCTGGATAAGAATTTCACAGATAAGAAGAAGTAGCCTTTGTGTCTATGGTAGCCAAATTTAGGGAAAAAACTCTGGTCGCATTTGGAACAAGTTCAAATCATGTCCTTCCTTCAGTTAAACAGATTATTTGTCAAGAAAACTTCGTTTCACGTTTGCCTGCAACATCTCAAGAACAAAATGAATCAATTCAGCAGTAGCAGCAGCTGGGAAGAATTGGCAAAATGACTGTTAAGTCACCTTCAGATAATATGCAAATATTATCAAGCCTTCTTGGAGGAGAAAAGGGCTTATTTAAAATAGCTAAAGCAATACAGCAATGATGGGCACAACACAGAGAAAGGAAACGTGGCAAAAGAACTAAAGAGAAAATAAGAGAGCTGACAATAGAATCAACAGAAAGAGTTTGGGCTTCAAAATTCAGCTGCTGTTCCCAAAGGATAAATAGGCTCATCCTCGTAGGATGAAAGGGTGAACGTTCGCTGTCATTCAGTTTGTTTCAAAACAGAAAATGTTTCCAATTATGTTTTTTAGTTGTAACAGTTAAAAAACACTATTAAGTTAGCATTTGTGCTAAAAATAGCAGTAATTCTGAATTGATTCTGAATACACATGCCTTGTTTTGAACAGGAAATAGAAGTGGACAATATAATCAAATAGATTTCCTTTCCCAAGGCAAAAATGTGCCCCAACTTACATTCTCTACAGCTTTACATCAATCATGCACTCAGGTCAGAAAAAACACTTCACTGGGGAAATCTTTTACTCCTAATTCAGGGATTTGATACAATTTAGTACAAATTCAACTTATATGCTGTCCAGAAAGCATCTTAAGCAACGTCTTTTAAATCTACACTAGCATCACTGGGCCATCCTGTATGCAAGGATGCAGATATCATAGAACTTTAAAAATTAAAGAAAAAAAAACCCCAAACAACAGACTTGTGATGATTTCTTATGTTTATAATGTTTTTTCTTATACTTAATGTGTTGTTATACATTCTACTGTTATCTACCTGCTCCTGAAATTCACTATTTCATACTTGAAAGTTTCCCTCCTTGCTCTTGTTAGAACTCTCAGAACTGATTTATTTAATTATTAAGAAGGGAAGGGACAGAATCAACCCTGTAATGTGCTTCTCTTTTGCAGACTACTATAAAAGGAATTGTTCTCATGTTGGCAAGAAAACAAGAATTCCTTTTTGTGAGAAGTTACTTGGCTTCACCTTTGGTTTCCATTTAACATACAATTCAACTGCAACTTTCTCCTCTGTAAACAGAGAGAATAAGCAGAGCAAACACTTTAATCTTGATCTTTTGCATTTTTGGAGAGTGAGTAACCATCAGTTGATGAAGCATTTATAAATGTGGATGTAGAATTTGATATAAAAATATACTGATTTCTATTCTCAGCCTTGTTTGCAGGGCTTGGAAGGGTGTGGCAGGGTGTAAGTAAATGTACTAAATCACATGATAAGAGAAGGCTGACAGTAAATAAAATCAAATTAATAAAATAAATATTGTTGTATTCCTGAAATCTAGTGCAAGGGCTGCTAGCAATCTTCACTAAAAGCAACAACAAAAAAAAAGAGACTAAATTGAGTTAGTTTGATTTAGTACGGCTGTTCACATCACATCCACAAATTTGCCATCAGTCCATCACAGGTTGTTACCTTCTGAGTTTCCTCTTCCCTTTCATTTTGATGAACAGTTTTAATAAGCCCTTTTTAAGCTGACCAGGATCACTGCCTCTGCGGTAGCCCCACCTGCATCTCTATGCAGCAAGGAGGGCTGCTGCCCTTCTTGCTCTCCCCAGCCCCAAACAGACATCCTCACATTTCCCATCCTTATGAGTTGATCAGCTTTAAGATGGGTTAGACAACCAGGAAGCGTCGGGGAGCTGGCTCAAACTTTCTAAACACAGGAGTCTGACAGGATATCTTTCTTTCTAATAGTGTTTTCCCTTGTGTTGAAGAAATGGGCGCAAATCTGTTAGTCTCATCTTCAGCATCAGTCATTTACATCAAAATGCGTCATGGGCTCCCATATGCTTATTTACAGCATTCACCATACAGGAACTTCACAAGGTGCTCTTTAACACCTCCAATAAGGCTTACTATATAATGTTATTAACCTTCTAGAAAATACAGTGCCTATATTAATTTTCCACCACCTCAACAACAGCTGTGAAGCTCTGAGCTTTATTCAGAGAGAAATAATTCATAAAGAGTCTTTTGCAAAGAAAACATTTTTAAAAGTGGGGAAAATAAACAAATTAGAGAATAGATGAGGGGAACTATTGAAGTATTTGTGTGTGACAAAAGCAAGAAGAGGGCAAGGAGGGAGAATAGATGGACAGAGACCTTGGAGTTCCCCACAAATCTTTTGATATATACACCATCAGCAGAGCACTAGCTGGTTTAAAGTAGTAATAGGTCTTGCTGCAGAAATGTTTCATATGAGAAGCTTGTACCTGGTTAGGACCAATAAGGAAATGTTTCTTTATTTTTTCACTCCCTTGCTCCCTCTTCCCCCCTCCACCCCTTTGGTTTTAATCTCCCTCTCCTGCCATTGCCATCCATGACCTTCACAAGAAAATGTTTCTGCTTTGATAACAGGCTGCAAGCCTCCAAGGACTGGCACTGTTTTCTGGGAGAGAAAACTGTTGCCTCACACAGAATCCAATCTAAACCTGAATGTACCAAGTGAAAAAAATAAACCAAGGACATCATTATTCCATCTCATTGTGATTTGGCTTGCCTTCAAATCTCATACCCTGTGTATCTGAAATAGCAGAAATGCCTCCATTAGCTGAGCCTTCCAACACTTTAATCAAAGTATCTTCCAGAATAAAAAGACAGAAATGTCAAATTCCAATCACCTTTTAATTTCCTTCATTTCCCTGTGCTACACAAAATTAAAAGCCTTACCCGTGCATAATCTTCCGTAAAACCCCGAGCACGTGTATGCAGACGCGCAGCCACGTGGGCAACCACTGATTTTAGAACGTGGCAAGCACCAGTGGGGTGGGACAGGGAGGCTCCCCAGTGGGCATCCTATGCTCAGGGCACATTCCTGCAGTCAGCATAATTGATTTTTCAAAAGTGATAACAACTTCCACACTTTATAAGACATACAGCTTATTGGGCATCCAGCAGGATAAGGCTATGCACCCAGTCCAGTGCACATTACAAGTCAATTTTTGCTTATCTTCTTCATAAGTTTATATTAAGAATGTCAGGTACTAGGTTTGCTGTTTTTACTGGGACACTTTTGGAGAACAGGAGACATACAGCTTTCTCAGTCTTTACTGACAGAGACAGGAATAAAGTGGTTAAAAGAAACAGGTACAAAGGGTTTGATCAGCCTGGCTGAAACTCTCTCATTCTGTGGTGCTCATAATCCCACTAGGTTTCCAGGAATCTTTCAAAATCTTTTAGCAAAGGAAAGGTAAGCAAAATTGGATATATGGAGTCCCCACTGAGGTCATCTCTACCCGCTGAAGAGTTTTAAGCTTAAGAAAAAGGAATCCCCAAACCATTAGGATACCTAGAAAAATGTTGTAGGGAAAAAAAAAAAAACACCACCCCCTTCGGTAATGTATTTCTGTAATCTTTTCTATGAGGAAACTTTTCCAAATATATCTTCTTATGATTAGAATTATGCTAATTGGTTTCTGCTGAAAATGATGATCCTTTAAAAATGTTTTAAAAAAGACATTAAGTGTAAATGTGTCATCTTAACAGTTATCTTGTATGAACATACTCAAAATTACAAGAACGAATGGTTTTGCTCACATAATACTATTTCTTTCTTCTACATATGCTTGTAATACTTGCAAACTATATTTTGCCTTTAGGAATAAAAGACTGTATGCAACTGATAAAAAAATTAATCACATGGATATGGATTATTTTAAAAACACAGAATTAGAGAAAGAAAAGACCAGAAAACCACCCAAGTATTATCAACCTTGTGGCTCTAAATAATACCCAAAACTTAAAATAGGACTTGCAACCAGAATCAAGAAAGACTATGACTTTCTTAAAATCCAGCCTATCTGTCCTTCAAAACACATCATTAAAAATGTTCCAACTTGTTGCACATGCAGCAAGTAACTTAGAAGGGAAGTCTCTGTGGTCTCTGCAGCAAGTACTCCGAATCCGAAAACCAACTCCTTTGCTCCATATGCATTTTTCCAGGAAAATGAAGGAGCTTGTTCCCTGGCGCAGCCCAGCTGGCAAGTCGTTCTGCAAAGCCACACTCAGCTAACCATTACTTCTGCTTTCCACAAAGCTCAATCTTCAATAAGGCACAACTATTTAAAATTCACGGTGCTATTCTGCTTTCCCTGACAAGCAAAATGGTATAATCACAAGTGCATCCTCAACAGCAACGTGATGCTATAAAGTTCCACTAAATTGATCAAGTAGCCTTTTTTCCAGCAGTTAGCTATAACACAGTACAATGGTTATCCTACTAAATGATAATTAAGCTTTGGGGTAACATTTAATTGAAAATGCACTGTGAAAATCAACAAGTCAGACTTTTCAAAACAAGTCCGCTTGGTTCACAATCCTGTTCAATGTGACTTTGTCTAACATTAATCCATAGCAAAAATATATGAGCTTAATCCTGTTCCCTCTGGCAACCACTTAAAAGTGCTTAACCCCTTAGTTTTGAGACTTAAATAAATTCACAGCATTATTCAAGGGTTGACCTTTTTCTACTAATATTGTACCCTTCCACTTTTAAATAATGGTATCTGATCAGTAAACTATATTCTATTAATAATATAATCTTTTCCTTTGAAAAAAAAACAAAAACAACAAACAAACCACTGAGGGGGTTACTTTTCACAGCATCACCAGTTTCATATGTAACACGCTGCCACAGTAGTGCTCCTTGAATACAGTCCCCTGAGCAATAACTGTCCTGGAAAATGCCATGGCCAGATGTGTTCCATGGCCTGCCTGGGGACCAGGGTTGAGGGAGGGGACACTGGATAGGAGTAGACAGAATGAAGCACCCTCTTGCATCAGCTGGGGAGTCACTTTGCAAGCACTTCTTTCCTCACATCCAAGATGCAAAGAAGTTTGCTGCCAGCTTCCTCCTATCTCACTGAGGTGTCTTGGGCCACAGTAAATCATGTGGCCCAACAGCAGCAGCTTTGTAACATGAAGGGGTTGGTGCTACCAACCCAGCACTCCACTTCCCCCAGGATGTGTATGAACCACAAGGCTTATTTTGAAGAGGCTTCAGTGTGACCACGGTGCCTCACACACAGTTGGACATATACTGAGAGTTTGTGTCCGTCAGCTGAACCCGGAGCGCTTCTCCAAGTTCAGCTTCCTCCAAGAGGGATGCAGGGCCTGTTGTCTATGATGCACACTGATACACTGTAATAAGCAGGGACATCAGGGAATTTGCTCCAGAAACGTACTTCTGACCTGAGCTAAAGCATGAACCCAGAACTACTGCTACAGTGAACCCATGACAACTGGTAAGAGACCCCTTGTGGCCACCACATTTCAGGCAGGATTAGTTTCTTTCCTGCACTGGCTCCGGTTTGATGATTAGCTCTATTTTTAGTCACTACTTTGTGCAAATTCAAACAGAGAAAAAGGATGCCTATGTGCAACTGCAAGCGGAATTTGGTTCCATGTCAGACTAAGGATGCAGAAGAGGATTATAACTGCTACAAGAAGAAATACAGCATATGATACTGAATCCCCTGGGGAGGGTGGCTTCTAAGATAAAGTTCAGACTAATCTCATCTTAATTAAAACAAAATGAAATTTATATCTCATTTCCCTGCCATTTTATTATTTAGGTCTCATTGTCAAACACTTTGCAGGAATCTAGGAAAAGACAGCGGCTGCCCCAAGGAGTTTCCAGTCTAACTCAGGCAGAAGTAAACACTGAATAGCTCAGGAAAGAAAGTAAAGCCCTTGGCGATGGATAAATACCTTTATGTTTTCACAAAGGTCATTCTCAGCAGATGTGAGAGAAAGCAGGGAGTGGAGAACCTGCCTTTACTACTGTGACACAGGAGGAAGCAGAGGAGAAAAAGGAAAAGGTGAATGCAGACGTGGATGGAGTGTTGGATAGGGGACTTTAAGAAAAGAGAAAGGATGCATTTAAAAAACAATTCAGAGGTGTAAGTGACTGCTTTCACTTTTAAGAGTAAAAAGTTTTCATCCAATATAGAGAAAGAAACAAAACAAGCATATGAAACAAGTATAAGTGACTTGTACTGGATGAAGGCTGGGAATAAATTTGAGAGCATTATTTTGCGCACAATTTGTCACAAAGTGCAGATAGGGGTTTTCCTTTTGTACGAAATACAACTATAAAGAACCTTGAAAATATATAAAATTATATAGAGAAAAATGCCATGCCCTTTAAAAGAGTGAGGATACAGGTGAGGAAATCAATTCAACTAAATAATTCCCAAGAAGCACTAGGACAGCTCCCTTTCATTTTAGATATGAACACAGTTACGTGACACAATTTAGCAAGTGATTTAATGGCTCTTGTCTTGAATGCTATTCATCTGCTAGGTGCAACCCAGGTTTTCTATTCACATTTTTCAAAAGCCCTAATGCAGCTATTTTTTATTTTCTTTCTTTCTTTCACCTACTACATCTTCAGAGTGCAATTATAACTTTTGAGCTAAGCAGCAAGGATCTTTCCCCTTTACTTGGCAAGCACCTGCTCAGCTTCCAAAATAACACCGTCTCCTCCTCAAGGCTGAGTAAGAGCAGTCTGGGCTGACATTCTGAGTCTCTTGGAAAACGAGTATACAGAAAAATTAAGACAACAAATCCTCATTACTCCTTTCTAAAGAGGACTGGTGGAAAAGGTTGGGCAATACATGGTTTGCTCTAGAGTGTCCCATCTTTCTCTGGAGAAACAGGAGTAAAAACTCTTAAGAGAAACCGACGACATTTCTTCTTCCTAACCTCACCCCCAGTATTTTCAAAAGTGAAGTGATCTGTCTCCTAATTATTTAATATGTGATAATGATGATCTCATTATTCTACCCCTTCTTGAACTGTCAGACTATGTCCAGTAAGTAAAGGGTCCTATGAAGACCTTTCCTAGTGGTACAAAACTGTCTGGAAAATTTATAGCTGATAAAAGTTTTATTTACTGAACAAGAAAATATAATTCAGTCCATCTTGAAAGAAGTGAAAGCAAACTGTGGCGTAAGACTACACCTGTTCCCTGAAATTGTCTGGTTTAAGCTTCTTTCCTGTCAATTACAACATAACCAGTATTTTCAGGAATCTTTGTCACAAGTTAGTGACCATACAGTACATTATTTTTCTTAGGGAAAATGATGGTGTGTATGTATGACCCTGACTTTTGCAATCAGAAAAACAGAGAAAAACAGAAATTCTCTTATTATAAAGACACAGGACTAAGCTGAAAGTGGAAGAGCCGAAATATTATATACAACACAGGGTGAGAACCATAGATTAAGTCTGGATAATACTGACACTTTTTTACTCCAGTACAATCTGTTTTGGGAGTCTGGGTGGGGAGGAAGAATTAAGATCATCTGGGAGCATGGTGGATGGATTTTAAAACTCTCTGCCATTCTTTCATTCTTGGCTGTATCTTACTCTTGGCATCCTCTGTTTTTCTTCTTATTGCACAGAAAGGACAGCTTTAAAGTAACAAACAAGCGCAAGTCTGGAAAATATGCCTGTTCTTTTATGAGAAGCACATGGGATAGCTCAGCTGCTGCTCACTTGGAGCAAAACTGACACCCCCTCATTTGCTTGTTACCAGACAGTTCAGTGGCCAGGGAAGAAGCGCTCTCTTACTGCAGAAGTTATATTAGGCAGTGAAACTACATATGTCATTAAAGTTCAAAGAAACTGATTAATCCTTTGATGTGTTGGCCAATTATTAGGCAAATGACAGTTGTTGGGGTTTTGGGGTTTTTTTGTTGTTTGTTTGGGTTTTTTTTCCTCAAATGTATGGGTCTGTCTTCTCAAGTCTTTTGGTTTTTTAACCCCACACTATAACAAATGGCGAGTCTCAGGAAGAAATGGCTTATTTTTATTCAAAGGAGAGCTGGATACTGTTTCTGGAGCACACCTTTTAGACATAATATCCAGGATATTACCCTTTAACGGAGCCAACAAAAAACAAAAAAACAACTCTTTATTTTCCTCCCCTACTGCTCTCCTTTTTTAGAGTTGGAAAGTAAACATTTAAAAATGCATGCTGTTAGTGGGCTGCATAGCACTACACTGCTCTGTCAAAGTGAATATTGTGATAAATTTTGCCAGGCTGTTCATACTTACAATCATCTTCTACTTCCTCATACCAAAGCATGTGAGCAGACAAGAAATCTCTTCACAAAAAAAGAGGAAAAAGACAACAACAGCAAAATATTTCTTGGCAAAGTATATTCCAACTTTGCTGTTCCAGTAGCTTTTGCTGAATTAGGCTTGTCCCTGCGTAACGACAGATGTGTCCCAGCACAAGCTCCAGTAGCAATGCAGAGGAGAACGCAAAAAGCACCCCAGTGGGATGGAACTTCTGGCTGGCTGATGGCAGGGTCTGTGTCCCAGGCAGGGAGAGGCAAGGATCCTCACTTCCACCCAGCCGGCATGGTAACTAATGCCAGTGCTCTTTGGAGGCCCCTAAATATTTCAAATTCCAGGACCTGCGCAGAAGCAACGCGCTCTGCTTCCCTCAAAACAAAGTTGATTTCCCATAATAGGACAGCCCATGCACTCGACATATAAGGCTCTGCTTTCAGAGTGGCATGTGCAATGGATTTAAATTATGTGTTACAGCTTCCCAAGGAACAGTTAGTGCTACAGAGGAGGGTGAAGGCATTTACAGCTCCCTTTGTGCAGCTCTCCTGAGAGCCGTATGGAACAGATTTGCCCTCTCCCCCACAAATGATCCCCAGTCCATCCCCAGACAGGATCCTCCATTTCTGGGAGAGATGCAGTAATGCTCCTGTCTTCAACTGTTCTCTCCCAGATGAGACTTTCTGGATTGCAACCTCTTTCCCAAGCAGGGCAAAAAAATAAACCCCAAAACAGTGCTGTTGCCAAACTGAATGTGTAAATACCAACACAGGTTGTGGTTAAGTCAGTAGCTGCTTGGGGAACAGAAAAGGAAAAAAAAAAAAAAAAAAAAAAGAAAAAAAGAAAAAGAAAGCTATTGACTTACAATTGACCTTTCCACTCCCAACAAAAAGCACGTGGTACAGCTGCTATTCACAGCCCAGAAACACCCCACAGAAGAAGCAGAGGCAGGACTGTACACAAGTTGCCTGCCTCTTCTCTAAAGGGAACATCCCTTCACTCCCAAATCCCAAAACCTGCTGGTCCCAACAGGTGGGACACAGGCTCATGCTCTCTCCCTGCATTCAGTCCCAGGCCTCCTTAGTTTATATTGGAAGGAAAACCAGGCATCCTCACAATACCTGAGAAAGAGACTGTGACAACTTCCACCTAAACGCAGATTTTATAAGGAGTCTTTCTCTAGTAGGTACTTTGTACAGTATATATATATGGCCTTTCGAGATAGGCCATAAAGAATCCTGTTATTAATTCATGGTTACATTTGAAAAGTCATTTGAAAAAACACTTTTAAGCTGTTCGTGAGTTTTAAAAAATCTTTCCCTTAAAAAGAAAAGTTATTTTTCAGTTTTAAAGGTTAAAGTGTCTATTCATGATGATTAAAAATTTATAAGTAAATTCCTGGATTATACAGAAAAATAAACACAAAAATAAAGTGAAAAATATAACCTTAAAGCCACTGGCATTTTCTACACCAATAGTCAAATTAATACACTGGAGAACCTGGATGTACAGTACATTCCACAGACTCCTAAGGATTAATTTGCAGCCCACAGGAACTGCAAGTCATGAACTGATGTAGAAAATAATCTGAAGCAGAGCACTGCACACTGTGACAGCAGCAGCATTTTGATTATTTGAGGGAGAAGGAGACTGAGCAAACTCAGGAAACGAACTGCTTATTGTGCAAAAGTCCTGTTTTAAAATATCTAATGTCACCCTTGATAGCACATGCTGTCAATAACTGAGGCTCAGTAATGTACTTATAGACTACAAGTGAAAGTTATCTTGAAGGTAGGTGTCTAATGCTAGAACTGTGAACCTCCTGGCTCCTATTCATTTCAAGGTGACAAACTTTTTCTTCTAATCTTTCCAGGTTCCTAAATCTCTCTTTCTGAATATGATCAGAGGGCCTTCATCTCAACAGAATTCTACAGTCTGTTTTACACCTAACTACAACGATAATCCACAAAACTCATGTGTATTATTCATCATCTCTGTCAATGTCTTTGAGACCATCAGAGAATACTCAGATCAGGCTCTGCAAGAAATGCAGTGCTGCTCAATGCTTTCTTCTAAATCATGGCTCAAATAAGTATCTAGTGGTAACGTTTGCAATTGCTTACAACTTAATTATCCAGATGCAGGAAACCCAGGTTTTCTTCCCTTCCTCTTGCTGTGATAGTTCACCACCCTTGTGTCTCAAGAGAGCCCCTCGTCTGTTCAGAGGAGAACAGAAACCTTCACCTTAGAAACATTTTCCCTTCCTCCTATTGATGCTTCTGCAGTCGATGGGAAAAGAGTCAAGATTTGGGCTGCAGGGACAAACAACAAAAGTGAGTGTTGAAATCAACTGTGGTTTTTGGTTGATTTTTGATTCTTAGGGTTTTTGTTTTGCTTTGGTTTTGTGGGTTTGGTTTTGTTTTTTTCTTGTTTGGTTTTGGGTTGGTTTTTTTTTTTTTGGTTTTGGGGCACTGTAAAGAAAATTGAGAGGCTCTTAAAATTAAATACTATTTCCAGCAGCTATGAATGTTGTAATTGGTTAACACTGAGAAACATCAACTCTACTGAAAAGAGGTTTTATATGCATTTGTCAGTCCCTACTGGCCAGCATGGTGTACATCTATATTGCACGTACAACCTAGAACAGGTTAAGCATTTTGACATACCAGGTTTGCTTGTTTATAGGGTTTTTTTATCTGAACCAGCCTTAAAAGCTCTGGCTCTCTTCAACAACAGAGAGCAAGCCACAGCCTCACTGTAGACCTATGTCAAGTTATTAAAGCACACTCAATAAATGCAGGTAGTCAGAGGCCACCTGCCTCACTCTTCCTTCAGGATGCTGCAAGTAGCAGGTTCTGACCTGCAGCATCACTGCTCAGTGCTCTGAGACTATCATGCCTGTGGTACAAGAGGGAAAAGGAGCAAGCTTCAAGGTCACAGAGAAGCTGGAAAATGTGGAAATTTTTTAAAAATGATTGCTGGCAACTCTTAAAGTTGCCTTCCTCTTTTACAATCAGTAATGGGTTAAACGAAAGAAAACTGACTTCTTCAGAGTAATGGTTAGGCTGATTTTTAGCCACCCATTAACAAACACTTTATACAGAGGCTATTTGTTTTCCTGTTTGAGAAGTCCTTTCAAAATGCAAGTATTGATAAAGTTGAAAATATCTCCTTTTCAATGGCATAAGCGTGACAGGAATGCAGAGTTGGAGAAAGTGACAAAGAGGCCAGTAGCTATCAGAAAACAAGGCCCAACAAAAAACTGCCTGTTCAGGGACCATTTAGGATACACCATACACCAGCATGACCTTAGGAAAGAAATGGATTTCAACAACCAAATTTGGCAGCCAAGTTTATTGTGTCAGCAAGCTAAATCAGAGGGAGGTTAAGACTTGAAGATAATCGTCAAACCTTAGGCTGGCCATGGGAACCAAGTTCTCAGGTCTCTAACTCTTCCTCTCCTGTACCATATTGAAAGGCTACACTGAAATTTAGGACTTCTATGCCCTTCTCTGGCAGGGGAAGGCAGGGGGGAGGGGAGGGAGGAGAAGATGCAATTGGAAAATTATTATTATTTTGACATAGAAAATAAATATTACAGTAGCCAGAATAATTTATATGGGAGGAGGGGTTCCCAATTCAGCATAAATAAATCAAATGAGAACTTCATGTTAACAGCCTCCACAGAGTAACAGATCTTCCGTCTCACTGTAATTTACTCTGTTATAAGCACCTAACAAACCCTCAACAAAAGAAAGCACACCATATTGCCCTTTATATCATCTAATACAGAGAGCATCTCTTTCTGTTAACAGATAAAACAAGAAAATAACAAATAGGTAGCATGCCACGCAGAACTGACTTACAAACCTCTTATGACTTTTAAACATCCCAGTGGCACATGTTGTTTGCCAATACAACTCAACATCAGGTGCAGCACTTACAACATAAACCTAAGACAGATGATGTTTTGATTATAATTTCGGAATACATTTCAACATTTGTTCCACCCTGGTTTTAGCTCCCTGCCAACACTGACCTAAAAAATATAAAGGCAATCCAAGCCTGTTGTTCAGTACAGCCATTAGGCTCATAACAAGATGTCTCTGTGCTCTTGCCAGTATTCGCAAATCTATCACATCTATCTGTGTGGGAAGAAGAGCTGTGCTCTAGGGACTATGGGACTGATATGAAGGGAGAACTGGGATGGGAATCTTTTAAGCACTAATGCACAGTGTGGGAGTTTGCCCTGGTGGCCCCTGCTTTGAGTCTTTTTATTATTCACTTCCTGTTATGAAAACCAAAACCAAACCAGTTGTGTCTCAGCAACAGAGGAAAAAAAAAACCAAATCTTTGACAGCTTTATCACAACAGAAGTAAACAGACAGCTTCTGATTTTCCTGGGAAATCAAACAAAAAAAAAAAAAAGGGAAAAAAGTAAATCTTTCCAATGTATGCCACTGAAGAACTTCCCTTTCCTTTGTTCTTTTGTTTCTCAGCCTATTTTTACTTCAAAAAAGAATACAGTGTAGGGAGTTCTAGTACAGGTTGCAAGGTTGTGTTTGGTTTGGGTTGGTTGTTTTTTTTTCTTCTCTATGCTTATTTGATCTGAAAACCAAGAAGAAAAAGTGTGGAAGATACAAGTTTATAGACAGAAAATTAACAGATAATATAATGATCAAGGCAAAGCCCTCTCATATGCTGGGGGCTGTTAAAAACAATCTAGTTTCCATTCTGTGAATTCCTGTATCATGAAACACTTCTGTTTGAAAACATGCTTTAGCATACGAACCAGAATAGTGGTTTATTACTGTGCTTGTGCTCTCCCCAAGCATGCTATCTCCTTCATGCCACAGTCACTTTAAAATAGGGGTTACTCTTTTTTGGAGGGCATTAGAACAAAGAAGGAGTGGACTCACTTCTTACCAGTTCAACGTAACAAGTAACACTCAGAAACAAGAAGGAATCACTATCGTTTTTTGAAAGCTTCAGCCTAAAGAACAAATGATCCTTTCTACCTAGGGGAGCTCACTTAGGCACAAGGTCCCAATCAGATTTAGCAGGACAGTATTTGCTTCCTCCATTTTCCATATAGATAGTGTTGGTGTTTTGCAGATCTTTATTCTCAAACCCTGTCAATTCTCCAACTTTCAGGAAGTTTTACCACAACAGAAATGAAATCAGTCTTAACCAGAGTCAGCTTGACCAGACTACTCAGAAGATATATTGAGCCATCAAAAGGAAACTGTAAGAAATGAGAGCAAATTATATAAAAACTAATATTAAGGTTACAAAGAAGAGATGAGAAAGATTTTAATTACTGATATATACATGGTAGGAGACCAAGTAATAAAGAGGAATTAGAATTACTCATTTATTCCTATAAAAAAATCTGTTCTTAATCTCTCTAGAGAGGCTTATATGACCAGAAGAGAGAATCTTATTAACTAATATTCCTTTTCTCTAGATTCAGGCATGTAACTCAGTCCAATGACCATAAGCATCCCACATAACCTACTGAGAGTATCCCTCTCTGGAGAGTGTCTGAGTATCTAAAATAGGCTCCTTCCCCAACCCGCCCTTGGCAGGAGAGTGGGTGTCTGGCACTAGCTTTCTCTTCTGTTGGCACACTCTTGGTTAAGTGTCCAGACCATGAAAGGCTTAAATCAGACTGTCTCTCCCCAACTTCTCAACATCCACAGGAAGAAAATATGGGCACACAGACCAGTCGTAAGACACAGCACATTGCATGAGGTCCCCAAGTTCAAAGTAAAGCCCTTTGGTGCAGATATGTTCTCAGGGTGGGTCCAAAACATGTCAGATTTACCCACTTCTGAAAGCCACTACAACTCTCCCAAGGGCAAGCTGCATCCAGTATCATCAACATTACAGAGGAACGGAGCCCAAACCCCACAATGAGTAGTTGCTTAAATGCAACTAATAACAACTCAATTATTTGCATCACATGTAAATAGTGAAAGGCTAACCAATTTTCATGTACACATGCACACTAACATGCCTGTAAGTCACTGACAGACCAAGTATGCGCACAAGCGAGTGCTGGTGATGGTAACTATGCGTATGCAAATCTATACATCATTTAAGAGGACTTAATTTCACAAAGTTGAAAACAATTATAAACCCTCAATGGTAAGGACAAAGAATTTAAACTGAAATGTGAACGATAATTGGAAGATGTTTGAAAACACTATTTAGGTGCCTATATATCATGACTAAGAAAATAAGTTCCTATGGTTAAAAACAAACAACTGCAAACAAAAACAAATTTTGTCTAGAAGACAAGTAGGTATTTAAAAAACAAAAGCAAATACCATACCTAAGTAGCAGAGGACAAATGCCAGGCTGATTGCAAAGAATATCAATAGAGAACTAAGAGGTAATTATGAATCAGAGTCAACAATCCATATGTACTAGACAAGAGAATTCACCTAGGTGTGCGGGCAAGCTGCACCAGCTCTGCCAAAGACAACTCAAGGTCATTTTACATAGGAACTGTGTTAGCTGCTAACATAAACACAGATTCCTTCAGGGAAACACAGCTCAAGTGCCAGCCGCCTACTCAGGATCCCAGTCACCCCACTGCTTTGCTCTGCTCCGCTCCAGTGAATGTTTCAGCTGTGTCCAGGTTTGACACAACACTTCATAACAGCCACAGATAAACAGAGAGCAGTTAAGCATCATAAATATCCAAACAGGCAGTTTCCTTTGTAAAGACAGACTGAGGGAACATTGCATGTTTAGTCTGGGAAGGAAAGGCAAAGGAGTACATAGCTGCTGCCTTTCCACATCTGTAGATGACAATGCTGTATTACTTTTCAAGTATGCCAAGGAGAGAGGCGTTATTTGGGTAAACTCAACTTAGATTTCATATTAGGAGAAAATTGTGAGAGTACCAAGTTACTTAAGTATATGAAAACATATAGACACAGAGGTTGTCAAACCCTTGTAAGTGGAAGCCTGAAAGGAAAAGTTAAACAAATTCTATCAAGGGTAACAAAATGTATTTGATTCATCTCTATCTTTGTACTGTGCAGCAGAAGAACTCCTTTCACCTCCCTATTTCTGTAACTCTCTGAAACAAGAATTACAGACTGGTTAATACAACCTGTCACACACAGTTTGTATTAATCTCATAAACAAAATTAATTGTGCTGTGAAAAGAGAGCTGCCCAACAGATATAGGCGTACACGGCCAATCCCAAGACTAAATTCTACTAGCAGTTTTGCCAGTCACTCATTGTTCAACTTCAGGTTTTTTTTTTTCCCTGCATAGAAAATGGTTACAAGCTAAACAAGTGCTAAACGCTAGCATGATTAAATGTTGTTTAAGATATGTGTCAAACTCCTTAAAGTACAGGACTATTAAGGGTCTGTGTTTTAATTACATTGCTTTCACCTTAAGTCCTCCTGGATGACAATTCCTCCAAACCTTAGTCACAGTGGCAAAAGACCCTCACATTAAATCTTTGAAGACTGGGTTATTATGAGAGCAAATTATCATGATAAAATTCTTAGTTCAAGTCTAACGAGACATTACTGCACACACTAGGATGAATGTTAAATTATTTCTGTGCAGGTCTATATTCAGGTTAGTACATCAAAATGGAAAACTGAAGTTAATTCAGATCTGCAGAACTGACGCTACAAATGTTAAGATGATGGCAAAATGATGCTGCTGCAAGTGAACTATGATTAAAAAATAGGACACTAAACACAAAAATGTGTTAAGGGAATGTAAAAATAAACCCACAGAAAATAAAACCAAAGAAAATTTTACTTAAAGCAAAAAACATACTGGATATCACTAATGCTGCAAACCAATTCCTTGCCAAACTGGCCAGTGTTGATCAGGAGGGCACAAAGCCAGCATGAGACTGCCTTACAAGTAACTGCCTATAAATTCTTGCTAATAGCATCACTAGGATTTTTTCCCCACTAAAAAGATGTAATTGGCTCTGTAGAAATATGAATAATTTTTTAAAAAGGGCTCAAGATTCTTGTCCTATGACAGAATCCGGTTTGATCGGAAATTCCTTCCTAAATTTAATCATGTTGATGTTCTCTCTTGTATTCTGGCAGGGTTAGAAGCACACATTTAAAGACCAAATTATCTGTTAGGCCCAAAAGAAATTAGTTCAGTCTCAGGTAAATTCAAACACATAGGATCCTCAGCATTATAAGATTAAGAAGATTACACATTTAATATGCAGAGTGCTCTTAATATTTTAATGCGATTAGATCAATAACACTGAAGTTCTGCTAGTATATGTTCTTAGAGCAATGTTTAATTAGTAAATCTAACATATCGGGGGAAAAAAAAAAGGCTAATTAAAAGCCCTAAAAATTCACTTCCACTCCCCCACACTCCCCACCATCATTTCAAGTCCTTCCTCCCTCCTATCATCTTTCTATCTACTTTTAAATATAAGAGGTGCACTTCATTTCCAGTTTGTCAACAGCAGGCATTCTGTGTCCTTTCAAAACAGTGGCATATCTATCTGTCTGTCTATCTGTTGTTTATCTAATCTGTAATGTTTTCCCTAAAGCAGAGGAGGCATTCTCTCTTTGTATCACGCAAAATGTGTGATACTCAACTCCTGATGAATTACACTGGTGAAGTGCTTTGGTTAAATAACACACTTTGTCAAGTAGTTTAGGTAGTGCTTGACCTTTAAGTGGAAAGCATGAATAATTTTCTCCCATCTAGCAGAGAAGGAAATGAAAAATTTACTTTTCTTGCAAACTTACTAGTTTTTATTTGACAAGTTACCCATCTTATTCAGCAAAACAACAGAATGGTAAACTCTCACTAAAAAAAAATTAAAAAAAAAATTAGATTTAAAAGGTAACTTATTTCAGAGATAAGTACAGAATGGCTCTGCATTTCTCAGGATTTTCAAAGCAGCTCCATGGCTAATAACAAAGTGAGAGTACAGGAAAGTAGATCAAAATGATCAGTTCAGGACTCCAAGTCATTTCCATCAGAGACTGAAATTTGTAAGAGTCATTATCACTGCATAAATTTCATTAATATTCATGTAGCTTTTCTAGAGACAGACATAGATACCACTTGAAGGCATGCACTTTTTAGAAGATGAGTATATATTATAAGTATAGCCAGCTACTTGCTAATTCATCTAGTTGCAGTGAACCTATGCCAGCTGAAGTTACTTGTGAGTCTGAACTGAGCATAGGAGGAGGTCCAACTAAGGAGTTTTAAAACCTAAGAAGACTATTCCCTGAAGAATTATTTTGAATGCTGTTTTAAAACGTTTAACTTCATCCATGAACCTTGAATTGAGGGCTGTTTGGGGTTTTTTTTGAGCATGTTAGTTGCTTATGCAGTATGTATGCAAATGCTTATGGGATGAGACCTGTGGACTGACAAATTCCAAAGCTGTGTGTAAAGAATTACTTCCTCTAAAAACATTTCATGTGAATTTAAAAATATAATTTAGATCACAACTGGGACAGCTTTATTATTAATATGGAAACTAGAAATTTTTGGCAGTCTTTCCTGTTTATAGATCCTCTTACACACAGCCTGAGTGCCTGCTTTCAGATAAGTAAAATTTGCCTTAACCTATTTTTATGCAGTAAATCATGGATTATGCATGTTACATAAGTAAAACTAGTTGATATATTAACATTGGATAAGGTGAACTAAATTTAAAATTCTTTAAAATTAATCAACCCATGGAAAATAGAGCAACATATCCCATATGGAGCACAACAGCAGCACAGGGATTTGGAGATCTAAGTATTGGTTGCAATCTCTGTAGACTTTTTATGAGAGCTTCAGATGGCTGAACTTCATTTATCTAATACTACTTTAGGTGCTTCATGGTATCTTACCTGGCCTATACTCGCTTCTCCTGAAAGGTCTTCCACACACTCTGGGTGAGAACCATCAGCCCAAGGCAGCAGTTCCAGTCACTGTTAAACATTTTAAATGGCCTGTGTTTAAACACCTGATTTATTCCCTACCAGTGCAGCGCAAGTAATGACTTTGGTTTTAATTATTATTATTTTTTTAAAAAACAGAAATAGCATTTCAGATTAAAGTACTCTAACTCTGCAATCATTCCAATGACTACCCATATAGATTTTCTTATAAGGATGTTCTTGACTAGACTATAGATGCATCAAAGTCTACCAGTACAACTGGAAGAATTACTTTTTAATCTAAAACATACAAATAAGCTTGAAATTACTTTATGATGATACATACTTCAAGTACAAAATACATCAAACCCCACAATAATTACTTTAGCTACCATGTAAAACTGTGTCAACATGACGTGGATAAAAGGTGCGAAATTCAATGCCCATTTAAAAAAAAAAAAAAACAACAACAACTCTTGTGGAACTAAAACCCAGTATGTCTGATCATGGTGTCAGTCTAATTTACAGAAATTTTAATGACAGAATTAACAGACACAGATATGAAGTAGCGGGAAATGGATTTTACAGAGGGAAACCACCCTTCTCTATCTAGTAGGGTTCTTTGAAGGCATCACTGAGCACACAGTCAAGAGAAATATAGTTTATACAATTGAAAAAAATTTCAGTACTGATCCTCATTAAAGAAACAAAGTTATAATGGGATAAGAGGTCCACTTCTTCTCACAAACTGTTAGCAGACAAAAGGGAAAAAAATATCAAAAGCATTCAGCTTTCTCAAATGTGTATGTCACCAGCAAGTTTCACAGATCAGTGTCAGAGCTGGTGAATATATACCGTATATACCAATATAAATATATACCAATATGGTAAATTTATACCATTACATAGGATCTAGATAAAGAAGGCAACTTTCATGTTTTCTAATAGTGCTAAGGTATTCAGGGAAATAAAAGGGAAATAGAAATGAAAGTTGGCTGCAGAGGAATGCAGAAGACTCTCAGAGTGTCAACTAGGCGATAAAAAAGACAGATGAAATTCAATATCGAGAATATGTGGAAAAAAGGAAATCTCAACTTTATGTACTCAGCATGGGCTCTGAACTAGTTATTACCACTCAGGAAAGAGATCTTAGAGTTATAAAAGGTCTATGAAAATATCAACTCCATCTTACAAGCTGTCAAAAAGCAAATCAAATGCTGGCCATTACTATGACAGAAATAGAGAGCACCATACAAAATATCATTACAGTATTATTTAAAGTCTTCAGATGCTCATACTTTGAATACTATGGGCTGTTCTACTTCCCCTATGACTAAAAAGATATAGCAGGAAAAGTAAGGACAACAGAAATGATTGAAAGCTAGGGAGAAATGGCTTCCACGTAAAGAACGACTAAAAAAGAGTCTTCAAGGTAAGGTGAGGGGAATGTGAATGAGCATGCAGGTTAGGTCCTCTGAACCTGACAAGGAGGAAGATATTGCCCAGGGGATGCACACAACCCAGGAAGCAGCACTATATATCAAGGGACATACCATCTAAACCATGCCAGAGAGGGACTGAGGTCCATATTGGCAGGTACAAGTCCAGGAAGAGATCCTGGCATCATCACTGACAGTTCTCCAAAATCATCAGCTCAATGTGCGAAGTGAACAAGAAGAGCCAACCTAATGCTGGGCACCTCCACATGTGCTGGGAACAAATCTGACAGGTTCACTTTACTGCTACAGAAGCCTGTGGTGCATCCATACCTGAAGGGCTGTGTGCAGGAGGATGAAGCAGAGTTAGAGAAGCAACTGGAGACAAGGGGCTGGAGCTGCTGCCTTACAAGCATACTCAACTTGCTGGGGTGCTTCAATTTGCAGAGAAGGCTCAGGGTACATAGGACAGATAGGACTGAGACTTGAGAAGCATGAAGGGGTGAACAAGTGGCATAAGGAAGTTATTTGCCAAATCTTGCAACATGAAAACTAGGGGTATATAATGCCTGATTGGTTTAGAAGTCAGTAAGAATATATTTCTTCAGCCAGTGGGCTACCAGCTTCTGGATCCTAGTGCCCAAGGAGTTTATGGAGGCAGCTGCTTATCAGCTGATACAAGTCTATAAACAGATACTAAAAGGAATAGGGCCAGAATGTAACCACTAGTATTTTTAATACAGTAATTGCATGTGCTGGGGGACAATGAGAAAATGGACCTCAGGAAGTGTCCAGGCTCATGTGCTGTCCCTGACTCACATCTCCTGTTGTTATTTGCTGAAGAAATAATCCCAGCCCCAATGCATCATTGGTCTGACGTAGCAGGACATTTTGTATAAATTAAGTTACCTGGAAAACGAAAGGCTGTAGCTGAACGTAACTGAGATGTACTAAATCATGAGTCTTTAAAGATGAACAGAGAAAAATTTTTCAGTATGTCTCTTAGCACAAGAGCTGGATACAAAAGAGACAAAAGAGGAAGGAAAATCAGCAGATGGCTGGTTCAAAACAAGCAAAAAGAAGTACCTCTTCAACCTACATGTAGCTAAATTATAGGGCTCTGCGACTGGATGTTGTGGATGCCAAAAGCTCTTGTCACCCAGCTACCCTGGGAGCTCACCTTCACCCCAACCTCTTCCCTGGCACCAGCAGAAACTTGGTGCAGGCAGCAGATCTCCTCCAACACTCTCCTCAGATATTCCTAAAGGAAAATCACCTGCCTCTTCCCCCATTCAAGTTCTGAGCAAAACTCTGCAGACGTCATACCAGCTCTTTTCACCCCTAACAGAGGCAGTCATTTCTTTATTTTCTCTGTCCCACTGCCACTCAGGCAAAATGCTGCCAGTAAGCTTTGATGGGAACAGTGCAACACAGATTAAATCACTGGTATTATTCTCATTTTTTTGCAGTTACAGCCACCTCTGAATTTCATAGTGCTACATGGTTTAGTACAGCAGCGTTTGCATGACAAAAAATTAAAGAGCTTCCACTTTTTTACCATATACCCTGCTTTCAAGGGTTTATAATTCAGCTAGGAAAATGCTCACAGCTGAAAATCAGCATTCAAAGTCTCATTGCAGAGGCAGCATTTCATTTCAGTTGTGAGAGGGAAAACAGTACGTCATTTTTGTTAACTATCAATAGAAGGCTTCTGTGGTGTTTTTAATTTCTGGATTTTTTTTCCTGATGTGAAAGATTTTCCTGTTTCAAGTTAAGTAACTGGAAGTTTAATAAGTGACAACCACTGATGACAGCATGAGCAAGAGGAGATAACTGTCCGTTTTAAAAAAAAAGATGTAAATCAGTTTACCTTTTCCACAGTTTTACAAGAAACATAAATATCCAACTCTGTAAAGCATAATAATATAGTCATTGCTGCATGATGCAGTGTGACTCTTTAACTGATTTTGAATATGGGTTCATATACATTCAGGAGAAAAGATAAATACTAATACTAAAGAGATATGTAAAGCAGAGATATCCTTAATTTATAATTTCCAAAATCTTGCAAGGATTCAAAAAACTGTTCTTCACTTTAGAGAATTCATGGATTGAAAGAGGATACCAGCTTTTCCTTCCCAATATGCAAGTTGTATTGGTTGTTACCACTGGCACTACTTCAGAAATATTTACTAATTATATAGTCATTATATCAAAATATCTTGCTTATTAACAAAACGTTTCTCCTTTCTTCCTACCTTGAAGCATACAGAGAAAGGGAGTCACCTGAAGTCCCAAAATATGCATCACATACATATATACCCCTGTGCAATTCAATTCATGGCGTGGGAGAATAAGAGGTTAAGTGTGTTTCCAACATCCATCACCAGAGGAACTGAAATAATACAATACTTTATTTAAGATTGTGTGCCTTTCCCTTCTCTAAAGAGCTTCATTAGAAGCAGAAGGAAATATCCACCCCTTAGGAATAACTATCCCTACAGACTGATTAAAAAATCTACACTGAACAGTAAAACTGATAAATGTATGTGGCTGGATATATACATATACACAAATACAAATACATAAACATATGCAAGCATACACAACTATAGTATCATTTTATAGTAGATATATAGACAAGGAATGTGGGAGGAAATGGCAAATGTCCAGGACTCACTGCAATATGGAGTTTGACAGAAATAGGGTAATTGCTATATCCAATACTTGAATGGTCTTCTAGGCACCCTAGTTTAAATGTATCTAGAAATAAGGGAAAGCTTAAGACCACTGAAGTCTTCTATGTGGCTACAGTTCACAAAATCACTTCAGTGATTATTCAACTAAGGGATAAACATGAGTCTTTACTGGTTCACAAACTGCATAAACCAGCTTGGATCTTCTTAACTCACTGCCATCAGCCCAGTCACAATTCAGTGATGGATAATGCAAGCCATGAACCATTGTACATGCTTCTTGTGGTGACAGTTCTTAATTTCTTTTCTAGGGAAACTGCTAATCTATCAATCTTTAATTTGTCTGAGTCTAATCCTTGCTCAGGAAATATCTCTTGACATAATCAACTTTATCAAGTATTGCACAATAGCTAAGCTCTTGCTACAGGAGAAAACATTGAGAAGGCATGATGGCATTACTACAGAAATATTTCACCTGTCCCCTACTTCATACCTAGCCTATTAAGCCTGAGAGCTCAACATAGTTCAAAAACTTTTACTGATATGCCCCTCCAGGGCATTACTATCAGATTATTACCCATGATTTGATGACAGGATATGTTATAAACACACACAATTGCTTTAAAGATATTAGTTGCAATATATGCTCTTGTGCTAAGCTCTTGCCAGAAGAGATCTCAAAATTAAATCCCATCAATGCTGTTTTCATATGCACTAATATTCTCATGACAGCCTGAGACAACGGCTATGTACTCATCTTCCAAGTGAATCCCATGGTCCATTCCAGTTATCTTGGTGGTTGCCTACATGGAGGACTTTGTGCATGTGAATTTACTGCTCAGTAAATTACTTCCGACTCTTCATGTGGGCACCCTAGTGTTAGGAAGCTCTTCTATCTTAATTCAGAAAATGGTGTTATCTTACACAGGGACACTTTTGGGGCTCAATTCAAGGTCTCAGACGAGGCTTAAGCTATTAGCTCACTGTAAAACCACATTAGTGTTTTATGTGTCTTTCCACTTGTGGATATGCCCTTATAGATTATTTCTCTTTCTGTGTCCTTAAACTGCTTTTTCCTTCAGCCTCACCTCTGCTATTTAAAAATAAATAGCTTGCCATTGTAAGGTAAAGATTTAAAAAGCTCCACCAAAAATAATCCTAAATTTCAAGTTCAAGAGAAGCTGAGGTTGTCATGCATTAAGCCTGGTTTCACTTGCCTGATTCATTCTGCAAATAATCTATCTGAACAATTTCTTTTCATAACAAAATTCTTAGAAAACAGCCGTAAACCTTCAGCGTCTTAAAGGCAGCTTTTAAAAATTATTCCCGCAAAAAGTGAAACATTGCCAAAAAATACATCCCTTTATGTAAAAATAGCAGTGAGTTAATTTAAATGCAGTTTAAAAACTTCCATGAAAAAGACGCAACCCTGAGACAAACAGGATGTGAGATTCCAGAACTCTGACAAAAATATTTTGGGGGTAATTTTTATCAAAGATGCCTCTACTTGAGCAGGGGTTTTTATTAACTGAGAGTTTCCTCCAACCTCCAGAGAGAATAAAAAATTCTACATTTTTTATCACATATGGAAATAACATAGAACTAAAATAAAAAAAAACAATAAAATTAAAAAGTGTCCTGAATGACAATATGAAGACATGTAACATGCCAAACCACATCAAGCCTTGTATCAAATATAAACTGTCTCTGATAGGATGTGGAAGGTAGTGAAAAAAGGGACACTCCCCCTTCGCTCCCTTCCTCCCACATACACTCACACTCATACACACACACAGACTGTAACACCAGTTTACAGATGTGCAGGGAGACCCAGGAAAGTCCACAGTAACGGAACTTAAAAATGCATGTAAAAAGGCAACAGAGAAAATCAAAACCATTAAAACTATCTCCAGGGGTTGAGAGAATAATAACGCGACACTATGCTCGGTTATGCTGTCAGAAACACTTCTCTTAAACCAAGGCAATTCAATTACGCAGAGACTGACTGCAGTGAAGGTGGAGGTGTGCATGCCCAGCTGCCCACCAGCCTCATTACATAGGCAGCTACTGCCTAACTCATAATAAAGCCTCTAGAAGACTTTGGAGGCTCTGTGAAGGCAGGATGCGGACTGAAAGCTGCACAGTGGGTGTTGGGACTGGATCTTGGGTGGAGCATCCCTCAGGGGGCTCCCCAGGGCCCAAACTTCTTACTTGCACTTCTGTAACTGGTACACAGTAAACCCAAGGCATTACTGTGTGTAAAATGAACTGCCTTTGACCCAAGAACATGGGTGCTGGTTCACCCCATAGACCCTGGGCTATAAACCCCTTGGAAGTGGTACCCCTCATTGTCATACCTGTTCAGCCTGGGCAAAACCAGTTTTAAGGGTAATAAAGAAGCACTAACAACCATATTTAAAAAGCAGAACACACAGACCAAATTGAGGCCTGACATGGGACTAGAGAGCAAGGTGACGGCGTGGCAGCACACATACCAAACCCACCTCATGTGCACCCTGGAGCAAGAAGGAAGAAACCATTAACAGCGACATCACCCTCCTTGCAGCAAAGGACTGTGAGGGATGCAATAACTCCTTGAATTCCCCCAGCCCAGGCTGAAACTTTCCATCTTAAGACGCAGAGGAGGTAGGAGAAAGGTGAACTAACACCAGAGAAAAGGGTGGATACCAGGAAGCTGGTGTATACTTATTAACTGTAAATAATATGATCAGTAAGTGTCAATAGCACTGTAACTGGATGGTGAATTCTTTGATTAGACTGCCAAAATTTTAATTAGACTAACAAAACATCCTAGGTTTGCCCAGCAGCTCTCTTACTTCCCCCCACAGCAATATTTTGAGCATACCAAACTTGTGAGGACTCAGTCCGCAACTTAGGTGCAACAAAGTTGTAATGGACTTATGACAGACCAAAATAGTCAGAAGTTCTATATATAAATCTGAAACAAGATATTTTAAGAATAATGCATTAAAAAAAACCCAAACAAACCCACCCACAACACAACCAACCGACCAAAAAAAAAAAAGGCTTCAAAAGTCAGACTGATTTGAGTCAATGTTTTGCCACAAAAACTGGACTGCCTCCTCTTAGGAATGGGAACCTGAATTTTATTATATGCCTAGGCACACAGATGACTGCAAGTAAATCTACATTACCATTAATTATCCTTAATTAATTTGACAGTACCAGTGCCGCAGAAAACCAGTGGCTGCCTTAATTTCTAGAAAAGAACTCCAATGATTTTGCTGGCCTTATGAAAAAAACGCTAAATAGTTATTGAAAAAATAAACTAAATAGTTATATGAAAAAATGCTAGTAAGTTACCTCTAGAAAACTGTTAAGGGCAAGCGTCAGAGACTAGGGATTTAACTGGAGAGAAAGACGATGGGACATTAATACCTCCTGGGCTCCCTGCCCATGAATGAGACAGCCTTATCAGAGACACAATAGAACTTAAACCAGTAACTTCTGGTCAAGAATATGCAAGATCATCCTTAAAGCAAAGCAAGCAAATACAAAGCAACAGCAAAAGAAACAAGAAATAAGACTCTGAAAAAGATAATGTTCCCTTGGTCCCTCTTAATTATGAAAAAAACGAAGACAGAATTCATTGCCATTATCAAACCAAATGTAAACTGAGAACTAAAAGCAAGATTTATTTTTTTTTTCAAACCACCAAAAGCCATGCATTTTAAAAGTCCTCTCAGTCATGTAATTGGAAGGTTATCTACATTTGTTATAAAGTACTTGCTGTGCATTACAGTAATAGGGCAGAAATTTATTCAGGGAAGAGGAAGCATGCTGGAGCTTGCACTATCAAATGATGAACCTCCCTAATGTGCTGTGGCTCAGGTGTCCCAGACAGGTCAGAGTTGCACTTCGCCATGTAATGAAGCAACTTAGAACTACTTATTCAAAGCCTTGAACTTAATTACTTGTAGAGAGAGGCAACTAACTTGCAGTGAATAAGTTGACAACTTTGCTTCTTTCCGTTCATGAACCTCCTATGATTAGCATAAATTATTCTTATAATTATTCACATTTAATTCACCATACTATTAAAATAATATTTAGTCTACAGTTTATTCACCAGAGGCATGAGTGTTATAACGGTTTTATTAATTCTGAATATATGAGTAGATCACATGGTTCAAGGTGTAAGGCTCATAATCAGAGTGCCCGTGCAACTACTTGCAGCACTGAGTTTTAAATTAACTTTCCTGCTCTTTATTCTGAACACTGACTAAATGTTGGATAAACTGATTGTCGTTGGTCCACTTATTCACCATATTTGGAAAAGAAACATAACTGAGTCAAAAGTAACACAGGCAAGGGTTTGTAAGGGGAAGGGAAATACAGGCAAAAAGTTATGAATGGAAAACACTAAGATTTTTCACAAGTTCAAATACTGATATTTTTGACTAAACTGTGTTTTGGGAAATTAGAAAGCTCCCAGTTGGTAACATACCTGTTGATAAGAACAGAACTCACAAGGGATGCTTCATCTCAAAAGCGTACTTATAAAGATGTGGAAAACCTGAGTACACAATTAATAACCCTAAACCAAGATCTTGCCACCTTGCTTCTCATGCTGTCCTTAAATCTTTCCAAGGCCTCTCTTACAAATTTCTCCTCTTTTCTCTAAAGGATCTATTTCAGAAGACCAACTGCAGCTGTGGTTCTCCCTCCATGCCTGCTGCCCCACCTCAGCGCCAGCAGTGGGCGAGTGCTAATAGAAAGGACATTTTGGATTATGGAATAAACTCTTCACTCAAAGATGGAGAGAGACTTTTTATCATGGCCTGTAGTGAGAAGGGGCAATGTTTTTAAACTGAAATAGGGTAGTAGGTTTAAATTGAACGAGGAATAAATATTTCACAATGAGAGTGGTGAGACACTGAATCAGTGGAGAAGCTGTGGATGCCCCATCCCTGGCAGTGTTCAAGGCCAGGCTGGATGGGGCTTTGAGCAACTTGGTCTAGTGGAAGGTGTTCCTGACCATGGCAGGGGTTTGTAACTATATGATCTTTAAGGTCCCTTCAACCCAAACCATTCTGTGATTCTGTGACTCTCTGTAAAGAAAATATATAGAGAAAAAGATGAGTAGAAGTATGAAACAAATTGTATATTAACAGGGTATGGGGAGGAAAACAGACTGAGAGTCTGTATAACAAAAGACATTTGGAAGCAACTAGGCATGGCAGAAAGGAGGGGGCATGTCCTGCCCACCACACCACAGCTCTGGCCCCCCAGGGTCCCAGGGAAGCCGGTGGCCCGCACTGCTCTTCTGCAGCAGCCATCTTCAGAAAAACCTGCATGCACAGGGCACTCACACAATCTGCACTTCGCCACCAGGACTGTGGGGCCTGACAAATACCTACTAAACAGCAAGAGTGCTTTAAGCTCAGCCACAGATGTTGAGAAAAATCAATGAAAAGCACAAAGAAGTGAACAGGGTTTACCAGCTGAAACAGTGAAAATGGGGAATTATTGACCAGCAGATCTATAAGAGGAATTTTTTGCTTGTTTTCATTGTGATATTTTTACCTGGGAAAGCAAAGCGAAGATGTCATTAAGGCACGAGACAGTGCCTCTAGCTTAGAGAGTCCTTGATAACCAGGAGGCTGAAGAGCACTCCAGACCAGCTTTGGTGCAGCCCCCAGCCTGGCACACTGCGGGACACCCCCCTTTGAGCACAGGTAGGGCACACCTCGGGGGTCTCCCCATATCACAATGGTGCCTACTGCCCACAAGGATTGCTTTCAAGTGTAAGATTTTTCCACAGAAAATTGCAAACCGAGAGCACTATAAAAAGCTTCTGGTCTGGCTCGGGAAGTGGTGTCTGCAGTCTTTGGTAATTCTTTCAATTTTTTATGCTATATATTTACACATTGTGTACACCATTTGTAGTGTTTTTCTAGCTCAGAACTAAGTAATGGAAACACTGTAAGATGTCTTAGAATAGATTTCCCTTAGCTGGAAATTGAAACATTTTTTACAAAAGCACGAACACACTCAGGCATATTCTCTTTTAAAAATCAAGACTGGAGGCAGAGCACGTATGAGATTATATAACGAGAAGAGGCATAAATGTCTTCCTGTTTTTAAATGGAAACCACACCTTTGCACCATTAAGTATAGAACAGGTCAGAGGAAAGAAAAGCTGCTTCTGTTATGAGGGGCTCAATCTAGGAGACAAGCCTTTTTGTTTGAGGGGACAGGCATGAAGACAGGTATCCCACCACTGCTCTGCTTCTGTGGTCTTGGGGGCACCTGTCTCTAAAACCTCTGCAGCATCTCTTGCCATCAATAACTCACCATCACTTTAATAATCTGTTATGATCAGTCCACCCCAAAATTCAGCACTTAGCTGAAGCTTTAACACCAGCACTCTATGGAAATAGCCCATAATTTTAGTACAATTTCTGTTATCACAGTTAGCACTGGTCAAAGTTCTTATTTCTGTAAGCATAAGCCAAGCTCTTTTCCAGTCAACCAGCTACATATATTGAGCAAAATCTATTTATGCTCAAATGTATCATGAAAATACTCTTTCTGCTAATGTAATAATGCAGGATGGCTATTCAGTTGCCTGTGCAAAATGAGCTGATGGTTGTGATTTAATTTACAGTGGACAAGAGACCATACTGTGAGGAATATTAATTGTTCCTTTTCATTGGTGTACACTAAATAGAAATGAAAAGCAATGTGCCCTAAAACTCCCTGGTTCAAGAAAAAGATCCAGAAGAAAGCCTACTTCAAAAAAAAAAAAAATTAGAAAAGGGAGTAGGAAGAGAAAGACGAATGTCAACTGTACATGAATAATACACAGACAGGTCCACAGTGATCTGAATAATTCAGCACACAAAATTAGAGTATGTTTCACATCTGCCACCGTAAGAGATAAAGCTATATAGTTTAAAAAGTCTAACGATTACAGGAGAACACTTCTGATTCACACTCAGGTCAAGCTGGAATGCCAGCCCCATGGTCCCCGCAAATAAACATCTGAACACTCTGGGCTGAAAGAGCTCTAGCTGCAAAGTTTTAATTAAAACAGACAGCAAACTCGTGAAGTACCCCCTGTTAGCAGTAAACCCCAGCAATGCCAAGCAATTGGCCAAGACCCTTGCAACCCTGGGACACCTCCACCACCTGAGATGCACAGAGCTGGCCACTTTGGTTGCTTCTCCAGCTGTTTGCCAGCAAGAACAGCTCTGCTCTCACCCAACCTCCATGCACCCCATGCTACCTCATTGCCAAGTCTCCTTCTGCACCTGAGTTTGGGATACTGGTCTAAAAAGCAAGCCTTCCAGCACCCCAGGATTTCTATATCCAAAGTTGCAACACCACACCATCTGAGACTACAACTGGTTCCAAATTGCATGGATTTTTCAAGAAATGCTCTTTCCAAAGTGCAGAATGACCAGCAGATGAATACCAACTGGCTCTGGTGGATCTGTATGTCATTCAAATTGTCACCAAGATGCAAAAAGTGAGGAAATACAATAAGATGAAAATTGCATCCTATCCTTTGAATACTATGTGACAGCCACAGCTTTACTATACCATTAGACCTTACATACTCCACATGACGTAAACCAGGTTCATGTCTTTTGGGGAAGCCAAGGAGGGAACATGGGGAGGTGTAGCTGCCACTGCAAGGCGGCACTTTGCTCCGAGGCACAGAGAAGCCTCCTGTCATTTCCATCGCTGAGCAGTGCCAGCCAGCCCATGAAAGTGGCAGAGACCCATCTCCCCCACGCCAGGCGCTGCCTCCCTGCCAGACACCCATGAGCCAGCTGGGGAGAAATGGCTAGAAGCCTTTCTCTGGACAAACATCAGAAGTGCTTCCTGGAACCTCTGAACCATTTTCTGTAGAGTACAATTATACTGCTACCCCAGTTATTTTGTATTAGGAGACCTATTGCAAACAACGTATTTTTAATTAAATTATTTTTCATTAAAACGCAGCAAAAAAAAAAAAAAAAAAAACCGTGGTGCATTTTCATGCAATAGGAAAGTGTTGCTGCTAGCTGGTTTTTCAATGTAAATTCTCTAAAGCCTTAATGGGGATTTTGGATAAAACAACTTGGATTTCCTCTAAATAAACCACCACAAAATCTGCAGCATTGTTTGCATTTTAAAAAGTTACTTATACTGGAAAAAAAAACACAGTAGGTACTACAAAAAGAAAATGGCTTTTAATCAGAATATGGAGGTCACTGTGGTTTTCATCAGTGAACAACCCAATCCTTTCTTTTGTACTCTGGAGTATTAACAGGTGGCCATAGCCCCTAGCTGCATGGAACTACCATATGCTACAGAGATCAAAATTAATAAACTAACAGTACAATGTGCCAGTTTATTGTGCTTGTATTTAATTTTATTTTTCTCCTTTGTGTTTTTATTACTAAAATGTTATGTTTGGTGACTTTAAGCTTTAATGTCCATAACTTCACCATTAACATTTTTTAATTGCTTGTTTTAGTATCATACCAAGTAACTACATGTACAAAATATATTTCTGACACCACATTTCAAAAGACCACTTCATTTGTACTCCTCTATGACTCTGTATGCTAAAAAGTTAGCAGTTCCATGCACTTTAAAATAACAATGGAAAAATTAACAAATTTCCACTGATACATGATTACGTGCACAATAAAACATGTTCTGAGTCTCATCTAACTATACAAATTCAGTCCTTGTTAAATACTTATCAGACAGAACAAAGCATCACATACAACCTTCTGGTCTCTTCTCCACTTGGCACCTTCAATGGTTCTTTAAAAAAAATCTATTTGTTTTCTTCCATAAAAAGTGCTAATAATTGTCAATAAAAAAGAAACCTACTGATGCAAATACTAGATGCATATGGAAACCATAAAGCATGTCTGCATGCAGAGGAAATGAGCAGAGGTAGGTGCTTTCAAACATAAACAGGCAATGCTTGTCCAACTCTTCAGTGAGCCTCAGTTTTGGCTCCTAAACTGAAGATTCTGCCAAAAACTACTAAAAACACTGTGTCCAAAACCAGTAGGAAAGCATTGTCCATATTGTAAACCACTTGCTTGACAATTATGGCTTTGAATTAGTAACCTTTTATTCATGTGAGTAATCAGTACTCCAGTGAATAGTTTCCCTGACTTCTCAGCCACTGCTGGTATAAAGATGCACTGTAGAAGGATTTCATCCTGCTGTGCTTTAGAGGTGTCAGTGGTGTGACTGCCAAGACTCTGTTAATATTGAGGTAAGACCGGTTCCAACCTTGTGCCAAATTATGTCTCCGCCCCCCATTAGACCATTTCCCAACAACAGCCCCAGCTCTTCTCTTCCCAGTCATTTCTGGGAGGGTAAGTGCTTTGCAGTTTTCCCTCCCTTCATCTGCTAATGGGCTATGCTGCTTTTAGCAAGAAGTTCCGAAAACACTGTACATATCCTTTTGCCCTTCATCTTGCGATTTTATTGTCTCACCCTCAGGGCTGGTGCACCATGATGCTGGGAAAAACGTCCTCTTCTGGGTTACAGACAAGTTACACATGACTGCACGGTAGTGGCAGGCAGAATGAAGGTTATCATCCAAATCCAGGGTCATTCTCTCAAGTGTACAGCACTAAAACTATGGCAGAAAATAGCAGAATTCACTGTTTGGGGTTTTTTTATACCTTACTCCTACAACCTCCCAACCACTGAGAAAAACAAAGAAACTGCTTCAGCCAGCTCCTTCCCCAAAACCTATCTCAGTTTTTCTCTCCATTCTCAAAGGCTAGGAGAGGAGAAGCAGAGGCAGCAGTATTAATCCTTTGTCAAAGTACTAGCTCAGACCCACTGAAATCAATTAAAAGATTTCCAGTGATTTCAATAGACCTGGATCACAGCCCTCAGCAGACATGATCTATCTCCAGCATACACCATCCTACAGAAAATAGGCTGACAGATAGAAGAGCCTTCTGCTTCCCACTCAGGTACAATTAGTGGCAGCTGAATCAAAACTGCTCAGTCACAGGGACCCTGGGACATGCTGGCAACTTCAAAGACACAACAGAAAACAAAGCAAAAAAGCCTACATACTAATCTGGTTTGTCAATATGCATGGACTTCATTGAAATTTTGTGATTCATGCCTCCAAACACAGGAGCTGGATTTTTTTCCATGACAGAGATTGGTTTGATGTTTTCTAAATAAAGCATCTTCATGTTGAATTTCCAAATGACACTTCACAGCTAGATGAATTATATCACTGGAAAGCTTTTCCATAAGGAGCTTTTCAAAGGATGCCAATTCCTGATTTTTGCAGGAAAAGAAAAAAGTCAGATCTGAAAAACAGGTTGGTTTTGGGTTTGTTTTTTTTTGATGTTGTTGTTGCTGTTGTGTGATACAGCCAGTACATAAATTTGAGTAAATTATTCATACAGCTCTCGTATCAGACATTTGGTTAAAATGATGGCAAGACATCTCTTCATCTGTGACCTACAGAAACTTTTTGATATATCACTAAAATAAGAGCCTAATCCCTTAATCATTACTCAGGAAAAAAGGTAATGGAAATCAAACACAAGTTTTAGCCCAGAGAAGGCATCGAAAGGAGGCTATAAACTATACATGGCTTCTCCTCAGTCAAGCCATTCTTTTAATTTTCATCACTCATTTTCATTTTGCCTTGTTCTTAGTTTCACGGTAGCTCAGTGTAACCACTACTCAGCTTTATTATCATTGATACACACCACAATGCTCTTATGAATTTATAAGATCACAATATAATTCTGCCTATCTAAACATTTCTTATTTAGATCCTCTTATTTAGAATAAAGTTCATGCTCAGCCTGTAAAATAAGACAAGCACTAATGGTTCATACAGTCCTAATGGCCAAAAGACAATAAAGAAACCCAAACCAAAATAACATGTTGCAGAGAAAGCATCTTCCATTATCTCAGCCTCACAGATCTATTTCAATTAACATTTAAGGAGATCTGAGATGTCATAAAATAAATGCAAGTATTATATTTCCAAGAAACATAAACTGAACTATAATTCCACTGCACATGAACATATTCCATCTTCTGAAAGAGCTGAACTGTGCTTTCCAGTGTTGGCAGAAGGCCCTCTTATAATAACATTACACGTATACTGTAGCTCCCTTGATGTCTTTCATATTTTTTCATAAATAAAATTACAGTGACAGTGCAGTTCATTACAGGAGGTTTCATTAAAGAACTGGTTTATTTTAAGAGAACACCAGCGGAGAACTGTCTTTTGGGGATGGAGCCAAGTAAAAAGTCTCATTATGCCTCCACGAAAATCAGGCAGAAATTATGCAGGATTTTGACACTGTAAAACAGGAAAATCCTCTTAACAGACACAGAGGGAACAAACTGTTCTACTGTGGCAGCACATTAATAAGCAGGTGCAGCTGTGTCAAGTTGCTGCAAAGAGACAAGTTTGGCCCTCATTAGAGGTGGCTTCCTGCTCCTTCCCCAGGGCAAGCAGTGCTCCCTAGCCCCTGGTGCCGCAGGGGGGACCCCAGGGGCAAGCTGTTCTAAGGTGCAGTGGCTGGGAAGCAGGCGCTTCTCCCTTGCTACAGCCAGGTACCACAGCAGGTGAAGCCCCATCACTCCCCCCAGCATCTTCTTTTGCCATCAGGGCTGCATATGGCTCTACAAACAGCAGTGAAGTGGGGTCTCTCAGCTTTTTCTTTTATTTATTTTTTCTTTTTCTGGTACCAATAAGACCAGCTCCTACAAAACCACTGCATTCTGACTGGCAATTTTTTCTTTTTTTTTTTTTTTGAGTCTGCTGCTTCTCTTTCACCAAAAATAATCTCCAGTGTGGGATTAATCAACTAAAAGGTCACCTCACCGCTCAGAGTCTTCAGAAACTTAGCCCAAATAAATGTGATACGGTTGTTTTTTAAACTGTGCCTCTCAATCTAATCAGATATTCTGTCTCCTATTACTGCAATTTACCTTCCTAGTATATGCTGCTAAGATAAAACACAATCAACACCATCTATGGCTTCAGGGAATGGGTTGATGGAAGAGTAATTTCTCATTTTATTTTTTTGTTGACACTATTTTCACTCTGCTCTCTAGCAGGACAGCTTCAAGGTATCTGTGATAAAGATATGCAGTCAAGAGCATTACTGGCTCAAAACTACTGTCCTTTCCCCCAGAAAAAATTGGTTCCAGGATTCAAAAATCCTATTTTTAATCTTGTCCTAGAAGGCAAACATAACTGCTCTTTTCTACCTGGGTTTCCACAAAGTACTCAGTCACACACGAAAAAAGCATCTCCCAGCTATCATTTCCCCTTAAGGCAGAGGCAGTGGTTGAATACAGACACCTATCTTCTCATACTTTTAATTCCAGACTCTATGGTTTATGTCTGTAACCCAGCTGGCAGCACAAGGGATCAAGCTATTACCTCTGAGGTATCACCACAATATCTTTTAGATGTAAGGTCCTTCCAGGCTGCTATGTTTCCTTTTAACAACTTCAGTGAAAGAGAATAGAGAGGGGCCGTAGGATGGATTTCCATCATTCCATGTGGTTGTCAGACTGTTTTCCTGTAATGATACTATGAATACATAACTCATTGTGGTTTCTGAAACATGTTTAATGCATGGTATTTTAGAAGCTATACAAAACACAATATTAAAATTCAAACATGACAAATAATAGCATTGTGGCTCATTACATTCTCTATTGCAGTCATCTGAACTGTGAATAACATACTGTCATCCTGTCACGTAATTCTATGAGAGCTGCAATGATATTTTACATGATGTCATTCATTTCACAGATACAAGCAGGCTAAAGCCTTCAAGTTCTGAAGTAGATAGTGTTTGCTACCAGTTACCCCAGAATGAGGTGCACTCAAAACTAGATCTGCAGAATCAAAAAACACCAAAGAAAATCAAGTCAAAGCTGGACAACAACAGAACCAAAGCCTTATGTATACAGTGTGATTTCTATTTTCGGAAACAGTAGCACAGCTTATACGTTTACTCAAAATACTTGTATCTCCACACTGTCTTTAAGAAAAAATTGATGTTTTTTCTCTTGACTCCAGTCAAGTCTGGTTGCTAGCATTTCTAACATCACTGTGAAAACACTGATATCTCCAAAGCCCTACCAAGAACCTCATCAGACAACCTCAGAACTTCTATGTGTTGCTTTTTCCCTGCTGCCACCTATGCTTACCCTTTGATTAAGAAAAGATCACATATCGCTAGGGAATTACCCAGATACAGGCTTTCCATAAAAATGTTTGTTGAAAACACCTGTTAGGTATTATAATGATCCAGCATAATCTGTCAGAAAAACACCACTGCACATTCAAAAACACCTCGAAATGCCATGGGTTTTCAATGCCTCTGTAAATCATATAAATTTACATCTCTACTTAGTAAACATTTTCTGATTTAAAAACCATAAATTGTTTCTGACCACTCCTATAAAAGAAATAAAATTGCATTTCTTTTACACATGCTGGTGTTGAGACAGACCTTCCCATTAAATTAAAATACTATAATAAAAATTCCCAGGCTTGCCATGATGACTCTCAGAAAACAAGCTGGCACTTCAGTATCTGCACAATGCTAGCATTTATTTTGCATCATTGTTTAGTTTTAGGAAGCAAAATGAAACTAGAATCCTAATGGAATTGCCTGAAGTCTCCTCCAGTCCTAATAAAAGCCACTAAATCACTGCAATCAACTTGGAATATCCAGCTGACAAAACTGGAGTGAGCTGCATGTCTGTGTTGCCAACACCATCCCCCTCTCTGGGCATCTCAGAGAGGGATGCCTTAGAAACAGAATAAACTCATAGTGGTAAACCTCAAGTATAATATTCTGAGCTTTGTGGCACCCTGAGATTTAGCAAGACAGAACGCTGCTGGGTCAGAAACTGCATCTACAGTTAGAGGGTGTTTTATAGAAACAAACAAAACCCCTCCTTCAGAACCATCTTTGAAAACAGTTAAAATTTAATTCCAGTTTAATTTTAACAGTTTTTCAAGTTATTCTACTCCTGAAACCAACAAATATTTCAGGTCTCGAGGGCAAACACACGGCACCAGTATGTTTCTCTGACTCATTACTTTGCTTTTCTCCTCAGGATTTAGATTGACATCTATTGGCCTAACATGTGACACAACGGCCCAGATCTTCAAATGTCAGCTGCATCCTCCCTGCTTTGTAAGGCTTCCCCTGGTACAGCAGCTTCAAACTCAGAGTTTTAAAGCAAAATGGTTCAGTTTAGCCACTAATGCAGAGTGGATGTTAAAGAAATGTTCACATTATTTCCTACCTTCTATTCATAACACAAAAATAGGACTTCAGTCTTAAAAAATAAAACCAAACCAAACCAAAGGTCTAAGCATGCCTTGGGGTGTTGATGCTGGGTTAGTCAACTGATTCAGGCCAAAGAAGTACTGGCATAGGCATTAAAGATGCATTTATTTACAGTCAACGTATTTATAGCATATTTCTTAATAAAAGTGAAATGAAATTAAATCATCCTGTCTTTACATGTGTAGAAATTACACCCCTATATACAGAACATAGTTGTATGTCTTTATTCAAGTACCTTTTCTTCCATTTTTTACCACACAAATTTCCTGTATGCAAAATGCAAAGCCTATAAAACTCCAGGCTATCTTAATTACAAGAATGTACACATACCTTCAGAGGGTCACAGATGGCTATTTCAACATCAGTTTTGGGTAAAACCACAAACATAGAGTTTTGAGGTTTGGTATATTTTTGTTACTGGGTTCTTTTGACCATAAAATACAAATAATCAGTTCCCAAGTGTAGCAGAGGTTTCAAATAGATTAATTATATTTTTCAAGGCTTAACTTTTGGAAAGAGGTTGTAGAGATCATTAGATTCCGTATTAAAATACATGGACAGGCATAGAAGACATCCATATAATGTGCCTTTTCTCAGCACAGGTCAAAAGGTTTTACTAGTGCTAAAATCAGTAGTTCCTTTTCCTAAAATTCAGGACATGTAACCCCCAAATTTCATTTAGGTGATTTGAAAGGAGCAAAAGGAAATTCAGAAGGTTATACAGAAACACAGCTCTTCTTTTTCTTAGCCACCAGCAAATTAGTGGCAGACACATTTTCTGGCTTTGTTTTCTCTCTGGAGAAGACAAAAGTGATAATTCTTCAGCCTGACCAGGTTCCTTTAGGTTCTGTATTCATCTGAAACAAAAAGATCTTTAAATGTTAAGGTAAACAAAACAATGTATTAATAGTTTGCACTGTTTTACAGCTTCTTATAGATAGAGAGGTTTTTTCACCCCTACTTTACATGCAGACTGGTCACAAGTTTGCAGTTCCAAGAGCTTCAGAAAAGAACAGGTTCATGACACAAAAATTGCCTCAAAATATCACAACTTTCTTCAAAACCAGCAACCAGTTCAATCTTCTGACTGTTGCTGGAAACCAAAGGCTTACTATTACTGCATTTTACTCACTTCATGGGTGCCCATTGTGCCTGCTCTCAAATGCTGAGGTGGTATGCTAAAATTCTTACAGCCCTTCAAATTACAGGTGCCTTGATGAGGCTTTTCCAACCTCTGAGCAAAAGATGGAGGTTCCTAATTCAACAGCTTCAGACCTCACTAATTCTAGAATTAGAAATATCCCACAACAGGCTGACCTCATTAATACAACTGATTTAATCAATTTGTCACAAACCAGGGAATGCAGCTACAAGAAGTGGTTTGTTGTTCAATTTAAATTAATTAATTGCTTGCAGATGCAGCTAATGCTTTGCAAGCAGTTGTCTTGGTGCTCTTAAAATTTTAGAGTTCAAGTTATGCTCATGTTTATGCTGGACTTAAATTTTTGTCAGTTTAAAGATTCATCTCATGTTTGTATAAAAGAAGAGTGGAAGCTGCTACTGTTTCTTGAAATAAATTTATAAACTATAGAGATGATTTAAAAAAAAACCCAACAAAAAACAAAACACCCTACCTTCATCCAAAGCGGGAGTACCCTGCCTAGACTTACATACAGCTTGTCATCTGTAAAACTGTATTAAGAACCAGCAGACTAAGCTCTTCTCACAGTTAATGGAAGGCCTTAATTAAACTTCAGGAAGCTTATACTGAAGGTAACAAATGCAACCGAGACCAGGGCCCAAACCACTTCAGTCAGATGTGAAACCTTTCAGTAGTGAATTTCTTGGCTGTGTGAAGTTATGTTCATCTGGTTTCGCAAAAGGCTGCTGTTCTGTACATCCCCGCAGCTCAGCATTTTAAGCTGACACCTCAATACTCTGAAAATCATCATGCTGGGTGCTACATTGCCTTCAGCCACTGATCACATCTGTGCCAGGTGCTGGGGAGAGCCATGGATTAGCTGGATCTGCCCAATCACAGTGGGCAGCAGGACCTCAAGGAGAATGGACTGACCCTGCAGTCCCTGAGCCACATCTCCTGGGCACCCTGGGAGGATGTGCTGCTTTTGCTGGGCTAGAGCTTGTTTTCTTCACAGTAGCTGGTATGAGGCCATGTTCTGGATTTGTGATGGAAACAGCATTGATAACACAGTGATGTTTTTGTTATTGCTGAGCGGTGCTTACAACAGAGCCAAAGCCTTTTCTGCTCCTCATCGCATCCCACCAGCAAGTAGGCTGGGGGTGCACAAGGAGTTGGGAGGGGACACAGATGGGACAGCTGACCCCAACTGACCAAGCGTTATCCCAGACCATATAGCATCATGCTCAGAATATACAGCTGGGGGGAGAACAGGAAAAGGTGGGACATTCACTGATGGCATTTTTCTTCCCAAGTCACCATTTAAGTGTGATGGAGCCCCGCCTTCTTGATGGAGATGTCCGAACACATGCCTGACCATGCGAAGCAGTGAATGAATTCCTTGATTTGCATTGCTTGCATGAACAGTTTTTCCTTTACTTATTAAACTGTCTTTATCTTAACCAACAAGTTTTTGCACTTTTACTGATTCTTTCCCCATCCCACCATGGCAGGCAGGGAGTCAGTGAGTGGCCATGTGGTGCTTAGTTGCCAGCTGGGGTTAAACCATGAGGGAAAGGCGTTAGCTTTCTCCCAGCTTCACTTTGCCAGAAAATCTTATTTACATCAGCTTTACCAGGTGCTTTAAACCCCATGACATTTATAAACAAAAAACACCAATAAATGTTTCCAAGTAGTAGTAGAGAACAGGAGGCTTTTTCCTACCAACAAAATTGTTCCATATGTAAAAATGTACTTTAAGACAAGGCTTCTGTTTGTTTGCTTTTTGTTGTTATTTAATCTTCCTCCTACATCTGTTGGGTCTCGCCACCTTTGATGAAAACAAATACATCTTAACACAGGCATAACCACCAGAACAGAACTACGGTAGCACAAGCTGTAGCTACTTTTATCAAAAATGTGTTACTACACGGGTTTTTACCTCTCATTAGCAAGAAGCATGTTCCACCTTTCTTCGCAAGTATTCCCATACGTTACTCTTTCTACCCATAAGACCAAAGTGAGCATGTTGAACAGGTGGTATGTGGCAGGAGAGCAAGAGACAGGGAGCATTAACAGACACATGGGAGGCTCAGGGTGTGTCTCAGGAGGAGCATTCTCAGGGGCTGCCCCGCAAGGCTGCAAGCTCCCTGGGTGTGAGCCCTTGTGGCACTTAGTCCTGCACAGCCACCGAGACCCCCACAGGGCCCAGCTCACCCCAATTACGCCTCTGGACTATGATCTTGCCACCACACACTGCCCATGAGTTTATTTCTCGAAGTGAAGTAACCTTGAGCTGTCAAGCTGTCATGCCCTTGCTAAACCCTATGGTACGCTCCTCTCTGAAGACACAAGTGAAATTGATTGCACTTGTGATTTGTTCTTTTACACAACTATCTTACCATTAATATTCCACTCTCATCCATTTGCAACACCTGCTAAGCACACAAAATTGATTATAATGTCCAATTCAGAAGGTAAAATCTTGTGAGATAGTACTGACTTTTTTGTTTGGGGTTTTGGCTTTTTTTGTCTCTCTTCAGACTGCATAGGGAGGGAACAAAAAGCAGCAACACGTGGGGTTTCAAAAATTAATTAGCTTAACAAGAGGCAGGAAAAAAGTCTAGCCTTTTCAGGCCTGCCTTGTGCCAGTGTAAGAAATTATGCAAGTGCCTTAGTGCAGGTTCTAATTTACGTATCCAAAAGCACTATAGTGCTTTTTTAATCTACTACTCTATAGTAGTAGATTAAGATAGCTACATGTTTCAGCTTTAAGTGCTCATCAAGCTGAGAGATAACAGAACTGATGAATGGGGTATTTCAGATCCTTAGAGAAATGGCAACTATTACATAAAAAGTATGATTTGAATTTGTCTTTCCGCTTAGGCTGTGCCATCCTAACAGCATTTATAAAAAGAACCTTAAAAATCAAGAGCTGCCTGAGCGCTTTTTCTTTATCATCTGATCACTGAAGTGTAGGACTTCCAAATTCATATACTTGCATTGGAATAATCTGCATGTTGTAGTCTCTCCTCCCCAAATCAATTTATTACTGAACAGGAAATGGTAAATGAAGTTATTATTTCAATCTGATTTGGTCATTACCCAATGAAAACTGAAAGAAACCAAGTTTCTTTAACTGTTGAGAAGCTTGAATATAAAATACTGCATTCCAAAAGAAGGGTATGATATGCCATTAGTTTTTAGTAAAGCAGTTTCCTTAGTCTTGCTAAACTTAGAGGCTCAGAAATCAACTTCTGATGAATCAATGTTTTCCCCTGCCAAGATGTCGGAACAGACAAGGCCACTCTAATTGGAAAACCAGACAGCAGTGGCTCTGCTAAGGCAAAGGCTATATCGAACATTAGAGACTGTAAGTCTTCATTCAGCCCTGCATCATGTTCTGCAGAATGGTTGTTGACGATTCAGTTTAAAAGTACATCCCAAATCTCTAAAAGGCAAGAAGGAACAAACAGCAAGTCTGCCTGGAATTTGGAAACTGCAGAAAATGACCACTGAAAACATGAAGGCTGCTCATGGCACTTTTCCTTTTGCAAAACACTATACTGCATGGGACAGCCCTGATGCGTGGGTGCATATAGGAAGGGAACACCTGGAAAATCCTTCCCCCTGCACTGCCTTGTCCTGTCCTTTTGCTCACCTGTTTGAGCACAGCGGCTATAACAGCCCAGCAGTATTGGTCCATGCCCTGGCCAGAGGGCAAAGCAATGATGATCCTCTCTGATCGTCTCATTATGCCTTCCGGCTGGCTCAGTTTACAGGGACCTCGTCCCCCCCTTGTACTATTACACAGCAAATTATTTTGAGTCTGTAAAATATTGTTTTGAGTTTGACACTGCATGGCCACATTCAAGCAAGGTGGCTGGAGCTGTGCTTCTATTGTAAGAAACCTCCCACTGAGCCCCATCATCTTCTCCCTTTACTCAGCACTCATTAGACCACTGTCAGGGGTCTTGTGGTGAGCTGACCCTGGCTGGACACCAGGTGCCCACCAAAGCTGCTCTACCACTCCCCTCCTCTGATGCCCAGGAGGAGAAAAATACAATAAAAGGTGTGTGGATTGAGATAAGGACAGGCAGAGATCACTCACCAGTCATCACTGGCAAAACAGACTTGACTCAGGGAAATTAATTTATTGTCAATCAAATTAGAGCAGGATTACGAAAAATAACACCAAATATTTAACTACCCACCCACTCTTCCCTTCCTCCTGGGCTCAATTTTACTCCAAATTTTTCTGATTCCTCCCTGAGTGGCATACGCAGACAAGGAACGGAGGTTGCAGTGTTCATCACATGTTGTCTCTGCCACTCCTTCCTCCTCAGGGAGGGCTTCTCACACTCTTCCCCTACTCCAGCACGGGGTCCCTCCTACAGGAGACAGTCCTCCATGAACTGTTCCAGTGTGAGTACCTACCACAGGTTGCAGCCCTTCAGGAACAGACCGCTCCAGTGTGGGTACCCCATGGGGTCACAAGTCCTGCAGCAAACCTGCTCCAGCATGGGATCCCCTTTCTATGGGGCCATAGATCCTGCCAGGAGCCTGCTCCAGCATGAGCTTCCCACAGGGTCACAGACTCCTTCAGGCATCCCCCTCCTCTAGCATGGGGCCCTCCAGGGGCTGCAGGTGGCTATCTGCTCCACTGTGGACCTCCCTGGGCTGCAGGTGGATATCTGCTCCACCATGGACCTCCATAGGTTGTAGGGGCACAGCCTGCCTCACCATGGTCTGCACCACAGGCTGCAGGGGAATCTCTGCTCCAATGCCTGGAGCACCTCCTCCCCTTCTTTCCTCACTGAGCTGGGTGTCTGCAGAGCTGTTGCTTTCACAGATTCACACTCCTCTCTGGCTGCAATTGCACAGGGTTTATTCCACCTCCCATCCCCCTTTTGTTAAATATGTTACCCCAGAGGTGCTACTACCATCACTGATGGGCTTTACCTTGGCCAGTGGTGGGTCCATATTGCAGTGTATCGGACACGGGGGAAGCTTCTGGCAGCTTCTCAGAGAAACCATCCCTGTAGCTCCCTTGCTACCAAAACCTTGCCACACAAACCCAGTACAAGTCTCCTGAAGAAGAGAGACAAGTACAAATTGGAGTGAGTCCAGCAGAGCCCCAGCATGATCTGGTCAGGAGCAGTGGCCCTGCGAAGAGGTGCTGGAGTAGCTGAATGTGCATAGCACAGTGAGGGGGACAAAACCAGCACGAGGTATGTTCAAAATGGCAAAGTAAACAAAACCACATCCATCGTGCGAGGTCTGAAATGACCTTGCGATGCTGAGACACATACAGCAGGCATGCGAGGCATAACTACAAAATAATCAGTCACAAACTCAAATATTTATCTCTCAAACCCTATTTCAGCTCAAAATGTCTGGAAATTATATGCTATTTAAGGATGCTTGTCATAGACAGTTATAACAGTCTCTGAAGGCCAGCATTTTGAAAGTTTTTAAGATGTTCTCGGGTACAACTTGTAGAGGAAAACATGCGCTACAACTGTTTGTCTGGATGACCTGTAACTACCCTAGTTTATAGAATCTGTTCTGCACAGAAATAGTTTTAAACAACCCACTTGTGTACTCCAAATAGAACAGATAAACACTTTTTATATTTACACAAAATAATCCTAGAGACACGAAACAATCTGACCTCAGAGAAACCACAGAAGCAGTACAGTATGTGCGCAGTTATCCAGAATGCTGGCTAAGTTCTGCCTGCCATTTTAGCCCTCAATGTCAACAAGCATCTACCAAAACAACCAACCAACCCCCAACAAAAACCACATAAAGCTCCCCAAGAACAAACAAAACCACACACACCAAACCTTTCCTTTGCTTATCCTCAGTAATTCCATGGTTAACAATACTACAAGTGTAGTCTTAAGTGGTACTTGGCCATTTGGAATTCCAGGTCTGCCAGAAGTGAAAAAAGTTTCAAGACCTCAAGATGTGAACTCGATTTCAGTTCTAAAAATAAGAATTTGGCCCAGGTTCAGAATGGATGTAATAGAGATCCTTATCAAGCCTCAAACTGTTTGCTCAGCACCAACATGAACTAATATGACAGCTTTAGTTTACTCTCATATTTGTCTAAAAGCATTTTATAAATTTGCCTGGAATTCTGCCAGAGATGGTACAGTATTACTGAACGACAGATTGAGGGCATCTCTACATTATCTGAACTCTTTAGGACCACAAATACAAGTAGAAACCTATGTCTTCAACCAAATAAACTCACTAACTTAGTGCTTACTAGACTGGATAGATTTCATGACTTAAAGCAAATTATTTTCTTTCACTCAATTTATCTCAGAATAACTAAAAGACTTTAAATAGTTATGAGCGACGATAGAGAATTATTCCCCTGGAAGATACTTGGACTTCCTCACATAAATAACTATGCATATGAAAAATGCCATTCAGCCTTAGAAGAGGATGTTCCTGAGACCCCTTCTCAGGGTGTGGGACATAAGCACCGCAGCAGTTACTATCAGAAAAAGACAATATACAATTTAGCCCTAGTGGAACTAACAAAAAGGATAAATAAAGCCAGGAGCAATGCCTTAGACAGGAACATGAGCCAAATTAAGCCTCTCATGATAGCACAGTGAAACTTCAAACTAATACTTCATTCTTACTCTTCCACTGAAACTAATTATCTTATGTTTAAGAATTAGTCAGAAATTACAGCGAAACAAATAAAGTACCTACAGCATATAAACGTAACATACCATAAAAAGAATATCCAACAGTCAGTCATGCACAAATAAATCTCTGTAATTTTTTTCTTAGAAAGCTCAATATGTGTTTTTGTTGCAAACTATGCTTTTCAAAGATTTATTATTAGCCCATTCATTTTAAATATCACTTTTAAAGCATCTGCACTAAATCAACTTTTATTTTAAACATTTTACTTTTAGTTAGCCTTTTTATTGCTTGCTCCCCAGACAGTACATCTCTCTCAAAACATTTATGAAGTACTAGATTGAAGGCTGGGAGAAAAACTAACAGAGCAAAGGAGTCAAAAGCTTTTACATTTCTGGGTTCATTTCTGAAGACTACTCAGTTCCAACCAGCTTCAGAGAAGTTTACTCACAAAAATAGGCTGAGAAAGTTGGGGCTGTTCAGCCTGGAAAAGAGACGGCTGCGTGGAGACCTCGTAGCAGCCTTCCAGTATCTGAAGGGCTATAGGGATGCTGTGGATGGACTATACATTAGAGACTGTAGTGACAGGACAAGGGGTAACGGGTTAAAACTTAAAACAGAGGAAGTTTGGATATAAGGAAGAAATTCTTTACTGTTAGGGTGGTGAGGCACTGGAATGGGTTGCCCAGGGAGGGTTTGAATGCTCCATCCTTGGCGGTGTTCAAGGCCAGGTTGAACATGGTTTAGTGTGAGGTGTCCCTGCCCACGGCAGGGGGGTTGGAACTGGATGATTTTAAGGTCCTTTCCAACCCTAACTATTCTATGATTCTATGAAAATTCAGCAAAACAAAGTTATAAGTCCTTTATCACTTGGTAAATTTTTCACATTTACTCAAAAGTAAATAACCCTCTACTGTACTTTTGAAATACACTATTTGTTTTAGACACCCAAATTCCTAGTTATCCTCTAGATTCATTTCTGAAAATAAATTTTAGATACTTTACAAAACCTGCTATTTAATGATGGTTGTTGTGGTGGTTTTTTTTTTCATTTAGATGAACTGAATTCTCAAAATAGTTGCTTGGCAAAATATTCCTTCAATTTAACTATAAGCTCAGAAATAACAGTCACTGCATTCTGGGAAAGCTTGAGGCAGTATTCCAGGAATAAGAAAATTAAGTGCACATATTGGAAGCTTGTTCATTTTTTACTGCATTTACAAGTCTTTTCTTCTTTTTTGCAATTACAGTAATCTGGTGCAATAGTCTAATCAGTTATGTATTCAAAGCACACTGAATTAGCTCAGATTTCATAGAAGCCTGAGGTTTCAATCTCATGAAAAAATGTACAGAAGATTCAGTAACCTGCCTTTGTTCTGAATTTCGGTATCTCTGCTGTGAATGCCACTGGAAGGCAAGGTGGTGATACCCCTGCTGTATCCCTCAGCCTTCATCTTCCCCTTCTGTTTTTCTTTCACCTTCCCAGACCCAACCCAAATTGCCTAGTGAGAAACTGCATGTGTTTACACAGGAGGAATGATACTGTCATCTCAGGCAGATTTATATGCAGGTCAAGTAATATCTACACACTTGGCTTCTTCTAGGGATCAGGGCTGGGCTGGTGCCTTACAGAACAGATAGCATCTTCACCATTTCTTTAAAACTGAATCCTAAAATGACACTCCACTCTGTTATGTTAATTTGACACCACTGTAGATTTGCAGAAAATGTACAAAAATAAAAGTAAAGACTTGATACTCCTTGACATTGCTGAGAATAACAGGATTCAGTGGAAGGGACCCCTGAAGATCATCTGCTTGACAACCTGTTCAAAGCATCAACTACAGCAGAGTGCTCAGAGTTAAGGAAGGGGATCCTACAACTGGCCTGGTCCCATACTGCTGTTTGGCCACCCTCAGAATGAAAAGCATTTTCCTTACCGCTGATCTGAAGCTCCAGCATTACAGCTCGTGTCTGTCACCTCTGCTTCTTTTGCCGTATACCTCTGAGAAGGTCCTGGGGCTCAGTCTGTTCTACACCTCCCCATCAGGGAGATATGCACATCAGCGAGATGTCCCCCTGAGCCCTCTTAGCAATTTCCCATCCATCTTAATTTTAATCCACTAATCCAGCTCCTATTTCATGAACCCCTCTGTAAGGATACTATGGAAAACAAAGTCCAAGGCTCTGCTGAAGCCAAAGGTAGGCAACCTCAGCTGTTCTCCCCTTATCCACACAGCCAGCCAACCCATCAAAGAAAGCAACTCGGAAGGTCAGGTTTATCTTGCCCATGGTAACTAGATGCTGGCTGTTCCCAATCACCTTCCTGATCTTTATATGTTCAGACATGGTTTCCAGGAAGATTTGCTGCATAACCTTCCCTGGATCCTCCTTCTCATCCTTCTTGAGGCAGGCAGCAATGTTTGCCTCTTTCCTGTCACTGTGAACCTCTTTGAAGATGACAGAGAGCAGCCTCACAGTGACTTTTGTCAGCCTCACCCCCAGCACTCTCCGGTGCAGCCTGCCTGGCCTGTTGGACTTGTATGTCCAATTGGGTTAAAAGCTGTCAGTCTTGATCTTCCTCTGCTGTGGACAACCCTTCACTCTCCCACTCTGCCACTTGGCTCAAAGGCTAGCGTGAGGGCATAATTTACCAGGAAAAAATAGTAAGACACAGAAAAAGCAGAGGTAACCAACGTTATCTCACTAGGTAGTTCATTAGTATATCCCCTGCTCCTTTGAGCAGTAGGCTCACATTTTTCTTAGCCTTTCTTTTGCTGAAAGGTATGTACAGAAGCTTGTAATTTTGGCCTTCACTTCCTTCCCTTAGCTTCAGCTAAGTTGTGGCTTTCCTGCACCCATTCTCCACCCTTGCAACCTTGGACAGTGCCCATGTTCCTCCTGGGTAGCCCACACCACTACCCTCTTCCGTGTACTTGTGTTTTTTTGGCGAGCTCTGCTCATGCTGACCTCCTGCCACACTTGTCTCATTTCCTACAGGCTAGAAAGGAACATCCTTGTGCTTCGAGACCCTCTGCCCTTAAGGGCAGCCTCCCATGGGATTCTGCCAAGCTGGAGTCTGCTTTTAAATATATACTGGATGCTACAGAATTCTTGACATTAAACTAATGCAGTAGTGATTTAACAAAAACACTACCCAGTGTTTCAGGGTACATATTATGTACACAACAGTGTTTTTGTTGTACATATTATGCTGCCTTGTCTTCCACAGAGCCTCAAATAAACCATGAAGCTGTATATGTTAGTCAATAAACAGCACAGTCTCAACTGATGAGTGCTAAAGGACAGCTATGTGGAAAGGAAAAATATATGAAAACCCACTAATATCCTAAGGCTGAAATTGTTATACAAATGTTGTGGACATGTGGGTTCATTCTGAGCCCTGGACCAGCTGATTTCATATAAAATTAATTATATGAGACTGTGCCAATATCATTAGTGAGGCTAGGTCCTAAAGTTAGGATGAAATACAAAGTTGTCCAGGAAGAAAAGCCAAACCTTTAAGACATTTCTAACACTTAGAAATTAGTCAATATTTTCATTGGTTTGTCTTTGACCAGTCTTCAGCAAATGGTATCCAGTTACAAAATTTTGTCTCTACAAACATTAAATTATATTATGTAAGTGATTTTTAAAACTTGAATAGAATTGCAGGAGTAAAATTATATCAATTTATGTACTGCTGTTGTCTCATCCAGTAATTTTTACACTTATCCCACAAGCAGAGGATACAATTTATAGTAAATATAGCCACTGAAAATAGAATTTTATGAAGGATATAGAAAAGGCCAGAAGACTTGCATAACATTTGGTTCTCTTGTTGTCATCACTTTCTAGTAAGCCAACTGCTGGAGTTTTTTTACAGTAAAGCCTGTGTGATTGGGATAATTTCTCAACGGAGACTGCAGGTGGCAAACAAAGCCCTACCAGTGCCCCTATCCACAATGCAGGAGAGGACTCCCAGAGAGCCAAGAGTACAATGGGAACACCAGCGGGTACAAAAGGCAGGTAAATTCCTTTGCAAAATGTTTCCTCACACCATGGAGCAATCATTGGAAAATGGGACTGATGGTACCCCTCCATCTTCTGCACCCTCCAAGGTAGCTGCCTTTGCACCTGCCCTCTGAGCCCAGCACACCTCCTACTTCCCTCCCAGCTGCAGCACAGGGCTGGCTGTGCCTGGTGTGGTGGTCCTTTGCAACACTACGTGCTTCCTTTGGCAATTCTGTCATGATTAGTATCACTTGTTATTACTATTATTAAGGAAAATGATTTACACATCTGAAAGCAAAATAAGGAAGTTTTCCCAGGTAACTGAATCTGTTATTTTTGTTTCAAACACCTGTACCTACACATACATTCACGGTACAGGGTACTGATGATGCACTGAAACTTGGTGTCTTTGAAAATGAAGGTTCCTCTTTCAGGGCTTCCTACCTCTGCTGTAATAGGAAGTTCTGTAGGATTCAATGCTGAATCTTTGAGATAGATTTTACAGGGCTCACTTTGAGTTGTATGGAGATACAGTTGGAGCCCTGTAATCTTCTTTTCACACCCAGCTGGAAGCTGCCTGATACATCAATCTAATGCAGCTGGAGCCTGCTGCTTACAGGCCTTCCCTACATCCATCTATCAGTTGTATGTCCACATCAATGAGAAAGCGATTACTTTGCTGCAAAAAAAAAGTGATAAAATAATTGTAATGGTCATCTGATGACTAAAACACGCTGATCTACTCTAACAGAAATGCCAGCTTTACAAGAGAACTCCAGCACATAACAAAATGCTGTGGATGGCACATAATATCTTGCTAAGTATCCTGGATACAGCTTGTTATATGAAAAGAGAAACCATCCACCACTGTCTGATTTCTATATAAATATCCAGAGGAAAACCCTCACTTTTCCAATAAAAAAAGCCAAGTCTCATTTGAAAGAGTCTACCACTAACTAATGTTTAAATTACTGCCTTTAACACCCAAATTCTATTCAAATAGTTTAATAGTAGATTGAAACTTAATATCTAATTTCACTCAATGTAATCTGAAATCACTATTAAGAATAATTAAACCAAAGAAGAATAAAGTATCTCAGATAATCTGCACGTATGAGCAAAAAGCTGCATGAGTCACAGGAGAGACAAAGGCACAAAAGATTGGGATGGAAATTGAGCCAAAATTGAGAGCAGCTCAAGAACCAGAGGACAGAGAAAGAATTACAAGGAGAGCCAAGTCACAGGATATGCATGAAGTTTGCTTTTCTGTCCGCTTAGAGCAAGCACAAAGAGAAATATTCTTTATGTACACCATGACCAAAAGGTTAATCACCCAAACACACAGTAACAGGTTAATCTGCTAAAGCATTGTAGAATTAGCCAAATAAGGAATTACAGTTATATTTATCCCTACTCATCCTAGGGTTTCTATGGAGTCAGCCTATTTTGCACTTCCTGGGTATTAAACTGTTGATTTGCATGTTTCCTTCATGTTGCCCTGCAGGACTTACACAAATACTGCATTCATTAACTCACATGTAGTCTTTTCTTGTCATTACTTACCCATTATAGAATTAAACAATATCAGTCAATTTATTAATTACTTTAATACTTTCTGTAGTGAGAAAGAACTCATAACATGGGCCTACCAGATATTTGCACTGCCAGGTATTTTTTATATAGAAAGTAAAAAAGTAGCACAGATCGTTCTAACTTCAGTAAATTCATGTCAGTTGCATATGTTCTACTCAGCACTTTTGAATTAATTGTTTTAAATGCTATTGCTTCTTTAAGTCATTCTCTCTGAATCCTCTGATGATCCCATTTTCTTCATACAGGCAGCATGCTAGAGGGGCATAATTTTCCCCCCCTACACACTTTCAAATTAGGGCTTTTATGCACCAGACCAATTTCTATTCTACTTTTCAATGCAGCCTTTTTCCTCCACTGTTTAAAAGGGTAAACAAGGTTACAGAATTACTTAATCATCATACCTAATTGCCCACCCACCCCTTGCCTTTATGGAGGAAAGTTCATTAACTGCTCTCAGTATTGAGTCAGACACATCAATTCAAGGCTTTGCCTTCTGTGTGCATATGGGCTACTGGCAATAACATTTGGGTTTATTGACCTTAGAAGCAAAGTCCACATCAAGACAAAACAACCACCATATGCATACCTTGGGTGCTCCTGCTGCATGGTCAGGGTGCAGCATAGTCCTTTCATCACAGACCCAGTTTGTAGGACTGCATAGGTGCCACTGATGCTATTGGCTTCACATGCTGTTACATCTTTCATGACAAACAGTCTCTTGAATATCCTCATGCCCTTCCTTGTCTGTGACTCAGGTGAACAAATCCAAAAATGAATTTCAGCTGAGAGCTCTCAGCTTGTGCTATAAACATAGGTTCTAGCAAAGGGGGTGACCTCAGTGTCATCTGACAAATTAAAGCCAACTTCAGCACAGCAGATGACATGTGCCTCTTTTGACAGAGTTACCTGTAACAGCTCAGACGATAAGACTCTGATTCTGTGTTGCTGAAGGATGAAGAGGTGTTCATTAAAGAGCAGAGAGGTGTTCATAGAGCATAAAAGCCTCCAGCATCTTCTAAACACGACTAATCAAACAGCTGAGTTTAAGATAGAAGAACATCTAAACAAGTGGCAGCTGGATGTTTGTGTTCTTGGCTACTAATGCGAAAAAAAAAAGGCTTATATCTAAACCTCTCTAACACGTGGAAATGAAAAATGCATTATTTAAAATGATATTCATGTGGCAACAAAATAAAAACTGGGGAAAAAAATCTCCTGGTTAATATTTAAGCATTGAGATATCCAGATAAGCTGGGAAAAGGCAAAAAAATATGAGTAAGCACATAATCAAAAATTAATCAAAGCATGTAGTAGGTATGTACAATACTTATCTTTGGCATCCTTAGGCTAAAGGAGGGAGAATACCTTTTTAACACAAGTAAACACAAGTAAACAGTGCTTCACAAGGCCTTATCTAATCACATATAAAAGCAAAGTGAGCCATTTAATATTTATCTGTTCTTCTATGAAAATTATTCTGGTGCCTGCTGATTAGTAATATCTGCAGGACCTACATAATTTATGATTTGATAAATATTTGACTTTTTTCTAATTATATTAACAATTCTTACACAATGAAAGTGAAACTGTATACTTTGCTATTAATTTTGGCCTTACCATAACTGTAACTTTAAAACAGTCCTACTGGACAGGCTTTGTGGTCGGCAGGTCCTCCAGCGGCAGACCTCTGACCAGTGGCAGGGATCCAAGCTCAGGTGCAGCATCCTCAGCTACATGCTCCCTGACAGTGACTGACTACATGCTTGATTTGGGGGGTTGGTTGGGGTGGGAGGTATTTTAAAATAAGAAACAGGACTGACTTAGTTGTTTCATATATTGGAGAGTATAAGTCCCTAATTGCTCCCTGTGAGCTTATATTATTCAGCCACAAGCAGTCTGCTGGTGCAAAAGCTGCTTAAATTCCTCAGCATCACTGGTATCATAAAATATTTAGCATGACCATGGTCACAGGACACCACATCAGCCAAGTGAAATCCTGCTCAAGCCACAAGTCCTCTTTTATTCTTTTATGCAAGCAACTACAAACATTCAGGGGAAATGGATACTCCACCTCACTGCCAGTAGAGGACAACCCCACTTCACAAAGACAGGAAAGATACAGAGAAAATTGATTTTTTTTACAGTTATGGTTCCCATCAGTTCCTGCTCTTGCTCACCAGACTCCACGGTTTTCCTAAATACAAACATCATGACTAATTATTTGAAAAAGACAAGCTACACACAATATATAAAGTGTGTGTATGCTATACATATACATAAAAGAAAAAAGAAAGCCTGACACTACTTCAACTCCTCAAATAATAACCCCTTGTGCCCTTCCATCCCAGTATGTATAAATACTAATGGTCCAAAATCTGTAACACATGTAAGCTTTTAGGTCACTGGACAACAGCCCACATAGAGCAGAAGGGACTGAAAATTAATGGCACTGCTGGTGAGAAAAAAAACCCAAACAAATAAAGCCAAGAAATGATACTGTTATTAAAATATCCAATAGCTTATGAAACAACATTTCTTATCAGATTTTATTTCTTTCTTCATTCTGATTGAACATTTCAATTTCCTTAAATATACAGTATGCAAAAAGAAAATTAAAGTTTCTCATTTGAAAAAAGTAAAATCCAAGTCCTTCTGTTGTGTTCTTTTGAAGGCAGCAGTCACATGCCAACTAAAGCTAATGCTAGCTTGTCTAGAAATCATCATCACTCATCCCCTGTTGCAGGGGAGGGACGCTTACATTAATTAAAATCAACACATGTATCAGTCTTAGCTGGTAGAACATACATGTTACAATCAATAGTTGTGATTTGTTCATTTGAGGCTGGATTTTTTTCCTGTTCCCTCAAGCATCTATTGAAAATTTATGCCTGGAAAACAACCAGCTGTTACTAGATTAAATATTTGTTTTAATTCTGTTGCTTTTGTTGTTTCTTTGCTTTTTGTTTGTTTGGGTATTTTTGGGGGGAAGGAGCAGTAACAGTATTCATAATGCCCAAAATAACTTTCAGCCTACAGGTAAATATTATCTCTGCTAGTGAGCTTCTAATTGGTTCTTTGAAAACAGAGGCACTAAACAGTGTACCTTTTAAATGCTTGATTTCTAATTACCTACTGAAGTGTTTTCCCCATGTAGGTGCCATGCGTGCATATGAACACACAGCGCCATCTCTTTGGGAAGCTGTTCTCACAGTCAAACCATCCTCTCTCCCACTCTTTGCCTCTCATTTTTTCTTTTCTTCCAACAGGTCTGAGGTTTTGAGACACACAAAATAACACAATGGATGATTTTACTGGAATTTAGAAACTAAATGGAAACTTCTCTGGGAAAGCCGTTTGGCCTGACACTACCTATGTGCTGGACTCATCCTGTCTGGGGGAGTTTGCTGTCAGGCGGCAGAAGCACTCCTGCTGCTGCTCCCAGAGAAGGGAGGGAGCTCCCAAAGGTGGTCCCAGTAGCACCTTTTGCTCCTGACCACAGTCCCAGTGGAAGTGCCTGAAGTCAAGCAGTATCCATCTTTCCCTCAGGTATTTTCTTAGCACACCTGTGCATTTTCTGTGCTGCACTGGCAGTACTCCTCCTTCTCTCTCCCAGCAGATGGTGGTCTGAGCCCGGGGGGAGGAAGATGCTTCTTTCTCTCAGTCCCTTCTGGCCAGATATGATGCTCCTGTAACACTTCTTTGCCACCAGGCAAAGAGGAAGCCATGACCAGACACAACTGCAAAAAAAAACCCCCACCCCTCCACAAGCTGTTAGCATGTGTCTTCCCTTGCAGGCACCAGGCACAGCCCAGACATCAAAATATGAAACAGCTAAAATGAGGTACTGTGGTCCCCCACACTCTCACCCCAGCATCCAGCTACCACAGCCAGTGCAGGAGCCAAACATACCTGGTAAACACAGGACTGCAGCATTGCCACAGCCACCTGCGTCCCTGGAGAGAGGAGATGGTGGGGGAGGGCAGAAATCAGGCAGTCGCTGCTTGCAGGCTGCGTATTAAACTGAAAATCAACCTCTCATTGCTGGCACTTTTGGAGCAGTGTTCGTGATCTCTGTAGGGTGCCATTTTCATCTCTTCTTTGATGTGAGAAGGGTGGAAGTGATGGTGCATTAGAAACGGGAATGAAAGGGGCAGGTTGGGGATCATTAAGTAAGCTCCCTGTCTCTTGAAAGGGAAATGTTCAAGAATTTATTCAGTTGCTCATCTCATCTGGACATAATAAAGCAAAGTATCTAAGAAGAAAAAGAAGCCTTGTGTGTCTCAGTCTCACTTCACTTTCGGATATACACCTAGTATTTCAGTAACCTTCAGGTTTGACTGACTGAAAAACGAGTTATAGTTTAATTAACCATTACAGCTTTTATAGGGTGTAACTGGCCTCACATCTAGCTCATTAAAGCCACAGTAGAATCATTCTGACAGTCCGGCCACTAGACAAGTTCACACAGAGCATTAGCAGTTCAGCTCCCCCCACATTAACTCGGTGAATATTTTCTGAAGATGGGACATGAAATAGTGCCAGCCATCTACTCCCTGTCAAGTGTATACCCAGAAAAAAATTCTAAAGAGAGATGACCAGAAGCAAATAGACAGTCTCCAACCTCATTACAACCTATTCAGCTCAACATATGTCAAGTGTTTGCACTAGACAAACTGACATTTTAGCTTACCATTGGTCTACCCTGGAAACCTGATATTTATAATGTAATCATTCTATATCTGGCCCCTGGAGCAGCTGCAGTTAAAGGAAGATGAATTATTAGAGAGAAGGTCTCCATTTGGTGGCTATTTTGCAGGTGGAAGTCTTTTGAGACACTCATATTTCAAGAAATAGTTTTACTCTGCTGGGACTTTGGGGTAACCTGAAATAAGATACCTTTCCCTCTACCTTACAAGTGCTTGAAATTCACGTAACATACCATGATGTCGGCTTCTGCGTGGATGGTGACATTTCCAGATGCAGACTTCCCAAAAGCACATTCTACCCATGGCTGGAAAAGTAACCCCTAAGCTGAGGCTGTCTCTCCACCACTCTCATGTTCTTCTTCACTGTAATTTTAGTTTTTCTTCACCTACCCTCACCTCTCAACTTCTGTCCTCTTTGGGTCATTCCCTCCCTTTACCTCACTTCTCATTAGGAAAAATTTCCAAGTCTCTTCTCTGACAAGAACTAATATTCAGGAATGACCCACACTGGCCTTTGCAGTCAGTAAACCTGTCTTTGAATTAATCCGCTTTTTCCTTACCACTGACAAGCAGAGCTCAAGGAAACTCACTTTCTTGACATATATCAGCACAGTCTTCCCAGGGAAAACACAAACTCCCACTGCCAGCTCTTCAAGCACATGAAAACTTGCTCTGCCAATGCCCTGAGCCAAATGCAACTTGTATGTCTGTGGCAAATAGGTGAGCTATTAAACTCCACAGCCAGTTATAGGAAAAAAAAAAAGAAGAAGAAAGAAAAAAAAGGAAAAAAAAAAAAAAAAAGGCTGTTAAAGCAAACCTACTAAGCCTAGTAAGAGCTATGAGTTTATCATAGCATCAAGCACGCCCAGATTTTAGTGTGTCTGGAGCTTGCAAATCTGCACTGTGAGCACTCACAGAGGGAGCTTGTATCTGTCTGCAAAAGACAATATAGGAAGAAGTTTACGTAATTGGTAATAACCATGCTTAAACTCAAAAGGTTGCATCAACTGATGCTGTACTTGCTCAAAAAAAAAAAAAAAAAAAAAAAAAGTAAATAATCTGTCAGCTTCAACATCACACAACACCTGCACTAGTAAGATTTAAATCACTTCTAGGAACTTGATAAGCTGCTTCTGGGTTAATGTGGCCCAACTCTGTACTGACTTTCACAGCCAACACTTGCTGAGGTGAGACCCTTACTACCAAGAACATAGTTAGGAGGAGTTTTTTTAAATCAGAAGGACTTCCCACACACATCCTCTAAGAGACAGAGTTAGCACAGAAGGCTCTGCTAACACTTTCAATCATCTTGAATGCTTAAATAATTTCTGAGCACATTTTGACCATCATATCAAAGCACACTCCATTACATACTACATTATTACACTGTGAATGTAAGAGACATGACAACTATTTGGACAATTGAAAGCATGAATGAAAAATGATTGCCGAATTGGATGCTGTACAGCTCATAGCTTCTGAGAAGCAAGGCTGTCTTGTAGGGTTTATAAACTCCACAAACCTAACTGCATCAGCACAAAAAATTCTGCCTAAGAAAGAAAAACAGTATGCACTCAAGTCAAAAATCAGGGATACATCAAGTTTTCGAATATTCAGGAGTTTTTCAGAATCAGGATTCAATATGAGCTCTGAGCAGCAGCAAGTAAACTTTGGTCTCAAAACTATTCAGGGCAGTAACCAGCATCAAAACAAATTCAAGGAGAAGTAAAGCAAACAATAATGTTGTTAACTGTCTTAGCCCTTTAGCTCTCAGAAATCAGTGACATAATTTGCTAGTCTTTTCTTAAAGTAAGTGCCCAGTCATTAACAGAAGTACTAGTCAACAAACTGCATATTATAGTAACAGTAATGGAGGCTTTAAATTATTAATAGAATCTTTATTAATTATTAAAAAAATGTAAGTGTTAATGCATTTACCTACTTGAAACATGTATGCTAGGATGGTAAAATAAAAACTCATTTATCAAGTCTCTCATTAATCAAGTCTATGTCCAACACAGACCATCCACACACCTCCCATCTTTCACTTCGCACTGGGATGTAAGAGAAAAAAAGACCCAAGAGAGAGCAGTGGCCACCAGTAGTGAGTAAATACACACAGTGCTTCAAAAGGGAAAGGGATAATCTTCTGAAGCTGAAAAAACTATTTCAAAAATATGTTCTTCTACAATGAGTTATAGGAATAAGAAATTAAAAATGCAACACGTAATGCATGGAATGAAGGGAAAATACAAATGTAAGAGGCTTGCCATATTTGTCTGCCATATTGCCTTCATTTGTCTATGAATGAAGTTCAAAAGCATAATGACTTGACTATGCCTCAGAAGGTGGAGGGAGACTTAAGCTGAAGCACAGACAGACACTGGAAGAGGCAGGGAAGACAACAGGGTTGTTAATTCAAGACCAATACCTGAAGCATAACTTTTAAAAAAAATAACAATTGTTTGTCTTTTTAGGAATTGTAACCTTCATTAAGAAATAGGGCAATTCAGATTTTCTGTCATCACGAACCCTTCCAATTCCATTCTCTCCTCAAAAGAAAATACAGTTATTGGAAAGAGTTGTTTCTAATCACTTCAATCAGTAACAGGTCACAGTTTCTTGACGGAAAATTATTTTCAAGTACCAGTTACAAAAGCATGTGTCAAATACCGAGTCTTTAATTTTATTATAATTGAAAGTGCTGGTATGCCACCACAGGACTAAGTTCAAGAATGGCAGAGTATTTATGCACAGCTGAAGAGGAGGTGAAAGGCGCTAGTCACTGTGCAGCTGACACAAAGTGACTGCAGGGGAGAAGTAGTAATCCACTCTAAAGGAATGTAAACCAGGGAAATACACATTTGTAAAACAAAAACAAACACTTGGGAAATGTACTTATGGAGATATCACAGGAAAGTGTTGGCCAGGCATATTGAGAAATCACAGTCTTGAACCAACACATCAATTGACAAAGTCAATGAACGGATGAAGTGAAGCAAAGTCAAGTTAAAAATTGAGAATAGGAAGTTTTGTAGTGAGAGGTAGAATAGTGTCCCAGCTGACTGAGCTGAAAGACTGAAGCAAGCTTTCAGCTATGGAAGGCGTATTTTCTTAGAAAGGGCAATTAACTGGTTCAAACACACTGCCAAATGCATACTGCATTTTTTGTTGTCTTCCTGTATGTCTTTTGGAGAGCTACGCTTCAGCCAAACAGAAGTTATCAGGATCAACAAAGGGATACCTATGTGAAATGTAATGGTCTATTGTTTACAGGAGGTCTGACTGAATAACCTAATGGTACTCCCTAGTCTTAAACTCTGATTCATACTGAAAGAGGCTGACAGATATCACGAGAAGATATCTGTGCTACCGTGAGCCCCTTCCTGCGCTTACACTGCAGATCCATGAGCTATTTAACTCAGAAGAGTGCATTACAGAACACAAATTCAGCACCAGAGACTGACTGCAAAGTTTGGTGACCGGATGTTGAAGACCTAAACCAAAAATTACACAACTTACTGACATGACTGAAGACTTTCCTTGAATGGAGCCCACTGAAGGGTTTTTATTTAGTTAAGAAAATTAATAAACATCACTCTTAAGCTTCTCTCCATGTACAGAGGACATCACTAGAAACTTACAGAGAGCAGGTATTTGTCAAAAGTATTTCAGTGACACAGAAAACCAGATCAGCAAATATTTAGCAACTGTTCTGATTTCTCCACCATCATATCATCTTTTCTGCCTCCACAATTTATGGGAAAGATAACAGTATTTTTCTTCACAAATTATATACATTTAGCCTGGTTTTGTGGCAATCAACCACAGCTCAGACAAATCTGATCTTGCCCCCTGGAAGAACTTTACTTATTTTCTAATAACACAGAGCATGTTATACAATACCAGTGAAACTCAATTATGCAGACAGACATGGAATACACGGCCTTTGAGAAAGAGCTAATTCACACTTACAACAGAAACCATGTTCTACAGCTCAAGACAGTCTCCTATTTCCAGCATCTTTCGAAGACTTTTACCTGTTTTCAGCATTAAAGCTATAGACTTTTTCCATAAAATATTACAAAAGAATAACTACCCAAGCTACAAAGACAACATGAGATTCTCAGGACATTTAGACTCAACAAATATTACAGTGGCCTGTTGTGAGCTATGTATAGCTAGAAAAATCAAATTTCATCTGACACTCTGTCAGGCTGCATTCCAAAGTCAGTTTATCACTGCAGAGAATACCAAGATATTTATCTTCCCCGGCTAGATTAATCTTGTGTTCCATAATTACCATGACTGCCATAAACACATTCAGTTCTGTTCCTGCATTTGTGATTGTTGCCAATTTGGGAAGAAACTGAGCTTAAAGGGAGTCACTTTTGTTTACTTTCAACTTGAGGCAATAGCAGAAATTAACAAGTGTATTGCATTGGAGATTGCATTTATTACTAGACTTGTGATGACAGCTTTCCAGTTAATATTTTAGCCTCAAACTAAATTAAAATCATTACAAGGTCACCAAATTTAAAGTGTTCTAGGCAGAAAATGGATACAGAGTATTATGAATACAATAGGCTGTCAATTATCTGTCTCTCTGTGAATGTGTGTGAATGTACACTTATACATATGCATGCACGCACACGTTTTGATGAATTTTCCACAGCACTTTCTTGGGATTTTTTCCTCCCTTTTTTTTCCTTTGATCATTTGACAAATCCTTAGGATGCAGCACCTTGCAAGAGTCTGCAGGCCTGGAAACACCGTCATTCTCCCGTGCAATACAGCTAAACAGTTTCCAGTTCCAGATTTGGCTCATCACCAGCTCTCTTCACTGCACACTGTAGTTGTGCCCTAAAGCAGTTGAAAACATGGTGAGCCAGGGATCTTTCCTGCTGGATAGACTGTCGTTCCTACTGCAGATTATTAGCACCATCCCTACTAGCAACTGCTCTCCTGCTGCTTTGAGTAGAAGAAGACAAATAACAACTTTGTCCCCACTATTAATGACAAACAACCATGCAAAATTCCAGGCTTCGAAATATGCAAACCAGGAATCCTTTTCTTGGAGTACCAGCAAATCTCAGCCTTTTCCTTTCCAAATTCCTCTGAAATGGACTGACAGGCAAACTGAAGAGAGAGGGAATTAATATGCCTGGGGAGACTGCAGGCTTCTGTGTACTTGTCAAAGGCCAATCAAGATTAAAACCTTGATTTGTTCCTCGTCAAAAGACAGAGTACAATGTTTGGAGCTCTAATAAAAATTGAAAGTTTTTGTTTAGAAAGTTGAGCATATCCTCTAGTTCAGAGGATGCAAAAGCTGGAACAAAACGCAGACTCCAATAACCCTATGTTTTGATTGGCATTAGCTTGCAGGAACACAGCATCTCCTTTCACATCACTTTAGAAGAATTAAGGTAAACAGAACAGGCTCCAGCTAAACTTTGCAAAGATGAGCTACATTTTACGACGTTAAGGAAACTCAAGCACAAGCAAAAGCTGAAAAAATTAGTAAGGTTCTAGCTAGTTTGTATTCACAGGAGCAGAAAAGGAATATGAAGTAGGCACGAAAAGAAGCGGAGTTTCCAAATCTTATTCCTCTCACTCTTTTGCAGAGTATTCTAGAAGGAAACAAGACACAAAATCAGCCAGAAATTCTGTTCCTCTGACTGAGATGGATTTCTTCTACAACCACGGGCTCACTAAATCTCCCTGTGCTATTTTCCATTTTTGGAACAGTGATAATAACGTACCTACCCATCTGTATATTGCTATGCACAAAATATACTCATGTTTGCAAACCACCTAGACTCCTTCCAAGATGAGACTCTAGTGTAATGTGAAATACAATTATCTCATTAGAAGAGGGAATACATGTGCACATGCATAGGTTTGTTCATATAAATGTTTCCTTATTTGCTTCTCCAAACTTCCAAAATCTCCATATAAAAAAGAAATTTCCTCTCTTCTGTCAAGTTTAGACAAGCTTTCTAGAACTTCACCAGACAGTGAGAAGAATAAATCGGAGGCTGTAAATCCATGGTCCTACAAGGAGACAGAGACAGCCAAGTTGTCTGACTTGCAGAATTCTGGGACTATGTCACTGGAAGAGTATAATGTGCTTCAGGAACATCTCAGGTGGAGTGGATTAAGTCACCTTTGGCCTCTGCTGCAGAAGTGGCCATATGTCAAAGTGAATCACAAAGCCAGAGCCACAAGCTTCATCAACCTAAGTAGCAGCAGATTAAGCTGAGAGAATATGCCACCACAACCCACAGGTTCCCCAGCCATACTAAAAATACTTCCATCAAAAGTAGACAAGGTATCCTCTGAATGTGGGGGAAAAAAAAAAAAAAAACCCACAAGGTCTTCGGGAATATAAATCCAAAGAAACCTTCTTTTCCTTTTTAACAGCTACCTCTGTGTGAAAACATGCATGAAGGCTCAAAATACAGCTACATGTTTCTGAAGGGCAAAATAATATGTTTAGGTAGAGCTGTCTTTTTGCTGGACAACCCTCCTGCAGGGGTAATTGCAGCCACAATGTTGGCAATCAGGGCTGAGGAGGAGGAGGTGGTTCAGTGTATATCAGAAAAGACATAAATCTGAAATAAGTCCAAGAGTTAAGAAATTATTCACTTTCAGCAATTATATTAATAACAGAGTGGTAGGATGTGGAGACTGGTCAGTGCTACGTAACAGCAAATGCTACCACAGCTACTGAGTATGTCTGGAAGGTGGTCAAATTCACATCCACTGGGGTTTTTTCCAGTTTATAAGTGTATGTGACAGAAGACTCAATGTGATACACACAGGTCAAAGTGGCAGCAACATACCTGTCCTGTCTCTTTGTTTTGCATGGCCTGAATCTAATCTTGCATAGCTTCAGGCAGGGTGACAGTGGCATGCAAAACAAGTTGATGTGATGCATGAAATAGGTATGTCACTTTAGCTTTTATCTGAGAGCTTCAACAGCCAAACAATTTCTTTTACATCTCTAGAGAACAATATGCATTAAATTTAACGTTAAGTATTAACTACTGGCACCTTCAATCTTGAGTATTACCTACAGGCATCATAAGATACAGTGCAGATAGCAAATAAAAAAGGAGTCAAAGTGCAAGGAAGATGTAACAAATATTGAAAAGTAAAAAGAGAGGTGAAAAGAAAATAACATGAAAGAGAAGAACAAAGAAATACATCTTCCCTTTAAAAAATGTTAAGCATTGATTAATAAATTGAAATAATAAAATAGTTATACTAAAATAAGTAAAACTGATTTTATGTAGATATTTACAAAGGCCACAGGATCCTTAAACAACTCTCTTATATAAGCCCTAAAAATAAAGTGTTCCTGTTTTGCAGATTGTTCACTGATTTAAACACATTAGCTGTTGTAAGACTGACCAGAGGATAGATGTCAACTATCCAGATGATGGCAAAGGGATGAAAAAAAGTCAAATAATTGCTGAACGAACTGATTTTGTCAGTTAAACATCAACTTTGAATCTAAATGCACTTTCTGAAACTTTGCAGTTGTGACTCCTTTTTTACTTCACACCTAATGAGCTACAAAGACAAAACAAGCACTGTAAGAATGGTTCTCCTTTCTCAAGGAATTGTGTTTCAATTTCCCTGGGTACATTCTTGTTCTTGCATTTTAAGAGAACTGATAAAAGACAGAAACATACTTGCTCTAGCATTCTCACTAAAACATAAGTTCCCAAGGAAAACATCTAGGTATTCCACCACTGATTTCTATAAACCTTAAGAGACAGAAGATGTAGAAAGTGAACTTATGGTTTCTGCACTTGAGAGGTTACAAAGGTGGATGAAACTTGAGATGGGCTCAGGGGTGCTTCCTCTGCAAACCCCAATCACTTTTATGCTCCCAAACAGACCTGAGCAGAGCGCACTGGTTTCAAATGATGCACCTCATGACATTCAGACACTAAGCATGAGATGCAAAGCTTCTTCATACAGTTATCTGTAACATTTTCAGCAATTGTATGCATGTGTTTCAGCGTAGCACAGCATCTCCCTGTCTGGGAACGGTTTCCTGTCAAAATACTCTTTTGCAGTTAACCTCCCCAGATATAAAGTGTTTTCCAACAGTATAAATCTGAATTCTGAGGACCATTACCCTGGAGGAGATGCATTTCTCAGTGTTCTGAAACACAGGTAAAAGGAAACAATCAATTCTCTTAATTATTTTATTCAAGGTTTTTCTCTCTTTTCCTATCCTCTATCCTGAGGGGAAAAGCTCAGTCACTGTCATGCTGTTTACTTTCCAGGGTTAACAACATTTACTTTAATATTAAACCTCAGACTTGATCGTAAATGGCTGTAAATAGGATTACAAGGAAGCAAATTTGTGAAGGCTTGAATCGCCCTTTTCATTTTTTTTATTATTTTTTTTTTTTTGCTCTGAGCTGAATGCATGCACCATGAGAGCACCATGCTGAGAATCATTTGAAATGCACAGAGAAAAACAGCCCTTTTCTGAATAGATACAAAAATGGACCCCTTTGATGTGTTCTTTAGATCTAAGTAACTTTTCCACATGTAACTTTTTTCTGGCTCTCTACTCTTAAGGGACTCAATGTTCTTCAAGCAGTGATTACAAAATTATTGAATGTTTAATTTTAGGTGTGTCTTATCCCACCCCTACTTCTCTTGGCAGGAAAAATAAGTATCTTGCTGCTTCAGACCTGTTCTAGCTTAAATTAGGTACTTAAAGCCCTACTCTATTCTTGAAAGAGTAGTAGCACTACTGAATGAGCAAGTCAACGTTTAAGATACTACACTAATAGAAGAATGTGATTAATGAAATTAATCCTGCTTCATGTATAGATGAGCTTTCCCTTACTGAATTTTCAAGTTTTGTAATAATTCACTGCATATTTCTTATGCTGTTCTTGAGCAATGGAGCTCATTACTTACTACATGGAATAGGACTATTCCAGTCTACTTGCAAGCATAATAAACAAGACAAATGACTTACAGGTGCTAAGCATCATGCCAAAGTGTACAAAAAAAGTCCCAGTTCTTATCTAAAAATGCATCTGCAGTGAAGATTAACATTTTTATTCAAGTAATGGGTTGGGATAATTTAATTTCTTTGGTTATAAGGAGAGAAAGTACTGCCAGGCTTCCATAAATACTCTTTGACTGACCTCCACAAGTAACAGATGAAGACATGAACCTGGTCCTTTCCAACCAGTTTGCTGCCTCCTCCCCAGATTCATTTCACTGAAGACAGGAGAGGTATCAAAGAAAAGCTAGATTTTCATGGGTGTATTCACTGATGTCTGATATTCACCTGGATGTCTCTGTTCTCTAACATAAAGAAGCCAGAAATAACATCCCCCTCACCGATGTGAGAAGTGGGCCAAACCCACCACTTGCTTGCTGTACAATTCAAAGACCAATAAATAAAAATAAGTAAACATAACCTCTCTTGCCTCTGAGAAAGGCACTGTGCCTCTTCACATTTCCAAAGCCCTTTACATTTCCATTGTGCTGAATTACACTTCCTTCTTAAGGCTTACAACCCCAACCATAAAAACAAGGCTTTTCCCATTTTTTATTACATCTTGGAAGAGGAACTTCAGCAGCTTTCTAGGCAGGAAGAAGCCTGGTGGTGTTGTCAGACTGTGAATGGCTGAAGCTCAGAAAGCTGACAGTGGTAAACAAAGCTTTTTATTTCTAAAACAGTTGAATTCTAAATCAGGGTTGAAATCAGTAATGAATAAGATAAAATTGTCCCAAGGTAATGATCACTCCACAAAATACCTTCTGATCCTTATTCATCTCCCAAAATAAATATTTTTAAATGGGTTTGTCTTGAGATGTCATTCACACAAGATTCCAGCTGGGTGCTCCAAAGTAGCTCCTAAGCAGAATGAACCATCAAACTGAACCCATTCTACCTCCATTCATTCTTCATAGAATAGAATCATAGAATAGTTAGGGTTGGAAAGGACCTTTACATCATCTAGTTCCAACCCCCCTGCCATGGGCAGGGACACCTCACACTAAACCATGTCACCCAAGGCCTCATCCAACCTGGACTTGAACACTGCCAAGGACGGAGCATTCACAACCTCCCTGGGCAACCCATTCCAGTGCCTCACCACCCTCTCAGTAAAGAACTTCCTCCTTATATCCAATCTAAACTTCCCCTGTTTAAGTTTGAACCCGTTACCCATTGTCCTACCACTACAGTCCCTGATGAATAGCCCATCCCCAGCATCCTTGTAGGCCCCCTTCAGATACTGGAAGGCTGCTAGGAGGTCTCCACGCAGCCTTCTCTTCTCCAGGCTGAACAGCTCCAACTTTCTCAGCCTGTCTCCATAAGGAAGGTGCTCCAGTCCCCTGATCATCCTCGTGGCCCTCCTCTGGACTTGTTCCAACAGTTCCATGTCATTTTTATGTTGAGGATACCAAAACTGCACACAACACTCCAAGTGAGGTCTCACGAGAGCAGAGCAGAGCAGAGGGGCAGGATCACCTCCTTCGACCTGCTGGTCACACTCCTTTTGATGCAGCCCAGGATACGGTTGGCTTTCTGGGCTGCTAGCGCACACTGCTGGCTCATGTTCATTTTTTCATCAACCAACACCCCAAGTCCTTCTCTGCAGGGCTGCTCTGAATCTCTTCTCTGACCAACCTGTAGCCGTGCCTGGGATTGCTCCGACCCAAGTGAAGGACCTTGCACTTGGCATGGTTAAACTTCATAAGGTTGGCATCAGCCCACCTCACAAGCATGTCAAGGTCCCTCTGGATGGCATCCCTTCCCTCCGGCGTATCAACCGAACCAAACTCGCTGAGGGCGCACTCAATCCCACTCTCCATGTCACCGACAAAGATGTTGGACAGGTCCCAACATCGATCCCTGAGAGGCACCACTCGTTACCAGTCTCCAGCTGGATATCGAGCCATTGACCACAACTCTTTGTGTGCGGCCATCCAGCCAGTTCTTTATCCACCGAGTGGTCCACCCATCAAATTGATGTCTCTCCAATTTAGAGACAAGGATGTCATGTGGGACAGTGTCAAGGCTTTGCACAAGTCCAGATAGATGACGTCAACTGCTCTACCCCTGTCCATCAGTTCCGTAGCCTCATCATAGAAGGCTACCGAGTTGGTCAGGCAGGATTTCCCCTTTGTGAAGCCATGCTGGCTGTCTCCAACCACCTCCTTGTTTTTCATGTGCCTTAGCATGCCTTCCAGGAGAATCTGCTCCAAGAGTTTGCCAGGCACAGAGGGGAGACTGACTGGTCTGTAATTCCGTGGGTCATCCATTTTCCCCTTCTTGGAAATGGGGGTTATATTTACCTTTTTCCAGTCGTCGGGAACTTCACCTGCCTGCCATGATTTTTCAAATATGATGGCCAGTGGCTTAGCAACTTCATTCGCCAGCTCCTTCAGGACCCGCGGATGGATTCCATCAGGTCTCATGGACTTGTGTACATTGAGGTTTTTAAGATCGTCTCGAACCAGATCCTCTCCTACAGTGGGCCTAGGGTCCTCATTGTCACAGTCCCTGAGTTCGTCTTCCAAGTCTTGGGTGGTGCCGCCTGTCCCTGCTTCCACCTTCTATAAGCCTCTTTTTTCCACTGAATTTTCCTGAGCCCTCTTGCTGCACTTCCTTCTAGTTGGGATGCAACATTCCTGAGCTTGGAGCAGGTGATCCTTGAGTAACAACCAAGAGTCTTGGGCCCCCCTGCCCTCTAGGGCTATGTCCCATGGAACCTTACTAAGCAGGTTCCTGATGAGGCCAAAGTCTGCTCTCTTGAAGTCCAGGGCAGTGAGCTTGCTGCACACTCTTCTCACTGTCCCGAGGATCTCGAATTCGACCATCTCGTGGTCACTGCAACCAAGGTTACATGTTTACATGCTTACAAGGTTACCATGCTTACAACCTTCCTTTTACAGAAAATACTTTTACTGAACTGGATTGTTTTAAACTTGGATGATGCCAGCAATGTGGAAAGGAACACAACCTCCAGAATAGAACTTGTTATGGTAGACAGCCTTCATCATCCTGCTAATGACAGCTAGCTCTTCCCCTATCTGCTAACAGCCCTGTAAGACATTTCTCAGCCTGAGGATACAATGTATTTTCTCTTCACTGATTATCTCAGAATGATGAAACGACCCAAATACTGTAAAATAGCTTTTCTTTTTTTCTCAAGCTCCATTAGAAACAACAGATGACATCTGTACTACCAGTGTGTTGTGAAATGCCACTAACACCCATTGAGTAGTGGTTTGGTTGGTTGGTTTTGGTTTGGTTTCTTTTTTTGTTTGCTTTTGTTTTTTTTTTTGGGGGGGGGAGTGTGGTGGGTTTTGGGGTTTTTTTTGTTTGCGTTATTTTGGGGTTTGGTTTTGTTTTCTCTTGGTTTGTGTTTTGGTTTTTTTTTTTTCCTTTTAAGGAAAGAAATTACATTTTCTGTGATTAGCTTTATGGCATATCTTTTCAATAAAGTTTTTTCTCTCTTCTTTTCACCCTTTTGAATGGACAGCCTGTTATACCCATAGGCTGCAACCATTTTTTTTCACCAAATCTCTTTCATTTTTAAGTAGTTAAAAGCATGGAAACATCCTTGGAATTGGTTAAAACTCAAGTTTTGTCGTAAGTGCAGCTTATGAAAAATTCCAATACATCTCTCTCTGGTACACAAAAGTATTAGCCATGCCAATGCATTCTTAAAGTTGCTCAAATATAATTCCTCATGCTCCTGATCTTAGTTCAGGTGCACACGATCTACAGTGCCTTTAAACTTGCACTAATGCTCTGGGGTGACTTTCTGCTTTAAACAGAGAGGGGTTTCATTTTACAACCTTTCTTTTTTTACCAAGTATCAGATGTGGTCCACACCCATCCAAAAATGACTGACCTTGAGTCATTGCCCCGTGACAATTTGGAAAGCTCCCTTGGAATAGTCTAACCTCACTGTGGCGGGTCCACCTTGGCCACTAACCATACACCCACCCAGCTGCTCCCTCACTCCCTCTCCTCAACAGGAAGGGGAAGAAAATCGATTCAAAAGATCTTATGTGAACATAAACACAGAAAAACATCTTACCAGTTACTGTTGTGGGCAAAACAGACTTAATTTGGGGGAAAATAATTTAATCCATTGCCAATTAAAGTGGAATTAGATGGTGAGAAACAAAGTCAAAAAGATCGAAATAACACCTGTCCCCCATGACCCTTTTTTCTACAGGCTGTACTTCTCTTCTTCACTTCCAAATCCTGACCCATAGCCTCCACACCAAGGGATAGGGAGTAGGGTCAATCACAACAGCTCCTGTCTAATGCTCCTTCCTCTTCACACTTTTCCCCTGCTCCAGTGTGGGTCCTCCCACAGGCTCGCTGATGCTTCTTCCTCTTCACACTTTTCCCCTGTCCCTTCAGGGCCTTGTCCCTTCAGGAACCTTCCACTCCTGTGTGGACTCTCCATGGGCTGCAGCCTCCTTTACGGCACATCTACCTGGTCTTCTATGGGCTGCCATGTAGATACCTGTTCCAGCATGGTCTTCTCTCCAAGGGTTGTAGAGGAATCTCTGCTCCAGCACCTGCAGCACCTCCTCCTCTCCTTGGTCTTCCTCCTGCCATTTCATACTTTCCCCCACCTCAGTCCCTGTAGGGCAGTGCTTTTCCCTTCCTTAAAGTCTTTCCCTAAGGCACCACCTTGTCCGAGAGGCTCAGCTGTGCCCTGCAGTGGGTCCATCAGAGGTGGCTGCAACCAGCTGTGTCTCACAAGGAGCAGCCCTAGCTTTTTCTGATGGAGGTCACCGCTGCAATCTCTGAAGCCCCTCACCTTGCCACCTGCACCAAATCACACAGTCACTTTAGAAACAGGCATCATCCCCCAAAAAACCTCTCTCGATTGTTCTCTCTCTGCCTCTCCAGGGAGTGCTGATGTGGGTGAGGCCAATGCTTCCAGTCCTGTACCTCTGCCAGGGGTATACAATTGCTTTTTCAGTCTTGTCAATGTGGATCTGTCCAGCCGTACCAGTGTGAGTTTCTTTTCCCTTTAAACTCACTTGAGAGAGATGGGACCAAATAAAATCCCAGAGAACAAAATAAAACTGACAATTTCAGCACTGATACACCTCTCCTCAATAGTTTTATTGTGCTTTCTTGTATTTCTACAAATCCTAGGGCAGGGTGTTAAACCAGAAAACTATGCTGCAACAAAAAACAGATAGCTGAGATCTTCTCTCCTGACTTACAGTAACACATACAACTGTCCTGAGATAGTTGCTCACTCAGGTAAAAAAATATTATGGTCCTGACCTGGCAGATACCAACAAGCTGCTTCATGCAACAGCAGAATAAGCTGGTTGTCTAAGTTGACACCTCTACCTTTCCCACATCTAAGGGCTAGTTAATATTTTCTTTTTCAATGCAGATGTTTTTTCTCCCTCTCTTTCAGTTTCAGTGTTTCTATTGAAGCACAGGTTGTGAAGGATTCCCAATGACACACCTATTTCTGGCTCACACAGACACTGCAACAACTAATACCTCTGTGTCTCCATGGCATCTCAGAGTCATCAATGGGTGGTTTATCTCTGCGTGATACAATTATCATTCAGTGTAAAATCCTCAAGTTGTGTGTCAGTGCCAGGGTCACAAAATTCAATCCTATTTCTGCTTAGGGTATATTACAGCTTCACAGCTGGTCAAGGTTAGCAGCCATCATTCTGCGTCTGGTTTTGAGGATATGAAGCAGACCCTTCACATTAATTATGTATCGTTCCCTAGAGCAAAGAAGCCACGTTTCTCTACGCTTTGTCATGTGCCACATTATTGTCACACAATAAATAATAAAATATTTGCATTAAATAGTAGTAAATTAATAAGTGTTCTGCTCCCTAGGCTTAGACAGATCTAAGGAACTATGTGATACATGTAGCCCAACAGAGCTGCTTGGGCTGCTGCTTATTTGATGGGTCAGCCATGTAAAACCGAAACCCACACTAGATACCAGTTTCACAAAGGACTCCTGCAAAATTAATTTGCTTGTTGCAATGGAATAAACCTAACCAACACTCTTCAGCAACATACCGATTTTCTACAGTTACGGGACCTTTATTATCTGGTCTAATGCTCAAGCTAATGCTGATGATTAGAAGTCACATTTAGGACTATAAAGTTTAACAAACAGTGCCTGTAAGACAAGTGTGGGATTAGGTGTTATGACAATGAGGTATTGCTGCTTTTTAACTTGCTAAAAGTACTTAACAGAAATTAAAGCATAGCTTTTCTGACAGAATCAAACCATATCTGACCTTTTGCGTTCTTAGCTCAGGTGGTGGTACTGGTTTTGGTCTGCATAAGGTGCCAAGGTAAACCCAGCATTTTCAATTTCTGCCTCCTAGATACATCCTTAATTTAGTAGCCTGAGATTCCCTTCATAACCCTAACTGTCTTAGGATTTGTTTGATCTTGGTTCAGGTTGCATCACAACTAATCATTTACCTAATCCTTATTATTTCTGAAGTCGTGAAAAATAACATAACCCAGGAATAAATATAATTAGCTACTTGGGTTTACCAACATCTGTGACATGCTTTTTGTTCTTGGCTTCTGAAGAAATATTTGAAGAGACACATGCATACAAAGATTTAATCAGAAGATCAACTGGGCTGACAATTAATTTCACTGTTTTTGAAATGTTTTGCTAAGAACCAAATTAATTCATAAAATAAACAACTCCCGCCCTTTTTGGTAGTCTAAAACAAGGCCACTAAGAAATGGCAAGTCAGTAATTTTACTACTTGTCTGAGAGTCATCACAGACATTAAACCATACACACCTTAAAATTCTTAATAACCTTAACTTCAATCACTGAATATTTCAATGGTACCAAAACTATTTCACCAAAGCATCAATCTTAAAATATTTCATTCATTATGGCTTGGAAAAATAGAGATATGACATTTTCCATGTATGTGCAGTTATTTTATACTTTTCTGCCTTGCTGTCCTGGTTTAGCAGTAGCAGTCACTTTTTCTCCTTCTTAGTAGCTGGTGCAGCGCCGTGGTTTTGACTTTCGGCCTGGGAATAATACTGATAAAGCCGATGTTTTCAGTTGCTGGTCAGAATGTTCACTCTGACCAAGGACTTTGTGAGTCTCATGCTCTGCCAGGAAGGAGGAGAAGCCGGGAGGAAGCAGGGACAGGACACCTGACCCAAACTAGCCAAAGAGGTATTCCATACCACAGCACGTCATGCCCAGGATGTAGAACCGAGAGTTCCCGGAAGGGCTAGAACGCTGCGGGGTGGGGTCAAGGTATCGGTTGGTGAGCGGTTGTATTCTCTTCCTTGTTATTTCCTTTATCATTACTACTATTAGTGGTAGCAGTAGTGATTTGTGTTATACCTTAGTTATTAAACTGTTCTTATCTCAACCCGTGGGAGTTGCATTCTTTTGATTCTCCTCCCCGTCCCTCCAGAAGCGGAGGGAAGAAAGGGTGGGGAGGGAGGGAAGTAGACTGCGTGGTTCTAATTTACGGCCTGGGCTTAAACCACGACACTTGCTATCAAATTTGATTCAGTCATAATTCAAGGCCTGCACTCACTATAAACACAACAGCTTCCATTTTTCAGTGTTTACAATCCTTATCTCATACTGGACCAACAGTGAATGAAAAGCAGCCTAGGACTACAAAAGTGAAAAGTCTGGTCTTTGGCAAAAGGCTTCATTTAAACAAGTAGGTGAATATTCCAGGGTGACCTTTGAAAAAGTGGCGTTTGTACCTAGGGGATAATTATTAAATATCATTTGGGACCATTAGTATAAAATTACAGAGAAGTTCCCATTATAAATGTTATTTTGTAATAAGAGGAAATAAAGACATGTTAAATATAAACATACTGTGGGAATATGTGAATGGTTAAAAAAAAATTGGGAACCTTGTCAGAAAATCTTTGCATTAACTGTCACAAAAACATGTGATCCACTTAATAGCCATATAAAAATAACAGGCTGTTCATAAACAGAAAGTCTAGAGAAAACAGCACGTGGCGGTTTTACTTAGTGTGTTAGCTGAAAGACACTGACCTTATAAAAGAAATTCTGCGTGCTCTTTATTCTTAAGCATCAGAACTCAGAGGTGAAGGTGAAACTAGATATAGATTAAGAAAACACAGGTTTCAAGTAGCTTAGTTTTTGATCAAATTTTGCTGTAACTTTTTCTGGTTCCTTTTCCGCACTTATGACAATACATGGGCAGGAGGGAGTGAGGAAGGGAGGGAAGCAAGTGGATTTAAAAAAAAAAAACAAAACAGCAAAGAAAAAAGAAGAATCTTTGTCAGCATTGGTCAAAACCAAAAATATCTCTGACCATTTGAGCATCTTGTTTCTGACTTCATCAAGCAAGTCAGGGTACCAGTTGCTCTACATGCAATATCTTTAGGGATACGTAAATAAAAGAAACACCTTATTAAGAACAGTGTTTTAATGTAAAACTCTAAGGTGGGTAACTCAAGGATACTAATGAAAAACACTGTGCCTAATCTTGTTTTACTCTTCTGATTTTCATTTTTTTAAGATTAAGATCTATTTTAAAGATACAAATCTAAAGAAACTGCAGTGCAGATGAAGGTTCCTGATTTTTATGAACACATGCACTTGCATCCCTTATGCTGATGTACAGATGCTCAGATCATAAATTTAAAAAAAAAAAAAAAATAAAAAAGATGCAAGCAAAACTGTTATTTCTTGATGTTTCTCCTATTTATGATAGAGCCCTGATTTCACTTCTTTCACCTCTCCATTTCAGCTCTCCCTTCTTCATGACTGCATTACTAGGTCTATCACATTCAGGACATTTTTGCAAGAACTTCACAAGAACTGCATTCGTAACGTCATTTCTGCAAAGAATCACTTGGAATCACTTAAACTACCTTGCAGTTTCAGAAGTAGATAGGCTATATCCACCCACTATGATATGCAGTGAAGCAGCAAGCTGAAGGCTTTCTTACTTCCAATTCAAATACAGCTATCTTCTGCTCTGATTCCACCAGAATGAGAAGAGGAAGAAATAATATATCAGACTTCATAAAACATCAGCCTTTTCTCTGCACATCTTTGCTGATCAAAGTCCAGCAACTGTATAGATGGATGGATTTTTCCCCTGCCCTTCACTCCCTCCAGCATCATGCAGAAAGTTAACATGGTGCTTAGCAACAACTAGCAGCTTCTGGAAACCTCAGCATTTCCGATGGAGATTAAAACTATTTGATTTCAAGGATAGATGGTTTAATCCTCTGGAGAAAAAATAACCCTAATCTGCGGTGTGGAGAAAAGATACTCTTTAGCATTTATTATCAAATATAAACACACACACCCCCCTTACCAATTTTAGTTTTGTCACACAGTAAAGATAATCAAACAAACACACAGAGTTTGAACAAAAATGTTTCCTTCTTTGCTAATAGGCTTGATTTATTAATATATTTTGATTAGATGTAATATTTCTCTGTAGCAAGCTTTTGGCAGTGCATAACCAGATGCTCAATAATATCCCTTGGACAAGCTTGACTCCCATATGTGCCTTTCCTTTCTGTTTTTTTGCAAAGTGATTATAAAATCATAGAATCACAGAATGATCAGGGTTGGAAAAGACCTTAAGATCATCTTGTTCCAATCCCCCTGCCATAGGCAGGGATATCTCACACTAGACCGCATCAAATGACAGTCTCATGAACACCTGAAGCCTCTCCATTCCTCACTTTTCACTACAATTTTCCCTCCTCCTACCCTCCTCCTCATTCCAGTGAAATTTAAAATGGACAGATCTTAGTGATAGAGAGGAGGAGTACATTTCCTTCTTCTCTTGGCTCAGCTTCTCATGACCCTTTCCTGAGGTGGTCAAACACTTACGCACACCTTGGGTATTTCTAAACTAGAATTGTTCAGCAGGAACCACAAGCTGAGTGAAGCAGCAGCTGACCAGCATCAGAAAGCCAAGTGCTGCTACACTACACACATCATCTTGTTGTCAGAAGGAACATTCAGGACACATCAGGATGAGCTCATTCAAAGCAAAGAGGTCCTGGGGTGCCAGCAATCAAAACTGTATGGGAAGCAGATGTGGAAGTAATGACATCCTAACACATTTCAAAGGCTTTGTTTCTGGTTACAACTATCCATTAAAAACAACAACAAAAAAAATTATCATGGTCTAGCCTCAATAAAAAACTGAATGATCTGGAAAACTAATGAACTTTGTCTCCACTATATCTGACCTCCTCCCATGCTTGTGGTGTTGAGCACCAACTGCGCAGCTCCTAACCGGAAGGTCTCTTCAGGTAGACGATGCAGCACTACTTTCCTGCAAGACTCCGCTAACAAGCAATATGTTCAAGCTCAACTTGTTTTTGTCCAGCACCCTTTCAATGCTGTTTTAACTCACATAGCTAGCTCATAACTAAAATCTCAAGTTTCTATGGACAATGTTCAAAATGGTTAACCTCTAGTCTTCAAAACTTTGTTTACTTCTGGAGTGTCAGGCAGCTGTCATTTCTCTCCTGGGCAAGTTCTCCTCACTTGACTTGAGCATCTCCCTACCGTAATTCCCTTTCACTGCAGTAAGAACAAGGCATTGACTGAACCTACAAGTGCTTCACTCAACAGAGGACATGAAGATGTCCTCTTCAGTTCATGTACCTAAGTATCAAAATAAATCTCTTCTTTGTCAAATTAATGTACATACTATATCCGTGGTACAGAGCTGTAAATCTGTGTGGAAATGAATGTATTTTTCTTGTATTATCACACTGTCTAGGACTACAGATTTCTTATCCCTGACAGGGATTAATAATCAGAATCATATGAAGGAGCACATACAAACAGCTTCCACCTCCCTCAATAAATAACCCCTTATATTTTTCTTAATTATGGCCATCCAACATGTAACAACTTCCTGTGCCCTTGCACACCTTTTAGATCACCCTTCCAAGATGAGATTTGAAAACATGGGTCCCTCATCTATATATAAATTGAAACATGTCAGCTCTACAATTTAATTCAGGAAGACAGAATGGAAAAAGGATTTATATGTAAGGATGAGAGAAAATCTATGTGCATCAGGCTAAAGACAGTCAAATACATGCAGATATCCAATTTAGTATCTACAGTGGAAACATCTGCTGGCTCTTATAGCTGCTTCTCTCCTCTTTTCTACTTCTATTTCCGTTCTTTAGCTTCCTAGTCCTCTTTGTTGAATGTAGATGCTTTTCCCTTATTATTTTTTCATCTTTGATTACCTGCTTGTAAAATAATAAAAGGAAAATGGAGAAATTGGGTTTTTTCTAATGGCACCAGATCTAGAATTTCATGGCTGAGGTCCAACTAAATGCTTAACATTTTAAATTGTTATTTTTAATAATCATCATTATATACAGAGGCTTGCTCATTAAACAGGCCTGTAGTACTGTAGCTCTATTTATAATCAACAGCTAGCTCCACCTAGTGTCTTCTTAATTCATCAGTGAAACAGAAAGCTAAAACCAGATACTATAGATAAAACAGAAGCAAACTATAAAATCACTTGTCAGATGGATGATGGCCACAGGCAGCATGCATTTATGCTTACCAGCGTCACAAGGAAAAGACCATTTTAAGTAACTACTGTCTGATGATAGCCAGCCAACACTCTCGAGACAAGGAGCGCCTACCTGCTTCTGGGGTATAAAAGTAACACATGCAATATAAAACAGTTTTACTGCTACCCTGAAAAGGTGAATAGCACTTAAGCTGTTTATATGGGTTATTCTCTCTAGGGTTTCATCATCAACAACAAGGAAATATTATTTTTAAATTTAACAGAACTTCGTTGAAATAGAATAAAGATTTTTTTATTATTGGCATCAAAACTACAGAACTATTTTTGGCTATACAAACCCTACAGTGATCCTCTCCATTAAGAAATATATCTCCCCTCCCAGCAATTACAAAATAATTTACAATGTCTCTCAGAGATGATCAAATCAGGCAAATGCTCAAACTAGCTATCGGTATATCAGTTTAATTGATCTTTACCTTCAAACTTTCTAAGGCTGGTTCACTGCTGTGTATCTAGAAGCATCTATCTTTCTCAAACTGTTACAGCTTCAGTCAGCAACATTTAGTGTCTAATAGCCTGTTCTCCTTTTTACAAGACTACATAGAGTTCAGACTGCAAAATCATTTAAAATAAAGTCAGAAAAGTGAATATCCAATATGACAAGAGATTTCTTGTTTATCACCTTGGAAAACATTATGTACCTGACGAATAAGGGAGTTTATATTGAACAAAAGCATTTTGTACAGCAAATAAAAGCAAATAATTTAACGTGATCATCTCCTGTGAGCTACCAAGCAGCGTTTGAATGGTTGTTGGAACTCCAAAGAGGAAGGAAAGAGAGATGCTGCCTTATATTTAGAAATCACAACTTTTACTTCTTAGATCAAGGGCGACCCACTCCGATAGAGCGAACGTCTGTTTTAAACCTGTTCAAATCACCTGCCTGGAGCTGCTTAGTGTTTTCACCCTAGTGGTGAAAAAAAAAAAATTTCAATATGTACAGTATACACTTAATGACCACTTACCGTGACAGAGAGGGAGTATATATTTGGGGGGGGGGGTGGCAGGAGAGAGAGAGAGGGAGGAAGTGGACAGGAGGAAGGAACATATATTAAGATGATACATACACCAAAGAAAGCACCTGTAAATTTGCTCAAACTTTCTCAAAATAGTCAGTGGAAAGTTATGCTTGTGACTCATCTAGTTTAAAGTATTCACAGCTACATTCAGTGATTAAATGACAACCTTGCTGCAATACAGAATCTGAATTTAATAAAATGCATATAAAAATGCTCTCTGATGTTTCAAAAATAACAGAATACTCCAGTTCTCAATAATTTAGCAGTTACTGTCGTTTCTCATTAACAGCTTTCAAAATCCTGTCTGAAACAAGCTGATACAGAGAAATTAAGAGCAGTAATCAAGCGAGAAATGATAGACCAGCTGGGTAGGCATCAAGTTGGCAAAACGTGAATACAGTTCAATAGCTGAAACAGATGCCGGGAGTTGTTGAGAAACCCTGTAGGAGATATTTCTTTATATAATACCAAACAACTGAATAAATGTCGAGAGCTAAAAACTGATGGAGAATAAAACCTGTCAGAAAAAACCCCTATCTATAAAGCAGAGACCTGCAATAATGTCTTTTCATTATATCAAAGCATTCAGTACATGCATCTTCATTTCCTCGGGATTCCTGAATATACCAATACATCAATCAGAGCCTGCTAGTGAATCAAAGGGAGCCTTTCCTCGTCTTTCGCATGTTTGCTTCTCTCTACCTGAGGCTTCACAGACTTAGAAAATAGTTTATTCTTCAGTCTATCCTAACACAACACTCTCTTTCAGGCAAGCGATTTCCCGAGCTTGGAGACGAGCAGGAAAGAAAGGGTAACACAAACATAAATGAAACTGCAAAATCCATTTTGCACAAGGAATGTTGTTTTCAGAGTTTCAAGACCTCAGCAACAAATCCTCTGCTAGCGGAGGCAGCTCATTCTAGCATATGCTTTGTCATGGTCAGTTTCTAATTACATTCATAATGATGCAATAGCTTTGATAATCCTACCTTCCATGCCAGCTGCTTTTCTTGTCACTCCATCATGCCAATAAGTTGGCTGCCGTAACAAATCAAGATAGTGCAAAACAGCATCTTTCCCCTGCATCTGTCATCTTCCTGAAAGCATTCTATTACTGCCGACTGCTGGGAACCAGAAAGTCTATTTGAATTCCAGCAGCTCCCCTTTCGCATGATTCAAGTTAGGTTAGGTGGGCATGCCTAACATGATTCTCTCCATCATTTATTATGCAGCTGCTACACCGTCGGTGTGGTAACCACTCTGACTTTATCCGATACGTCAGTCTTGCAAATCTCTACCTCCGTGCAAACACATGAGCCACAGAAGCATCTTGCATATAATGAGCATTCTCCCTGCCTAAAAAGAGTGCATCTGTAAATCTGTTTCAAATCCTGCTGCTCGCATTGTCCTCTAAGGCTGATGCAAATGTTTGAAGAATTTTTTTATTCTCACGTTTTGTCTCTTCAGAAAGCACGCCTCTTCATGCACACTTGAATTATTCACACTTCAGCTAAACATTTGCTGATTTGTGTCCAACCAAACAGCACCTTCCCGTTGAAACTCTCTGCTCAAAAGCTACTTCCAAATAACAGTGCTGTGCATTCACGCTCTCAACTCTCATTTTAAACATGGCTTTTATAGCTACACCTTCAACACATACATTTAGTTCTTTTCATGCAATGAACAGCTGTCTAATGAGGGAATGGTACATTTTTAAGCAATTTATCTAGGTCTACCTGTAGGTGACTTTTGCTTTTTTGTGCTTTATACGTTTTAGCTGTGAGTGGATAGCTCTGTTAGAGCATCTTGATATTCTTAAAGTGGCAAGAACACCACCATAAGCTGTTTTTTGCCAGTCTGTGGAGGACACTCTTAAACAACAGAGTTTGCTTATCTGCTTCTGAGTATTGTGAATTAAAAGGATAGGACTGTTTTGTTGTCTTTCTATTTATATTTTCTGTTGGGGTGCGGGAAAAAACACACTTGCGTCATTGATTTAAGAAGAATATTAATAGGAATTGACATATACACATCAATCAACCTCCAAGTTAAATTAGCTGCGTCTCCTCCCACCACTTATGCCTGTAGTTCAGAATCAAGGCATTTCATCTTTAATGTATCTGCCTGTTCCTAAGCTGAATAAACATCCCATACCCCACACATAAGAAAATTCGAATACTTGAGAGGAAAAAGAAATAACATATGCAGCTGTCTGGCTAAAACTTGTTAATTGAAGTAGTGATGGAGAGCACAAGGATGACCACTCCTTCCTCAGCCTTTGCACAGTGGCAAAGGAGGAGGAAGGAAGGGGAAAGGGCACAGTGCCCTAGGAAGAGCTTTCCCTTGCAACGCAGCCAGCTCAGCATCACTCTCCAGTTCTCATATTCCTAGATCAAGAGGCTCACAAAGTTTTACTTAAGCCTCACTTTTTCGCTAAGATAAGACATGTTGAACTTTTCTGTGGTTTGCACACACAACCCCTCCCCAACAGGCCCTTGCTCCCCCACAATTTCCCATCCTCAGTTAAGCTCCCGAGCACTCCTGGCTATGAAAAAGAAGCTAGAAAACATGAGCTTAGGGGAGCTCTAACTCACAGAAAGTGAAAGGATAGGGAAAAAGAAAAAAAAATTATAAAAAGGAAAAAATGTAACAGAATCTGAGAATCTCCTACTTTGAAAAAAAATTTGAAAAAAAAATAAAAATAAATGGGGAAAAAATAGAAATAATAAAAAAGGCCAAGACATCTGATAGCTTCCTCTAGACTTCCCACAGGAGAGTTATCAGTGGGTGGGACTGCAGGGTAGACCCCTCCTCGCCCCTCCCAGAGCCCCAGCCCAAGGGCTAGAGACAGGGTTTGGGGTCCCCAGCCCATAGGCAGAGGGAAAGGCACGCTCCTGCAGCAAAAACCCGATGACAGGCCACAGTGGGAGCAAGCTGGCACTAGGGTGCCGAGTGTGGGAGAGCTCCCAGCTCTGCTGGGAGGGATCTGACTGCCTGCTCTCGCCCACATCTAAATGGCACAGCTGACACCTGAATGAGCTAACATAGCATGGCGCGGGTTATATTTGATACTGTATTTATTCCTAGCATGCTGCCAGAAAATGCCTTTTTAGAGATTTCATGTAAATAAAGTAGAATTACTACATCTGTTCCTCTGTCTGTAGCAGCACGTATCAACAAGCTAATTTTGCATTCAAGGCAACAGAGACAGTGCTACCGTATAGTTGCGAAGTGCACAACTATAAAGTGCCTATCCCAAAATACTGTCAGCTCCGTTTTGTTCACAGTTCAAGTCATTTCTGAAGTGAAACAAACCAGACAATAAATGAGGACTGACTTTGAAGTCACCATAAATTCTAAGTACATAAAAGGATATGCTTAATATTTCACACTTCTAGCTGCTTTGTGATTTTAAAACCATAGACACAGCAACAAAGCATTTACATGGCATTTCACAACAGAGGAGTTTGAGTTCATAGCTCACATAGCTTGGAGTTGCAGGAGCAACCTAAAGTACCGAAAAACTCACCAAAGGCTTGATTTCTAGTTCAGTGAATTTTGAGCTGTGCAAGATTATAGACAGAAATATCCAGAAAAACATTTCATATGTTAATAAGACAAATAATACTGGTAAGAGAATGGGGGCATCTAGTATGGCATAAATATACTTCAGCAGAAGCCTATTCCACCCAGATACCTCAGAAGGAAGTACAAAAAGGGGGAAACAGCCAGAAGGGAGGGGGAAAGAAAGAGTGAATTTTGGGAAGTATTTCCAGAAAAGTAAGCATATCATTACAAGAAGGATCCATGGGGGTTTATCATTCAGTATTAGTACTGGGCAGCACAGCATAGAGTGGACACAATACAGTTTAGCCACACAGACCATTCCTGTTCAGATGAGGCCTATGTGAAGGAGAAGGGAACTGTAATATACCAGGTTTTGCATCTTCTGTGTACACTAGTTGCACAAAAAAATAGCCCAGAAAGGAATGGAGAATATGGGAGGAGAAACAAGTATCAGTTATTCTGTCCACGTACTAATAGGGCAGATTAATAGCTGGCTTTGGTCTCCAGCTCTTCTGCGTTTTTCTGAGAAAACAGCCTTGGTTCCTGCTTATTGTAACTGGATTCAGCATCTGCATAGACACAATTATAGTAACCCACCCATATGGAATGAATTGCTTTAGAGAGAAAGCTCCACGGGTAGTGCTCCCAGACTCTACAATAACACAAATACATAATTTTGTGTCTTATACAGAATAGTCCCCAGTCTGGAAAGAGGAAAAATAAATGACGAGTAGAAAAACCCTCATCAAGTGGTATTCTGCTTTTTACAGTATTGAACTTGGTAGGCAAAGAAAATACAGTGTATTTGGGTGACAACAGCATGAGAAAGGAAGGAAGCTCATCTCTCTATTCCATCTACATCATATGGCAAAGACACATCTATTCGTTTTAATTGCTTCACTGCTACTGGAGCAAGTAACTGGCATATTCAGTGTGCTTGAGTCTGATTATGGTGGTGTGTGCACATTACAATGATAGTTAAGATACCATGAATCTCTTTCTGCTGCCATTTTCCCTTTTTGTTTTTCTCTCTGAAAGTACCAATGACTCCAACGACATGAGAGTATATAATAGATCACTGAAAAAAATGAAGCAAGCCTTGACCTTCAGACCTGCATGACGCTCTACATAATGCACTGTCTCTAGCATGCTAAAATGAATGCTGATTTTACCGAGCAAAAATTGTTCATTTGTTTTTCTAATATGTCTCCTGAAGAAAGTCAATTTCTCTTCCCTTTTTCTCTGCCTCCCATTATACTTAGGTACTTCATCCCTCTCCCTTTAAACAACTAATCCAGTCAATCAATCATGCAAGAAAATACCTTAATGATATACTGTGCATGTTTTGATTAATAAACATCTCCAATGGGAGCAGTAGAAAGCTTTCTGGACAATATAGACAGGAGTTATTAAATTATTTTTTACTGTTAATTATTTTATATTAACTACTTCTCAATTACATGACTTCTGATGTATAATTATAAAAGTAAGCTGTCCAGAAAGAATCACCTCCCATGGAGTTAGAGCCAGTAGTACTTTAATTTTAATGACAATATCTCAGTATTTTAGAGAGGCTGATTTCTGACAATTATAGCACATGCAGCTTTGACTGCTCAAGATTTAAAAAAAAAATGCTACAAAAGTGTATAAAAATCTGAAAATGAATAATGCATACAAAGTCATGTCTCTAGAAGGTAAAAGCCCAGTGCAACCATCATCTCCACACAGATTCTTGCAAGCCCTGGGTCTCCAATGGAATGGTTCAAAGGCCCAGTCACCCAGACAAGGCTGCTGCATTAGCCAGAAAGAACTTTCAGATGTGGATGTCTAAAATCATCCAGCCCAACACCTGACGGCAATCCCAAGGGCAGAAACTTTTAGGAGTTTGAAACATTTTGCTCATCTCCACCATGGTTTATTCAATTATTTTTGTGCAGCAATCTTTTTTTTTTTAATCTATTCTCAGGTGTACAAAATTCACCTAAGTTCAACAATTTGTCATAAACCAAAAGCTCAGAAGACACTTATCGGAAGACAGGCTAGGAGGAGTCATGACTAACCTTTCAAAGTGAGAATGATCCCATTTATGGTAAGAAAGTTTTACAGAGTTTTATTACAGATGTATTACAACAATAATAAGCAGTGATTTCCTCAGCAACCCAAAGATTTCACATTACAGGACTTGGAAAAAAAAAAATATTCACAAAAGATGTTACGGAAACTGTTATCTGAGGGCATCACTAATGGCAGAGCACAGCATGCTAAAAACTGGATGCTCTACGTAATTTTTGAATATTACTGTGTGATATGGTCATCTGAACACTGCTACAAACCTGGATAATATGATCTCTCAAATGCAGCAACTGTTGAGGATTTTTAATGCCAACCTCTGCTTATGTCTACAGATAAGCCAACAGTCTACATTTTCTTCTCACATAGCATATGTATTTCAGTGACAGTGAATTTTAAATACTAGGTTCTACCAAGAAAGAAAAGAAAAAAAAAACAACCAAGTTAACTCATTCTCCAAATATTTAACACACATCAGAAAGCAGAAACACAGAGTTTCACTATGAAATACTCAGAGAATTGGTGGCCTTGAAGCCTTCAGGGAACACTATTAATCTTTCTCTTTAAGCATTTCTTGTATGTGCTGTTAGCACAGAACTGCACAATAACATGAAGTTTTAAGATGCTAATTATATGTAACATGTATTTTGTTCTCTCACAACTCCTTTTAAATGAGACTGAATTGAGCTACACAGCTTTAACCTTCTTCCATTTGTACCTTTACTTCTCTGGAAAAAGGCATTGTTCAGTAATACTAGGCTTGAAATAATTACCAACATAAGCATCTTAATTTGTTCAGTCTTTCTACAGCTGCAGTCCATGTATAAGATGATGCGTAACAGATGTACCAGGAAAAAAAACAAAAACAAAAACAAAAACAAACCCCAAAACACTAGAAACTGAAAGCCAGATCTAACAACCTAACACACATCTCAGTCTACCCTTCTCTGCAGCCACTGTGTGTCAGTACTTCATCCTCTGTGGCTTTGAGCTCATCAGCGATCTCACCTAGTATAGCTCACCAGCAAAGAACTCAACATCTCTCTCCATTTTCACCAAATGCAGATGATTGTCACATAAGCTAAATTAGGGAACTGGTTAAATGGCAGCTGGTTGATAAATGCTTTGGAGATCGCAGATCACATGCTTTCAAATGTTTTCTATTAGTCATTCCTACTGCTACTGCAGTTATGTTCTGGTTTAGCAGTATTTCCAGTTCATTGCGTTGGTTTCCCAGTGGAGTGTTAACCATTTGGTAAAATGCATATGAATGCTATATGTTGCAAAACTAATTAAAGCAAATTCTACCACATTCCAAACTCCTGCAGGATCTCAAACTTATCTTCTTATTACCAGAGTACTAACATATGGAAACCATGATTTTAGAGGTGAACACCTTCTCCCCTTCCTGGGATAAATGCAGCAACATGGGTTTCAGCATATTAAAATCCCATAAAATTTTACATTTATGGTTTCTTAAGAGGAAATAAAGCTACACAGCATCACTGGAAGATGTTGCAATACATATTCTAAATTAAATCAAAATAAAGTCCATGACAGTTGTCTTGCACTTCACAACAGATTACTGTCTTAGAAAGTGGAGTTCTCTCTGCAGTGACCACAAAAGAGAAGAATCATCCACCCTTCCCTCCATCCTTTGTCAGCAGAAATAACATACTTCACATTTTGTTTCCCTACCCTTGAATAATCTGCTTTAACACTGAAGATTTAAGAGAGGATGTTTACAGTTTTACTGTAATATATGTAATAAGTAGGAAGAAAAAAAATCGGACAAAGTCAACTTGGTTTCTCTGGAAATTAATGCATATACCAAAAAAAAAAAAAAACCTCAGTTGCTATTGTTTTAAAATATGGGATTTGAGATAAAAATCTAAATCTGAAACAAAAGTTGAGTTCATCATCCACAACTGTTAGTGCTCAATAACCTTCTCAACTTCAGCACGATCAATTTTCCATGTGAACAATCTGAAGAATGCACATCTTTAAGTTATTATGCACCCATAGGGCATCCCTCTCAGCATCCATGGAGGTACAATGGGCTTCTGCCAAAGAGCTAGCTTTCTAAGTTTTGTTTGCATTAAGGTTATAAAATCTTTTTTAAATCTCTCCAGAACCAATGAGGTGGATAAGAACAATCCTCTGACAGCAGTAGAAGCCCAACATCCTGCCACTGCCCGAAGTTCTGATGAGAAACAAGTTAGATGGTCTCATTTTCTATCTTAAAGAGAATGATGATCCCCTCAGTTAACAGTCCGAATTAAATTCAAAAGATATCTTTGATTCAGTTCTGTGACACAGGTCCTGCAGAACAGCTCTCCCATGTGCTGAGGACCAGGACAACACACTTCAACTGTTTCAAAGGCAGGTCACAGTAAGGGACAACTTTGCTTTGCAGCACAGGAAAAACAAAGAGCTCCCTGTAAATCCAGGAGCCAGGCAGGTGAGTGGGGAGCATGGTCTGAGCTATGGGGCACCTCAGTTCCACATGCCTTCCCTCTCTGAAGTTCTGCCAGTTTTCCTTCAGTTGCAGAGCAGCTACTGCTACTTTCCTATCCACAGGACACACATATTTTCCAACACTGTGAATATTTCATTATTTATTTTGATCCACAGACTGGCCAGGGCACAGTGAGTTATTTGGGCTGCCCTAGTTAGGAGGGCATATAATTGTAATTTAGAAGGCACTTCAGCAAGATCCTTTTGTCACTCAGCCAGAGCTGAAAGCAAATTTAGGGGAAGGCATAACCCTTCAATAGTCAGTTCCCGGGCAAAGGCAGCAATTCGAGCACCCTGAGGTATCAGCCTTTCAGACCCCACACCTGTGGTGGCCTGGAGCCACGTGAGACTGTGAGCACTTCCTAGAGATGTGAGAACCAGGCAGGAAGAAGTAACACTGGATTTTGTGGTGACTGATGCACTGCTCTCATATTAGTTGAATTAGTAAACCTGTGGCCCAATTAAACCCTCTCTCTTGCATCCTGTCAAACTTCCAGCATATCTGGGACACTGAACAGCACCAGTGAGCAGAGCGGCAGCTGCCAAGGATCGCTTTGCTTGCCAGGCTTCATTTTTAACATTATTTTGCATAATATCAGTGTGCAATCATTTTTGTATTGTATCAGTACAATAGCTGAGATTTTGATGGTATCAACAGAGTACATAACATAGCTCAAAGGGTTGTTTTTTGGATTTTTTTTAAATACAAAAGGTGAATTCAGGTATTGCATATGGAAACAAAGTGTGGGAATACATGTTCCCTAAGCAGTTAATATTTCTTTTTTCCACTATTCAAGATTCAGGCACATTCTGCTACACTTGTAACACGTATTACATTACTTGATTCACACTGATTCACATTACCAACACTTTTTATGCAAAAAATGCAGAACTTAATGACCCCATTATCGCCAAAAAATAATTATCTTGCGAACTTCCCAGGAAACCGTGACTTCAGTCAATACAAACAGAAAGCTAGTTCTGGTAAAAGTGACAGACACCTGCATCAGCTCCCAGTTCAACAACAGCAGTGTGTAACATGCGGCTGCTGCTGCATGCAGCATCCCTCTAGGCCATTTTGGAGCTAGCAGATGTGGCCCAAAGCACAGAAAGTTGTAGAAGAAGACAAGTAAAACGGAATCACAGAAAAAGAATTACTTTATGCAGTTTCTGTGTGCGAACACAGAAACCGCATAAAGAAAGGTTCACAATCCATGCGGTACCTGAGCTCCTGTATGCAGTTCAAAAATATCAGCAACAGCAGTGGAACCTGGAAAGTTTTTAGTGCTCTCCTCTCATACCCAGAAATTCCACCGTTTCCTGAGCCTTCTCCTTTAGAAAATAATAAGCACTTAAATTTGGTCCATAATCAAGTCAAATCTGTCCAGGATGCCAAGGCTATCCACTGCAATTGTTCTTGTATGTTCGGGGTGGACATGACAGAAGACTCACTATTAATTTGTCATTTTATTCTAATGCCTGCCTTTTTCATGGCTTTATATTTTTAGTTTTAAACACTATGCAGAATTTTTATTTCTCTGAGCAATTACTGGAACACATTTTAGGTTGAATTAGGAAAAGCTGTGGAAGAGAAAGATAATGTTTCAACACTGCGGTGCATACTGGTTTCCTGTCAATGAGTATTAACTGTCCTTTCCCAGAAAAGATGCTGCCCAGGTGCAGGCACAAAACTTCTTCGTAACAATTTCAGGCTTATCCTAGTCTGACCTTAATATATGCACAGTTGGAGTTAATTACACTTGCTGTCATCAATATATTCCTGAACCAGTCTCTCTGTCTGCCAATACTTTCCCATTCAACAGACTTGAGTAAGAGCATCATTCTGCTTCTTCTCTGGCTGGTAAAATGGGCCACGTTGTCAGTCAAAAAATATCTTTTGAAAACATCAAGAAACGGTCACATCAGCACTTCTGTTAGGAACAGAAGTCAGCTCTCAACTTCCAAGAGGAGCTTTTGCCATAAGCCTAAATCAGCATTCACTCTAGACAGAAAGGGGAGTGGGGGAAGGAGGAAAGCATTCCACAGAGGAAAAAACAAAAAAAAAAAAAAAAAGAGGAGGAATGCCACAAAACAAGTCTTTTCCTCATCTCAAATAGAAAAGGGAACTACAAAATGCTAGGTTTATAGATCAACCCTTGAGCCATATATGAATAATACCAAAGCCACAGGTCCTCATTATATCTGCCCAGATGTGTTCCATAATCTTTTCCAAAGATGGGTGTTCAAACTGAGATCTACATATTCTTACCATACCAGATGAGATAATCACTTCATTAGACCAGTATGGCTAAAACACAAACAGAATTAAACCAAATATAGAGAAATATGTCTGGAGGGGGAAAAAAAAAAAAAGTAAGCCAGTTTTAATGAACTGGTTTCATGTTCACGGTTCATCATTTCATGGAAAATACCATTCAACTGAATGCATTATGTGAATACATCAGAAGTTCGCTTAATTTTTAAGCACATCATGGACTGACAGTGAGTCATTTGCTTTGAGTGTTGGAATAGTTGATTTTAAGAAGTCTGTAATGTGAATGGGGAGATACGACAAGATACAGTTTCTTTTGCCCTACATGATACGTGTAACACAGTCACTAGGAGAACTTTACAAAAAGCCCTAAGGCTCAGAGTCTCTCTCAGAAAGGAGAAAGGACTCGCAATTTATGATGAAGAAATGGATAAAGAGAATCATGAAAACATTCAAAGATTTTTTTCTTCCCCCTCCTCCTCCTCCACCTTTTCTGGACCACTTGTGCTTTGCCTAAGGCATCATTCCAAGAAAAGTTAGGCTGCTGTAAGATTTATTGGCTGGGACCAGAGTTTGAATGCAATTTTCTCGCATCACATTCACACAGATATGGCATCTTCCTGTACTACCGTAGCTAAGAAAGGCATATTTAATTGCTTCTGTGACAGGTTCTGGTTGGGGGCTTTGGGAACTTGCTCCTAGTACTGTGTCAAATAATACCATGGCAGTGTGTACAGTTCCACTCCCAGTGTGCATACTGAACTGTGGAAACAAAACGTGTTTACTAGGAGCACTGACACGCACAAAATTTGATTGCTTGAATGTTCTCAGAAAGCAAAACACAGAAGTTGGGCAGTAACTTTGGTTTTAAAATCAAGAAAACAAACTTAAGAACCATGAAAATTTCTAACCCAGATAAAAAAATCCAGTCCTAAATTATTTTAAACTCAATTCAGTAAATAATAGCGATTGTGTCTTAGTATGCACTGATTGATGATGGTTTATTAAATTGTAGCTGGATAGGGTGTGTAGTAATAGGACAAGGGGTAATGGGTTTTAAACTAAAAGAGGGTAGATTCAGACTAGATATATGGAATAATTTTTTCACAATGAGGGTGGAAAAACACTGGCACAGGGTTCCCAGAGAGGTGGGAGATGGCCCATTCCTGGAAACATTCAAGGTCATGTTAAAAAGGGTTTCTGAGCAACCTGACCTAGTTGAAGATGTCCCTGCTTACTGCAGAGAGGTTGGAGTAGATGGCCTTTAATGGTCTCTTGCAACCCAAACTATTCTGTCATGCTATGATGATACCAACTTAAAATAATTATATACACATGTATCTATATATGTACATACAAATATAAAAAGTCAACATGTTTAAGATGGACATATTTCTTCCTTACCCTTTGGAGCCTTCAGCTTCAGTAATGACTAGAACCAGGTTTATAAGAAGGGCAGGACAGGCAGACTAAGATCCTAATTGACTGCAGTCAACGGCAGGCCAGAACACAGAGTCTCACATTTCCATGTGAGGTGCTCTTAGCTGACAATCTTCAGGAAAAAGGTGCAGATTCCGATGGGTATACCAAAAGCACTGGCAGCACCCTCCTGCTACCTTGACTATCAAAATACAATTATTAGAGTGAACAGTTAAGAACTATTATCAAGAGCCAGGCTATTGGGTGTGTGCAACATATCACCTTGAAAGGACTAGAGACTTTCTTGAGTACAGAAGAGAAAAGGGAGAGGAATAAAAATCAATTTCAAGGCACAGAAGCTTTACCTAATAGGATTATTAAAATGTCTCTTCTCTCAAACACTTGTCCAAGTTTCCCCACAAGTGATAGATACTAGACAGCATCAATAAACTAAAATTCTGCCTAGTACCCAAATCAATCAATATTTACAATACTTGCTGTTGTTCAATATGAGGCATCTTACCCTCTCCCTACGCCTAGTGCCATCCACCTGGGAAGAATGACTGGACAGCCAGAACCAATGACATTTATAGGCTTCTTCCTCTATTTATCACATCTAACTGACAGGAATTTAAGTATGTTTAAAAAAAATCACCACTATATCTGAATTAAAGTTGACTACATAATACATAAAATACGTAATAAGAGGAAACAATTTATGAATATTGAGCCTAACCCTCATTCTTCCTAATATCTTGCAGTTATCCTTGACAAACTAAATAAAAGCAACATCTACAAATTCTGACGCAACATCCCAGCAAGATGTTATTGAAATGCTTTTTTTCATATGAAGTGCTATTATATCAATAACTGTCCTCTGAAATGGGTGTGTAGGAGATTATTTCCTTAACTGCTAATGAGAGGACTATCTCCATATATTCTGATCTGAAAATACTGGTGAGTTACTATTAGTGTTTCTGTTGTTCATATTTTAAAAACAGCTGGCCTGTGGCTGTTGTGCTGCACATGACGAGAAAAGGAGTCCTTTACCTACGACATCTTTGAATGCATTTCTTGAGAAAACACAACTGAACATTTTGTCAGTTTTAGCTTTAAACTGCTTCTTTCCTCCTCTCACACCAGAAGAGCATATTTTCATAGTGAGAACACCAGACTGTACACAAAGCTATCTCCTTAGCAATGCTAAGGCATCACTTGCCACCCAGCTCAAGGCTACGTTTCTTTTTCCCAGTGACACCTTCATGCTCTCAGTGCTCTGAGTAGCCTCTACAAAAGGGAGGCTTAAATGAAGTATGGATTTTCCTTCAGAGGTTTTCTGAACAATAACTTCACATATTAGCAAGAGTTCGTGTTTAAAACTGAAATCAGGAAAAGGAAAATGCTGTAGAGAGCTATACAACTTGCAGTCCTATTCTAAGGACAGGAATGCAATATGTCTCTGTGCAACTCCGCAGAAGAACATTAAATAATAACAGTTTTATTATATTTTAATATTCATAATGCAATGAGAGAATGCGTAATACACTTTCATTTCCACAACCCTAAGTGGCCAACATATGAAATGTTACCTTCACATCTCCTAGTTCTTGGTCATTTTAGAGAAGAGGAGAGGGAGAAAAAGGCTTGGAAGAGGATGATGCCACATTGAGCTATTTCTGATATGGCTATCTGAAAAGCAATAATGTTTCTCATCACAGTCACAGCGGTGCAAGCAGGAAAAAAAAAAAGAGCAGGAGAGCGAAATGGGCCTGGGCTATTCTCTTTTTGTAGCTTCTCCTGGTTGGCACAACCACAGGCCAAATATTATGGCCCTGGCATATGAAAACACATCACAGAATCTTGTTCAGCAATTGTAGAACACTGTATAAATGCACACAGTCACCTTCAAATCCACTCCCAGTGAAGAACCAAAGGCAAAGAACATCGATGAAATCACGCCCAAAACACTGCTACAGGAAAAGCTCAGGAATTAAGCACTGAAGATCTAATTAAAAAGATCAAACACATAAAAGGTCATGGCCAAGAAGAAAACCAGGTATTTTGTTGTTAGCAGATTACTCAGTAGAAGAAATCAGAGCCAGTTTTCTGAAATGAGCCAGAGGGTAACTTCTTTAGAGAATATCCTGAAGGAATTAGAATTCACTTGTTTCAATAAAGAAATTATTCCCAGAAAATGCCACAGGATCATTTTCTATTTCATAGTTGTGGCACTGGGAGAACAAAAAGCAATGACCAGGTACTTTTAACAGAAAACATGAAAGATGTCTTCATTTTAAACGAACCATGGATCACATAATAATGAATGTTTATTAGCAGGTCTAAATAGAATGTTAGACTAAAGTTTATTCCCATGTAAAATAAAATACCTCTCCCAAAAACTGCATCATGATTGCACCAAAAGCTGATAAGCTCTGAAAATAGAGTGCAGATTTATTGAAACATGAAATACACATTTGCCATGGGGAAAATATAATTGAGATCGGGGAAAAAGGACTTACTTAGCAACAACTATTGCATTCAGAAAAAATAAAAACAAGAACAAGGAGACAAATCAAGATTGATTACAGGAAGTAAGTCCTAAGACTTATCCAGTCTCTATTTTGATATCTCTGGGTGCACTGGTCATCATAGATGGTCACAACTTCGTAAGAAAGAATTGCATTTTACGAAAACTAACAAGAATGCTTTTTTTTTTATATATATGTATTTCCTGCGAAAAGTAATACGTTTAAAAGTAACAACATGATTAAAAAAAACCAAACAAACAAACAAACTGAAAACCCACAAAAACTGCCCCGACCACACACTGAAGCAACAAGCAGATGACATAGAAGCATTAGTCCATACCACCAATTTATCTTGAGAGCTAAAACCATGTCTGGAGCTCTTCCTTACGCTTTAACTTGGCAATTTTTCATGTTTCAGTGGGAATTTGTTGATGTACAAAATGAGAGAAGGGTGCTGTGTAGTTTAGAAACTCAGGTTTTAATAACAAAGCAAAAGCAGTAATTTTTAAACTACCAGTCTGTTACCTTTTTTCTGGTTTTGCATATACAGGCAAAAAAAAACCCATAAACAAAAAACTTAAAAATTAGAGGCAAATAAAGTAAAAGAAAGGTTTGACATAATTTTGGATGTCGTTTTGGTCCACTCACTTTTATGAGCTCCTAAAGTGTTGTCTGGGGTCAGAAAAGGGAAGACAATCCCCTTTCCCCCAAGATATTAACAGTTGAAAATGCCTGAATCTGACTCCACAAAGCCACCTCTAAATTAATGGTAGTATATACAGTTTTAGCCAGATGACAGTTATAACAACACACTGACAACACTCATGCTTTCTATGAAATGCCAGCCTCCTTATTAATACAAGCCTAAATAACTAAAATTACAAAGCACATAAATATATCTCCTATTTTTACCCATCAACAAAGATAACAGGACTAGTGTAAACTAAAAAAAAAAGAAGAGTTTGAAAAATAAAACATTTTAAAATTGATTTTTGGGTGTACAAAATAAAATAGGGACTAGTCAAGTGATGGAAGTTTGGGGTTTTTTTACATTTTGTTCAGTAACACTTGAAATATTTTGTTCTACAGCAGTAGTTGGGTTTGTTTTATTCTGGCTCTCAGATTTATGATGGAGGTTCATGTAATTCATACCTTGAGTTTTTCACTCTCTTTACTCCTGAATATCCTATGATACTTGTGAAATTCAGTGATTACAGCTTACAGCAGAGAAATCTTAACATAACTATCTAGCACCTATATCAGTATGTTCTCGACTACATTACTCTTAAACTCAGCTGAAAATTTTTCAGTCTTCCTTTCACCCTGCTGGAGAATGCCCAAAAATTTGGGCCACTTTCAAAATGTAACAAACATAATGTAGACTAGGAAACATTTTTGTTACTTTTAGAATCATATTTTAGTGTTCATACCCTAGTTTGGAGGCAAGATTTATTATTTTAATTTCTCTTAAATGAGGAATAAAAATTTAAATATAAAATTTACTCAACACTACTACTAAAAATTTGACTTAGCAACCGAAAACAGATCTTACCCCAGGAGTCTTAAGTGTTTCTTCAAATTATGTTTGAATGCTTTTTATATCTGTTCCCTAACAGATACTGCAATTGCAAAGCTATAATCCTGCTGCAAACACAACCATGACACCAGAAGGCAAACTGATTACATCTTATGAGATCCACACTTCCATCTAAATGTGTTTCAGTAGCAAAAGTCACTTAGGCAGGTTCTTAGCCTATTTCCCCTGTAATTTCTCAGCAGGAATCAACATAAGCAATACTCTGATGATCATATTTCCGCAGGATTACCTGCTACAGGCAGTACCTTTCTTTGCCTCCAGACAAAATAAAATAAACACATTCTCAGAAAGGCAATTCCAGAGGACTAAAATATGTCCTGTGCCTTTGTGGGAATCTATGCTTTTTCATACATACTACGTTGCTGCATTTTTTAAACTAATAAAAAGCTAGAAAAGCTTCCCACAGTTTCAGCAACAGTTTTCCCTCTGGGGCTTCTTCATGATTTTTTCTTTTACTACAATCCTTTCATGACCAATTCTGCAGTTATTTCTGTTGACAAAAATAATTTTAAGAGCTCTCCTCATCCCTGAGAAGAAATCCCACCCCACAGTAGATGGCACACCAAGCCTCCAGAGTGGGAACTCCTTATGCCAAGTGCTGCTCCATCACCAAATTCCTCTAATTCTGAAAGTCACCCTCTCCCTCATCTCAGTCTGGCTGGCTTCTTATAGCTCCCACTGATTCACATGGTGATTACATCTGCCTAACTCCACCTTCAAAACAAGATTTCACTTTTTTCCTAAGGCCACCCCTGCAGTAATAGCTGAGATTGGATTAATCCCTTAAAATCAGCTGTGCTGAAATATTTATGCTCTTCTTCAAAACCAAGCAAAAGTACAGCTAATATTGCCTGTCCTTTTTTTGTCATGTTTTGTTTTGATATTTACAATAACATTAAAATAAACATACCTCACAGGTCAAGGGGTACGGTAAAAGTCACAACCACTCCACTCAATCCATTCTTTCCCACTTTCTGCCTTGCTGTGCAGAAACGGAGAGCCCATAAAGGGTACAGCCATCTGAACACTATGGCTAGTTTCCAGCCAAGGAGGGGAATACCAGCAGAAGCTCACTGGCCCAGTGTTGCTGGGGGCCACAGGAACTGCTCTGGCTTAGAAAGGTGTCATCAGGCTGCCCAGGTCATGAAAGCCCTGCACTATGCCCACCACCCTGGCAAATCTGTTACTTACAGACATCCCTTATCTGATCCAAACGTACAAACAGCCTCATAGAATTAAGTGACAATATCTGGCCCCCATTTTGGCACCATACTGAGAATTTGGAACTTGGCAAAAAATCAGACATCACTGAGTTTGAATTAAGTTTTCAGCATGGCATTCATCTTTCTTGAATCATTTAAATCTTAGAAATGCAACATATTTTTTTCCCCTTAGATGCACCCATATAAACCCAGAACAACCTTTTGATTAAATTATTAGGGAAATCTGTTCTGTCATGGCAGGAAATCTCCAACACAAAACTTGATTTTCCATCTCATCAACTGTATTTAAACAGGCATTTCATAAGTTGAGAAAATTCCCAGAGAATACAAATATCCCTTTTCTTCCTAGGTACATGAAGCTACACATGACTGCAATACACTTTCATCTCATTGGCATTATTTTGGAGTTTGCACAATTATTTGTAAGCAAAGCTAGATTCTTGCCCACAGGGTGGCTTTGAACATCAACATGATTTGAGGGACCTTATGCAGGTCCTAATTATCCAAGTTCTACAAAGTGTCAAAATAAACATAAAGTGAACTTCAAAATAAATGCTAATTGTCAGTACTGAGAAAATCTTGACGGCAAGATATCACCAACATTCAAAAAGAATCTGTCTTTTCACCTCGCATAATTATGTACCGTATTTATCTGGAATTTTTGAAAATTAAAAAATTAATATTACTGATTTTAAAGAAGATGTCCTATGCAAGAACAAAATACTAATATAAATTGCATAACAATTTATGTCTGTCTTTTCCTTTGTACAATGCAAGCATTTCTGATACTTTGGGTTACAGTCAAAACATTATTTAATATGATGTAATTCCAAAGTGTAACTGCACAAGCTTAAAAAGTTTTTTAGAATAGTCTCTGCCACTGAGAGACAAGTTAAAAAAAATAATGCCAAAGCCTAACTTTTTCTTGAAATTAATTTAAAAAATGATGCTACTCTTGAATTATATGCTACTGCATGGACTTGCTAAGAAAGATGTAACTATTACCAAGGCCACTGCTAAACACAACGAGAAGTACCCATACACATGGTTTCATTTCATTAGTCAGAACATTTCTAAGTGACTCAGAAATGACACAAGGATTAGGAAGACTCCAACATATGGAAAAACAAAACAAAATAAAACAAGCTACAGCCAACAAACAAAAAAACACAAAGCAAAGCAAAACAGTCTTGACAAAAGCAAATATGAAACTTGTGCTATGTTGTCTAGGAAATAAATGAACGAAAGAATGATAAAACATAATGAGAAAATAAATTATATTATTTTCAGATGCAGCAGTTAGATATGAACAAGGAATACTGGCCAAAACTGAGGCCTGTTCCATTAATAAAATATATTCTGAAATCACAAAGATTATTTTCCCAATAAGGTGCTGCCCTCAGTAGTGTCTACTTTGATTGGAAGCGCAATGAAATCTGAGACACAAATCATCTGTTATGTTGTATTTTTCAAATGGCTAGCTCTATATGCCTCCATTTTTGATTGACCTCTGGGCACTCTCCTGATAACAATGACTGCTAGTAATGAAACAATTCAACAAATAGCCCTATTTCCCAATATACCATCACCAAGTGTTAGAAGCTCAGGTCTGTACCCGAGTTTTGAGGCTTCAACCTTTTCAGTAAATACAGTAAAAGAACAAATGCCTATAGCATAATTGAAACATCTAGCCAGAATTTTCTAGTTCTACTTGTAGAAAGTGTAAATACATTTGCTGTATTTTTTAGAAATGTTCTTCAGGGATAGAGAAAAACAGCTTTCTCAAATTGGCTTTTGTCTTTGAAAAGCTCATAGGTTTCATCTGTCAGAGAAACATTAAAACTGAACAAAAACAATCTTACAGGCTAAGATGCAAAGGTATATTCAGAAGAATTTTCAAAATAAGCAAATTGAAAACACTTAAAACCACACTGGGTATTGTAAAGTATGTCTCAAATATCCAAGTCAAACCATTTTTAATTTAAATGAGGTTTACAGAAGTTCAAATTTATTTCCTTCCTCTGAATCGGCTGATCTGAAGCAGCTTTTCTCCTGTTCCCTCCTTGCTCTGATCTGAATGTTTAATACTGTATTTTATGTCTTTTTAATCTCCCTTTCAGATAATCCCTTGGACATACATTATCTGCCTCAAAGTTTCTCTCTCCATCTGGTTATGTTTCAGCTTTTCAAAAGCATACAGCATTTTGACTGAGTCTTGAATTTATAGCTATTAAAAGACAGAGCCAGATCTTCTGGTCCTTTGGCTAGTTACCACAGCAGCAAGGGTGGACTAAGCCAAACTTTCCGGAAGCAAGGAAAGCATAACTCTTAAAGAGTTCACATTTCCAGGGCATTAGAATAGCTAGGTTCAGGCTTCTGGAAAGGCTTTGTGTTGGGCATCCCACTAACAAGATAGCGACTCAGGCACATTCCCTGATTTCTGTAAGTGAACAGGGAATGAGTGCCAGAGACCAGAGACGGGTGAGAAATTTAAATTAGGTGACTATCAGGTCAGAGGTAGATTAGAGTGACACAGCTGAATACTCGTTAGTTTTGTAAGGTTCGCATAAGGCCAGTCACTGAAATAAGCTGCAGAGAACATCCCTTACTACAGTACACCACCACCTGAGAAACACCTTTTATGTATTATTTCTACCTTACTTGTTATTTTCACATAATTAGAGTCAATAATTTAGCAAGCGAAGAGCAGGGGCACCCTGTCTTTAAGCAGCTACCCACACCTGCAAGGATCTTCCCTCCTTCATTTTATAAAAGCCTTTATTTAAGGGGAACTGTTTAATGCCTTCTGGAAATCCTAGCAAGCTGCATCAGAAAGATCAAATCATGTTTGCAAGCACAAATTCCCTTTAAAAAGGCTCTTCCCTGGTGTACTGTATATAGCCCTGTATTCTTCCATTCACTCTTTGCTACGTTTTCTCTTCACTTGTCCAAGTCTTCAGCCTTAACTGGGTGACAGTTCCCAACTCTCCTGAGTCCTGGCATCAGCAAAAGGTACTGAAGGTACTCATCTCTGAGTTATTTAAAAACTCTTCAGTGATTAGTATCGTTCAAGATGTTCAAGTTTAGAGGCCTTAAAAAGGACTATTTTTCAAATGGCATCTGCTTAACTTCTTAAAGCCTTTTAAAGACATCTTAAACGGACTTCTCAGACACTCAAGATTTACCATTTACTTTGCAAAATGTCAGCCTTGGTACTGCAGATAGCTTAATGCCAAAAAAGAGCCTTTTCGCTTCCTGAAGCTGCTCAGATTAAAGTTATGTAATATAGCAGATAACCATGAGCACTTGGGGAACTGAAAGGCTTTATAATGTTTCAATACATACTGGGAATCTTGGCTGCAACTGACACAACTCTGCAGTTCCTTTCACTCTGTGCAAATAACTGTTTTCTCCTCTTCCACAGCTGAACCAACGGCATGACAAATTTCAAAATACGTTTAAATAGCTTTCTGAAGGCTGAGGTTTTGCCAGTATTATGCCTGATACAGTAGAAATTATCATCATCTAGATATCAAAACTGTTATTTTGCATTCTTATTGATTCATTAAAAATAGAGAAATAAAGGAAATTAGATATGAATTGAGAGAATACACATTGTACATAATTGTTTCTATTGGAAACCAGGACATGAATGTTTTGGTGGATGCCAGACTGAAAATCAGTCTGAATTTCAGATATTAAACCTGAACTGAGATTCTTTTGAGTAACAGGAAGAGAAAAAAGCAGATATAAAAAATGCAAGACCAACCAAATCAATCAACTGAAAATGGATTTTTTCATTTTTTTTAAAAATTATGGGAAAAGTCAAGAGAAATCAAAGGAAGTCAAGCCACAAGCTGAAAAGCCAAGTGGAGTGAACAGATTTTGTTTGTAAAAACAAAACAGTGAACAGTTTGTAAGAGTTCGTTTTGCAAGACAAATGATTTCATTATCCTTTATTCTGATCCTTGGGACAATGTGGAGTCAAAAGTTTTTATATCATGTTATGTTTGAAATACTCATGAAAACACCTGCTGTCTAGACTATATTCCACTATACATCATTCCCAAAGTTAAAGGAATTACAGAGCTGAAGGACCTAGAGGAGATAGACATCTAACTAGCTTATGACCCAAGCATACCCAACAGAAAGACCAAGAAGCTGTTTTTGCCTAAAGGAAAAACATGACAGAGCTCTGACTGCTGGGGAAACATCTCAAGAGTGTCAGGCATGGAGGTTCTTTACATCAGAGACTGGAAATCCCACCCATGCTGGGAGCTCATTTCAAGTATTGTGTGAGGAGGGAATGGGAAAAGGATGCCAAGTTCACACCCCACCAACCTCTGCCACATCCACTAACACTTGCTTAGATTCCCCAGGGTCCATCTAGGCTTACAGCCGGATAAAAGCATATTCCTGGCACACAACTCACACCTTGAAAGTGGGAAAGCAATATTCTTTTACAATCAAGAAACCACACTCCTTTTAAGCCTCCAGTCTAGAAAATTCAATTACTGTGGAGCACTTCAGTCTTAAGTAAGAAAAATGCATACCGTCTGTTTTTATAGGAAATCATGTTACAGGATATGGTATTAATTACCTGTACTGTACCAAAATGTAATAAGAAATGTAATCAAAAGATTATACACAGATGTGAAAAAGAACCAATTACAGTAAAACCTTGATATTTTTGCTAGTAGTCTCAAGTCATGGGAAAATGGATATTCATCATGAGTATACTCCTGGCAGGTTATTCAGACAGAAGAAACATTCACAAAAGAAACTGTGAAATAATTAATACACAAAGGACCTTTCTGATGATACATAAATACACTCTACTTCAACAAGTTGCTGCATCCAGATTTAACAGTGGGATACAAGACCAATTTAACACAATCAGCACAACCTTAGATCAGATATTAAAGTACTTCTGCTTTTAATGATAACAGACAATACACATGCACATACCTATACAATACAAGATATAGGATGACCTAATTCTTATGATAGCATCAGCAGTAGTTGGACTGTTTTTTTCTGTTACGGGCTTACGAACACAAACTAAAGACAATTTTTTCTGTGCTATCAGTTCTGAGCAGTTTTCAGAGATTGATATGTTGGGCTGTCCTGGGTTCAGCAGCAGCAGTCAGTTTTTCTCCTTCTTAGTAGCTGGTGCAGCGCTGTGGTTTTGACTTTCGGCCTGGGAATAATACTGATAAAGCCGATGTTTTCAGTTGCTGGTCAGAATGTTTACCCTGACCAAGGACTTTGTGAGTCTCATGCTCTGCCAGGGAGGAGGAGAAGCCGGGAGGAAGCAGGGACAGGACACCTGACCCAAACTAGCCAAAGAGGTATTCCATACCACAGCACGTCATGCCCGGGGATGTAACTGGGAGTTACCTGGAAGGGCATGTCCTCTTCTCTGTCGGGCTCTTTTCCGGCGGGCGGTATTGTATTCTCTTGCCTTGTTATTTCCTTTATCATTATTATTATTGGTGGCAGCAGTAGTGATTTGTGTTATACCTTAGTTACTGGACTGTTTTTATCTCAACCCGTGGGAGTTACGTTCTTTCGATTCTCCTCCCCATCCCTCTGGGGGGATGGGGGGGAGAGCAGAAACTGCGTGGCTGACTTGCCGACTGGCTTAAACCACGACATGGGCTACATACATCTAAATCATGTGGCTCCAAGCCATTGGCAAACAGTTTAATGGAAGGGTTCAGTTTCTCTTTACTGTCAATTAAGATATATAATTTCCTCCAGTAAAAGGGATTTGATTCCTGTTACTCTCATCACTTTTCAAGATATACACCTTCAAGACAGCATGGTTTCTTCAGTGCAATTAAACCTGGTCTACTGGGTTTACAATTATCATAGAATCATAGAATATTTGGGGTTGGAAGGGATGTTAAAGATCACCTAGTTCCAAAACCCCGCAAGTAGAGTTTCACAAGAGCAGAGAGGGAGAATTCCCTCCTTCAACCTGCTGGTCACATCTCCAACAACAGTTTCTTTCTGGGTTGCGTTCATACTGATCAATACATGGTCCTTTCGTGTGAGATCTCTGGTTTCTTCTTGCATCTATGCTTTCAAGGTCTCTACTACAACTCTGAAGGCTGCACTAGAACAGCTCAGGCTACAGTACACTCTTAGCCTACAGACTGCTCTGTGCAGCAGTGATTTCCTGCAACCATATGCACAGATAGCATACAATACTTTCTCAGCTATAGTTATCAGTATCTAATTACAGCAAAGCTATTAAAAGCAGTTTGAATTTTTCTTTTTCTAGCTCATGGCAGAGATGTACATACCAAGCAAGACTGAGCCACCCTTCCCTTCTGCCTGCTCTTTGGAACTCCACATTAGACAAGCCTACCCAAATAAGGCACACGATTGCCTAGATCCATGAAGAGGACAGAAAAGGGTATTTTTATGACTAAATGGCAGCATAATTCCCGTGCAGCAAAAAAATAACTTTCAAAATCGAGGTTTCTCTCCTCATCGAGCAGTTGTGAGACAGGAAAGTGAAAGATGAGGCAGAAGCAGCCTCTCAAAATGCTGCCTGCAAAAACCTGTTCATGTCATTTTCTACCTGTGCAACTGCACACTCCAACTTTAGCTCCTCTTCAAAACATGGGTGTTCTGTCCCTGGAGCACTACCAAGGGAGGCCCTTCTCAGGCTCAGAGGGCTGCAAGCAAATGCTTGTTTAGCGGGCAGAAGTGGGTTTGGTGCTCTTAAACTTGCTTACTATTCTAAATAATACACATCTTCACCATAAAGATATGTTTACATCCTTCTTTTTGCATGGTACTACTTTCTGATCACTGACGACACTTCCTGGTACTGCGAGACCAAAAGGAGCCTTGGGTGTACTGGAAGACCAAAAGGAGTCTTGGGTTGTTCCACTAATAATCAACATTGTATTTATCTGATGAGCACTGGATTTGAGCATAGAATGCCATCATGGCAAAAAGTTCAGTATTTATACATGTGCCAAGCAATTTGCTGCATAACTCTTCAACCAGTCATAACAATACTGCTACACAGATCCTGTCCTCCCTGAGAAAAAACACAAAAACAAACAAACAAAAAAAGAACCCAACCAAAAACACCACCAAAACAAACAAACAAAAAAACAACCCCACAACCTAATAGACATAGATGTCAGCCTCTGAGTAAAATTTCACAAAAGTCTCATTGGAGATGAGTTTTAGTAGCACGCACACAGGTGCAGCAATTGGATAGGTTCTTCAGCTTTTTTTTGTTTTCATTCCTCACCTGAGATCCTAGCGAAAACACTACTGATGGTCAAATGAGAAATTCTTTAAGTGGAGATAACACCTCCAGCAATGCACCTCAGAGAGCTGTTTCATGCATGACTTAACGCCAGCTAAGCACTTACAGCACTGTAGCACACATATCTGCTGCCTACTATTTCTTCTCTTTTCTAGGTTATTTCCTGCAACAAAGCCACTCACTTGTATCTTTTTAAATTCTAAGGAAAATATATTAAATGAAGGAATATTGTATGGAAAAAAGCTTTAAAGTGATCTTATCACTTTCTCCATTACCTCACAGACAGAACATTACAACTGGTTTGGGACTGTGATTTCGTCAGTTTGCAGAAAATAAAGAACACATTTATTGAAGCATTTAGAACTCTCTTTTCACTGAGCCAAGTGCATCATAAGAAGAAAAATCTAATATCTTGAGCAAAATAATAAAAAAAAAAAATAGCTGTATATAAGCTTTGTATATCCCCCTCTTAAAATCAAAACAGTCTCATGACAGGTTCTATCAATCCCTTCTGATCCACAAAAGATTCCCATATTTTCTCTGTTAAATGGAAACAGATTAAATCTGGTGATTACGTATAACAAAGCAGTTATAGGTCATTTTACAGCATAGATGTTTTCCATAAGTTTGATTCCAGTTTTGAAAACAGGAGTATAAAAAGAAAAGAGCTTCATTTGGAGCTCGGCTCAGATGCCTCTATACAAACGTCCATAGCATGGGGAACAAACAAGAGGAATTAGAGATGTGTGCACATCTACGGGAGTATGATATGGTAGGCATCACGGAAACATGGTGGGATGGCTCCTACGACTGGAGTGTTGGATTGGAAGGTTACAGGCTCTTTAGAAAAGACAGGCCTGGCAGGCGGGGAGGGGGAGTTGCTATTTATGTTAGGGATAGGCTGGAGAGTATGGAACTCTGTCTGGGGATGGGTGAGCAGTTGACAAAGAGTTTGTGGGTCAAGGTTAAAGGGAGAGCAGCGATGGGGGACATTAGTGTGGGGATCTGTTACAGACCGCCTGATCAAGAGGAATCTGTGGATGTAGGGCTCTATAGGCAGATAGGAACAGCCTCAAGCTCACAGGCCCTTGTTCTCATGGGAGACTTCAACCACCCTGACATCTGTTAAAGTGAAGGTACGGCCTGGCACAAGCAATCCACAAGGTACCTCGATGGTGTGGAAGACAACTTTCTTCTGCAAGTAATAGAGGAGCCAACAAGCAGAGGTGCCATACTTGACCTCGTGCTCACCAACAGGGAAGGGCTGGTTGAAAATGTGACGCTCCAGGGCAGCCTTGGTTGCAGCGACCACGAGATGGTCGAATTCGAGATCCTCAGGACAGTGAGAAGAGCGTGCAGAAAGCTCACTGCCCTGGACTTCAAGAGAGCAGACTTTGGCCTCTTCAGGAGCCTGCTTAGTAAGGCTCCATGGGATACAGCCCTAGAGGGCAGGGGGGCCCAAGACTCTTGGTTGTTACTCAAGGATCACCTGCTCCAAGCTCAGGAATGTTGCATCCCAACTAGAAGGAAGTGCAGCAGGAGGACCAGGAGACCTCCTTGGATGGATAAGGTGCTGCTCAGGAAAATTCAATGGAAAAAAGAGGCTTATAGAAGGTGGAAGCAGGGACAGGCAGCCTGGGAAGAATACAGGGATGTTGTCCGGGAAGCTAGGGACCAGGTGAGGAAGGCTAAGGCCCAGTTAGAATTGAACTTGGCTAGGGATGTTAAGGATAACAGGAAGGGATTCTATAGGTACGTAGCAAATAAAAGAAAAACTAGGGACAACGTAGGCACCCTCCGGAAGATATCGGGAGAACTGGCTACCCAGGATTTGGAGAAGGCTGAGGTTCTTAATGACTTCTTTGCCTCGGTCTTCACTGGCAAAGGCTCTGACCGCACCACCCAAGACTTGGAAGGCAGATGCAGGGACTGTGAGAACGAAGACCCTAGGCCCACTGTAGGAGAGGATCTGGTTCAAGACCATCTTAAGAACCTGAACATGCACAAGTCCATGGGATCTGATGAAATCCATCCGAGGGTCCTGAAGGAGCTGGCGAATGAAGTTGCTAAGCCGCTGGCCATCATATTTGAAAAATCATGGCAGCCAGGTGAAGTTCCCAATGACTGGAAAAAGGGAAATATATCCCCCATTTTCAAGAAGGGGAAAATGGCTGACCCAGGGAACTACAGACCAGTCAGTCTCACCTCTGTGCCTGGCCAAATCTTGGAGCAGATTCTCCTGGAAGGCATGCTAAGGCACATGAAAGACAACAAGGTGGCTGGTGACAGCCAGCATGGCTTCACTAAGGGGAAATCCTGCCTGACCAACTCGGTAGCCTTCCAGGATGGGGCTACGAAACTGATGGACAGGGGTAGAGCAGTTGATGCCATCTACCTGGATTTGTGCAAAGTGTTCGGCACTGTCCCACACGACATCCTCGTCTCTAAATTGGAGAGACATCAATTTGATGGGTGGACCACTCGGTGGATAAAGAACTGGCTGGATGGCTGCATGCAAAGAGCTGTGGTCAATGGCTCAATGCCCAGCTGGAGACCAGTAACAAGTGGTGTCCCTCAGGGATCAGTGTTGGGATCAATCTTGGTCAACTTCTTTGTCGATGACATGGACATGGGATTGAGTACGCCCTCAGCGAGTTTGCCGATGACACCAAGCTGTGTGGTTCGGTTGATATGCTGGAGGGAAGGAATGCCATCCAGAGGGACCTCGACACGCTTGTGAGGTGGCTGATGCCAACCTGATGAAGTTTAACCATACCAAGTGCAAGGTCCTCCACCTGGGTCAGAGCAATCCCAGGCACGGCTACAGGTTGGGCAGAGAAGAGATTCAGAGCAGCCCTGCAGAGAAGGACTTGGGGGTGTTGGTGGATGAGAAACTTAGCATGAGGCGGCTTCAGTGTGTGCTCGCAGTCCAGAAAGCCAACCGTATCCTGGGCTGCATCAAAAGGAGCGTGACCAGCAGGTCGAAGGAGGTGATCCTGCCCCTCTGCTCTCGTGAGACCTCACTTGGAGTATTGTGTGCAGTTCTGGTGTCCTCATCATAAAAAGGACATGGAACTGTTGGAACAAGTCCAGAGGAGGGCCACGAGGATGATCAGGGGACTGGAGCACCTCCCATATGGAGGACAGGCTGAGAAAGTTGTGTCTGTTCAGCCTGGAGAAGAGAAGAGTAGGCTGCGTGGAGACCTCCTAGCAGCCTTCCAGTATCTGAAGGGGGCCTATAACGATGCTGGGGAGGGACTATTCATCAGGGACTGTAGTGGTAGGACAAGGGGTAACGGGTTCAAACTTACACAGGGGAAGTTTAGATTGGATATAAGGAAGAAATTCTTTACTGAGAGGGTGGTGAGGCACTGGAATGGGTTGCCCAGGCAGGTTGTGAATGCTCCATCCTTGGTGGTGTTCAAGTCCAGGTTGGATGAGGCCTTGGGTGTCATGGTTTAGTGTGAGGTGTCCCTGCCCATGGCAGGGGGGTTGGAATTAGCTGATCTTAAGGTCCTTTCCAACCCTAACTATTCTATGATTCTATATCAGTATATTCATCTGCAGTACACTTTTCAAATCAAGGTATCCTTTCAGCGCTACCCATAACCATATGATATATCCTAGCTCTTTTTTATTCCATTCAAATTAACATTTCACACACAAGTTTAATGACCCACTCTTGTGCAGTTAATTTTAGATTAGGCATTTGTTTATACTTCATACCTGGTTCCTGTACTCTTACATAATTGTCCTGGTTTAGCAGTAGCAGTCAGTTTTTCTACCGGTGCAGTGCTGTGTTTTGACTTTTGGCCTGGGAATAATACTGATAAAGCCGATGTTTTCAGTTGCTGGTCAGAATGTTTACCCTGACCAAGGACTTTGTGAGTCTCATGCTCTGCCAGGGAGGAGGAGAAGCCGGGAGGAAGCAGGGACAGGACACCTGACCCAAACTAGCCAAAGAGGTATTCCATACCACAGCACGTCATGCCCGGGGATGTAGAACTGAGAGTTCCCTGAAGGGCTGGATCACTGCGGGGTGGGGGCGAGGTACCGGTTGGTGAGCGGTTGTATTCTCTTCCTTGTTATTTCCTTTATCATTATTACTATTAGTGGTAGCAGTAGTGATTTCTGTTATACCTTAGTTATTAAACTGTTCTTATCTCAAGCCGTGGGAGTTGCATTATTTTGATTCTCCTCCCCGTCCCTCCAGAAGTGGAGGGAAGAAGGGGGGGGGGGGGGGCGGGGAAGTGGACTGCGTGGTTCTGATTTACGGCCTGGGCTTAAACTACGACAATAATGTAGCATTTTCATGGGCACACTAAACTAACTTTTTTGGCTTTCCCTAGATATGGTTTGGGGATGGAACTCAAATTCATTCTAGCTTGTTTCAGCAGCAACACCTCTGAAAACATCAACTCTGTTCCTTGCTCAAAGATATTCCCAAACATTGGAAAACGACAGCTCAAATATATAAATAAATGCCATTTCAATAGGATAAAGAAGCATTTGAAAAGCCTCATTAGCAAGCAAAAGGGAATATTAAAAAATCACTAATAGTATATTAGAATATTATGGTAATTATTAATATAATTTCTTTGCTAATATAGAAAGAATACTCAAAGCAACATACAATGATGCTTGTAAATAATTTCGATTTTATTTTCCAGGACCTCAGATTTCAGCATTCATATTGTCCACTCAATTCATCACAGCTGAAAAGACCATCCTTTCCTGCAACCACTCTTAAGAACAGGGGCTCCTTTTCCTGGCAATCTAGGTGAACAATTCGAGCAAGGACCACGTGTGGCTTCTCTATTAGATATGGGGGTTTCTATTAGATATTTGGTATCTATTAGATATTTGGTTCATTTGGTTTTTTTTCCTTATAAGCAGCCCTGAAAACATTGTCTGTTCTTCCTCATTTATTCACAGTGGCTCATTAGCAACGTTTTTTTTAAGAACAAACCCAAATTGCTTGGATATATAGGTCATGTGGTTTATAAAGTAACATCAATTAAACATATTAAAATGTTATTCCCTCCCTTGTGAGAGAAAAAGAATCAGTATTAGCTGTGCTTTGTGTTTTCCAGATTAATGTAGAAGGTTTTCACCTTGAATAATGCATGACTGCTTGGGTTAAAACAAAAGAAAGTATAAATGTGCTTTTTGTGTCCTATTATCCATTTGATGTTCTGTAAGAAAATCCCATTACACTTCACCCATCAAAAAACCCCACAAAATTAATGATAACTCCACAAATATAAAAAAATGTTGCTGTGTTCATGCAACTTTCAAATGAGACAGCACCATGGTTATTTGTGCTACTACATTAACAGTTATAGGATGTGTACTGTATTTCACATATTAAGAAATGCACTTCTAACAACTGAATCTCTGACTACTGATACTTTTTTCTCCCTGACACTTTTCTTGTATAGTCTGGCTTTCAGAAGAGCTTTTCATTCTTCTGGAGTAGATGAAACTATCATTTTCTGATACATTTTGGTGCATTTGCACATGGTCTGTGGCCCTGACTTACAGGTGCACACTGGCACAACAGAGCATCAAAAATAAGTTTTGTGAATCCTCACACATGAAACATTTTCAGTATGATCGCATCCAATTGTCAGCCATGGAAGGGTCGAGACCAAAAGACCAACAAAACCAGAAGGTTTTTTCAAGACTCAGAAGGATTCATAAGTTTTTCAAGGACAGGTCTCCTGGAATAGTATTAACTGACATGAAAAAGTACACAGAAATTATGAGAAAATACTGCGAATGATACAATGGTGGACAACAGTAACAGTTACTCTTACATTAAATGTTCTGTGCATAAAGAGGCTGTAAGTCAGCAGATCTCTATTCCCACAGTTCTTTGTAGCTTATTGCTGAAAGTTTAGGTGCCCTGTATAGCAGTTTCATGCTTTGACACCCTATATGAGCCACTGAATTTCAGCAGAGCTTCTAAAATGCAATTTTAAAAAACTGCCATGTCAATCCTTACATATGAATGAGTAGAAGTTTGCTTCTCTACCTTAAGTAACACTGAGAAAACGTGCAATCAGCCATTCACTATCCTGTTATAAAATTTTGTCTTTAAAAATATACTTTAAATAAAATGTATATTTAACAGAAGGGCCCTGACAATGCTGAACTGTTCTGTTTATAAGCAGAGAAGTATTAGTTTTTATTAAGACAGCTATACTTAAATTAAGCGTATCTTGAATCCTTTGTTCCACTCATTTTGGCAGTTTTTGGCATGGCCACTACAAATCTGAAACTCCCTTAAATATACAGAAACAGCTATGTCAGGAGATAAACTTTATTTGTACTCAAGTGCTCTGGTCCATGCAGCTTCCTCTAACTTCAGCTGACCCCTTTGGAGGTCACCCATGGAGCTATTCCAAAGCTGCTCTTTCTGCCAGGAAAGCAAAAGGAGGTTGATGCTACCACCACAAGAAAAGACCCTTGGGCCACTGAAAGATGCTGGGCTCTCCTGAAGTGTTTATTTCCATAGCTTTGAAAGGATCCAGACAAGTCTCACCCTTTTGTATTGCACCCATGTTTTCTGGGAGTGACAAATGACTACCCACCCTACCATCACATGCAGGTTGGTACCACAAGAGTCAAGGAAGACACCACCAGGGTCAGCCTGGACTTGAGTCTGGGCTCCTTCACGATGACAGCAAGTCACAGCAGCAGCAGCCTGCGTACCACCACATCTGCTCTGCCGGCATGTGTACTCTCTGGTCTAAATTCAGATCAAATGCCTGTCTCTGCTCCTGGAAGCTCTAGAACACATATAAACCAGTATAACAGAGAAACATTAAGGGCAATATTCTGTAGTTCCTGAGGAGGTAACATAATAAATGTTGCATTCTACAAATTCCATTTACTGCTTTTATGTTATTTTGAATATACTCCTGAGTTTTTCAAAGCTTCATTTACATGACTTAATAGCAGTCAATAATAGGTTCAAGTTATCTTGCTAGAATTGGAGAGGTATCCACAGACTGCTACATGACTACCTATCCCACAATGAGATGTGCATTCAGTCATGCACTTTGTAAAGACATATTTTATACTTCCATGTAACTTGTACAATTTATTATCAGGCTTACTGTCAGAGACAACAGAAAAAACTGTTCAACTAAGAAAATAATTCATTTATCCTTTATTCTGAGAGGAAGGAATACCAAGAAGAATACGAACAGGGTGATAAGCATGTGTTACTGATTTTAAATATTAAAGGAATTTATTCAAGGACTTTGAAATGTCATGGACATCAGGCTGTGAAATTATTATTTTAGTACTATATACAGTAAATGCATTAGTGCCATGCTGTATGACATTTCCCAAGCAATTACTTCCCCACATTCTATGTCAATTATGCGAGTTCTCACAAAAAGTCATTTACAGGTTTTTGGCTTTTTTTGTGTATTTTTAAAGTAGAAAGCTATTACTAGCTTTATCTCCCCAATTCCATGATGGTCAAATATATTACACATTTTGATTAAAGGCATGCTTTCCTAAACGTATAACATGCTTAAAAAGAATACATTTTTATGTTTTTCTCTATTTTTTTTTCTCAAAATTTTCAGCCAATAAGGAAAATACAAGTAGAAGGTTTTTTTTGAACACATACTGGACAACAGAGAAAAATAGAAAACTAACATACATTGAAGATTATTTTCTAAAGAAAAATTATTTCAGTGGTCACTGATGCTGTTTTACAATAGGTAAAATTAATGAATAGGCTAAAAAAGTCTTAATAAAGTGGAGAGGTGAGCAGACAGACTGAACCAACAGTCCTTTCAAAGGAGACAGCACAAAGACTAACTGCTGCAGCTCCACACCCTAGCGAAGACCATTTGATGCCCATTAAACGGTGTGAAGCACTCTCTGCCCAGGGGACTGCCCCATGAACTCCCTGGGTGCGAGCCCCCACAGCACCCAGCCCTGCACAGCCACTGACTCCCTGCCAGGCCCAGCCCGCCTCAGTTAGCCCATGATCCCCTTAGATGACCATGCACAGATTTGAGTGCCTTGAGCACTGTGACATCTCAGCGCTTCAGCCTGCAGCTTCTAGTTCCTAGGCTGCTAGTTTTCAGCCCTGTGGTTTTGTTATGCCAGAGCTCCTATAAGGTGTTTGCTCAATGCTTTGCTCTCTCTATTTATGGATTTAATTGAGTAATACAAGAAAAAAATTAGAAGTAGAAGCTATTTGCAAAGAACGTACGTGTGCTTTTATTATGTGGTTGTATAATTTATCATGGAAATGATTAATATATTCAATATGCATTTCCTCCTAATGACTACTTAGTAATTGATTCATAACACTATGACAGTATTTCCCTGCAAAATGCAAGAGCAATGGCAGGGAAATTGACTATTGCAACTGAGCTCTGCAACATATAATCAGTTAGAAGTGCTTTGTCTTTCACTTAGGCAATAAGCAAACACAATATTGTGCAATAAGTCATGCTCACTGCGTTGCTAGGCACTATACTATACTATGCTTAACATACGTGTAAATTATTACACCCTAACTCAGATCCTGTGGTGCCTTATTACAATTTCCCATTTTTAAGTACAAGTGGAAAAAATACAAATTAAAGGAAATTCTTTACACAAAAACATGGACTTCGCTAAAAAAGCCCAAAACCATAAAACAGCAAAACACACCTAAAATTCTATCACTTTATGTAAAATAAACAGAATAAAATGCAATAGAGTAAAAATTCAAGTATCTACTAGCAAGAATTACAAGCAGCTCTCAGTCTGGGATCCCACTGCACTAGCCACAGTGCATATAAGCTCTTAAAATTCCTACCCCAGCATTTGCATCCAAGAGACAATCTTAAGATAAAACTAACCTACATGCATATTTGCAGCAATCAGAGTAACAAACATAAGGATGTGTTTTAGTTGTTCAGCTGAAGCCGTTACCTTTTCCTGTTGTTTCACTTTCTCAGATTTCACTGAAAGAAAGTTAGAGGTGAGAAATAGCAGTTGAGGTCTGACCAATGCTTTTTAGGTTGAGAACAGCCTGATCCACCCTTCAGTACTTCCATTTATAATACTGTGGCTTGTTACTCTAAGCATTCCCTCTGTCTTTAATGTTGATCTGCTATGTGCTCTAATTAATAGAGTTCAGGGTGGGGTTTATTAATGTCTATAACAGCTGTCCAGAGCAGAAAGGCAACCGGAGAGACAGTGACCACAGAGGAAAGAAACACTGAAGAAAGACTTCAGCACTGTTCCGAGGGAAATGAAACCAAGTCAACCCCCCACCTCTTTCCTCACCACGTTCAATCTGTTAGGGAACACAAAAAAAAAAAAAAAAGAAAAAAGGCATTTTCACAGAGACAAATCTACCTTGTCGCTTTTATTAAAACAGAGTTTTGACACTAAATGAAGGTATGTTAAATGCAATGAAAATGAGTCCTGAGAGGATAGGCGTTTGGGAGATCAATGTGTGAATGAAAGATTGAGAGTCATGTGCTGCATTCGGATAAGAAGGAGCTTCATGCATAATGCATCTGTTACCCTTCCATAAAAGCAGATGAAAAACTGCTTAAAAAACTGCAAAGCTTTCTCCTTACATAAGAGGCAGGTAAACTGTCTCAGGTTATAACTAATGAGGATTTCTGAAAGATAGAAATCCAGTTGAATCCGCACACTGCGTTGAAGAGTCAAATCCTAAATATCATGACATGAAAGACAAAAGGAAACCAGACCACCTCATCCAGCTGACATATTCTGAAAGTAATCTAAAGTAGAAATAACAATAACAAGTGTGTCCTCAAACTGTGATCATCTGATTTATAGACTCATAGCACAGCTCTTTCCACAGGGAAAAAGCATGGTATCACAGCACTGAAACAAAAATTGCTGGTTTTAGACATGCAAGACCACGTTACCGATACGTACAGATTGCTATTGATATGTTGCAAAGCCTTGTTCATTGTATCTTGCTGCAGTAGGGAATCCTTTGAAAAACAGGCAAAAATACAGGAGCAATAAGGTGAATTACTCCTACAAGGGATCAATAACAGCACCATACATCTACTTGCTCAGGAAGCATCAAACAATACAAATTAAAGTGAGGTTGCTTTCAATGATCTTGTGTCTCAAATGTGTTACATGTATTTAACCACACAAATATGTTGTACTATATAAGCTAAACTAACTAAAAAAAGAAAATAAGTTTGAAAGAGTTCCCAAAAATATCCAGAAAAGTAACTTCGACCAAATAATTATCCAGTGAAGACAATGAAGTACTGAGTTGGTTGATGATTCAGTACAATGAATGAGGATTAATAAGATTACATATTTTCAGTTAAAGTTCAGTATTTATTTCTCTGACAACAGAAAAATCTTTGTATTACCAGAAAAGGTAAAGAAATTATCTTTTGGTCAAACATGCAGCAAAACACCAGTAACCAAATATTCTCCAGAATGTTCAGTTGCTGCAATAAAGAAAAATTTAGCTTTTGAGGGAATAAATAAATAAAACCCAACCAACACAAACAAACAAACAAAACAATCCAGCACCAAAACAAAAAAAAAAACCAAATCAAACCCAACAAAAAGAAAAAAAGAAACAGGGCAGGAATACTTATTATGCACCAGCACACAGAAGAACAAAGAGCTACCCTGAATATTGAAAGCACATTAATGTATCTGGTGATGATCAACAGATTTCCTTTAATGGAAGACCTCCAGGGAATTGCAAAAAACAGAAGCTGAAGATGAGTTTATTTCATCAGCCAACAGGAAGCCTATATAAAGCATAAAACAGCCTTCATACTATTGAAATCTAAGTATGACTAATGATAGCAATGAAAGATTTCCTCTGTGTGCTTTTTGCTGTTCTGATTGTGAAATTTGTTTCCTCCTTTGTAGTAAACAATCTGATCTGGCAATAGATAGATGTCCCTAAATGTCATTCCTGTAGGTATTTATCATAAGTGCCTCTTAAAACTAAGATGGGTTCTGTAAACTGTCCTTAAGTGTTAAGCTCAGATAAGTGCTCAAAACTTGCATATGCAATTCTAACCACCCAATATCTACCTTTCTATTCTGGTCAAGTGTTCAGGTTTTTTAAAGGTACACGCCTTTATTTTAAACTCTAGAACATAACTTTCATTTTAACCGAGTTCATCAGGAGTTAAAGATGAAGGGCACATTGCATAGGACATTAGTTACACATGCTAAGTCCCCAACATGCTAAGCAGCTGCATAAACTCCAGCATCACATGCTTCACACCTGGTAAGAGCCTTGCTGCCCACTTTCAAGAGCACTTCAACATGTTTTCCTGGAGTGTTTCTGTCACATGGCATGGACAAGCAGTAGGAGGGTCTAAAATAAATTCGCTGCCATCAAGATCATATAAACACACACACACACAAAAGAAAAAAAAAAAGGAAAAAGGGAAAAAGAGACTGGAGATACTGCTTGCTTTTTCTGTACTGGATCTCTCTCTTGAAAAATCCCACAAGATTTGCGTCCTTCTGCTGTGGACTGTTCCACACAGCATCCCCCCAGTCTCTTGCTGTTTCTAAAAACGTATACATATTTGTTTTAACACCTTAGGAATAGACAGTCATCCTTTTGTTTCTCATTTTCAAGTGCTGATAGAGGTTTTCCAAGCAGGGAACTGTAGCTGGGGTTTTTTCACTATTTTTAGACAAAGCACTTTGAAAATAAACCTTTTGCACAGTAAGGCTTTTTGGCTCTGAAGCCACAGAATTGGACATCAAGTCATCAAATGGTATAAAATAAACTTCATTGCAAATGTGCCAGCTCACAGACTAAGGAACCTGCCAGAAAACTATTCCGTAATTCTTTTGGAAGAAGTCTCTGAAACTAAAGATTCCTGGCCACTGAATCTGCAGAAGGGAAAAAAAAAAAAGGAGCTCTAATCTTTCACTCTAAATCATTAGGTAAATGAAGTTCAGGTTTTCCTGGGAAGGAAATAAAAAACCCTCTAGTACTGTAAGTAGAATATCTTCAGGATATATTTTTGAAACACCTCCAGCAATGTGATTTCAGGTGGCCAGTGCCACTGAAGTTAAATATAGGCCCACAATAAGTGTAACTGTTCCTACCTTAGGTTTAGAAAGGTGAAATAGTCAATATCTGTCAAAATAATCCAAGTATCTTTTCTCACTGTTTTCTGTATGAAGGAGCATGACATGTCACTTTGCAAAGAAAAGAAAATACTACAAAAAGCAACAATAACAACAAAGTAACGTATAGCTTCTGATGCTGAAAAAAAAACTTTGATGGAAACTTATTTTTGATATCATTCTAAATTTTGGAAAACTGGCAGGAAAATGAGAAGAAAGAAGTGTTTATTCCAGCAAAGAACGTAACATCACACATCCACCACTTGTATTGCTATGACAGGTTATTATTATGTACAAGTATTATTAAAAATCTATTTTCCCGTAACAAATATGCAAATCCCTGGGGCCAAAACTAGCTAGAAAGTTAAACTGTAAGTCAAGAAGTCAACAGACATTAAAATCAAGTTCTGAAAATGTCTTTTTTAAGGATAAAGAAATTCTTCAGAAAAAAAAAAAAAAAGTTTGAAGTAGAATTACCTCCCCTTAACTCCCGACTTTGTAACAATTCCCTTATTTTAAGTTTACTGGGAAAATTCCTTTATTACCTTACTGAGTAATAATCTTGAACATCTGAATGTAAAAGTAGCACAGTCAAAATATTCTAGAATTCTAAAGATCTGTAAACAAAATAGTATCTCTTTTATTCGCCATTGTTTCCATTCGTCAAATTTGCTCCTGAGTTTCATGTCAAAACTTTTTACCATCTTACATTCCAGCATTTGTCACTACAATCCTTTGTTCAGAATATTAAGAAACTAACACTTGTCATGAGCTAGCCAAATCATTACCTATGTAACACATCAAAAATGGCAACAAATATAAAGCACAGTACTGGAGTATCCTTATTTTTCAGCAATGAACACAAAATAAGAACGACCAAAGGAAACAAATAAAAATTGGCAACACTTTCAAAAAACCCAATGTGATAACTCTGCCATAGTTATGAGAAACATTATTTCTGCAGTCATCTGAAAATAAGTTAAGGAAGACAGAAATAGCAATGTAATGAGAAGAAATCAGATATGAAGACTGCAATAGTCACGGACACTGCATAACAAAACATATTGTTTTTTCTAACAATGGACTGGTTCAGACTCCAGGCCCCTGACCAGGTGTAATGACACTTTCCAACTTCAAGGCTGGATTTCACACAGGGCACTGGCTCAACAGTACCGATGGGAGGCCATATAAGCCTGCACTGCCACCTGACAAGTATACAGAGAGGCTGGACAAGAGAAGTATAGGAGGTATCTCCTATTCCCAGCATCCTCAAGTAATACTACTCCCCTCAGGCTTGAAAAGGAGGAGTGGTATTCTCCAATCTTGATCAAAAAGTGCAGAACCTTCCACCTGCACTTTGATATGACGTAGCTGAAAGCACTAGCGTTAAGAAAAAAACCCCAGTGCTATACATGATGTAAAAAAAAAAAAAAAAAAGGCACTATCTGTCCTAAATAGTTTTTATGACTATATGTATAGCATATAGGAGAGACGCAAGAAAAAACTAGGGCAAGGGGAAAGCACGCTAATCATTAGTACTAATGATTACCATCAATCTGAACACATTTCCAGTCAATTTTCTCTAGGTATCATGATAAAGTCTGTCTGATGGGCCGACACAAAGGGAACAATGAATTCAGCAGTTATGGTAATACTTAAGGGTGCTCCTCTACAGGAGAGGGGCAAATGGAGGGTTCTGTGCCCAGTGACATGCTGACAACTGCAAGTGGGGTGGTGTAAGGTCTGAGGTAAATCTGAAGTCCTTCCAGGAAATATAGGAATACATTGTCCAGCTTTGATAAAGAAAGGAGGTAATCCGGTTTTCAGACACATAGATGCTATAAGTTATGAAATTGAATGATACTAATGATATATCATAAATTGCAGAACTGGGGTTTGGTTTAGGGTTTTTTGTGTTTGTTTGTTCATTAACACATTGCTAAATTATTTTTGAAAGCCTCTCTGATGTAAAGATCAATATACATGAGACTCCAAAAATGCAATCACAGGAAGACAGATAATTAGTAAAGAGTGGTTGAAGAAAAATTAAAAAGCATGTATAACAGTGGAGTGAAAAGCAGGTTTTATAACAGAACAGTGGGTTTCAACTTTGCAAAAGCCCTGATCCTAAACATGTCTTCCCAGGAGTAAGTGCTTGCAAATATCCAGAGATTCCTGGATATTAGTACATGCTTTTTCCCCCCAAACTGTAATTAATTAGTTTTAAAGGGATGCTAATCTTTCTGTTTGTCATCTTATTCCTACTGACAGATGGGAACAGCAACCCAAAATGCTTCTTATAATGGAAAAAGCATGGGATCTCCAGTTAAGAAAAGCAACAGTCACAAACTCTTAAAGCCAACTGAAAGGATTAAGAAAAGCATCCCTAAAATTTTAGGACAGACATGAAAATAAGTAGAAAGGCTTGTCTTATTTTTTATGGGCCTCTAAAACGTATTTATTTTTTTTATTAAAAGACGCTTTGCATCCTCATCAGTATTCAAAATATTTCAGTTAACCGATTTCTCTGTTCTTTTACCATGTATTGTTATTAAACAAAAAAGTATTGCTATACAGTACAGTCATGCATGGCATCAAAAGAAGTTCCCTTTTCCCTGTTTGACAGGTGCTGCTAAATTAAATCTGGTTTCTGTGGATCCTGAGTTATATACTGTAATCTCAAAGTCAACATTTTTTCCTATGAATTCAGCAGGCGGAAAATCAATTTATCAATCAACTATTAAACCCCTATTACTTCACATATGGAATTTAAACAGTCATTTAAGAGGTGAGCCAGAAATCTGTTACTGCTAAATACTTTCCCAGTTTATACTTCAAAGTACATTTCATATTATAAAGAATACATTATCTGCTTGCAGTTTTTCAGATTCAGAAACCTTGCCTGTGTTTCAAATAACTGCATGGAGATTTTTGACTCCCCTTCACCCACATCTTAGGCCACAAGTATGACCACCTGAAACCTACCAAGCACTGCTGTCCTGAACCAGGTAAATTCACAGCCACCTGCAATGCCTTCAATTTATTTTAGTGACTTAAACTAAAGTGATTTTAATTACCCTATAGAAAGTGAATACGAGACTAAGTGCTTATGGAGCATATAAAACAAGCTGCCGGACACTTCAATCAATGTTAATATGTTCTTCTACTAGAAACACACAGTGCGAGTAACACATACAATGCAGTACTCAGAAGGTGCAGATGGCTCAATTAAAAGCATAAACTTGAGCTCAAGACAGGTCTGATCAAGATTCCAAATACTGCACAAGAAATACAGATCAAAAAGTAAGAAAAAGTATCAGAGATCTTGGATGAATTAATGTTGCGAAGGCAACCCAGAGGCTTTAAGGAAAAGAGACCACGAAGAGTACATTATTTTAACACATAAGTCAGTCTTCCATTCTTTTCTTATGAAATTTTAGTCAGCAATCCTCCTACAAAAAAAGCATTTGACAGATTTAGTTAGTATGTAATCCAGGTGGAAGATCAGAAAGACCAGTTTCCTAAGTAAAACTAAGTTGCAGGCAAGAGGAAGAAAGACCATATCATCCAAAGGATATCCCAATAAATTCTGAGATGCAGCACAAAGTATTTCAGCAATATGGAGAAATAAATATGTGATGGAATGTGATGATGTATACACAGCCATGTATCTCATACTTCTAAGTACTTCCGTCCATGAAGGACCACCTACAGAAAAAGAAGAGGTTGGTCTGAACTGCACTTACAGATAAGATCCTCAGGTTCTGTCCACTAATCCATTTTGATTTCATAGCACACTCTAAGAAAACAACCTCTCTCCGCCTGTGCTTCAGCTAGACTGCTGGTAATGGAGACTGTAGGAACAGCTGCTTACCTCTCAAGACTGCAGGGAAACTTACTTCTTACTCTTTATGGAGGCATTTGAGACCCTACAATAATAAATACCACAATGCAACAAAACATCACAAGTCATTCCAGATTACTTCAAAAATCCGTGAGCAGAAAAAAAAAAAAAAAAAAGCAAATCTATTCCACTTAGTATTAAATATCATTTGCAATTTTGTGCATAAAGATATTCCTTCCTAAAAGTAGCAAGGAGTAGGCACTATGAAACTTCTGCTATTCTAAACTGATCAAGAAGTTCATCTGTTATTTTGAGATCATTCACCCATGTTAATGTATGCAAAGAGTGGGACAGTAGTTTCCCTTCATATTATAGCCAGTAATAGACTCAATATTAAAAAAAAAAAAAAAAAAAAAAAGAAAAAACCCAAAACCACATACACACAAAAAAAACCTCCACAACCACACAAAACAAAGCCACAAAACCAAAGAATCAACCCCCCCCTTGAATTTCATGACCACCATTATTTATGTTCACTACCTGTATTCTGAGAAGTGCTGTAGGCAGGTGGTTACATCTTAAATGCTTTAACCACAATAAAATAATTGCTTTTGACAAACTGACAAAGTGATGATGCACCATGCGAGTGGCAAGGGAAGCCTAATAAAATAGAAACAAAAAACCAGGTTCCAACTGCATCCACATATCATACCCAGTTATTATCCACCAGAGAGGTAAAAGAGGGTAAATGACATAAGTACTTACTGCACTCACAGACAGCAGTACCTTTGCTCTGCGATTAATAACTTTGATATTTATGATGAGTATCCTATTGTTCTGCCCATCCTTACATTAACAACTCCATAAAACACATCCTAGAATGTCAGCTGGGAACATTTATATTTGTGCTTATGAGTCTCCTGCACAAGGAGACTGACTAGCCTTGCTGCAGCCTGTCCCTGATAGTAAACTCCAGGACTGGATGAAATGGTAGCACCAGAGGAGCAGGTACATGGTCATTAGACTAATGTTATGTGGGTGCCACCTGTGTTTAATGGGCAGCCAGACAAGCAATTCCTGGCATATTTCATTTCTGCTGACTTCAGTGAATTTTCAAAAAGGACTAAATCTAGACTTATTCTGCAGCTGCACCTTAAACCTTAAGTACTAAGTCAGAAAATACGTCTAATAACCTGCCTGCCCCATCTATTGATGTGACACTACAAGCTTGAGGAGGTTTTATTGCCAATCAAACCCACAGATATTCAGTTTATGCCCAACTTACCTGATTGATGTGCTTTAAAATATGGGGTTTTTTAAACCTGTCTAGAGACAGAATCTCAAACCATCTAGGGGGTTGAAGTGGGACTGGTTATGGGGAGACTAGCACAGCCACATTATGTGAATTAAATTGAAGGATATCACATCCCCTAAATTATGTGAAGTGTCTGGGGAACAAAGCAACCTGCTGCAACATCCACTCAAACATCTTCTCTCTACCTTATAGGTATCCATTGGTTTTAAGGCTTACTGCAGTGTATAACGTTATAAACAAACATTAGGACACTTTGATGAAAGGAAAATAAACCTCTTGCATATGGTATAGGGAGAAGTACGGCTAACTCACAAGATTTCATAATAAAGTAATACAAAATAACAAGGCAAAAGAAGTAGATAACCTAAAGGTCAGCTTTAAATTTTCATCTTCAGTGATTTACCCATTCATCCTTACTACCCCCTTAGTTAAATATAATCTATTCAGTGCTTTAACAGCATCTAATCAAAGTTGTTTTGCCTTATTATTACCAAGGCAGGGAAGAAGGACGGAGAATGATGGGGGCATCAGGAGAGATTATTTACTTCTGCAGATAAACTTGGAATTCAGAGAAGTTAAATCCAGGTGAGGCAATAAATTTTAAAAGGACCAGAAATAAGTAGAACAAAGAGGCCGGGAAGCTTTCTTCTGCTAATGGAGGCCCATGTGGGCAGCGATCCATTCTGGGGAGCTGTGGATAAGGTAGTCCATGCCCTGTGGGACTGCTACCACTGGCTGCAGGGTGGGTAATTCAGCACAGCATGGCTTGACTACTACATAAGGCAGGAGAGTAAGTAGATACGAGAATTCAGTTATTTCAGGCTAACACCAACCTGGACTGATTTAGAAACAATAACTTAGATTAAAAACCATACAATTCCTGACTAGTCCCTTAAATGAGAACAACTAGACATGTACACACACCAAGAATTATCAAAAGTTAAATTACATTATTTTATCTTAAGCCCAGTACTTTTTTTTTTTAGTTATGTGTGTGTATATATATATATATATACATACATACATACACACACACACGTGTGTGCATGATGTGCTTTTGGAACTCCAGAATCTTTTGCCCTTCCAGAACCTCTGTGCAGTTCAGCAACATGACTGCTTAAAGTTTGCTTATTTTTCTTCTCATCAAAACAGAAGCTAGAATATGTTTTCCATTTTTGGATTGTTGTTTTGGTTTTTAGTTTTGATTTGTTGGGATTTGTTTGTGGTCTTTTTCTTTTTTTGTTTGCAGTGTTAGGTTTATTTTCCAGCCTAAATGATTCTATAATTAGGTTCTCTAAACATTTTGCTGAATTATGACTAGAGAACCCTCAAATGAGGAAACTCTTAAACCATGGAGCTTCTTTATCCATGAAACAAAAAACATCAAGGCTCCAAATTAATACACAGATATCAGCAGTACCAGTGCTTTTTCCTACAATACATTCAATTACTCTTCCTTATTACCCTCCTCGCCTTTCCCTCTCCAACTGAATTTACAGTTAAACTTGCTGTATCATTTTATTCATCCACAATCTAAGACAACATAGCTATATTCTTAGATAATCCTGATACCTTTGATTATGACTGTTTCAGGGCTCTCTTTTCCAAAAAGGTTTAATTTACACCAATCATACCTATTTCAGAAAAAAAGCTTTATTAAAACTTCAAGAAAGACTACTATATTGGAAAAGTTGTTGTCTGATCTTTTTACTATTAAAATAATAAAACAAAAAAATAAAACAAACAAACAAAAAAACCACACACAAACATTTTGATTGTTTCTATATCCAAAAGGCCTTACGCACTACCATGCCAAGAAACTGCTTAGATTTTTCACATTTCAAAAGGTTTTGGAGCCCAACCAATTCAAGCCACTTCTCCACATCCCTGCATATTAGACATTGCAGAGCCTGCAGTAAGAGATACCAGAGCAGATGCACTACCGGCAAGACTCATTCTTTTTGAATTGGATTTCCTTTCATATAGGAGCCTGCAGAGGGCACTTACTGCATATCCCTGGAATCAGGGGCAGTTGCTGCTGTGTGCTTCCCTAGGGAGGGCACTGAGAAGGGAGCACAGGGACAACAGCCAGTGCTGAGATGAATGGATAAAGCTGACGGGTATAACTTGGTACTGATGAAAGGTGAAGACAGAGAAGACTGGAGACTTGGAGTTAGGCTTCTAGAATTTGCAGCAGAGAAACTTGCTGCTTTTGATTTTGATCAATTATTTAGGGTACACTCTCTGAAACTTCTCAGTGTCCTTGGATCATTTAAAGTGGTCCTACTCCCTTTACATACTTTAACCTGTCAGGAGTGTGAAGAAAGGTGATTCAAAAGCCGATTACATGTTTTTCATGGCATCAGTAGGCAAAGTGGTGATGTGAACACTGAGATAGTTATTTTAAATATTTCTTCTGTGTTACAACTAATGAATTGCATATTTACCTATAAAATAGGTAACACATGGTTGCCCTTAACTGAGGACCTCTTCTGTCTGATTTTATCCTACAATTCACCAACTAAAGGAGTAAAGAATACATACCAAGTAATGAATAAAACAGAATTTTATAAGAACTTTTTGGAAAGATTTATATTTTTTAATCTGAAGTGCTGTGGGGGGCTATGGGGACTTTCTGCAGCCTCTAGAGTTAACTACGTTTGTTCTGTGTACATATAGAAATTAAAATTATCTTCTCAGAAAAAAATACATATGAAAGGACTCTGATGAATGAAACAAAGTACCCCAGTTGGAGTTCAAATTTTTGATGTAATCACCTCCATATGTGCTTATACATATAGTACTGTTAAAAAGAAAAACAGTTGGAGAACCACGAATTCAGCCCAGAGAAACTGTATCTGAAGAAACATAATTATGGAGAACATAAATTTACAGCTAAAGTTAATGACTTCCTAGAATATATCAACAAACCAACATGAAGGAGGCAGTAATATCTTTTCCATTATTCTTGGTAGCTTAAGTCTTTAAATCAATTCTTCACTTATTTTTAGGTATTTGTCCTTCAAAATACTACACAGAGAAAATTAACCATATAAATAATGGTTTAACTAATTGACTTAAAAACATATCAGTCCCTTTAGACTACCTGGCAGATCAGTATCAAGAGAAATACATTATTTAAGACAATTACTGAAAAGTTTAAAAGTTCATTTCTGCTTGGAAACAGCATTTAGTAGTCTCCAAATATTTTCTTTTCCATCAAAACTTGAAGGTTTACAAACCCATCCTTTAGTGATTTCCTATAAAGACACTAAAGCTGCACCTCAGCTTGGCAGGGCTGCTCTGAGCATATTCCCCCTTCACCGTGTCTCGCCTGTGTGTTGTGGGGAAGCACAGCCCCCAAGAGGCACCCTCTAGCTCCTGCTTGCAGGTCTGCCACAGCTTCTGTCCCCATTAAAGGGACCACAGGGCTTTAGGCAGCAGTGTCTGCTGCACCTTGGGGTCCCAGCACCCCAGGGGTCTCCAGAGGGTATGTGTGCCCCGACCAAGAGTGGGCCTGGCACTCGGCTGCCCTAGAGGTGAGGCTCAGCCACCTCCTCTCTCATTACTGTCTGAAATTGACAGTATTTTGATCCTTCCTTTCCCCAGGGTACAGAAAAAAATGGGTGGGAAAATGGGACAGTCAATATAGAAAATAGGGCTAAAACATGACCTGACCACAGTGCAGCCTGTATGCTGTTTTAGTCAATCCTTGTAAACATTCTGTGCCTGCATGAGCATCTTTCCCCCAGCAAGGAATTCCATCCCTACTAGTTTCAATAAAGATAGCAGAAAAATATATCATTCTGTTTTAGCACAAGACATTTACAGGTTTTCAGATAAGAAGAGTCATACATACACATATATTATTGCATAGGGTTGCATTCAATAGTTGCGTTAGAAATCACACCAGCAAGATGAAGGGTATGATGAAACTTCCAATTTTAAAAAGTTCTGCAAACACATGGGATGAAGTGCTTAAAAAGTGCTTTTACAAACAACAGCATGAAGATGGTTTCTATAAAACACCACAAAAGCATCCAGGACACTTAATACTTCAGAGGTCTGAGCATCAGCCTCCATTTCAAAGTGAACATTTTTCAGGTGGTATCTTAGCAACATTTGTAAATCCTATTCGGCACCTTCCCAAATTCCTTGTAAAATTTTGACTAATGTACTTATGGCCAGGAACTCTTGTTTCAGCAAAGTATTTCTGGCACCTAAAAAAGGCATTTCACTGCTAAGTGGAATCTACAGTACATCTAAAATCTACTTCTCATTGATTTTGTTAAGTGCTTAGGCATAGCTTTAAAGTTTCAGTGGTATTGTTTTCCTTTTCATGCCCATGGCACAAAATCAGGATCTTTAAAGATGATTGATCCAGAATATAGCAGTAGTTCTGTATTTCATTAAGTATATGAATCAAAGTACATAGAACATATATAGATACCTTTATGCTTCATTTCATGATGTTTAGCACTCGTTATTCAAGAAATACAAAAATTACATGAGTAAAAAGATACCATAAATAGCCCTGAGATAAAGAGCTTATGAAAGTGAATTCTGCATAGAAATCCACATACAGTTTTTGATGTAAGCCCTTCTTGCAGTGATGGCATTTAGAAGACAAGTTATACTCAGACATGACACGGGGGGGGGGGGGGGGGGGGAGATGGGGGACTGGTTAGGGAGTAAAAATACTGCAATAAATGTTGGTATGACTTTTGGGGAGAAGAGGCAAGAATTGAAGTATACTAAGCATATCTCAACATAATTTTCAATAGAACGCGATTAGAGTAAATTGCCCCCATGTTTTCCCTTCCCATGGTTTGGCTCATGTATCACAGAACACTTTGAGAAACTGAACTTGAGATATCCAGACAAAAATAGGACATTTACGAGTATGCCAAATACTCTCCATTCTCAACCAGGTGTATCCAGTGCAGCCTAGAGTTTGTCCAAAGGAAACCCCCTTGATGTCATGTCCTACAGTATGGACAAAGGATCCTCAGCACCCAGCGTCTTGTCTTACAGGTCTGCTTCTGCTGGGCTGCCCTTTGTGCCCTTTTGCCTAACGTCACTGTCATGGCAAGGGAAGAAGATACTTCACACATTTTGATGTGAAATCCATTGTTAAATTCCTCTAAACTTCATAAGCAACCTGTAACAAGCCTTTCACAAAGAAATGAATTGTTCTGTCCATACCTCCAAAAAAGGTAAAACGTTGGTTTCAGCAGTCCAATAAGAGAGATGATTGCAGATGCCTATCTTTCCTGCTAAAATTAAAAAGCTTTATGCTTACTCCTAGTTCTATTATTTTCAGTCTTAAACATTGTCTCTCTAATCCTGAATTGATCTATCTTTCATTATCCTAGTAGTGGCTCACATATTCTTTGCCTCATATTTTCTCCTCAAGGTCCAGGGATTTTCTTATCTGGCACTTAAAACTGTTTAACCAGTTTAACTACTTTTCATAGTAGCAGCACGTCAATAAACTGAGTAATATTGTTTCTCAGGTTCCTCCTGAGAAGATAAAACTCAGCAGTCTCCTAATGCAGCAGAGAAAATACACAGTATCATTCAGGTCAGAGTAATGCAGAGGAAAATCATATTTGATGCCCTTCACAAACTCTGAGAAGTTACTGCCCAAGGCCTCATGCTCACGTGCGTGGTCACTGTTAGCAAGCTCACTGTAGGAATACTGCAGGTGACCAGGAGAAGGAGGCTGCTAGGAAGCCTGCAGTCAATGTGGGAAACATTCATCATCATGGACTTTCTGCAACTTTCTGAAGATCTAAATTGGGGGGGGGGAAGTCTATTTAGACAGTAATTCAATCCAGGAATCCAACACAAAATCACTTACAAAAAAGTGGGGGGAAGAAAACTGAAGGGCCAGGAAGTTGTTGGGTGGATGATGTTTATATCCAGCTCCCTTGAGAAGCCCAGGCAATTGTAATAGCAGCCAGGCATTTCAGAAACAGTCATTTTAAAAAGAAGTAGGCTATAAATTTAGTCCGGATTCATAGCAGAGTCTTGGACTAAAATGATTTCATTTAACCAAGTCTATGTAACAGTCTTAAAGGTCTACCTAGTCAGTTATCAAGTCTGAAAGACAACTGTGAATATACTGCAAAGACTACCATTGTCATAAATCCTGTCTTATGTTACGTACCTAGGCATCCACAGTCCCTCTCTACTAGGTAAACAAATTTGTATCATGACTTTTTGGGTATAAAGGTGCTTACATCTTTTTTTTTTTGCCAGAGCTGGTCAATTAGGGGTTCCATGATGTTAACTGCTGAAGAAGCCACATTAAAATAGAAATAGGAACTCCTGTTACCTAAAGACCACCTCTTTCCCTAGTAACACTGAATAACTAAGAGACTGAAACTCCAGAGTCAAAGAAAGGGACGCAGATGGATAGGAGACTAACCAAGTCATCATGAAAAGCTAAACTTAAACAGAAGAAAAACATAACTTGTGAAATTATAGAGGTTGTATTTTTCCTTATTTACTAGAGACCACTCAAAATGTGGTTCTTTGGTTACTGGAGTGTTGGGTTTGGGGTTTGGTTTGGGAGCTTGGGGGAGGAGGGGTTTTGTTGGTTTGGGTTGTTGGTTTTTTTGGGTTTTTTAATTGACTTTTTCATTGTGTGTTTTCTGTTTGAGTGGGGGTTTTTTTGGGGGGAGGGATGTTTCAGATTGCAATTTACTACCTTTCAGTTGTTATTCTCATAAGATTACAGTATCACAGTATGCTAGAGATTGGAAGGGACCTCAAAAGATCATCTAGTCCAATCCCCCTGCCAGAGCAGGAACACCTAGATGAGGTTACAAAGGAATGTGTCCAGGCGGGTTTTGAATGTCTCCAGAGAAGGAAACTTCACAACCTCCCTGGGCAGCCTGTTCCAGTGTTCTGTCACCCTCACTGAGAAGAAGTTTCTTCTCAAGTTTAAGTGGAACCTCTTGTGTTCCAGTTTGTACCCATTACCTCTTGTCCTATCATTGTTTGCCACTGAGAAGAGCCTGGCTCCATCCTCATGACACTCCCCCTTTATATATTTATATACACTAATAAGGTCACCCCTCAGTCTCCTCTAAACTATAGAGATCCAGCTCCCTCAGTCTTTCCTCATAAGGGAGATGCTCCACTCCCTTAATCATCTTAGTTGCCCTGCGCTGGACTCTCTCCAGCAGGTCCCTGTCCTTCTTGAACTGAAGGGCCCAGAACTGGACACAATATTCCAGATGCGGTCTCACCAGGGCAGAGTAGAGGGGAAGGAGAACCTCTCTCGACCTACTGACCACCCACCTCCTAATACACCCCAGGATGCCATTGGCCTTCTTGGCCATAAGGGCACGGTGTTGGCTCATGGTCATCCTGCCGTCCACTAGGACCCCCAGGTCCCTCTCCCCTACACTACTCTCTAACAGGTCGTTCCCCAACCTATACCGGAACCTGGGGTTGTTCCTGCCCAGATGCAGGACTCTACACTTTCCCTTGTTATATTTCATCACATTTTTCACAGCCCAACTCTCCAGCCTGTCCAGGTCTCGCTGGATGGCAGCACAGCCTTCTGGCGTGTCAGCCACTCCTCCCAGCTTAGTGTCATCAGCAAACTTGCTGACAGTACACTCAATTCCCTCATCTAAATCGTTGACGAATATATTAAATAATACTGGTCCCAGTACTGACCCTTGAGGCACTCCACTAGATACAGGCCTCCAACTAGACTCCGCCCCATAGACTACAACTCTCTGGCTTCTCTCCTTCAGCCAGTGTGCAGTCCACCTCACTACCTGATCATCCAGACCACACTTCCTCAATTTAGCTATGAGGATGCTGTGGGAGACTGTGTCAAATGCTTTGCAGAAGTCAAGGTAGACCACATCCACCGCTCTGCCATCATCCATCCACAATGTTATTTCCTCATAAAAGGATATGAGGTTGGTCAAGCATGACTTCCCCTTGGTAAAGCATGTTGACTGCCCCTCATAAGCCTCTTATCCTTGACATGCCTTAAGATGGCACCAAGGATAAGGTGTTCCATCACTTTCCCAGGGATGGAGGTGAGGCTGACCGGTCTATAGTTACCCGGGTCCTCCTTCTTGCCCTTTTTGAAGACTGGAGTGACATTTGCTTTCCTCCAGTCCTCAGGCACCTCTCCCATTTCCCAAGACTTGGTAAAGATGATGGAGAGTGGTCTAGCAATGACTTCCGCCAGTTCCCTCAGCACCCGCGGGTGCATCCCATCTGGGCCCATGGATTTATGGATGTCCAGATTGCTCAGCTGGTCTCTAACCCATTCCTCATCGACTAAGGCAAACTGCTCCATTGACCTGACTTCATCTGAGGTCACAGGGGTACAGGGCTCTTCAGGACTGCCTCTGGCAGAGTAGACAGAGACAAAGAAGGCATTCAGTAACTCTGCCATCTCTGTATCTTCTGTCACCAGGGCACCCATCCCGTTCACCAGTGGGCCAACCTTGCCTCTGGTGTTAGTTTTATCAGCTATGTATTTGAAAAAGCTCTTTCTGCTGTCCTTGACCCCTCTGGCCAGGTTTAATTCTAAGGAGGCCTTAGCCATCCTAGCTGCCTTCCTACATCCTCTAGCAGCAGCCTTATATTCCTCCCAAGTGGCCAGCCCCTCCTTCCATGACCTGTAAACTCTCCTCTTCCACTTGAGCATACCCAGCAGTTCCCTATTTAGCCATGCAGGTCTCCTGGCCCTCTTCCTTGACTTCCTACGTGTCGGGATGCTCTGCTCTTGAGCTCGGAATAAGCAATTCTTGAATGTCGACCAACTATCTTGGGCCCCCTTACCTTCAAGCAACCTTGCCCATGGGATTTCCCCTAGCAATTGCTTGAAAAGGCCAAAGTTTGCCCTGCTAAAGTCCAGGGTTGCAATTCTACTTGCTATTCTACTGGTCCTATCACACAAGATCCTGAATTCCACCATCTCGTGGTCGCTGCAACCAAGGCAGCCCTCAACCTTTACTGCTTCGACCAGACCCTCCTTGTTAATGAGGATGAGATCCAGCAGCGCTCCTCTCCTGGTTGGCTCATCCACCATTTGCATGAGGAAGTTATCATCCATACACTGGAGGAACCTCCTGGACTGTGGCTGGGTTGCTGAGTAGTCCTTCCAGCAAACATCAGGGAAGTTAAAATCCCCCAGGACAACCAGGGCCCGTGACTGTGAGGCCACTCTCAGCTGCCTGTAGAAGGCCTCGTCAACTTCCTCACCCTGATCTGGTGGCCTGTAACAGACACCCACAACAGTATCGCCCCTGCCAGCCTGCCCCTTAATTCTCACCCACAGACTCTCAACTCGCTCGTCATCTGTGCCTGGACAGAGCTCAGTACATTGTAGCTGCTCTCGCACATAAAGAGCAACCCCACCACCCCGCCTGGCTGGCCTGTCTTTCCTGAAAAGGACATAGCCCTCCATGACTATATTCCAGTCATGTGAGCTGTCCCACCACGTCTCTGTAATTGCCACCAGATCATGATCTCCTGACTTAACACAGGTCTCCAACTCCTCCTGCTTATTTCCCATGCTGCACGCATTGGTGTACAGGCATTTCAAGGAGCAAGCTGAGCACACTGATTTCACCCTAGGATTATAGGAGGCCTCCCAGTCTTCATCAATCCTAGAGTGCTGCCCCACTGGGGCAAGCCCAGCTACAACCCCATCCCCCTTCGAATCTAGTTTAAAGCTCTCCAAATGAGCCCTGCTAATTCATGCCCCAGCATCCTTTTGCCTCGGTGAGATAAACCTTTCCCACGTGCCATCATCCGGACTGGAGCCTTGTAAAACCAGCTGTTATCAAAGAATCCAAAGCCCTGCCTGCAGCACCAGTCTCGTAGCCAATTGTTTACAGACTGAATTTTCCCATTCAATCCCACATCATCACCGGAAGATGGAAGAAGTGAGGAGAAGATCACTTGAGCCCCAGACTCTTTCACCATCCGCCCCAAGGCCCTGTAGTCTTTCTTCATCCCCCTCAGACTGCGGGAAGCAGCTTCCCCCCCACCTGTCTGGAAGACCAGCAGCGGGTAGTAGTCTGTCGGGTGCACCAGGCTGGGGAGCGCCCTGGTGATATCCCTGATCCGGGCTCCAGGCAGACTACACACTTCCCTATGATGAGGGTCAGCTCTGCATATCGGGCCCTCTGTTCCTCTCAGAAGGGAATCGCCTACGACAATGACCTTTCTTTCTTTCTTATCAGAGGCAGTCTTGAGGTGCGAAGTCGACCGCCTTTTCCTATGTGACCTTGTAGGCCAGCCTTGCATCACATCCTCACCTACCTCTCCTTCAAGATCCAGGGCCTCAAACCTATTACGGAGGGGCACCTGGGGAAGCAGGGCAGGAAGGGAGGAAGGTTGCCCACGACTCCGAACTGGAACTCGCTTCCAACCGTCTTTTTGGTCCCTTACCTCTGTGCGACAGCTACAGGGCAGGGGCTGTCTCGGGTCATCCCCCTCTGTCTGAGAGGGCAGGGGGTCCATCCCCTTTTGGGGGGTATCTCCCTGGAACCGTTCCTGCTGGCACGCCAGGGAGTTACTCCACCAGTCGATCTCCCTTTCACACTCCCTGATGGTCCTCAGCGTCTCGACCTCCTCTTTAAGTTCTGCCACCAATCTAAGCAGATCTTCTACCTGCTCACACCTCACGCAGGAGGAATGCTGGCCTCCCTCCCTCGGCAGCAGCAGGCTCTGGCACTCCCTGCAGCCAGAGACCTGAACAGCCACGGTTTGGGATGGGGTCTCTGTCTGAGTTGCTACAGTCTCCTTACTGCAAGCCCTCCTTCTGGAGGCGACCATATTGGTCAGCAGTCTGGGACACCAGCAACAGGGTCCACAACACGACCTGCTTGTTCCTCCCTGCGCCCGGTGAGCAGCGACCGGTCACTGCCCTCCCAAAGGCTCTTTCAAGGTGAGGGGCAGGGGTGTGGTTGCCATCACCGTGGGAACGCCCCCTGCCACGTCAGCCGCTCTCTCGCAAGGGCTGCTGGGGCTTCGGGGATCGGGAGATGTCGGGAATTGACTGAGACATTAAAAAAAAAAAAAAAAAATCAATATGCTTTAACGTATCAAAAATAATGAAGGCATTCCAGTCAAACAGAAACAGGATTAAATAAAATAAAGCATGAATAATTAATAAAAAATTTGTTTCATGGTTTTATAAGCATTTTTTCTGTGCAAAAATAAAAGCGGCGTACCAAAATTTTCAGACATGCAAAATAATAATGAAAGCAGCAAGAAAGAAAAATGAGAAATAATTTACTTACTGTTTATCAAGCTAATAATACTTATCTCTCTGGGGCACAATGAAGACAAGCTAATGTTTCTATAACTCAGAAGCTGAAAGGTGCTATTTAAAGTACCAGGTATTAAAATATAGGTGTAGCTAACTCTTATTTTAATTTTCCATTTGCATGGTAATTTCTTTTTTTTTTAACCACTCTGATAACCAAAAATCATCACAAAAATTTAGAATCTGAAGTAAAAGGAAAACCCTTCATTTGAAAGATGACTGTTGGCTATGTTCAGTTTGAATTGCCATACTGCTAAAATGACCTATTCCACAAAAAGATATCAAGTAGGAAGCCAAGACATTTCTTTCCTGCTTGCTTACATATCTATAGCCATGCCCTGCAGGTATTAGATACCTCATTCTGCTTCCAGGTTTTGGGTTTTCATTTTTGCTTTGTATGTACATAAATTCCTGTGGAAGAGGTTGTGCCCTGAGGGACTAGAAAAACTGCCTGTTAGCATAATCAAAATTATCTGCCACATACTTTGAGTGGCTAGTTTGGAGAGGGTGGGGGGAAGATAGCAGTTCCAGCTGCAGGGCATATTTTCCCCCAGAAAGCACACATTTCCTCTTTCTTATCCTTAGCACCAGGGAAGTCTGCAAAAGTTCCTGTCTTGCAAAACTGTACTTACAAAGTATCACAGAGACGCTCTTGCAACTTTCAGTACATCACACATGCAGATATATTTGGACAATGAATGAGTTGCAAGTATTTAATACCTTTGTATCTTGTTCATAATTTTCCATACTACACCACATTACTTATGTGCACACCTCTCTAATGCCACAGTCACTCTGGTTCAACTTCCCAGGTACTCCAGGTAATCAACTTCTTCATGAATGATAATGGAATTATTCTTCTAACTAACAATGCTCCCCTAGCTTTACACACCAGCAAACTGTGGTAGAGTTTACATACCAAGAAAAGTTTCCAAAGTAGACTATAACGAACAAATAAAAAACAATATCCATTCTTCAACTAGTCCTCACGAACAGCCCCCTCAAAGGTTCCCAACAGAGTATAATCTGCTGGAAATCCTCAGCTCAAGACATCACACTGGTTTTGGTATGAGCTGCCTTTGGAAAAAGCTTTTGCACATTAATTCTTTCTCTGTTTATCTCCTTTAATTTCTCTTGCCATCAGCATTCATTTCACAGTTTCGTTTCATGATGCTGTTGAGAGCAAAAAGTCTGCAGAGGCTGTAACACTTTCCAGTCTCCCATCACTCCTTTAAACAAGGAAACTACAACTGCTAGTTCTGAGTTGCATTTCCAGTGCTAGGTTAACTCTGGTTCTGCCATGTGAAAAACCTCTTACGTAAGGACACACCTCAAAAGAGTAAAACCCAGGATGAGTTACCCGCCTCTGCTACAAAGCTGGTGAGTACCCCCCGACACCTCTCTCCAGGCTGCAAAGGCAGCCTGCTCAGTCTTAGAATCAACTAGGCTGGAAAAGACCTTTAAGATCATAAAGTCCAACCATTACCCCAGGACTGCCAAGACCACCACTAAACCATGTCACTGAGGGCTTTGTCTACACATTTTTTTAAAACTTCCAGGAACACTGATCCCACCACTTCCCTGAGCCGCTTGTTCCAGTGCCTGATCATCCTCTCAGTGAAGAAATTCTTCCCAGTATTCAATCTAAACCTTCCCTAGCACAGCTTGAGGCTGTTACCTCTTATTCTATCACTTGTTACCTGGGAGAAGAGACTGAACTCCACCTCATTACAACGTCCTTTCAGGCAGTTGTAGAGAGCAATAGGGTTCCCCTGAGCCCTCTCTTCTCTAGACTAAACAACCCCAGTTCCCTGAGCTGTTCCTTATAAGACTTGATCTCTAAGTCTTGTCTCTTGCAATGTCCACATTGCTAATGAAATAGCCTAAAAACATAGCCTGCCCTTTGTTGACTTCCATTGGCATGACAATAACAAACATCTAAGGCTACAGAATGGAATGGGTAGATACCATGGTACAACTGCATCATCCATGATATGCATATAGAAATATTCAGACTCGAGTAACTATTCACGTTATTTGGCCAAACCAAATGAGCTCAAAACTGCCATGGAATGGGAAACCTTTTAGTTCTAGTACACCATGATAAATTTTGAAAGGAAAAAAGTCTCACTTTAGAGAAGTACTTCCACATTTTCTGGCTCAACTAAAGCTTTTTTAATGCCAATCACTTCCAGACTAAGAGAAGAGGTTGGAAGATTCATTCATCTTTATATCTAGAAATATAAAAAGTTCTAAGTTTTTGAAAGCTATAGGAGTTAGCCAGACAGCAAGATACATTTCATTATTAAAACTGGTTTGCCTCACATTTCCCATGAAGGCTAAGGGGAATTTAAGTTCCTACCGTGCAAAATAAACCATCCCCAACACAGAAGTGTTGTTTCTTGTATTTACAACAGTTAAATATTAAGGCTTGCAAGAACTCTGCCTGCCCATTTTGCTTTTCGTCACAGTTTAAAAATTAAATCACATTTTACAGCCTGGATACAGCAGTCCAGGACTGGGAAAAGAAAGGCAGGATATTATATCTGCCAGTTCAACCCAGGACTAAGAGTAGGTTCAGTAGGTACAATCAGAAAATGGGGGATTCCAAATGCATATAGCCACGGGAGAAACCCTAAGGAAGTGTAAGTCAAGATACTTCCACAGTGATAGCTTGGGAATCTGTGTATAAGTACTGGGAACTGTCCACAACCTAGCTAAACCGTTTCATTTTCTGACTAAATCAATTGGCGTAATCACAAAATTTCTGACCTGAAAAAGAATTTACGCTTCTATGCAAACTATCTCCACACATAGACTGAGTAACCACATGGCTGCCTAACAGCAGACAGGATTTTTATTCTTTTGCTCCCAACACAGGTTAGTCTACTTAGCTTTCTGCAGAGAATAAGCCTCCAGAAATCAGGCTTATTCTGACAGTCTAGAAGAACTCCTGGGTGAAGCAGACAACGTTTGCACCTGGAGCAAAATAACTCAAAGTACAATCAAAATTACAAAGGAAGCTGCAGAAAGTACAAATATGTCTCACAGTTTAAAAATGCCTTTTAACAGAGAATCAAAATGGATAAAAGAGGATGTTATTCTCTCTCCTCTCTTTGAGGATATAATAAAAAAGTCAAGTACAAAAAACCCATTGGGAAACTCTGCACATTCAAAATTATTCTACTTCAAGTCACAATGTGTACTACAGAAGTGCTTAGCTTGATAAAGGTGAAATCTTGTCTCAAACTCTGCATGTTCTGCAGACCCAATCTTATTTTAAAGTAATAGACTGAAACTTAATCTCTGAATTCAGTCATGTAGAAAATAAGTTTAGACTACTAAAATTAGCAGCAAGTCTTCCCAGAGCTTAGTGTTTTAGAATATTTTAACAGAAGTTTTTGATATTGCATCTCAATGGAGCGAGATCTCAACAACATTGTCCAATGCTATTTTATAACAAAAAACTGAAACTCCATTCTTATCCATACCAAAGTAAGAGATCCAGATTTTAATGCATTGCCCTAGACAGCAGAAAGAATAACAGGTAGGTTTACTCTTCCTCTGGCAAAGATCCAGGTCCTCAAACAAATGATAGCAATTGGTAGATTTCTGTCCTGAAGGGGCTCTTGAGACACTGGAAAACAGTGCTTAGATTTTTCTCAGGAAAGTTATTCCTTTCAGCTGCTTATAAAGAAGGTATGAGAGCAGCCTGAAAATAATGTTAAACAACTGTGTAAATTAGAAACTCAAAGCATAATAATTGAGCTTAAAATCTGATCATTCACCATTGCTCTTAAGAAAAAGAAACAATAAATCAGACGGTCATTTAGTCCTCCTCCAGGAGAGTATTTGTCAAGCTCAAAAAAGCTACTCCTCTCTAAAAATAAATAAATCATTTTAAATGCCTGTTAAAAGACAAAAGTAGAAATAATAGATTGAATCATAGAACACCATGTTGGAAGGAACCTCGAGGATCATCTGGTCCAACCTTTCTTGGCAAAACATGATCTAGACAAGATGACCCAGCACCATGTCCAGCTGAATTGGAAAAAGTATCCAATGTTGGCGAATTCATCATTTCCTTGAGGAGATTATTCTAATGACTGTTCTCATCATGAAAATTTTTCCTCATGTCCAAGTAGAACCTCCCCAGGAGTAACTGCCCATTACCCCTCATCTCTTCCACGTGACTCCTCATAAAAAGTGAGTATCCATCTTCTTTGTAGCCATCCTTTTAAATACCAGACCATGGTTATAAGGTCTCCCCTGAGCCACCTTTTCTCAAGTCTGAACAAACCCAGTTCTCTCAGCCTTTTCCCATATGACAAGCTTCTGGGTCTTTTGCTGACCTTTGTGGCCCTTCTCTGGACCTTCTCCAGACTGTCCAACATCTTTTTTGCATAGCAGGGACCAAAATTGAACACAAAATTCCAGGTGTGGCCTGACAAGCACCAAATAGAGTGGAATAATGACTCCTTTATCTCTGCTGGCAATGCCCTTGGTGCAACCCATCAACCTATTGGCTTTCCTTGCCACAGCTGCACACTGTTCACTCATATTGAGCTTTCTGTAAATCATAGAATCATGTAGGTGAAGGCATTATCATTATTAATAACAAAGGAAATACTGGAAATCTGGAAGGCATTTTTGTGGTGAACTTCCAGAGGGCCCTATGCAGCAACAGAAGTACCCCCCTGATTGTGCCTAACCTCACACCAGAGTCTTGAGCAGAGCTCACTTCCAGCCACACAGCTCCTCCTTGCGTTGTTTTACAAAGCAGATGGAAGGCTGAAGCCCAATGAAACACAGACATTAGCCAGCACCTGTGTGAACAGACCTTGCAATCAGATTTCCAAAAGCCATGGGAAATTGAGTCTAAGCAAAAATTACAGGATTAAATCAATTACTTTTAGAGCAATACCACGTCTTCGGAGAAGACCAGAACACAGTTTTATGTCGAAGTTTGAAATAAATCAAATTATTCAGTATAAACCACTGACCAGGAGAAAAACAATTATTTATGTGCTATCATATACTACATATATAATTATTTATATATATATTTATGTATTAAAAACTTTTGCATTATTTATACCTGCAGTCATACCAGAAATTGCTTGCAATTTTCAATATCACCGAAAGGTGGCATTTGTAATAGCACAGAATAGCACAATTTCATCATAAGCTTTGAGTAATCAAAAACTTCTTAAATAAATTATTTTTTACTGCTTGCATATTGAAAATGACCTGGCTGAGTTGTCTAAACACATACAGGAGATGACAGATAAACAGACAGAGCATAACTGTACATCCTTAGAGAGAAACAAAGACTTAGGAGTGTATACATCAATTACAGAAAAGCAAGTACACAAATTAACAGATTAAGCAAAAGGTCATAAAACTACCAGGCAGGTAACAAATAGCTACAAATACTAACCTATAACTGGTTCAATATATAACAAAGCAGTCTAAAATGGAAAAAAAATTAATGCAGTAATTTCACTTTGCAGCTTCAGAAACAGTCCCTTTTTTATTCCTATACTACATTCAAAGACATAATTCCCTTAAAGGCTAATTTTTTATTTTTTTTTAAATAAAAAATATAGAAAGTGATTTTAAAAATACTTCCACTGTTTGGGGTTTTTTTTCCCCTTTGTAAAGAATTTTCAAAAAATAATTTTTCTTTTGAGCTCAGCCTAATGGAGTAAACAAAGGTAACAATATCTACAAGCCTGATTTAATTCCCTATTAAAACTTTTATTGTGGTTTGGTTTACTACACAATTTTACGTCACTGTAAGCAAGGCCTTCTGTGAATGAGTGGAGAGGGGAAAAAAAAAAAAAGGCAACAAAACAGTTACAGGACTTAATGTACACAGAGTCCTGTGAACACGCTCCTTGGTACACCAACACCCTCCAGAGAGAAGTAACTCAGTGCTATCTCTGTGATACAGAGAGCAAGCACACATGTTCAGCGGCTTCCCTAAAGGCACACAGTAAGGCAGGGAAAGACCAAGTTAAACCTCCCTGTAATCGGTTTCCCAGCATTATACTCAGCCCTGTGCGTTTCTTTGCTGCATTTTCCCCTCAGTCCTGTTGGAAAATCTGCATATAATTTTCCTTACTCCAGCTGCATATAACTTTTGAAAATTATACTACAGAGATTGAAGACAACTGTCCTTCAGAATTACAGAACCTCATTGATTTCAGTAGCTGTGGTTATCCAGAAGCTTCAAATTTGTTCATCTACATCTAGTCTTAAAAGAATTACTAACAAGAAAACGTTATAGCTGTCCTGTAGACCAAGCTCAAAGAAGCAGTCTAATTCCTGCTCAGGTCAGAGCAATACAAATGTTGTATCATTTGTTTTGCTGGGATAGGTAGGGAACAGCAGAGGAATGATTCCTCTGGCTAGCACATTTCATGAGCACACAGAGATTGTGCCTTTCTAAGTCAGCTACTGTTTGTATTTAAATAACAGATTTCTAGTTTATTTTGGAATTGATACCACTAATACATACTGTGGGAATGGTAAAGCACACAATTAGAAGAAACAAGCCCACAGGAGAGCCACTCAAGTGTTGATCCACATCTTTTACAGCTAGATGTTCGTGATCATTCCAGAGATCCACCTTTTCAGAAAATCCTCTTAGAGGAGTTGCTACAATCAGCAACATGAAATCTCTCATTACACTGCTTCCACAAACTCTTCAGGCATTTTAAGCAACTGTAAAGACAAAGAAACCATAGTCAAGGTATTTGTTATGCACTTTCATGTGTGTTTCACCTAAACAAGGACTCAAAGCATCTGTTAGAGACACCTGCTTTCAAGAGATCTCCACTATAGTACAGTATACAACAGACTGAGGTTGGAGTTTGTGTGTATTCTGCCAAAATCAAAATTATTCACAACTGCTCTGCTAGCACCTTGGTCCATTCAGGTGAGGATTGGAATTTCATAATCAGCATTTAAATTAAGCAGTCTGTGCATGTTTTGATAAAAGACATGTAATTCTCACTCAACACAGGACATTATGAATAGCACAGTTTTCTAGCATAGAATTAAGGTAGTGACAAGCTGGGGTTTTTGATTACATAAAAAGCAGAACTGTAGAACATAATAAGCCATTAAATGAAAAATAGTGCATTCAAGAAAAACAGATCTGCAAATTTCCAAAAATACTTACAGCCAGAACTCGAGAAATACAATCCAGGAAGAAAAACTTATAAATTTCTATACAAAAGCAAACAAAATTCATGTTTTTCTTTATTAGTAACCACTAACCTCTGAGGTATTTTTATTTCTAAAGAATACAGTGCATAGAGCTACACTCCTAATATTGTCATTTGTAAATAAAAGAGGGAGCAGCACTGAACAGTAATTACAATCTTGTCATTACAGTATCACACATTTGATGCATAAGCCTGGATGCAAAACATTTGTGCACACAAGATGATGGTGAAATAGATGATGGAATAAAGGGAATAAAAAAAACAACAACAACAACAACAAAAACACTCCACATACACACACAAGGAAAGAAAAACAAGCCTACGGAATAGAAGCTACCCTTAATAGAAATATAAAACTTTTCTATTCAGAGGAATTTGGCTTTGACATAGGTGAGAGAACAAGTACTTCCTTTAGCCACTTCCTAGGAAAAACTAAAAAATGTCTGCAATGTTAGAAAATGCATCCATAAGCTAACACAAAAGGTGAAAGAAATATTAATAGAAGAAATCAGAATTTTGGAACAAGTCCAGAGGAGAGCCACAAGGATTATCAGGGGATGGAGCACCTCCCATATGAAGACAGGCTGAGAAAGTTGGGGCTGTTCAGCCTGGAGAAGAGAAGGCTGCATGGAGACCTCATAGCAGCCTTCCAGTATCTGAAGGGGGCCTCTGCGGAAAGACCCCCTCATTAGGGACTGTAATGACAGGACAAGGGGTAATGCATTCAAACTTAAACAGAGGAAGTTTAGGTTAGATATAAAGAAGTTCTTTATTGTGAAAGTGGTGAGGTAACGGAATGGGTTGCCCAAGGAACTTGTGATTGCTCCATCCCTAGAACTGTTCAAGACCAGGCTGGATGGAGTCTCGGATGACATGATTTAGTGTGTGGTGTCCCTGCCCATGGCAGAGGGGTTGGAACTAGACAATCTTAAGGTCCTTTCCAACATAAACCACTCTATGATTCTATGAAAATGTTCCTCATTATCACCTTTACCTAGTCTGGAGAAAAACTTTAGGATGCAATAAAGCAAACTTCAGCTCATTCAGAGCTCTGTTTGGAGGGTTTCCATGGGAAGTTTCCATGGAAGATAAAATAGGTAGCAAGGGAGATTTCAAGAACACTCTCCTAGAAGCACAAAAACAGTTCATCCCCTTTGAAGGTTGGGCCCAACACTGTTTAGTATCTTCATAAATAATCTGGAAGATGAGATCTAGTATACCCTGATGAAGTTTGCCAATGAGTGGGGAAGTGGAATCTTGGGAAAGAAAAGCCACGCTGCAGAAAGATCTGGTTAGGCTGGGTTTTTTCAGCCTTGAGAAAAGAGGCTCAGGGGACCCCTTATCACCATGTTCCAATATTTAAAAGGATGGCTACAAAGAAGATGTAGTCTCGCTTTTTATAAGGAGTCACACGGAAGAGATGAGGGCTAACAGGCACAAGTTACTCCTAGGGAGGTTCTAGTTGGACACAAGAGGAAAATTTTTCACAATGAGAACAGTCAGCCATTAGAATAATCTCCCCAGAGAAGTCATGGATTCCCAAACACTGGGCATTTTTCAGATTCAGCTGGACAGGCTGTTGGGACATCTTATCTAGACCATGCTTTTGCCAAGAAAAGTTGGACCAGATGATCCTTGAGGTCCCTTCCAACATGGCATTCTGTATTTCTATGATCAAAGCCACCTCCATAGATGTCCACAGGTTCTAGCTAGGTGCCTGGCACAGGGCAGCACAAAGGAGATGATTCAATACACTTAGCACCAGCTTTCAGCACTAACATAATTAGAAAAAGACCATGGGCCTACTCAATATCAAAGCTACATTCTTAATAATAACAATAAAAAAAAAAAAAAACAACCTGTAAGGGAGCCATCTTCCTTTTACAGCAAATTATAAATTAGATGATCCATTAAATCCCAGTCATCTTTCTCAATAACACGTTTTCGCTGACAGCTGCTCATACTGAATCTAACAGTTGACACAAGGTACAGTAAGAATCAGGCTGAAATTCACACCAAGTTTTGTATAAGAAAGCCCCAAATGTTTTGGTGGGGTTTTTTTTGGTTTGGTTGGTTGGTTTTGGTTTTTTTTTTACAGTTTTGTTTTTTATTTACACAAATGAAGTGCCTGCTATTAATCGTAACAATGCTTTTCAATAGATTAACAAAATTAGGTGTTAATTGGGTAAAGCATTTCTAAATTCCTGAAAGACAATTTTGAGTAAATTTAAAAAGGAGCTAAAGGGTATTTTCAGTAATTTTAGAGGCAAAGCAGTGTTCATCATAATTTATATATTTTCCAGCCACTCCAACATTTCCAGCTTTGCTATGTCTCACTGCCTGCAAAGTCAGTCAGCGCCCAACTCTCAACATCACTTATTATTAAAGCTAGATTTACACACTGAGCAGACACTTCCCCCCCATTCTCACTTCATTATAATTGGTATGATCCAGTGTGCGCATCTGTCCGACTCTGTTAAAATACATACCTGAAAATCACAGGTTTCTACACAGCTAAAAAAGAACAGGTTGAAAGTGATTCTCCCCCCACCTCCCATCTTTTAATATCAAGCTGTCTTCAGAATTATACTCGTTTTCTTCCAGGTCCTGATCCAAAGCTCAGTGAATTCAATGGAAAGACTCATCAGCTTCAATAGCATGGGAGCAGGCTTATAACACACCATATGCCAAGTATGGAAGTATCCATCTGTCACTGATCCTTATCTTGTTATTGTTATGTGTATCATATCAAGGGATTAGTTCTATAAGAGACAAAGCTTGTAAAGGAGTTGCTGAAGGAATTTATAAACATGATTTTATAAATATGTAAGTACACTGTAGTGCGGGAACACAGCATCCAAGTCAGGAGCACTAACATGACTGCCTAACAGCATTTTGTATTCACCTCCACAGTGGCACAGAGAAAGTGCACTATAACCTATGAACTGAAGCCTCTGGCTTTTGGTTTGCCAATAGATTTATAGCTGATGAATATTTCACTGCAAGCAAAAGCCTACATGACCTTTGCACTCAAGAACAAAGGACTCGACAGCACAGCAGTGTCACAGCAGTCAGGGTCCCATCGCTGGCAGCACCGATAACCTCAGTCTCAAGGGCATCAACACTACCACTAGTATTGAACTATCTGCCCTTATTTTGCCTGAAAAGCAGGGAACATTTTCATGGATCACAGAAGAGAAGCAGGACAGCACGAGTAATTTTTAAAAGCATGCTAACAAAAGTACTCCAGCAATTAAGGATCTTGCTTGTTTAGTTAATTACCCTTTTCAACATTACTCTACATTTTGACAAATATGCACAGCCCTCAGAACAAGAGAACAGAAGGCAGGCACTAATCTGAAGATCCCTCACCATCTCCTTTCTCTCCAAAATGAACCAGTTGCATCTCAGAGCATGCTGAAAATTCATTTCACAAACCCATCCATCCTTTTGCTCACGAATTGAGAAAGTAGAAGCAGCACTGCTCTCAAAGCAGCAGTTGTGGTGAGTGGGCTCCTATATATAGGTACTCACCTGATCCACAGTAAGCCCCAAGAAACTACGTTGCCCCATGAGCCCAACGCCTCTTGTCCTTCGCTCAAAACAGCCCCCACAGCCAGCTGGTCCCCAGCTCCTCCCTGTAGCCTCCTCCTACAGGTGCCAAGAGCTGCTAGCCTGTATGCACACAGCCTCCATCATTCTCCCCAGTGCCTCCTAATAACCACCTCTGTCCCCTATCCACCCTTCTCAGTCCTTCCTCACCATGGGTGCTCACTCCTCCTACAAGGTCTTGCACTGGCTCTCCCTCTGTGCTCCATTTCCCCTCCTTGCACTCCTGCATATTCCTTTTTGTCACACCAGTGCCTCACACATCCCCATTTGCTTATTCCCTGGGTATAATCATTCCTAACCTTTGCTAAACTTCAACTTCTGCTGCATGAACACATGCACAAAACCAAAGATATTTTCCTAGCACAGGCAGCTGTAATACTCAAGAGGACAGTTAAAAAGTAGGTCTGATTAAAACAGACTTCATAATAATGGAGCTTGCTGAGAGATGGTGATCACAAAAGTGCATTGATTTGTCTTAGGTACCTTGAAATATTTTTTGATCTTGGTTCCAGTTATTTGAACTAGTGTTCCATGTTTCATCTTTAGGAAAGTTTACCTGTTCATGTATCACCTGTTAAACCACAGGTATAAATTCATATTTGGAGTCACATTTTCTGCAAACCCAAATACATGTGGATATAGACTGTTATGATTAAATCTATTTCATACTTTAGTCTGATAGTCTTCTCAAAAGCTATTCTAATTATGTAATATTTACAGGAGATTAGCATATCAAAAAAGTAACTTCAAACAGATAAAGCAGTGCAAAATTTTTTTCTATTACCCATCAACACCAATTTTGTTGTTTAGTGTTTGGACAAAGATCAACAGTTTAGATCCAAGCTGTTGCAGACAGTTGGGGTGTTTAAGTCACTAGCATACAACCTATCAACATGTACCAACATGAACCAGCCAAAAATATGGGGAAAACACCTTATTTGACTTGTTTGCCAGTTTAACAATCATAGCAGGTAAGCCCACCACAACCACCCTGCGACTTTTTAATCATTACTGCAGAAAAAATCCACAGTATTTCACACCTGCCCTTGTCATATTGTAGATGGCAGAGCACCAATGAAGAAGGAACTTGAATGACTAAGGGGAAGTTTATGCACTAAGCAGGTTACAAACATACATAAGGAAGAAAGGCGCTAACCTTACAGAACAGAATAAAAATTGTAAAGCTCATCCCAGCATTCCACAATACTGCTTCATTTGGGCAGGGGAATTAAAAAAAAAAAAAAAAAAAAAAAAAAAAAAAAAAAAAAAAGGTTTTCTCAGTGTATCTTCCTACTGTACTACTGATCCATGTAAAAGAAACCATCTTCAGGCAACTCTGTCCCTAAAGAACTGGAAACTAAATGTGCTTTCTCATGTTATGAAAAAGCCTCTCCACCTCCACCTACCAGACCGTGAACTTAAAACATTATTCCCAACACTAACTCACCCATCCTCCAATGCCTGAAAATGGAAAAAAGATTTTTGTTATTGCTGTGAAGATACAGAAACTTGATCTGCCAGGCTCCTATTTAAGCTGCTTGGAATCAGAGTACTTAGTTTCATTAGTAGTTACAGGGGTGGGGTTTCCCTGACACTATATTTTTCAGGGGAATGATGGGTTTTACAGGAAACCCAAAACAAGTTCCTGTTAACTGGCCTATGATCAGATTCCTTCCTTGTTTTATTGTTTTACAAGCGAACTGTCTGCATGCTACTGATTCTCATTTAGAAGGGACATTACCATCCATTTTGCTCCTGAAAGCTTCCGTGGGATATCCTCACTGGAGATTATTTTAAAAGGACTAGGAAACTCAACACAAAGCTTAGGACCAGTTTGAATCCTACAGCTTGGCTCCTGGTAAAGAGCATTTTATTTGAAAACAAACTTTCACAAGAACTGATAATGTCTCAAAGAAAAGCTTGACAGCTTTTGCATTTCTCATGGTCTCACAACCTTTTATTCCTGATTCAAAAAAATATATATTTTGAAGCTTATCCTTACTGAATAACTGATATTACTGAAATTATGGACCCAAATGGTAACATTATTTCACTATAGATGCCAGTGTGCCCACAGACAACATCAGTAAACTGGATCTCTGTTATTAGATGGGAAGCACCATTCAATTACAGAGCTAGTTGCTAATGTTTAATAATTTTATCCGTCTTCCATTTATTTACAATGGGTGGCAGTCATCTCCATGGACTTCATTGCTCAAACAGCCCCGTGGATATCCAGTCAATAGCATATAATAGGCACTGAAAAATTAGTGCCTGCTTGTGTTTCCCAACAGGGCTGACACGGAACAAAGCTGAAATTTTCAACTTGTCTGTATAAGATCACAGAAGTCATTGATATCACATTGCATTTAATCAGCTGGATTTCTTTACTTTTTTTCTTTTCAGAAGCATACTTTATTAGAACTACATTTATTATTCATATTGAAGTTCTGGCTCAGGACTCATTAAGCTAGGCTTTCACAAAACACTGATGAAAGATGGTTCTAGATCACAGAATTTACAGTCTGCAAGACAGATGAAAGATGAATATAAAAAGCCTGCATTGAGAAATACGAGTGTTCAGTGTGCCAGAAACTGCCTCAGCATAGTGACTGCTAAATAGGTTAGACCAGTTGCTATGCTCATTTCACATCAGGTTTAAGAGTGAGCACTGGTGAGTGTCAGGTTTTCTTATGGAGAACACATTCCTTGAACTGCACCCAAGACACACCTGTCTCCCACAGAATTTGCCCCAGCTCAGTAGCTTAAGCAGCTAATTAGCCTTCAGAAAGAAATTACTGCAGTCACTTCTTAGCTCATTCAGATTTAAAATGGTGACTGAGGAGAAAAGGAAGTCTAAGTGATAAGTTGATGTACCACTTACATAACAGTTACCTAGAAATGCTGGCAAGTTTGCCTTTTTTGCCCCCCTGAATCCCTATCGCTTATAACCTCTCAATAGATTTTATCCATGTGAAGCTATTACTGGATGAGTGCTTTGATTGTGCATTTCGTTTTGTCTTCTCTTCGAAGTTTCCATACAGTTACAGACAGAAATCAATATTGCTAGTAAATCTACATCATTGTTTTCTACCATTTCTATTTAGATCCAGTAAAAGAAATTAGGATTATTATAAAGTGCATTTCTTTTGCCTGCCCTTATATTCTCTGTGGTGTCCCACAAAACTATGATAAAACTAAGGGAGGCAATTTTATCTCTAAAATTACATATTAAGCCTTCACTGCTAGTACACAGTCACCCTCGGAAGAGGCAGAAAAGTTTCTGCAATGGGTTCTGCACCTTTTTAATTAAGTTACAAAATTACTGCTCATATCCATCAAAGATGAACATGTTCTGCTGGGAAGTAAAAGTCTCCCATTGATCAATCAGTTCCTTCATTTTTGAAGACAGCTAAAATTCATGGGCATCTTTATTCCCCAAAGTCTCTTCTAAGAGACACACTACATAACCTATGGTTTTACTATGACACACACATACACTGCTTGTTCCCTTCAATATTCAGTTCATCTTCTTGCTTCTCTTCTCTTCCATTACCCTTTCCCAAATCCCTTGATTTTACATTTATGGCTGAATGAGACCCCTAAGGTTTTCAGTAAAGGATTACAGAGGAACTAGGCCTATAAGGCAGTGCAATTCAGGACTTAAATGCACAAAGAGACTCCAAGTAAAAACAAAAGCTTCCAGATTCACCGGTCCATTTCCAGAAGACACACCTCCTGCTTCTCCACAGTGGGGAGGGGGCAAAGGAAACAAATCCCAAGTACCAAAAAACATCACCAAAACACCATACTTGCAATCTCAGATCAATGCATTAAGAGGAGAATAAGGGTGGGGTTTTCAGCTCAGTTTTTCCTGAACCTTTGTAAGACACATGAGAGGGTAGAGTGAGGGAGGACAGAAAAAAAAACACACCACAGAGACACTTTATTGCATCCTAAAGCTTTTCCCCAAACTAGATAAAGGTGATAGAGAACATTTTCGTGACTGCATTCTCAGTGAAACCGGTCTTGAAAATGGCTTTTGGGGAAAACAAGGTCTCCACTACTCCTAAATGCTTCAAAATACGTTGGGTTTTTTTGGTTTTTTTTTTTTTTGGTACCACTTTCTATCGTACTATTTAAACTTTTGCTAATATAACCAAATATATGCTACTAAAAATAGAACACTTTTTCATAATTGACACTTAATGAAATCTTTCATACATAATTTAAACTGGTTAAGAGAAGAGCAACATCCACTTCCACAAAGATTTCTGCTTTTAGATGGAAATCGGGTGGAGGAAGGGAAGAAGGAGATAAAAATCATGAAATGAACAACATTGGAAGAGACCTTTAAGATCATCAAGTCCAACCATTACCCCAGGACTGCCAAGACCACCACTAAACCACGGCACTGAGGGCCTCATCTACACAGGTTTTGAACACTTCCAGGGATGGCAACTCCACCACTCCCCTAGGCAGCCTGTTCCAATGCCTGAAAACCCTTTTGGTGAAAAAAATTTTCCTGATACCAAGCTAAATCTTCCCTGGCACAGCTTGAGGCTGTTACCTCTTGTCCTGTCGCTTGTTACTTGGGAGAAGAGACTGATACTCACCTCACTACCAACCTTTCAAGCAGTTGTAGAGAGTGATAAGGTCACCTCTGAGCCTTTTCTTCTCCAGACTAAACAACCCCAGTTACCTCAGCCATTCGTCATCAGACTTGTGCTTCAGGCCCTTTGCCAGCTTCATTGCCCTTCTCTGGACACACACCAGCAACTCAGTAACTCTCTTGTAGTTGCCTGTATCTCTCTAGTAAGTGGTGTCTTTGCTGCCCTGGCAGTAGGAACCATCACAGACTTCACGACGTCCAAAACACATCTGAAGCAGTAACAGAAAATGCCTTCCTTCTTTTGAACACAAATGTGTAAATTGAGAATATGCAGTGTCATAATCTATAGTCATTGGCTATTGTCTAACATTTTAGGGCTCCTTTACAATGGAAAGGGGAAGACACAGTGTTTGTCTTACGTAGACAATTTTTTGCATTTGTATTCTCAGTAAAAACTGCTTTTTAAAACTCATTTCTTCATTTTTCTTACACAATGAACTTATTTCAACAAGCATATTATCCATTAATAATTTCAGGTTTAAAATACACAAGACACTTCTGTAGAGGAAAACAACAGCATTCTGGCATATATATAAATTGTTTCTTTCTGTAAAGAAAAGCATTCACATTTCAACTTGTTCTTTTCTAGTGGGTAAAAATAAATAAATTAATAAATAAATGAAATTTTATCTTGTTAACCTTAGAGAGAGGCTGAAGGACTTTTGTTGTCTTTGCTCTCTTTATTCTCTCTACTGAATGCCAGTTTTGAGATGCTTATGAAAAGATGCTGGTCTAACATTAAAAGATTGCCATCACACCTTCCAGTGGCAGACCTGTGTGTAAATATGTAACTTGGACATGGTTATCAAGAATATTCTATAAAATATATACACGTGTATGTCATTTGTTTTTTTGTTTAAGGAAGTTTGTGGTTTAATAAACTGAATACACAAGCAGTCACTTTATCACTCTGTAAATCAGATACCTTGTTGCAGGCACAGTTGCTTAGATACAGAGTAATCGGGGTAAGTGAATAAATCACATTATCAATAACATTCACAATTGCATCCTATTATAGAAACAGTCAATTGAAGTAATTTTTAGATTAGTTAGAAAATAGACATTTAAAACTTACTGGGTAATATGATATGACAAATAACTGAATTAAATGAACATTAGTAGACATTTTAAGATTTGTTCATTGCAGATACATTGGTCACACTGTTGCTCTCTTTACAACAATAATTGCAGGAACCACTCATGTAAAGTATCTCTCCAGTCACTTTGAAATAAACACTCAACCAGATGCTTCATAAATTGTTATTCTTGATGCAAGGTAGAGCCTTACACAACAAACTTTCAATGTGACCATCTGAAACCATTCTGCTTGCATTGATTTTAGTGCATTTGACAACAATAAGACTGACGAGATGGAGAAGGTTCATCTTAGAGGAGAAATGATAAGAGACAGAATAGAAGTGCCCAAAATAACATACGGTAGAGAAAACACAAATTAGGCACTTCTAATTGCTGTGCCTCTTAATGCAAGAGCAAAGGCCAATCAATGAAACTGAAAAGCAGACATTTTAAATTGATGAAGGAAATCTTTTTACACAAGCTATAATTAACATGTGAAAATCACTTCCAGAAGGTAGAAAGCCTCACAGCTTATTGGAGGAAAAAAAAAAAAGTTCATGGATAGTGAGAACATCTATTTGTATTTAACAGGATAAATAAATTGATCATTGATTGGTGGAAGCAATAAAGGGGTCTCAGGAAACCAATTTTTAATAACAGCAACTTATTCCATCCTCATCAAGCAAAATAATTGAGATCTCTTACAGCTGACCACTGACAAACAGCTATTTGGCTACACAGGTAATTGTTTCCAGTTGATATAATACTTTGGAGCTCACAGTCCTGCAGACAGCATCTATAAGGTCATTGATCTCATTGATTTACCCAGTGAGAGGAAGAGTCACTCTGAGGACTTTGCTACAACATACGCAATGGCAATGATAGCTACTGTTCTTTCAGAGACAATCCTGAACTCCAGAATAAATTAATAATAAAACTCACTTTTTGTCTCTTAATTTTAAAGGGAGAAAAGCACGAGGGCAAGGACTGCTAACTGAGCAACCCAGTTGGAGCCCCAAATCAGAAAGGAGTGTAGACATTTCCCTCTAGGCAGGGAAGACTGCCTTGGAGGTCCAGGGAGCGTCCACAATTACCTAACTTGTGACTCAGGTACAAGCTTAGAATTTTATTTTAGTAAATTCACATAAATGGAAAAGGAGGTGAAAGCAATTAAAGCAACTGCACAAAGTAAAACCTAAGCAGTTCAGAAGAGCTAGTACTTTTTCATACACCCCAAGATGTACAGTAACAAATCACCCAGCTATCACAGACAAGTCAAACTATGCTTTCATTTTAGGTCAGAACACATTGACTGAAGCTCTCAAGGGCAAGAACAGAGATTTTAATCTCCTGAGCTCTGCTGAGGACTACGTACTTCACAGCAAAGCCACTGTGCTGTCTCTTGCTCTGTGTATGTTCAGCTACCTCAGCTTAGGTGAGAGGCCAGAGGACATTTCTCCCACATCAGGGAGCCCATGTAAAACAGGCACTAGGCTCTCTCCAGGCTTAGAATAGCTACTTCCTCTTTCTTCATGTCACCGCTAATCAAAGTATATACATATACACAGACACTTCATTCTTTCCATGTATTATGGGCTAACGTATCTTGGGAATTCCCAAGATTTTGAATTTATAATTCATCTGGCCTGTCAAGGATATTCTAGCAATCTCCCAATGGAGGCAGAGATTTCTTAACTGAACAAAGGGAAAACTAGATTTCTAAAATTATCCATGTTAGAGGTAAGTGAAGGAATGTATGTGCAAGGTGTTTTCAGCACCTTCAGCCTTTAAATGGTTTAAGGCTAGTTTGACTTAAGACGAGTGTGACAATAGATGTCTTTAAAACAATGTTTAATTGATTAGGATACACAGGTCAATAAAAGCAGACAATCAGAACAATTTAAACATCCAGCTGAAACTTTATTACATTAACAGTCTGAACATCAATCCATCTCTACTGCAAAGTGAGAGTACATGACCAGTATATGACTCACAACCATAATTAATCCATTATATGTATTTTCTTTACTGACATAATCTTCCCTCAAGATAACAGGAAATCACTCAACTCAGGGCTGCAAAGATTTCAAACTTCCCTTTTGCCCCAGGAAAGATAGTTCACCAATAAGCCCCCAGGTTTCTGGTTCTGAAAACTGTCCTTTTGACCTCTGTATCTCAGGTGGTGTTTCAGCTATTCCCTTACCTGCCACTGAGGTAGGACTCCAGGTATAGAGAGCTGGGCAACACACAAAGAACCTCACAAACCATTCTGCCAGTCATCTCCCAACCTCTTCTGAAAATTGGATTGGCTAAAAGAAGTATTAGCAAACTGTAGCCCAAGTTGTCCTGTAGAAGTGATGCCTACATACGCAAGTATATGGGACACTGGAAGAAGTAAAGGGGCGCTAGGTTGGTATTAAAGTTTGGCCGTATCATCTCTATTAAAATCAATAATAGAGAAGATTGAATAAAGAACCCTAACAGGTAATGCATCATAAAATAAAACATAGAATGCAATACCTGGAAAGCTCTTTTCCTATGTAACTACTGACATACAATTAAATGGCTAAAAATCCAAGAGGAAACAAAGAAAACAGAAAAACGTACCTAAATGCAAACATGGTTGTAAGTGATGGGATATTCTGGAACATTCCTGCCTTGATCTGTGGGCCACTTAATGTGCTGTACCTCCCACCTGTTCCTCTATCTGTGCTCAAGCAATGCCCCAAACTCTGAGTGGAGGGTAGTGAAACACTTCAAGCTGACAATTTTTACAGAAACTACTTTGATGTTAATTAAAAAGGAAATTCTACTGTCAGCAACTATTCTCCCCAACCCACAGAAACAGCTTCTCATTTCACCATAGAGAGCATCTTCATCATCTCTATCCACCTCAGCTTAAGCAAGGAAGTTGGCTGCACAGTTCAAATAAGAACAGCATGCAGAATAAAGCTAATTCCCTTTGCTGCTCAGTGTTGCTACTGAACAGAAACACCTGCAACTGTGCCAAAATTTAACATGTATCAATTATCTATAATCTGAAGCAAAAGAACAATTTGCTTTTTTCCCACTATTATGCTTCCCTTCACTTTTGAGCATGAAAGGAAAACAGTACTTAATAGTTGACTGACATGACAAGGAAAGAAAGGATGCTACCATTCTCCTTTCTTCAAGAAAAAGGGTGAAGATTATGTCAAGCTGCATATTTCTTACTATTACAAAAGCAGTACGAATCCCCTTTATCTTACAGGCAATGGCTATACTCCACAGCAGCTGCAATACTGTCAGACAAATAATGATTTACCACATTAAGCAGCTAAAATTAAAGGAAGAACTGCCCTTCAACATCAATGAAGTTACTTAGGAGAATAAAAGTTTTTAAGCCATGTATTTATTTTTTTTATCTTTTCCACCTAAATTAGACACAGTATGTTAACTGTGCCTCATGTCATTGCTAGCAATTGCTTTCAAGAAAAGATTGACAGTAAAAAAAAGAAAAATCCCAAAAGTTATTATGCAAGACCTTGAATGAGGTAAAGCTTTACTATTTTCAAAAGCATTTTCAAGAAAGTATAGCTATAGTTCTTCATTCTGTGTTTCTGGACAACAGCTAGAGTTGCTTTAATTAAGGATCTACAGGTACATTTCTGAGCATTAAAGGACTCCTCCCACTCCACCTCCCCAAGATGGACTGTTCTAAACGTGAAAACTGAAAGGAATGGAATGATGCATAGATTTCCAATGTTATAAAATAAACTCCGAGAGAGAAGATAAAGGTCTAAGGTAGAGGAGCAGCACCATTTTCTAGAGTGAACTATGTAGTATTGGTCAATGTAACAACAGAACAATGACTTTAAAAGCACTTTAAAGCCTTAAATAGTGTGCTTTCATAATGAGGTAAAAGGATAGCATGTTTCTATCACTGCTTTTTAAAAATACAAGTAAGTCTTGTGTCCCACTCTCAAATCTGAGCTCTGCTTTGGAGTGATGCTACCCTGCCCCATTTGCGCTGTATCAAAGTATTTGACAGTTCTAGCTTCAAGAAGATGCACAGATGACTTACCAGGAATGACAGACTTTGATAGGACACTGCATTTCCTCTACTGTTCACACATACAATTTATTGTTTTCATCTATTTGCACATTTCTTTAATCACAATTTATTTTCAAGAAAAAACTAGCAGTTTAAACTCTAAAATAAAAGTAATCTGACTGTAGATATCAGAATTAGAAAAAGAAAACTACCTGTTAATTTTTTCCTCTGCAGAGCTTTACTAAGATTTAATGCCCATGTTGACACACACCGCCACCCCCCCAGCCCCACCCCCAAGGTAAATTTGATATTGCTTAATAATAAAAAGAAATCTGCTTCTCACATTACACTAGACTCGAGGATAAGGCACAGCATCCTAAAAACACACACTTCTGCCGAACAGTCACTTTTACCAAATGACTGAAGCCTGATAGCGGGATCATTAGTTATTCTTATGGGACAACCCTAGCCAGACATAACAGAACAAGAAACAACACATTTCTCAATTTACAATCTGTTACAATAATATGGATGCATTATGAATGGGCAATAGCTTTACAAGACAGCATATTACTTATTCATTAGACCATAAGATCTTCATAAAAGCAATGCTCTGAAAGCTGCCTTTCTGTTTGCCCTATCACGCCCAAGAGAAAGAAACAAATGTTAGTTCATGGGGAATTCAAAGAGTTAAATTTGTTTCTTTTAAAAGATACTCCATTTCATGTGAGACTACTGATTTGCCATAGCATTTTAAGAAAGCCCAAACTTTGCCCTCCTCTCCCCACTTTTAGTTTCCTTAATTTTTAGTTAGGCAAAGTGCCATGTGCTAAAATGTTTAAAATGGGTCTTAAAACTGGAACTTAAACCCTAAGTTTAATGCCACAGGAAAAAAAGACTTGGCACCACGCAAGTTACTGTGTCACCTCACAGAGGAACTAGAGCAAAGAAATCTACAGTTACTTTAAGCTTTCATTTGCTTGCCCTGTAACAGCATTTAGATGATTTCACTTAATTGATTGCCTTAAAATGGATAAATCCAGCCAAAGTGGATTATGTTATTTATTGTCCTTTACTGTGTAGAATACAGCTCCTGATCAGAATAATCACATCATTTATCTCCACAACATTTCTTAGTTTTTTAGCACATTTCAGAACACAGCATTTCTTAGCTACTTGAGCTAAATTATACCAACAAAGTGCTATCCTCCTGGAGATTCCATTTCATTTTCACAAATACACAAAAACTGGCCACGCTAGAGTAATTTGTGGCTAGCAAAAGCACATAGTCCCTACAGAACTGTATCTGAAACTTTTCCAAGTGCACAACTCTTAAAGCATACTAGCACCAACTACCCTGTTACCACATGTTTAACAAGAGGTTAAAAACCATTAAGCTACTTTCAAGTTAAAAAATAAAAACAATGGATATCTAAGATTTAAGATACATAATATATAACATATATACGTAGCAGTAACCAGGTTTATGACTAACATCACTTTATTGTATTATCTGTTTAGAGAAACCACCTTTTTATTTTTAAAAATCATAACATTTTATGCACAGTGAACAACTGAATGGCCTGTTTTCAAAGGTATAGGCTTTGTATCACATACAATCAAAATATAAGACTACACTGCAGTCATGACAAAGTACAAGGTTATTGGCTCATTTTACAGCCAAAATAATTACAGACCATTATGAAACTGCTTCATTTAAGAACTTCTGGCAAATTTATTAACTGAACCATTTAAACATTGGATTGATCTCTAGGAAACTGCTGGCAATAAATTAAATTATTAAAGTAGTATTTTGCAATCTATGTCTGACAACTCTGAAGTAGTTTCCATTATTTAAGCAAATACAAAGAAACCTCCTGGCATATTAGAGGGAAGCTAAAGGCCAAACAGTTTGTGATTAAAGATCAGGAGTACATTTATGCAATTTTAGAAAGTATAGCTACAGTACATGCATTGTAAGCAGCAAAAAAGAGAGTTAAGGTACCACAAGGCTTAAAGAAAAATGATACAGTGTTTCCAAGTTTTACATATTCCATTTGAAAAACACTGAGTAAAATCTGCTATCAAGAATTTTAGTGCATTAAAACATTTTCTGTAAAACAGACAATGTATTAGACATCTTCAGAAAGAATATACTTTGAGAATATTTCAGAGAAAATCAAGATTCTGCTCACACAAGCTGAAGAGGTCGGAGAAGTGCTGCTTGGCATCACACTACGTTCTCCAGGCTCAGCTTGCTAATTGCATTAGACGCTAAGCATGTCTAACATACTGAGAGACACAGGAAAAAAACCTTGCAGTTGCCTTTTCTAAGAAGTGCATCACACTGTAGCCTCTGTTACAAAACCTCGTTATGGAACAAAAAGCCTCAACCCCCCCACTTCCCACAAGGGGCTTCAATCCGCACTTCCTTCCCTACACATTGTTGGGAGCACCTGCCACCCTCCTGTGTGGCAGCCATGCTATCCCCAAAGTGAAGAAACAAGTTTCATCCAGACTTGGAGGCAAGTAAGCAAGAAAACAAAAAAGCCCAAACCAACTGGAGTATTAAAACAAAGACCACAGCTGTTCTGGGTACAGACCTTTTCCCCAAGACTGCACACTTTTGACATTAAGCACATGGATCATAGGATTAAATTCCAATCATTGTTCAGATACGCAAGAAGCATTCCCTATATATTGAAAGTAATAAAACACTGCATCACAAGTGCAAGCCTCTTCTGCTACACAGTAAACCTCTGCCCTCTCCCTCTGTCTAGTTCCACCTACCCGCAGGCATTTCAGTGTGAAAGCTTTCAAGTGTACTGGTTATATTTAGAAAGAACTAATCCAAGAGCAATGATTTCAAAGGACATAATTAAGGAATGTAAAAACAGGCAATACCACTAGACACAGTTAGGGAAGCTAATCAACAGGCTATTCCCAAGTTCTTTCCTAGTGTTTTATGTCATTCAAGTGACAGTGTTTCACCATTTTGCCTTTAAAAAAAATAGTACCCCTACTCAGACAGGTTGTAGGGTTTGTTTGCTTTTTAAACCAAAGTGTTTTCTGCTACTTGGTTTCATCCCCTGCTTCTAGTTCCACTGCAGTAAAAAATCAAGATATCCACTTAAAAAGTGAAAACAACCTCACAAACAAACCAAACCACCAAAACTCTCATTTGTTACAGGAAAAGAAACCACAGGCATACATATGAAAAATGGCATTCTTAAACTAAAGCTCACTAAAGAGCACGTTACAACCCTATAATCCTGTCACCCAAAGTTGCTGCCGAGGAAAGCACCCAGAGCAGACAAGCTCTCAGTTCATTAAGTCAGCCCTGTAAAACACACTGGTCTCATTAACATTAAGCCTGTAACACCCACCTTTTTACAAATGACATATTCTATGCAGACATATTTCACTACATGTTGCTTTATCAAATTAGCTACATTCCCAATATGTTTTACTACTGGTACCTATGAAAATAGATTCTTTTCTCTAGGTTAGACTATGGAAGAAAAAAGTGGTCTCCAGACAAGTAAAACAAGCTACTTTATCAAAAAAAATCCATTTGCCTTGATGTAAAACTGACTATACAACATTGTATTGGATGCTTTCACTTGAATTCAGGGATAATTTTCTAACCCTTTCATAAGACACTTCTCATTTTCAGATCCATATACACTGTAATACTGACAACAGCTTTTGCTTTCTATCCTCCTCTATTCATACATTCCCCAGTTTGAGCTGCTCTGGAATTGTACGGTCATACAATAAGTCATATTTCAATCTCCAAAATCTTATAGCAAGAAATTAAATGTTTTGTTGGAAGAGGGGGATTTTTAGATACAAAAAGAAGCATTTAACACATAAGAATCTCTGTCCTCCTTTCCTAGCTTTATTTTAAAAAAATCTGGCCTCCCAGATATAAAGTGGCACACTTGTAGTATATAATCAAACAGATTTGTAAGACAATGGCTATTTTTGGATGCAGAGTCAGTTTTAATTAGAACGCCCTAAATTTAGGACCTCAGATTACAGACAGAATTTTATGGCCTTCTTCCCAATAGATTCCTAGCACTTGCTTGTCTTTTTCAAATACACTAATGTCTGTGCCCTGTAAGGTATGTGGAAATTTAGCTGACCTCTTTTTAAATTGTGATGAAATTGCCTCATCAAGATTCAAAAAGCCCTCACCTCTCCTAAAGCACTTTATTCACTAAATACAGCTTTTGAACCTTAATTCCTCCATTTTAAATTAAATCTGCTAAATTAACACTGAGCATGTCTCTGCAAACAGCTCACTAATGATAGTGCAGATGAGATGTGTTGACTTTCAATGCAAAATTTATCCTGAGCAGAATCCCTGAACAACAGAGTATCCATGGATACCCAGGTCCCCCATCCCCCTCGCTACCTAAGTAAACTCTTCAGTTACAGTTTGCTCACTTAATTAGTTCAAAGACTCATAACAAGCCATTTTACCACAGCAGAAGAAAACTGGCAAGTTAGAGCTGAAAGCTAAGCTAAGGGCACACCAGACTGCAAGCAGCGTTTGCTGCTTGTAGCAGTAATTAATTACTTGTTTAAGTGCAGAACAAGCTAGTTTTGAAGGCAAATAAATAAGGCTTATAAAAATATTTTTGTCATCAGAATTAATGAGAAGAACTGTAATAACAAGAAAATCATAAAGAAAGCCATGGTAATGCAGAGAGTACTGGTGTCCTTCTGTGCGATAAGAGTCCCATTAAAGCTAAAGAAGAAACAGACAGGAACATCCTATCAATTTCAAAATAGTTTTCGGTACAAACAGTAGAAATTGGTATTTGATACTTTAAAGATTCACAACTGGAGGGAGCTGTTAATCATTTTAAACAATTATATCTTGACAGATACAAGTGTAGTCCTCAGTTGAGATAACTAAAGTGAATTAATTTTAATTTTTTGTTCAGTTTGTTTGTGTTTGCTTTTTTTTTTTTTTTAAATAGAATACCATTTACAGAAGTAAAATATCTGGTGGCTAACTGCATTAGACCATAAATCCAGGTTTGATTCACTATTACTTTTTCTGCCAGAAATCGCACAGGACATTTTTCCAACCCTTGACTGACAGTTTGAGCAGCTCTATTTTTGTCAACCGCTATGATTCACCTCAAAAATATTCTCCTCGGAACAGTTACTATGTTGAAAGTAACAGCTTCAGCTTGGGAACATATTGGAGACTCCATCTTTTACACAAGTTTCTGGAGCAGTATTATGCATAACAGGTCTATAAAGCCTGGATCCATCTGCAAGTGCAGATTAGGTTAAAGATAAACACACCTCTGTCAATCAGCTGTATTCACCAGCCAGGGATACACTGCTCTTTGCTTTCCTTTGACAGACACTCTCAGCAACTGTACTACCAGTTTAAACTTGTGATACTCTCATGCATTCACTTCTCATTACTGCCGTCTCTTAGCACTTCCATCACTGAAGCCTGAATATATCTAATACAACTCCTTAACCTGTCACAGTCTTGAAGTTTTTTCCCCATTTGTTTCCAAGATACCTAAAATATACCCAAGAGAAACAGCTCTTGGGCATTTGTGGTATTTGAATTGATACCTTCACATACAACTCAGGTTTACAGTGGTATCACCACCCTCCCTTACAAAATTTTCCATCATAAAAAAAAGTTGAAGTCCTGCTAGATAACAACCACAAACAGTGTATTGTCACCTCTGAAAGAGGAAGGTAACATACAGAGAAAAACCCTTTTTCCAGAAGTAATGAAACTGGTGAAGACAAATATCCGAGAACTGCACTCAGTAACAACTCTATCATAGTAAGGGATCCCATAAATACTGGGCAGCATGTGTATCTCCACCAGAAGGTAGAAAGTGCATGTTAACTGATCCACACAGATACTTTTCTGTTGCTACTGATTAATAATCCTTTGGATTAGAAGCTAAAGAAGAAACTACATCCATTTTAGATTTCAGCTAATATTTATAAGCTTTCTCAAGTAGAGACTCTTGACGTCAGATAGGCTGGACTTGACTTTAAAGGAACTTTCCAATCTACTTGATTCTATGATTCCTCAAAATATCACTTTAAAGTAACTGAATTCAGCCCTCAATTAAAACTTTAGTGAACTGAACTGCTTAGTTTGCCACAGTTATTTCACAAGTTCATATAATGAACAGTGATGTACAAAAACCAGTTTAAATTCTAAATTACCACCTAGGACTGAGCCTGGACAAAGCAGACACCTGAGCTCAAGAGAAGAAATTTACAGGGAGTTTCCAACTAATGGTCAATTGCAAAATCAACATAAGAAGAAACATAAAAAAGAACTTGTAAGAAGTTATTAAGGCAGCAGCATCACTATTTTTAAGACAGTGTCCTTCTACTTTTTCCTAAAAAAATTAGCATGGGATAACTAATAATCACATAATTAAAAAAATTAACACCTGTCAATCCCCAAAGGCCACCTGGATTACAGCCGCATCTCAATGTTCAAATTGTGTATGTGAATATATCTGTTCCTAAGGTTCAGAGATGCTGTACAACAGACTTTGAAGGAGAAAAAAGACAGTTATTAAAAAAACAAACAACAAAAAAACACAACAACAACAACAAAAAAAAAAAAAAAAACACAAAACATACAGAGTTTATAAATTATTCTGGAAGTGGCAAATAAAAGTTTTCACACACATACCCTTTTTAACTAGGGTTTGCTCTAGTAAATCAATGAAGACTGCAAAATACCATTAGGAAAGTCAATGGACTAAAATTCACATAATCATGGAAAGAAATAACACACCTTACTTTAACATCAGTGCAATTTTTCTACAATATTCTCCACCATACAAAAACATTAAGTTCCAGTAAAACATTTGAAAGGCCAGATTATTTTTTTTTTCCTTTCATTATTAAAATAACTTTTTTAATATTTAAAACCCACTGAAAGCACCTATATTTAACTCGTTCCTTCTAGTCTCCCCACACTTTATGCAGAACTGCTAGAATTATTCCTGTGGACTCTGGGCAGTGTTGGGAGCTGAAGCAAACACAGCTCTGCCAGGCATAGACAGCAACTGAGTGAGACTGATAAAGCCATAAAGAAACTAAACTCTGCTGGGACTGGGCCTGAATTGTCAAGGTTTTCTGGCAGAGGACCAGTGCCTTTTTCACTTTGTCTTGTATAAACTTACTGACACTAACCAGGGCTGGGTTTTGAGGTTGGTTTTTTGTTTGCCTTTTTTTAATTGATCAAGACTATAAATTAAACACAACTGAGATGTTAACGTGAGTCCAGCACACCAGGGTAGACAAGACTTCCATTAGGCATACATGCAGTCCTATTTGAACACAACACAAACACTCAAGCATATAAACATTTATTTCTGTTCCAGAACAAACATGCAAATTGACAAAAGTGTGTGTGTGTGTAAAGGTTCTTATACACAATGAATAAATAATTTATATTTTATTATGAGCTTAACATAGCATATTCCTAGTATTAGCATTGATCAGCAAAAGAAGACTTGTTTAGCCAAATTATTTTTAGTTTAACAAGAACATCAAACAATTAAGGTCTGCAATCCCACCACACTGAGAACTTCACAAATACTCAAAGACCACTGTTTAGAGTTGAATGAGAGAAACCAAAAGACAAAAAAAGGTCTAATATGTTCAGCCAAGAAGACAATTTGCTTGACTTTGAGGGGAGGGCTTCTTTGCAGACAAATGCCAGAGGACACACACAACCCGTAAATTACATCTAGAGTAAAGATACATGATAACATGATGGTTAAAGAGAGACAGCAGCAAGGGCTGAGAAAAAGGAAATGGATATGCAAGTAGCACAGCAAGCAAGCAAACTATCCAAAAAAGAAACTCCAGTGAAAAAATAATATAAGCAAACAGAAAAACAAACTACCAGCATCAAAAAGGCGCAGAATAATACTGCATCTCCTCTTCCTCCAAGCAGTACTTTGTTGGGATGCACTTCTCTCTTACAGCCTCAGGCGGGTCTGAACAACAAGATCCTATAAGCAGATAGGTCCTATAGCCCAGAAGGTGACAGCCTTCAACATACCACTGAGGTCCAGAAGAACTGCAAGGAATTCCTAAGACACAGCATACATTTCCAGACATGCTACAGGGCATGCAGACTTTGGTTTCTCATTTGTTAGCCACTGACCAGTTGTGTATTAGTTGCAGCTGTTACTAACTTTCATTATGGGAGGGAGGCACAAGGGACACAGTGATGGAATGGTTTTGCATTTTTCTTCTTTCCCTCACCAGAACTTCCCCCCATCATGGTATCTGTCAAGGTCAGAGAGAACATGCCTGTTTGATTAAGAGCATGAAATTATAGAAAGTTTGTGATTTCACAGTACTGGGTGATTAAATCTTTTTTCCCCTGAAGAAATCCATTAAAGAAGCACACAGTATTTGCACTGTGGGCATCAGAGCCCCAAGATGGTGATGCTGAGCCAGCACACCACATCATTTGTTTCCACGTAGACATTATACAAAGAAAGAAAAGCAAAGACTTTCAGAGATGCAGGATACTGGGCACTTGTCGATATTACCATTTTAAAAGCACAGAGTACTTGCTTTTCCTCTTTCCTTCCTCTTCCCTATTCTTTTTAAGAAATTACAAGTTTAAACAAAACCTTCTAATTCTCCTGTACTACTTTTAACAGAACATGCAACACCAGTCAGGAAGATCAAGTCATTAAAAGCCAGTGAGTTTAAGCTCAACTAGCAGTGCCCTGGGAGAGTCAAAATCTCCTCCCCAGACAATCACTGTCTTGACTTTCCAACAGCCTTAGATAACCACAGAGAAGCATGGGAACAGCACAGCATAGGGAGGGCAGACAGAGCAGTGAGGGGGATCCTGTATGAACAGACACACGGAAATAGAGGGTGGGAAAAAAATACATGGGGTAGTGAACAGGTGCTCTGGTAGTGACAGGAAACAATCACCCTAGTCAGCTCAGCATGAACACCTGAGATAGGCATCCAGTGACCCACAGCAAGACTAGGGAGTGCTCTTCTGCAGAGATAAAACTTGAGAACCGTTCACAAGCTACTTCCCATTCCCCCTGCTACTTCCACATTTACCTCCCTATTCCCCACTGGTCTTCACAGCACAGCTTCATAAGTCTCTAAGCTCAGGCCCAGAAGCAGCAGAACCATTTCTTCATCTTTTCTGTTTACAGTCCTGCCCACAAACGCTTCTTATTCACACTATGTGCAAGAACTCCTGCGGCGGTGAAAACAAAAACAAAAAAGGTGTCAAAACACAAAAAAAAAGTGAATGGGAGTTTCAGGTGGAGACTGAAACAGAAGGAAACTGAAGTTGATAGCAGGGATTTTCACAGAAGCAAGCAAAGTGAGAGAAGGGAGGCAGAACCTTGACCAGAAACTGTAAAAAAGAGCAAACCTGCCTTGACTGCCACTCAGCTTGCTGACTAGAGGAATGACTGAAACACTTCTGGGCATACTGCAGGACACTTAGAAAGTAAATTAGGTCCAAATCCTAGAATTCCCATTACTGAGATGAACAGATGAGGTAACTTTTAAGCAACACCTATAATATAGTTGTGTTTCTATCCATAAATAAACTAAATCAGAAATAAAGACGCTGAATTGCTGCATAGCACACTGGAGGCAGAGAGTAAAGCTGAAAGAAACATGTAGGAAAATGTAGGAAAAGCTACAGAAAGGAAATTGAAATTGTTCAAAGATAAATTCAACTACACTTCTAGCAAATATTCTAGCAATAAAGCTAGCAAAACTGAGAAAAGGCCAATGTAGTTATACAGGAAAATACAGCAAATAATCAAGACCTATATAATAGATATAGCATAAAAATACTGGGTATACAAGAAAAAGATAAATGGTAAAGAGACTGAAAAATGACAGTTGAAAAGGTAGACCACAAAAGTACACTTGCCCAACATGTTCTGAAAATATATTTTCAAAGTACTTAACTACAGCAAGTTGGAAAGAAAGGATATATAAAAGTAAGGTTTGAAGGATGGCAAAAGGCAACTTTGGCAGAAGCGTTAAAAACAGTTATTTCCCCTCTCAAAAAAGATTAAGATCCAAGCAGACTCCGGAGTTGTACTCCTTGTTTCTATCCATTTGAGTTCAATTGGCATATACATATATATATATATATATCTATCTCAAGGGCAATGAAATATTCCACTACTTCTCATTTTTAGTGGCCTCCATTCAATTTATTATATTGTGATTGCACAAACACACCCCTCATTGACTGACAAGCTCCAAACACTAGAATGTTGAACCATATTTTTGACATTTATCAGAAGTATTTCTGGACTATTTCTGGAAAGGACAATATAATTAGTTCTGGACTTAATTTAATCCTGCCCAGATAATAATAATGTCATGGTGATGACCTTCAGTCATAACTGTCAGCTGTCCAGCGATATCACTACTCTGTTATTTGCCATCAGTTTAAACTCCCTCACTTTCAGCTTGGGTGGAACCAGCCTGTGTGATGTGATATATTAGCCTAGAGCAACGGTGCCGTTACTGGATTTGCTTTTTATTGTATTAAAACATTCCTTATTTGGGATAAAATTTTTATAGCTTTCTAAACAAGTAATCCTTCCAATATAACCAAAAGAGTTAAAGTAAATTACATCAAGTCCTTAAATGTATTTAATAATTTAATATTAATAATTTAATAATAAATGTATTTAATAATGGTATTATTACCATTTTTTATAAACCTCTACCAGAATACAAATGCAAGGAACATACTGACTCTCCTCTACTAGGTTGTTGTTTTGTTTGCTTTTTGAAAACCCTAGAAGTTGTACATACCTCTCCTTAAATAAACACTGTTTTCTTCAGACCAAATCAATGCTCACCAGGGCAATTATCAAAAGCATCAGAGCATTAGCATCATACTCTGAAGCCACGGATACATGGCATCCTCTAAGGGTGAAGGGAGAGCTCTTATTTGGCGGCAGAAGCCTTGTTATTTGTGAAAACTAAGCATTTCTGACCAACTGCTGAAGAGCAAGCCAGGTAAATTCTGATTTTCTGCAGATATTAATTAGTTTACTTGAAGATTTCTGCTTTCTATCTTAGTAAACTCTCTGAAAAGCCTAATTCAACTACCTGAGAACCTGGTATTTATCTCTAAACTAAGAGTGGCTTATAACAATGTCCTTGCAAGGGTTTCGATCTGCAGTCAAAGGCATTCCTAAGTGTGCCATACAAAGGTTTCTGATACTTAACAGGGTTTCTTTAGCTCCGAAGAATACTAATTAGTACTTGTGAACTAACATTTGAAATTAGATTACAAATACTTCTGCAACATTCACTTTTTCTGCTCAGGCAGCTTTGAAGCTTACTTGTCAGAGCATCCACTGAAGGAGGGTTGCAGACACAAGCAAAACATGCACTCACATCTGTAAGATTTCCCATTTCCACAAGATTTGGCTAGATGCTCTGCCTACCTGCCAAACCCCTATCCTGACTGTCTGTTAACAGGCAGGCTCAGACACATCACTTCCATTGCTGTCCAAAATAATTACAAAAGTGCATCACCATCCTATCCCAAAGAGTTGACATCCTTCAAGCTGTCACCACTCCAGCACTTCTTAAAAGCTTACTGCTGTATGCCTCTGTGGCAGATGCTTGCAACATGGAAGTTGCTAGTATTTTTGGACAGTTGTCTATCAGTAGTAAGCACTGTGGGGCTAGCATTACCTTTTCCTTCTTAGTCTGGCATAAGAAATAGACAGCTTAGCTGCTGAATATGTTTACTTCTCTTTCCACACAGCAGCAGTACTCTCCCAATATCCCATGCAGGACAAAGGAGATCCCATCTACCATCCAGATTTCTACACACTGGTAAAAAAAAAAAAAATTATTTTTTTTTTTGGGCAGGGGGGTTGTTGGGGTTCTTTTTGTTTGTTTGTTTTTTGGGGGGTTGTTGTTTTGGGATTTGGTTGTGGGTTTTGTTTGTTTGTTTTAATTTCTGGATTTTTACATTCATCTCACAATTTCTTTACTCACTGTTGAGACAACTGGAGGCCAGGTGCTTAGTGCTCTTTAATTATAACAGTACAAGGGAACCATCCCAAGATCCCTAGGCTGAGTGTGCAACACCCTCACCTGTTTTCAGAGTAAGGAATTGGCAGTACCTTGGACACTGCTTCTTGAAACTTGTGTCATGCCCTTGAAGGGAGACTTGCTTAGGTCTTGTGCTTTAAGAGAACTGAACACATACTTATTTGAAAAACATCTAAGCACATAAACATTATTAAATCATGGGTATCTGTGCAGTTTTTTATCTTCAGGGTTTATTTCTTAGATGTTTTTCTGTGTTTGGAACTTTGTTGTCATACTGCCTAAGAAACACAGACTATAAACTAAGCTGAATTACTTACCAATATGACCCTCTCTTGAGAATGCTAAGAAAAGGTACCTACCTGTAAGACATTGATTTAAAAAGCTAAAGCTAGATGCTATTTCTATTTTTAAAGGACAGAAGATACTTAAAATGGCAGTTCACAAAGGAGACAGAAAAGCAAGCATTCAATTAAGCAGACTAACTTGTATCCAGATGTCTTTTTATTCACAGGCAGGTACCTGCACAGGTATTTTCAGCTTCAACTGCCTAGTTAGAAAATTGTTTCTTTTAAATCCCAGCAACTCCAGCTTAAAACACACTGCAATATCCCGAATATGACTTTTTAACATAAAGATGTATTTTCAGCTTTAATGGGAAGCATAATGAGCTAACAGATTTTAATCAGATGTTGACAAACAGAAAACAAAACCAAACAGGATGCAGTGGATTTTTTTCTTTCCTACTTATCCCCATCCTCAAAGCAGATTACTTGTCTTAGAATCTCTCCAGATCCAGCTACTCACCATCTTCTGCCACAGTACTAAGATAAAAAGTTGAAAAAAGCCAATCAGGTCTTACAGTGCTTCAATTCACACACCTCACAGATGCTTTCTAGTTTCTAAAAGGTTGCTCTGTACTGTTCTGGTCATTCTACTATTAAAAAAGGACATTACTTAAACTATGACACTTCTATAGAAGACAATCAAGCCAATACAAAGACTGAAAAATCAGAGTTATTTAAAGTTGCTGGGAAGAATAGCTCAATTCTCTGGAAGAGTACAAATTGGAAGTGGCCTTCACTGAGTTCTGCTTCTGAGGGGAATAAAGAGTACGAACAGCTCTAGGACAGGAGCAGAGCCAAGGATCATCTTGAATTGGATTTTAATGGGTTTTATTTTTCATAGTCAAGTTCATATAACTACTAGATTAACAAAACAAACAAACAAAAAAACCCAACAAAACCAAAAAAACACAACAAAAAACACCAATCAAACCACACTATGCTAAAAACAAATGTACACAAATTCTTAACACTTGCCTGGAATAAGACCATTAACATTCAGCTAATGTAGAGTAAACACAGTGGGTGGAGGAGAATGATTCTAAAAGGGATATGGGAAAGTGAGAAGCACATCCTTATTTTCCCCAGTATCCATCAAAAGAGAAGTTATGAACTACTTGACCACAAAAGTTAATTCTTTATCCCTATGGATGACTACAGTTTCCTCACACACCAAGAACTCTTTCTGGCTCATCTCTTTAACTGGAAAAACCCTAAGACCATGCAGCATAAAAAACCCATGCTGTCAGGCATAGCCAACTACAAATGTTGGCAACTAAATGTTTGCCTCTACCAACAAAAACACCCTTAGCTCTGTTGTACTTCTGAGAACACTGGAATACATAAAAATGAGACCTGCTCCTGGCTACAACTGCTGAACTCAGGACTGTGAAGTAACAGCAGAGAGGAGCACCTCTCACTTCCCTGATAACAACAGATGTGATGCCAACTCTTCTCCATCACTACCCATCTCATTTTCTTGGTTGCGTATCAAAAGTGAGCAGAAACAGACACTTTTGCCTAAACAGCTCCAATGTTTTGAAACTGCTCAAAGGACAGTGAGCAGTAGCAGTACAGACACAGGAATCACAAAACTAGAAGCTATGAAAGTTATGCTGTATTATGTTCATGTTGCACTGACTCCCCATCCAAGAACAGTTTAGCTACAGAAGAGCACAAAGCTTATATGTAAGCACAAAGCTTGGAGAAAGAAGCTGCTTAAATGCTGGAACAGATGGCTCAGCCATCAGCAACCCTCAGCTCAGCTCCCACTTGGATGGAGTGGGTACTAGGAGAGCTTGCTAGTGTTTCTGGCTACAATAGCCACAGAATACGGTGGATATCAGCAGATTGGTGACAGCACTGTATCCTAATATGCACAATGTACAGAGATTGTAACAGAAATAGAACATGTCATCTAACTCTATGATCTCAGTTCATCACTAGTCATGATTGTCTCAAGCACTCACCCACTACAGGATTTTTACAGGGTTAAAAGAAAAAGGAAACCATCTATCGCATCTTTTGTTCTTTCATTCTTACTTTTACACCTGCTGTCATTGACCAGTGGTCAGTTCTTTCAGATGTCACAGGTATATCACCCAGCTTCTCTTTGGCCTACAGTGACATTTGCAAGTATTTATGGATGCTAAAAAGAATTCAAACTCTGAAATACTACCAAAATATAAATAAATAAGCATTCTAAAATTAAGGATAAAGCCTAGAAATTATTCCTGTTTGTATCACAGCTGGGCAAATCATTACAAGACAGCTGGCAGCTGAGAGGCATGCCAACATCAATCTATCAATCTCCATTTTGCTACATTAATATAAGTCACGGGTCTTGTGATTTGGATTTCCTATAGCCAAATAAAGGGGTTTCAAACTGCCTGCCATTTAGCAGATTGGCAACCCACCACTTTTACTTATATCCTGCCTTCTGAGTGTCTACATCACCTGCAATTCTGCTTTGACCCAACTTTAAAAAAAAAAAAAAAAAAAAAAAATCAGGAGAGAGACTTCAATGTACTGTGGGAGATAACGCTGGCAAGCAGGACAAGCACGAGTAAAACCACCTCTGGTGTTTCCACATGCTCAACAACAAAATTCACAACTTGCTGTTCTCCCACCCAGCAAGTGAAGACCGACCACCCTGAAACACTCACAACAACTACAACAACCCACAAAGCCTGAGAGCTGATTTCATCTCTTTTCATTACAATCTCTGTACAAACACCCCAGTCTAAGGCACACACACAGCAACTGTATCATTTTGCTCAAGTAAGCTCACTAGCCTCAAGCTGCATTTATTCCTTTCACCTTGATTTGGAAGCACACACCATGTCAAGAGTCTTGAATGAAAATTTTAAAAGTGCAGAAGTCTTTGCAACGTAATCCAGAGAAATCAAAGTAAATTCAGAGAAGTACCATGATATTACATGTTTTGGCACCTACTCAAATCCTTTGTAAGAGCGTCATCTGTAGCATTTATAGAGCCTGGTAAAAGTAACTGGAAGAACATCAGAAAAACTGAAGAACAAGCCAGAAAACGCTATGAAGCTAAAAAGTGATTCTTGATATAGAGCACTTCCTCACGTATAACACAAGCAGTAGATCCTGGACAATACTGTTTAACAAAGGTTTGCTCTACTGATGCAAACACGTGGAAGCACCACACTGTAAGAAGTCCCCTACTTTCATGCTCACCAACAAAAGTATATGGTGCATATTAAGCACTGTGAAAGACTGCAGTACAGCTATACTATTGTAACATAATGCAATTACAGAGTACTTAAGTACTTAAGACACATTAATAATACATCATTATAGATCGAGTATTTCTCACCGCTGGCTCATTTTCAGACTGCTGTCCCGCATCTGCTGCAACAGCATGCAAAAAATAGGCCAGTTTTGAAAGTAGCAATGGGTGATCCTTGTTACTTTTTAAAGAAAGTAGTTCACGTTTCAGATGCAGTTTCTCTGTAAAAAATGTTCCTGCTTATAATATCTACCCCAGAGCTGTAAGTGACCAGTGACCAAAACAGGCCAAATGTGTAGTTTTAAGGATGAAAACTTTTTCTTTCATTTCTTTATTATACTTTCATTTCTTTGCTGTGGTTTGCATCTTCACCCTTTACTGAAAAATACATACAAGGGATGCTTTCCCTTCTCTCTGCTGATAAGACAAACATGTTTTCTTCTTTCATGAGAGCCTGTCAAAGCCTAGCAACATAAACGCTGCAAATCAGTTCCCAGTCTGCATAGGTGAGATCATGCTCACAAACATCTCCTTTCTGAGTCCAGTGCCACAGGCAGACTATTTTGCACCAAACCACCAAAACAAGGTGAAAAACAGTTACAGAACCATGCTGGCTTCACCACTGGCACAGGACCTACTATCTCTGCCTCAGGTTCATTCAACATTAAGCAAAATTAAGTTGGGAGGCAGGCAGATGACATGGTTGAAGCATTAATTTACTAATAGCAAGGAACTCACTGCACAGTGCTTTCTTGTGGTTGTTTATAAGTGCTAATTGCAGTAGAAAAATTATTTGTGTTTGCATAGTTTTACTAATGGTTCCAGTTCATACCAGTATTATGTTTCAGATATTCTTGCCATTATGTCTAAAAACTGTGGAGGTAAAAGGACCCTTTGATAGATCCATGTTATATTTCTGGTTGTCTTAGAGACTTTACATGGCCTTTGGCAAGTCAATTTACTTTCTCATCCATAAGGTAAGGTAGTAATAACACCTTTGGGAACCACTGTGCTATGTGTTGCCCTAACTTCCGAATAGAAAGTGCTTCATAAATATTAACATCATCCAATAAAAATGCATAAAATATCAGAACTTAATGATGCATGTCAATCCTATTCAGGATCTGGAAGATCAGCTAGCCCTACACCCACAGAAACCCAGGCAAAGTCACCGGGGATGGGCTGAGAAGCCCACATCCCAGCCAGCAGATCTATACAGGGTCCCAAGTCCCAGAGAGTGGGAGTGATGCCTTTCCTGAGGTGCTCAAGAGGTGAGTGCACAACAGCCAGGATGAATGTGGATGCTTTGAAGAGAACAAGGAGGCCATGACCACCTTCTACAAGACAGCAGAGCATGGGTTTTGCTATTAACTGGACAGGATTTCCCTCCTGCTGTGCTGGACTGAAGAAGAGACAGATTAACGAGTTTAACACATAGCTGGGTATTCATTGTCTGTGCAGGCTGTTCTCAGATGGATTTCAGTAGCAGAAAACAAAATTCAGCTCCCAAGATACAGCAAGCTTATACAAATAAACAAAGCTGGAGAATTCCTAGTGTTTCAACAGAGACATAATGCTGTGACACAAAACCCCTACTGGAGCTGTGGTGGCTAATGATGGATAATTATTGACTATTCATGCTTTCCTTCAGAATGACAGCTTGAAGCCAAGGTTCACTTTGTCTTTCTCACTACTAGAAACCACATGGCAAACAGAGTTAAAGTTTATCTTTTGATCTAGCTAAAACAATAGCATATATATGTGCTGTGTATTGCATTTTGGTATTTTTCTGTAAGAGATATCTAAATATTTATAAATATGCAAGTTTTACCTTCTTTGCTTTTTAGGGCTGCTTTTGCATCCTGCTTTTTTTCTGACCACTCCAGTCTAGTAATTGTGTTCTGTGATAAGATGTAAAGACTCACCAGAGCCCAAAGTAAGCAAGGCCATTATTTTTAGAAGAGAAAAAAAAAAATATATTCAGTTTTAAAAACAGGAATATTTCTGGCCTCATGCAAAACATTCAAGAAAAACTGAATTTTCTGTCATTCTCCAAAGACAGAGTGTGCTGCCAACAATATCATATTCATCATCGATGTGTCACCTTGATAAGGATCCTTATTGTCAGTGGCATAGACTTGAGGGCACAGGCTATTTTACACAGCTCCCATTGATAAGTAATTAGTTATGAACAGTAGAACATTCTCCACAAAATCCAAGTTAAGCAGAACTATCTCAAAAGGAGCAGCAATGCAATCACACACACAGTAGGTCTCAGCTACTGTCCTTCGATTTAGTAGATTATTTTCAAGCTTTTAAATGCCTGGATTTGTTTACAAATGCATGCCTTGTATAAGACAATTAAATGTAAAGCTAAAAAAACAAATACAACAAGAGTGAGGCTGACCACACCTGCAGTCCTGCTAGTGCTGCTGGATCACTCACAACTGAACCCTTATTTGGCAACATACAATTAGAATATTCACTATATTGTTGATTCTCAGTTTAAAATAATTAAAATGAAACATATTAGGTATTATTATCTATAAATTGCTCCACAAAAACCAAATGTTAAGAGGTGTTAATGAACATATTCTCAGTTCTCCTGGGTTAAAAAGCAGCAACACATTATTCTGAGATGTTAAATACTAAAACAAATCCCCGAAGCACAGAAGTTGAAGAAAAAAAAAAAAAGTATTTTAAAAGGTCCTTCCCATTATTGTGATTTTATTTGACACGAATTCCGTTTGTATTTTGCAGAAGGCAATACTACAGTCCCACTTATTTAAGGGCAGGGGAGGGGAGACAGCAGGGAAAAGGGTGATAAAAGGATGTGAAATCAAGCTTAATAGGAGGTAAAAAGAATACTAAACAGCATAATGTTTAATGTTTAGTAGAGACAGTGTAATTTAGGAAAGGGGTAGGGCTGGGAGGAGGATAAGCAAGGAGTTTACAATGCTCACTGCAATCTCACCTGTTACAGGTCTGCCATGCTGAATGACTGCTGAGACTTGCTATTCATTTCCTCATGACATTTTCCTTCATGTCAACAAGTAGGCCAGTTACACAGTTAGTGGATATAAAAGCATTACCTCCAGTAGAGAGCTTTATTTCACCCTTCTTCTAGTCATTTTCTCCGTAGCAGAGCTTAGACTATAGGGGTGCAGTAACGGGTAATTGGGAAGGAGGGAGTACAGAGCAGTTTTTATAACTAGAACCCCATGGATGTGCCATCACAAGTTTCAGCTACATGTACACAGTATCACAGCTTCCTGCTCCACAGAGAGTTTATTCCTGATTACAACTAATTCAGAGGGAGTAACAGGCTAGAGGAGTATCAAGTACTTTCTGAAAAAAAAGCCAACTGCAACCTATCTCATGGCATTTAGAGCCCAACACCAGCCTCTGAATGAACAGATACACTCCAGCTAGGACCACAATTTACAGCAAAACGCCAGTTTCATAGATTTTATAGGCCAGAAAGGGCTTTTGCCAAACTAATTCAAAGTAAACTTGTACAGAGGCTTAGGATACAAGCAGTCATCAGAGCTTTTACGGTTTAATAATTCCCTTTAACAGTATTTTAACCTCTCCTCCTGTGGATCCTACCTCTGAGATTTGGTACTGCCTAAGCAAAAATCAGAAGCTTCAAGGCATAAACCTGTAACTGTTGTTACAGAAGTCTCAAGAATGCATGCGACCACACATTTCAGACTAGAAATATGAAATGTAGCAATCAAATGCAAGTGAAAAGGCCATCACCACCAGCCTGGGAAAAAGTGTCATCACTCAGGGCAAGCAGCAGCATGGCAACCAGCTACCATATATAAAAAATGCATTACAGGTAGCATCAAAGAAGAAGGGAAGCAAGCATGGATTTGCGAGAATCTACAAGATGGTAAGTCAAAAAGTATCTCCTCCATTAGCCTCCTGTGAGCCAGAGAAGTTCAGGGAAAGGAGCATTTGAGCAAAGAGGTTTTACAGAAAGTAATATAGGACATGAACCTTGAAAAAGCAGCTGCTTACCGAAATTTATAGCCTAGAAAAGCTCACCAGGTTATAAATGACATTCCTCATGAGAGATTCAATCGTGCACATAAGTATGCAAGTCTAAGTCACAATCCAAATGTACTCCTGCGTATGTATGCATATATGTGCCCCATTGAGTCTGAAGTTAAAATACATTGCTGCAAAGATTGAGATCTACAATCCCATTAGTGCTTTAGAAAGAACTTGCAAGCTAGAAACTTACATATCTATTATCCAATAATTTTATAGAATACATGTTCTTTTCCTTAGATAAGCACCTATCAGTCTTCCTGTCATGTTATAAAACATATGCGTCTGCTTGGAATAGATATTTAATGAAGGCATTCCTTGTAAAAGAATATCTGTTTATGTTTACATTCCATTAAATATTTAAACAACTTGTTATGTAAAAGCACTTACAGAAATCTGTCTAAAGATGAATAGATTTTTCCATATCTTTTCTTCTCAAGCTCTTCCAGCAAGAGCTATTAAAACTGAACTGCTTATACTACAGTGCTAGAGTATGCATTTTGTAAGGGAACACAGGTGGATAACGTAGCTGAAGACCACAAAACTGTAAAACAGACCTAAGACTGGAAATTCTGCTTCCCTATACTAATAATCTTTATGTCTACAACACCTCCAGACAACACAGGCTATGTCTGGTTATCAATCAAAAAATCTGACTTGCTCTCACATAGGCCTGTAGGTAGGAGGAGGCTCCATCTCATCACCACCAGAAGTGAGACTATATGGGTTTAGTGTAGCACTAGCTGGGTCTTAAAATTACAACACAAAGTGACAATAACCTTGCTGAAGTTCCAATTGAAAAGGGACAACAAAAATTTGACTCTACTATGCAAAACAAAGCAATTCCCTTTTTCTTGCCAACAGAGTACTACTACATTCCAGTCAATCCTTATGGATGCAAGAACAAAATTTAACCTGAAGTATTTGAATCTACTTTTAATAGATTCCATCAGAGAATGGACAAGTACACAAGAAGCTTCAGATCATCACTTCAACAGGGTTTTTTACCTCATTGTAATACTGACCATTAAAACTTTCTAGTAGCAGTTCAAATTTCATGCTTTGCTTGAATATACGCAAAAGCTGCAATATAGAAAAGATCAAAAGCTCCAATACATTCCCCAAAATGTACTCTGAGGTTTTAACACATAAAAAACATCTGACACAGTCTAAGAGTCTCAGATCTTTTGCACTGAAGGAGTGGGCTCAAAAAGCTTCACTCACAGCATGCTTACATTTCAATATTTATTCTACAAACCTTGACAAGGGAATATAAAGGTAAACATAAGCCTTAAAATGCCTTATTCTCTAATCAAATTACTTCCAAGCTTCAATTCAGATAAAATATAATGTCAATGCTTATTGAAGCAGCATTCATGAAGTATCAGCCCTTTATGATCTCAAAAAGGCCAGCTACTCTTTAATTAAAGAGACCAACCACAAGCAACCTACGTTATTTTCTTTATTTTGGAAATAAACAGCTGACCATTTTCCATACAGTATTTTCACTCCACAAAACATATGTTGCCATTTTTTATACCACTGGAAAATTGCTACCAGAAGTACCATGGCTTACTCTTCTCAGCACAGAAACTCATATCCAGAGGGATGCAAGAGGGAAATGCTGCTAAAAAGCCTTAAAACTTCTCAGTTCCCTCAGTCTCTATTTCAGTCTAGTACATAACAGGGTTATATGGCTACATGTAAGATTTTTCTTAGTCTTGGTTCCTGTACTGACACATCCAGAATCCAGAAGGTGGAAGAATGCAGGAACACTCACATCTCCAATCTACGCTCCTGGGCTATGGCTTTCAATCTTGTGTGTTTTATGCACAGGCACACAGAGGTTTTGTTAGCTAAAGCACAGTAAAATTCAGGAAGTATTTATAATGCACACTCCAACTCTAAGAGGATATAGAACTTTGAACATAAATCAATTTTTGTGGTTAACAAAGAAGTTACGATTTTATGGAAAAAATTAAAACAAATTTTGTAAGGAAGGAAAATATATATTCTACACATTCTGATCATAAAACACAGTATTGACAAAGAGCAACTTGTATCTTCTGTAAAAACTCCCTCCTTCAACACCACTGGCACTTTGGTTTGTTAAGGTTGGACAAAGGAAGCAAAAAGACAAGCTGAACCGGTACTCTGCCATCTGTGTTATTATTGCAAATTTTCCTTTCAACTATGAATTGATTACAACTGTATCATATTTTTGATAAAAGCATGTACTGAGATAATTCAAGGACAGTATAAAGCTGTATCTCAGAACTGCCTCTGTTATGCAAAGAAGCATAGTCCAGTTGCTCTATCAGGAAATTGATGCTGTAGAATCCAAAATGTATTAATGGACCTAAGAATACAGGTAAACATGACCCTGACTTAAAGGAAGATAAACTTGCTATTCTATACTGGTTTATGTTCTTGGTTTGGGGGGATTTTTATTATTTTTTTTTAGCATCTTAGACATGTCAGTTATGATGTTTAAAATAGTATACAACCTCCTTACTCTTCAAAAGACCAAAATATCCATTCTAATTAAGATGTATTTAATATCCGTAACTTTCTTTCATAGGAATGCAAGACACTGATTTCCTCCTAAAAAGAGAACTAAGCTCTCTCAACGAAGAGCCTACTGTAATTATTGCTTTGAAACATATACCTAAATATAAATCACAGCTTACTGAATTTTACTCCTTCTGGAAATAAAAAAAAAAAATCTAAAAAATAAAATAAAATCTTAAACACATAGGCTGATCAATGGAGTCAGTAAAAATATATTAATTTCACAAAACACTGGAGTTTGGAACCCTACTCCAAGCATCACAAGCAAGACCATGTGTAGGATATACTATGTTCTGTGAAACAACGCAAGATTAACTCATAAGTGTTACTTGAGTACTGGTGTTACATTTTAGAAGTGAATGATCCTATAGAATTACTGGAAGGAACAGATAAATCCCATGCGTAATTATAAATAGAAAACTCACAGCTTCTGTTGCCTTTCAGTGTGTGCAGGCTTACGTAGTTTGTTCATCACTTGATAAAGTAAGACGCATACCCGCTGAAGATAAGTCAATGCAATTACTGGCTCACAACAACCCTGTAAAAGGATGTCCTCATTCCAGTCACACTGATGTCTGCATGAAATGCATGAGAAGTCAGTTCCTACAGAGCAACACTATTAAAAAAAAAAAAAAAAAAAAAAAGCAAGTTTCATCCCAGTGCCAATCTTAGGATCTGATTGGATTTAAAGGATTTGGCATGTGAAGTTCTAAAAACAACAATATGCCAAGTTGCTCTTTACTTTGAAAACTGTTCTGTAAACTGCTACCAGCAGCATTCTAATTTAATTGTATTAACGTATTTAATAAGGAACCTGAAGTGAAATTATACTTTTCTTCCCCAGTGAGCATACATATATATCTTACGTACCTGAGACACAGGAAAGAATTACATATTCCTTCCCATCCAGTCATTGTCAATTAATTTAGATTTTAACATACTATACTCATTTCTATTCACAAGTTTTTTACACATCTAGTAGAAGCACATAGGATACACTCATTCCAGTAACATTTACCAGTTGTAGCTCAGAAGTTTTTTCAAACTAACATTACACACCAACAATAGCATTAGCTGCTGCACATTCATGGTATTACATACACGGAATACACTTGCCTATTTTAAGCCTTCATCTGTCCTTTAACAACAATGCTCTGTCAAGGAACCACAGCAAGGACTTTTGCAACAATCAAGGCTTTCCCTTCTCTACTAGAATCCCACTTACTAGAATACCCAACCATCCACTACCGTCACTCAGGTCCTAATACATCCTGTACTTTCCCTTTTATAATACAATACCATTCACATGGAATTCTACTTCCAGAAGTGCCAACAGCTACCATCATGCCATTCTGGGGACAATGTCTAGTGACTAGGATGAGCATGTCAAGTGCCCAGCCCATGCGCCTTCAAGCTGCAGGTAGCCACACTATACAAGAGCATCTGTGCTAAAGTTGTAGCTTTACTGTTAAGCCTTGTTAACTTCAGTTATCATAGAGTTCTGACAGGATCCTTAACTCTACCACAGAGCTGTAACTCTAGCTCTGGGGTACACAGCAGATGCACATGCACCCTGAAGACAGGTGCAGCTGCTCAAGCACTCTCTGAAGTCAGAGGAAAGCCTACTCAGGAGGTTAGGCTTAGAGGGTAAATGTGAGGTAAAGTCGGGTTTGATCAGATAATGATCATTCATTGTATTTGAAATATAATGTGGATCCATCTTGAGGTGTTAATTAACACTGCAAAGTCAGAACTGCAACATGTCACACTGTTATGGCCAAGAAACTCAATTAGCCCTTCTCTCACAGACTGGGAAGCAGGGAAGGGCAATCTTTTTATTGTTGTTGTTACACTTATAACCTGAAGATTGTAAGTAAGGATTTTTCTGTAGACTTATACTGAGTAGAAGCTTCCACATCAGTCCCTGTTATGGCATGCAATGGCAAGTAATACCAAGTTTAGCTGAAGCTGGGCTTCCCATTCCACAGCTGCAATTCTTGGTGAGCTTCACTTTCCTTACATAAAGAACATTTGCTATTGCAAAAGTTGTTACAGTTTCAGATAGAATGAAGAATCCTTTCAGCCAGCTGTAAAAAAAGTACTCACGAAAAACAAAGCAGGAGTTTTAAATATCATATCTCTGCAGTTGGACTGATGTATAGCCTTATCTGTTTAGGATGCTAGAGGGTTTAGCATGAGCCTAATGTTCCTGGTTCCAAAAATCTTTCATGAAGAGGCTGGGATTTCAGTGTTTATACAGACTCATATTTCAAAAACTTCCCCTTTCATTATTATAAATTATTTAATGATTTATTTGCAGAACAATTTCAGGAAGTGAATAGTTTAAAACTCAAAGTATTTTTCAAATTACAACAGCTACAAGAGATGAAAGATACTGTTAATATCATTAAAGCAGCAATAATTGTTTTAAAAAGCCTAGCCAAAAAAAAAATACAGTGTTTTCATTAAAGTTAAGCTCTGGAGCTTTTAAAAATATTCTAGATCTGCAAAAGAACTCCTGATGGGTGCTCATGTTTTGAATATGAATTAGTTGTTTGACTGCAGTCATGTGTCTATGCACTGTACCTTCTCTTCTTTCCCACGACAGATGATTGAAATCCTGACATATCACATCACTAAGAACTTTCCAGCAGAATATTTTACATAAGTCTAAATGACTCATTCAAGGCTTTTTGGTTCGGTTTTGGTTTTTCTTTTTTTATAGTGAAAATTTCTAAGGGGGGGAAATCTACTGTAGCAGATATTTTTCTAAAGTATCCTGAGGGAGTTTGTATTAAGAGTTTAAAGAATGGAACCAGCTTTGGTATTCCATTGCCCGTTGTTAATTTATTATCTGGAGGAAGTCTCATGAGCCTTGAAAGAAATCTTGATGAAAAGGGATCTGTCTCAGCTGCATTGGGTTTAACTGACTTCTCAGTCTTGCAAGAAGAATGCATTAGTATTATCTATGCCTCTATTTAACCATCAGCCAAATGGCAACCATCATGATGAATTAATTTTCCACACTGCCATGCAAATCATAACCTCACACTCCTTTTGTGGACCTATTCCACAGTTTAGCAGGACACTTCCTAGAAACCCCTAAGGCCACAATTCTAAACAAGATCATATGGAAGGAAGGGAGAAGACTGCTTAAGGGCCATCACATTTACCCAATCTGGTTAGAGTCAAACAAATAGTTCTCTTTTTCTCCCCTCAAGGGTGCAGGGGAGGTTTAGCAATTTCTACTGCAGGGCTTTACATCCAATTAGTACTCAGCATTTCCTTTAATTGTCTCTAATGAACCAAATTCTCTCCTGATTACTTTCAGAGTCTGGAAGTGGAGGAGCCTACCTCAACAGAAGCAGCCTCAGGTTACAGTCACATTGCACAGCTCCGACTAAGCCAGCATGCAGATGCAAAGCAAGTAGCAGATTTTGGTGCAGTATCACCAGGCCTCAACCTGTAAGGTCTTCTCTGGACAACAGATAATCTTTACAGTTATGAAAAAACAACTCAGCAGTCATCCTAGATGACAACATTTTCCAACCTCATTCCTATTTTTGCTGGCACCAGCCATCAGCATCCCAAAGAGGAGCGGAAAAAAAATGTAACTGCATTAACACGAATTTAGCAAGCCCAAGATGGATTGGGAAGCAGACCTGAAAGGCTTTTCACACAGTGGAAGTGCTCTTCACCCATCTGTTGGGTGCAGGAACCTGTGGGGAAAGAATCCCAAACAAGCAGCGAGTCCTCTGCAGAATCACAGAATTTTTGCATCACACTCACACTTCAGTCAAGCTGGAGACCAGCAGTAACCAGAGTGACTTTACCAGAAATCACAAGGTTATGAAGTTATCATTGTTTAAATCCTTCCATCTTTATTTCTACAACCTGAAGTCCTTCTGAAGAGGTAGCTACAATTCAGCTAAAGAATTTAATATTCTGCAAGTGCACATTGCCAATCCTTTGCTATTTCCCTCTAGTGTTCAGCAAAACATTATACCTCAGATAAAAGGAGAAAAGAGACACAAAGCCTAACTGAATTAGCCTGATTATTGTGGCTGGGAAAACCAACATAGAAACACAAGTGCTGTACAGAAGATTTTCTTTTTTTCCCTAGTTGCTAGTTTTTTCAGCAACATATATGGTTACTGTGATGCTAGATAGTCTAAAGAGAGGACGCCCCTAGAATTGTAAGGCACACCTGGGACTCAAGAAATAGGTTTATGTTGTAGGTGTAACAGATTTATGCTTCACACTTTAGAGGCAGCCTGCAAGGCTGAACGCATTTCATGAAGATGGCCTACATTTGCTGCAAACTACCAAGAACAAAAAAACCCTATTGAATATAAGTTTATCAGACAAGCTTTATTATGCTAGCCTACTTCTACTGATTGTATGACAAAGTTGAAACATCATACTAATCCATTTATAAGCAGTTTGATAAATTCCAAACATCACAATAACAAGTTTGCCTTGGCATTAGAGAAAATGAAAAGGGCAAACTCCGTGATCTAGCAAAAAGTTACCATGAAAAAGTCGTGAAATCATAGCTAAATAATAGTTTCACTTCAATGATTGCTTGTTAATATGCCACCTCAAGATAAGTCAGATATTTCATGAAATATGCCTTGCCTTTTGAATAAAATTATTTGGGACTACAAATAATTATTTGTGAATAAGATTATTTGCGAAAAAGATTATTTGGGACCACAGCTCATCCAGACATTTTCCCTAATTCAAGCTCTTTACAGCTCCTCCTTGCCTCCACCATTATCATAAACTTAGATAGAAACCCTAGGCTTGGGAAAAGTCTGATTCATATTGCGTCACACACACACCCACACCCTTTTTCTTCTTGTACAAGGTGGAAATGAAAATTGCTAGGGAAGACAAACGTTCTAAATAATTTGATGAGAGTGCACTTCCTGTTTGATAAGGACCATGTATGCTGACTGAACAAGAGGTAAAAAGAGCTTTTACAAGCTACAAACAAAAAATCCACTTGCTTTTCTTAGCAGATATTTCTTTAAAATTCAGTGTCTTCCAAACAAGAAAATAAATTAGTTAACCAGTGTATTATCTGCCTAATAGATTGATATTTTAAAATTATGATCCAACCTATGGCTTCAATATCCAAGCCAAAGTGCACTTTAGAAGCAGTGCAGCAACCAGTTCCAAGACTTTATGTAGATAATACTATTTATGGTATCTGATTGCACGCTGCAGCATAACTCAATCACATCATGCTCTTACTATCAATCACTTCAGATGAGGACAACGTAAAACTAACCTTGAAATTCAGTACTTTTGTCAGATTATGCAAAACAGCACATTGCTCATCAAGCCCCAGAAATAAAAGAAGGGGTTTTATTTAAAGTAATTACATAGATTCAACAATGAATGGAGCACCACACAGCCAGACCTTGGTACATGGTAGGAGACAGGTTAGCTTTCACAAGGAAAACACTCATACTTCAAAGTTACTTAATGCCGTTAATTCCCACTGCTGGTTACCACAAACAAGTCACCACTTCAAGTCAGTGATGATTCCTACCTTAAGAAGGGAGAGACAAATGTTGGATTGAGCTCTCTGAATTTGAGATTCAAATTGCAGGAGACCCTTTCAATGAAAATAAACCCATTACCTTTAATGCCCAATAAGCCCTACAGTTAATCACAAGATGAGGATACTTATCCACAGGATAGAATTGGTTGTAGTACACAAAGAACCCACATATTTGCACTTAAATAGCTAAAGTGCTAATTGTTTACAGATGTTGCAGTTCTAAAGGTAGTTAAGAAACCTAGTGTGTTTCTTTAGATTTACATTTGGAATATCAACTTTTTAGCATACAAAGATCTTGTTGCTGAGACAACAGCATACAGAAGGCAGGTAATTAAAAACAGACATTTAAAAAACAAGATGTTAAATTTAACATCTTAACTGCTGTTTAAATGACCTTTTACCGCTTTAAAAAATGGTCACTTTTGAGCAAAGAGAATACTGCTTAACAGGAGTTAAGTTCTGAGACATTTTGGAAATGCTTTTAGAAGTGATTCCCCCAGCCCCTACAGTGATAATGGGCCAATAAATGACTGATTACTAAAAGAAACTGCAAGTGATCAGCACTTCTGAACACTTCTACCAGGCCCCACACTTTTTAAATGCATAAATAAGGAAAAAAAATCCTAGTAACTACCCAAATGCAAATTTTTCAGCCTACAGAATAAGGTTATCTACTATACCAGTATGAGGAGACTACATGGTGCACTGTTAGATTCTTCTTCTTACAAACAAAAATAAAGCCTGTCAACTATAACAAAGATAACAAAAAAAATAAAAACAAACAAGCTGGCAACTTCATTCTAACAAGAGAAGCACAATCTAACTTTATTGGGAAGGATGGGAAGATTGATTTGAGTACATAGTTTCAAGCACAGGATGAAGTCCTTAACTGAGAAAAATAATTTTGATTTGAGTGGTAAAATTCTCTTACACACCTAAACCACACACTTGAAAGTTACCTTCGACAAAGACACCTTTACAGGCTATGGTTGTAAAATCAGAAGTTCATTTTGCAAATTGAGCAAATCTATGAAGCAGGATGAACAAAAACAGGAAGACAGCGCTACTGCAACACTAGTGACTTTCGCTTTGTATGTTACAAGTGCTCCATAAACTATTGCTAAACAGGCAAGGCTAAGAATTGGTCTGAACAGTTTATATTCGCATTTTAATTGTTTAATTCAGATTTATCAGCAGTTTTCTTTAAGGGATATGACACATACCATCCACAAAACAAATTTCCTATGTAAGAATAGCTATGTATAAATAAGTGTGAGATAATTTATTTTAACACATGCACAAGCTTTATGACCACAAACCCTATACTTTCCCCTCATACAGTAGCTTGACTCAGCCTTCCAAAGCCTTTCTGGACAAGATTCACAGTTCTTCCCACACACTGCATTTCTAGTAATAGAGATATCCCATACAAGTTTCCTTTCACTACAAAGCACTAGTTGCAATTCATCAGAGCCAAATCTCCACCTTCAGCAGCCAGAATGGGATCCAACTCTATAGCTAGGATAGCAATGCCACACAAGCATGCCACTGAAGCTCAGATTCAGCAGAGATACCACTTTTATCTTCTTGCCCAGAAGCGCTCCATGAATGCCATTTCAATACTGACAGCCAACAGTGCGCACGTTTGGGCACAGTGAACACTTTGTCCCAGCCTTCTGGCACACGCACACTGCACTGCTCAACACAGCAAAGCTGAGGTGGCAGATGAGGTGTCCCTGATCAGCAAGCTACTGTACCCTGGATATTGCATATACACGCTGTTTTCCAAAACCATTTGTCAGTTCATCTGTTTTCCCATCAGACATACCGCTACCATTCAACAGGCATCATTGTGTTGAGGGTGAGTGTGATCTGTGCTTGAGCCAAACTGGCAGAGCACATCCTCTGCACTGACAAAGCCAGGGAACTCTGCCAGGTCTCAGGATGCTTGAGGGAAAAGTGAATATGCAACCATTCCAGTCATCCAGTTTAGGTACATACTAACAGTTCTAGTCATCTACAGTTTCCACACCGATGAAGCTAGGGGAGGGCAGAGGGAGCGAGGAGGAGAAAGAGGAGAAAAGAATCACTGTATGTCTATTGAACTGTCTGTATCACCACTGTACATTGTATCTATACCTTTTAATGGCACTAAAGTACAAAATAATATACAGAATATATGCTTGCTTAACATTGCTTAGTGCCAATTCCTAACAATTGCTATTCTATACAGAAAGACCAGAACACTTTTCTTCTAGTCAAAACCTCAAATCATGCAATGCAGCAGAAGGAAATGTGGAAAGAATCAAATCCTCACTCAAAAACCCTGAACTACATCAAATTATTCTTCTAAGCAAAATCACCATGTTGTAACAGCAGCTTGCTCCAGATGCGCATAATCTTGTGCTAGAAGTTAAGAACAAATGAGGTCATCATTTGGGTTGGAAAGGACCTTAAAGATCATCATTTCCCTGCCATGGGGCAAACCTCCCACTAGACCAGGTTGCTCAAAGCCCCATCCAACATGGGGCATCCACAATTTCTCTAGGCAACCTGTTCCAGTGTCACATGACTCTCATAATAAAGAATTTCTTCCAAATGTCTAATCTAAATCTCCTCTCTTCCAGTTTAAAGCCATACCCCCTTGTCCTGTCCTTATGTACTCTTGTAAAAAGTCTATGCCCAGCCTTCTTGTAGGTCCATCTGTCAAATCCATGTCTCTCCAGTTTACTGACAAGGATGTTGCGCAGAACAGTGTCAAATGCTTTGCAAAAGTCCAGGTAGATGACATCAGTTGCTCTTCCCTTACCCACAAACCCTATCGTAGAAGGCCACCACATCTGTCAAGCACAATTTGCCCTTAGTGCTTAAGCTAAGTTTCTAGGAGGATCTGCTCCATGATCTTACCAGGCACAGAGCCTTAAGCCCTTTTTCTAGAGGCTGTGTCTGAACTGAAGAAATTAGAGGTATTTTTGTGGCTAATTTTGACTACAGTCACTAAGCTCTGCAACAGTAATAATAAAATCTACATCTTCTTTAAATTGATGAGAAAGTATTTACAGCATGCAGTTTGTTGTTTTGGGTTTTTTTTGTTTGTTTTTTTTTTTTTAATTGCAGAAAACTGCTTCTGCTTTGAGTAATATTTACACTGGGGTTTGAAACAATTCTTTTAACGTAGCAAGCATCCAAATGTGTTTGAGACTAGATGGTGGTATTTCAAGCTATTTGCCAGTAAAGTCATTCTGGGCAATAGAAACCACATGCTCTAAGAAATTAAATCACAGAGATAGGTTTTATTAAGATCTGCAACATCCATTTCCCCAAGTATGGTCTCCATGTGTTCAACAAGCATGACATCAAGTACGACACATTAAAGACCCCAAACTATTATTAAAACAAGCCAGTCTAGTAAGTGAGGAAGTGACTGCAACTTATAACATGCGTTCACCCTTGCAGTTGTTTTACACGTCTTTTTGCCAATACTAACTTTACAGCTGTCTGGATCAATCTCAGGTCAGTAACTTCAAGACCCAAACGGATTCTGGTTTAGCACTGACGTTTTCAGAATTGCCAGTGACCCCATAAAGGACAAAGGGAGGATGACCAGCCAACATCCCACACCAGCAAGGACCAGGGTCTGGGGAAGGCCTAGTGCAGATGTCAAGCATTAAACTGAAGAGCCAGGTAGAAAGTGTGCTTCTATTACCAGAAGATGCACAAATTAATACCTTTATGCCAAAAGGGATTGTGAGACAGATGACTGGACTGATGATCTATGACAGGCTCTTAAGTATTGAGTCCAGTAACTTGCATTTGAATAAAGCACAACTTAAAAAGTACCAAGTACTGGATCAAACACCTCTAGAGATGGAGGATCTATCCCCAGAGGTTAACAATCTTCCCTGCTTGAGGTATCACATGCTTTTAATTGTTAGCTTTCACTTTTCCCTTCCTGTTGTGCTTTTCCCTGCTAAGCCTTCAGCACACAGGATTTTCTGCCCTTGAACATTCTCACAGAAAGTGATAACGTCACCTCTCAAAAAAAAAAAAAAAAATTATTACAAAATTACTATCTGAGCTCCATAGACATTCACCTTGGATCTCATTTTTTGTGGATTTAACACATTTCTCACACTAGAATCCGTCATGCCATATACAGGAGTCAAAAACAACTTTCCTACACCTATTTCCCTATATCACCACATTACAAGCCCATGCTGAATGGAGCCCCTGCAGTGACCACTAAATTGTTCTCTGACACAGTCTCTCTCTGTAGCAGCACAGCTTATATTCCTCATTCCTAAGCTCTGCATTTGTCTGGATCTTCTTCAAACACCCAGGCAACACAAGCCACTCCGTATGAGTAGAAGTGGAACGTGGTGAGTTTATATTATAATTACAAGCACCAACACAAAGTATTATGGACACGAAACACAGAAGACTCAATTCCATTTCAATTCCCCAGTGGCAACTTCTGCAATACAACTGTTTGTGTATTTTAAACAATTCACTAGGTATTTTATTGCTAGTACTATTTTTTTTTTGCATTATAATATTATACTGCAAGAAATTATAAAGAAAGTTTCTTAACAGAAAGAGTATTTGATAGAGCATGCTTTCCTTCAAATTGTGCTAACAAACTTTAATTTCACAATTTTGTTTTACATTAAGCAAATCATATTTTTTTACAATTATTTTACCTAGAATTGGCAGGATAAGGGTGGAGGACTAGTACAAAAGCAGGATGCCCAGATTAATGCTAGCTGCATCAGCCCATTCACCTTCCTCAAGTATTGGCAATCTGAGCTCTTGACTAAGACGTCAAAAAAATAAGTGTGGAATATTTTTATACAGCCACTATATCAAAATTTTTGACCCTATCTTTTGTCTAGTTTCATGAAAAAGCAAGATGTACACCTACTAGAGGTCAAGCTTTGTATCCAGGAGGGCAAAAACTTCCTCCACACTATGCCAGAAAGCATCAGACCCCTGAAGCATGAAATTAATATAAACAGAGTGAAAAACAAGTGGGATACAATGTCTTCCAAAGCTCCTTCAGCATCTGGTGCCCTAAGTCTCCAAAGACTTACTTCACTTACAGTCATCAGCAACTTCCCTATTGGATCACAAAGCCTTTTCTACAGACCTAGGAAGTGCCTCCCAAAAACAGTTTAGTCTCCTTACCAGTACTACATGGTTAAGTAGGCTGTGCCTGCATTTCGCTCCCATTAAGCCCTCCTAAAACACTCAATCCAAAACTGTCCAAGACAAATTCATGTCCAAACAAATGGAATATCCCACCTCCAGAAATGCTTACCTAGGTAGCAGGTTACAGAAAACCCCAAACCAAAATGAACCCATCCTCAGGCTTGCAAACACCATCTCACCAAGTTCTTCTCATCTTACTTGTGCTAACAGCTGTGTTAATTAATTATATGTTATTTCTCCCTAAACCCATATTTAAGCAATTCATTTCAAAGCTAGATGATAACAATGAAAGACAAGAGTAAGAGATCACTGTGGGGTATATTGCTAAAAATGTATATCTGTGATGAATATCACCATGGAAATTGGATTTTATCATCTCTTCAGGCTTACAAACATCTAGGGCAATTCTACGATCCTTAAACTGATCCTGTCTCTTATTTGTCATAGAGACTAGATGAGGGAACTGTGTCCAATTAAAAAGCACAAATGTTTGCTCTATGTCTACCGCCAAGACCTAAATTCTAGTATCACTTTATAGCAGGAAGCTGGAAAAAACATTTCAGAGCCATTTGAGGTCTTATACTTATTATGATACCATACACCTAACACACTGCCACCAAAATTGATTTGGAAGCAGACTTTCAAAGCAAAAAGAGAATATAAGGTATAATTAGGAAATGCACAGGTAACATTTCCTGTCTCACTTTTCAGAGAGTGCCCGTTCTCCAATATGAATTTTTAAAAAGGTAAATCAAATTGAACATTGAACATAGGTACTGGCTGTAGCAAAAAAAAATAAAGTGGGAAGAAAGCACTCGGGCTGAGAGATCAAAACACCTATCAGTAAAGTTACTAACAGCAACTTTGCTTTCTGGAAATCACATCAACCTGAAGGAATTATTTTTGTCAATCTTCAAGTTCTCTTATTTCCAATCAGCAACTGCCCAAATACATTGTTACACAGTAATAGGACAAACTTTCAAAGAGGGCTTTTCTTCGTGATGTCCTCATCCTGCATTTTATACCCTCCAAACTATAAATGAGCTAAATATGGAACAGGGAACACATGCTGCTGTAAGAGGTAACACCACCAGTCTAACCAGGAATGACTAGAGACAGCTCACCAGACACTTCTCCCTTTCGCAGGCTCCCCAGGCTGCAAAAGCTTAGGTAAAAGGCGTAACATGGGAGCTAAAAGTGGGACGGGGGGGGGGGGGAACCTGAACAGCCACCCACCCTCATCACTTTCTACTCCCACCAGAGCAATACCCATCCTTTTAAATGCCAAACTGAAGGAGAAGCGGTTAGTACCAGACGTGCAATAAGCTGGTAATGTTAGAAGCAACACTACAAGAGCCAAGAGATCTTCAGAAATTGCACCACAGAGACTTCAGTGGGGAAGCAGTAGATATTGCAGCGTCTTAACGCTACCGCAGTAAAAACAACACTCACAAAATATGTCACAGAAAGTGTAACTTCTGCTTACTACCACCCAAACACTCTCAAAGTGAAATTTCCCACAGGAGCTCCAATTGCTCCATAACATATGGCAAGCATTTTGTTGCCGTTTCTTAAAACAAGTACAACACAGATAATTTTTTAAAAAGTCATTTAACCGTGTAAGGACAGCGTTATTTTAAGGCCGGGTTACTGGGCAAGCACATACAGCACGTAAGAGTTAATTTAATTTGTAGCTCCACAGGCACTTGTGCTGCAAATGAGTAACTGCTGAATGGTCTATAAATACCTCTACTACCACGGATTTGGTTTCTTTCCAGAACTAAGCAAAAACTCAGCCTAGGCACCTGAAACTTTATCCCGTGGGGGAGCGTTACAGCTGCTTCTATTTGCAGCTTTACGACCTGCCCCGCTATCACAGGCGGCTCAACCATCCTGCCCGGTTACCAGAGCCAGAGGCGGGGGGGGGCACACCCCATGAGGGGGGAACGCACACATGGCGACACTCGGGCGAGGGCTACAAAACACCGCGATGCGCGATTCCCCCACCAAGTCGGCGTGCGAACCCTTTCGATGCTGCACAGCGCAAGGCAGAGTTGAGCTAGTGATAATTTGTTAAAAAGCACTGGAAAAAGCTAAATATCCCCCTTCCCCTTGTCCCGAGCCACTGTGTCCCGCTCCGGGGCAGCGCTGAGCCCACCGCCCTACAGCGAGCTCCGCGTCCGCGAGTAGGGAAAGAGGACAAGGGCGGAGGGGAACGCGGAGTGGTGCCTACCCGACCGGCAGCGGATGACATCGCGGAACTCATCGGCGGCGGCTTCGTCCGCCCCAGCGGCTGCAGGGGCGGCGGGGCTGGGGTGTCCCGTCTCAGCCATGCCAGGGGAGCGCGAGATTAGTAGGGAGGAAGCTAGTGAGAGAGCAGGCCGGGACAGGACAGGTAAAATGCGACGCCGCCCGCCCTGAAATAGTGCCGGGGCGGTGGCTCCGGCCCCCTCCCAGCCCCGTCGCCCTGCCCCCGCCCCGCGGCAGCCGATGGGGAGAGGCGCAAGGAGCGAGCCAACGGCTCCGCGCGGTGAAGAGGTACTGGGCAGCCTGCGCCGCTCCGGACACAGGCGGGCCGGGACCAGGGCTGGTGTTTCAACTTCGGGGCGTTAGGGTTAGTCGCCGGAGTTTGTCTTCTCCCCTCTCCTTTGTAATTCATCCCTGGAGGGGTGAAGGTCCGGCACACCGAGCCAGGTGGCGCCGCCCCGAGCGACAGCCCAAGGATACCTGTCGGCTTGTCAAACTGTTCAGCAGTCTTTAGGGAAAGGGGACACGGAAAACATTTTCCCTTGTGTTTTGATACGGGAAAGGGGCTTAGTTCCCGGTCATCACAGCCAAGGGACAGCACACTTCCCGTTGGTATTGCTTCCTTTCACTCTTCCATTAAACGTCAATTTGGACAGCTGCCTTTAGCTCACCTCTAATTCCTTTCCCTTCCATTTTCTCTCCACACTGGCATTCAGGATTTTCCTTTTATGCTCAGTTTCCCCCACCTCACCAGGCTCCCAATAGCTTGCATCACCTCATGGGAGAAACAGCCAGGCATAGGCAAGAAATGTTCTAGGATGGATTTAAATACCCATTCTCCCTATGACTGAAATCCAAGCTCTTAAAAAAACTGCCTTAGAATATGGACACTCACATGGCATGTAATCACCTATTTTTATTTGTTAGTTTAGAGGATGACAATGTGGTGTACTCAATAAAAATTTAGCCTAACTGGTTCTTGGCTTTAACACCAATTCATAGATAATTCATAAATAGATACAGAAGGACAGGAAATTAAGAATAAGGATGTAGAAAGGATGTATGCTTTCACTTGTGCTTTGCATAGATAAAGGATGTGAATCTCTTTGTGTATGCCAGAGTATATCAGAAGAAATGTACTTCTCTGAAGATAAGAGAGTTAAATAAAGTAATCCAGAATAAAATCAAGTAAGAAAACCAGGCCAGAGACAATGAAGTTAGACGAAGACTCTTTATAGGCAGCGACACATTTGGTGGTAGCCAGATGTGTGGAATAGGACTTGTCCCTATATGTAGCCATGGGGCAGACCCTTCACCCAGGTGTTGTCTTGTGGCTGCTTTCTGCCCTCTTGTTCATAAAGCGTCTTATAAGATGAAATAGGTGGGAAGTTTTGCAGAGTCTGGTATTTCAAAAGTATTTTTCAGCTTTGTTTGTGATGATTAGTGGCTTTTACTCCAACAAAGTGAGTGAGAAAAGAATGAAGTATTGCCACCCTTAAATAATAAAAAAACATTACTCAGGCTCAGAAAAGGCATGAAATTGTGCTTATTCAGTGGAGAGATATCATATTTCTTTGTCCATATTCCCATTTTCAATTCCCTCTGGTCACCCCCGGTGTGTGCCAACTCTCACAAACTTCCAGTGATGCAATTTTGGCTCCCACCGCAGGAGTTCTTGCTAGAAAATCTGGCTGAGATCAGATTGTGGATGGGGTTGCAGCACTACAGCTAGCGAGGAGAGTCTGTAGTTTCTTCTCCAATAACACCATTCTGTGTAATACACTCTTATCACCCTGCCACCAAGTTTTTCCCAAGCTATCAGCTAGATACTCCCAGTACTGCAGCAACCCAGACATTTGGTAATTTATGTCTGTCGCTCTATGTCTTGTTTTCTCAACCTCTGCCTTTCATTTTCAAGTGGACTTTCTTTTAGGCGTTCTGGTGCTTTAGGGAAGATGGCATTGGGTGCATGCCTTCCCCTCCCCCATAATACACATAGCATTGCTGAATTTAAAATGGGATTCACGTGCTCCTCAACAGCTGATCCAGAGCCTCCCATACATTGTCTCTTCTGCCTTTAAAACCCACATGGGGAGGCAGTATGGCTGCTTCACTCTTTTTATTCCAGCTCATCTTCTGTCTGCTCCCAAAGGCAAAATGGAGGGAAGATAATTTTGCCTCTTTATGGCCAAGTTGTGATCTCTGTTATTCCATAAGAACATGTAGAAGGAAACCAATTGGGAGAGAGACAAAAATTTTATGACGGACACTTCTGTTGCTCCAAACTGCCTGTATCAGGAGCCAAAATTGTATTACTGTAATTTGACAACAGTAAGAAGCACAATCTTACCTAAATGCTGAATCTGTTCTACTTTGTTTTACAGAACCAGCAAGACTGTATGCAGAACTTCAGTGCTAAAAGTCTTAACAGATTTGGTTAATGTTATGAACAGGCGTAGTCCCTTAGTGTGCAGTACCTGAGGTTTTGGGCTAAATAAGAAATCTGCATCCCAGTTCGTTAAGCACTAGCTGGTACACCATTATATGTACACACATATATATATATGCATACACATGTATGTATGTTTGCAGCGCTGCTGTTAGTTGAGAGTGTCCAGTAAGAATTCCCTTCTTTCTGAAGTATTTTACAACATGTTTGTTATCGTTCTGCTTATGTGCCTTGTTTGCCCACAAACTGAATTATGGTTTGAGACAAAGCAGGTCACCAGGAAGCTGATCTAATCACAAAACTTTCTCAAGTATTTAAACTTCTGAAGTCCAAATCAAGCTAAGACACTACAGCAACATATATTATATTCCTTTGATAAAGTTATTTCATAATGTCAGTAATGGAAACAAAATATTTTATGCACTTCTTTCCTAGAAAAATTATTCTAATTATGGAGAGGTTTTTCTACCAAGGCCCCTAAAATGTCACAGTAAATGTCTTTGTCATGTCACAACAGCCAAATAGCAAAGAGATTAGTTTGCAACACTTTGTCTAATCATATGAATCCAGAATTCTCCTCATTGATTTGAGCAACAGTACATGTGTGTTTTAAGCTCAGATGCAGAGCAGGACTCTTAGAAGTTCACGTTGATGCCTGTAGTGCCACAGAGCCTACATTCGACACACTCAGTAAATTCTGAGAAATGTCACATCTTTGAATCTTAATTGAAACTACAATTTCCAAAACTGAAGATCATGCTGTGTGTTTAAAAAAAAAAAAAAAATTAATCTGCAGGGTTTGCTAGGTAATGTTCAACATGTAACATTGAAAATCTTGCTCTTTGAGCATACATATGCTTGTGCATGCATGTGCACGTACTTATATGTATGCATGTCGTGTAGCATGGTCTTTGTTACTTAAGGATAAGAATACGTTCAGGATCAATGATGCTGAACACTAACTGGTAACTCTTTCTAGTCCATTCTTGTTCTAGAAAGCAAGTTTCACTTAGTTTATAGTCACCCATGGAAAACATCTTACCCTGTGTTTGTAATGTATGCTATTAAAGCTTGTTGATTAGTTGTATGTTAAAAGCTGGGGCTGGTTAATTCAAATACTGGGGAGGCCTTCAGTTAGATGCTACATTTTAAGATGAACAATACATTTTAATGCCATATTTGAAGATTATTAAAGCCCATTTCAGCAAACTATTGGCTTAATAATAGACTCTAAAATATGCTTAGAGTCTGAAGTTAACACTTCTGGGTGACAGATTATCTGTCCTTAGAAGCATATCTATACTTCGATTACGCTTACACTGGTACTTTTTTTTTAGTTCAAAAACTTGTTGCTACTTGTGTTGAGGCAGCTGCTTGTTGTCGACTATGAGTTGTAACAAGCATTTGCTTGTTCAAAATTAGACTTTATCCACCATTTTCATTAATATATGCAATGTTATAAATATTAAAATATGACCGAAAGCTTGCATGGGGAAAAAGTCCTGACTTTCAGGTTGGTAATTGAATTCCTTATGAAGAAAGGTCCAAAAATTTTTGAAAAAATGAACATTCTGGATTAAAAAAAAAAAAATCCTACAAAATCATGAATGTCTTTTCCAATGGTTTATGTTACATTCTGGCTCTGCTACGCCATTTGGGATACTTCAGAACTTTCTTTTGCAGCTTGATTAAACTAGGTAAGGGAGCTCTTGGTAAAAGCCAAACTCAATTTAGAAAAACTCTGTCTCCCCAGGACAAAAAAAGAAGTTATTATTTATTCTGCTCATCACATTTAAATACCAGTTATTTAGCTAGGTAGGATTCTGATACTCACATTATCTTTTAATTCTTTTATAAATCAAAATTAATAAACAATCAGTCAGAAGAAAATACATGAAAGCTTTCCTTGTGATAATTTATGCTTTTAAATGATTGCTTTGAAGCAAAAAGTATGTGTGGCCATGTTACAGACTTCATCTGATCTAACTAATTTATGGCAACTCCCTCAGCTAACAAGGATCACATGGTATAAATGGAAAATGAGACTCTGTTGGTATTGAGAATGAAGAGGTAATTTTTTTCCATCTTTCATAACTGCTATTCAAGACTGCATATAGTTTTTTGTCACAGATAATTAAAAAGCTTGTTTTTCATATTAGAATTAATTTTCTAATCTATTCAAGCAAAACTGGAAGTCAGCACCCTAAATAGAGCAAAAAACCCTGAAAGTTTATTTACTGATAAGTACTTATAAATCGGTGACCTGCTTACCTTCTGGGAACACAAATACTAGTGCAAACTGCACAAAATCTTGTCACGGGCTTCCTCATGAAACTGCTTGTGATGGATAGTGTTATGCCTTTTTTCTGCATTTCTTGCTGCCACAATGCTTGTAAATTTGAAGATTTATTGGAAAGCTATACACATAAAGCAGTGCTGTGAAATGCTTACTTTAGATTTGGTTTTTAGTGTACTTAATTCTGGAGAAAAATGTATGTTGAATCTTTAATAAAAAGGCCTTTAAGTAACTGAAACTAAATAAAAATAAATGCCAAAAGGAATTATTTATTGCACAATGATGTATCCTGTATTAAAGCCCTTCTCCTAAAAAGTTACAAAATAACCTCTCAGTTACAGCACTCATAACCATATTTACAAAGGCAATCAGCATTGCCTCACGCATAGACTTAAGCACTCTCTGTGAAGTAGTGCCTAATTACATTCTCATAGCTATCATTAGGCATCTTTTGGCTTACACTGTCATATGCAGTAAATGCTTAAATATTTAGGTTCCTATCTGCAAAGATATTTAGGTGTCTAGTTCTCTTTTCTAATTTTTAAGAATTAGGGACCATTAGGGACCTTTTCCCAAAGCCAAAATATTTGAAATTTTCTCTCTCAGAAAGCCTGTCGGAAAATTTCGTGGACCAAAGCAAATCATCACAATGATCTGAATTCACCATAGCTGTGCCTACGGTGCAGACTTCAATGAAATAGCCTATTTAACATTTTAAAAATATTCTTCACCAAATCTTTATACTTTTTAGTAGTATTATTACAAATACTCTAATATAAATATACCTAAACTTGGACAAAACTGCCCAGCAGAATCAAAGGAAGACTCTATTCATCATTACCCAAAATAAGATGTAACCAAACTCAAGGAATTTTTTCATCTTCCATATTCTGATCTTCTCAATAGTGTTGTAGTAGTTGGTTATGACACTAAGCAGTGGTGGTGGGGTTTTTTTCGTTTATTTGGGGTTTTTTTCATTTTTTGGTTGTTATTTTTTTTATGGCTATTTGGGTTTTATTTTTTTGCATAGCAATGTTGCCCTTCCTGTATTAAGTATTCCTAATTCACCTTAAAATTTACAACAGAAGTCTTACAGGTTTTAATGCGAACTGTATTTGATCTCATTTTAAACCTGTCCTTTATTATTGTTTGGGCACATCTGCTGGGGCTACAGTTTACTGAGATACAGTTAAACAATAGATCACTGTGTGTGGCATATGCAGAGGTTATAGTTTGTTCTTTATGCATAGAAGAATGTTTTTTCTTCGGTCAAAAAATACCAGAGCAGGAAGTATTGAGTCATTGTGCAAAAATCACATAGGGAAGAAAGGAAAAGAGAAAATGAAAATGTATGTGGATGACAAATGGAGTTCCTGATCTGATTATCCTTCACAAGTTTGAGTTTCACTCTCCATTTTCTTTGTCTTGCATTGGTGTAAATACACTTATTTAACTTCAGCAATGTGTGTAGAGATAGAAAAAATACACTGATAGTATTCTTGTAATAACTTCGGTAGTGAATTTTTGTAACGAACATTTGGACATAGATGAAAATACAGAGTCTTGATCTGAGTGTCATCACACTTGAAACAGAAAATTCACAAGCATTCATCAAAATGTCCCAGCAGTGATGTATTAAATATCATACCAGTTTATAGATAAATTGGCAAAGGGCTGCAAAAACCCCCCAGTGATAAAATACTTCTTCTTCACCATGTCCTTGCTGGTAAAATTGCAGTTAGTTTATTTTTGTAAGCACTAGTGCCTAAGAAGGAAAATGTGATTCTAAGAAGCAATATTAATGAACTTTATCCTTTGATGAAATTGTTTTTAAAGAAGCAAAAGGACTGTAGTGGAGAAAAACTTTTTGGATAAGCTGGATGGACTGCAGCTTCAGAATGGACACATGTATGGTATTTTATTAAATGGTTAAAGCTCTGGAAAGGAGAAGGGTTAGAGGACCTGCCCTTGTCTAATTTTCCATTGTTGTTAAAATTGTAGTTGGCAGTTCAGTTTAGGATGAATTTATAGAGCGGCATTTTTAATGTGAGGTTAATTAGCAAGGTTTTTCAAAGACTTTCAGATCTCTGGTACAAACCTAGCCTAGCTCAGCAGCAGCTGAGAATCATTACCAGAACATTATTGTTCACTTGTCTGTGTGAAATTAGTATGCAGCTGCAATTCAATTTGAGCAAGTTGTGTTTGCGTGTAACCGAGCTACAGTGTAAATGGGAACTAATTGACTCTCATGTTGGTTCTCCCAGTTAATCCAAGGGTCACTATGTATCTATGGAGACTAAATACCTGCCTCTTTTAAGACTAGTCTTGGAGCAAGGTTCCACTTGCGGGTTTTGCAATCAAGTGCTTCTCTGTGGAGAAAGTCAGACTTCATCTTCCTGGACTGACTGTCAGGGATTTTCAGCAAGCACTAAATTCATATTCCAAATAGATGCAACAAAAATACTATTTTTGAATGACATTTTGTCAAGGGCTTTTTAATTATTGTCATCTTCAAGTGTATCTATAGATTGACCTGTCAACTGTGAAGCAACTGCTCTGATAAATCATTGTGATTGTAGAGGGATTTCCACCAAAATGTTTTAAATAACTGCATTGAGATTGAAGGGCTAATGACTAAAAACAATTGGGGAAGTTAGAAAGAAGCATTTGAATCTTCCTTTCCACAGAAATGAAGGAAAAACACAGTAAGAGGTCATTCTTCTCTTGTGAAATTCTTCAATTACCTGCAGAGTTAAAAGGAAGCTTTTAGTGAGATCTGTTCATGATTGAAATATATTAACAAGCTTGGCCAACTTATATAGTAACTCAATAATATATTTTTCTGCTCCTAACACTAGAGACAGTATTTTACACTTTCAAATACTTGCAAAAAAGAGATGTGCCTGGTGCATTGAATCCAATTTCTTATATTTGAAATATTAAAGGAAACCCAGGTATAGTTGTATCTCTGCAAAGCACTAATGTAATCTGCCAGCAAACTCAATGTGCACAGTCAGAAATCACTTTACATATGAATCACTCAGCACGGCCGTGGTCCTTTAATACTTCAGGACAAGCCTAATTTTATACACTCAGTTGGCTATTCTTACACATTTCAGGGCACAGCAAAGAGCAGGGTGGCTCCCTTGGGGCCTGGGCTGGGACTGTGGTGGTTGGGCGGCAGTCAGGGCTCGGGGTGTCCTCAGGATCCTGACAGCATGTGAATGACGGATGGTGTCATAAGGTTTTTGTATCAAAGTGCTACATGCATTGTATTGCATAGTTACAGACAAAGTTGCAGTAAAAATCAAACATGGCCATCTCACAGGCTAAACCAAGGGACAGAGAATCTGAAATGTATAACCAGTATTGGCCCATACTGAGCCTTCTCCTGCCCTTTCCAAGCAGTTATGCTTGTGCAGCTCACCACCCTAACCAACCTTGCCCTACTGTCATGCCCCAGACAACCATCACTGTCTTGATGTTGCAAAGGCAAGCCACCTATGTCCAAGCAAAGTATACTGTACAGCTCCACGGAGAGTGACAGCCACGCGCATGCAGCTCAAGGGCTGTGTTTCACAGGGACTGTAATATCTCCTGCTGTCATTCTGTCAGAAAGGTCTTGCCATGCCCTGAACGAAGCTTCTCCCTTTCCAGGAAACTCCTGTTTTCTCCCATATTTTTCAATGGGCTGTGAAAGAAAGACTGATGGGGTTTGTAAGTGCATTTCTCTGATGATGGAGTAAAGGTGCATCATACCCTGGAGGTAGCTGCCTAGACTGCAAAAGATCTAACAAAACAGTGTTGATACGGCCTACACAAGGAGCAGCTTGTTCATTGTGATCATCTCTTTGGATCTAGCACCACAAATAAGTATCTCTCTTGCACCAGAAGGCTTCAAGCTAAAATCACGTAAGGCTCAGAGTCTGCTGCCAGATGCATAATGCGCACGTGTGTGTAAGCAGACATTCAAAGAAAGAGCAATGAGCAACTGGGGAAATATGTAACTGATCTTCCCTCGTGCATACATCAGTTTATTTTTCAAACAGGAAGTAAAATAAAATAGTTTATTTCCACCTATTTATTGTCCTGCTATAATGAGGTGAACACAGAACACATGCATATTCAGGGATAAGATGATCTCACAATACATATATATGCTGGTATTTTTCTTCATTCTTGCCATTTATTTTTGTTGGAACTTCAGAAGTTGTCATGGATCTGGAAAGTTTAATGGCTCTGAATATACTCTTTCTGTTTTATATGGAAAAGATTAGTACTAAACCACCATCGTCTAAGGTTAGTTCTTTACAAAGTCTGTTAAGGAGACAGGAAGTATCAGCCCCTGACATCTATTTTGTAATGAAATATTATTCTTTAATGTACAGATGTTTTTCTTTTCGGATGTTAATCGAATGTGTAAAACGGAGGCACTTGACACTGCATGGAATTAAAAAGCAGTGGCAGGCAAGTATCACCTGGGCAGCATCCAGCAGTTTTACTTCCCTCCCAGTGCCTAGCAGAATGGTAATGTGGGTATGTAGCTGTATGTTGGACTTGTTCATCTTTTATGTGTTGTGTAGTTCAGCCTGTCAGCTACAACTCATGCATTTCATCATTATGGCTGAAAGAAAGAAAGAAAGAAAGAAAAAAACGCTCACCATAGGAAGACGTTAACCCTTTCCAATGGTAAGCTACACCATTTAAGTACAGCTGGGCCAGAGGCGACAGATTAAATCCAGAAACCAATGCAAGTATTAGAACAACTGCAAGAGTTCTTTGAACTTGTTACTACCGTTCTTTCAGCTCTCTAGTGTTTTATTGTTCATCCAATATCTTCTTTTCTATCAACTGTTATATTACATTAGCTTTATATATTTCTGTTGAGGAAATTGGAAGCTGGGTTCTCACTCTGCAAATATGTTTATGCTTGGAGTCAACATTAGAAAATGCAGAGTCCAACTCTATTTTCCGGACTAATCAAAAGAGTGGAGTGCTAATGGGAAGATTGGCTGAAGAGGAGTATAAACCACACTGAGCAGGGTTTACCGTAAATTCCATATTCATGAGGTGACTACCTCCCTACTGTATCTCTGCTCACTACTACATCTGGCACTGTATGTCCTTGAAATCAGCACTGATATTAAGTAATTGTGTTGTTTGATTTGCTTCACCCATTTGAGTGAAGCTGCAAAAACCCCACAGTATTAATACTTACTACTAATAGCCATCACGCATATAAACTAGTTGCCATAAAAATAATGGAAATGCCTAAATTAAGTATGTGAAAAAAACAAACCCTAGTAGTATCCACTCCAGAGTAATGACAGAACAGAACAAAACAAAACAAAGCAAAAAAAGGAAAAAAACTCACCGCAAATCCACTCGAATATTACTTTATTGATTTATTTGAATTATAAGGTAAAATAGTCATTGGGTTTGATGGGAAATTCTAAAATTTTACTGTTTTTATCTAGTTGCTAAAAAATGCAACTATTTCATGCTGTGGAAAGTTTAAAATGTGTTGGCATGGAAGCATTGTAGTAACATTGCCAAAATGTATTTCTTAGCTACCACTCAGATATATTTCATAGTGACAAAACATTACAATATAATATACCAAAAGAAACATTTTAGCAATACCAAAATGAAATATTTTGACATTATTGGGATGAAAAGAGAAAGTTTAAAATGAGAAAGTCAGAAATAATTGTTCTGAAACTCGTAAGATCCTAAAATCTCCTCTCACAAAGCATTTCCATTTACACAAAACAATATTTTCTGTCATAAAATTGTTCTCTTGACATGGTTTTGGTTTTTTTTTTTCTGTTTGTATTGTCTGTTGTCTTTTTTTCAACAAGGCTTAGGAATTACTTACTTATTTTTCAAAGTAAAATGAAAACCATACATGTGTCTCTGAAAGTAATACAGCTTTGAAATTAAAGTGAATGTCTCTTTCCAAATAACACAAATAAAAGCATACAATTCTCCATCTCTCTGTGCTCCATGCTTTCACAGGCTCATGCTTAGCTCATTTTATGACCCATATTCTCTCTCCTGCAATGGCCATGAGCTGAATCCACATCCAAACCTGGGTTGCCCAGAGAGGTTGTGAATGCTCCATCCTTGGCAGTGTTCAAGGCCAGGTTGGATGAGGCCTTGGGTGACATGGTTTAGTGTGGGGTGTCCCTGCCCATGGCAGGGGGGTTGGAACTAGATGATCTTAAGGTCCTTTCCAACCCTAACTATTCTATGATTCAAACAAATGGCAGTGACAGATGCCACACCCACCGACCACTTACTTTGCTATGTCAGCGTGGGTACCAGGCACCTTTCTGTCTGCACCCAGCACCCAGTGCCTCAGCACCCCACACACCTCCCCAGAATCACCTCAGTGAGGAGGGAGCCATATGCAAACCTAGCAGACAGAAGAGCAAAGGGGTCTACAGTCTCCATGTTACTATGTCAAGATTACTCACAAAATGACCCTATCTGCATAAGAAGACCTTGGGGATATAGCGGGCCGTTTAGACAATTGATGTCTGGAACATCATTTCTGTTCATAATGCAAGCTTAAGCCTTCAACCTTGGTTTCTGATAAAGAATCAAACAAAGGAAAAAAGTACCTTCACATTTCTTACATTTGAGTTGATCTATTTTTGGAAACATAAATGTGTTTAAATGTCAATAAATGTCATCATCTTTGACAATAATTAAAACAAACTAGCACATATTCTTCCCCCAGGAAAAGAACAAGGAAATAAAACAATGAAGATTAGGAAATGAAGCTTTTTTTGTGCAAAACTTAGAGATGTGGCTCTCTCAAATAATTAAACATGTGTCCAGGTTCATGAAATTAAAAGAATTAATAGGAAAAGCAGGTATTTCACAGGCAAATTTTTCAGATTCATTCAATGTAGCAATGTAAATTTGTAGAAATAGAGGATCTGACCCAACATCAGAAAACTAAACTTCTTAAATCTTTGTAAGATTGAGATTCAAGGTTGCAACACCATGAATACACCTCGTTGTGTCCTTCCCTTTTCCCCTATAAAAGGAAGGATCAAAGCCATCTAGAAGAGTGGAAACAAAAACTGACATGTTTTAATCAGAAGTGTGTTCCATACTGCTATTCATCTGGGCAGTCTTTATTCACACAGCTTCCGACACTGAGTTGAATGCAACTCCTGCCAGGCTAAGGATGTGCACAGGCTGTGATACAAAGCTAGAGCAGGATGGAGCTTTCAGCTCTCAAGTCAGCTTTCAGTGACCACATCTGCCTGGACTCGAAGGAGAAACTGATGCAGGGGTGAAGTGACTTTCACTTCATGCTTGTGTCTGACTGATGGTCATGCTTTGTTATTTGAAGTCTAGCAACATTGTCCTAACATGCGTAAATGTTTTATTTCAACTTCATAAGAGAAAATTATTTTAATTGAATTATGATGAAAGAGCAAAACCAAAATAATATTAATTTTTGAGGAATGAAGTGCATTGGCAATGTTTTTAATGTATCAGTCTCAGATTTTTCTTTATTCTGAAGCATTTTGCTCAATAGTTGAAATAACTAAGAACAGATTTATTATTTCCTGTCCTCCATGCCAGAATGAGAATTGTTGCTGCAAGGTATCTTTTTTCATTATTAAAATAAGAGCAATGCAAACAACATTTACAAAAAAAATGACAGTACTTCAATAACAGGTTTGCCAATTTAAACATAAATTAATCCAGAAGGTAGACATTCTATATGGAGAAAGTCAATATTTCTCCATATGTAGATCTGGCTTAAAACTATCCATATATTTCCCAGCCCTGGAACAGTGCCAAAAGGAGACAGTTTGCCTGTGTTTTGCAATCCAGATCCTTTACTGCTAGTACAGTGCCACAGCACATTGACTGTTCTGGACTATCTCAGTGAATTGGCTGGAAAAGTTACCATGCAGAAAAGTTATGGTTCTTTTTGACATATTTTTTTTTATATCACAGCCATGTGCCATTAACAGCTACTAAGAAGAGGTATCAGAATAGGTTATGCAGGCAAAGTACTTTCTAAATGCAACTGTTTTTTCTTATAGTCTGATTTTTCCCCTAGTCCTGCAGTAAATCCTAAATAGGTGGACAGCTGGCCAGATGTAATCAATAGAATGGAAGGAAAGACAGAGCTGCAGCAAATACAGCTTCCTAGGTCCTTTGCTATTTTTGGTTGTCCTCATTAGAATTTCTGCTTTATTCATTAAGGCTCTGCTTCAACAAAGCATTCAAGGCCATGGTAACAACAAATACACTTTTCAATGAATAAATTGTATTAGAGTTAAATATATGCTTTACTGTTTTCCTGAATGGGTGTTTTAGCACTTTATTTTTCTAATTAAAAGAAAAAAATGTAAGAGTTTAAAATGCATTCATGGAATTCTACAATTATATTGCACAACTCAGACAGTGAAGCTAATTTAAGCTTATCTAGTGTGCTAAATAACTTGCAGAAGTTCCTAGTGACCTAGTCAATATATCTTCAAATTTGAGAGGAATGCTTATTATAGAAGTGCAAACCTCATTACTAATGAATAAATATTTCATTTACATAATTTACCTTAAATTCATATAATTATTTCTCAGTAGTGTCTATTCATTTATCAAATTTAAAGTTCAGCTGATTTAGAATTACCCATTAGAAACAGAAAGGGGAAAAGAGAAAGGGAAGGTATACATTTTTGTAGTCAGTTCATTCAAATATAACTTGAGGACTTCATTTCCAGTTTAGATGAAAACCATTTCCACTGACATAAACTATGGCGTGTTTAATACTTTAGTGAGTTTCAAAAAACAGCTTAAAAGAGAGCAATTACAGATATTTTCTGGTGAGATTTATATTGTAGATTTAAATGAAGAGCATTTAATACTGTTACTGGGGACAAGCAGCACATTCTTGCACTTCCTTTAAGGCTCAGATCTTACCTTTTCACATCAGTGTGTTACAAAGTGGCATAGCTAACCTGAAAAAGAGAGCTTGACTGTAGCTTCTTGTAAGTGAAAAGTTAATAGTAATAATGAGAACATAGGAATGGTCCTGGTGGCTCAGAACTTTTCATAACTTTGCAACATCCTCCAGCAATGACCCGTAATCAATTTTTAGGTGGGACTCTATGAAACAGAGCAAACACACAGCAATCTTCCTTCTCATACCAGTCCAATAACACCTGGCTTGTGAACATGCAAAGGTAGAGTTCAGGTTCTAGTTTTAATATTTTTGCAATACCTTTCTCTGCCAGCAACCTGTTTAATCTGATTTTGAAGCTACCAGTACAGGTCTTAGCAGCTTCATGCGACAATGAACTCCTTAACTTCACCTGTGTATCCTCATCTGTTTGTTGGTCTGCAGTTTTTCACCTGAATTCCCTAAATTCTTGAATTATGAGAAACAATGATCAGTTCCCTTTCTAACTTCTCAGTTTCACTCATGATTTTATAGTTCTGTCAAAAGCTTCCTGCAGTGTCTCTTCTCGGGACTGAAGAGGCCTTGCCTGTCTAATCCTTTCTCTGGGAGTTGTTCTGTAATTTTTTCCTCATTGTTGCTCTTCTCTGTAATTTTTTCTGTTACGTCCCTGCAGATGCAGGGAGACAAGATTACCAACAGTACTCTCAAGATCCACGTGTGTGAAGTGCAATCATACTTTTCAACTTTGTACTCTATTTCTCCCAATAATTCCTGAACATCCCATTTTCTCTGTTGACCATCATTTACTCTCAAACTAATATTTTCACCAGTCTGGTTACTAGACCTCTGAAATCTCTTTCCTCGGAGATAATGGATAGTTTATAACACCTCACTGAAAATGTAAAATTACCTTTTACATGTATATCATCCATTTTTACTTTATCTACACTAGTCATCTATACTACTGAGTTTTAACATACCCAATAACTGAGTATTGAGTGTTTATAGAGAGTTGTATTAACAACTTTTGTAGCCCTCTGTGTCCCCAGTACCTTCAACAAACTTTGCCATTAGACCCTCCAGATAATTTAAGTATGCATGCAACAATACAGGGCCTATCATGAATCTTTATGAGACTGCAAAAGTGATTTCCCTGTATTGACAAAATGGACTATTTATTGCTACCCTTTCTTTCCCCCCCCCTTTTTTTTTTTTTTTAAGTATATATTTGTTAAAGAGAAAATCTTATAAAAAATTATTGGATTTCTTCGATGGGCTGGTGAAAGCTTTTTGAAACATAAGTATACAATAGCAACTGATTATTGATTCTTTAAATGATGAGCAAGACCAGACTCTATACAAAGTTCACTTGATTTTTCTCAGTGATCATAGAATCATAGAATAGTTAGGGTTGGAAAGGACCTTGAGATCATCTAGTTCCAACCCCTCTGCCATGGGCAGGGACACCCCACACTAAACCATGTCACCCAAGGCCTCATCCAACCTGGCCTTGAACACCACCAAGGATGGAGCATTCACAACCTCCTTGGGCAACCCATTCCAGTGCCTCACCACCCTCTCAGTAAAGAATTTCTTGCTTATATCTAATCTAAACTTCCCCTGTTTAAGTTTGAACCCGTTACCCCTTGTCCTACCACTACAGTCCCTGATGAAGAGTCCATCCCCAGCATCCTTCAGATCCCCCTTCAGATACCGGAAGGCTGCTAGGAGGTCTCCACGCAGCCTTCTCTTCTCCAGGCTGAATAGCCCCAACTTTCTCAGCCTGTCTTCATCCAGGAGGTGCGCCAGCCCCCTGATCCTCCTCGTGGCCCTCCTCTGGACTTGTTCCAACCGTTCCATGTCCTTTTTACGTTGACATCAGAACTGCACACAATACTCCAAGTGAGGTCTCACGAGAGCAGAGTAGAGAGGCAGGATCACCTCCTTCGACCTGCTGGTCATGTTCCTCTTGATGCAGCCCAGGATCCGGTTGCCTTTCTGGGCTGCGAGCGCACACTGAAGCCGCCTCATGTTCATTTTCTCATCGACCAACACCCCCAAGTCCTTCTCTGCAGGGCTGCTCTGAATCTCTTCTCTGCCCAACCTGTAGCTGCGCCTGGGATTGCTCCGACCCAGGTGGAGGACCTTGCACTTGTCATGGTTAAACTTCATCAGGTTGGCATCAGCCCACCTCACAAGCGTGTCGAGGTCCCTCTGGGTGGCATTCCTTCCCTCCAGCCTACCAACCAAACCGCACAGCTTGGTGTCATCGGCAAACTCGCTGAGGGCGCACTCAATCCCACTCTCCATGTCACCGACAAGGAAGTTGACCAAGACCGGTCCCAACACCGATCCCTGAGGGGCACCACTGGTTACCGGTCTCCAGCTGGACATCAAGTGATTGACCACAACTCTTTCGTTGTTGGATACATTGGTTGTTGGATACATTTGGTTGTCATGGATACATTTATCCATGTACTTACTGACAGTGTTCTACATTATACACTGCTCTAATTTGTCTGATCAGTAGTCCCCAGATCACCATGGGAACCTTTTCTAAAATTTAATGTAGTATTTTCTTCCTTTTCCTTTGGTACCCATTTGGTAGCCATTTTAAGAGAAAGGTGAGAAACCACTGTTAGCACATTGCTATTTTTAAATGTTCAAGACCATTTAGAACTCTGATAAATCATTACTATGATGTTAGCTTTCTTACTTTTATACCATTAGACAGATCCTCCAAAATGTTTCCCATAAAGTTTCTATCATGTTCTCTTCAGAGAACAAAAATGTAATGAACTGATTTTATTTCACTCAGCTTTTACACAGCTTCTTTCACCAGAAGCACTCAAGATACTTCTCAAAAGAAATAAGTACTGTCCCTATTATAAAGAAGAAAGAAAAAAAAAAAAGCATTGACAGATGAAGGGCCAGATTTAATAAAGAACCGACAGCAGGACCAGGTGCATAAATACCCTGTCTTCTCTGTGGTGATTTAGCACAAGCCAGCTTTGATATGAGAGTCTCATAACTGTTTAGTATGTCGAGCCTGAGTCAACGCTCATCCCCTCACTGGGGATAAGAACTGTCTCCTGACTCCCTGTCTCAATGTCCAGTATAACCTAAGTGGTTATATAACCACAGTATAACCACTAGGTTATACTGCCCCCATATCTAAGTCTATCTTAAAAGGCCCTTCTACAGTAATTAAAAAAAAGAAAAAACCAACAAACATAATCAAAATTGACTTGAAGTTGCCCCAGATTAAAAGCGATAGCTGGAAAAATAGTCCAAGATATGGGAAATTCTATTGCTTCACAAAGTTATAACCCCAAATTGGTCCATGCATATAATGAGGTTTAAATGCGCTTCATGACTACTGAAATAATTGCTCAACTCACATTGCAAGTGAACACACAGTCGAGAGCTGTGTGTTACAGAGCACTTTTTGTTATAAATTCCTGATGGCTACACATTGTGCCCCAGCACTCTTTATGTTTCTATACTAACTGATGTACACACAACCCTGCATAAATTAATGCTTCCTTGTCTTGATTAAATAGGCTCCAGTAATTCTGTAGCTGGCAAGCAAGGAAAATAGGAGAGGCTAAACAGGATTAGCAGAATATCAAAGCATTCTCTTTAATTATGTCCTATAATACGTTCCTTCCTTTTTGTCTCCAAGTGACTTTTTTTGCCATTCATGCCTGATTGATCACGTAAGTACAGGGCTGGGAGCTAGTACAGTCTATTTATTATCCTGAAGGTTATTATAGTGGGTGTTCTTATTAATCAGACTTTTAACAAGAGAGATAGGAGATCATCCACTGCCATTCAGAAAACTAGTGCTTAAAGGAGCCACCTAGGCAAGTAGAACTCACACCAGCAGGTCAGCTAATCTAATTGATAATAGTCCTATTAATATGGAGCTGAATATTAACAGCCTGAAGCACTGGATCATCTTCATACTATTCTCATTATACCCTCCTCATTCATTTGGGAGGGTAACAAGTGCATAGTATTAATAACAGAATTAAATGGAAGTATGTAAATTGGAAAGTGATATTTATTATTAAGGGTTTACATGAAAGAAATAACTATTTTCATTCCAATATCATTTTACAAAGACTGTTTATGAGCACCTGAAGAAGTTACATGAATACAAGTTAATGATTTGGCAGTTAAAATTCAGGATTGTTATTTACTTCAAAGGTAGGGAAGTATGAATTGTGTTTCTTTTCTCAGCTGCAAAGGAGCCCCTGTGAGCCTTGCTAAAACCACTACAGTTACACAGGGCCTCTCTGAACAATGTCTGGGTCATTGTGAACATTCTGTGTAGACTGTGGCAGAGGCAGCAGAATGCAAGCAATTTTCAGGGATGTTGAATTTTTTAGTCTCCATGGGCTTAGGCAAGGGAGAGTTTCTAGGACATTTTGCACAGCTAACCTCTCTAGAAGTGCTCAGAGCAGAACTTCAGGCACTTAACAAATTTTACAGCTGAAAACTGAAGAGCTCTTGGCCCTCTGCTGCTGAAGCAGTTCCTGCAGATTGCTGTCATGGACCTTAGTGTAAAAATTCATTCTGTATTGCACTTCAGGCATGGCTCTGAAAGATTTTTCCTTTGGAGTCATAGACAATGCTCTACTATAGTTTATTTTCTATATAACATGTTAATAAAAATGCTATACAAGCCAGTTGTATCCAATATAGAAAGTATAAAGAAAGTAAATGTATATGATGCTCTTCTGTGCTGCTTTATAGAACAGGTGTCAGCCATAGATGTGGTCCGTAATATCTTTTCTTTCAGTACAGGAAAACTTCTGGTCAAGGTTGCTCAGGTTGATCTATCTATCTGTCTGTCTGTCTATCTAGGTATCTATAGATCTTTCATCTATCTATCTATTGGCCTCATGCTTCTGGTATGTTGTGTCCAGAGTAGTTTTTACACATTTTTAAACAGATGGGGCTGATTTGGCACAGCTGGGTTTATCCTGCTGATTGCACAGCTTGGAATAATCCTGACTGGGTTAGGGTAAAATGAGTCATAGCTTCCAAAAATCATTTGTCTCTGTTGTAAAACTGAAAGACAGTTGGTGCTGTTTGTCAGTTTCTGCTCAAAAAAGACATTTGCTTTGAAGCAGCAAGACTGCTGCAGATAAAAACAAGAGTGTCCATCTCATAACTGCTTTATTTGAAGAAGCTAGGTATACATTTTAATAAATGGGAAATCTTTCTCTAGTCCCCTAAAAAGAGTTGTCTTACAGTTATCCTTAGGGTGCACTGTGTAACTAGTGCCAGAGAATAAACACTGAAAAAGAAATAGATAAAAGGTAAAGTTTTTACAGTAAAACCAGGATTTGGCAAAAAACCCCTTCTTTTTCTTCATGTACTAAAGTGTACAGTAACAGAGGAAAGAAACACCCTCTGTGCTTCTAGACTTATACCTATGAGTTCTTACACTTTGTGCAAGACTCACTTGATTCCTTCCTACTCCTACTGGGCTATGTTTGCTCTCAAATTGGTACCTTGCAGTGACAGGTGAAACCTGAAAAGAAACCAAGTCCAGATGGACCAGCCAGAGAGAGCCAGCCTGTGCTGAGGATTGATCAGAGTGGACTTATGGGAGGAGATATCCTTGGAGTAAATTCCACTGCATGCTGTTTCTTCAGAGAGGGAATCAGACTTACACTTAAGGCCAAGCTGAAAGGAAAAAGCACCTACACAGATTGCCATTGCTAGGAAGCTTGAGCTCTGCAGAAGACACTACTTGTAATACAAGGTTCTGCTTCTCAGTCCAGAATAAATTTTGCAGTACTTCCTGCACTTGGATTTGTTCAATCTTTCCCTTAAATGCAGCTGTATATCTGTCATCCCCTTATGAATAAGATTACAATTTTACATAAACAAAATGTTCTGTAATGATTTGTTACCAGCTTTTATCACAAATAACAAATGAACCCTCCTAGGGTTCCCCTCTTCTACTCTGAAGAGATTAGCAACCCAGGTCTTTTTCATGTGTAACTCTAACAGAAAATGATGTGCCTTTAAGCATATCATCATGAAATCTTTGTGCATTAATATAACACTGCCTTCAAGACAGATTCTGCTTTGCCCTGTACTGCAGAAATCTGAGAAAGAGTATAATTGCTGTGCATTGGTCTGGTTTTTATACATCAGTAAATTCTTCCTCAGATCATCACGTTTGGTTGCTTTAAAATATAAACAAACAATGCCACAGTGTATTTTGGGTAAGGTAATAAATGAGCTGATTTCTGAAATGAAGATTTATTATTTGATCAAGGAATCTAAAGAAACCAGGATTCCATATTCATAAATTCATTACTTTTTCAGCTGTAGCATGTCAGCATCTGCACATCAAAAGCTGAACCATGCTTACCAAAGGAAAGAGCCTACGATATGTTTATACAACAAATCTACATCTTTCCATTGCTGTCTTGATTAAAAAGCTTAATTTAAGCTTCTATCTTATGGTTTCTGGTAAATTATACTGGTCTAGATCATTCCATGTGTAAAGCATGAACAAAATTGTACAAAAAAAAAAGAAAGAAATTCTGTGGTTTTCTGAAACTAGTGGGATTTTTGCTTGTTTGCTTCTGTTGATCTTCTTCCCCCATTAAACTAGTACTTCCTATCCTGTACTCAAGTATCTGCATTCGTACACGACCTGGTAGTCTATGTGAGGTTTGGGACACCCTTAAATGCATCTTGGCAGGGGAACAAGGATCTCCCTCACTGAACCCTTGGGGCATTCTCAGGCCCACCGTTTATTCTCTAATCAGCACTATTCTGGAGCTGTAATGTTAAGGCCATTTAAAGCTATAGTTTTTTATAATGGTCTTGATCAGACATATTAAAAAAATAATCAAGACCACAACCATTTGAGTTTTTCCAGATAGTATCAGAATAATTTGCAGTGGAGAAAAAAGAGATTTAATGCTCTGAAACCCACATGAAATCACACGCCCTTCCTCTCACATGAAACTCCATTTACATGGGATGCAAAATGCGTAAGAGAAAAGCCACAGAACTTTAGTTACACATATCTATTGGGGCTGATGTGGGCTGTTATTTTGATTTATTTGTTATTTGTTGTTCACTGACAGGATGTTTCACTATTTGCAAACAAGATGGATGATGTTACCACTGTGTGACCTTGCAGCCTACTTACTAATGAGTTAACACAAGGAAGCAGGGACCCCAGCATAATGATGTGTTTGCAGACTTGGGATACTACTGAATTATTTGTGTTATTGCTTGAAGAGGCATAGGTGGTAGCTACCCCATTAGTACCAATCAGTTTCCAATTAGTACCAATTAGTAACTCAGCTAAAGTGGAGATGGTGCTGTTGAATTGCTAAAACTTCTCTCAAAATTACTTCCTGGGGCAAGCTCCCACCTGAGAAGGAATTAAATTTTTCAAAGCTTTTCTATCAGTAAGTCAAGAAACAACTGCTAAGCTAACTGGCATGTTAACTCAGTTACAGCCTAAACTAACTTGATTTTTATTTTGTCATACAATTTTAGCTGATTTTCTGTAGGATGTAAACGCAGACAGCTCATCAGAATGCAGGCTTCAGTGTTCTTGTAGAAAAAAAGGCCAAAGCAGTAATCACTTTCCCTGCAATAGATCTGTAATGCTCAAATAAACCAGAGTTGAAATTATTAGGACTCTGAAAGAAGTTCTAGTTGTGGCAGACAGTATGGCTAGATAAAGATGTCAAAGATGAAATATCCTGATACACTTCATTATTAATTGTTTCACATTTTCTTATAGTACAGCAGACTCATGACTGTTTGCAAGGTCTTACATATGAACCTAATACTAAACGTTAAAAAGGTACCCAATAAATCTAAAATATATAAATGAACATAAAATAGTTTAAGTCAGCATTTTTATATGATTTGGTGTGCAATTTACCAGTGAAACCATGGTCACTCTGTTTCTTGCTGACCTTACAAAAGCAAACCTATTAGTTCTCTTTCAGTATATAAAAAACATCTAAGTAAAATAAGATCTTTCTACAGTGATAGTTATATTCCATTACTGACAGAACAATACAAGGTACAGTTCAACCTTTCTTTGCACCGATGTAGCCTACTGAAATTAATGATAGTGTCAGTGAGCAATTGAGGTCAAAAAGTGATCAAAGGATAACAACACCCCCACACCCTGTTCCACTGCAAGCATATTTCTGAGGTAGTGATTTTTCCTATTTAAGGTTTAACATAGTTTCTTCCATTGCAGATGAGCTGCATAGATGGGAACAAATACAGTTATGATTTGGTATTGTTTTGATGTTTTTTTTCTCTAGCCTTGACATTGCTGTATACAACATCTTCATAACATTCCTTAAAGGGTTTCTTTTTCCAACAAACTGATCCTTCAGGTTGCCATTTTGATGGAAGAAAAATTGTCAGGAGCCAGAGCATCAAACTCCATGTGTGATGGGCCAAGACACACAATCTGGAAGCTTGATAGTCCAGTGATGCTTTATGCAATAATTACCTCTTAATATTAAATTCAGTAGACAGCATCCTGTGCTATTAATATAAAACAGATATTTATAGTTTCAGACTTTTTACTAGTTTAATCAAATTAAAAAGTAAAAGATGGTGTTAGATAAAGGCAATGTCATGCATAGTGGAGCACCTTAATCTGTGTACAAACTTCTGTTTCTAGTTAATCAATTACATGGTACTTCTTCCTTTTTCTTTTTTTTTTTTTTTCTGACTGTTAATGACTGCCATATTAAATAAAGTCTTAAATAGCTTGTTAGGATCCTCACTGGTCTCTAGCAGGCAGACTGAGTGTCTGCCAGGTCCTTTGCTATTACATCTTAAGATCTTTAACTGTCTGAACAGCTGGATGATTACATATAGCACTGGCAAGCAGCCACTATCCCCTCTAAACCCCAGTTAAAGCTGCTGTCACAGAGCTAGAAAAGCACAAGCTGCAGCTCTATTTTATGTAACAATCAGTGACAGTAATTTTTTTAAATTATATGGCACTATAGTTTCATATATGGCTTAACAAATATTCTTCTGTTTGCAACTGGTTAATGACCCGCCAATAATCCTCTCCAACACCTTTGCCATTTGATATTATTTGCCAGATAATTTACATGAATACTTTTCAGTCTGTAAGACTGTGTGTAGCAGTTTTTTGCAGTAACGGATGTTTGAAGTTTCAGTTACATTTATTAGTTAGAATTGGAAACAGAGGCCACATGGTTGTTTTTTGTTTCTGGTAGGAAAAGTATAGCTCTTAGGAGAGAAAGAGGCATCTTTGGGAGATGATTCATCCACCCCTATATTAGTATGGGATGAATCACTCTCTGAAAGTGCCTATTGACTATAGAAGGAGCCTGAATGATTGGCTAATCTACGCACCTAAATTTCAAACAGCTAAAGCAAGGTGATTCCACTCTTAATATATACTTTTGACAGTGATATACAACTGTTAATGGTAGAGCTGCTAATGGTTACCATGCACAGATTATTATACAGCATACCATTGTACCAAATCTGATTATCACCGAGCTAATTCCAAATTTGACTGAAAGAAGAAAACAACAGTCTTAAATCCTGTCTCAGTTAATAAAAATAAGATTTAAGCCCCCATCTAAATATGATGAACTGTGAATATGTATATATTCTTTTGCTTTATCCTTATCTTTATAAGTTCTGCTTTCTTATCTGTCCTTGACACTGTATGACTCATATTCTAATCCAAGTTATAGTTTTATTCACTGGAAAAAATGCTGCAGTATGCAGTGTTATTCTTCTTTTATATACATAATACTATGTATGTCTCTATGTCCAAATCACTTGCTTCAGCTCCTTGTGCTGGCAAACTTTAATATTAAAGGGCCTTCATATTGATAAATCCAAAGGGTCTCTCTTTTACATAAGCAATTAAGTTTACATCCTTCTAAAGAATCCTATTCTAATAAACCAGAGATTAGCTGTTATAGAATACACTTTCTCTTTATTTTCTGAACAGGTAGAAGTAGCTACTTATTCACACAATTTAAAATCCTTCCCACTGCTTTTTATGGGAGCACACACACACTCTAACACACTGCTTATCAGAAGGTCTTTAAAATCTTCAACTTCATTGCTTTCTAGTAGTGCCATGAAAAAGCTACAGCATACATAACTTTTGCACTGTGCTCATATAATGTACTTGTTCATATTAGGATCTGCCATTCTGAGGCTCTTCTAATTCAACATAAGCAGTATCAAGCAAGTGGTAGTGGAAGCTCTTTTCTATGAAGTTACCAGTGTGACATTACAGCCTGTTGTGTGTCTCATCCTGCAGGGAGCGAACTCTTCTGCAGTATACGAAAGCCCATTGGCAGAGAACTGGCACCGTAGTCTGCTATACCTTGGCAAGTAAAATCTCTTCTCAGGACAGTCTCCTAGACAGCCAACACCACCACAGAAATCAGTCACTTACTTTTTTCTACCAATTACAAATTTGCAAGATTAAGAGTTGCAACTACTTTTTTAGTGGAAATAGTCATGCCTCTATGAACAGTTTCTATATGTATTTGACATCTATAGCCTAAATCCATAAATTTAACAGAGTTTAATTTATGAATTCTTTGTTATTTAACATCTGTGCAATAGTTCTCTCAAGCTCCCGTAAGTGAAATCACATCTATTTGTCAGAAGTGGGACTGAGTAAGTTAAAAGAGAAATACTAACAGTTAGCAGCTGAGACCAAAATAGCTTCAGTCTTTCTTGTGCCCTTATCATGATGTATACCAAAGTCATGTTTTGTTACACTCTAAAACTGCTTCAGCTTCACCTTTCTATCTCCATGACCTAGAGACAATTGAAGTGAGCATCCTGACCTTTACATGTTTAAAATCCTTAGCACATGCTGGAAAGCAATGCTTTTCCTCTCTGGTTAATGAACAATGGGGCAGAAAATATGAGAAACTGTGAACATTTTGACTAACAGAAGTAACATAAATATATATATATATAAAGAAAAGAAAGTTATGAAAAGAGAATATATTTTCTGTACTTTCTGCAGTTGATTTATCCAATCCTCTAAATAAACACCTTGGTTTGGATCATTATCTACTTGGGAGAATGCCATAAAAATATACCACTATTTGACATACAGAAAGGAAAATACTACAAATTATAAACTGAGCACAGCTGGACAATATCCTGGTGGGAGCAATTACTTTAGCATTATGAGAGGCGGGAGATTACAAACCCCGAAATGAAGAAAAGCAATGACCTTTCTTCACTAGAAAAGTCTTGCTCTGTCAGTCTCGCTGAGAAATGTAGAAGGTAGCACAGATTGATATATCAAGCTGCAAACACCATAATTAATGTGAATGACACTTCTTTAGACTTCAGGGAATCTGCTACTGTTAAAGGTGTTTTGTCCTTAGGAGATGGTAACTGAGATTGGGGTTTTGAATGAACACTTTGCTCAAGGCATCCAACATCACCTTGATAAGTACAATTCCCTCACCATACAGCCTTTCACACAACTTCTTTTATGCTTTTGATCATAGCCATCAGAGACTAGTAGTGGTGCTGAGGAGGATATATCATATTAACTCAGGAGCTCATCATCTAATATTATAGAATCACAGAATAGTCAGTGTTGGAAAGTAATATCTCCCAATATGCATTTAAGTGGCTTCCTTATCTTTAGCAACAAAGATTTCTATTGTGAATACTTTTTTCTTGTTTATTTTGTAAATGATTAAGGAGAATAAAAAATAGACAGTGATGCTATTAATCTAGTTAAACTAGTGTTACTACAAAACTACCATATCAAACTCCAAGCATTACTGCATAGAGCACTGTCATTTTCTTTCTGTAGTATGTGCTTCCATTGATTATCTCAGATTGCCTCCGTAGATGTATTCCAGCAAAATTAAAAAGAGATCTGGATAGTTAGGCTATTTGCATTCCTTCTCATTTTTTCATAAACTCTACTGTGACATAGCTTGAATAAGAACTAATTCACTTCCAGTCCATTACATAAAATGAATATAAACCTATGGAAACACTCATGAAAAATTCTAGTTTAATAGTGGAAAAAACCTCAAAACCTTAATCAAGAGGAAAAATTACTCTCTGATCCATAGATACGGGGAAAATCTCAAATATCTCTTATCTTAAGCAGTATTTGGTACATAACATGCAGTATTCACAAGGCCTGCCAGATAACAAATTTGGACCCTAGGTAACAGCCCAATCCACCTGCTTTTTGTCATTGCCTGGAAGAATAAATGCCAAAATACAGTATGTCTGAATGCTCCTTGGATAGCCATCTATATAAAGAATCACCTGTTTTGATATAGAAAATGATTTCCAGGCTAGAAATGCACTATAATCTAGACATAGATCAACATAAAGTACTTCCAAATCTTTTCAGAAGCTGGAAAACTTAGTCATGCTGCGGAAAGATGCTACTTGTTTTGTGTGTGTGTGCAATAAACTAGTGAAATGAGCAAGGAACCAAGTGAAAGGGTTGATTTATAGGCCTTGTAACCCTGAGTAGTTTTGAAGCAAAGGTTCCCGTGCCTCAGGAAAAGGTACTAAACATCAGCTTCTAGCAGGTGTTACCTGGTAGTGCTGCTCAAACTGCATGGTCTGCATAGTCCAGTAGTGAGTCATGAAATGAAAACTGGAGTATGCATTATGTATATAGAATATGTGTCTGGGACTGATGTAGGATTTTCATATTTTAAAATATAAAATCCGTGCTGCTGCACGCAACCTTTCTCAGTTTTTTAACTGCTGCTGCCACCGAAGCAGATGTTTTAGTGGAAATTTTTAGCAATTTTATGCCTTTAGTTCCCTCTCCCATTTCCAGCCTTTCCTTATTACATCCTACTTATAGCCAGTTCCCAGGAAATAGTAGATCAAAGCTGCCAGTGTAAACTGCAAGGAAAGGAGCTAGGGTGGAAAGGGATTTCCTGCATTTCATTCTCAAGTAAACATCAAGAATATAGGAAATATAGGAAAAATAAATCACCAAATTCTTTTAACACAGGGCATGGCATTTGATGCTGGGAGGTGGGAAATCCATTTCATAGTACATCTAGCAACCTTCAGTCAGCTAGTTCCTCCTTCTAGGATAGTTTGAGTTGTTTACAAAGTATCAAAAGCTTTCATGTTCTGGGTCATACAATTTGAAATTCCAGCTCTTCAGTGAGATTCAGGCTTCGTCCTACTTGTTTGTCTCCTGTCCATGAAGCCTGTGTCCCGGGTTCAGCTGTAACAGTTATACTTCTCCTTCCTGGTAGCTGGTGCGGTACTGCACTCTTGATTTTGGCCTGTGATAACATACCAATGTTTTAGTTGTTGCTAAGCAGCACTTACCCCGATCAAGGACTTTTCAGTCTCTCATGGTCTGCCAGTGAGGAGGGACACAAGAAGCCAGGAGGAAGCAGAGACAGGACACTTGACCCGAACTAGCCAAAGGGGTATTCCATGCCACAACACATCATGCCCAGTGACAGCAGATGGTGAGCGATTGTATTGTGCATCACTTATGTTTACTGGGTTTTTTTCCCTTCCTTTTTTAGTTCTATATTCTCTCCTCTTATTATTTCCCATATTATTATTATTGGTGGTAGCAGTAGTGGGTTTGTGTTATACCTGAGTTACTGGACTGTTCTTATCTCAGCCTGTGGGATTTACATTATTTCGATTCTCCTCCCCATTCTGCCAGGAGTGGGGGAGATGAAGGAAAGGAGTGAGAGAGTGGCTGCATGGTTCTGAGTTACTGGCTGGGCTTAAACCATGACAGCCTGTTATAAAAAGTGTGCGTGGTTTAACATTGCAATGAGCTCCTCCACTTGCTTCTAGCCAGGCTAGAAAAAGGGGTTCTTGCTATAGTAAATTCCATAACATACAGCTCAGATCCACGCTTACAACAGTTGGAAGGTATTTCCATGACAATCTCCACCCTTGGTCCCTTTGGACCAGACCATGAGGGTTAACATTGCAATGAACTCCTCCCCTTGTCTCTGCTCCAGCTTGGACTTATCCACAGACTGCAGTCACTTATGGTTGCACCTGCTCCAAGAGAAGCCTTATCTATGAGCCACAGTTCTTCTTCTGCTGCAGCACAGACTTATCCACAGCCATAGTAAATTCAAGGTGCACCTTCTTCAACATGGCCCAAGGACTAATCCTTCAGAGGTATGCTTGCTGAAGGACAGACATAAACACGGCCACAGACACTTCAAGATATACCTGCTCTGGTGTGGTCTTAATCACAGCCACAGATGCTTTGAGGTGTCCTCCTCCCATTTGGACTCACCCAGAGGTCACAGGCCTTTCAAATCAGTTCATGCTGGAGTTTCAGCCTGTCAGCACAGAAGCAGCAGTGATGCCCTGGCCATCTGCCAGCCCAGGCACATCGCCACTGCTGTTATCAAAATGTTCCCAGGCACAGCAAAGTAAGATGATAAGCACTTACAGCAGTATAGCAAGCAGTGAAAGCAAAAAGCAGCCACTAACAAGCACTACACTCTAATACACAGTAAGGCATGCAAGCCCCATGGCAAGCACAGAAGCCTGTCAATTAATAGTTAAACAGCAGTAATAGCTACAAATTTGATCTGGCACATTCCAATCAAAACTGTCATTATCTCAAACCCTTCAAGCCCCATGTTGGGTGCCAGAAAGGACTGTTTGATTTAACCCCAGCCAGCAACTAAGCCCCATGCAGCCACTCACTTATTTCAACACCCCCCCCCGTGAGATGGGGCATAGAATCAGAAGAGTATAAGTAAGAAAATTTGTGGGTTGAAATAAAGACAGTTTAATAGGTAAAGCAGAAGCTGTGCACACAAGCAAAGCCAAACAAGGAATTAATTCACTGCCTCCCATCAGTAAGGCAGGTGTTTAGCTATGCCCAGGAAAGATGGGCTCCATCACATGTAATGGTGACCTGGGAAGAGAAACATCATCATTCTGAACATCCTCCCCTTCCTTCTCCCCTCAGCTTTATATGCTGAGCATGATGCCATATGGTCTTGGATATCCCTTGGTCAGCTGAGGTCAGCTGTCCCAGCTGTGCCCCCTCCCAATTTCTTATGCCCCCTCCAGCCCACTCACTGAGGTGGTGTTGTGAGGAGCAGAAAAGGCTTTGGCTCTGTGTAAGCACTGCCCAGCAATAACAAAAACATCCCTGTGTTATCGATGCTCTTTTCCAGCACAAATCCAAAGTACAGCCCCATCACCAGCTACTGTGAAGAAAATAAACTCTATCCCAGCAAAACCAGCACAGTGACAGCCTGAATTTCACTGTAAATTCTGTCCTCCTGACTCCTTCAAGGAACTTCAGTCAATTCGTACGGGTGTTTAAATCTTAGGTGAGGAGTAGGGTAGTAGGTGCTTCTAGAATAGGAAACAGCTCTTACAAACCTTTGAAAAAGGACTGCCCCATACCCTTTAGCTGCTTTTACTTGGAAGAGAGATAAGCAGGCTTATGTTTCCTAATGTTATCATACAAGCTGACAAGGTTAGCACATATTACTGACCATTGCCTCTTGCTCTAGGGAATTGAACTTATTCTGTCTCTAACGCCAAATGCAGCACTTATAGGGGTGGAGTTGGGGAAGGAAAACCAATGGAGGAAGGAAAACCAGTGTAGGAATGGAAAGGCAGAAGAAAGGACACATTAGCTTGGAGTAGTCTTTCTACATTGTCTGCTCTAGTAGGGCTGCTGTTCACAGCTGGGGTGGTGAAAGAACATCTTTTCCCTTTTCTTCTCAAGGGTAAAGAAAAATAAATAAATAAGGAAGCTGGTAGGGCTGTTTCATCTGACCTATCCTTTTTTATTCAGGGAATCATTCCTCGCTCTCTCTCCTCAAGAATGATGAGAGGAAGAAACAGCTGGGCCCATCTGTGCACTTCCATCCTGTGTTTTGACATGGCAGAACCCCCCCCTTGTTCTTAAACTACGTTTCAGATTTTGTCAGTGCAACCACCAGCAAAATCCCTGAAGCCCAGAGCAAAATCTGCAATGACTTTCAACTTTGGCTCATGCCAAGCTTTGAAGGTGCCCTCAGCTACACTCTTTCATAATACTGAGGGGATATGGTAATACTGGATACTCACTGCTGAAGAAAGATGGAGGCAAATTATTCAATATAAAAGGGGCAATGAAGATTGAAAACAAGTTCAACCCAACTCAGAGGAGAGAAACAAATTTTTAGTTAAAGTGTACTGAATCTCTCTGAGCACTCAGAGCTTCATATTTGACTCTACTGACAGTCTGAAAGGATTACTTTGGAAAGATTGAATTATTTCCCATGTTTACAAACAGTCTGATGCCTAAAACATGCATTATTTCACTTAAGATAAGTACACTGGATCCCACTGGGGATTTTTTTGTAACTTTTTTGAATGACATGGATCTTATTCATGTTTACATCATGGAAATGAACTAAAACAAATTAAGACACCACTTACTGCTGGTAAACTAGCTTGCATGCTCCACACTGCTGAGTGTGGTAGGTGATTGAAGGTTTTGGAGGTGACTTAAATTTCTCTCTTAATACTGGGAAAAAAGAAACCTTTATTCTGCCAACAGACATGACGCTGATTGTTCGGCTGCCTGACGAAATGTATTACAATCTAGATTCTTTATAGTATCTTGTGCATAACTGCATTTTCTTTTTCCTTTCTTCCTCTCTGCAACATTTGTAAAGATGAAACTAGAAAGAGAAGAATATATTTTTTTTAACAACTTTAAAAATATTTTAATATCTAATTATTAACTATTCTTATGTTTCTTGGTTTTGTTATATAGAAGATAGTGTATATATACAAATATGGGTATCTGCTTCTCTTAGAAATCTCTTCATTGCTGAGTAGTCCACTGTATTTTCAATTCTGTGAACTGAAGGTGAATGTCTGAAAAAGACTGCATGTGCTTTTTCTTTTTCTTGGTGTGAAGACCAGCCACAGAGCTGCTTCATAATAACACATGGGGTGTCATCTAAACCACCTACAGTAACTTAGCAAGTATTAAAGCAACAAATTTTCCACTGACCTAATAGTATGCTGTTTGCAGAAATTCTTTATACTGGAAAACAGAGACCAGATGGAATCCAATGGCAGAACAAGCTACTATAGGGCAGGAAAGCACTAAGCTCTCAGCTCTGCACTGGGTGAACTTGATTACCTATAATCTGTTCATGCCAGGCACAGCTGACACAAGACAATGCAACAAGAAGATACGAGCTGAAGGAAGGAATTCACTGCCCTGAAGTTGTATGTATCCTAATGAGCAGCTGTGGTGACTTCAAGTTAAGTTTGTCTGATGGGCAGGTAAGTATCAATGGCAACATTGTCTTAACATAGTCTTCATTATTTTCTGGGAGGCTTTTGTTTGCTTTCAACTTAGTAATGTGTTGGCTTGGACCTGAACTTCAGTGAGGAGCCTTGAATTTCTCTTAGGTAATCATGGGGAAGATATTACAGACACAGTGGTAATATGTGTACACTTCAGCAGGTTAAGTACTGCTGAATTACTATTTAAACATTAGCTAAGCTCTTTCTCAATTTTTCAAGCCAGACTATAGAACAAAGTCTAGGAATGGAATGAAAGGATCACTTTAGGGGAGGAAAGAGAGTAAGACAGAGAGATTAGGTTGATAATGATTGTGGAAATGAACCTGAATAGTAGGATCCTCAAGTAGCACATATTGAAAATGCTGTAAATGGCAAATGAAACTAAAAGCAACGTCAGCAAGGAAAATGAGCAAAAAAGGAAGAGTTAAGAAGGGAGACAGGCTGCAGGCACATGTATAAAAAGTGTTTCAAACCCATTCATTGGAAAATCCACTCCTTATTGGTGATGGGAGGGTATGGAAATTACTAATGAAATTGCTGAGGGTTTTTTTTTTTCTTTTTTTCATACTGAGTTGAATTACAATCACACAGATATTACTTTAGTTATTGTGAATAAACCATATTCCTTTCCTGATGGTTCCACAGAAATCAGCAGGCATCCAAATCAAATAATAAAAAAAGGAATTAAGAATCTTCACTTGGAGTGTTGCTCACATCAGTGCTGGTTTTGTTATGTTTGTTTTTCTTTAAACAGTTAACTCAGGAAATAGAATCATAGAATAGTTAGGGTTGGAAAGGACCTTGAGATCAAATAGAACCTCTTCTAGATGTCTCATTTTTTCTTGTGTTCATGCTAACTGGACTACAATTCATGGAGAAATTTATTCACAAACCTGATCCAATATATGCCCCTTTCAGTAGGTAAGATTTAGGTAAGGTCTGTCTTAGCAAACCAGACAGTTACGGAAAGGACCTGAAAGATTTGTGCAGAAATACTTTGCACAATATTTTTTTTTTTTTTTTAATTAGAAGCTGCTGAGGGGATGTAGCCCAGGGAAGTGGACAATAAACTAAAAGAAAAGACTGCCTACAAAAGTCAAGCCAATAATACAAGAGATGGAAAGACTGCATATCTAATTTCTTATGGTCCTGAATTAGTCTCAATGAAGTTACTCTTATGTGAAATCACTCTAATGGAACCTGTCTATACATCCTTCTGGTTTGCCTCATTTCCCTCTCTGAGGACTTTTTGGGAGAGGTTCTATGTTTTTATTTTGTCTTTGTACAGGACTCACAAATTGGGTTTCAGATCCTAAATGAGGACTCCTAGAGGATACTGCAAAACTGAATGAAAATTATCAGTGATGCTGCTGATAATAATGCTTTAATAATGCTATTAATAAATAATGATCCAATATCAGAACACTTAAAAGAAAAATCAGATTGCATTTTAAAAGTTCAAAAGATTAATTTCTTTTAGACCGGACTTTTAAGAAGACCATCATCTCTAAAGTAAAACAGTAGAGAAGAAGATCAGGTTAGACTATATTATATGTGTACATCCCCCCTTCTGGTATTTTAGCAACTTCTGTCTGCAAGAAAAACCTAACCAAAACAGTGCTCAAGCAACAAACACATCTGAAACCTCTCTCACATAAACATGGTACATGTAAATATGCACAAATCATCTCTACCCAAATCTCTCTATCATTTTGTGCAACCAAATTTGTGAACCAACTTTCAAGGGGTCTTGAGTGTGCTTTTCTAAACAGAAACTACTGTGGGCAGTGATCTCTTAATTAACCAAACTTGGAATAGCTAAACTTATTTAAATAGTGCAACTAGATGCCTGAGACCTCATTTGTAAACTGTGTGGAAAGATTACAATCTAGTAACTGAAAAATAGGTAATTGCATAATGAGTACTGTGAAACCAAATCTTTGAGACTTTTAAAAGTACTATATATTTAGAGATGATGAAGCTACAATCAGGTGACACTGTCTGAGAAATCAAGGTCTCCAGATTTTTAGAGTGTAAATCCAGACAGAATCAGCCCTAGGCTGTTTCAGGGGCTAAGACAAAATCCATTTTTCAAGTAAAAGCTATTGTAGATATTGTTTGTTTCCTGTGTGTTGGTCTTTTGATCTTTTTGTTAGTAGATAAATCCTTTGGTCAGTAGCATTGGCCCATGCATCACAGAAACACATTAACAGTAAATAGTACCTTCCAGCTCTTCAATCTGGGCATCAGTGAATACTGAGATATGTAGTACATAAAGGCAGACACAAAAAAATTAAAGAAAGAGAGATGGCCAGTCTTTCTTATGACTGATGTTCTCTAGCTCCTGTTTAATTTCTGTACTTGACCTGTTACCTCTCTCTTAAAGTTTCTATCTCTAGACCAAACAAAACTGCAATTCATAAATTGTAGGAAGGACAGTATGTTAAATTTAGTTACCTGAAAGCCCACTTACATGTCTCAGATCAGTTAAAAAGGATTTTTAAGGTCTATTTAATTTACTAAAGTTCTACACTTTCTTTAAAAAATCTTTTTAAATATTTCACCAGATTCAGATACACTATGTGTTTACAGTATGCAAATGTCCAGTGGCAGCTTCTTATAAAGACTGACTTCCTTGGTTTTCAACAAGTATTTGCTATTGCAATTTTTATTTTATCCACCATAATACCTGGATATCCTAATTACTCATAAACTTCAAAACTGATCATGCAGTTTCACTTTCTTTTCTTTTCTGTTTTTATGTCCTTTTTCTACTTTCTTCTGAAGACCAGAAACCCAGTCAGATGTCACAACATGCTGTCAAAATTGGCAGCAAAATAAGAAATTCCAGATCAAAGACTAACACACTCAAGGCTAAATATAGTCCTGAGCAGAGCAGAAGGCTGTAAATTCTAGGACATCTGCTAATATGGTCACTGTGGTGAAACTGCCCTTCCAAACCGTAAGATTTCTAAAGAGTCATGCTTGATTTACAAATATATTTCAGAGTTTTAATTACTGCATATATTCCTGTCATCTTCCAACATTAGGGCATGAATATTTTTCTTTCATGATCTAATCTAGCATAACTCTGTATTAGACTGAGCTATGAGCAACATATTTCATTCACCATCCAGTTTTTGTTTTAATCATGCAGGCTTGAGCAGGGCAGACTATCAAAACATTAACTGTTTCTTCCCTCCTTTTATGTGTGAATAAACAAGATTAAAAATTCTTTCTGCTTTTTCTTACTTGCAACCCTCTTGCAAGTCTCTTTCTTTGGTGAAAAGGTATAAAGGCTCTGTAAACAGCAGGTATGTGCCTGGTTTCACAGTATCACAGTATGTTAGAGATTGGAAGGGACCTCAAAAGATCATCTAGTCCAATCCCCCTGCCAGAGCAGGAACACCTAGATAAGGTTACATAGGAATGTGTCCAGGCGGGTTTTGAATGTCTCCAGAGAAGGAGACTCCACAACCCCCCTGGGCAGCCTGTTCCAGTGTTCTGTCACCCTCACTGAGAAGAAGTTTCTTCTCAAGTTTAAGTGGAACCTCTTGTGTTCCAGTTTATACCCATTACCTCTTGTCCTATCATTGTTTGCCATTGAGAAGAGCCTGGCTCCATCCTCATGACACTCCCCCTTTATATATTTATATACACTAATAAGGTCCCCCCGCAGTCTCCTCTTCTCCAAACTATAGAGACCCAGCTCCCTCAGCCTTTCCTCATAAAGGAGATGCTCCACTCCCTTAATCATCTTAGTTGCCCTGCGCTGGACTCTCTCCAGCAGGTCCCTGTCCTTCTTGAACTGAGGGGCCCAGAACTGGACACAATATTCCAGATGCGGTCTCACCAGGGCCGAGTAGAGGGGAAGGAGGACCTCTCTCGACCTACTGACCACCCCCCTTCTAATACACCCCAGGATGCCATTGGCCTTCTTGGCCACAAGGGCACAGTGTTGGCTCATGGTCATCCTGCCGTCCACTAGGACCCCCAGGTCCCTCTCTCCTACACTGCTCTCTAACAGGTCGTTCCCCAACCTATACTGGAACCTGGGGTTGTTCCTGCCCAGATGCAGGACTCTACACTTTCCCTTGTTATATTTCATCAAGTTTCTCCCTGCCCAACTCTCCAGCCTGTCCAGGTCCCGCTGGATGGCAGCACAGCCTTCTGGCGTGTCAGCCACTCCTCCCAGCTTAGTGTCATCAGCAAACTTGCTGACAGTACACTCAATTCCCTCATCTAAATCGTTGACGAATATATTAAATAATACTGGTCCCAGTACTGACCCTTGAGGCACTCCACTAGATACAGGCCTCCAACTAGACTCCGCCCCATAGACTACAACTCTCTGGCTTCTGTCCTTCAGCCAGTTTGCAGTCCACCTCACTACCTGATCATCCAGGCCACACTTCCTCAATTTAGCTATGAGGATGCTGTGGGAGACTGTGTCAAATGCTTTGCAGAAGTCAAGGTAGACCACGTCCACCACTCTGCCATCATCCATCCACAATGTTATTTCCTCATAAAAGGCTATGAGGTTGGTCAAGCATGACTTCCCCTTGGTAAAGCCATGTTGACTGCCCCTCATAACCCTCTTATCCTTGACATGCCTTAAGATGGCATCAAGGATAAGGTGTTCCATCACTTTCCCAGGGATGGAGGTGAGGCTGACTGGTCTATAGTTACCCGGGTCCTCTTTCTTGCCCTTTTTGGTTTCCCAAAGTGCTCTTTGTTTAAAGTCTGCTTAAGTAGCCCATACTGCTGTTTTTTCATTTGTCAGTGACACTAATACATACACTGTCTTCTAACTGGTCACATTTTCACAAAGCTTCTGAAACTTTATGTATCTGAGACTTACATTACCAGATTTGGTAGGAATTGGCAATTGACTATTAAGACAAAGCTAACAAAGTGATTGTATAAGTTTCTTTCCTTTACATTAGCATACATTAGCAAACACAAACATATGTTGGCCTCAAGTTTTGGTGGCTATCACTTTTTATACACCAAAGGTAAAAATACACATGTACTGCATGTATTGAATGTATATATGGACACACATACAGAAAAGAAATTCTGCATACTGCCTTCCCTTACTAGGTAGACCTGGAGCTGTGTAGCCCAACCCTGTTCCATTTTGTACCCCATGACCTGGATCATCCAGAGCTTACTGTCAAAGGACCTCTGCCAGTAACAGGCCTTCACAGCTCAGACGCAGTGACTACCTCAGGTTAACAGCCAACTAGTCTGCTTGGTTGCTAAGAAATTGATTATTAATTTTATTCTTTGGAAAGACAGTGGGTAATCTTAGATTCAAGCCATTACATTATTTTTAGTGTGGTTTCCTAAGTAAACAGAGACACGGTGCCTTTCCATTCCCTGACAGTAGCCTGCATAGTCCATCTCCAGAGTGGTACTGGCTCTCTCAATAGATTGTCAATTGCTATGAACATAAAGCTGGATTTAACTCCCATACTTGTAAGTTTTTGCCCTACTGTGCTCTGATTGCTTCAGTTTTTTGGCATAACTCAGCATGACCTGCCAGATGGCTTGCTCACAAAGGGAATTTCCTCTGTATCTTCAGACAGACTCAGATTTCTCCAGTGACAACCCTCTTTTTGTTCTGGATATTTCTGGGCTCTTCCAGTTCACTTCTATATATGCAAAAGACACTGCTAAAATGCACATCTCTTCCTCATTCCTCCTCCCTCCAACAAACAAAATGCAATATTTTACAGCATTTAGGTTATATAAGCAAATGCACAGTGCTCTACCCTCAAAAAACAAAACAAAAAACAACAAAGAAAAAACATCAGAGGTATAATTTGTAGTGAGCTCCAGTTATCTACATGAACACTTAAGGGCTGAGAAAACTCTGCTTACCTCTAAACCTGTTTCTTCAGATAGAATTGGACCATTTTTTCTAGCAAATTTTAAGAAATGCTTTGACTTTTGCCAGAATGTCTGCCTGTATTTCTCTTACAACTCACCTCACTCTCACATTTACTTATCTTTGAAGAGTCCCACTGTCCTTTAGGCTCTGTAGATGTTCTTTGATGTTTGGAAAAGGATGCCTGTAGTTTCTTGTGAAGAGTCTTCTGGGCCACAGGGAATCCTGACAGGGCACTGCCATGTATTTGGAAAGAACTTCTCTTATAGTTGCTGTGCAGTTTTGGGTTCTTACGGATTTTGAGGGTTTTTCTTCTTTCATATGTAAGTATTTAAGATAATTTATGCATGCTGATATTAATCACCTTATTTTTTACTTTAAAAAGCCTTTTTGTCAAACATGCAGTTTTCAAATATTCACACAAGATGAATGTGCAAGGGGGTGCAAGATATTAGAAAACAACTGAAAGTTGAAGAGTCAAGAAAAAATTCCCCGAGCATCTTAAAATTTTAATATTTCCATGATTTAGTTCCTTAGTATTCCCAAACTTTCCTGTTCCTTAGGTTTTGATTCAAAGTTGCACTCCTTTTTTTTTTTTTGGTAGAAACTAAATCAGGCTGCTCAGAAACTTTGGGAAGAGTGAAACCCAGTTTCTTCTGCTGGCTGTTCTGGCCCACCAGATGAAGAAAAAAGAAATTTCCTTTCCTGAGAATTATGAGGGAAGCCCACCTCAGAAAATCTCTAAAAGACAGACTCAGAGTCCACTTCTTTGATATGCCTATAATTTTGCTGAAACCTAATGAGCTCTTCTAAAATTACAAATTTGTCAATGGATATATTCCAAGTGTACCATTATTTGCTTTCAAATTGCTTCTTTGAAATAGATCTCATTGATCTTTCAGAAAATTCACATTTGATTTTGTTAGGCACTTATTTTTTCTAGGAAAATTTTTCAGAAAATTAAATGAGATGAGGAAATGCACCAAGAAGAAATGCAATTAGGAAAATGCTAGAAAGACACAGTGATAGAAGCAGCTACTGTTCCTGAAACATGCATCATGGAGCTGTGCTCCCTCGCCCATATGTACAACTGTTCTTAACATAGGTACAGGTCATGTACACAAATACCCAAATACATATGCACACAAAATTGATATACAATATTGATATTAAAAAAAAATAATTCTTCCTATCCAGTTTTGAAAAGCCTATGTTTCATCTGTTCAACATTGTGCCCTTAAACAAAGCAGGAAGGGGAAATAAAATTTGAGGTAGGGGGATAGGGTTTGAAATAAAAAGGAGCACACAAAAATAATTATGTCTGCATAAGCTTGGCAAACACATTTGCTTTTTCTATCTAATGAAACTCCACAGATTAAAATGTGATCCATCACAGAAGCACAGAAATAAATTATACATATGGCTGCTCTCTGTGTGAATATTCGTATTTACATGCACAAAAGAAGAGTCATCTGTTAACAAGAGGGCTTGTCATTTGCCATTAATCTATCTGAAAAGCTTGTGTATTCCTATAATGAGGAGTGAAGCTTATCTTGTAAATTTGGGGACTAACAATACATGGGCAAGTTCAGCTCAGAATCAGACATGAGCCTGTTCTGTCTGAGCTCCAAGCCAAGCAGAAGCTCAGTAAGTCAGTTGACTGCAGACCCAAATTTGAAACAGTATGTTCTGCTTCTCAAACTTCACAAGCTGCAAATGTTAACCTTGACTCCAGGCTTGTTTGAAGGATATGCAAGCTAACCTCCTGTCCTTCCACAAAAGACTTAGGAAGTGCTGTCAGGTTGCCTGGTCTAGACATGATGCTAACAGTTCTTTGGATCTGTCTCACTGAATCTGATTGAACACAAAAGACCTTTTTTGAGTTTGGTATGCCAAATAAAGTACATTAAGTGATAGCATCAGATTTGCCATATGTCTTTGATAAGGATTATGTTTGTTCTTCTAATGGCAGTGTTACAGTTCTCAATAGGCATGCTGGGCTAATTCATCAAATGTGTCCTCCAGTTGTATCAAAACCAAGTAGCAAGCTTACAGAAGAATTTCTGGTCATTAGTAATCCAGTGTATGACCTTGATTTTAGCTAGGACACTATTCTTTTACTATTACTCTTGTGCACAAGGTATTCCAGATAATCTCATTTCATTTTCTAGCACTCTACATTCTCATTTGTTTTTCATTTCGCATCACGAGAATATTTTTTTAGTAAACAATAATTTTTTGCCTTTATCAATCAAAAGATTAAGTATGATCAGACTAGTAACTGCTACTCAAAGAATTTCATTACCAACCATCTTCCAGACTAATAGTTCTTTTTAACACAACCTTCAGTTTCCCACTCTAGGTGTCATGAATATTGTCTTAAGTTCATTTTTCACCAAAAGATATTAATAACCTTTTCTTGTAACTAAAGAGAAGCATTTTCTTCATGACTTGGAAATGCTTATAAGCACTGCTGTATCTGGATAACACTGTCTCAAGTTTAGTAAGTATGTTTACATGCCCACTTCTGCTGGTGGTAGTGGTGGTGTTAGTTAATGTTTGGATTATACATAAACAACACTTATAGAATATAAAATAAAATCTTCCACTTCATCTAAGAGTGTGAGGACTAGAGCTAATATAAAAAAAAACTCTAAAATTGGAACTATTCCAATTTTACTTTTGCAGTACCTCATAAATTTGAATCACAATGGTCAATTTGTTACCTACAGTCACAAATGAGAGAAGATAAAGAAAGCCTTTAAAAAACCAAAAAATTCTGTATTTTCCTATATTCCTTATTCAAATACGACATATCACAGCCTGACTCCTTGCAAAAATTCAGAAACCGTTATTATTGCTTTTATAGGAATCAATCCCAGAAAATGGCACTGAAAAAATGAGAGGTTTATTTATGGCAGGAACAAGGGCTATTAAAGTTTCTCCTCATAGATCTGTTATTGTACTTTACCTTTAATCATGTCTCATATTATTCCTCTTCCTGGCTTTAAACAAGTTCAGGGAGACAAATCACCATAGAGCCATGTTTGAGGTCCTCTAACAGATTTTTCTTGTGCTTTAATGAAAATCCAGAGTTCAGTCTTTAAAGAAAAAGTAATACATTAATCTATTTTGCCAGCAAGCCTTGCTACATACCTAAACTTGTGTCTCTGTTGAACATGTTACTCAGAATCCACATAGCTGATCTATGAACATAGCATTTTACCAGTTCAGTAGAGAAACATGCCAACTAACTTGCTACTTAATCCTTTCTTCGACTCACTTCATTGAACTTCTCTATAAATTAATCATCTATCACTGTATTTCAGCTTTAATTATTACACATCTCTCTGCCCAATATATCCAGAAAACAAAATACTATAGAAGTAGCTACAGCTTTCTAATTAAGACTGAATCAAGGATTTAGCCTCATTGTTATGTATGAAAAAGACAGCATGTGTGCTGCTGAGTGCAGAATGATTTTTCTGATCAATTGTATGTAAATCCGTTAATTAGTTTATGAGTAAAAATAATTAAAAATACTGTCTTCAAGAAATTTAACACCTGATGTACTTTTCCCCTTATATCAGCGTCATAGGACAGATTCTTCAACACTTCTTATTAAGTGCCATCAAAATCATACAGGAATTCTTTTTAAGTAATTTTTTCCTTTCCCTTCTTTTCCTTTTTTTCCTTCCCTTCCCTTTTTCTCTTCCCTTCTCTATGCTTCCCTTCCCCTCCTTCTCTGGAAATGTCCTGTTTGATGAGAGGTCAGCACTGCCTCAGTTTGCCAGGCAGAGGACTTACTATTCACCTGCAAATGCAGAACATTGCATACAATAACTAAGAAAAACAAAACCTGACTGCAGATGTTAACCACTTAGTTTCAGAAACTTCTTGGGATGCCCAATGCAGAGGCCAGAGCAGAGAATGAGAACTTCAGGTTTCCTTCAGGGAGTGCAAAGATGAGGGGACAAGAGAAAAGTAATGCAATGTACATTTTTCGGGGTGGCATGGAAGAGGTACAAGAGGAACTGAAACTGGATGTAAAATGTGAAACAAGTGTGTACAGCTCTGAGTTGCACAGAAAGAGCCAGCAGCCAGAGGAGGTTATAGATTTTAAACTACCTGTACTTAGTTTAAGACCCAAGTCAGCTCTGTGTCCTTCAGCCTGAGTGACAAGGTGTAGGTGCTACCATGCCCTTTCAGTGACCAGATAGCAGCTTAAAGCACCAGTAACCAGAATGCAATGAGGGCCAGCAGTGGGGAAGGAATTTCCTCCAGCACCCCCATTCCACTGTGCCCAGATATGGTGAGCAGAGTTGGGTTAAGGCCAGTCATCAATCAGTGATCAAGGCCTGCCATAGACTCAGGACCATGGCAGAGCCATGGAGATGGGGTGGCTCTGAGTCTGGCATGGGTATCCCGGTGGCAGGCCCGTGGCAGGCCCATGGAGCATCAATCCATCCCAACACTCCCATTCAGTTGCTAGCACCTGTAATAAATGCTTGGAGTGATGCAGAGATGTTTCAGCCACTCCAGCCAATGAGTTGGCTTCATTTGGAGCTTGGCTCAGATACAAACGCTCATAGTATGGGGAATACACAAGAGGAATTTGAGATGTGTATATGGCTATGGGGATATGATATCATTGGCATCACAGAAACATGGTGAGATGCCTCCTATGACTGGAGTGTTGGAATGGAAGGTTATAGGCTCTTTAGGAAAGACAGGATAGGCAGACAGGGAGGGGGAGTAGCTATTTATGTCAGTGATAGGCTGGAGAGTATGGAACTCTCTCTGGGACAGGTGATGAGCTAACAGGGAGCTGTGATTCTGTGCATGTCAGGTCTAGAACTAGTGAATTCACATCATGCTGATTTCAGGGGTTTAAAAAAAAAGGAGAAAAGAAGTTGAATCTGGAGGTATGGAATTTCAAATACAGCTGAGGCTTTAAAATTGCATACTGGTAATTTCTTATTGTCTTCAACAATTGCTGTGAGCTTTCTACAAGGTGGCACAAAAATGCCATATTTCAAGTGAAAGTTTACAACTGTTAAACTTTTTAAAGCGTTGCTATCACATCAAACATTGATTGGCTGGAAGCTGCAGCCTTCTCATTCTGTCCGTGTGCAAAATACATCACAGCAGAAGCAACATAACCTTTAGCAAACTACTTTCACCATATATCTCTTGAGCCCCTTAAGAACCTCCTGTAATAGTGAGGTGAAAGGAAGGAAGAAAATAGTTAAGCTAATCTGCTTTCAATTCAGGTTTTAGATGCCACAAAAACATACCTATCAGATCCATAAGAAGTCCTGGTCCTCTCAATTCAGACAACCAACCCTGAGATATGAATAGCTGTACTATGTCTGATCATCAATAAAATGCAAAGTTACTTGGCTTCAGAGTATGTTTTTATAGATTCAGATATTGTCTTTGAGTTGTACACAACCAGCCATACTCTGTCTTTAATTACGAAATAACAGCAGTAATAATAAGCATTCATTTTTTTCATTTATTTGTTATTTTGATCATCTTATGAAGACTGCTTAAATGCTCAGCAGTAATGACTACTAGTAATTATAGCTAGTGGATTTTTTTGACTCTGTGGCTTGAAGCCAGGAGTTCTATATTCTGTTTGATTCCCTGAGCTCTCATCTTCGTCTCTGAAGAAAACTTCTGAAAAGCAGAAAGCTATTAAATATTGAATACGACTAAACTATAACAGAGCAGATCTCTGGTTAGGTGCCTTATGTCCTTCCAAATTATTCTAATGCATTTAATTCAAAATGAAGACATGTTCTGTGAAATGTGTTACAATAAATTTGGAGAAGGTCAGAACCACAGCTTAATAAACAATGGAAGCAAAAGAAACAGAATACCTGTTTTCTTCATTCCCTAACTGAAGGGCTGTATCTCAGGAATTAGCCCATAGTTGGGTCTCAGGCTCTGTGCTTTACCTCCCCAAGCAACAGCAGAATTCACATAAATAAAAATAGAAGAATCAAGTGTCATAATTTAAACAGTAGGAGACTTTTTACAGTTCCACTTACATCACTTGCTGTTTCTTTTCACCATCTCTCTCCTTTTCCCCCGTTCATCAAGGTCATTGTGAGTTTTTTCCCCTAATTTTAATTTCATCTCAGTTTGTACATTCATTTTTATGTAAATTTCAGGAGAGGTGATTGTATCTTCATTTTTCCAACCATCTGGCACACTGGGAAATACAGCAGTATTCAACCCCTAATGATATAAGTAAAAAAAGAGATAGGGGATTTCAGAAGAGACTTAAAAAAAAAAAAAGTTATTATTAAGGATAGAACTTTGCAAATACTTTTATGAACATTTGATGTAAGTTTCTGTCATTAAAGACTTCTGAAATAGTTACTCACTAAGAGATCCCTTTCATGCCAGTAGTATGCCTTTTCAGTGCAAAATTAACAAGTAGAAATATGTTATGTTCTCTTTGAAGTTAGGTGCATCATTGTTTATGACTGAAAGCAAAAACACAAAGAAAAAGTAGTGATAAGCCATTAAAAAATTACCACCAAAAAACAGGTTTTATGGTATTTTTCATTCATTGTGTTCGACTGAAAAAAATTTAGCCAAAAAACTACACTAGTTTTCAGCTTATAAATAAATTTGTTTTAAAAAGGCCTTTAACAACTTTTGCATAAACTTTTCCACAACTGTGTCACCTCGTGAAGTTGCTATTACATTTCTTTCTCCTTTTTTTTTAAGTTCTATAGTAATAACTGTATTTAAATTAATATACAAAATACTTTGTTTTTTCAAAATGAGGAAATGTTAAATTATTTAGAACCATAATACTACATACACACTTGCAAATAGCAGCTGGGTTTGCTTTGCGCTGGGGTAGAGCAACATCATATCCAGGCACTTGTACTGTTATTTTGAGTTTTTATATTAATGGTGTAGACTCTAATGCAAATAAATGCAACGCTTACGTGATTCTTTGTGGGCTATACTCAGTCAGAATATTTTGTCAAAAACAGTGCTATACAAAATACAGACAAATTCAGAAATACCTTTTCTGAAGCCATTAGTGAAGCCATTGTTCTGTAATCAATCAGAGCTTCTCCATCACTCAGAACTTTAAAGCATCTAGAGATAAAATTGATTTTCTTATCAGGATCCAATCCTGCTATGTTCAGGTGTTAGTCAAGATCTCAAACTGTTTGACTATAGAATAAGAAGAATCTTTTTTAACTCAAGTTTAAACTTGCTTCAGGAACAGTAGCATACTGGATTGCTTCACAGACATATTTTCCACTACTTGTCTGGGAAAATGACTTTGTTTCTTGTTGGCTTTATCACTATAAAAATAATTTAAAGTCATGTAATAAAACAAACCTTTCAGAAAAAAAATACTCAAAAATTAAAATTAACCAATTTCCTCATTGAAAATATGCAAAGTGTCTAACAGGGCAAGTGGAGAATATAGGGCACAAGAAACAAGATAGGGTAACTGAGACCATCTGTCTCACTAAATATAAAGCACATTTGCTGTGGTTTACTGCCTCTCTGATCTCATTGTGGTTCCAAAATCTGACCATTCAAGTAGAGGAAAAGTTGTCTGATGCATGGCAAGAAAAATTTAGATTAAGCCATTCCAAGATGAGTAGAGCATGTTCTTAAATTCTTTCAGACCATTTGGGGAAGTAGAAAAACAGAGACAAGTGCAAGTATAGCTGATCCTTTTTGGCTGCCTCTGGTGTTTGACTATCCCAACTCCTTACACAGCAGCAGCTGACCTGGCAGTAATTCTGGTGACAACATAGCCTATAGGCTGGAATGATTTTCTTGAAGCATTTATTACTGTCATTGTTGCTTTCATATCCATTCAGAGAACTGTAGGTCTGACAGAGGCAATTACAGCTTACTGTTCTGGTGCTGTCAGAGTGCCATTAGATTTGATACAGCACTGTAAGGAGCTAAATTCAAGAGCAGTGTCTTGAATGCTTTTCTCTTCCTTCTAGCATTTAATTTTCTGTCAGCTGGTGATATGGTCAGTAACCATTACATAATTTGTAGCATTCTTTTTTTATACACATGTTGTAATCAGTGTGTTTCACTAAATATATGACCACTTCACAATGTCATCATTCCAAACTGGAGTTACTCAGTAGCTCTTGGTGGACCAGCTCCACCAGCCTCGAGTAGACCTGGCCTCCAAAATCTAGTTCCACGCTCTAAATAACCAAATCCCTGACTATGGCACCACCGTTCTAACCATTTATTAACCTGCCAAATCCGCCTGGCCTGAAATTTTCAAGGACCTCCCCTTTGACCTGGAGGATCGATGCCTCAAGAGACCAGTGGAGGCACTCTCTACACTCCGAGGTGTGAGCGTCACGCTCTGTTCCTGCGCTCCTTGGGGCGGGTTTTCCCCGCTCAGGGCAGGGCCGTCCCTCCTGGCACTGCCCCCTATGAGTCCCTGCCCGCCTTAGCGGAGCTGCGGCTCCTGGGCAAGGCCTGGCGAGGGCTCGAGGCTCCCTTGGTGGCTCTTGCCGCTCACAACTGACTCTCCTGGATGCAGGGTTTCTCCTTGCCTGGGTGTTGAAGGCGCCTTCTCTACAGCTGCTCCCCTCGGCACCTCTGCGCCTGGCAAAATCTTGGAGCAGATTCTCCTGAGAAGCTTGCTAAGGCATATGAAAAACAAGGAGGTGGTTGGTGACAGCCAACATGGCTTCACTAAGGAGAAATCCTGTCTGACCAGTTTGGTGGCCTCCTATGATGGGGCCATAGAATATAGCTCTGCATTACAAGCTGTGACGAAGGTCTGGTGGGCTATCTGCAGTGCAGGTCCCAAGGGAGGACAGTCCCCCCAACAGACCACTCAAGAAATAAGCCTATGGGATGGGGCCAGACGTCATTCTGCATTTCAAGGATTTAAACAAATGTGCGGGGCAGAGTTGTTGCAGATCTCTCAGTCTTTGCCCTCTACAGTATCTTTACGTGATACTTAGCTGAGGTGTCTAGAACTGTTCTACACAACTCAGTTAGTTACTTGTTTTTCCTGAGTGTTCTAGGGAACAGCTGCTCAGTCTACGCGTTTTAAACCAAATTGAGATCAAAACACTTTATTGAGCTATCAAGAACATGGAATTAGGCATCAGTCAGTGAAGCGTCGTATTCAAGTAGTAACATAAGAGGTAAACCTCCAAACTAGACACACAAATGTTAATACACAAGGAAATATTTAACACTATGTGTGCAGGGAGTAGCCGATCGCCAGCACTGGGGTCAGGAAGGAATTTTCCCCCAGGGCAGATTGGCACCGGTCCCCGGGGGTTTTTTGCCTTCCTCTGAGCACTGAGCATGACCACTTGTCAGGGCTCCTCTGGTCCATTCTGGCTGCGTTATCGCCTGGTGCTCGTGCTCCGCGAAGGTGGCCCCTCGTGTCCTGCAGCTGGGGGGGGAAGGGCTTTTTGTAGTTTCTCGCTACTCGTGTGGTGAGGGACGGAAGCACTAGTTCCCTCCGAACTAGGGCTGAGACATAGAGCATTCACGGAATGCGGGTCATCAACGATTTATTGCGCAGTTAAAATTCCTTATATTTGCCGCCTAAGCACCTCCCCAGGGTCAGCTGGTTCCTGTCCCTCCTGACAACCTCCCGTCCATGTACCAATCCCTACATCTCCCCCGCCTCAAGACTAGAAAACTCAGGGTTTTAACAGCTATTCCAGATAACAACTTATAACTCTAATTAACTAAGTAAGACAGGATTGTGCCACTAAGTATTCACACACGGTGCGTATTACATAATCAAACAAGAAGGAAACAAACATCCTAATACTAATAAACACAGAGCGTCAGCCTAAAGGGACCTAGACGCTGGTGTTTCCGGCCTGAGTGATGTCGTATTCAACAGCCGGCTACAAAGTTTGTAAGGCACGTCGTGACTGGATCTGTGAGTGAAGTCATCTGGACACACAAGGGCCAGGGATGTCATTTCACACCTCTTTCCATCACTCTCTCCCAGATACAGCAGAGCGTCAATCACCACCTGTGAAATATAGCTCAAATACAAACTTACAGACACAGCTACAAATATGGTAATAACCATTTTGCCAGTACCCAGCGTAGCCCAGTCTCCCCCTCCACACAGGCATAGCCTCGCCTGTGAGCACGTAGGGCAAATGGACCTATCTTACCCTTTTCCAGATCTTTCACCCATACCTGTGGATACAGGGGTTTGTCTAGAGGTGGAGCAAAGTGCGAGCTCATCGGGGATTGTTCACTTGATCCATGCCAGAATTGATTTAAACTAGTCACAGCAGAAAGTAAAAGTCGGCGCACACGGACTGCGGGAGTTTCTCTGGGTACAGACTCCCCCGCCTCAAGACACATGAGGCGAGCTTTCAGAGTCCGGTGTGCGCATTCGACGACAGCTTGGCCAGTGCTGTCATAAGGACAACCGGTCTTACGTTCAGTGCCCCACTGTCGTAAAACCAAAGCCACCAGTTGACTTGAATATGCTGGGCCGTTGTCGGTCTTGATCTGGCTAGGGACTCCCATAATCGCCATGACCTCACGCCAATGCAAAATGGCCACCTTAGCGTCTTGCTTGTGTTGCGCTGTAGCCAAGATGACGCTGCTACAGGTATCAACCGTGACATGTAAATAGCGCATAAAAACTGGAGCGCAACAGTCAGGAACTGGCAGACCTTGTGCAACACGGTCTGCACTATTGTTACCTTCAGTTAGGAGTCCAGGGATGTGCGAATGACTATTACAGTGATTAGGGCAAATTTCAGCAGCTCGCTCAGACACAGCCTGAAAAAGGACTTGCGTACACTCCATCGTAGTCTCAATGGCTAATGGGGTCCGCAGACCACTGTCATAGCACAGTAGCTACAGTATATGCTTCCAGAAATTGAACTGCTATTGGCTAGACGTAACCAATATAGATTGTGATTGGATCAGAAGTGCAGTCCACACATTTTTGAAGCAGGTAACAAGCTAGCTAAAATTATCCATTCGCTACCTTTCTCACATAACTTGCAGTTTCACCATCCCGCTCCCACATCTTGTTAGCCTTGAGCAAATGCCAAGTTCCTTATTTTACTGCACATAACTGTCCTTTAGTAACCTAAGGCTAAGCCTTGCAGCCTGAGTAACTTGAGTTCAGGCCTTGCAACTTAACTCAGAGCTTGGCCAAGACCGAACAGCTGGGATTGCTCACATGTCAATTGTTCAGCTGTATTCTTCATAACCACCATCTCCTAAGGCTAAGACATCTGGGTTGGTCATGAAATGTCCACCGTCTCTTAGCCACTCCACAATTCCCTCTTTTTGTTTTTGAGCAAACCAGACGGATGTTACATTATTCTTAACCATAGATATCACACACCGCAACATATAACTTGCTACTAATACAAATAAAACTAACACACATAATATAGTTACTCCATCCATCATCTTTCGTTAGCCATTTAACCCCCTCTTTCAATTGTTGTATACTCTTATAAATTGATTCCAAATGACCTGACAAATTCATGCAGCACATCCCGTCAAATTCAGCACAACCATGCCCCTGCGCCAACAATAAAAAGTCGATTGCTGCCCTATTTGTAAGGTGACATGACGAACACTATCAACATCAGTCAAGAGCCCACTTAGTGCAAGCATAGTAGCATTTATCAGTTCCTTCTTATATTGCTGGGATTTCTTCAGCTTTTGTTGACCCTTGGTTCATGTCCGACTCCACGTAGGCACTTGCTGATCTGGGTACATGGCCGTTCTTTGCCAGAAAGTCATCCACATCTCCCCCTTTTTCTTTTTATACAAGCCAAACACGCTTTGTAGCACTCATAATCATTCGTTGGATACATTGAAAATACACAGCAACAAAATCAAAATTGTTAAAATGACAATAAACACCATTAGTCCACCTTTTACTAGAGCAACCAGCCAACCTGTCAGTCCCCATTCACCTAATAAATTGTCCAGCCAAAAGGCTTGCCCATCCTCATACACCATGTGTAAGATCTTAGCATGTTTCCATATTTCTTCAACATAGGTCAATCACAGGTTGCTGGGTCTGCCCTTTTTCTCCTGGATGTCTCTGTGATAACAGGGGAGGCCATCCCCTCACATCAAGGTCTGGCATGGCATGTGTCCCCACCGCTCCACGCCTGCTGGGTTGCAGCCAACAGCAGAGCTAAAGGTTCTTCTTGGTGGCAAACACAGAGGCCAACCCAGTCTTGCCCTTGACTGTGGCAGCAGGCATTTGGTCAACCTCAGTTCTTGTACCTCGTTGTCAATGCAGCGTTTCACCTGCTTCATCCAGTAACAAGTTGCTACTGTGGCAAAGCATACACAGATTTACATTACCAGATAACTATTACAGGTTACAACAGCATGTTGAAAATGCTGATGGCAGTGAGAAACCAGCCAAAAAACTTTCTTACCAGTGGAGTTCTCCCACCCTCTTAATTTGTTCCATTACCTGCTTTATAACACTACCATCATATTAGAATCTTTCTAGCTTTTGCCTTAGCATTTTCTAGCAGCTGCTGCAAATTTGCATGCTCTAACATCTTTTACAAGTAACAAGTCCACACAATACAAGGTATAGTTTCTCATTAGCAACTGGCTAGTAAATACAAGTGGTTTTATACACAAAAATCACAGCCTCTAATAATAGCAACGTTACAAGCACACATATTCAAGTTGTTACTTTTCAGTTGCCCCCAAGTGATGTCCTGTAATCATTTATTTTTCTCCTCCTCTATCTCATTCTGCTCGGGGTATTCACTGTCAGCTCCTGTAGCTGATGCATCGGGTTCCTCCACTTGTCTGTCCAGCTCATGGCAAGGCTTTGCAAACTTTGCAGGCAGCTGCCATGGACCTGTAGGTAGGAGGACACAAACATACCCCCTCTCCCACATTATCAGCTCTTGAGAAGGAGGCAGGTTAAAGTAATTCAAAGGCAATCTGATGGGAAAGAAATGTGAAGCTACAGCTGCCTGCCTGCTTATCAGCAGCCATAAATACCTGCCAGCAACGGCACTTTGCATTAACCCTTTCTTGTCCAAAATGTTAATCTGCTACCCATTAAAACTTTTACACAAACCCAACAACAAAAAATACATAGAGCACTGTCTGCCCTCAGCACACACACACGCATGGGATCCCACAAGCACACTCCATGCAATTACAATATTTGAAACACAAAACCTAGACAATCATTATTCCCACTACACGGTCCCTCATACAGAACGTGGAGTAAGGACCCTGTGAAGACAATCAAAAATCAGCTCCAAGCAGCATCATCACAGTGTGAGGTGGCAGGCTCAATGTCAGCGGGCGTCCCCGCAGAGGCTCTGCCTCCCTCACATCGCATGAGCCTTGGGCTTTTACACTGACCAAAATGCACACTCATTCCGGTGCAGGTGGCCAGCCTACATCGGAAGAAGTGGTCAGCAATATCGACAAAAAATCTCCAAGGACTAATAGAAACATGGATATACATGGATATATATTTGCCAACTTCTAGTACATGTGGATCACAGAGAGACTATCAAATGAGTTGTATATGGGGTCCCAAGTCCACAGCCCGCCACAGCACTCACGCACCGTGTTCAAAAGGCTATAAGGGTAACTCTTCTTTTTTTTTTTTTTTTTTTTTTTTTTTTCTAGAAAATCAAAACCAAACTGAACACTCCGGCCTGGTAGCCAAGGATAAAGACAATGTCGTTAGTAGGGAGGATTCCCCCAGGGTAGGCTTTGAGGGTTGCTGTCGCTCGTTGTGGGGAACCCCCCTGTCCCCTGCCCTGTCGCACAAAGGGGAGTGTTGCCAGGGCTCACAACGCTCCGCTTCCCATTTTCCTGCGGCTGCCATTGTTGCTGTTGCGGCGGCCGTGGTTTCTGGCAGTCGCGCTGCAGCTCCAGCGCTGTCTGCTCGGCCGCGCGGCCCGAGAGCTCCGGCCGCACCTCCCGGGGCACCTTCCTCCACAGCTCCCACGCAAAGGTCTGCACCCGCGGCTCCTTCACTCGCAGCGCCTCCGTGTCCCGCAGCCGCTCCAGCAGCTCCTCTCCTGGAGATAACTTTCTCGATGGCACCCCACGTCTATCCTAGATCTCCTGCTTTCTTTTCCCCAGCCAAGACCGCTTCCAAAAGCTCTTGGCGGATCCGTCCCCATCAGGAGGTATCTAATACGTCCACGGGGGCCTCCACCGCCCCCCGGCCTCGCAACCATTGGATGCAGTGGCCCGCTGGCCCCGAGTATATCGCCTTCGGCAACCCAGCTTGCTGCGCGAGGGCCTCCAGTACCTGTACCACGTGGCTCACATCCATCGCTATCACGTCGGGGTCACCACTTGTAGTTTCTGCTACTCGCGTGGTGAGGGACGGAAGCACTAGTTCCCTCCGAACTAGGGCTGAGACATAGAGCATTCACGGAATGCAGGTCATCAACGATTTATTGCGCAGTTAAAATTGCTTATATTTGCCGCCCAAGCACCACGCCAGGGTCAGCTGGTTCCTGTCCCTCCTAGCAGCTTCCCATCCATGCACCAATCCCTACACTTTTTTCCCCCCAGGCTGGACTAGCAAGCGTCCCTGGGGTTTTTTGCCTTCCTCCGCAGCCGAGCACAGCCCCTTCATGGGGCTCCTTTGGCTCACGGTGTCCCAAAGGCAGCTGCTCGTGCTCCACGCAGGTGGCCCTCGTGCCCCACATCCGGGGGGAGGCAGCCTTCTGGACTCCCAGGCTGGCCCCAGTGTGGCCCCGGGACTTGCTGCTGTCCTCTGGAGTACTGAGCACCACCCCTCGTCAGGTCTTCCCTGGCCCTTTCTGCCTGGGTTCTTCTTGCACTGCCCTTGCAGCACCACAGCGCCGCTCCTGCCCCGGCTTTCCTTTCTCAGGCTGCAAGGCAGGGTTTTTCCAGCTAAACTGAAAGGCCTAAGCTAAACCGGACTCAAATTGACTAAGCTCAACTAAATCAAATCGCTTTATTTAGAAATAAATAAAATACAATTTCCGTCTCTAACCATTCTGATTTGTGTCTTTGAAAGTGCTTTTGGTGCTGAAATTCCCTTGGCATTTCAGGTAAATAAGGATCTCCTCATGGTACAACTCCTTGTGAGTGCAGGGAATGGAACGGAATAAAATGGAACGAAATAGATCAGAAGAGAATGGAATGGAACGGAACAGAATACAGCAGAAAGCTATGCTGTGTTATGCATATAGAGTCATAGAAGAGTTAGGGTCGGAAAGGACCTTATGATCATCTAGTTGCAACCCCCCTGCCATGGGCAGGGACACCTCACACTAAACCATGCCACCCAAGGCTCCGTCCAACTCGGCCTTGAACACCACCAGGGATGGGGCATTCACAGCCTCCTTGGGCAAGCCATCCTAGCGCCTCACCACCCTCACAGTAAAGAACTTCCTCCTTCGGTCCAATCTAAACTTCCCTTCTTCAAGTTTTAACCCGTTACCCCTTGTCCTGTCACTACAGTCCCTAGTGAAGAGTCCCTCCCCAGCATCCTTGTAGGCCCCCTTCAGACAGCGGAAGGCTGCTTGGAGGTCTCCACGCAGCCTTCTCTTCTCCAGGCTGAACAGCCCCAACTTTCTCAGCCTGTCTTCATCCAGGAGGTGCACCGGCCCCCTGATCCTCCTCGCGGTCCTCCTCTGGACTTGTTCCAACAGTTCCATGTCCTTTTTACGATGAGGACACCAGAACCGTACACAACACTCCAAGTGAGGTCTCACGAGAGCAGAGCAGAACAGAGAGGCAGGATCACCTCCTTCGACCTGCTGGTCACGCTCCTTTTGATGCAGCCCAGGATCCGGTTGCCTTTCTGGGCTGCGAGCACACACTGAAGCCGCCTCATGTTAAGTTTCTCATCCACCAACACCCCCAAGTCCTTCTCTGCAGGGCTGCTCTGAATCTCTTCTCTGCCCAACCTGTAGCTGCGCCTGGGATTGCTCCGACCCAGGTGGAGGACCTTGCACTTGGCATGGTTGAACTTCATCAGGTTGGCATCAGCCCACCTCACAAGCGTGTCGAGGTCCCTCTGGATGGCATTCCTTCCCTCCAGCGTACCAACCGAACCGCACAGCTTGGTGTCATCGGCAAACTCGCTGAGGGCGCACTCAATCCCACTCTCCATGTCACCGACAAGGAAGTTGACCAAGACCGGTCCCCACACCGATCCCTGAGGGGCACCACTCGTTACTGGTCTCCAGCTGGGCTTTGAGCCATCGACCACAACTCTTTGCGTGCGGCCATCCAGCCAGTTCTTTATCCACCCACTGGTCCATCTATCAAATTGATGTCTCTCCAATTTAGAGACGAGGATGTCACGTGGGACAGTGCCGAACGCTTTGCACAAGTCCAGGTAGATGACATCATCCGCTCTCCCCGTGTCTGTCAGTTCCGTAGCCCCATCCTGGAAGGCTACCGAGTTGGTCAGGCAGGATTTCCCCTTAGTGAAGCCATGCTGGCTGTCACCAACCACCTCCTTGTTTTTCATGTGCCTTAGCATGCCTTCCAGGAGAATCTGCTCCAAGATTTGGCCAGGCACAGAGGTGAGACTGACTGGTCTGTAGTTCCCTGGGTCATCCATTTTCCCCTTCTTGAACATGGGGGATATATTTATTTCCCTTTCCCCAGTCATCGGGAACTTCACCTGCCTGCCAGGATTTTTCAAATATGATGGCCAGCGGCTTAGCAACTTCATTCGCCAGTTCCTTCAGGACCCGTCGATGGATTTCATCAGGTCCCATGGACTTGTGCACGTTCAGGTTCTTAAGATGCTCTCGAACCGGATCCTCTCCTAGCTCCATGTTCTTCTGACACGATACTTCACTGAGGGGTTTAACACTATTCTACAGAACTGAGTCACTCACTTGTGTTTCGTGAGTGTTGCAGGGAAAACCTGCTCGGCCCAGACACTTTAAACCGAATTGGGCTCAAAACACTTGGTTGAGCTTTCGAGAACGTGCAGTTAGGCAGCAGTCAGTGAAGTGTTGCATTCAAGTAGCAGTACAAGAGGTAAACCCCCAAACTAGACACGTGAATGTTAACAAACACAGGCAAATATCTAAACACCCTCTGCTACAAAGGTTACCCTGTGTAAGAAACGCAGAAGAGATTTCTTGAATTCTCCTTTCCAAGAAGAAGACCTCACCATAAGCAGTGGAGTAGCAAATGCCAATGGGTGTGTTGATAAGGAATGGTGAGGAAATGCTGTGTGCTCTCTGCGTTTCTGCAAAGTTCATGCAGATGGAACCCAAACCCCTTTCCTTTCACCTTTGGGATCGCCACAGTCAAATGACTGTCCGTGGTATAAAAGCCTTTACCGAGACAGTCTGAACAAACAGATGTATTTACAGGGACAGCCCGCAGCGATGCCCAGTGTGTGGCCACCACTGGCAGGGACATCCCCCTGGGCCTCCTGGGCACAGGCACTGCCTCAGGGCCAGCACCCCAAAGGCCTTTCTCCAAGGGATGTTGGGTGAAGGGGCAGCAGCAGCAGGGCTGCGGTGGGCAGGACCGCAGGGGCCCCGTCACCCCCGTGTCATAGTGCCAGCACCCGGCCACGCAGCATCACAATGCTCTGGGGCAGTATGAGGCCAGCGCCCTCCCCTGTCCCACTGCCAGAGTGCCCGGCGCTGCCACCAGGACAGAGCTGGCAGCCTGAGGGCATCCGAGAGGAAGTCCTTGGGGCACCGGGGGAATTCCTGGAAGGGGGAAGGGGGTTGATGGGGGGGAACCCTTGAAGCTGCACAAAGCTGCAAAAGGTTCTCTGCTGCCATCGTAGCTCCTGGAGGGGCCACGCTCAAAGCTCATCAGATGGATGGATATCTAGCTTCAGTTGTTGGGAAGCTTGCCGTCCCCATCTGCTGGGCACCAGGGAATTAGGTGAGGGGGGGACTCAGGGAGGGAACCCGTGAAGCTGCGAAGCTGCAAGAGGTTCTCTGCTGCCGTTCCAGCTCGTGGAAGGGCCACGCTCAAAGCTCATCAGATGGGTGGAAATCCTGCTTCAGTCGTTGGGGAGCTTGCCGTCCTCATCTGCTGGGCATCGGGGAATTGCTTGCGCGAGGGGTTGAGGCAGGGAACACTTGGAGCTGCACGAAGCTGCGGGAGGTTCTGTGCTGCACTTCCAGCTCCTGGAGGGGCCACACTCGAAGCATCATCGAAGGGTCCTGCTTCAGTTGTCGGGGAGCTCGCCATCCTCCCCTCCCGGGGAGAGAGTGGCAGTAGGCAGAAGAAAAAGGATGCACAGGTGGCTCAGTGCCCTCCCCCAGTGCTCTGGAGCTCCCAGTGCCAAGCACAGGAAGGATTGGTGCTCCGAGGATTCATCAGGCCAATGGCATTTTGCTGTTGTTGGAAGGCCCTGAGAGGGCTTGAGGTGGAAGCAGAAAAGGCAGTGCCAGTGTCCCCTTGTCCCCTTAGAGGCGTAACCAGCGTGTGGACCGGGAGCAGGTCTTGCTCACATGCTCAGGGAGTAGCCGATCGCCAGCACTGGGGTCAGGAAGGAATTTTCCCCCGGGGCAGATTGGCACCGGTCCCCGGGGGTTTTTTGCCTTCCTCTGAGCACTGAGCATGACCACTTGTCAGGGCTCCTCTGGTCCATTCTGGCTGCGTTATCGCCTGGTGCTCGTGCTCCGCGAAGGTGGCCCCTCGTGTCCTGCAGCTGGGGGGGGAAGGGCTTTTTTCCCCCCAGGCTGGACTAGCAAGCGTCCCTGGGGTTTTTTGCCTTCCTCCGCAGCCGAGCACAGCCCCTTCATGGGGCTCCTTTGGCTCATGGTGTCCCAAAGGCAGCTGCTCGTGCTCCACGCAGGTGGCCCTCGTGCCCCACATCCGGGGGGAGGCAGCCTTCTGGACTCCCAGGCTGGCCCCAGCGTGGCCCCGGGACTTGCTGCTGTCCTCTGGAGTACTGAGCACCACCCCTCGTCAGGTCTTCCCTGGCCCTTTCTGCCTGGGTTCTTCTTGCACTGCCCTTGCAGCACCACAGCGCCGCTCCTGCCCCGGCTTTCCTTTCTCAGGCTGCAAGGCAGGGTTTTTCCAGCTAAACTGAAAGGCCTAAGCTAAACCGGACTCAAATTGACTAAGCTCAACTAAATCAAATCGCTTTATTTAGAAATAAATAAAATACAATTTCCGTCTCTAACCATTCTGATTTGTGTCTTTGAAAGTGCTTTTGGTGCTGAAATTCCCTTGGCATTTCAGGTAAATAAGGATCTCCTCATGGTACAACTCCTTGTGAGTGCAGGGAATGGAACGGAATAAAATGGAACGAAATAGATCAGAAGAGAATGGAATGGAACGGAACAGAATACAACAGAAAGCTATGCTGTGTTATGCATATAGAGTCATAGAAGAGTTAGGGTCGGAAAGGACCTTATGATCATCTAGTTGCAACCCTCCTGCCATGGGCAGGGACACCTCACACTAAACCATGCCACCCAAGGCTCCGTCCAACTCGGCCTTGAACACCACCAGGGATGGGGCATTCACAACCTCCTTGGGCAACCCATCCTAGCGCCTCACCACCCTCACAGTAAAGAACTTCCTCCTTCGGTCCAATCTAAACTTCCCTTGTTCAAGTTTTAACCCGTTACCCCTTGTCCTGTCACTACAGTCCCTAGTGAAGAGTCCCTCCCCAGCATCCTTGTAGGCCCCCTTCAGATAGCGGAAGGCTGCTAGGAGGTCTCCACGCAGCCTTCTCTTCTCCAGGCTGAACAGCCCCAACTTTCTCAGCCTGTCTTCATCCAGGAGGTGCACCGGCCCCCTGATCCTCCTCGCGGTCCTCCTCTGGACTTGTTCCAACAGTTCCATGTCCTTTTTACGATGAGGACACCAGAACCGTACACAACACTCCAAGTGAGGTCTCACGAGAGCAGAGCAGAACAGAGAGGCAGGATCACCTCCTTCGACCTGCTGGTCACGCTCTTTTTGATGCAGCCCAGGATCCGGTTGCCTTTCTGGGCTGCGAGCACACACTGAAGCCGCCTCATGCTAAGTTTCTCATCCACCAACACCCCCAAGTCCTTCTCTGCAGGGCTGCTCTGAATCTCTTCTCTGCCCAACCTGTAGCTGCGCCTGGGATTGCTCCGACCCAGGTGGAGGACCTTGCACTTGGCATGGTTGAACTTCATCAGGTTGGCATCAGCCCACCTCACAAGCGTGTCAAGGTCCCTCTGGATGGCATTCCTTCCCTCCAGCGTACCAACCGAACCGCACAGCTTGGTGTCATCGGCAAACTCGCTGAGGGCGCACTCAATCCCACTCTCCATGTCACCGACAAGGAAGTTGACCAAGACCGGTCCCCACACCGATCCCTGAGGGGCACCACTCGTTACTGGTCTCCAGCTGGGCTTTGAGCCATCGACCACAACTCTTTGCGTGCGGCCATCCAGCCAGTTCTTTATCCACCCACTGGTCCATCTATCAAATTGATGTCTCTCCAATTTAGAGACGAGGATGTCACGTGGGACAGTGCCGAACGCTTTGCACAAGTCCAGGCAGATGACATCAACCGCTCTCCCCGTGTCTGTCAGTTCCGTAGCCCCATCCTGGAAGGCTACCGAGTTGGTCAGGCAGGATTTCCCCTTAGTGAAGCCATGCTGGCTGTCACCAACCACCTCCTTGTTTTTCATGTGCCTTAGCATGCCTTCCAGGAGAATCTGCTCCAAGATTTGGCCAGGCACAGAGGTGAGACTGACTGGTCTGTAGTTCCCTGGGTCATCCATTTTCCCCTTCTTGAACATGGGGGATATATTTATTTCCCTTTCCCCAGTCATCGGGAACTTCACCTGCCTGCCAGGATTTTTCAAATATGATGGCCAGCGGCTTAGCAACTTCATTCGCCAGTTCCTTCAGGACCCGTCGATGGATTTCATCAGGTCCCATGGACTTGTGCACGTTCAGGTTCTTAAGATGCTCTCGAACCGGATCCTCTCCTAGCTCCATGTTCTTCTGACACGATACTTCACTGAGGGGTTTAACACTATTCTACAGAACTGAGTCACTCACTTGTGTTTCGTGAGTGTTGCAGGGAAAACCTGCTCGGCCCAGACACTTTAAACCGAATTGGGCTCAAAACACTTGGTTGAGCTTTCGAGAACGTGCAGTTAGGCAGCAGTCAGTGAAGTGTTGCATTCAAGTAGCAGTACAAGAGGTAAACCCCCAAACTAGACACGTGAATGTTAACAAACACAGGCAAATATCTAAACACCCTCTGCTACAAAGGTTACCCTGTGTAAGAAACGCAGAAGAGATTTCTTGAATTCTCCTTTCCAAGAAGAAGACCTCACCATAAGCAGTGGAGTAGCAAATGCCAATGGGTGTGTTGATAAGGAATGGTGAGGAAATGCTGTGTGCTCTCTGCGTTTCTGCAAAGTTCATGCAGATGGAACCCAAACCCCTTTCCTTTCACCTTTGGGATCGCCACAGTCAAATGACTGTCCGTGGTATAAAAGCCTTTACCGATACAGTCTGAACAAACAGATGTATTTACAGGGACAGCCCGCAGCGATGCCCAGTGTGTGGCCACCACTGGCAGGGACATCCCCCTGGTCCTCCTGGGCACAGGCACTGCCTCAGGGCCAGCACCCCAAAGGCCTTTCTCCAAGGGATGTTGGGTGAAGGGGCAGCAGCAGCAGGGCTGCGGTGGGCAGGACCGCAGGGGCCCCGTCACCCCCGTGTCATAGTGCCAGCACCCGGCCACGCAGCATCACAATGCTCTGGGGCAGTATGAGGCCAGCGCCCTCCCCTGTCCCACTGCCAGAGTGCCCGGCGCTGCCACCAGGACAGAGCTGGCAGCCTGAGGGCATCCGAGAGGAAGTCCTTGGGGCACCGGGGGAATTCCTGGAAGGGGGAAGGGGGTTGATGGGGGGGAACCCTTGAAGCTGCACAAAGCTGCAAAAGGTTCTCTGCTGCCATCGTAGCTCCTGGAGGGGCCACGCTCAAAGCTCATCAGATGGATGGATATCTAGCTTCAGTTGTTGGGAAGCTTGCCGTCCCCATCTGCTGGGCACCAGGGAATTAGGTGAGGGGGGGACTCAGGGAGGGAACCCGTGAAGCTGCGAAGCTGCAAGAGGTTCTCTGCTGCCGTTCCAGCTCGTGGAAGGGCCACGCTCAAAGCTCATCAGATGGATGGAAATCCTGCTTCAGTCGTTGGGGAGCTTGCCGTCCTCATCTGCTGGGCACCAGGGAATTAGGTGAGGGGGGGACTCAGGGAGGGAACCCGTGAAGCTGCGAAGCTGCAAGAGGTTCTCTGCTGCCGTTCCAGCTCGTGGAAGGGCCACGCTCAAAGCTCATCAGATGGATGGAAATCCTGCTTCAGTCGTTGGGGAGCTTGCCGTCCTCATCTGCTGGGCATCGGGGAATTGCTTGCGCGAGGGGTTGAGGCAGGGAACACTTGGAGCTGCACGAAGCTGCGAGAGGTTCTGTGCTGCACTTCCAGCTCCTGGAGGGGCCACGCTCGAAGCATCATCGAAGGGTCCTGCTTCAGTTGTCGGGGAGCTCGCCATCCTCCCCTCCCGGGGAGAGAGTGGCAGTAGCCAGAAGAAAAAGGATGCACAGGTGGCTCAGTGCCCTCCCCCAGTGCTTTGGAGCTCCCAGTGCCAAGCACAGGAAGGATTGGTGCTCCGAGGATTCATCAGGCCAATGGCATTTTGCTGTTGTTGGAAGGCCCTGAGAGGGCTTGAGGTGGAAGCAGAAAAGGCAGTGCCAGTGTCCCCTTGTCCCCTTAGAGGCGTAACCAGCGTGTGGACCGGGAGCAGGTCTTGCTCACACGCTCAGGGAGTAGCCGATCGCCAGCACTGGGGTCAGGAAGGAATTTTCCCCCGGGGCAGATTGGCACCGGTCCCCGGGGGTTTTTTGCCTTCCTCTGAGCACTGAGCATGACCACTTGTCAGGGCTCCTCTGGTCCATTCTGGCTGCGTTATCGCCTGGTGCTCGTGCTCCGCGAAGGTGGCCCCTCGTGTCCTGCAGCTGGGGGGGGAAGGGCTTTTTTCCCCCCAGGCTGGACTAGCAAGCGTCCCTGGGGTTTTTTGCCTTCCTCCGCAGCCGAGCACAGCCCCTTCATGGGGCTCCTTTGGCTCACGGTGTCCCAAAGGCAGCTGCTCGTGCTCCACGCAGGTGGCCCTCGTGCCCCACATCCGGGGGGAGGCAGCCTTCTGGACTCCCAGGCTGGCCCCAGTGTGGCCCCGGGACTTGCTGCTGTCCTCTGGAGTACTGAGCACCACCCCTCGTCAGGTCTTCCCTGGCCCTTTCTGCCTGGGTTCTTCTTGCACTGCCCTTGCAGCACCACAGCGCCGCTCCTGCCCCGGCTTTCCTTTCTCAGGCTGCAAGGCAGGGTTTTTCCAGCTAAACTGAAAGGCCTAAGCTAAACCGGACTCAAATTGACTAAGCTCAACTAAATCAAATCGCTTTATTTAGAAATAAATAAAATACAATTTCCATCTCTAACCATTCTGATTTGTGTCTTTGAAAGTGCTTTTGGTGCTGAAATTCCCTTGGCATTTCAGGTAAATAAGGATCTCCTCATGGTACAACTCCTTGTGAGTGCAGGGAATGGAACGGAATAAAATGGAACGAAATAGATCAGAAGAGAATGGAATGGAACGGAACAGAATACAACAGAAAGCTATGCTGTGTTATGCATATAGAGTCATAGAAGAGTTAGGGTCGGAAAGGACCTTATGATCATCTAGTTGCAACCCCCCTGCCATGGGCAGGGACACCTCACACTAAACCATGCCACCCAAGGCTCCGTCCAACTCGGCCTTGAACACCACCAGGGATGGGGCATTCACAACCTCCTTGGGCAAGCCATCCTAGCGCCTCACCACCCTCACAGTAAAGAACTTCCTCCTTCGGTCCAATCTAAACTTCCCTTGTTCAAGTTTTAACCCGTTACCCCTTGTCCTGTCACTACAGTCCCTAGTGAAGAGTCCCTCCCCAGCATCCTTGTAGGCCCCCTTCAGATAGCGGAAGGCTGCTTGGAGGTCTCCACGCAGCCTTCTCTTCTCCAGGCTGAACAGCCCCAACTTTCTCAGCCTGTCTTCATCCAGGAGGTGCACCGGCCCCCTGATCCTCCTCGCGGTCCTCCTCTGGACTTGTTCCAACAGTTCCATGTCCTTTTTACGATGAGGACACCAGAACCGTACACAACACTCCAAGTGAGGTCTCACGAGAGCAGAGCAGAACAGAGAGGCAGGATCACCTCCTTCGACCTGCTGGTCACGCTCTTTTTGATGCAGCCCAGGATCCGGTTGCCTTTCTGGGCTGCGAGCACACACTGAAGCCGCCTCATGCTAAGTTTCTCATCCACCAACACCCCCAAGTCCTTCTCTGCAGGGCTGCTCTGAATCTCTTCTCTGCCCAACCTGTAGCTGCGCCTGGGATTGCTCCGACCCAGGTGGAGGACCTTGCACTTGGCATGGTTGAACTTCATCAGGTTGGCATCAGCCCACCTCACAAGCGTGTCGAGGTCCCTCTGGATGGCATTCCTTCCCTCCAGCGTACCAACCGAACCGCACAGCTTGGTGTCATCGGCAAACTCGCTGAGGGCGCACTCAATCCCACTCTCCATGTCACCGACAAGGAAGTTGACCAAGACCGGTCCCCACACCGATCCCTGAGGGGCACCACTCGTTACTGGTCTCCAGCTGGGCTTTGAGCCATCGACCACAACTCTTTGCGTGCGGCCATCCAGCCAGTTCTTTATCCACCCACTGGTCCATCTATCAAATTGATGTCTCTCCAATTTAGAGACGAGGATGTCACGTGGGACAGTGCCGAACGCTTTGCACAAGTCCAGGCAGATGACATCAACCGCTCTCCCCGTGTCTGTCAGTTCCGTAGCCCCATCCTGGAAGGCTACCGAGTTGGTCAGGCAGGATTTCCCCTTAGTGAAGCCATGCTGGCTGTCACCAACCACCTCCTTGTTTTTCATGTGCCTTAGCATGCCTTCCAGGAGAATCTGCTCCAAGATTTGGCCAGGCACAGAGGTGAGACTGACTGGTCTGTAGTTCCCTGGGTCATCCATTTTCCCCTTCTTGAACATGGGGGATATATTTATTTCCCTTTCCCCAGTCATCGGGAACTTCACCTGCCTGCCAGGATTTTTCAAATATGATGGCCAGCGGCTTAGCAACTTCATTCGCCAGTTCCTTCAGGACCCGTCGATGGATTTCATCAGGTCCCATGGACTTGTGCACGTTCAGGTTCTTAAGATGCTCTCGAACCGGATCCTCTCCTAGCTCCATGTTCTTCTGACACGATACTTCACTGAGGGGTTTAACACTATTCTACAGAACTGAGTCACTCACTTGTGTTTCGTGAGTGTTGCAGGGAAAACCTGCTCGGCCCAGACACTTTAAACCGAATTGGGCTCAAAACACTTGGTTGAGCTTTCGAGAACGTGCAGTTAGGCAGCAGTCAGTGAAGTGTTGCATTCAAGTAGCAGTACAAGAGGTAAACCCCCAAACTAGACACGTGAATGTTAACAAACACAGGCAAATATCTAAACACCCTCTGCTACAAAGGTTACCCTGTGTAAGAAACGCAGAAGAGATTTCTTGAATTCTCCTTTCCAAGAAGAAGACCTCACCATAAGCAGTGGAGTAGCAAATGCCAATGGGTGTGTTGATAAGGAATGGTGAGGAAATGCTGTGTGCTCTCTGCGTTTCTGCAAAGTTCATGCAGATGGAACCCAAACCCCTTTCCTTTCACCTTTGGGATCGCCACAGTCAAATGACTGTCCGTGGTATAAAAGCCTTTACCGAGACAGTCTGAACAAACAGATGTATTTACAGGGACAGCCCGCAGCGATGCCCAGTGTGTGGCCACCACTGGCAGGGACATCCCCCTGGTCCTCCTGGGCACAGGCACTGCCTCAGGGCCAGCACCCCAAAGGCCTTTCTCCAAGGGATGTTGGGTGAAGGGGCAGCAGCAGCAGGGCTGCGGTGGGCAGGACCGCAGGGGCCCCGTCACCCCCGTGTCATAGTGCCAGCACCCGGCCACGCAGCATCACAATGCTCTGGGGCAGTATGAGGCCAGCGCCCTCCCCTGTCCCACTGCCAGAGTGCCCGGCGCTGCCACCAGGACAGAGCTGGCAGCCTGAGGGCATCCGAGAGGAAGTCCTTGGGGCACCGGGGGAATTCCTGGAAGGGGGAAGGGGGTTGATGGGGGGGAACCCTTGAAGCTGCACAAAGCTGCAAAAGGTTCTCTGCTGCCATCGTAGCTCCTGGAGGGGCCACGCTCAAAGCTCATCAGATGGATGGAAATCCTGCTTCAGTCGTTGGGGAGCTTGCCGTCCTCATCTGCTGGGCACCGGGGAATTAGGTGAGGGGGGGACTCAGGGAGGGAACCCGTGAAGCTGCGAAGCTGCAAGAGGTTCTCTGCTGCCGTTCCAGCTCGTGGAAGGGCCACGCTCAAAGCTCATCAGATGGATGGAAATCCTGCTTCAGTCGTTGGGGAGCTTGCCGTCCTCATCTGCTGGGCATCGGGGAATTGCTTGCGCGAGGGGTTGAGGCAGGGAACACTTGGAGCTGCACGAAGCTGCGAGAGGTTCTGTGCTGCACTTCCAGCTCCTGGAGGGGCCACGCTCGAAGCATCATCGAAGGGTCCTGCTTCAGTTGTCGGGGAGCTCGCCATCCTCCCCTCCCGGGGAGAGAGTGGCAGTAGCCAGAAGAAAAAGGATGCACAGGTGGCTCAGTGCCCTCCCCCAGTGCTTTGGAGCTCCCAGTGCCAAGCACAGGAAGGATTGGTGCTCCGAGGATTCATCAGGCCAATGGCATTTTGCTGTTGTTGGAAGGCCCTGAGAGGGCTTGAGGTGGAAGCAGAAAAGGCAGTGCCAGTGTCCCCTTGTCCCCTTAGAGGCGTAACCAGCGTGTGGACCGGGAGCAGGTCTTGCTCACACGCTCAGGGAGTAGCCGATCGCCAGCACTGGGGTCAGGAAGGAATTTTCCCCCGGGGCAGATTGGCACCGGTCCCCGGGGGTTTTTTGCCTTCCTCTGAGCACTGAGCATGACCACTTGTCAGGGCTCCTCTGGTCCATTCTGGCTGCGTTATCGCCTGGTGCTCGTGCTCCGCGAAGGTGGCCCCTCGTGTCCTGCAGCTGGGGGGGGAAGGGCTTTTTTCCCCCCAGGCTGGACTAGCAAGCGTCCCTGGGGTTTTTTGCCTTCCTCCGCAGCCGAGCACAGCCCCTTCATGGGGCTCCTTTGGCTCACGGTGTCCCAAAGGCAGCTGCTCGTGCTCCACGCAGGTGGCCCTCGTGCCCCACATCCGGGGGGAGGCAGCCTTCTGGACTCCCAGGCTGGCCCCAGCGTGGCCCCGGGACTTGCTGCTGTCCTCTGGAGTACTGAGCACCACCCCTTGTCAGGTCTTCCCTGGCCCTTTCTGGCTGGGTTCTTCTTGCACTGCCCTTGCAGCACCACAGCGCCGCTCCTGCCCCGGCTTTCCTTTCTCAGGCTGCAAGGCAGGGTTTTTCCAGCTAAACTGAAAGGCCTAAGCTAAACCGGACTCAAATTGACTAAGCTCAACTAAATCAAATCGCTTTATTTAGAAATAAATAAAATACAATTTCCGTCTCTAACCATTCTGATTTGTGTCTTTGAAAGTGCTTTTGGTGCTGAAATTCCCTTGGCATTTCAGGTAAATAAGGATCTCCTCATGGTACAACTCCTTGTGAGTGCAGGGAATGGAACGGAATAAAATGGAACGAAATAGATCAGAAGAGAATGGAATGGAACGGAACAGAATACAACAGAAAGCTATGCTGTGTTATGCATATAGAGTCATAGAAGAGTTAGGGTCGGAAAGGACCTTATGATCATCTAGTTGCAACCCCCCTGCCATGGGCAGGGACACCTCACACTAAACCATGCCACCCAAGGCTCCGTCCAACTCGGCCTTGAACACCACCAGGGATGGGGCATTCACAACCTCCTTGGGCAACCCATCCTAGCGCCTCACCACCCTCACAGTAAAGAACTTCCTCCTTCGGTCCAATCTAAACTTCCCTTGTTCAAGTTTTAACCCGTTACCCCTTGTCCTGTCACTACAGTCCCTAGTGAAGAGTCCCTCCCCAGCATCCTTGTAGGCCCCCTTCAGATAGCGGAAGGCTGCTTGGAGGTCTCCACGCAGCCTTCTCTTCTCCAGGCTGAACAGCCCCAACTTTCTCAGCCTGTCTTCATCCAGGAGGTGCACCGGCCCCCTGATCCTCCTCGCGGTCCTCCTCTGGACTTGTTCCAACAGTTCCATGTCCTTTTTACGATGAGGACACCAGAACCGTACACAACACTCCAAGTGAGGTCTCACGAGAGCAGAGCAGAACAGAGAGGCAGGATCACCTCCTTCGACCTGCTGGTCACGCTCCTTTTGATGCAGCCCAGGATCCGGTTGCCTTTCTGGGCTGCGAGCACACACTGAAGCCGCCTCATGTTAAGTTTCTCATCCACCAACACCCCCAAGTCCTTCTCTGCAGGGCTGCTCTGAATCTCTTCTCTGCCCAACCTGTAGCTGCACCTGGGATTGCTCCGACCCAGGTGGAGGACCTTGCACTTGGCATGGTTGAACTTCATCAGGTTGGCATCAGCCCACCTCACAAGCGTGTCGAGGTCCCTCTGGATGGCATTCCTTCCCTCCAGCCTACCAACCGAACCGCACAGCTTGGTGTCATCGGCAAACTCGCTGAGGGCGCACTCAATCCCACTCTCCATGTCACCGACAAGGAAGTTGACCAAGACCGGTCCCCACACCGATCCCTGAGGGGCACCACTCGTTACTGGTCTCCAGCTGGGCTTTGAGCCATCGACCACAACTCTTTGCGTGCGGCCATCCAGCCAGTTCTTTATCCACCCACTGGTCCATCTATCAAATTGATGTCTCTCCAATTTAGAGACGAGGATGTCACGTGGGACAGTGCCGAACGCTTTGCACAAGTCCAGGTAGATGACATCAACCGCTCTACCCGTGTCTGTCAGTTCCGTAGCCCCATCCTGGAAGGCTACCGAGTTGGTCAGGCAGGATTTCCCCTTAGTGAAGCCATGCTGGCTGTCACCAACCACCTCCTTGTTTTTCATGTGCCTTAGCATGCCTTCCAGGAGAATCTGCTCCAAGATTTGGCCAGGCACAGAGGTGAGACTGACTGGTCTGTAGTTCCCTGGGTCATCCATTTTCCCCTTCTTGAACATGGGGGATATATTTATTTCCCTTTCCCCAGTCATCGGGAACTTCACCTGCCTGCCAGGATTTTTCAAATATGATGGCCAGCGGCTTAGCAACTTCATTCGCCAGTTCCTTCAGGACCCGTCGATGGATTTCATCAGGTCCCATGGACTTGTGCACGTTCAGGTTCTTAAGATGCTCTCGAACCGGATCCTCTCCTAGCTCCATGTTCTTCTGACACGATACTTCACTGAGGGGTTTAACACTATTCTACAGAACTGAGTCACTCACTTGTGTTTCGTGAGTGTTGCAGGGAAAACCTGCTCGGCCCAGACACTTTAAACCGAATTGGGCTCAAAACACTTGGTTGAGCTTTCGAGAACGTGCAATTAGGCAGCAGTCAGTGAAGTGTTGCATTCAAGTAGCAGTACAAGAGGTAAACCCCCAAACTAGACACGTGAATGTTAACAAACACAGGCAAATATCTAAACACCCTCTGCTACAAAGGTTACCCTGTGTAAGAAACGCAGAAGAGATTTCTTGAATTCTCCTTTCCAAGAAGAAGACCTCACCATAAGCAGTGGAGTAGCAAATGCCAATGGGTGTGTTGATAAGGAATGGTGAGGAAATGCTGTGTGCTCTCTGCGTTTCTGCAAAGTTCATGCAGATGGAACCCAAACCCCTTTCCTTTCACCTTTGGGATCGCCACAGTCAAATGACTGTCCGTGGTATAAAAGCCTTTACCGATACAGTCTGAACAAACAGATGTATTTACAGGGACAGCCCGCAGCGATGCCCAGTGTGTGGCCACCACTGGCAGAGACATCCCCCTGGGCCTCCTGGGCACAGGCAGTGCCTCAGGGCCAGCACCCCAAAGGCCTTTCTCCAAGGGATGTTGGGTGAAGGGGCAGCAGCAGCAGGGCTGCGGTGGGCAGGACCGCAGGGGCCCCGTCACCCCCGTGTCATAGTGCCAGCACCCGGCCACGCAGCATCACAATGCTCTGGGGCAGTATGAGGCCAGCGCCCTCCCCTGTCCCACTGCCAGAGTGCCCGGCGCTGCCACCAGGACAGAGCTGGCAGCCTGAGGGCATCCGAGAGGAAGTCCTTGGGGCACCGGGGGAATTCCTGGAAGGGGGAAGGGGGTTGATGGGGGGGAACCCTTGAAGCTGCACAAAGCTGCAAAAGGTTCTCTGCTGCCATCGTAGCTCCTGGAGGGGCCACGCTCAAAGCTCATCAGATGGATGGATATCTAGCTTCAGTTGTTGGGAAGCTTGCCGTCCCCATCTGCTGGGCACCAGGGAATTAGGTGAGGGGGGGACTCAGGGAGGGAACCCGTGAAGCTGCGAAGCTGCAAGAGGTTCTCTGCTGCCGTTCCAGCTCGTGGAAGGGCCACGCTCAAAGCTCATCAGATGGATGAAAATCCTGCTTCAGTCGTTGGGGAGCTTGCCGTCCTCATCTGCTGGGCATCGGGGAATTGCTTGCGCGAGCGGTTGAGGCAGGGAACACTTGGAGCTGCACGAAGCTGCAGGAGGTTCTGTGCTGCACTTCCAGCTCCTGGAGGGGCCACGCTCGAAGCATCATCGAAGGGTCCTGCTTCAGTTGTCGGGGAGCTCGCCATCCTCCCCTCCCGGGGAGAGAGTGGCAGTAGCCAGAAGAAAAAGGATGCACAGGTGGCTCAGTGCCCTCCCCCAGTGCTTTGGAGCTCCCAGTGCCAAGCACAGGAAGGATTGGTGCTCCGAGGATTCATCAGGCCAATGGCATTTTGCTGTTGTTGGAAGGCCCTGAGAGGGCTTGAGGTGGAAGCAGAAAAGGCAGTGCCAGTGTCCCCTTGTCCCCTTAGAGGCGTAACCAGCGTGTGGACCGGGAGCAGGTCTTGCTCACACGCTCAGGGAGTAGCCGATCGCCAGCACTGGGGTCAGGAAGGAATTTTCCCCCGGGGCAGATTGGCACCGGTCCCCGGGGGTTTTTTGCCTTCCTCTGAGCACTGAGCATGACCACTTGTCAGGGCTCCTCTGGTCCATTCTGGCTGCGTTATCGCCTGGTGCTCGTGCTCCGCGAAGGTGGCCCCTCGTGTCCTGCAGCTGGGGGGGGAAGGGCTTTTTTCCCCCCAGGCTGGACTAGCAAGCGTCCCTGGGGTTTTTTGCCTTCCTCCGCAGCCGAGCACAGCCCCTTCATGGGGCTCCTTTGGCTCACGGTGTCCCAAAGGCAGCTGCTCGTGCTCCACGCAGGTGGCCCTCGTGCCCCACATCCGGGGGGAGGCAGCCTTCTGGACTCCCAGGCTGGCCCCAGTGTGGCCCCGGGACTTGCTGCTGTCCTCTGGAGTACTGAGCACCACCCCTCGTCAGGTCTTCCCTGGCCCTTTCTGCCTGGGTTCTTCTTGCACTGCCCTTGCAGCACCACAGCGCCGCTCCTGCCCCGGCTTTCCTTTCTCAGGCTGCAAGGCAGGGTTTTTCCAGCTAAACTGAAAGGCCTAAGCTAAACCGGACTCAAATTGACTAAGCTCAACTAAATCAAATCGCTTTATTTAGAAATAAATAAAATACAATTTCCATCTCTAACCATTCTGATTTGTGTCTTTGAAAGTGCTTTTGGTGCTGAAATTCCCTTGGCATTTCAGGTAAATAAGGATCTCCTCATGGTACAACTCCTTGTGAGTGCAGGGAATGGAACGGAATAAAATGGAACGAAATAGATCAGAAGAGAATGGAATGGAACGGAACAGAATACAACAGAAAGCTATGCTGTGTTATGCATATAGAGTCATAGAAGAGTTAGGGTCGGAAAGGACCTTATGATCATCTAGTTGCAACCCCCCTGCCATGGGCAGGGACACCTCACACTAAACCATGCCACCCAAGGCTCCGTCCAACTCGGCCTTGAACACCACCAGGGATGGGGCATTCACAACCTCCTTGGGCAAGCCATCCTAGCGCCTCACCACCCTCACAGTAAAGAACTTCCTCCTTCGGTCCAATCTAAACTTCCCTTGTTCAAGTTTTAACCCGTTACCCCTTGTCCTGTCACTACAGTCCCTAGTGAAGAGTCCCTCCCCAGCATCCTTGTAGGCCCCCTTCAGATAGCGGAAGGCTGCTTGGAGGTCTCCACGCAGCCTTCTCTTCTCCAGGCTGAACAGCCCCAACTTTCTCAGCCTGTCTTCATCCAGGAGGTGCACCGGCCCCCTGATCCTCCTCGCGGTCCTCCTCTGGACTTGTTCCAACAGTTCCATGTCCTTTTTACGATGAGGACACCAGAACCGTACACAACACTCCAAGTGAGGTCTCACGAGAGCAGAGCAGAACAGAGAGGCAGGATCACCTCCTTCGACCTGCTGGTCACGCTCCTTTTGATGCAGTCCAGGATCCGGTTGCCTTTCTGGGCTGCGAGCACACACTGAAGCCGCCTCATGTTAAGTTTCTCATCCACCAACACCCCCAAGTCCTTCTCTGCAGGGCTGCTCTGAATCTCTTCTCTGCCCAACCTGTAGCTGCACCTGGGATTGCTCCGACCCAGGTGGAGGACCTTGCACTTGGCATGGTTGAACTTCATCAGGTTGGCATCAGCCCACCTCACAAGCGTGTCGAGGTCCCTCTGGATGGCATTCCTTCCCTCCAGCGTACCAACCGAACCGCACAGCTTGGTGTCATCGGCAAACTCGCTGAGGGCGCACTCAATCCCACTCTCCATGTCACCGACAAGGAAGTTGACCAAGACCGGTCCCCACACCGATCCCTGAGGGGCACCACTCGTTACTGGTCTCCAGCTGGGCTTTGAGCCATCGACCACAACTCTTTGCGTGCGGCCATCCAGCCAGTTCTTTATCCACCCACTGGTCCATCTATCAAATTGATGTCTCTCCAATTTAGAGACGAGGATGTCACGTGGGACAGTGCCGAACGCTTTGCACAAGTCCAGGTAGATGACATCAACCGCTCTACCCGTGTCTGTCAGTTCCGTAGCCCCATCCTGGAAGGCTACCGAGTTGGTCAGGCAGGATTTCCCCTTAGTGAAGCCATGCTGGCTGTCACCAACCACCTCCTTGTTTTCCATGTGCCTTAGCATGCCTTCCAGGAGAATCTGCTCCAAGATTTGGCCAGGCACAGAGGTGAGACTGACTGGTCTGTAGTTCCCTGGGTCATCCATTTTCCCCTTCTTGAACATGGGGGATATATTTATTTCCCTTTTCCCAGTCATCGGGAACTTCACCTGCCTGCCAGGATTTTTCAAATATGATGGCCAGCGGCTTAGCAACTTCATTCGCCAGTTCCTTCAGGACCCGTCGATGGATTTCATCAGGTCCCATGGACTTGTGCACGTTCAGGTTCTTAAGATGCTCTCGAACCGGATCCTCTCCTAGCTCCATGTTCTTCTGACACGATACTTCACTGAGGGGTTTAACACTATTCTACAGAACTGAGTCACTCACTTGTGTTTCGTGAGTGTTGCAGGGAAAACCTGCTCGGCCCAGACACTTTAAACCGAATTGGGCTCAAAACACTTGGTTGAGCTTTCGAGAACGTGCAATTAGGCAGCAGTCAGTGAAGTGTTGCATTCAAGTAGTAGTACAAGAGGTAAACCCCCAAACTAGACACGTGAATGTTAACAAACACAGGCAAATATCTAAACACCCTCTGCTACAAAGGTTACCCTGTGTAAGAAACGCAGAAGAGATTTCTTGAATTCTCCTTTCCAAGAAGAAGACCTCACCATAAGCAGTGGAGTAGCAAATGCCAATGGGTGTGTTGATAAGGAATGGTGAGGAAATGCTGTGTGCTCTCTGCGTTTCTGCAAAGTTCATGCAGATGGAACCCAAACCCCTTTCCTTTCACCTTTGGGATCACCACAGTCAAATGACTGTCTGTGGTATAAAAGCCTTTACCGATACAGTCTGAACAAACAGATGTATTTACAGGGACAGCCCGCAGCGATGCCCAGTGTGTGGCTACCACTGGCAGAGACATCCCCCTGGGCCTCCTGGGCACAGGCAGTGCCTCAGGGCCAGCACCCCAAAGGCTTTTCTCCAAGGGATGTTGGGTGAAGGGGCAGCAGCAGCAGGGCTGCGGTGGGCAGGACCGCAGGGGCCCCGTCACCCCCGTGTCATAGTGCCAGCACCCGGCCACGCAGCATCACAATGCTCTGGGGCAGTATGAGGCCAGCGCCCTCCCCTGTCCCACTGCCAGAGTGCCCGGCGCTGCCACCAGGACAGAGCTGGCAGCCTGAGGGCATCCGAGAGGAAGTCCTTGGGGCACCGGGGGAATTCCTGGAAGGGGGAAGGGGGTTGATGGGGGGGAACCCTTGAAGCTGCATGAAGCTACAAAAGGTTCTCTGCTGCCATCGTAGCTCCTGGAGGGGCCACGCTCAAAGCTCATCAGATGGACGGATATCTAGCTTCAGTTGTTGGGAAGCTTGCCGTCCTCATCTGCTGGGCACCAGGGAATTAGGTGAGGGGGGGACTCAGGGAGGGAACCCGTGAAGCTGCGAAGCTGCAAGAGGTTCTCTGCTGCCGTTCCAGCTCGTGGAAGGGCCACGCTCAAAGCTCATCAGATGGATGAAAATCCTGCTTCAGTCGTTGGGGAGCTTGCCGTCCTCATCTGCTGGGCATCGGGGAATTGCTTGCGCGAGCGGTTGAGGCAGGGAACACTTGGAGCTGCACGAAGCTGCAGGAGGTTCTGTGCTGCACTTCCAGCTCCTGGAGGGGCCACGCTCGAAGCATCATCGAAGGGTCCTGCTTCAGTTGTCGGGGAGCTCGCCATCCTCCCCTCCCGGGGAGAGAGTGGCAGTAGCCAGAAGAAAAAGGATGCACAGGTGGCTCAGTGCCCTCCCCCAGTGCTTTGGAGCTCCCAGTGCCAAGCACAGGAAGGATTGGTGCTCCGAGGATTCATCAGGCCAATGGCATTTTGCTGTTGTTGGAAGGCCCTGAGAGGGCTTGAGGTGGAAGCAGAAAAGGCAGTGCCAGTGTCCCCTTGTCCCCTTAGAGGCGTAACCAGCGTGTGGACCGGGAGCAGGTCTTGCTCACACGCTCAGGGAGTAGCCGATCGCCAGCACTGGGGTCAGGAAGGAATTTTCCCCCGGGGCAGATTGGCACCGGTCCCCGGGGGTTTTTTGCCTTCCTCTGAGCACTGAGCATGACCACTTGTCAGGGCTCCTCTGGTCCATTCTGGCTGCGTTATCGCCTGGTGCTCGTGCTCCGCGAAGGTGGCCCCTCGTGTCCTGCAGCTGGGGGGGGAAGGGCTTTTTTCCCCCCAGGCTGGACTAGCAAGCGTCCCTGGGGTTTTTTGCCTTCCTCCGCAGCCGAGCACAGCCCCTTCATGGGGCTCCTTTGGCTCACGGTGTCCCAAAGGCAGCTGCTCGTGCTCCACGCAGGTGGCCCTCGTGCCCCACATCCGGGGGGAGGCAGCCTTCTGGACTCCCAGGCTGGCCCCAGTGTGGCCCCGGGACTTGCTGCTGTCCTCTGGAGTACTGAGCACCACCCCTCGTCAGGTCTTCCCTGGCCCTTTCTGCCTGGGTTCTTCTTGCACTGCCCTTGCAGCACCACAGCGCCGCTCCTGCCCCGGCTTTCCTTTCTCAGGCTGCAAGGCAGGGTTTTTCCAGCTAAACTGAAAGGCCTAAGCTAAACCGGACTCAAATTGACTAAGCTCAACTAAATCAAATCGCTTTATTTAGAAATAAATAAAATACAATTTCCATCTCTAACCATTCTGATTTGTGTCTTTGAAAGTGCTTTTGGTGCTGAAATTCCCTTGGCATTTCAGGTAAATAAGGATCTCCTCATGGTACAACTCCTTGTGAGTGCAGGGAATGGAACGGAATAAAATGGAACGAAATAGATCAGAAGAGAATGGAATGGAACGGAACAGAATACAACAGAAAGCTATGCTGTGTTATGCATATAGAGTCATAGAAGAGTTAGGGTCGGAAAGGACCTTATGATCATCTAGTTGCAACCCCCCTGCCATGGGCAGGGACACCTCACACTAAACCATGCCACCCAAGGCTCCGTCCAACTCGGCCTTGAACACCACCAGGGATGGGGCATTCACAACCTCCTTGGGCAAGCCATCCTAGCGCCTCACCACCCTCACAGTAAAGAACTTCCTCCTTCGGTCCAATCTAAACTTCCCTTGTTCAAGTTTTAACCCGTTACCCCTTGTCCTGTCACTACAGTCCCTAGTGAAGAGTCCCTCCCCAGCATCCTTGTAGGCCCCCTTCAGATAGCGGAAGGCTGCTTGGAGGTCTCCACGCAGCCTTCTCTTCTCCAGGCTGAACAGCCCCAACTTTCTCAGCCTGTCTTCATCCAGGAGGTGCACCGGCCCCCTGATCCTCCTCGCGGTCCTCCTCTGGACTTGTTCCAACAGTTCCATGTCCTTTTTACGATGAGGACACCAGAACCGTACACAACACTCCAAGTGAGGTCTCACGAGAGCAGAGCAGAACAGAGAGGCAGGATCACCTCCTTCGACCTGCTGGTCACGCTCCTTTTGATGCAGCCCAGGATCCGGTTGCCTTTCTGGGCTGCGAGCACACACTGAAGCCGCCTCATGTTAAGTTTCTCATCCACCAACACCCCCAAGTCCTTCTCTGCAGGGCTGCTCTGAATCTCTTCTCTGCCCAACCTGTAGCTGCGCCTGGGATTGCTCCGACCCAGGTGGAGGACCTTGCACTTGGCATGGTTGAACTTCATCAGGTTGGCATCAGCCCACCTCACAAGCGTGTCGAGGTCCCTCTGGATGGCATTCCTTCCCTCCAGCCTACCAACCGAACCGCACAGCTTGGTGTCATCGGCAAACTCGCTGAGGGCGCACTCAATCCCACTCTCCATGTCACCGACAAGGAAGTTGACCAAGACCGGTCCCCACACCGATCCCTGAGGGGCACCACTCGTTACTGGTCTCCAGCTGGGCTTTGAGCCATCGACCACAACTCTTTGCGTGCGGCCATCCAGCCAGTTCTTTATCCACCCACTGGTCCATCTATCAAATTGATGTCTCTCCAATTTAGAGACGAGGATGTCACGTGGGACAGTGCCGAACGCTTTGCACAAGTCCAGGTAGATGACATCAACCGCTCTCCCCGTGTCTGTCAGTTCCGTAGCCCCATCCTGGAAGGCTACCGAGTTGGTCAGGCAGGATTTCCCCTTAGTGAAGCCATGCTGGCTGTCACCAACCACCTCCTTGTTTTTCATGTGCCTTAGCATGCCTTCCAGGAGAATCTGCTCCAAGATTTGGCCAGGCACAGAGGTGAGACTGACTGGTCTGTAGTTCCCTGGGTCATCCATTTTCCCCTTCTTGAACATGGGGGATATATTTATTTCCCTTTCCCCAGTCATCGGGAACTTCACCTGCCTGCCAGGATTTTTCAAATATGATGGCCAGCGGCTTAGCAACTTCATTCGCCAGTTCCTTCAGGACCCGTCGATGGATTTCATCAGGTCCCATGGACTTGTGCACGTTCAGGTTCTTAAGATGCTCTCGAACCGGATCCTCTCCTAGCTCCATGTTCTTCTGACACGATACTTCACTGAGGGGTTTAACACTATTCTACAGAACTGAGTCACTCACTTGTGTTTCGTGAGTGTTGCAGGGAAAACCTGCTCGGCCCAGACACTTTAAACCGAATTGGGCTCAAAACACTTGGTTGAGCTTTCGAGAACGTGCAATTAGGCAGCAGTCAGTGAAGTGTTGCATTCAAGTAGCAGTACAAGAGGTAAACCCCCAAACTAGACACGTGAATGTTAACAAACACAGGCAAATATCTAAACACCCTCTGCTACAAAGGTTACCCTGTGTAAGAAACGCAGAAGAGATTTCTTGAATTCTCCTTTCCAAGAAGAAGACCTCACCATAAGCAGTGGAGTAGCAAATGCCAATGGGTGTGTTGATAAGGAATGGTGAGGAAATGCTGTGTGCTCTCTGCGTTTCTGCAAAGTTCATGCAGATGGAACCCAAACCCCTTTCCTTTCACCTTTGGGATCGCCACAGTCAAATGACTGTCCGTGGTATAAAAGCCTTTACCGATACAGTCTGAACAAACAGATGTATTTACAGGGACAGCCCGCAGCGATGCCCAGTGTGTGGCCACCACTGGCAGAGACATCCCCCTGGGCCTCCTGGGCACAGGCAGTGCCTCAGGGCCAGCACCCCAAAGGTCTTTCTCCAAGGGATGTTGGGTGAAGGGGCAGCAGCAGCAGGGCTGCGGTGGGCAGGACCGCAGGGGCCCCGTCACCCCCGTGTCATAGTGCCAGCACCCGGCCACGCAGCATCACAATGCTCTGGGGCAGTATGAGGCCAGCGCCCTCCCCTGTCCCACTGCCAGAGTGCCCGGCGCTGCCACCAGGACAGAGCTGGCAGCCTGAGGGCATCCGAGAGGAAGTCCTTGGGGCACCGGGGGAATTCCTGGAAGGGGGAAGGGGGTTGATGGGGGGGAACCCTTGAAGCTGCACAAAGCTGCAAAAGGTTCTCTGCTGCCATCGTAGCTCCTGGAGGGGCCACGCTCAAAGCTCATCAGATGGATGGATATCTAGCTTCAGTTGTTGGGAAGCTTGCCGTCCCCATCTGCTGGGCACCAGGGAATTAGGTGAGGGGGGGACTCAGGGAGGGAACCCGTGAAGCTGCGAAGCTGCAAGAGGTTCTCTGCTGCCGTTCCAGCTCGTGGAAGGGCCACGCTCAAAGCTCATCAGATGGATGGAAATCCTGCTTCAGTCGTTGGGGAGCTTGCCGTCCTCATCTGCTGGGCATCGGGGAATTGCTTGCGCGAGGGGTTGAGGCAGGGAACACTTGGAGCTGCACGAAGCTGCGAGAGGTTCTGTGCTGCACTTCCAGCTCCTGGAGGGGCCACGCTCGAAGCATCATCGAAGGGTCCTGCTTCAGTTGTCGGGGAGCTCGCCATCCTCCCCTCCCGGGGAGAGAGTGGCAGTAGCCAGAAGAAAAAGGATGCACAGGTGGCTCAGTGCCCTCCCCCAGTGCTTTGGAGCTCCCAGTGCCAAGCACAGGAAGGATTGGTGCTCCGAGGATTCATCAGGCCAATGGCATTTTGCTGTTGTTGGAAGGCCCTGAGAGGGCTTGAGGTGGAAGCAGAAAAGGCAGTGCCAGTGTCCCCTTGTCCCCTTAGAGGCGTAACCAGCGTGTGGACCGGGAGCAGGTCTTGCTCACACGCTCAGGGAGTAGCCGATCGCCAGCACTGGGGTCAGGAAGGAATTTTCCCCCGGGGCAGATTGGCACCGGTCCCCGGGGGTTTTTTGCCTTCCTCTGAGCACTGAGCATGACCACTTGTCAGGGCTCCTCTGGTCCATTCTGGCTGCGTTATCGCCTGGTGCTCGTGCTCCGCGAAGGTGGCCCCTCGTGTCCTGCAGCTGGGGGGGGAAGGGCTTTTTTCCCCCCAGGCTGGACTAGCAAGCGTCCCTGGGGTTTTTTGCCTTCCTCCGCAGCCGAGCACAGCCCCTTCATGGGGCTCCTTTGGCTCACGGTGTCCCAAAGGCAGCTGCTCGTGCTCCACGCAGGTGGCCCTCGTGCCCCACATCCGGGGGGAGGCAGCCTTCTGGACTCCCAGGCTGGCCCCAGTGTGGCCCCGGGACTTGCTGCTGTCCTCTGGAGTACTGAGCACCACCCCTCGTCAGGTCTTCCCTGGCCCTTTCTGCCTGGGTTCTTCTTGCACTGCCCTTGCAGCACCACAGCGCCGCTCCTGCCCCGGCTTTCCTTTCTCAGGCTGCAAGGCAGGGTTTTTCCAGCTAAACTGAAAGGCCTAAGCTAAACCGGACTCAAATTGACTAAGCTCAACTAAATCAAATCGCTTTATTTAGAAATAAATAAAATACAATTTCCATCTCTAACCATTCTGATTTGTGTCTTTGAAAGTGCTTTTGGTGCTGAAATTCCCTTGGCATTTCAGGTAAATAAGGATCTCCTCATGGTACAACTCCTTGTGAGTGCAGGGAATGGAACGGAATAAAATGGAACGAAATAGATCAGAAGAGAATGGAATGGAACGGAACAGAATACAACAGAAAGCTATGCTGTGTTATGCATATAGAGTCATAGAAGAGTTAGGGTCGGAAAGGACCTTATGATCATCTAGTTGCAACCCCCCTGCCATGGGCAGGGACACCTCACACTAAACCATGCCACCCAAGGCTCCGTCCAACTCGGCCTTGAACACCACCAGGGATGGGGCATTCACAACCTCCTTGGGCAAGCCATCCTAGCGCCTCACCACCCTCACAGTAAAGAACTTCCTCCTTCGGTCCAATCTAAACTTCCCTTGTTCAAGTTTTAACCCGTTACCCCTTGTCCTGTCACTACAGTCCCTAGTGAAGAGTCCCTCCCCAGCATCCTTGTAGGCCCCCTTCAGATAGCGGAAGGCTGCTTGGAGGTCTCCACGCAGCCTTCTCTTCTCCAGGCTGAACAGCCCCAACTTTCTCAGCCTGTCTTCATCCAGGAGGTGCACCGGCCCCCTGATCCTCCTCGCGGTCCTCCTCTGGACTTGTTCCAACAGTTCCATGTCCTTTTTACGATGAGGACACCAGAACCGTACACAACACTCCAAGTGAGGTCTCACGAGAGCAGAGCAGAACAGAGGGGCAGGATCACCTCCTTCGACCTGCTGGTCACGCTCCTTTTGATGCAGTCCAGGATCCGGTTGCCTTTCTGGGCTGCGAGCACACACTGAAGCCGCCTCATGTTAAGTTTCTCATCCACCAACACCCCCAAGTCCTTCTCTGCAGGGCTGCTCTGAATCTCTTCTCTGCCCAACCTGTAGCTGCGCCTGGGATTGCTCCGACCCAGGTGGAGGACCTTGCACTTGGCATGGTTGAACTTCATCAGGTTGGCATCAGCCCACCTCACAAGCGTGTCGAGGTCCCTCTGGATGGCATTCCTTCCCTCCAGCCTACCAACCAAACCGCACAGCTTGGTGTCATCGGCAAACTCGCTGAGGGCGCACTCAATCCCACTCTCCATGTCACCGACAAGGAAGTTGACCAAGACCGGTCCCCACACCGATCCCTGAGGGGCACCACTCGTTACTGGTCTCCAGCTGGGCTTTGAGCCATCGACCACAACTCTTTGCGTGCGGCCATCCAGCCAGTTCTTTATCCACCCACTGGTCCATCTATCAAATTGATGTCTCTCCAATTTAGAGACGAGGATGTCACGTGGGACAGTGCCGAACGCTTTGCACAAGTCCAGGTAGATGACATCAACCGCTCTACCCGTGTCTGTCAGTTCCGTAGCCCCATCCTGGAAGGCTACCGAGTTGGTCAGGCAGGATTTCCCCTTAGTGAAGCCATGCTGGCTGTCACCAACCACCTCCTTGTTTTTCATGTGCCTTAGCATGCCTTCCAGGAGAATCTGCTCCAAGATTTGGCCAGGCACAGAGGTGAGACTGACTGGTCTGTAGTTCCCTGGGTCATCCATTTTCCCCTTCTTGAACATGGGGGATATATTTATTTCCCTTTTCCCAGTCATCGGGAACTTCACCTGCCTGCCAGGATTTTTCAAATATGATGGCCAGCGGCTTAGCAACTTCATTCGCCAGTTCCTTCAGGACCCGTCGATGGATTTCATCAGGTCCCATGGACTTGTGCACGTTCAGGTTCTTAAGATGCTCTCGAACCGGATCCTCTCCTAGCTCCATGTTCTTCTGACACGATACTTCACTGAGGGGTTTAACACTATTCTACAGAACTGAGTCACTCACTTGTGTTTCGTGAGTGTTGCAGGGAAAACCTGCTCGGCCCAGACACTTTAAACCGAATTGGGCTCAAAACACTTGGTTGAGCTTTCGAGAACGTGCAATTAGGCAGCAGTCAGTGAAGTGTTGCATTCAAGTAGCAGTACAAGAGGTAAACCCCCAAACTAGACACGTGAATGTTAACAAACACAGGCAAATATCTAAACACCCTCTGCTACAAAGGTTACCCTGTGTAAGAAACGCAGAAGAGATTTCTTGAATTCTCCTTTCCAAGAAGAAGACCTCACCATAAGCAGTGGAGTAGCAAATGCCAATCGGTGTGTTGATAAGGAATGGTGAGGAAATGCTGTGTGCTCTCTGCGTTTCTGCAAAGTTCATGCAGATGGAACCCAAACCCCTTTCCTTTCACCTTTGGGATCGCCACAGTCAAATGACTGTCCGTGGTATAAAAGCCTTTACCGATACAGTCTGAACAAACAGATGTATTTACAGGGACAGCCCGCAGCGATGCCCAGTGTGTGGCCACCACTGGCAGAGACATCCCCCTGGGCCTCCTGGGCACAGGCAGTGCCTCAGGGCCAGCACCCCAAAGGCCTTTCTCCAAGGGATGTTGGGTGAAGGGGCAGCAGCAGCAGGGCTGCGGTGGGCAGGACCGCAGGGGCCCCGTCACCCCCGTGTCATAGTGCCAGCACCCGGCCACGCAGCATCACAATGCTCTGGGGCAGTATGAGGCCAGCGCCCTCCCCTGTCCCACTGCCAGAGTGCCCGGCGCTGCCACCAGGACAGAGCTGGCAGCCTGAGGGCATCCGAGAGGAAGTCCTTGGGGCACCGGGGGAATTCCTGGAAGGGGGAAGGGGGTTGATGGGGGGGAACCCTTGAAGCTGCACAAAGCTGCAAAAGGTTCTCTGCTGCCATCGTAGCTCCTGGAGGGGCCACGCTCAAAGCTCATCAGATGGATGGATATCTAGCTTCAGTTGTTGGGAAGCTTGCCGTCCCCATCTGCTGGGCACCAGGGAATTAGGTGAGGGGGGGACTCAGGGAGGGAACCCGTGAAGCTGCGAAGCTGCAAGAGGTTCTCTGCTGCCGTTCCAGCTCGTGGAAGGGCCACGCTCAAAGCTCATCAGATGGATGGAAATCCTGCTTCAGTCGTTGGGGAGCTTGCCGTCCTCATCTGCTGGGCACCGGGGAATTAGGTGAGGGGGGGACTCAGGGAGGGAACCCGTGAAGCTGCGAAGCTGCAAGAGGTTCTCTGCTGCCGTTCCAGCTCGTGGAAGGGCCACGCTCAAAGCTCATCAGATGGATGGAAATCCTGCTTCAGTCGTTGGGGAGCTTGCCGTCCTCATCTGCTGGGCATCGGGGAATTGCTTGCGTGAGGGGTTGAGGCAGGGAACACTTGGAGCTGCACGAAGCTGCGAGAGGTTCTGTGCTGCACTTCCAGCTCCTGGAGGGGCCACGCTCGAAGCATCATCGAAGGGTCCTGCTTCAGTTGTCGGGGAGCTCGCCATCCTCCCCTCCCGGGGAGAGAGTGGCAGTAGCCAGAAGAAAAAGGATGCACAGGTGGCTCAGTGCCCTCCCCCAGTGCTTTGGAGCTCCCAGTGCCAAGCACAGGAAGGATTGGTGCTCCGAGGATTCATCAGGCCAATGGCATTTTGCTGTTGTTGGAAGGCCCTGAGAGGGCTTGAGGTGGAAGCAGAAAAGGCAGTGCCAGTGTCCCCTTGTCCCCTTAGAGGCGTAACCAGCGTGTGGACCGGGAGCAGGTCTTGCTCACATGCTCAGGGAGTAGCCGATCGCCAGCACTGGGGTCAGGAAGGAATTTTCCCCCGGGGCAGATTGGCACCGGTCCCCGGGGGTTTTTTGCCTTCCTCTGAGCACTGAGCATGACCACTTGTCAGGGCTCCTCTGGTCCATTCTGGCTGCGTTATCGCCTGGTGCTCGTGCTCCGCGAAGGTGGCCCCTCGTGTCCTGCAGCTGGGGGGGGAAGGGCTTTTTTCCCCCCAGGCTGGACTAGCAAGCGTCCCTGGGGTTTTTTGCCTTCCTCCGCAGCCGAGCACAGCCCCTTCATGGGGCTCCTTTGGCTCACGGTGTCCCAAAGGCAGCTGCTCGTGCTCCACGCAGGTGGCCCTCGTGCCCCACATCCGGGGGGAGGCAGCCTTCTGGACTCCCAGGCTGGCCCCAGTGTGGCCCCGGGACTTGCTGCTGTCCTCTGGAGTACTGAGCACCACCCCTCGTCAGGTCTTCCCTGGCCCTTTCTGCCTGGGTTCTTCTTGCACTGCCCTTGCAGCACCACAGCGCCGCTCCTGCCCCGGCTTTCCTTTCTCAGGCTGCAAGGCAGGGTTTTTCCAGCTAAACTGAAAGGCCTAAGCTAAACCGGACTCAAATTGACTAAGCTCAACTAAATCAAATCGCTTTATTTAGAAATAAATAAAATACAATTTCCATCTCTAACCATTCTGATTTGTGTCTTTGAAAGTGCTTTTGGTGCTGAAATTCCCTTGGCATTTCAGGTAAATAAGGATCTCCTCATGGTACAACTCCTTGTGAGTGCAGGGAATGGAACGGAATAAAATGGAACGAAATAGATCAGAAGAGAATGGAATGGAACGGAACAGAATACAACAGAAAGCTATGCTGTGTTATGCATATAGAGTCATAGAAGAGTTAGGGTCGGAAAGGACCTTATGATCATCTAGTTGCAACCCCCCTGCCATGGGCAGGGACACCTCACACTAAACCATGCCACCCAAGGCTCCGTCCAACTCGGCCTTGAACACCACCAGGGATGGGGCATTCACAACCTCCTTGGGCAACCCATCCTAGCGCCTCACCACCCTCACAGTAAAGAACTTCCTCCTTCGGTCCAATCTAAACTTCCCTTGTTCAAGTTTTAACCCGTTACCCCTTGTCCTGTCACTACAGTCCCTAGTGAAGAGTCCCTCCCCAGCATCCTTGTAGGCCCCCTTCAGATAGCGGAAGGCTGCTTGGAGGTCTCCACGCAGCCTTCTCTTCTCCAGGCTGAACAGCCCCAACTTTCTCAGCCTGTCTTCATCCAGGAGGTGCACCGGCCCCCTGATCCTCCTCGCGGTCCTCCTCTGGACTTGTTCCAACAGTTCCATGTCCTTTTTACGATGAGGACACCAGAACCGTACACAACACTCCAAGTGAGGTCTCACGAGAGCAGAGCAGAACAGAGAGGCAGGATCACCTCCTTCGACCTGCTGGTCACGCTCCTTTTGATGCAGCCCAGGATCCGGTTGCCTTTCTGGGCTGCGAGCACACACTGAAGCCGCCTCATGTTAAGTTTCTCATCCACCAACACCCCCAAGTCCTTCTCTGCAGGGCTGCTCTGAATCTCTTCTCTGCCCAACCTGTAGCTGCGCCTGGGATTGCTCCGACCCAGGTGGAGGACCTTGCACTTGGCATGGTTGAACTTCATCAGGTTGGCATCAGCCCACCTCACAAGCGTGTCGAGGTCCCTCTGGATGGCATTCCTTCCCTCCAGCCTACCAACCGAACCGCACAGCTTGGTGTCATCGGCAAACTCGCTGAGGGCGCACTCAATCCCACTCTCCATGTCACCGACAAGGAAGTTGACCAAGACCGGTCCCCACACCGATCCCTGAGGGGCACCACTCGTTACTGGTCTCCAGCTGGGCTTTGAGCCATCGACCACAACTCTTTGCGTGCGGCCATCCAGCCAGTTCTTTATCCACCCACTGGTCCATCTATCAAATTGATGTCTCTCCAATTTAGAGACGAGGATGTCACGTGGGACAGTGCCGAACGCTTTGCACAAGTCCAGGTAGATGACATCAACCGCTCTACCCGTGTCTGTCAGTTCCGTAGCCCCATCCTGGAAGGCTACCGAGTTGGTCAGGCAGGATTTCCCCTTAGTGAAGCCATGCTGGCTGTCACCAACCACCTCCTTGTTTTCCATGTGCCTTAGCATGCCTTCCAGGAGAATCTGCTCCAAGATTTGGCCAGGCACAGAGGTGAGACTGACTGGTCTGTAGTTCCCTGGGTCATCCATTTTCCCCTTCTTGAACATGGGGGATATATTTATTTCCCTTTTCCCAGTCATCGGGAACTTCACCTGCCTGCCAGGATTTTTCAAATATGATGGCCAGCGGCTTAGCAACTTCATTCGCCAGTTCCTTCAGGACCCGTCGATGGATTTCATCAGGTCCCATGGACTTGTGCACGTTCAGGTTCTTAAGATGCTCTCGAACCGGATCCTCTCCTAGCTCCATGTTCTTCTGACACGATACTTCACTGAGGGGTTTAACACTATTCTACAGAACTGAGTCACTCACTTGTGTTTCGTGAGTGTTGCAGGGAAAACCTGCTCGGCCCAGACACTTTAAACCGAATTGGGCTCAAAACACTTGGTTGAGCTTTCGAGAACGTGCAATTAGGCAGCAGTCAGTGAAGTGTTGCATTCAAGTAGTAGTACAAGAGGTAAACCCCCAAACTAGACACGTGAATGTTAACAAACACAGGCAAATATCTAAACACCCTCTGCTACAAAGGTTACCCTGTGTAAGAAACGCAGAAGAGATTTCTTGAATTCTCCTTTCCAAGAAGAAGACCTCACCATAAGCAGTGGAGTAGCAAATGCCAATGGGTGTGTTGATAAGGAATGGTGAGGAAATGCTGTGTGCTCTCTGCGTTTCTGCAAAGTTCATGCAGATGGAACCCAAACCCCTTTCCTTTCACCTTTGGGATCACCACAGTCAAATGACTGTCTGTGGTATAAAAGCCTTTACCGATACAGTCTGAACAAACAGATGTATTTACAGGGACAGCCCGCAGCGATGCCCAGTGTGTGGCTACCACTGGCAGAGACATCCCCCTGGGCCTCCTGGGCACAGGCAGTGCCTCAGGGCCAGCACCCCAAAGGCTTTTCTCCAAGGGATGTTGGGTGAAGGGGCAGCAGCAGCAGGGCTGCGGTGGGCAGGACCGCAGGGGCCCCGTCACCCCCGTGTCATAGTGCCAGCACCCGGCCACGCAGCATCACAATGCTCTGGGGCAGTATGAGGCCAGCGCCCTCCCCTGTCCCACTGCCAGAGTGCCCGGCGCTGCCACCAGGACAGAGCTGGCAGCCTGAGGGCATCCGAGAGGAAGTCCTTGGGGCACCGGGGGAATTCCTGGAAGGGGGAAGGGGGTTGATGGGGGGGAACCCTTGAAGCTGCATGAAGCTACAAAAGGTTCTCTGCTGCCATCGTAGCTCCTGGAGGGGCCACGCTCAAAGCTCATCAGATGGACGGATATCTAGCTTCAGTTGTTGGGAAGCTTGCCGTCCTCATCTGCTGGGCACCAGGGAATTAGGTGAGGGGGGGACTCAGGGAGGGAACCCGTGAAGCTGCGAAGCTGCAAGAGGTTCTCTGCTGCCGTTCCAGCTCGTGGAAGGGCCACGCTCAAAGCTCATCAGATGGATGAAAATCCTGCTTCAGTCGTTGGGGAGCTTGCCGTCCTCATCTGCTGGGCATCGGGGAATTGCTTGCGCGAGCGGTTGAGGCAGGGAACACTTGGAGCTGCACGAAGCTGCAGGAGGTTCTGTGCTGCACTTCCAGCTCCTGGAGGGGCCACGCTCGAAGCATCATCGAAGGGTCCTGCTTCAGTTGTCGGGGAGCTCGCCATCCTCCCCTCCAGGGGAGAGAGTGGCAGTAGCCAGAAGAAAAAGGATGCACAGGTGGCTCAGTGCCCTCCCCCAGTGCTTTGGAGCTCCCAGTGCCAAGCACAGGAAGGACTGGTGCTCCGAGGATTCATCAGGCCAATGGCATTTTGCTGTTGTTGGAAGGCCCTGAGAGGGCTTGAGGTGGAAGCAGAAAAGGCAGTGCCAGTGTCCCCTTGTCCCCTTAGAGGCGTAACCAGCGTGTGGACCGGGAGCAGGTCTTGCTCACATGCTCAGGGAGTAGCCGATCGCCAGCACTGGGGTCAGGAAGGAATTTTCCCCCGGGGCAGATTGGCACAGGTCCCCGGGGGTTTTTTGCCTTCCTCTGAGCACTGAGCATGACCACTTGTCAGGGCTCCTCTGGTCCATTCTGGCTGCGTTATCGCCTGGTGCTCGTGCTCCACGAAGGTGGCCCCTCGTGTCCTGCAGCTGGGGGGGGAAGGGCTTTTTTCCCCCCAGGCTGGACTAGCAAGCGTCCCTGGGGTTTTTTGCCTTCCTCCGCAGCCGAGCACAGCCCCTTCATGGGGCTCCTTTGGCTCACGGTGTCCCAAAGGCAGCTGCTCGTGCTCCACGCAGGTGGCCCTCGTGCCCCACATCCGGGGGGAGGCAGCCTTCTGGACTCCCAGGCTGGCCCCAGCGTGGCCCCGGGACTTGCTGCTGTCCTCTGGAGTATTGAGCACCACCCCTTGTCAGGTCTTCCCTGGCCCTTTCTGGCTGGGTTCTTCTTGCACTGCTTTCACATCACCTAGGGAGCATTCTGAAAGATTTAGAAAAAAAAATACAATCTAACCTAAACTAAACTAAAATTCACTTATATAATTTAACTAAACTTTGATAAATGAAATAACTTTATAAATAAAGAAAATAATCTTTCCACGTGTAACCATTCTGATTTGTGTGTTTGAAAGCATTTATGGTGCTGAAAAGCCCTTGACACTTAAGGTAAATAATGGTCTTATCATTATACAACTCATTGTGAGTGTAGGAAACAAAAGGAAAGGAAAGGGAAAGGGAAAGGGAAGGAACAGAACATCTATGATATGTTCTGTATATAGTTCTGCATGACAAGCTCTGACATACATCTGAGGGGCTTTCTGCAGTGCAAGTCCCAACGGAGGCCTGTCCCAGGCACTGAGAGCTATGAACGCTCTCTGGACCCTGACAGAAGTAGACCTGCACTCCTCATATACTCTCTTTTAGACATGTATGGGGTGCCACTGGAGAGACAGCATTGGGCCAGTTGTGGCCCAACACAAGCTCTTGTGTTTTGTTCTGCTACTCCAAAAGAAACAACTCAGTTATTTTTAAAAACTGGTATTTGGGGGAGGGGTGGGGCAGGGAGTGGGTGGGAATCACAAGGAAATGATCAGATACTGCCCGCATAAAAAAGATTTACAATCGTTTAGTTCAGGAGCATGTCCTGCTTCAGGCTGAGGGCTTGACCTTTCAGCCACACTGATGTCAGAGATGTGGTCTTTTGCTATCCAGTTAAAACCCAGATAAATTGGATGAACACAGAAGAGTTTCACAGACCAGTTCACACATGTTTTTTGCAAATCTGTTCAGATGATCAAGTGATCTCTCACTCCCATCAGAACGCACAGACCTCCTTTCCACAAAGTGACAAGAGCCAGTGCTTGTGATGGGACATGATACCCATTCAATCCCTTCCACTAGTGCAGGGCTGGGAAGAAATATCATCCTGAATTTCCTCAGCATGTACTGTTAGGGAATGAAGGAAGTAGGGAAAAAAAAACCTGGAAGTTAGAAGAGACCTACAATGATCATCAAGTCCAACTGCTCCACCACTTTAGGGCTGGCCAAAGGTTAAAGCATGTTAAGGGTGTTGTCCAAATGCCTCTGAAACACTGATGGGCACAGGGCATTGGTCACCTCTCTAGGAAGCCTGTTCCAATTTTTTAGCGACTCTCTAGGTAAAAGAAATGCTTCCTCATGTCTACTCTAAACTGACCCTGGTGCAGCGCTGAGCCATTCCCACATGTCCCATCAACGGATCCCAGCAAGATCAGCACCTCCCTCTCCATTTCCCCTCCTTGGGTCCTTGGGGAGAGCAATGAGGTCACCCCTCAGCCCCCTCCTCTCCAAACTAGAGAAACCCAGTGTCCTCAGCCGCTCCTCACAGGACATGCCTTCCAGCCCTGTCACCAGCTTTGTTGCCCTCCTGGATGCATTCAAGGACCCCCATGTTCTGAAATGATGGGGCCTAGAACTGCACCCAGTACTCAAGGTGCGCCTGCATCTGTGCTGATTACACTGGGCCAATCACCTCTTTTTCTTTTTCTTTTTTTTTTTTTTTTTTTGTGTGTGTGTGTGTTTTTTTTTTTTGGTACTAGCTCCCAGCTTCCTGGATTCATGCCCTCCTTCTTTTTTGTATACGCTGTGGTGGACGCTTGTGGCCCCTGCAGTCTGGGCCTGGAGCAAGCAGCCCAGCTCCCTCTCAGCTTCCCTCACATCTTGCAGCCTACTGACAGCGTCCCGCAGCTCAGCCCCTGCTGCCGGAGGACCTCCACCAGGGAGCACCGAGTGCAGTCCTGCCCATTGTGCACCCTCGCCTCACGGCACCAGTGCAGGCACTCCCTACACTCCCATCTTTGCGCTGCAGCCTCCCCTCTCATCGGTTCTATCTGGTGCCGACGCTGCCACCCCCGGGCAGCCAGAACAGAGCTCCAGGAACGGGCCCTGGCCCTGAGGCGAGGCCTCCCCATCCCGTCCGCTGCCCGCCCGCGCTACCAGAGCCAACCGCCGCGCCACGCGCTGATCCCGCGCCCCTCGGCCCCGGTTTTCCCCGCTCAGGGCGGGGCCGTCCCTCCCGGCACCGCCCCCTGTGAGTCCCGGCTCGCCTCAGCGGAGCTGCGGCTCCTGGGCAAGGTCTGGTGAGGGTTCGAGGTTCCCTTGGTGGCTCTCTCCGCCCAGAACTGAGGCTCCTGGATGCGGGGTTTCCCCTCGCTCCGGTGCTGGAGGCTGCTCTCTGGAGATGCCTCGGCAAAAAGTACCTTGGTTTTCTTCAATTATGTATTTGGCAATTGCTCACACTCAGCCTTGGTAATGGGAGACATTGTGTGAGAGCAAATAAATGTAAGCTATGAAAAAAAGGTTATCTTTTATGGCTTTTAAAATACATGTAATGGGATCTTTATCTTCCCACAGGACAACCAATATCTCATTCAGAGGAAAAACTTCTCAAAATCCTACCTTTCCCATTTGAAGCATCATTGAAGGGAAGCAGAAATAGGACATAACAGTTACCTCATCAGTGGCTCATCGGGTAAAAATTTGACATCCATAGAGTCCACTGTATATACTTCAGGAGAATGCTAAATGGCAGGACTAGCAAAGGAAACTATTATTAAAGTACTTGTAGCTCTTTACCCTTTTCTGATCATGGTCCTCACAAGCACAAGGTGTATTTTTTTTTTTTTTTTTAATTTAAGCTTTTAGACTAATAAAAGGAATTATTTGCTATTAAAAAATGTTCAGTATATGTTTTTTCATATGGACAAACAACATATTGTTTTGTGATAGTTAATAGCCATAATAGACTAGAGGATTACTTTTCATTATTTCTGTTAGTATTGTCTTAATTCCCATGAAATCTTCCTTTTTGACTTAGAAAACAAAAAGTAAGTGCAATAAAATGACTGTTTAGAAGCTAACGGCTGTAATGTATTCTAATCAGCATCTCCAGGAACACATCTGTCCAACTTTGAGATGCTGAACAAAGTCAGTTCTCCTGGAGACTCTCTAAGTTGAAAGGGAAAAAGTAATGGGATTTAAGAAGTCTGTCATGAGGATTACCAATGTCATAACTGCTGTGAAGGGTACACCTAACTGAAGAATAAACAATACACCTACAAAATAAGAAGGGAAAATTTCCGAAGGATAATCATGCATAGTCTTCACTCTACTTTTCTACTGATTACCTATTAAAATTACCTCATAGTTTTCTTGTCAGTAATCTTTGTCTCACTTGCTAAAACATGAAGGAGCTGTAACTTACTCAACAACTCAGATGATTTGTATTTTTAACAACAGCTGTTTTCTCACCTCCCTGGTAGCAGTTTAACAAGCCAGCTTGGAGACTAACTACTCTTATGCACTGGGGCTTTTCGCAGGAGCTAGGGCAAGGGAGATGATAAAAACACTTTACCTGCTTAGGAGGTGGGAAGCTTCCATGCATGGAAAAGAGAACAGAGAGTTGGGAAAGCTAACATCTTCCCAGCAAGAGTCCCTGGGAGGTATGTGTTAGACACTCAAGCAGTACCAGTTGCATGGGTCCGAGCAGTAAGTGCTAATAAGAACAGTCTTTTTTTGCTGCCTAAAGCAGTACTAGCTTTCTTTCATCATTAGTATGCAACTTGGGAACAGAAGTATCGGGCTGGATTTGTAGATGTTGCCAGAGAACATCTTCTGCAGCCATACCAAGCCGAAGAAATGTTTTAAACTCTTCTGGTTTGGATTTTCTTGGCATAGCAAAATAGATCTCTGATTCAGTGGTGTTAACAACCACAGAAGGTAATTTAATCAATGGGTATCTATTAGGGATAAATGAATCCTGGATACATTGCTGATGATCCTCTCCTGAGTTAGCAGCAAAGACTTTGAGCCATAGTACATCTGATGTCATTCTGGGGAGGAAAACTGGGACTTGTAGGTACTCAGACTACAACTTAGGCTGCCGTACTGTTTTTGCCAGACAGCAGTATCTGAGTATTTGCATTTGCTTATTTAGGTTTTCACTTTTTTTTTTTTTAAGGCTTTTTTTTTCTCAAAAGGTCTCAAGACCTGGTTTAATCACAATTTCTTTACCTGTAGTTTTCCTTACAGGTTAGAGTTAGTTTACTAGTCTGACAATCTTTCTAACTAAGCCACTTGACAACAGTTTTTATTGATTTATTGAAGGTCAATTTCATTATTGCTCAATTTATCTTTAAAAAATGCTATTTTTGAGAGTTGTTGAAGTGATTAATTGCTCTTGCATTCTTGATTTCTTTTCTTGCCTAAGTGAAACTTTTCTTTATCATGTGAAACTTTTTCTTTTGGAAGTTATTTCAATGTGCAAGAAGACAAAAGTTATGCAGTTGAATGACTGACATATGAGCTCAAATGCTAAATCCTTTGCTATCAGTGGTAAGCAGTTAGGCTCACAAGTGAGTCAGGAGCATAGTTAAATGGGATTCCAGACAGACAAATGGAATTGCTTATTGAAGTAGTAATCAAACTGGGGCTGCAACTTAATGGTCTTCATTATTGCCCAGGGATCAAATGCAGGGCCATAATGAAGAGCACCAGGGTAAACTTCTGACTGGATAATAAGTTTTCAGGAGTAATTTATGCTTTCTTAATGGACTTTTATACACATTCCTGCCTGGACTGATGTGTATGAGACATCTTTCATAAAAATAAAAGGATGTGATCTCAGTGACTTTTGATAAATAAAGGGTACTGAAATACATAAACATATGAGGCAGTTCATTACTCTTAAAGCTACACAATACCTATTGGTGGGCTTAAAAAAAATGAAGAAAAATATGTATTATGTATGCTGGTACAATCAAGAACAGTGTGAAAACCATGTTTAGAAACATCAGCTGTCATTCATCACTGAGTTTCCCTGTATCTAGCACTGACAAATTCCAGGACAGCAACACATTAAAAAAAAAATCCACATTAACAGCTGGAACATCCTTCTTCAGTTTTTTTATCGGTTTTTAAATTTCAGATGCACATTTATTTTGGGACATTCCTAATTAAGTACTCCTCAAGTACCCTGCATTCCTATCTACTATCCTTTCCCTTCTCTGATTCAAACTATTGCCTGTTTTTATTCTGCTTTAAATTTGTCCCTAATAATTTGGCTTCTCTTCCTCTGCCTCTTAATATATCACTGCTTTCCTGGTAAAAAAAAAAAAAAAAAAAAAAAAAAAATTATGCTATTATCCTGCTTCTCCTTGCTCTTCATCCCCTTTTCCATCATGAAATATATTGAACGCATTGCCAGTTTGATTTCTGGATTTGCTCTTCCGGATTCTTTGCAAGTCTGCTTTTCACAAAGTTTTCCACCCTGTGCCCAGTAACATTATTCTCACAATGTCCATTATTTATCTCATATGTTTTCTGTCCTTGATTACTCTTCTACTGTGTTGTCGTGGTTTAAGCCCAGACCGTAAATCAGAACCACGAAGTCCACTTCCCCCCCCCACCTTTCTTCCCTCCGCTCCTGGAGGGACGGGGAGGAGAATCAAAAGAATGCAGCTCCCACGGGTTGAGATAAGAACAGTTTAATAACTAAGGTATAACACAAATCACTACTGCTACCACTAATAGTAATAATGATAAAGGAAATAACAAGCAAGAGAATACAACCGCTCACCAACCAGTACCTCACCCCCACCCTGCCATGATCCAGCCCTTCCGGGAACTCTCCATTCTACATCCTGGGCATGACGTGCTATGGTATGGAATACCTCTTTGGCTAGTTTGGGTCAGGTGTCCTGTCCCTGCTTCCTCCCGGCTTCTCCTCCTCCCTGGCAGAGCATGAGACTCACAAAGTCCTTGGTCAGGGTAAACATTCTGACCCACAACTGAAAACATCGGCTTTATCAGTATTATTCCCAGGTCGAAAGTCAAAACACAGCACTGCACCAGTAGAAAAAATGACTGCTACTGCTAAACCAGGACATGTGTCCAAATCCTCTAACTCTTCTGTCAATGTGGAATATATGATCCTACACTCATTTGCTGTTCTTTAATAGCTGCAACTGTAATTTAATAGCAGTACTTCAGAGTTTCTCGTCTCCCTGATATGTCACAATCCTATGTCTCGTAACCCAAGTTTGATCTGCTGTCTCTATGCAACGAAATTATCTGCAAGACGCTAGTTATCTGGGGGAAAACCAGCATCTGCTTTCTTTTGGTTTTGCTGAAAGACTTACCTTCATCAAAGACTTATAAAGATTTTTCTGAGTTTTTGAAGAAAAAAATTCCACCTTTAGACAGAGACTGATTAACAGCATATCAGGTAATACTAACTTACTGGGTCTGGTTGGCATGGAATTATTTTCCTTCATAGCAGACTGTATGTTGCTGTGTTTTGGATTTGTGACCACAGAAGTGTCAATAGCACAGGGATGTTTTAGGTGTTGGTGGACAGTGTTTGCCCAGTGTCAAGGTCTTCTCTATTTCTCACACTGGCCCACTAGCAAGTAGTTGGGAGGGGGCACAACTGGGACAGCTGACCTCAACTGACCCAAGGGATATCCTATACCATGTAGTGTCATCATCAGCAATAAAACTGGTTGTAGGGAAGTGTAGTTTTTCCAAGAGAACTGTTGCTAGAAGACTGGCATTCTGGCATTGGTCCGTGGATGGGAAGTGGCAAGTGATTGCCTCTGGATCACTTGGGGGTTGTTTTTTTGTTTGTTCTTTTTCTCCTCCCCTTAATTTATTAAACTATAATTATATTGATCCACAAGTTTTTCTTCTTTTTGCCTTTCTGTTTCTTTCCCCCATCCTGCTATGATGGAGTGAACAAATTACTGGGTCGGGGCTTAGCTGGTGGCTGAGATCAACCCACTACAGTCTTTGGCATTGAGGGTGAGCCAAGAGGGGTTCATGAGAACAGTATATTTGGTCAGGGTGTGCTAGACTGAATTTAAAATCGTTACACCTGTTTAGCTATTACTGGGAAGTTGTTACTTGCTGGTGCTGGTTGCAATGTTGACTTGTTTGATACTGGTATGTTTATTGCCTCACCTGCTCTGTGGTGTGCTCTCTTTCTTGCTGTACATCAAACTTCAGGGTTTGTTAATGGCTCCTGCAGCTTGCTATGCTGGCTAATACTTTGTTTTGTTTTGTGTGGGAGAGCTATGATAAAAGCATCAAGCGTAATCTGGTATTTGGCTGCTGGATTACTACTGTCTCAGTACTCAACAGATTTGTTGGACTGTATGGATTTGACAGTACCTTAGACCTACATGATTATAAGGCTCTGGTGGTCACGAGTGCACTGTGTATCCTAATGCCAACAGGGTGAAACGGGGCAGAATACAGCTGGATTTTTGGAGTGACAGAGGGATCCCAACAGTTGACTGTGGTGCAAGCTGAGTTGATCCTAGCAGGGAATGAGTGGTGCTGGTTGATTAGAATTCATTGAATATTGCAGGACATCAGCATGGTGCAAATTATACGGAATAAGAAGGGTTGGAGATTGTACTGGATCTGGTTGAGATGGAGTTAATTTTCTTCATAGCAGTCCATATGGTGCTGTATTTTAGATCTGTGACCAAAATAGTGTTGATAACACACCAGTGCTTTAGCTACTGCTGAACAGTGCTTCCTTAGCATCAAGGCCTTCTCTGGTGGGGGATTTTTTTCCAAGGTAGCTGTTGCTCGGAGACTGGTTGAGCATTGGTTTGCTGGTGAGAGTTGCTGAGTGATTGCCTTTGCATCGCTTCTGGGTTGTTTTTTGGCTTTTTTTTTTATTTTGCTTTTCACTTGAAATATTAAACTGTCTTTATCTCAACCCATGATTCCCTCCTTCCTTTTACCCTTCTGATTCTTTAGCCCATCCCACTGAGAGGGTAAACAAGTGACTGGATGGGGCCTTAGCTGCTGTCTAGGGTCAACACACCTCAATTACAAACAGCTGAAACCCAAATGTTAAAAAGGAAGCTGCTGACTAGTACCTTCTATAATAACAGATGTGTCATTATACATAGTGATTAGCAGTGCTGTTATTTTGTTTTCATGTAGCCCATACCATGTAGACTGCACAAACTATAGGACCAAACCAAAATATTTCTGTTGTTTGTGAATTACTATCTAGATTGATTTTTTCATGTACAAACTAATGCAAATAATTCCAGACAAAATTCTTACTTCTAAAGAAGATGGCATTAGACAAACTTGTTAAGGAATTAAAAAAGTTAGAATATGGATGAATAGTGAAAGACATTTCAAAATAAATGCTCTACTTCAGGTAAAATCAGCCTTTGTCTTGCCTAATAGGTCTTGTAATTCTGGATTTTCTCTTTTCTTATGAGTGGGCTCCCAGAAAAAAATTATTTCCAAGTAAACAGACTGGTCACTTATGCAGGGGAGGTTTGATGGGGTGTTATACAGTGTATTATGCGGTATGTATTTCCACAGACATGGCAGTCCAAAATCCTTATTGAAATTCATCGAAGTCCTAAGAAAGGAGATCAATGTATTTTTCAAAGCAACGCAAAACATGTATTTCTGGTTTCTACATGGAATAAAGCAAAGTATTTCAACTGAGATTCAGTTAATGAGATACAAACTTTTTCTTATTTTCCTGGTACTGTTTCTGTTAATAAGTAAAACTGAATTTTTCAACATATTTTTTATTATCTGAAATGGAATTTTCTGTGAAAAGATTCTAATAATGGAAAATTCTAAGCAAACATTTATTCAGATCCTTGACTATAATGACATGGGAAATTTTAATTTTTCAGAGAATCAGTGTTAATATTTTAGATAAGAAAATAACAGCCTTAAATTAAAATTAAGTTATATTTTTACAATTTTCAATTTAATTTTGCACACCTATATAATTTTTCCTGTGTAATTTTTTTCTTTTTAGATTGTAATTGAGTTCAGGAATAGTCATGTTCGCTAATTAAAACCACTTCATGTTAGATGACATCATTGCTTATATTACAGAATTTTATGTCAAATGGAAAATGTTAGCAAATGCTTCATTACAGAATTCACACCCCTGCTGTTGGGGTTAAACACAACACAATTTTATGAGTTCAGTTAGTTTTTATGGGAAGAACATAGCAGCTTTTGCGATGCTCTTATATCAGTTCCCATAATTTAGCTAAACTACATTGAAAACTAACAATAAAATAGGAGAGTGTTTCTTTCTTGTTCTCATTTACTTCTAATATGTATTTGAATTCATTGAGGTACTCTTTGATCAGTTGCTGTGCTTTTTACAATAGTTGCATTTGGGATTCATTGATCTTACCAAACTGTTTTTGTTCTTTATGGTACTTTATGAAGATATAATCAGAAAACAGAAGCAGACCTTGCAACCTGTAAAAAAAGTTATCCTTGAACAAATGAATTGCTGATAGTGTCCTCCCTCATTTTCACTGGGTTTTATGCAAGATTTCTTACCCCATCTTGTGAAGAAAGGTAGCTTTGCTTTCCCATTTTATATATAGACCCATGTCTAAAAGGTACATGGTTGCTTCCAAGCTCACATTTGGAGAAACTTTGTGTTTTGAAGAGGATTGTTTGCATTCTCACAATCTAGGAGCCTCCATTTAGAATCATTAATCTCTATTTAGAAATCCTGAGAAGAGCCCTTTCACCATGGAAAAGGCCAGTCATAGGCAAAAGGGCAGAAGTATCATGCTGAAAACTTGTTAACACCAGAGCAGTAGCCATACATAAGATGCTGACTCTTGAACTGTAATGTCATCAGATTTGTCACTGGTTACCATTCATACAACTTATACTTTCAGAAGATTCAGAAATACGTATTATACCATCCTTCTCTGACAATTCCCTATCTACTTGTTACACAGGCATAACTACTATCTGACTTGTGTTTTCATTTGCTCTGGCTTAACATTGTCTCTTACAGTTTTCTTCCCCTCTTCAGCAATGATGGACTTCACAGCTACACAGCAAGGAGGGGAATTAACAGGAGCTAGAGGATAATTTAAAAACTGTGTGTAGGCCTTTTTTTTTTATTATTATTACCTTAGCAGCAGGAGCAAATTTTTTTCTCAATCCTCTTTCATTGTTCTGATAGCAGTTTGGAATATTCACTCCTCTTAAACAGTCTACAGCCTTAAGGTATAGTGCAGTCTGGACTGAAAGAAATGTTTGAAGCTCTTTAGAACCAACAAACAAACAAACAAACAATTATAATACTCATCAGTTGCCATGTTTTACATTTCTTTTTAAAGAAGAACTCTCAAAGCTTGCACAACTGCAAATCCTAATTATACTAAAACATAGCTTATTTTTATCTGTTTCCCAACGTATTTCCTTAAACATTAGTTACTTCAAACTGACTACAGTACCAGAGCATGCCTGAGCAATTCCAGTAACTTGTTTAGAAAAAAAAAAAAAAAAAAAGAACCAAGAAAACTAGTTCGTGGTTATCACCAGCATTTAGGGGGTGGTCTATGACAGCAAAAACTGCCTGAGCACCTAGGAGGCTGCAAAAGAAGAAAACTAGTTATGACTGAAGGGGACAAAGAAGGCGATGTTCAAAAGCTGTGAAGAAGCTTGCTACTACAGAGCAGAATTTACCAGACTGGGACAATGTTTATTCTACCTCATTATTTCTAGAGGGCTCCTTCTAAGTTCATTCTTTTATTGTGACAGGCTTTTTGCAAGCAGCAAAAGACAAAATAGCTGAAGTACTTCTTCATTTAAATAGGTAACAAAAGCAGCAAGTTCCTAGAGCAGGTCAGGGCACTGAGCAGATCCTCTCTTTAAATTTTTAACAGCTGCCTTATTCTGTCTAAGCCTGACATCTAATCATTTTGTTTAAGTGTGGGCTTTTGTAGGGGGGGAGTTTGTTTTTGGGTTTTTTTGTTTCTTACTCATTTAGACACCTATGCCATCACCAACATTTTTGTTGGAAAAAAAAATTGTCTTTTCCTAGTTTGGTGAGTCATAGCACAGGTTATCCTGTGAGAAGCAGTCTCAACTGCATTGATTCTGTTCTTATTTGCTATAAAATAAAGGAAATGAAGAAACACCAGAGGTCATGTTTAAATCCAGAACAGCATCATAAAATGTCCTAGGCAATTAAGAAGAAAACAGCTTCTATTCCAGCACTTCTCCAGCAAACATAAGCAGATCTGTCTTCAGCCGTAGGGTTAATCTAAGCCAGAGGTTTCCCAACCACAGTGATTTGGACATTCATAGTGTCCTTGAATGGAGACCTGGTAGCCGTGATAGCAACATCACCCACATCTTGGGGGACTTCTATGTGTTGCCTTTTATATGTATCCCATGGATTAATCTAAACATGGAATTACTGTCTTTCAGCAATACCTGCTGCTTATACTTGTGTGAAATAAAACTGTGTAGATAAATGCTACCAGCAGCAGGACCTCCATTTTCAGCTAAAGATATAGGAGATGAACTAAAGGCTCAAATACCCGAAAACCATGAGATTATAAGGTGGATTGCCTAAAGTGAGGTGAAGGAAGTCAACATAATTGTGCTGAGATGCTAGAGGAGTAGAGTTTAGACATGGATGAGCAAAGAAAATTTGGCCTGCATTATGAATCCAGAAATGGAAGACAAATGAAAATATACTGAGCTGGGCAAATGCAAGGCAGAAATCAGCAGCGATCAGGATGTGCATCTATCCTTGCCCAAAGCAAACCTCCAAATCTTTCAATCTCATGTCTCCTATAACAACAGAAAACCAAAAGGAACGTCACTTCTCCAATTCAGCTCCAGGGAATGAAAAATTCTGAAAGCTATTACTGGGTTAGCTTGAAAGATATGGGTTTCATATTTGTAGACAACCTGTAAGAATGACAAGAAAATGTCACAATGGAGGTTTTGTTTGCTTTCTTTTACCAGACTTAGTAAATAATGCATGTACATACACAAACACACTCAAGTGAGTCCAAAAGGAAATTATTGTTATTGCAAGGACATGAATTAAGCTGTGAGGAAATGCTGAAATGAATGCTACCATAGAAGTTTCATTCACGCTCTTTACGTGTAACTATTATGTACAGAAATAAATAGTGTGCAATCACAAAACTAGAGGTTAACTAAAGGTTATATCATAATGTTGAGGTATTCGTGAGGGAGCAGAATTAAAGTTTAATGGACAGTCTTCTTACAGACATATGTACACAAAAAGTACTTTGCCTTTACAGTCCTCATGTCCTACATTTTTGCTCAGTAATATAGCATATATTAGAAAAGCAACTGCAACACCAAGTTATTTTGATAAAACTAGATATGAATTATCTTGAAAAATACTTTGATTTTTTTAATTTTAAAAGTTCTTCTCTTTTTTTTTTTTTGTTTTGGTGGGTTTTTTGGGTTTTTTAGTTATGATTTTGGAATCAAGATATTAAAGGTTGGCTTTAAGAGCATACTTTTTTTGGACTAAGCCATGACAGCAGGGGAAAATTGCAAAACACTTTCACTTTACAACATATTTTGGATATGACAATGTCAATAATGTCATAATATTCTGCTGATAATAATAAGCAAATATAATAAAGGTAAATGTTGCTGTTTAGGCATATGTGTTTACCAGGGCCTTGTATCCACTAATTAGAAGCTCTCCAACATGTCTGAAAATAGTAATTCCTGAGCTGCCATGTGCTGAATAAATATTTTTTAAGTAGCAAACCTACCTGTCTTGCTGGTGCACATTGTACTTAAATTTAAGTCTCCCTTCTCATAATTTTTCCTCATGCATCACTTCTTCTCCCCCTGCTGACAAAAAGATAGCATTTAGCTCTCCCTGCACCTCTATTGCTCCATCCTAACCTTTTCCAATATGCTGGTATGGCATCTGGAGCAACCTGCTGTTTTCTTGCTCTTTGATATCAGCAGTGACAAAAATGAAAGTTACCTCAAGAGTGGCAAGAACTGGAAAGTAATTAGTTGGACAAAAAAATAAATTACATTTTATTTCTCATCTTAGGAGTGTAATTTCATGCTGTTTGCTGCCATTTTTCTCCAGTGATGAATGATTACAAATTATTTTTTTCATTACTCAGCTACCTTAAATTTTAGATAGATGTTGGTTGGTTAAAAGGAGAGTTAATGAACATCTTCTTTAGAAAGGAATGAAAGCCTAGCCTGACATGATAGCTGGTAATGCTAACTGCAGATTTCTTTATAGTCAATATAGCTCATTAGTCCAATCAGACTGTAGCTACCCATGGGTTGCCTTTCACAAGACCCAAAGAATATATGATAGTAAAACACATTCATTATCAATCAAGTGTGAAGAAATTAAGGGTAAGGCACAGGAAGCTAGATTTCAGAGTCATGTCAGCAAGACAATTTAATTAGGAATGGAGCATAAATTAAGACCAAGGTACCTAAAAGCTGATAATTCAGCTCATGCTAAAAGCAGCAGACTGATGTTTCCTACCATACTTAAGTACCCTATTCTCCCTTGGTGCCTGCTATCATTGTTTGAGCACAGATGATGAAAACACGTACTGTTCAAATTTACTATGTTAATTCACAGGGATGTTAGTTAAGAAAATAGTGTTAGTCTAAACATTATAGCTGCATTTATTCTCTTTTTTTTTTTTTTTTTAACCATTTTTCAATACTAAAATAAATAAACCTGGATTTGCAGTTACCAAAATTTTCCATATACTTTCTAATCATAGAAAGTACGTGATGGCTGGTTTGCAGACACTGCAGTCTATTACAGAACAAGGTAATTAAAATTACAAACTTTAAAACCACATGTAATTTCCTCAATGATTCTTAATTCCCTCTCTAGAGTCATTACAGCCATTGTGTAAGTATGTTATTATAGAGTTATTAGACAATATCTTTACTTGATCATCTCAAATTACTCTTCACTGACAAGTCAAGTTTGCTGTTGAATGGTTCCCTTACTGAAAATGCTTGGTGACTCAGTGATTTCACAGGTGCTGATAGCTACAAAAAGACTTGTGGCCCAAGTTAACAACAGGATTGCAATATTTTTTTAATTAATCACTTAGGGGATGGATAAGTGTTATATTAATAAACATTGTAGATTATACTAAACGATAGACCTAAAAAGACAACCTGAAATAATATATCTTACATTTGTAAAAGAAACTAGAAGAGCAGGTGCACACAGAGTAAAATGACATCCCCATAATAACAGAGACAAAAGGTCATGAAAGCAGCCTTTTCAGCTTGTACTTAGCATACCATGGATAAATATTCTGAAGTGCTCAGTATCAGCAAAAAACACTATTTATATTTAAATATAAACTGGAAATTCATTGAAGGTACATTTATTTGAGATCTTCATTATAATAATCTTTTCCTAAGTCTGTATTTTACTAGTTAGCAGGCAAGTTTTCAACCCATATTACATTATGCTGAACTTATTGCCTCATTGTCTCCCTGCTTGGTGTGTGTGTGCACCTGCATGTGTGTATCTTAATCAGCTCTCTTCTCCCTATTCGTCAGTTTTACCTCCTGCAAACTGATAAGCTATTAATTGGAAAGCATTAATTTAGCTTTTAATTCACTTATAGTCCTTCTGTTTCTACAGTAAATACTGACAAATACTTTGACACCAATTCAACCTTTGTCTTCCCGTTCAGGATTTTCAGTGTTTCCTCCCTCAAACTGAATAAGGTGATTGGGCTTTTTGTTTGTTGTTGGTTTTGGTGTTGCTTTTTTTTAATCAGATCTTGCCTACTTTTCTCTTTTTATGTGTTCTTATCATATGCTGTCCAATTTACATATCTGCTATCTAATTTTTGCAATCTTTTACAATTTATAAGGATTTTATATTGGTTTTCTAATCAAGATTCAAAACACACAGGCAATAGGGCCTGATTACTCATTTAATCCTTGCTATCAGTCATACCATCTACTTTCCCGTGACTATCTACCATACTGCAAAAACACTGAAATCCAGCTGGGCATAGGCTAACCGGCTGCAGAAATCTAATGGTGCACAACTCTTTCTGAATTACAATTATTCTACTTATTACATTCCTTCTCCAGTATTGGTATAACAATATTTATCTATAAGACAGTTTCTAAACACAAGGATGGGTGATCCATCTAGTCCAGCACCATGCCACCAACAGTGGCTAGTAAGAGCAGTGGGTCTAAGAAGAGAACAGAAGTGTCACACTTTTGTAGCATACTCTCCCTGCTTGCAGTTCATAGATGAGCCAGCTGTGGTTCTTTGGGTTGATGAGCACCTTTCTGCTGAGAATTTATTTAAAGGTGCTTTTAGTATGGAAGTCTTCCTGACACACAAGAAATCCTGAACAAGTTGTTCCACAGTTTAAATTATGCACAACGTGAAAAACTTCTTTTGTCTTTAGTGAATCTCCAAGGTAATTCAGTTTGCTTCTCTAGTTCTAGTATGGTTGCTTTCTCCCAGTCAGCCATGTTTTTATGAGTCTTCTTCGTATTTCACACAAAGATAATTTCTCTCACAAACATAATTTCTGCAAATTGTAATGTTCTTTTATATTCAACTCTCCCTTGCTCTATCTCTTTAGCCCTTCTCTACCTGATTTCTGAGACTAACGTCTGTATTTTCTTGTATACCAGATGAAGGCACATTACAGATTTTTGCAGCAGCTGAATGATATTTTTATTTTGTACCTTAGAGTTTTCTTAATATCTTAGGTGTTTTTAGAATACTGAAAAATTAATACAGGCCAAAATTTGATTTTATGTAAACCAAACAAAGCTCTGAATTTGACTTTCTCCATGTCTAAAATACAGCATAGTCTAATTAGGGGGGTTGGAACTTGATGATCTTAAGGTCCTTTCCAACCCTAACTATTCTATGATTCTATATAATGTCAACCATATCGTTTAGGAAATTACATTTTGAATTTTAAGCAAAAACTGTTCATCAGAGGTACTGACTACTTCACATTTCACATTTTACTTAGCCACTTTCATCTTTAGATATTCTGGGAAAAAAAAGGCAAACCCATGAGAGGCAGAGAAGTGCACCTGCAGTAACAGAGACATATTGATTAATCATGTGAAGCAGATCGATGTGGAGTTAACACACACTCATCAACAGCTGTTACAGCGGAATTCAGATTTACCTGGGCTACATGGCATATCAGCTCAGTGTTGGCAAATGTATGTAAATAAATCCATTTCAGCAGAAGTGCTGACTCACAGACATTACACATTGCATTATGTCAATAGTATCAGCACCACATTTTTCATTGTTTCCCAGAGTCTTCTGTAATGGGCACTCTTTTCACTTGGAAGCGCAAGGAAGATGAGCTGCTAAATTATATTTGCAACTCTTATCATAGCTTATCAAGAGGGACACTCTGGGAAAGCTCCACAGATTCTCCTTCTGATGCACCATGCTTTGTAGACAGACTGCAGCTTTATCATTCAAATAACCCTGAGAACTGGTGGTTTTGATAAATAGAAGCGTTGTTCTGTGTTATCTATGGCTTGTGTTGTTCCTTTCTCAATCTTATGAGCAGCAGCTGAGAGAAAAGAGGTTACTGAAGCTCCTAATTACAGAGCCAGAACTGCGCTACTTTCATACTCCCAAAATAGCAAAGATTACATGAAAAAAATTAGCAACATGAAATCACAAAATATTGGAAAGAGCTAGCATGACAAATACTTGGTAAAGGTAAACAAAGACTTCATTTAGACAACTTTACATACAAGCAAAACATTAGACTGCAAACAGTTCTGTAGTTAACAAGAGAAACAATCTCTTTCCTAAGGCTACTGTTGCTCCCAAATCAAGCTTTTTGGGAATGAGCCATCATCTTTAAAACCATTGATTATTGTTACTTGCACTGTACTAGTGCTGCTCATTCTTACTGTAGCAAAATAAAAACAGCTCTCATGGAAACCCAGAGCACCACAAGTCTTTGCTAAGTCAGACTTCAGCAATGGCAAACTTAAAAGAACCTAGGCAACAACTATAACAACTGCAAAACCTTGATCAAAAGCACCCTCTTTTTGTTTTTCTGCTCAGGTCAAAGTTACCCAAACCTTTACACATTTCAGATCAACCCTGTAGTACAAGATCACTCCAAACCAGTGGAAATCAGAAAGTTTCTTAATGTGATGTCACTGAATAAACATTTACATCAATACAACTTTGGTGTATTTTTATGAAATTAATAGGCACTAAATAAGTTTTGCTTCTAAGCTGTGATGAAAGAAACGAACAAAATTGAACTTTGTCATATTAGAAGAGCAATCTATAACAGAGGACTTAGGTGTAGAGGCTCTTTACCCCTGTGATTAACTTTCGAGCATCTGCCTTGGCATAGTGCTAATAGGAACTGTTCTGCTGTAGTCATTACTCCTGTAAAAGAACAAGTGGAGCTCCTGGATACTGTGATAGTTAGAAATCCTATAGCACTTTTTAAAGGTGTAGGAGCTTTAACAACAGAGCTGTATAGAAATTCCCATTTAGATGATTATCATTAGCTCAGTTTTGACCTTTTGCTGGCTCTGTGATATTTCTCATTTAACCTCCTGAAGACTAGGACAATCATTACTATTGTGATGCAGTCACTGGTCAGGTGCTACATGCAAAAATCTTGCAATCCCCCCTGATGCATCTTTTGGTAGGAAAAGTTTGGTCAGTATTTTCAGTCTTCACTTTTTGGAATTCCTGTTTCCAAGCTTCTGTTGGGGTTTTCATCTGAAAAGGTAAAAATTTATCATTGACAACTTGGCTGCTGTCTTGCAGTCCCTAAACCCTGTGCCTGTACTTCACATCCCTGCAGCACAGCAGTGCGGCTGCCTTCAATCCTTGTGTGCAGCTAATGAGGGGGGAGGTAGCATTTGGGCACTCCTTAGTATCTAAGCCAGTGGCTCCCTGTATTCTGTAACTCAGTGGAGCTGCCATCTGATACCAGATACATGCATGGCATCTGACTTCGGCTGCACCCATAACATGCTGGGTGTGTGCCATCTCCGTATGGTTATATGGTATATCTCTGCTGTCAAGCTGTATCTACTGCATGCCTGCCACTGCTAAAGCACTGAAGCAACCAAGCACAGGGTGTGCATATTTTAAAAATGGGAAGAAAACATTCCAGGCATCAAAGGAAATAAGCCCCACTCTGCTACTGTGCATCAGCTGAACATAGATAAACCCTTCTTTTTCCTGGACATTGAATGCAGTTACTGGCACTGCCTCATCACAGGATGCAGAGTCTGGTCCTGCACATTGACTTGCACAAGTAATCATGAACTCCTGAAGGTGAGATCAGCAATAGCAATTAAAAAGGAATCACATCACTAAAGCTTGCTGTTGATCTTTTATTCATATACATGCACACAAAACACATTCCTAAACCATCTCTAAGCTATTATAATTTTAAATACAAACAGAACACCTAGCTGCATTTTCAGGCTTTGGGTATCGCTTCTGTCATCATGTGAAGAAAACAATTTCTATATATTTTGTTGAAATAGAAGAACCTGAAGGCATTATCCCTCATATAGAAAACTGCAATATTGAGTGTACTGCTTGGGGATAGCCTTTAAGTTGCTGCATCTCTACTTCAAGCTGAGACAGTCAACTACATGTGACTCATTGCAGATGCTGGGGAAAAGGAAAGCATTAGTGCTGTGTCTCAGTTTCTTCAGAGGTAGGCACCTGCTTTGGGGAATCAGTTAAAAATTGAGGCTTATATGATGAGAAAAAAATTCCATCCTCTCTCCAAGAGAGCAAGAAGCTCAGCTGTCTTTTCTCTCAAGATGCTGTTGTTTTTTCCAAGGAGTTTCCTTCCTTCGTCAGCATCTGCTCTGTTCCTGGCTATGGAAGAGATTTCCTAGGTTTGCTGCTTTACGCTGAGGTGAAGAGCTCTGTGTTACAAGTCCACACATGTATGATATTCCATTTATAAGCATTAAATCAAGATCCACATTTCCCCAGAAGCTGCATCCCTGATTTTCATTCTCAGATAATGAACAATTATTCCAGACAGAACAAGCAACTTATCAAAGGTGTGGAGGACACATTAGCTAACTAAAGAGCTAAAATAACATTAGTTGATTCTGTCTGGGTTACCTTTGAGACCATCAGCCATGATCTTTCCAGAGGCTTGTGTGAAGGTTTTCCTTAAAGGAGTCATTCTAGGTCTCTTGATGTGTTTAGATTAATATATAATGCCTTTTTTTAGTAAGAAATGCTTTATCAAACAGGAGTAATTAGGTTTAATGGAGAAGAAAATGGATGAACTCTAATAGTCTGTGATACAGAGGAAATCAGTTCACATCAGCTCGTGCACTCTACAGCTCAACCAAACTGTGAGCAACCTCTATTAAGAGATAATCCATGTCAGCATACCTGGAAGATACAATTTAATTTCTGACTAAGCCCAACACAAACAAGCACACTGGCTACAGGCAAGGAAACATCCAAGTATAATCCCATGATAGAAATATGGTCACACACAAAGAGCAACAGGGATGTAGGGCCTTCCTGAATAAAGAATAGGGAAGGAGACCACAGAACTAGTCCTGTACTGTCTGATCAGAGCCTGAATCTGCTTGATATTTTAAAGTTGCCAACAGGACATCATAGGAGGGCTGCCCAGTTCAGGGCAGGATCCAGCCTGTGAGTATATCATAGAATCATAGAATCATTTAGGTTGTAAAAGAGCTTTAAGATCATGGAGTTTAGACTCCATGTTAACCTAGCACTGCCATGTCCAACGCTAACCCATGTCCCTAAGTGGCACATCTACACAAATTTTAAATACCTTCAGGGATAGTGACTCCACCACTTCCCTGGGTAGCCTGTTCCAGTGCTTGGCAACTTTTTTGGTGAAGAATTTTTTCCTAATATCCAACCTAACCCCCCCCCGGACAACTTGAGGGCATTTCCTCTTGTGCTATCACTTGTTACCTGGGAGAAGAAACTGACACCCACCTCGCTCAATCCTCCTGTCAGGAAGTTGTAGAGAGAGATAAGGTGTCCCTTGAGCCTCCTCTTCTCCAAACCCAGTTCCCTCAGTCAATTCTTATAAGGCTTGTGCTCCAGACCCTTCACCAGGTTCTTTGCCCTTTGAACATACTCCAGCACCTCAATATCTTTCTTGTCACAAGGGACCCAAAACTGAATTCAGAATTTTCAAGGTGCCACCTCACCAGTGCCAAGCACAGAGGAACAGTGACTTCTCTGGCCTGAGCTGCTGTTCACCAATATTCCCAAATGTCCATATTCTAGATGGTAAAGGATGTTGGTTTAAGATCTCTTGGATGGCCCAGACAAAATGAGACCTGGATTCCTCCAATCATTTAATAGGTATTTTGAGTATTACAGGATAAAGGGGCTGAGAACATCACTGATTCCTTTGGAAGTCACATGGCTTGAAGTCTGCACGATATAAAAAGAAAATATTTTTTAATAAATGCAACATTACTTATAAATTTCAGTGAATGTCCTGTGTCACACAGTGCAAGACACAGCCCACTACAGGGCAAAGAGCACACTGCCAAGGGAAGGGTGAAGAAATTTATCCTTGGATTTTCCAGATATTATTTGACCTCAAGCTGTGCAGATCTCTGACTACACTCTGCGCTCTACAGCACTGAGTAATAAATATCAGGGATATATGAGCTACATGCTATATCCTGGTTTCTTTAACCGAAAAATAATGTGAACACTTGTTTTGGGAATGACAATTTAGCTGGATTACATATATTTGTAGAATTGGGTACTATATTATTTAAACTCAGGTACCTGTGGATGCATTAGTGAGCAAAGATTAAATGCATAAAGGAATAATTTTTGTTACAAGACTGCACCTCTCTGCAGTATGTTTTTGGATACCGCTTTGGTAATTAAAAACTTTATGAGCAGTTTATTGTAGAATAGTAAAAACATGTTAAAATGCATTAGCACAGATTGAATATATTAGTGAAATCCTTCTTTGGTACAATAATGAAATTCACTTCACTTTTTCTCTCCTCCTTTTAGTGAGAAATTATTCCATTGGAAAGGCATAATAGATTGACTAAATTGTGAATAAAATGCAGCATAAATTAAAACAGTTCTTTTAAACCAAGTCATGCAAGCTTTTCATTTATGCAGCAACTTTCATCTAATAAAAAAAATTTGCCATTCTTAACTTTTAAGGAATAATCCCAGCAACATAGCAGATGTGAACTAAATAAACTCATGCTCCCACAGAAATATCAAGGAAGCTGCTATTATTAATCCTTGTGCTACTAAAAAGCTGTCATACTGGAAAATAAGGAATCTACACAATGGAATTCAATGACATTTTTAAATGTCATTCATTTCTTTCATTGCTGATTTCATGCAGATGTTATAAGTCAGCTTTTTCTGATCTTACTCATCAACAGGCCAGAACACACATATAAGAAAGTAAATGTTTCTTAGAGAGTGATTGCTAAAGAAAAAATATGATGGTTCCTAACAGAAACACAGTAATACAGACCGAAAAAAGGAGGGAAGGTCACTGTGATGCAGATATTGTTACTTGCACTCTGAATATTTTGAAAATTACCTTGGATTTTAATAAGTAGCCATGGTTTTGTCAGAATCAGTGTCAATTGCTGTATACATCAGAACCAAGAGTTAATAAAATCAAGCTATGAAATCCAATTATAAATCCTAAATGTTAACTGCTTTGTTTTCCTCAGAACTCAGGATCACGTGTCTGGCAAACTTGCAACTATGCCGACAAATACCTTTGGAAATCTTTCCATCAAACTGCAATGCTGTATTTGTTTTTCATGATGTGTTACATAGCCATTGAAATGAAAATTAGAAGCTCAAAGGGCAAGCTAATCTATCGTGGCAGCTTGGTATAAGATATTTGAAACCAAATGAACACAGACCAACACTACTATAAATACGTTATTATTAAAGTTAAGTATAATTGATACGAAATCCAGGTGAATCATAGAATCATAGAACAGTCTGGGTTGGAAAACACCTTAAGATCATCTAGTTCCAACCCCCCTGCCATGGTCAGGGATGCCTCAATAAAGGAATAGTTGCTGTTCCATCTACTGAGAGTGTAGATGGGTTTTCAATTTTAAATACAACTAATTAACTATGTCATTTTATTTTTCTTCCTAGACTCTGCCTCCATATCAGTTCTGAGGGGTTCCACAGCTTTACTTTACATTAATTTGTAGCTACAATAATTTGTAGTCTTCATTCTCAGTGTTTCTGAGAGATTCCATCTTTCTCATTCACCACATCTGTCGTTATTGAAGCAGTACATCTCAGGATACTGGTTGTGCTGTGTAGCAGAGCTGGTGGATCTGTCACTTTGCATGCAATACACTAAGTTCCACTTGGGAAATGTGGAAACCTCTGTGTGGAGATTTGCCACCTCAGGTCTAGCTGTCCTGTATCTTTCTGTGAAGTCAAACATAAAATTTATTATCTGGAAGCATTTGGTGTTCACAGCTCTTATCACTGAGGTGATAAGTACTCGTAGTACTCAGCAGACTATGCCACATGTTTACTATAAGGAAAAAAAAAAAAAAAAAAGGATTGGAAATGAAGGACCAGGAGGCAGTATTGTATCTACAGGTGACCCCTCTCTTTGGACATCTGTATCTTTGAGGATAAGTTGCATTTTTGAGTATGGGCACTGTCCTCCAACACGAGCTGTAGTGGAAGCCACATACAGCTTTGGGAGCTCAGTTGGGTCTGCCTTGGGGAGGAATGCTCAAGGGGGGTGTGCAGCCCACCCTCCCCAAAATACTGCTATGTGTGCGGCCTCCTTGTCCTGGTTTAGCAGTAGCAGTCATTTTTATTCCTTCTTAGTAGCTGGTGCAGCGCTGTGGTTTTGACTTTTGGCCTGGGAATAATACTGATAAAGCCGATGTTTTCAGTTGCTGGTCAGAATGTTTACTCTGACCAAGGTCTTTGTGAGTCTCATGCTCTGCCAGGGAGGAGGGGAAGCTGGGAGGAAGCCGGGAGGAAGCAGGGACAGGACACCTGACCCAAACTAGCCAAAGAGGTATTCCATACCACAACACGTCATGCCCAGGAGGTAGAACTGAGAGTCCCTGGAAGGGCTGGAACTCTGCTGGATGGGGAGCGAGGTATTGGTATCGGTCGGCAGGTGGTGAGGTGTTGTATTCTCTTCCCTTGTTATTTCCTTTATCATTATTATTATTGGTGGTAGCAGTAGTGGTTTGTGTTATACCTTAGTTATTAAAATGTTCTTATCTCAACCTGTGGGAGTTGCATTCTTTCGATTCTCCTCCCCGTTCCTCCAGGAGCGGAGGGAAGAAAGGTGGGGGGGGAAGTGGACTGCGTGGTTCTAATTTACGGCCTGGGCCTAAACCACGACACTCCTCTTTGCTTCAGGGGACAGAAACTATCCCCCATTCCCTTATCCTGCCTCTTGCACTGACCATTAATAAGCAGATATTGCCTGACCATTAACAGGTACTGACAAGATTAACTGACAGGTACTTGCCCACATTCTACATAGGAACATTTACCATCTACATAGTGCAAAAAAGAGAGTAAAGCATCTTTTTCTTTAATTGATATAAAACTTCAGTGCATTATTATGGTTCCTGACAGAGCGCTGACATTAAACAGAAAGAAAATTTAAAGCCCTGAGTTCCCAGTTGTTCACTGCTGCTTTGGTGGATATCTGCAGATTAATGTGGATAAGAATTGTTAATGAAATGAAAACTTTGGAAAAATCCCCATAAATGGAACTGCTACAGTAATAGATGTAAGGAAACTGTTGTGCTTAGAAACATAGAATTAAATTTCATTTTAGGCTTCAGTACATAGTGTTGTTATGTATTACATAGCTATTTCTATGCATAGCTATTCTGTTTCTGGTTAGCTACTGTCCTGGGTTCAGCAGTGGCAGTCAGTTGTTTTTTTTTCTCCTTCTTAGTAGCTGTTGCAGTACTGTGTTTTTGATTTTTGGCTTGGGAACAAAAAAAAACTGATAACACCGATGTTTAGACTGACCAAGGATTTTGTGAGTCTCATGCTCTGCCAGGGAGGAGGAGGGGCCGGGAGGAAGCGGGGACAGGACACCTGACCCAGACTGGCCAAGGAGGTGTTCCATACCACAGCACGTCATGCCAGGGGATGGAACTGGGAGCTACCCGGAAGGGCACGTCCCCTGGTCGGTCGGGCTGTCTTTTCCGGCGGGCGGTATCGTATTCTCTTCCCTTGTTATTTCTCTTGTCGTTGTTATTGTTGGTGGCGGCAGTGGTGATTTGTGTTATACCTTAGTTATTAAACTGTTCTTATCTCAACCCGTGGGAGCTGCATTCTTTTGATTCTCCTCCCCGTCCCTCCAGAAGCGGAGGGAAGAAAGGTGGGGGGGGCAGTAGACTGCGTGGTTCTGATTTACAGCTTGGGCTTAAACCACGACAGTTCTATTTTGGCGCCCAACGTGGGGCACGAAGGGTTGAGATAACGACAGATCTGACCGGAGTGTGTCTAATCGTATTTGTGATAAGCATTCAGTGTTTTGGATTGATAGTCACTTGTCACAATGCTGATTTATTGGCTCTCAAAGTTGTTGTTTTTGATCTCACAGTCTCAATATGCCGTAGGTTACTTAGAGCCGGTATTTGCTGTGTTAGTGTTTTTCAAGTGTGGGGCTTGGGCTAAGGTTATTGTCTCATTATATTTAATGGTAATGACTTGTAATACAATAGAAAAATTGATCATGAAACTGATCTGGCTTATGTTCCCTGTGTGGTCACCACCTTTATACTTTGGGAGGTATATAATACAAATGCTTAGCAACTATACATCTTTTTTCTCCTTCCTGGGTGGTCAACCTATGAAGGAGACATTCTTTTACCCTCCCAGTGCCCCTTCCAGACCGTTTACAGCATCGTTTGAGAGTTTTGAAGTTTTTGAGTGGCCTTTTAATATTGTTGAGACCTGTTTGCTGATTGTGATGGGGGTCACCATGTTGGCACGCATACAGAGTGTGTTTTGTCCACAACCATTACGTCTGATCTCAAGAGTTAAGCAGAGTCGGGTTTGGGCCTTGTCTGGGGTTAGACGACAAAATAGGGGGACCGAGAGATTTTCCCCGAGGCTGGACAGCCATGAGTGGCAGGGTGTGTGGGATAGTATGGGCAAGTATCTAGGTCAGTGGGCCCCTCCAGTGTTTTGGAACTTCACCACCGAACAAGTGAAAAATCCAGAAGAATTAGTAAAACACTTAAATGAGGTGTGCTGTCATCCTGGTCATACCAGAGAGAGACAAATCATGTCAACGTGCTGGGGCTTGGCCTATGCTTACCGGGCCTTGTTCAACACTATCCAGCACCTTCAAAAGGAAAGAAATGTCCCTGGATCTGAGGGCGAAGCAACAGACAGCGCAGCTACTCCAGCTCCGAGTACAGCAGCTACACCACCCCTAGCGACAAGTACAGCCACTACTCAAACTTCGACTGCAACAGACAGTGCAGCTACCCCAGCGACAAGTACAGCCACTACTCAAACTTCAACTGCAACAGACAGCGAAGCTACCCCAGCTCCAACCACAGCAGCTACACCACTCCCAGCGACAAGTACAGCCACTACTCAAACTTCGACTGCAACAGACAGTGCAGCTACCCCAGCGACAAGTACAGCCACTACTCAAACTTCAACTGCAACAGATAGCGAAGCTACCCCAGCCCCAACCACAGCAGCTACACCACCCCCCGCGACAAGTACTGTTGCTACTCAAAGCACAGTGATAATGACTGCAGCTAAACCAGAGGACCAATTCGTACCAATATCGATTGCCCCCATATGCAAGAGAAAAAGCAAAAAAGAGGCAAGAAGGGTGAAGCAAGATGAAGAAACAATGTATTCACCACCCAGGCCACCACCTGATCAGGAGTCATCATCCCATGATGAAGAAGAAGAAGAAGAGGTGACTTCTCGACCTCGGACCTCAACCGAGCTACGGAATATGCGAAAAGATTTTACCCGTCAACCAGGGGAGCACATCATCACCTGGTTGCTACGATGCTGGGACAATGGGGCCGATGGTCACAAACTAGGAGGTACGGAAGCCAAGCAGCTGGGATCACTTGCTAGAGAAGGGGGAATTGACAAAGCAATTGCAAGAGAGAAAAAGTCCCTCAGTCTTTGGAGGCGGCTCTTGGCAGCTGTGAAAGAAAGGTTTCCATACAAGGATGATGTTACGAGTCATTCGGCCAAGTGGACTACTTTAGACAAAGGCATCCAGTCTCTGAGGGAATCAGCCATCGTAGAGATGATCTATCACACCAAACCGAATAACGGAGATATACCCATAGACCCAGATGAAGTCGAATGTACACGACCCATGTGGCGAAAACTTACACGGAATGCACCGTCATCATATGCCCATTCATTGGCAACAGTAACCTGGGGTGACATAGTAACACCAACAGTGGATGAAATGATTCACAAACTCCAAGAGTTCGAAGACAATCTCACCCCTTCCATCATCTCAGCTGTGGAAAAACTGTCCCAGGATGTCAAACAATTGAGGGACGATCTATCTGATTTATCCAGCTCCTCACGTGTACCAACATACGTCTCAGCTGTTAACAAAAGACGTCCTATTGTTCAAGACAGAAGATATAGAAGGCAAACACCACGGGCCACCCTATGGTTTTACCTGCGGGATCATGGAGAAGACATGACGAAGTGGGATGGAAAACCTACTTCAGCTTTGGAGGAACGGGTGCATGAATTGAAAATAGGAACAAGGGTCAAGACTAATCATCCCATGAGAGCTGCGGCTTCAGTCTCTGGTGAGCAGGTTCCCAGATGGAGCGGAAGAGCTGATTTTACTCCAGCTCCTGTGATAACGAAGAATAATCCCTTTCAACACGACTTAGGTGTCCAACGTTGTGATGACTGTTAGAGGGACCCTGCCTCCAACCAAGTGGAGGTAGGGGACAATCGGATTTACTGGACTGTGTGGGTCAGATGGCCTGGCACATCAGTCCCGCAGAAGTATAAAGCTCTCGTAGATACCGGTGCACAGTGTACCCTGATGCTGTCAAGCTGTCAAGGGATGGAACCCATCTATATCTCTGGAGTGACAGGAGGATCCCAAGAGTTGACTGTACTGGAGGCTGAGATCAGCCTGACTGGAAGGAAATGGCAAAAGCACCCCATTGTGACTGGTCCAGAGGCTCCATGCATCCTCGGCATAGATTACCTCAGGAGAGGGTACTTCAAAGACCCAAAAGGGTACCGATGGGCTTTTGGTATTGCTGCTTTGGAGACTGAGGAAAATGAGCAGCTGTCCACCTTGCCTGGTCTCTCAGAGGATCCCTCTGTTGTGGGGTTGCTGAAGGTCGAAGAACAACAAGTGCCAATCGCAACCACAACAGTGCACCGAGATGAGAGTGAGGGTATATGGAAAATGTGGGATCTGAGCATGACGTGAATGATATGGAACAAGGGGTGGATACTGTCCTGGGTTCAGCAGTGGCAGTCAGTTGTTTTTTTTTCTCCTTCTTAGTAGCTGTTGCAGCACTGTGTTTTTGATTTTTGGCTTGGGAACAAAAAAAAAACTGATAACACCGATGTTTAGACTGACCAAGGATTTTGTGAGTCTCATGCTCTGCCAGGGAGGAGGAGGGGCCGGGAGGAAGCGGGGACAGGACACCTGACCCAGACTGGCCAAGGAGGTGTTCCATACCACAGCACGTCATGCCAGGGGATGGAACTGGGAGCTACCCGGAAGGGCACGTCCCCTGGTCGGTCGGGCTGTCTTTTCCGGCGGGCGGTATCGTATTCTCTTCCCTTGTTATTTCTCTTGTCGTTGTTATTGTTGGTGGCGGCAGTGGTGATTTGTGTTATACCTTAGTTATTAAACTGTTCTTATCTCAACCCGTGGGAGCTGCATTCTTTTGATTCTCCTCCCCGTCCCTCCAGAAGCGGAGGGAAGAAAGGTGGGGGGGGGCAGTAGACTGCGTGGTTCTGATTTACAGCTTGGGCTTAAACCACGACAGCTACTTTGAGAATGCTATTTCATCATGACTCAGAACACTTCCTTGTGTCATCCTGGACAACATATTCTCCATGTAATAAGCTTGCAATATACTATGCAATCTGAACTAAAATGTAATTGAAGGAAGGGAAAACCCCAGTTCTCCCCTGTATTACATCTGTATTGAAGCCAACCAGTTGCACAGAAAAAATAAATGGGGTCAAAGCCTGAATTGCTTACAGCTTCATTTTACTTCTTGTCAAATGGATTTGTCTTTCCTCCCTCACATCAATATACTATGTTTATAGTTGCTAGATTTAATTAAATTACTTTGAATTGCTAACACAAATAGCAGTAGATCTAGTATTGCCTGGTATAAATATATGAAGCCAGAAGTTGCCTCTAGGATTTGTTTAAATCTTCCATCACTTTATATGTTTAATCTAAGAATCAAATAACTTTGTTTGAAGAGACTCACAAAATTTAACTTGTTGTCCAAAATATAAGAAACACATAAATCACATTTTACATTGGATAAAATCATACCTATTGCCAATTTAAAAATGAGAATTTGTCTGCTGAATTCTGGAAGTCATGGCAGCAGAAATAATGAGATGTTTCAGAACAGATAGAATTAAATTTGCTAGAAGAGAGATGCTTAAAGTGAACAGTGCTGAGCAGTACGGTGATTTAAGAGTCTAAGCTTTTCATTATTAAAAATATGCATTATGTATCTTCCCTTTTTGAATATCAGATCATCCATGAATCAATATTTGTAATTCACGGGGATTTGATGAATACACAGGACAAGCAATTCAGTAGTGCTTTGAATTCAGCATGTTTTTTCTTTGCTGTTAGCATTGTTTGGTTGCCCACCTATAGCTTTTTTCTTTTTTTGTTGTTGATATATTTGTCAAACATATGTCATACACTTCTGGTAGGAGCCTCTGGTGGCTAAGCATTGGACTAAAACTGAATTTAGAAAGATTATCTGTTGTTGTTCAACCTACTGACAGAGAACATTGGGGTTATGTGGACTAATTTTAAAGGCTTTGAAAGGTAACTAAGGAGAAAAGCAAATTATTTTTCTGTAACTTTAAATTTACCATTAGACACTTTATAGGGAGCCAAGCATTTTTTTTTTTTTTTTAAGGGAAGAAAACCTATGGTCAAATATGTGGCAATCTAATCTATAAATAACAGATCTTAATACTTTACTTAATTAACGTAAGTATTTGAATAGTTTTCCTTCAGTTTACTTGTAGGATTTTACAACATATTTGAACTTGTTATAATGCTACTGAGAGAGTACTTCTTGCATATCTAATATGCTTAAAATACATTTTCAAAAGATTCTAATTTCTTGAACTGCAAAATAGCTTATTTTAGAAGACCTTTCCCTTTACATTGTGTCTGAACCTGATACTTACAATCAGTTCTCAGCCTAAGTTGATAACTTTTATTTGTTCTTTTACAAAAGCAGTCAGTCATGTAGATAATGAGAACAAAAAGTATTGTAGTAAGTCACTGCTATTGAGGGTTGTGAAAAATTTTCATTAACAATACGTTTATTTTATTATGTGAACAAAAAAAAAAAAGCATGCAAGGATCAATAGAGCACTAAATATAGTTAATATACCAATGGAAAACTATTGTATGGAATAGTGACTTCCACAGTGGTAACTTAACAGTTACACCACACTTTCTTCCAAGGTTTCAGCAATAATAAATTCAATCAAATTTAAAGAAAATAGCTTAAATGTTGGTAAGAATGGATTGAAATTTTGCATATTATCAGTTATTGGGCTTCTACACTTTTGCATTTCTATTATTAAGAGGATAATGAGAAGATGATTTAGCAAAGTGTTGATTTAGTAGTATTTTTCTGTAAAAGAAAAAATATCACTTCTATTGAGATACCCCATAACTTATAAGAGTATAAATTTGAATAGCTAATGAAAGCAGGCAGCTGTATAGATGTAAACCACTGGTCAGTATGGTTTCCTGTCCCAAAATCCACAGATGAAGTTGTGCCCAAATCAAGAAGGGAAGGAAAAACACAAAATAAAGAGAAAAAAAGGTATGTGGCATTGCAAGAACACATCCTGGCTCTGTCAGATGTCTCTTAAAGGCAGAATTCAATTAAATACAGCGTTCAAGCAATCTTACTGGCCTTGAAAATCAAACTGCACTGGACTAATATTTACATTAAAATTTTAGGTATGAAAAGAAAGTGTTGAATACACAGTGCAGATAAAACTGTTCTGCATCTGACATCAGAAGCTCCTGATTATGAATAGGAAAACTCCTGCACTCCTGTACATGGCTTAATCATAAAATCCTTTATGTTAGAAATGACCTTTAAGAGCATCAAGTCCAATCATTTCAATCTCCTGTACATGTCTTTAAAAGCCATGAAACATCAGACAGTACAAACTGACTTTTCTGTGGTTTTCTTCAATCTTGAGATCTACTAACTCACAAGAATTATCTGCTTTTTGTGAAGACTTACATCTCTGGGTAGACTAAAGTTTACTTCCTGCTGCACATTCAGGAAAGCCAAGGCCCAGTCAGACATGAGAGAAAGAAGAAATTTCCAAAGCTTGCATTTACCATCTTTAAAGAAGTCTGAGACTGCCATATGTCACATTTTCATTTTCAAGAGTGTTAGACACCTAAATACAGTAATATTTTTGAAACAGTTGTAAAGCCGAATGGTATTTCCTGGCATACCATACAGAAACTTGGTGGGATGTAAGTTTCTTTTTCTTCCTCCTGCTGCCTTTTATGTCTTCAAAGCACATCTTCCATGAAGTTATTCTGAATATTTAGATGGATGGCATTTCATAGTCAGACCTCATAAAAAATGGCAAATCAAGTATGGTCTTTAGTTATTATGCTGCCAAATCAGTTCTGCTACACACAGCAGAAGGGGCGTGTGTGAACTCCATGTTCTGCAGTAAAAAGTACTGTAGAAGATTAAGTTTACCAACAAAAAAGTAACATGTAAGCCTGTAGAATCAGCTGATGTTTAACAAACTAATTCAAAACAATGCAGACAGTAGAGGAAAGTGGTCTGTTAATGTGCAACTCTAATCTTAGAGGATACTTAAAAAATGTGTCTTTGGCATTTATTCCTTTTAACAGTAGGCATGGCTGTTCTTCTGTGTAACTCCCAAAATCATGGCACTGCTTCCTACTGAAATAATTCATGTGCCACAGCAAAGGTAAGGAATGTTTCCTAGAAGTTAAAAGTGCATATTTTGCAAAAAGTGACAATGGTTTCATTCTTAAATGCTGTTATCAAGTGTATCATTGAGGCAGGAGAAATACAAGTACAGTTAGTTCTACATAATGGTCCAAGCTTTCTCTGAAGTAACACAAGTTGTCACAGATGGGTTTTTCTTCCTGTTACAGAACAAACTTCTTTAATCCCAGGCTGGACTTCTTACAACAACCTTTTTCCCTGAAGGAAGTTCAGTTCTAACTGAACTTGGTGTGGTTAAAAATGTGGCTGCTGCCAGCAGTCCAGGAAAAAAAAGTCACAGGGGTATATGTCAGCTGTGTTGCACTTGTTGCTCTAAGCAACCCCGCTCCTGCCCAAGAAGTATTCAGTGGCATCATTAAAATATGCGTTATTAAAATACAGACTTTGAAAACTAATGGCATACAAGTCACATTTGTGGTCTCCTTTTTAGAGCAAGCATTGATTTACTTATTACAAGCAGTAAATTATGTAAAGCTGCCTACATATGACTGTACATTACCTAAAATATAAATCCTTTCAAGCATATCATACTATGACATAGTAAACTCAAGATAATGCTGAACAAGCCTGTGCCACGCTAGTAGTAGAAACTGAACAGTGGGCATGGATATTCTTGTAGTATGCAATACTCTTGAAATAAGGAACCTTCTTTTTTAGGATGCATTACTCCTTCTGCCAGGCATCCAGTTAAGCAGCTGTACACAAACCTTGAATCAATTTTTATAACAAAGGAAAGGACACAAAAAAAGAAATTTAAAATAAGTAGTCAATAAAAGGTAAAAAGCAACCTTGAAGTAAAATAAAAAGCCAAAAGCATGTTAGAACTTAAAAATAAAATTAGGCCTCCTCTTCAATGTAAGTGAAAAGGATATTTGATCCTTTCTTCATCCTTGAAGTACTGTGGCTGAAAGTAATGCTTTGCACTGTAGTGCTTCATTAGTTCAAAGCACTGTGTAAACATTAGCTAATGCAATCTCATAGTTTCTATGCAAGGCAACCTCTATTTCTTTTACATGGCAGATAGGAAAATGGAGATGTGTTTTCTTGTCCAAGGACAGGAAAAAAGAAATGCATTTTCTTGTCCAAGGACACACTCCAAGACATGTAGGGCACTGGAACCCTTATTGTCTAGCCCAAAATCATTCCTTTACCCTACAGTGAGTTTTAGTCTACTTGCAGTATCTATTAAGACTGCCTTCACTGTCAACAAATTGCAGGTAGCAAAAATGAATGTTTTTATTGAAAGTATTATATAAAATTTAGAACTATAATTGTAATAATTTTGGTCTATTTAAAAATGCATTATTTTCTTTATTCACTCCAATATATGCAAAATCAGAAATGCAGGGCCATAAATCAAATGCATTATTTTTATCATGTTATTGTTGCACAAATATTCCACATCACTATACAAAACAATGTGCTGAACTCAGTAGTTCACAGCCAAATCAATCATAGGCAGATTAGCTTAAATTAAGCTGATCTCATAGAGTGTGAACTCATGTGGGAAACTGGATGGACGAGTGCTTCAAATAAAAATTCCAAACACTGCAAGAAAGCAGCTCAGGATACAGCCTGGTTCTGCAAAGTTTAGTTCAGTATAGTTATGTATAGTTCAGTGAACTTGGTTTCTATAGCAAACTTGAAACCAGGGAAGTGGACCTGAGTAATAAGTTTGCTTTGCAGAATTGCAGCATACTAAGGCATGGTTAATCCTGAGAAAGACTACAGAAATTATTTCTGTCTGTCTTAATCCCTATTATATGAATATTTCGGATGATCAAATATTACTATATTGAAAAGAGCTTCTGTGTTTGCTGTATTTGTCATACAGTCATATCTTGAGTTATGTGCATGTGGCTTCAGGCTTTATTAGGCAAATATATAGGTATTTCTGGGGTATGAGAGTATAGGTTAATTCCTCTTATGAAGGAATTGCAGCATTGGCTTTGTCCCTTTCTTATCCAAGTTACATTTATGGAGATTTTCCATAATGATAATTCAGATGATCACCTGCGATGAAGCACCAGCAGTAGTCACCATTCCTGCTGCCGCTCGCTGTCAGCAAAACCACACCTTTCACCTCTCAAGTAGCTTTCGAGTGCCAGGGTTTCAGCAGTTGTGAACCCAGGTCCCAGCAGGAGTCAGATGGGTATGGAATCAAGTGCCTAGCACTTGTCTTGAGCTAGGAACACATCTGCAGACATATATCTTTATGTGGATCATGATACGACATACAAATGTGAATTAAGCATGGCTAAAGTACACACCAGCCTCCTGCAGTGCCTGGCAGCTCTGGAGTGGGCTTCAGAGTTCCAAGCCAGGTCAGGAATCAGACGGCCATTTCCTCCTCCATCATCCTTGGGCTCTGTCAGGGGGTGGAGGCTGACAAAAAGCCATTTCTCCTCTCTGGATGAACCTCCAAACTGCCTTGTACCCTCACAGTGTCATGCCACTGGCAGAAATAGAGTATACCCCATCCATGGGCATGCATGTGTCTGTGTGTGAGGCTGTGCATACAAGTACATGAGAAATATACATATATCTATACGTATGCAAATGTATTTATATACATATATACACATACACATTTAATAAAAACAATAATTCAATGCTAACAGATACTTAACAGTGAACATTGGAGTATTCTGGAGCATGCTAGATTCACACATTCACCCTTTTAAAACTAGCAGGGAGACTCCTCTGGGGTTTTCTGAGAGAAACATCATTAAAGGATAATAGGAAGTTGGACATGAAGACCTTAAAGAGAAAAGAAATTGGATTTTCAGTGTTAAGAATAGTCAAGAGAAGAGAATGTAGAATGATAAAAACCAAACCAAACAATCAGTTGGAACTCATCTAAGCTACCTCATATAAAGCATGTGGAATGTAGGTCAGAATTCCGTAACATGCAGAATTATTTTCATCTTAGTACTTTTTTGTTATTTTCTTTTTTGCATTTTCTTTGCATTTCAGCATATTTTTTTCTAAGTGGGACTGTTAAGAGATACCATTGCACATATAGATGAAAGCAACAGATGACATTTCCTATGAAATCAGGCCTTTTATAAAAAATCTATTTATGAATCTTGTAAATCTCAAAGACAGAGAAGAGAACATTTTTGGGAGGAAGAGAACAGGCATGCAGTAGTGACTTATACTTTAATTCACTAATTTTTAATATAACTTAAGTACATTATATTTTTTAATGCAGTGAAAATGGGGACCAAACCTGAAAAAAATTGGCATCTCTGCTTTCAGAGGAATTTTACTTACTGATAGCAAGTTAGGAGCTGTGTCATGAACTGTATGTTACACCACCACAAACTTTCAGAGCTTTGCCCCTTATTTCAGCTTCAAACTATCCTTCAAATAAAAATGTTTTTTCTGGCAGAGTTTACATATTAATAGAACTTCTATTAACTTCCTGAGGCTGACCTTTCAGAGTTCTTTCAAAACTAGCTGTGTTTACCATCTTCTCTGGACCATCTAGTCCTCTGAACTGCTGCATGTATGCATTTCCCTGAGGCTTCTGCAGAATGCGAATGACTTCTGCTAGTTACCATGGGGACACGAGCAAGGACATGAGATGCACGGCAACAATGGTCTTATTTTTCCCATTTTTTGCTTTCATGGCAAGGTAAGAGGAACTGAAACACATGTGAGAGTTTTTTTCTTTCTGTGTATCTTTGTCATATGCACACATACACAAAATATTTACTCCCTTTTAGTTAACACATAATAGATATATGTTGGTCTTTAAAACAGAGTTTGAAATCAGACTACTGTTTTTTCAGGTCCCTGAAGGAATAACAGGAAATGATTACAAGAACTATTATACTTTTGAAATACAAACTCCTAGTCTTGAGGCAGTAAAAGAGACCTGAATGATGCCACTTTTTAACAAAAACAATAAAAACCAAACATTGGATAAAATCAAATATACATATGCATGTCTTGAGAAAGAGATATCTAGTCTTTAAAAGAACAATGACCATCCCACACTACAGCTGCATAAATTGGACAAACAATCAATAGTGGATTGAGGTTTCTGGTCTTGATTTGGGTTTCTTTTTAGAAAAGAAAGAGTGCTCTGGTGATCTTAAACACAGGCAGGTCTCAGCTTAATATTTTAAAAGTGGACTTCCCAACTGTGCTCCCCAGATTCTGTTTCTCTCTCATCCCCTATCCGCTTTTTTAAACTTACTCTTGTCCCACTTTGGTCCTTTCTGTATCAGTAGTAATTAATTTAAGCACTCTTAAAGTTACAGTTTTCCAGGGAGATAAGTAATTCAATAACATGACAAAAATCAATGTTGCTTAGTCACATGCTATTTCTTAATTCTTTTATATCAGTATTATTAAAACCTTGATTTTATTAGATATAATTTTAATAGCTAGATCTAATTATTTTCTCAAAGGATAAATACAGTGAAGACAAACTCTGCTACTGGCACAATTCAAGCTGTCAGGCTGCCATAAATGACTATACTCATGGTCCTTTCTCCACTGAATCCTTAGATTAAGAGATGCTCAATTGTTGCTTTATTTTGGTGCCACGATTCACCTGGTATCATTTTATAAAAACATTTTATTCTCCAAGGACTAGATTGCTCTAAAAGTCTTTCAGACACAAAAGCAATAAATAAATAATTATGGTCAACAAGAAGACACAGCAACTTTTAACTGCCTACATGAGGACATTACTGTAGAAATACCCCAACTGTGGTTTTAAGGGCAGCAAGAGACAAGCATCTCATTGTGCTTTGAGAAGTGCACAGAAGAAAGAACAGGCACTTGAGGCACCAACTAACAATCTCCTGCAGGGGACATAATCCCACAAACCAGTCTTTTAAGTATCTTCGTCTCTCATCTACGGATGGGGCAGGGCCCATGTCTCAGTGAACAAGTTCAGGCTGAGTACCTCAAGAGCCTGAGGTAGTTTGCAAAGATGTGGCATCTAAATGGGGTAGAAGAGGATAATTCATGTCAGAATGAATCTGAATTTTCTTTTCTAATAGTGTTTGATTGATACTCAGCAGCAAGGAAACACTGTAGCAGTCCTCCTGGAGAGTCTGTTTCTGAGTATTTATTAGGGCTCATCTAGAGCTATAAACATTAAACAGATCCAGAAGTAATTACAGCTTTGTAGCTGTCTATGCCATATTTTAGGGTTAAAACAATCTTCCACCACAGACTCTTATAATACCCTTCTATGTCCCTTCCTTCCCACCCTCAGCACCCATCGAAGAGGTCAGACCCTGATAGAATATTCAAAACCAACCCAGGAAGATAGTAGCTGTGCAGCTCCCAGGCAAACTAAGAGCTTTCAGCATTTCAAATACACTTTTCCAACTAAAATGCTTTCCCTCCCCATGTTCTTGGTCTTTATCTCACAATCCTTCTAAGTGAGAGATTAAACCCTGGAAGTGAAATCCAGATGAAAATCTGCAACTATCAAGGGCAGAGAAGACAAACAGCAAGTGAATGGAACAAGGGAAATTAATCTGATGTTATTGGACAGTAGAATTTGATTGCAGTTACATGAGTGCCAACAAACTATGCATATATGGCAGATTTTCCACCTATTTATTTAAATAACAGCTACATTTATGATATCCCATAGAGGATCATAAATATTCAAGGACCTAAATTTTCATTAGTACACTAGCAAGTAAATTTTCAAGGTGATGCACAGGGATTTAACTGCATGAGTCCCATTAATGTCACTACTTTGAAAATTTACTTCCTATGAACTTCCAGAGAGAGGATGGGGAAAAAATGAAAAAGACTCTGTCATAATTTTAAGAAGATGACAGGGAAAAGCTTGTCTTCACTTTGGCACTCTGGTACTTTAATTGGTAAAAGAAAGGTATAAATCACATCTTCAAAAGTAAGCTCCATTTTAGGCACAGACACAGAAGATGACATGCCATCAGGAGTTTCTATTGCACATTATTAGACAATGTACTAATAAGCCTTTTCCTGCAAATATTAACAGTAGGCCAAGCCTGCTTGTCTTTTCGGAAGAGGTTAGTGGGAGCTCTTAGGTTTTAGATTAGAAATCAGACTCTCTATTTAGGATCTGGAATTTAAAACTCTGGAAGTTTTTTTTTTGTTGTTGTTTGTTTGGTTTTTTGGTGTGTTTTTTTGTTGTTGTTGTTGTTGTTGCTTTTGTGTGTGTGTGTGTGTGTGTGGTTGGTTGTTGTATTTGGGGTTGGTTTTTTTTTTGAGATCTCAGTTCCCCTTTGGCCACCTATTAAATTACATTAATGAGACCAGGAAATTCTCTCATGAAAAAAAGTATTTATTTATGTGTGGCAGATTAACTCTAAAGATTAACATTTTTTGTCATGCGTAGTATTACCAGTGCGCTTTCTCTTTCCCTGAAACATGTTTAAAACATATTTTATATTCATGCCATGTTTTTCTATTGTTCATAATATAACATATGAGAGCAATCACAGTTTAGTTAAATATGCATAGTTTTTCTCAAAGAATGCATCAAAGATTGTGGCAATTCAAGCATCAATGCTAATCTTGTAGTTCAGCTAGGATACACAAGGAAAGCCATGGGACAAGCCCTTGCACTGAGGTTGCAAACTTACAGACTCAACAGGTTAAGAGGGGACTATGCTAACCAATATATACTTTGCATGGGCATCGCTAATGAAAAGACCCACGGTGAATGGACATTATAGGCCTGAATTCAGTACATGGACATATGTGAAACTGCAAATTCATAGTTGCTGGTTCACTTGGGCATAGTTCCTTGAAGTTGAAAAGAGAAATTAAGGAAGATGGAGGTAGTTCTAACACAGCTATTTCTTTGCATCAATCTCTGCTGTAGAGAATGAGCGGCATTTTCTGTGTTAGGCTTGCCTTGCCTTGCCTGTCAATAGTGATGAGGAGCTCTTAATGACTGAGTTATCATGAGAAAAGATGCTGAAAGAAACTGATAAATTGAAAGCTTCAAGTCAACAGGCCTAAGTGATAAACACCACAGAATTCGGAAGAAGCTTAAATTTGATAGGACAGGGAAGCTAACAAAGTGCACAGACTCTAATTAAAAATGCCTACTATATCAGTAACTTAGAGGGTGGCGAATTTTATGCCTCTAATTAAAAAGGTTTCAGAAGTGATCCAACAAGTTACAGATGAATAAACATTGCATCTGTGTTGGGAAAGTAAAACAATAAATACTTGAAAGACCAGGATATGATAAAGCCTAACCTGCAGAGTTTTCTGAAGAGTCTCACTGATATACTAAAATTCAGTATTATCAAAGTAATAGCAGGTAGTTTATTCAGTCCTCTGACAAGGTCTTGCACAGGAAATTAGTAAGAAAAGTAAATATTTGTGAACTAAGTCATTACTGGGTATCAAAATTGTCTAAGAGAAAGACTAGAGTTAAACTGTCAGTTTCTATAGTGGGAAAACACAGAATGCCTCAAAATCACATCCTGAGATCAATGTTTTCTGGAACAGCTGTGGTTTGGAGTAGCAAAGTAAGTAGGTTGCAGAAGTTATGTCAGCTACAGAAGAGCAGAGAGGATGGTAAGGAACTTCAGGGAGACCAGATTGAACTCACAAAGGCCATCGTTCTGTTGAAGCACAGAAAATATATGCACAGGGGGAAAATACTTAGATTTCTCATATTCTTTAAACTATTTTAAATTAACTTTCTTCCTGCTTCAGGGAGGAAGGATGCAAATGCAAGGAAAATGAGAGATGGCAGATTGTAAATTGATAAGTGGAAATATGTGCTTGGAGTATTTTTCTATAGACTATGGAACTCATTGCTGCTGCAAGTCATCGAGGCTAAGAATTTATCTAGATTAAAAAGGCTCTGACTTGCATTTTACAAAAACAAATTAAGAAAATAACCCTCACACAGAATTGTAGTGGCTAATTCTAAGAAAAGGGAAGCAAAGAAATGAAAGGGATTTAACCTTGTTTCGGCTTTCACTTGTCTTTAAAGTAGTAACTTTGCCTGTCGTTGGGTTTTATAGTCTTCAAAGCAGTAATTAGTTGTGCAAACAGACTGATGTTTCTTAATCCAGAAAATACTTCTTTCTGTAATCTGATTTTTATTCAGCTTCTCTTCTAGTTTCTCAGATTTGTATGTTCAAATTCTAGAGGACGGAGTGGCAAAGTCAGAATTGTTCAGAGGGTTAACAGACCTTCAATTTTTTTCCTTTTCTCTGTCTGACTGAAGGACAATCGCTACTTGCCATCACAATTACAACCATAACTGAGAAACTGAGCAAGTGAGTAAGAGAAGGAAGATTAATTTTAAATTTCATCTCTGAAGAAATAAGAATATCACCAAAGGGATATGGGTCTAGAATTCAATTGATAATTATTAAATATTCTAAGGCAGGAACCAGTGCTCAGTAAAAGATAGGAAATATTTAAACATGGGATATAAGGGGTGATGAAAGAGCAAATTATGACAGGGAAGGACCCAAGATGTGGCACAATGGATAATGAAAATGTTGCCAGGATAATGATAAGTGTATGTACAGACTGGGAGAAGAAGGTGAGTCTGGGGCTGCGTAGAAATACAGCCATGAGAAAACAAGTCTTTTAAATGATAGTTCTTTCTCACTTGTGTCTTTGGAACTTTGTTTTATTTTATTTTCCTGTGCCTGCTTGCCACCTGAAGGCTCCTCTACCTCCCTGTGCCTTCTGTTCTGAAGTTGTGACAACTGTGGAAGGTACTTCAATTAGAAAAACAATGAGGTACAAAGCTGAGACTGTTTTTCTCCCTCCCATACTGACTAGCACATTTCAGGAACCCAAACCTAGGGAAGATGGGAAAAATAAAAAGATGTTTTAAATGTATGCAGAGAAAATCAGAATTGTCATAGACAAGCAAAGGAAAAATTCTTAACATTAATCTACACAGCAAAGAAGATTATTTTGCCAGTTTAAAGTGCAAAATCTTTCATACACCTCCAGAGAGGCTCTTTACTGGCAGAACAGTAATATAAAGATGCTAATGTGTCAAATCAAAATGTCATTCCTCTTCCCCTTATACAGATTCATTTCTCCCCCTTTCTTTGGCTGCCTCTCTCTGCGTTCTCCAAGTTTAATCTGCAGTTTGACTTCAAATACAATAATTCACTAGCTCTAGACACGTGCTTAAAGGACTGCATATAATTGTAATTCTGAAGGGATTAATACCTTATATTGATCTATTTCTTCATCTATCTTGGCAGCATGTAATATTTTTTAAGAAAAGGTAAAATGATTTATTTTCAAAAGGGTCCTGGTTTATTGCCTATTCGTACAGCTGTTAGAACTTATATGTTCTCCTAAAAACACTGTGGTAGTGCATGTAGAATAAATATATGTTTAGATTTATTGGTTACAGTTGACAGCATATGGAAAAAGCTATGGTCCAGAATGAAAGCCTGCAGAAGCGTCTATTGATTTGAAAAGACAGGCTTTGTCTATTAAAAATAACCCTTGCTGTGCACATGCTCTTTGTTTGCCAGTTCAATGGCTATGTCTTACAGTCAGCATGGATGTCTTCTATACACTAAGTTGTGCTGGTTTTTCTTAAATAAACACTGTTTTTTTGAATGTTTAGCATGTCCTAACAGAGGTGAACTATGTTTCAATTTGGTAGACAGCTCTTATCACTGAAGCCGTTTATCTGGTCATTAGGTTAGCTTTTGCATTTTTTTTGTTTTTAATGAACACTTAAAATGAAACACAAACCTAATGTGAAGCAACAGGCTTAGTGATATCCTTCAGGATGTACAGAAAGAGCTCGACTGACAAAATAAGAGACACCTGCAGATACAGACATGTGTCTGGCTTAAATATGCCCCAAAAATAGACACCGTAGTGTGAAACTAGGAACTACATTAACCCTTAAAGGAAACACTTTATAAGACAGTTGCCTTGATTCTGTGCAATGCTGAGTGCCTGAAATTGCTGTTTATTTAAATTAGAACTGGTGCGATGTAAGACATTGAAGTATACCTTTTTTACATAAAATAAAAAATGGCTCTTTGGATACATAGTATATTTCTGGGCTGTTTTAGTAAAAATACATTTCTCAGTCTTCAATGAAGAAAGACATGTTTAAAGGCACAATCATACATGACATAGATTGAAATGGTTGGTTCTGATGTTTCCAGACTTGGAGAATTAAGCAATATATTAGTAGATGTAGGCATACAAATGAAAGTGCTTACCATTTAATACAGTCTGTTAAATTTTTTCAGATATGTAAGAGAACATCCACCGTCTGAACAAAAAAAGTCAACACAATAGTGAAAATATTTAGATTGCTATAATATCAGGAACCAAATTACCTGTATGGAAAATGACAATATTCAGTCTCACGCTGCATTCAAAATCCTCTCAGCCACTCCATAAGTAACTTGCTCTATGTGCATTTAAAGTGTATTTCTGGAGCTCTATTGCACTGATTGTTAACACCAACCCCTTGACTGTGTTATGTACTGAAGGAATCCAAGCTTCAGTTATGATACTGAGGCAATCTGATCTTGGTCTGTGATTTATGCATAGAATATCTATGCATAATACTGCTAGTTCAAGATGTATTCAGAAAAGAACATAATTTGAGATATCTTTGGATTTGTAAATTTAAACTAGGAGCATGTGAAATTTTCCAGTTAACATGATACTTGCAGAAAGATAGGAAAATATATATATATTGTTTGCTGGCACAGGCTGTGTCTGCATTAGCATTTTGGACTGTTTTGCAGAGCAATTCTGGCACATGAGAACTGGATTTCTTTCAGATTAAATTAATCAGGAATCCCTGATTCAGGTGCAGATCTAATGCACACTAATGGGCTTTAACCAGTGATCTGGGCTGAGAACAGTTTCAAACCACATACATCGTGAGGACATTCAGTTCTGCAGGCCAGGCTAAATGCAGCCCAAAGTAAAATGTGAAAATTGCACATAATTCTGGGGCTCTGACATCAACTACTTTGATCTAATGCTATGCTCCTACTTAGATAACCTGCTTGCCAATGTAGGTATAACCATATACTTGCTTTTAGACTGTCAGGGGCTTCCCTCTTAAGCCCAGATGCATAAATCACATGAAAATATCAGAGATTCAGAATTAAACAAAAGCCATCATGGTTTTAGCTATCTTTTTCTTTTCATTAAAACTTCTTGGAAGAAAGACCAGGTGTAATTCATGAGGTAGTCTCTTCTCAGCCAGGATTATTCTGAGATAAAAATCTGGTTAGTTTTCATCCGTTCTTTAACTCATTTCTTGTCAGTTACATAGAGTCGACACCAAAAAATTTACTGCTTTTCGTTCGCATTGAAAAACTGAACGGCTGAGATGAGAAAGCATGATTTATCCACACCCAGATATTTACATTCAATGAAGTGTTTTATTGCCAAAAGAAAGGCAGGAGAGTGGTTTTAAGAAAGTATTGATGTGAATTTTGCTATTGTTCCGATATTGCTAGCTTAAATAGTGACAAAACTGAGCACAGAAACCTTTCAATACAACAGTGAACCAAGAACCATTTCTGTATAGGCCGATCTGTAATACCTAATAAGAAAGAAAATGGAGATGTCTTGAGGCAGTAAATTAGATTTTTTTGGGTATTCCTTTTATGTACAGAACATTTCCAGTGTCAGTACATGAGGCTTTTAAACACTGAAGTACTGCAACCCCCATTAACAGCATTATTGTGTATGTTTTCAAAAGACAAATGCCTAAATGATAAAAGCCTATCTTTTTATTTCTAATTTCAGCTCATGTTTGACTTGGAGAGGTGATATCAACTGAGGAGCTAAATTCACAGATGGTAGTAGTGCCTAGCTCAGGTGTAAGAATATGTTACTTGCTTCTGTTCACAAATGATTTATACAGGCTTCAATTTAGCATGACACTCATGGTAAATTGATGAGTATGCTATTAACCAAAAGTAAGAGTTGACAATTTTTCAATCTTTAACAAAAAAAAGTTTTGCCATGCCATTGAAACCAGTGATTAAGCGGTGATGCTTTAAACCTTCAATTAAAATATTCTGCAAATATTGGTCTCATAAATATATCTTGCATTTTTCCTTTGCTAGCCTCTCATGTCCAACAAACAGCCCCTTTTCTATATCATGAACTATAACACCACAAATACTTTTGCAGCTTGAGTACTGATGTAGATTTTACTTCCTAGTCCTTTCCACCTTAGCTTCTGGCAGCTGTCTTCATCAAGGTTTCTAACTAGCCCTATACCTCTGTGTCTTAATCCGCCTTCATGTAAACTTTATAGCTACACATTGCATTACTCCATTGATACATATCAGCCTGCTGCATTGCAGCAGGAGGCATCATGTCAAGACTCCTTCCCTTTCCAGGGCACTGTAACACATCTGGTTTTTGTTTTAGACATTTCCCACTGCTGAGAAAGCATTTATGGTTATTTTTGGCTAGCTTCCCATTATGCTTTGTAGAGCACTTATTTAAAAAAATTATCCTAAGAACAAAAGTCATAGAATCATAGAATGGTTTGGGTTGCAAAGGACCTTAAGATCATCTAATTCCAAGCCCCCTGCCACGGGCAGGGGCAAGTCATATAGAAATTACACAAATTTCAGAAGTACCAAATACCATTTCACTTGTTATTGTGTATAAAAAAGAAGTGCAGAAAGTGAGGCCCATGTTTTATATCTCAAAGTCTTAAGAATTTGGAAGCAATTTTGTGAATGGCTTACAAACTGCTGAAATCTAAAAGACACCTAAGTGAGGAGGCTGCACAGGTATGTTGAGAGATATTTACAGCCAAATTGAGTTGCATTGCAAAAGGGGCAGATAAGGAAACGTCCCTGCCATGGGCATAATCAGATCTGGGTTGGTCAGATTAATGCCTGTGCTTCTTTTCAAGGCTTCTTTACATATATAAAAAAAAACAATAGAGAAAAGCTTTATGCGTTTTCACTAACTGTCATATGAGAGGTAGTCAGGTCTTTTATCAGCTTTCAACATTTCATACAACAAATGCAAAGGTGACAGGCTACTGAGATGGAGTGGGATTTAATGTAAGCAGCATGATACTATGATTTAGAAAATCTAAATTCTAGTGATCTTGCTCAGCTTTAGCAAAATAATTTTCTTTGCCTTTGTTTTGAGCACTGTGTAAGTGCTAGTTAATAGTTGTAATATGCAGGAACAGTAGCAAGATTCTTGAATTACGTTTATACAGTGGGAAAGAAAAATGTTTTACTTTCCTCAGTAACAGGAAGAGAAAATAATCTGATTCAGCATCAGGGTCCTCCACTTCAGAAAACAGCTAGAAAAATATTCTTAGAAACCCCAATTAAATATATCCTGTAAAAGTGTACTGTAAATGTTTAGGAAATATTTAAGAGTATTAGATGCATCTATTTAAATGGCCTTTTACATACAAAAGATTTATCTATTTGTTAAATGACAGTAACCTAATCACATAATTAGGTGCAAGGAAATGTGTTATAGTTATTGATTAGAAAAACATGGCTGAATTATAACCACTCCAGATTAAAGTCTCCCTTTTCATCAGATCAGATCAGGTAGTTCTTTCTCTAAGCTCTGCTTTTCTTTCACATCTTTGCTTATGCACGCTGCAGGCAGCAAGGGTAAGTAGTCAAAGCATAATGCACCTCCCTTATTTAGAAGTCGTTCATGCTCTAAACCTTTAGGGGGACACACTGAAACTTAATATATGTCACAGCAGCCAAGCAAACGTATTGCCAGATCTGCTGTCAGGATCACCTGCAAGCAAACTGACAGCTCATTTTCTAGAGCACTCTTGTAAGGGAAGCCTCAGGTTTCCTATGTGGTTTTTTTCAGGATTTTAAGAAACTCATTTTCTCTGCTTCTCTTAAATGACGTGGTCAGAGATTTCATACAACCCACTGGCAAAAAGTTATGTGCTTGATTCTAATTTATATTTTACAAATTCTGATATTTTGACAGCTAGCATATCTGCCATTATGATATTAGTGACTGTTGTAAACTGAGTATGAATCACACACTTCAGCACAAGCAGTGAAGCAAAAAGAGCAGTATTTGTAGGTGGAGATAACCCTATGTCTTTTTAAATGGTTGCACGGGCTTCTAGATTTCACTAAGTCCTGCCCTTGAAGGACAGTCACAGTCAAAGCAGATGGTTTTATGGAAGCCAGAAGGCCCAGAATATTTTATCTATCAATCAATCAAATGAGGGGAAAATATAAAGAAAATAAGGGGTCGTATCTCACCTTGCTGCAACAGAATGGTTCTGCTTCCCCCAACAAAAAAACCTGAAAAAGCTTTCTAGCACTTCCAGCATCTTCTAGCAATTCTCACTGTAATTAAAATACTCTACATTACTCTTCTGTTGGGGCAGCCATTTTGTATTTATTCTTATACGTGAAAAAAGAGCATATGGCATTGGAAGTGATTGATAAACTGATTTTTTCATCTTTAGACCAAATGAAACTACACATCAATTGAATTGTCCCTGCCCATGGCAGGGGGGTTGGAACTAGATGACCTTAAGGTCCTTTCCAACCCTAACTATTCTATGATTCTATGAAAAGAAAACAGACCAACCAACAACAGACAGCCAAGAAAGTGTCTCTAAAGCAGAAGTTCTTAGGACATGACCTCAGCAGCTGAGAATAAATTCATAGGAGGGTGAACACGAAGCGCTATGACCTGTAGGTCTAGAACATAAATCACAGCCATACTAAACCTTCCTTGAAACCAATGAGCTGTGGTCAGTAGAGTCCAATTGTTTGCTTTGCTCTGTAAAGGTTAGTAAGGGAGCAAAACTGAAGGAGAATGAAGCTATAAGAATATGACTTCTAGAGATTAAACTTGTGAAGCTGTTTATTTATTTACAGGAGTTTATAGGAGTGGCTGATTGCTTTTCTCCTGTTTTAAATAGAACAGCATGCATCTCCTCTCTCAGGTAAGAAAAATAAGACCCTGGCAACTCACTGGCTTGTGAGAATGGCTTTGTTAGAAAAGCTTTCTCTGATTCTTAAAAAGACTTTCCTTTTTCCTGTTTACTTCTGCCCATCAGTGAAAGAAAAGTTACACCCAAAAATCTCTCTGAAAAGTTGGAGGCTGCAAAGTTTTCACAGTTGTTTGGAAACAAATGAAAACAACAGAGTAAAGCAGAGTAAAGAAATTTTTCCTATGTATCAGTCAACAAAGAAAGCCCAACACTAGGGTTCCCAGGTTTCTGGTACTGCAGCAGTTTTATAATTCCAGTGAGGCAGCAAATATGACAACATGATAAAAATGGCTTTTTTAAAATAGTCTCTGCATGTGATAATTTCTCTTCCTGCATTCAGGAGACTCGAGAGATGCTCCCACTGCATACAGTAAGTATGCCCGCAGGTTTCCTCAAGTTGCATCTCTAAATCATGGGCACTATTGCTGCAGTTTCGCCAACCCTACTGACCCTGCAGGGCCTTGCTGCTGCCTTTGGGCAGTCTGGCTTCCATCTAAGACGTGAAGGAACATGCCAAAAGTGCTGGGACAGCAATGCTTTCTGTGTGGCTGGGCTTTCTCAGGACTGTGGAGAAAGGGCTGAACACACAGATGCCTTCATGAGGGTTTTCCATAGAGTTGAGTAGGAATGAAAGAGATGATTTTGATTTCCACAGTATGAGGAAGAAAAAGTCAAAGCAGATGAGATTCTTTCTTCTCCATTTCTGGGCTTCTCTATAGGGAGTGTAGGGAAAGAAGGGTCTCCTGGAGATCATCACTGGAGCACAGGATCATGGCATGACAAACCAATGGTACTGTGCAGTGACCCCAGTGTGCTTTTTCCATTGCAAGGCTTGACACTGAATTACTGCAAACCATGAAGCTGGCCAAAGCACATTGTCTGAATGCCAAGCCATGATCAGTGCTTCTTCCTGCCTGTCAGATGAGGGATTCTCCAACCACCTGGTTTGACTTTCTCAATCTGTAGTGACTGTCTGTCCTACAGGCAATACAGAGATGACAACTCATTTATGCATATATGATTTTTCTTTAAACCATCAAGCACAGGCACTGAAAGCAGAGAAGTGACTGCAGTGTAGACATTTGCTAAATTAGATTTACTTTAACAGACACAGTTTGCTGCCATATGTCTGTCAGACTCCCAGATGAAGGCTCATTGTGCAGAAGCTCCTTACTGCCTACTCACTATGAAAAATGGGTCTTTGGAATTGTTATAAATATTTTACCTTTCTAGTGAGTACTACAACATAATAGAAATAATAAATAAAAATACATGCAGAAAATGTAATAAGGAAACATAAGCATTACTTTAGTTGTTATTTAACCATTCTGTCATTACTACTACAGAAAAATAAGATTATATTCCCACCAGGTGAGTCACTGAAAGCTCACTTCATGATAAATCACTTTGGCAGATGATGTCCAAAAAAAGCTTTGCATTCCCCAAATTCTGAAATGTATATGCCAGCTACCACTTAAATAGTATCTGGGATTTATTTTGAATAGAGGCAGCCAGAGACTTGTATTGGCAAGGACAGCTGCAGAAATATTTTAGGCTTTGACCTTCAACATTGGTGATGATACAAAGCTGTTTCCTGTAGTATTTACTCTGAATGCTGTTTGTCTTTCTACTTAGCTGCTAGATCCAGCCATTCCTTCTGTTTTCTTGTCTCAATCCTAACACATTTTCTCCATCAGTCTCTTCGTATTCTTTTCTCCTGTATCCCCTCTCTTTCCTTTTTTTTTTTTTTCCAGCTAAATTACTGTTTTCACCTTCTTCCCATCTCAGTTTAAAAATACAGAAATCAACCTGGCAGTTGCACAGTAACAGCCTGCATGCATTTATGCATATTACAGTTCTTACTATCCTTAGAGCCTAAGCTTTTGGGAACTTGAACCATCTCCTCTAGTTCTCTGTATTATACAGGGCTGGGATAGTGCTTATGGTATCAGAGGTAATAATAGCATATGCTGCAGCTTTCCAGACACCAATGAGATAAACCCGATTTTCAGAAGTTCTAATTCAGTTAACTAGATATTACCTGTGCCTGTGCACAACTAAGAGGTAAAATAACGTAGACTAAAAGATTGCTTTCAGAAATGTCTTTGGATATTTATCTATGGCAAAGGGATATTTTATCCTGTGTATTGCTAAACAAAATCATTATTGCTTTAAAATAATTTGCCATTCCACTAACATTTATTCTTTATTCACTTTAATTAGTCTGGCTTGCTGGCCTTCCACTTGCTAACGAAGCTGTCTTCAATGTAGTTCTCATTGCTTTACCATAGTTTGTTATATAAGCCTCTAAATATTTAGTATTCAAAAAATTTACCTTTTTGTGGGTCAAATCCTAGTTCCCATGAAGACAACAGTATCACACATTGTTTTGTCACAGTATTCACTATATCAGAAATACTTTTCAGACATTCTTGAAATGGTTTCTAGGCTCTCTTCTGTTTCCTAACGTCTCTGCTGGGGATTGACATTAGACCAAGCAACACCTTTGGATCTTCCTCTAACACAAGTAACTCTTTGCACCAGTGCTGTCTGACACAGACCACTGTTTCATTAGTTTGGGTCTCACTACATGAGGGGTATGGACCAGCTGCAGCAGCAAAGAGGTGGAAGGCTTAAAGTGAGAACAGAAGCACTGCTCAGGGGCTATGCACATACAGCTTTGTTAGATAGCCTTCTGAAGCCTTACTCGCTAACAACAATTTAGAAATGTATTATGTCATTACTTTTACAGTTGTTCATTCTGCATACTTGTGGTGAAACCACTCAGCATTGCTGGTATCCAAGGCTGGTAGACCCACACAGACACCACTAGTACAGGGCCAGATGCCTCTTGGTCCCACTCCCATAGGGGCTGCTGATGGAGACATTTTTAAAAGGCACATAAGATATGCCACAATCAAGGCATGCTGGAGGTGGCAATGGTCTAGGCTGGCCCTACAGGCTGGCAGGGATATCAGGAAGCAGAGCCCAGGGGTCAGAGGGGGTGCACTTTGTCACCCAGTGCTCCAAGGCACAAGCTGTGCTTGTGGTCACACCAGCCTGACCTGCAGCCTTACTCAGTGTCATACACCAGGGCCATCTGCCAAATCTGAACTCTAAAGAGTCTTTAGGAGACTGCTCAGTGACAGACAATGAGACAAAGCCTTTGTTCTGCATAACCTAGAGAATCATCTGAGAACACTGTTTTGAGACACAGTAGCAGAAAAGGTGTCCACTGAAAGAGGTAACACTGGGGTATATTTGTTGAAGGACAAAGTATTTCACCATACGTTTGTACAGTGTCTGAATAATTTAGGAATGCAAACTCTTTAGATCTTGCTTAATATTAAATACTTTGTCAAGGCTATCAACACTACCCCATGGTTTACCATGTAGAAAAAAGCTGTAGTTTTGATTGAAAAAGGATATTATAACAGCCAGAAGCCCCCTGAATTATATGTTTCCATAACAATTATTTACAGCAGTTCTTACTGCATTTTTTTTCATTTAAGCTGTCAGTTTTGGACATCTCAGGAGTCAAGTAATACTTTAAGATGTACCAAGTATGGAAAGGAAGACTTCAGCATTGTGCAAAACTCTGGGTATTTAAAATATCTGGTACAAAAAAAGAAAGGTTAGTAAATTTGAAGAAATGGTGATCTGGGAAATTAGTCTTAGCACCAGACAACTGAGAAGGATAAACTGAATACCAGTGTGCAAACATATATGTCAGCTGCACAAAGCTTAAATGTGTGGCATGCTGCATAATTTTACAAACTGTGTCTTGGCTGACCCTTCAGGGTACAATGAAATGCTCTTCTATCCAGTTCCTTGGAAACTGGTAGGAGATTGTGCCTTCTTTAATGCTTAAGAGGCTATTGAGTGCTGACTCGTGGAAAGGGATATGTGTACAGATCGTGGCCTTGCATATATTTTCCAGGCACAGAACTATCAGCCCGTACACATCTCCATGCACTTCAACAAACACCATCATGAGCAGAATAGGTAGTTGCCCTCTGACATGTCTGCTTCTGGGAAGACAGCTAGCACACAGCACAGACTGGAAGAGAAAATAATGCCAACTGTACACAAAAGAGATGAAAGAAAGTGACCTGGGGGAAAAGGAGAAAAAGAAGGAGAAATGAAGGCACCATATGGTGAATGTTCAAGGTGTGTATGTGGGGGGGTAGGGTCATAGATGTGAGTTTTACAAAATGCTGAGCTTTTTATTGTCAGTAATTCCTATTCACAAGACGCTTGAAGAAATCCGGCATTTCCTTAATTCAATTTGCTTGATTCACAATATCAAGGAGAAGCACAAGTTTTTCCCAGTTTCTGAAAATCCCATTTTATAAACAGGGAAGTCTATGTAGTGACAGTACTAGCTGCATGCATTTCAGGTCTCATGTTCATTTTTCTCAAAGCAAAAAAGGCTTTTTAGGCTTTTCCAAATAATAACAGATAAAACTATGCGTGTATGTACATGCATGTACACACTCACGCACAGAGACACTAAGCATTTCTCATATTTGTTGCACAAGAAACAGGAATATTACAAGAACAGCCAGCTTGCGTGAACTGGATTACTCACTGAGGACGAAAGAAAAACAAACAAAAAGAAAAGGAGAAAAGAGTCTGACTGACACAGCTACAGAGCAGTTACAGGAAAATGCTTGTACCTTTGCTACCAGCCTCCCCAGCCTTTCTCCTTAACAACAGTTTAGAAATTTATGATGTCATTATTATTACGGTTGTTTACCCTACATACTTCAGTAACCTACAGTTCATTATTATATGTCTCCATAAATAATTGTCTGCCTTTTATATATGCAACAAGCCCTTATATGCAACTTAAACTTCTGCAACACATGGGATTTTAGCAGATTTACAATGCAGTAAAAAAATAAAAGCCAAGAGCAAACCACCAATCTGTTAAACACCAGACAGCCAAGAAAACATGTACTTCTAAGCCTATTGCATCTGCACAGCCCTTTTGCCTAGCACTGCCTTCCTAGTTTCATACCTACCTTTCCTCTTCATGTTACTCAAAACCATATTTGAAAATGGTAATATAAATAACGCTGAAAATAGGGCATTTTGCAAATGATTCTGGTTTGGGAGTCTACATATTTTTCTTTCTAAACATCAACAGAGTGCAGTCCCACCTTCTGATGTGCAGACTCCCCCTCTTTTAGGATCAGACCTTGGTTGTGGCATAGGAAGTGGGGATGTCCTGGGTCTCACAGTCCACCCACATTCAGATGACTTAGGGTCTGGAGTCTTTTGCAGTTTACCCACCTCCAACAAGTGCAACCTTTGTTCAGCACTCAAGTTTTGCTCTTTTTTGAGGGCATCAAGATGCTTGTGTTTCCTTGGTTCAATGTCAAGGATAAGAGAAAAGCTATGTTGGGCCTTATTCTAAGAGTAAGTTTTCACTTGCTAATCACACAACATTTTGTAAGGCCATGACACCGCCCCTCCCAAATATCATGTCTAATTCCCTGAAGTGAAAGTATTTTCTTTGGAATAGGTACTCTTCCATCCACATGTGTTCCTTTATGCACAAACACCGTGTTTGCCCAGTTCTTTGTTTAAGTGTGTCTAGATTTTGTGTCTCACTTGGGGACATTTCTTTCAATTGCATTGTTTTTCTAGACACTTGAATAAATTATTCCAGGGAATAGCTATAAACAGGAAAATGTTAGGAGGCTAACTCTGTTGGTTTATCTGATTAAAGGCCAATCAAATTGCTAGTCAGCAGAGGACAGAGGATCATTGACAGGTGAAGCAAGCAGTCAAATTAGTGAAGAATAGAAAACACCAAGTTTTTGCACAGAAAGGAATGGTTAAGCCATTGTTCCTAGTGTGAAACCCACCAAAGAAACTCTGAAAGAAAAACTAAGGCAGTTCCCTTTAAAGGGGTATAGGATTAATGGTGAGATGCAGGGGAAAGACATGGAGCACCTTGAGAGAAAGACATTGAGATGGAGCACCTGAGACATTTAGCATCATACAATAACTACTGGATGTTTAAGAGAGGGAAGGCAGGATGATAAGGGAGGAATCAGGGAGGAACAAACATAGGAAAAAGGGTTCAGTTGCATGCAAGCAGGCAGCTCTTCAGTTCATTTTTCAGAGCACTATGCTTGATGGCTACAGTCTCTTCTATTTTCTTGTTAAATCCTACTTTTAACTCAGTGTTGGGTGAGTGTGCCCGACATTCAGAACCAGTGCAGATGCAGACTGCCAGGGACCTTGAATTGGGGCAGGTCAGTGATGGGACACAAGCATTAGTGCCCCCATCTAACAAAGAGAATGCTTGGGATGGGTGCATGGGCTGGGACCTGCTCACTTGCAGACAGTCACAATATGTGCATGTGTGCGAACAACTAGTGAACTTCAGGTTAGAGTAGCAGGTGAGTAGGAAAGAGAAGAGATATGAAAGTGGTTTTCCCTTCCATGAGGCTGGGGATCAGGCTCAGGAATGGCTGGAGGTGAGATCTGGGATAAAATGAGCAACCTTGGTTCTAGTGCAGAAAGGGGGATCTCCTGGGTCTCACAGTCTGCCATATTCAGATACTTCAGAATCTACGGTAGTAACCCTTTTTAGTGATCTTCATTGGCCGCCACTGGTGAATAGCATATCTAACTGCCCAGCCATGCTGGCTGCAGTGGTTGGATGCTGCAACTTGCTACTACTTTCCTGTTGCAAAGCAATGACAGGCTTAAGAAGACTGTCCAGACTGCCATGCTATCAGTGCTATATATCTTGTCCCCCAGTCCTGTGACAATTCTTTTGATTCCACAGCACATGTGTTGAGTTAAGAGACTTAAGCACAGGGCAGTCAAGAAACTACCTTATTATTGTTATGGAATTAGCTGAAAGTCTTTACTGAAATACTGAGAAAGAGCAGATTCATTGGCTTGAGAAAACAGTCAAAACAGAAAGGCAAGTCTAACACTTTCTCTTTTATTAACTGACTCCAAGTTCTAGTAAACCTCTTCAGCTTTTCTTCTATGAAAAATAATATTTTTCAAGTAGCAACATAATCTCAGCTTCAGAAGTACAGTTAATCAAGACGAGATTTATTTTCTTAATTCAAAGTGAGTTAAAGCTGCATCTAACCAAAAGCTCCCAAGACATAAAATAAAGGTATACATTTTTATAAAACTGCTGAGCAGAGGACAATGTACAAATACATTCATATATCAACACACACACATGCAGGTCAGAAAAGCTAAGGCCCAGTCAGAACTGAGTCTGGCCAGGGATGTGAAAGATAACAGGAAAGGCTTCCATAGATATGTCATAAACAAGGCAGACTAGTGATAAAGTGGGCCCTTTTTGGGATCTTTCAGGAGAACTGGCTACCCTGAATTTGGAGAAGGCTGTGGTTCGCAATGACTTCTTTGTCTCAGTCTTCACTGGAAAATGCTCCGACCACACTACCCAAGTCTTGGAAGAGAGATGCAAGGACTGTGAGAATGAGGATCTTAGGCCTGCCATAGGGGAGGATCAGGTTCGAGACCATTTTAAGAAGCTGAACGTGCACAAATCCATGGGACCGGATGAAATCCATCCGCGGGTCCTGAAGGAGCTGGCAAATGAAGTTGCTAAGCTGCTGTCCATCATATTTGAAAAATCATGGCAGTCAGGTGAAGTTCCCAATGACTGGAAAAAGGGTCCTTTCCAACCCTAACTTTTCTATACTTCTATGATTCTATAAATATATATATATATTACATCTTCTTAATACACTAACCGTAAGATTTTCACTTCAATCAATTCACCACTTCCATTGCCATTAAAGAAGTTTGGGACAACAAAGGAAATTTGTTGAGCAACCAGAAGGCCAACTATTTTTGACAGTGATAGTCCAAAGGGAAGAAAACAAGCTTCAGAGATGATCTTCCATCCTTGAAAATCGTCTTTTCCAATTTGATTAGGAAGCCATTAGTGTGAGTGCCTCTGTCGATTTTAATCATTATTGTGTCCTGCAGAAAGACTGCTGAACGTGGAAGAATCCAGGATTTAAAGTAATTTATAATGCTCTAAAGAACCATTGCACATCTGACTATCCAACAGTCTAATTCCCATTAAGTATTAATGGGCCTGGTCAGTCATATCTAATAAAAGAAAAACTGTCTATTGCCTTGCATTATATGATACTCTTACAGCACATATAGCAGAAGAGTTATCATCCTACTAAGTTCTCTGCCTTCATTTCGATCCATATAAAATGGAGGCCAAGCTGAGAAAAGTATTTCTCTAACAGTGAGACTCTGACAGACTCATTAATGTGACTCATAAGTAGCACTGCTTCTGGGCATGTCTGTAAGTGCAATCAGCTTGTTTGCATGCTCTATCCATCTCAGCGGAGGGACATCAAAGGCTAAGCACAACTGCAAGACTGAAGGTGAGACTGGAAACTCTGCTCTTCTCAAGCAGGGAAGAAAAGGCAAAGTGTACAGCAGCAGGAGGAAGCAGGAAGGATTAACTAGATATTCAGAGAGTAATTCCTTATAGGAAAAGTGCTTCTCATGGCTTGTCCCTCAAACGATCTTTCCCTTTCTCTAATACGTGTTTCATAGTCTGAAGAAATATATCCCTGCCCATTGCTGCTCTTCTGTGTGAGGACAAGAGGGAAACTCAAGGGTTTGTGCCAATGGAATGGCCATCCACTGCAGGTGCCGTGTGTGCAGCACACTTTGAGCCCTTTTGTTGGCCAAGGAGACAAAAGCAAGCAGTACAAGACATAAGATTATTCTCTGTATTCAGTGATGAGCAGGTGCTAGCAATGTTTCTACTCATCTGTGTTACCAACTGGCAGACCTTTTCATAGATCAGGACCTCATTGCACTAAACCACTGTACAGTCATAGAACAAAAAGGCAGTCTCTTTCCTCAAGAGACTGCAACAGCAAAAGATGGATTAAGACAGAGTAAGTCTACAAGTCCCACTAGCAAAACAAGTATGATATTAGTTAATGCAAGAAACTATGCTCAGCAATCTTATGTTGTCCTGATGACTGGACTGGAATCCTCCCTCTACATCCAAACTATCAAACTCCAAGCTGGACTGTCAGCAGTTTGAGTACATCAGTGATCATCAGGGACTGACATAAACATTAAAATTCTTCATTATAATGAATTTCCTGTATTATTAAGGAAGATCAGCAAAGAAAAATTGGTGCAGTATTAATGAATATATTCATACATTTATTAAGTCTTATATATTCATATGTTATTAGTCAATGTAATAAGTCTGCAACCTAATCTATTCCAAAAATAATCACAGCAAAATAACCATAATGAAAAACACCCAAGCTGACACACGTCAGGACAAAGTATGTGTTAGTAAAATAACTACCACTGATTGTGAATCATATAACAAGAACAGAAATGAAACTTTTTGTTAACTTTAAAAGATGTTATGCCTACTTCAGATTCTAATCCAGACAATATTAAGCTTGTGGTTTAATGAATTTAGCCAACAAACAGACACACTAACAGGCAGAATTTCACAGAAGCAATGCAGTTTAATTATTTGTTTGCTTTCCACACTCTGCTGTACATCTCTGGAAGAAAGAAGACAGAAAGAAAAAGACAGTTCCATATGCCACCTCACTACTCAAGTACTTCTTACTATGTCTTCTAGGAAGACCTGTATTTCTTCTCCACCCAAAGCCTGATCTTGCTCATTATTGTTTCTGAAAAAAGCCAAGAGGGATAGGTAACCTGGACTAGACTGAGAGGTAAGTATCCAATAAGCAAATGATTTTTCTATCTCCCTGCTAATGGGAGAACCAAATTTCATTTGTTAAGGAAACAATTTCCTTGAAGCTAGATTAGCCCTTTATTTTTCAATATAAAGAAAGAAAACACATTTCTTGTAATGTTTCCTTTTCTGCAGCAGTGGTCCCCAGCCAGTTAGCAGCTCACCACTTAAATATATGTCCCTTGGAAGCTGCTTGGTGATCTAGTGCCTTCTAAGAAAGGCAAAGTGTCATGCTTATCATCAGAGTTGTCCAAAGGGCACTCTGTTGTCACTCTGCCTGCTTGTGGGCCAGCACAGTTTTGAAGCTGCTGAAAGCTAACATAAGAGTGGAAGGAGTAACGGTGCCTGTGGTTAAGACATATCCGGTCTCCACATCCAGATTACTCATGCCAGCTTCTCTCTTCCACCCACCTTCTGGGGATGCCCACACAACAGAAGCCTGAGGAGGTGTTGTAGTTCTCAGAGCCACAGCCTGCTCTGCATGGTAACCTGTACAGAAACAGTTTGCCAGAAAAGACCAAAGGTCAAACTGCCAAAGATCAGCAACCTGATCTTTACATGATCATTGCAGACATCTTGGTGCAGCTGCAATACAATCTGTACTGTTCTTAGAAGAAAGCTGTGATCCCAAGTACCTGGTAGTTGAGCAGAAAATGGAAAGCATCACAATATCTCCTTTACTCTCACCAAGTCTACCTGAACTTGCACTCGACTGTCCTCAGGGAGAAACTGGAGCAGGACTAGTTAGTACCAATAACTCAGCAGCACTCTGGCTCTGACAGCTTCTCAGAATTCTCATGTCAAACAGACCACTAAGCCTCACTTTGCACCCAGGTTCATTTTTCAGCTCATTCCCCATGACTTTAAAAAGCTGCACAGTGAACTCATAATGAAATCATACCTTTTATGTCGATATGGCTAAAAGGCAATCAGGACTGTACTGAGATTGTTGCATATGGAAAACCATATCTGTTACTCTGCAGAGACTAGAATGTCAGAAGCTGTCAGCTATTTTAGGTATCAGGAAAGGAGTGAATATTGAGTTCACAATGACACTTGGTACACAAACACAATGCTTAGATAGTACTGCTAAAATTTAGCAATGCTGTGAGAATTCATTTTAATATGGAGACAATAATAATTTTACATGCACCTTAATAAAGCAGAAGTTTGTAAAATAATAATTAATTGTATAGTACTTGTTCCATGCACCGTGTCTCCCTTTAGTATGTTAAATAAAAATAATTTAAAAAACCTACTTGCATTTCTGAGTCAACTATAACTCTGAGTTGTCACTTTTACTGCATAGATTCTGGACCTTTTTCTAATTTAAACTATTTAAAAAGAGAGAAAAACAATTTGAAGTTGTGAAAGCACAATATCGTGCTCTCCTCTCCTTCCCAATTTAGCATAAAAAATATTCTAGATGTTATGATTCATATAGTGAAATACAATATATTTAAGTTCAAATGAAAACTACAGCAGTACCTAACTTCCAGTAGAGCAGAAATAATAATTTGAAATTCATCTTTCTGCAGTTCTTTCCTTGAGCAAGTCTCACAATTTTTCTTGCACCTACAAATCTCTCAGATAGATAGATGATACTTAATAGCCTGCCTTGAGACATGATTTTTAATCCTCAAAGGAAGAGACCAGAAAATCCTCAAATACAAAAAAACCCAGCATCAAAGTTGATTTATAGATTATACCTCTCTTCATAACTCTGATAGAGAAGGAAATACATTTTCAGGATTGTAAGGAATATAAATGACCATAGCTTTATGATGGATTCTAAACTATGCATGAATGGGTGAGATGAAAATGCATTTAGTAACCTAGTGTATTCTTATTCTCACTCAGGCTGACATCTCAGAGGAGGCAGCTTTAGTTATTCTAATTCAAGCCTATAACATCTGTAAAAAGCTGTAGTGTAAATACAGCTTATGAATAAAAAAAAAAAAAAAAAAAAAAAAAGAAAAGAATTAAATTGCAATTCCTGCTTAGAAGGTCAAGTGATTGGCTTCAGTCATATGTCCTAAAAGTTGTCATTTAATTTGATCTATTCAACCTGAGTTAAGCAAATAGGGAAGTGAAACTGCTATGAAAATAGTTTAAAAGACAATTCAAGGCCAGTCATAATTTGGAAAAAAAAAAAAAAAGAAAAGAGACAGTGTGTGTATTAAGAAGCCTGTTTAAAATCTTTGAAAAGTAATTGCTCAGAAAAATAGTTCAATAATCTAGAAACTAAAGAAAATATTTGTCTTGAGCTGTATAACTTTTAGAGTTAACTCTTGAAAACTGAATAGAACATGCTATTCAAAACAATAGTAAAAAGTGTTTTACAAAAGGCTGAAATAAAGCATTTTATCATTCTGAAAATGAGTTATTAGTGCTGATACCCACCTTTGAACAGCCCAACTAACTGTCCTACCAACAGCTTCTTCCTCTTCATTACCCACATGACTCTCCTTGGATTTCAATGCCAAATGAAAAAATAGAGAGCAGTATGGAGGAGACTGAAATCTATCTAGAAGCATGAAACATCTTTCCCACACCCATGGTATGGTCCATACCAAACTGCAGGTACACATTTCACACAGAGCCACTCGCTAATAGCTCCTGAAGCTTAGGTATCAGAACTTTCTGGACATTTCGGAAGAAAGACATTAGAGCACACAGCCTGGTCATCTAGAATGGCAAAGAGACCCATGAGCACTGCAAATTCACACAAAGAAATTCACACCTGCTATTGACACAGAGAAATTCATACCTGCTAGTTCTTCACACATGCAGCAATACTTGGTCTACTTACCCATGTTCTGTCAGTTCTAGCCAATGACAATATTCATCTACTATTTTTAGGTAAAATAGTAATGATTAACATATTCATAAGGCAAACTTTAAGTTAATCTGAGTTTTCTAGGCTGCGAACAATTTGCATTCATTCTTAGCTTGAAAAGTAAAAGTAATGATGTAGATAATTTCCTCCTATTAATGAATAGCAGAGGATATTTTTTCATACTGTTGAGCGTTTCTGCAGCATTTAGAATTACCACTTCAGGGTCACTTGGTGTTATCTGACACAGAGAAAAAAATCCACACATAATGTATCAGAATGTTTCTTCAGGAACACACAAAAGAAACAGAAGCAGTCGCAGCCAGTTGTACTCCAGCTCTAGCCTTACTCTGTGTGTTAGAGAGGTAATTACTCTGGAGAGGGAAAGAACTGATGCCGTTGTGTGAGCCTAGTCAGAAAAAGGGATTAAAGTAAACATCTGCTGGATATTATACAGCTTTGCCAATGCATCACCATATAAAATCATCCTACTGTTACCAAGAAAACCTCCTTCTTTGTATGAGGAGTTCACGGGTGAAAACCAGGCTGCTGAGGCTGAACACAAGGAAAAAGATTGATAGCTCAAGGGAAATATTTTAAAGAAGCCAAAGTGCTTTGTGTTTGAAAATACATGCCATGTCTAGTAATTTTTTTCTGCAGTTAGAAACTTTTGTGGTTACAAAGCACCTTGCTACCCTAACAATCAGAACTGGCTTTATTCATGCATTTTATTATTATTTTCAATGATAAACTTGACTGAGTGCATTAGGAAATTGCTTGAACATATAAAACCTGTCCTATCTTCTCATTAACTAGCACCGGCAAGTCTTTAAACATACAGAGGTTTAGGATGCACTTGAAGGTCCAAGTTGAATCATCCCTTTAATAACATTATACTAGCATAACTGAACTTTTTATTACTATGCAATATAGTTGATCTTCAGGTAGTGAGAAGAGTCTGAGACTGCCAAATTGATTCCTACAGGAACTGTAAAATCAAAGTAGTGAGTAAAGGTTTATGGTATTGCCCAGCATATATATATGGGGAGAGCACCAAGTACACTGAAAAGTGCCTACTTACCAAAGCAAGACATTCTTTGCATACTCTGAGGGTATATGAGAAATATGATGATGAAAATGTGAGGAGTGTGTGAGAAACCAGTAAGCACACTACTTAATGCACCAGCAAACACAACATAATGTGAAGTATTGTGTGGATGAGCAGAATAAGAATTTAGATAAAGTATCTGTAACAGGGTAATAAGAAATGTTTTCATAGAGATTTATTGATAATACAACCTGCATTGTAATGTAGTGCTATTGCTAATAGCATTACTTTGAAAAGGATCTTTGGTTCCCTTTCACATTATAATGTTAAAAATCCTAAAAGGCAGGTATTGACTAACTATTCCTTCAATGTAACTGTAAGTTCTTTCCCATAAAATGGTGCTTATAATGTATTTTTTAAAAATCTTATTTTTTTTAATAATTACTCGCATACATATGTAAATGTATAAACATTCACATGCATATATTGATAGCATTGGATTGCCTAATAGATTGCAAATTACATAACTTCTGATAGATATGCAGATATACATGCAGGTGCATTTTGTAATAAAATTTTTACTGTGGTACCTTAAAAATGTGTTCAAATAAAGTCTGATTAAAATTCTAAATGAAAATGATAAGACACTTTTATCTTAGTCAAAATAATAAATCAGACTTGTGTAAATCATAGGGATTTTATTTCAAATGATATGGGTTACAGTTTCATCCACAAAAATCTGGGAAAAAAAAATTGGAAATATATTGGGTTTTTTTTCCACGAAATGTATTTAACAAAATAATTTCTTATCTATAGTAGGAAGCAGTGCAATACATAATAAGAAAAGTATCACTCCTAGATTAAAAACTAGGTCTTTGACTATTTAGAAGAATTTTATAATTCTGACAGATAACTGATAATACTGACTCAGGTTATAGTTTACCATTACCTACCGACAGTAGGTTGATCCTTTCATACTAAGCACCTTGTGACAATTTAGATGATTCTCTCAGCTCTGTCTCTTAGTCCATGTTTTGTCCCCAAAGCTCCTTCTCTAGACATCTTTCAGGGACCCACACCACATTTTCTCAAGCTTTTCACAGCCTCAGGCATCTCACACTGATTTGCCTGCATGAAGACCCTCTGCTAAATTCATCCAATTTCCTGAGTAATCTTGCATTAGCATATGTTTTGAGAGAAAACATTTGCTTTAATTGCTTTTACTTTGCTCCCTGGCTTCAAATACATCTGGAGTTGGAGAGTGGAAGCAGCTTTTAGTGAAGGTCTCCAGGCAGGCCTAGGACAGGTTTGCAATTTGGAAGGAAATATGGTTTTATAGGTAATCTTTGGGTTTCCCCAGAAGCTTCTGTAGGAAGATTTATAATGCTTAACCTTACCTATATCATTATCCTCTGCAGCTATGCTTTTAACTTTCTACTGAATAATCATTTCAGAGTGCAGCAGCATGGCATGGAACATATGTGTAGCAAAAAATAGTCTCCAGAGAAAACATAAAAATAGCAAGAGATCTGGATCCATCAGTCAGGTCATGCACTGCTCAAGTAAGGCGTCATAGCTTGGCCCAACTGCACTTCCCCTGAAAGCTCCTAAAGTACTTTCTGCATTTAAAAACAATATTAGTAAAATTTGTTTTGCAGTTGGTAAAAAAACGCAGCTAGCATTTGCATTTCACTGCAGTGCTGAGCAGCAATCAAACACAAAAAGGCAAGAGCACTGTACTCCAGTTACAACTTTTGTGCAAAATTAATTGAGCAGAGTATACTCATAATTGCTGCTGGACAAAGAACATCAGAGACCTACAGCCTTTCGTTTTTAAGTGTCTTGGGATCCTTTCAAGTTCAGATGCATGCCTTGGGGGAGACAGACTGCAAAAGATGCCATCCTGCCTGTGGTGGGGAAGCTGCCCACTTGCCCAGCCTGTGGGGCCCTAGATCTGGACCTTAACTCCTGCTCCCTGCAGGGAGCAAGGGGTGACCCTGCTGTGGTCCTTCTCAGTGCTGTCATCTCACTGCTTGGTTTTGCATCAGGAGAGAACTTTTAAAGTGTGTCATTCCTACCTACTGCAGGTTGGTTCTCAGTGGTCAGGGATGGCAGAGCCCACTGCTAATGCTCCTTTTGGATGAAACTAAGCCAGAAATTGTACCCTGAAAGCAAACCTAATGTGGTCCAACTGGTAATGTGGTTTCAGTCAATGAGAAAAGAGCAGAATGACTCTGAGGTAAATTCCTCACACTGAAAGAAAACGCCCTAGATCCTCAGCACTCTTTGGTTGTATAAAACCAGTCAGTGTTACTGTGTTACACAGTTTGCTGATGCGGATAGAGAAGTGTGGCAATACAAGGGTAAGATGGACCTTCGTATGAAAGGTATTGAAAATTAGTCCTTTATTATTATTATTTTTAACAGAAAAGGAAGTAATGCAAGTTGAATATGTGTTTTATTTCACTGAAGATGGCAGTGGATGAGACCTGTTAAGAATTTGGTGTTTTATAGGTCCTTGCATTCTCTTGGGATCCTGACTGTGTTTAATTTTCTACACCCTACTCCTAAAGATATTATTTCTTACTCGTGGCTAACTGCAGACTAGCTCCATATAAACTTGGTTCTATACCTCCTGGGTAGCTCGGGAACATTGATCTCCAAAGCACAGTTATGGAGTAGGATGATATCAGCAGCAACATACTAAATTATGTCACTCTGGGAAAAAATATGGGAACACTTGTGGAAACACTCTGTGTTCCCTAGAAGTTTTTGTTCATGTAATACAAATGACATCTTCATTTACTTTGTGAGGTCAGACAAAGCCATGGCACAATATGGCCCAGCTGTTGATGTAGTGAATAACTATCAGTTATTTATCTGGCATGATTATGTTGGCTCTTCAGAGTCCTGACAGAAAGAAAATGTCAAAGGCATCTTTAATCCAGAGTTGAGCATTATCAAAAACTGGTGTTCAATATATTTATGCCAGGCTAAAAAAGAAAGGTGGCATAGGTAATATGACTGCATCTGCTATACCTAAGCACTGTCAGGCAATATAAGGAAGAGCAGTTAAGACCGGACTGCATCTGCCTGAAAAAAAAAAAAAGAAAATCACTGAAGTTTAGTCCAGGCATTCGAAAGCCCATCCTTTCCCTGTTGACTTCAGGCCAGAATGAGTTTAAGAGCTGTCTTAATTGATCTCACTTGCACTTCTTGTAATCAGGGAAATAGAATCCTGCGCAAAGTGAGCAGTAAATACTTTCTGTGGTGTGTGGAGAGCTCTCTCCTCCTCTCTACCCTCTCAAATAGCTTTTGAAACAGAATTAACTTGGCTCCTACTTTTCTGTGCATCTCCAAGAAAAGATACTACATGCTGGCAGGGGGGGTCAACTTGCTGAAGACCGCGGGGACTGCCACAAAACTGCAAGTTAGAGAGAAAAAGTGGAGAAGCTAGTGCCAATGTGAGGAAGACCGAACCTACAATATGCACACCTCTCCAGTGCCACTCATTTCAGGAGTGACATATCATATCATATCATACAATAATTCATGTATTATATTATATTATAGAAATACATAGTTATATAATTATAATAGAATCATAGAATGGTTATGATATAAAACAATCATTATACAATAATAAAATATATCACTATGTTATATAAAATATATGTTATGCAATTGTGCAATAATACATTGTTTCATATATGTAAATGAATTTGCTAAAACTATTGGTTTAGTTGTGTCTACACTGATTTTTACTTTAAATTGAGTAGTTGGAGATTTTGAGTACATTTTCATCCACAGAGTCTGGTGGCTTTTGCCCCAAATATCTCTTTGTTCCCAGCAATCATATTGAGGACAGAAGTTATATGTTGCCGTCTTAAGTGTTTTTCTCCTTATCTTTCTCCTGCTTTCAAACCCTTTCAAGAGTCTGCCAAATGACTACAATCACCTGCTTCAGGCAGATAGACAGTAGCATGAGACAGCGTGTAACCCGTATGTTAGGTGAAGAAGAAAAGTCATCTTCCATAATCATGGTCAATCTTGAGCCACTTGATACAGGAACATGATATAGCTCTATTATTGACTTGAGTATTTAACCCTTGACTTCCACAGCTTTTCAAGCACGCCTGAAAATAACATATTTCATTTTACAGTAAAAGTTTCATCATCAAAATAAGGGAGTGAAGAAATGGTTTAGTCTGAAGACATTTTTTTTCCCCCTCAGTGCTGTGGTCTGGCTGACGAACTGGAAAGCTAATCAATACAATCTGCAGCAGTGGTTAGGTGTATAATGGATACAACAGATACTGCTGTGCTCCTGAAGAAGTCATGATTTAAAAGCAAATGTTATAGAGAAAGGAAATTCAGTGTTCCAGGATGCATTTCACAAATAAGACATTAACTTCTAATCAAGAGAGACCACAATCTTAAACCTACCCAAGTAAAGAAAACACCCTCTTTGGGGAAAGGAATATCAGAATTTCATTACACAAGTAGTCATCAAACTAAAACTGAGTCTAAAACTAATGTTAAATCATTACAAGAGAGCCTGTAATGCAACATCAAACACAGGTTGTAAAGACATATTCCATAATGTGTCTGTCTAATTTCCATTTAATTTTCAAGATTCAAATTCAAAATGTAAATTTACTTACTGTTGTGTGAACTTAGCAAAGGCAAGCATTAAAAAACTTTTGTTGTTGTTTCAAAAGATGAGTTGAAAGACAAATTAGAGGAAGAAAAATTTAGAACATCCTTGCACATACGAGCGCACTGTCACTCGCATGCTGTCTCTCAAAATATGCATTACAGTGTGTGTATATGTATGAAGGAAGTAATATCTACATACTTAAACACAAATATATTTTCTAAGTTAACAATTTTTAAAATTAAAGATTAAAATATAATGTTTCAATTTAATAATTATTTCTTACCTCTTAATTGCCACTTGAAACACATAAACTGAATGTGCAGAAAAGTGTAATTATAAATTATTTTAAACCACTAAACTTCGCATCTACCAGTATATGTCTGTATCATAAGAAAAATAAGAAATTAATTCCAGCGAAATCACTTCCCTGTTCTAAAGTGCTGAAGAAAATGGGAAAAAACGCGTGATGAAAGACTGCGTAACAAATGTATAAGTCCAATCCATTACTGTTGTATATCTCCTCTTTACTAAGTTTTCACTATGTTACATGAAAACAGATGATTATTTTTCTGTAAAAATATACGTAGTACAGTATTTTTTCCTGTAACCTGAGAATCTCACCCTGCACAAAAACTCTCTGAAATGTCTTGTGTCTAATCTTTATTTTAATTGAAACAGGCTGGTAAAGTAATACACATACAAGCTGCTAATGTGTGTGTAGTTTATCTTCGTTTAATGAAATGTCAGGTTTAGGACAGGAGAAACGTGATATTTCTTAAGCTGTGAGGAATTTCAGTGTAATGAGATCAGGTTTCCAACATTGCCACAATTGTTTGAACTTTCTGAAGCAGTAAGAAGGGCTGTAGATGAGGTGAAACACTTTACTTCCTTTTGTTTCCCTTTAGTTCTAAAAGCCAGTTCTGAAAGACATGCAGTCACTGATTGGTATGTAATTTGCAGCAAGGGCACTGGGAGCTGAATCACAAATCAACATTAGTGGATGCTCCTAAATACACCTTGATCTCAAAAGAATTGAAAAACATCTTTTTACTGTATAGTTCTTAACTGCAAAAAGAATAATATCCTCTGCCCATTATAGTTCCTTTTCCCTTTTTTTTCCCCCTTAGAATATGTCAAAAATGTCATTGTATGGCCTTGCATGTGGCACACTATGCTGCTGAATGACAGGCTTGAGAAACAGTTTGCTACGCAGCTACCTACCTTTTACTTGAGAGGAAGAGAAACTGAAAGACTAACAGGTGATTATTTCTTGATATATTGGAAAGAGGCTTCTTATTTTGAATCTCCTTGCTATCATATTGACTTTAAATCTTTTTTTGTACATGAAACAGAGAATCAATCCCAGAAGACATCCTGGAGTCTTCTTCTCCATTACTATTTAATCTGAACTGGTGAAAAATCAGGCTGTCCCTTGAGATCTGCAGCAAATTCAGTCTGAACTGTGTGCTAGCAAAAAATATTGTCATTGAGCAGGAATAGAATAAGAACAGGTTCTGCATTCTTCTCAGAATGACTTCAAGGTCCTTTCCTGAGCTTTCTTTGAAAATACCAGATCTGGAAGACAAGAAAGGTGACAGAAAAAATGTTGGCTATACATAATACTTGTTTGTATATAAAAATCACAATTTTTACTCAAGAAACAAAGTTTATGATTGTTGTTTGTGACCTAAAATGCAGGAAGTCTTACCTTATAATGCTGCAGCAGATTTCTGAATATTTTAATATGGTTTACTGATTAAAAAAAAAAAAAGTTGTTGATTTCTATTTTTATATATTTTCGGATATTCTGGGGAAAAATCCAATTGCCCAGCTCTTTAGTTGAACCATAGGTCAAATTATATCAGTCTTTTCTGTTTGAATTGTTCCTGAACAAGAATATATGGATGGTTGAATCGTTACATGAATTGAAAAGTGAGCAAACATATACAATAAAAAAAAAAAGACATGTTGTTGTATGACAAGAGTTACCACTGTATTCAAATGTGGCAATCCAAAGGTCTATCTTTTAGATTAGTTTAAGAAAATTACATCTGCCCCCCAACCTTCATTTTGGCTCTTTTGCTGAAACTGCTGAAAAACAGAGCTTTCTTCCCAGAGGATGAAATTTAAGTCCCCTGGGAGTTAATGGGCCTTGTCTTGTTAATTGCATGGCTTTTTGGGTTCCATTTGCAGAGCACAATTGCTGGTCTTTTGACCTCAGTATTGTGAAGTACCAAAAACGTATCTACCTAAAGTATTTTCTCACCTCTGAAAGAGAAGAAAAAAAAAAAAAAAAAAGGGCAAAAATGCGTTTGAAATAAGTTAGGAGCATGAAATAAAATGCTATAAATGCAATAAATCTTTAATATCACAAAGTTGTTATGATTCAAAGAAAAGCTACGGGAGAAGGACTATAGAGCTTTCATTGGATGATGACAGAAATAAATCTCCTGCTCTAATTTACCAGGTAAAAAGGGACTGAAGTTTCCCTTATGAAAAGACAATGAGATCCATATATGAAGGAAAAAGAAAAGGAAAAAGAAACACTCCAGAAGTTCTAACCTTAGCATATTCAGAGAAACTCACAGACTTCAGTAGGGGAAACAGAGAAGTCAGTAGACACCAGAGAAGAATATTATTGTTCTTTAGACAGACAAAGCCTTTGATATATACTGATAAGTGCATGTTCACACTTTAAACAAAAAAATAAACCAGTATGTTATATTGTGCACTTATTCTAATAGCATATTTTAAAAGTGGAGGAAGATGTAGAACACTGCTATGGAGACATCAATGTTAAAGACTAGCCACATGGCATTTTTTACTCTTCCTCCGTTTGATATCTCTTCTTTTATATCCCATTTTCATGGCTGAGACAAGTACTTTGGCTAAATATGGAACAAGCATCTCCTGAGGTTTATAAACCAGAATTGTTTGTTTGAGTCTTTCTTATAAAATCTGTCAGGAATCTAATGTGCAACCTGCTTGCTATCATCTGAGGCTAGGTAGGCATATATCATGTGGTAATGAAAGCAGTTAGTCCACTGGAACACTCTGTAGATTCTGGTGGCATTACAAAAAGCAGCAGTCTGAGCATCTGGAAATGTGTCACCCACACTTTTCCCCCGTAGGAGAGATCTATCAGTATGTGGTGGCCTTGTCCAGTGATCAGCACCCAAAACATGGCAAAGCAGGGTAACTGCAAAGTTTTGAACTGCTGATTAACGTCTTACAATAACTAAATAGTTGTTAATAATGCCATTGCCCTGTAATTAATGTCATGAGATTTATGTCATATTGCCTACTCTTGTATTCATGTAATTATATTCAAGCACTTTTAGACAACTTACTAATTTCCTAATCAAAACACTGAAAATAGAATTCTACTTATTTTTTTCATGCATTAAACTTCTTGTGGGGATGTTAGTTTTGTCTAGAGCCACTCTGCAGTGCCACATGTTGTATGTCCCTTGAGCTTCTTGTGTGTTTTTTAAGCATCTCGGTGTTCCAGATAATGGGACTGAGAGCAGTTTCCTGTGCACTGGTTGCAGATTGAGGAAATTAAAGGAGCAACAGTTAGAAAGGTGCATTTCTGATTTAATTTGCTCTCTGGAATGACAGAGCTATTCAATCAATTTCTGAGCATTACTGAATATTTTGGAAGACTGCCAACCAGAGAAGTATAACTAATATTTTTTAGCTGGATTTGAAACAAACAGAACAGAACAGGGAAGCAATTGGCACTGTTTTAATATAAAAGAATTGAAGATTTGCAAAACAAGTTGACTTCAATAGATGTTGACTTTAATTAAAGATGAAGTAATTATTTAAAAAATTTTTTCTTTGCAAGGCATCTGAAGAGGTGGACAAAGACAGAAGGGGATGAATCATTTTTCTGTAAAACAGGAATGAATAAAATTATGAAGAAAATAAAAGAATAATTTTTACAAGTGGAGAGTAGATAGCTAGGTATAAGGAAATGCAAGTTTAAAAGAGTGTTTAAATAGTAGATTAAATAGTAGAAGAGATGGTTGTTAATGAGGATGAAATGACTTTCTTTGTTCTCTAACATCCATAAATCCACTTCATACATCTGCTAGAAGGAGTTTGAATTATTATGTATTAGACATTTGCTTTCTGTTACTTATTACCTTCCTTTATGTCTTCTACAGAAGAATAATAGTAATGAAACTGGAGAACCATATTAGTGGGTTGCTGATTGTCTCAAAAGCAGGAATGCTGCAGTATGCTCTCCTGTTTCATATTATTCTGAAGTTTGAACAACAGGCAACCTGCTTGTTGGAGTTTTATCTAATATCAGATAACATCAGCCATGGGCTGAAATAAAAAGTTGTCAGTTTTTCCCTGAACAAATACTCACAAAAAAAAAAAAAAAAAAAAAAAAAATTCTTTTAAATTCATAAATACTGAGCAGACACCAAAAATCACAACGCTCATTTCAACCTTTGATAAAGTTATTATGACTTGACTCAATTTCAATTAAAAGGAAGATAAGCAGCACTATATTTGGCATTCTGAAAGAGTTAAATCATAAACTAAGAAAATTAAACAATGCATTGCACTGTGCCAGAAAGTGCAGAGCTTTGAACGATGGAAACCTGAAATGTCCATGAGTTGTAGACTTAAGGCTATCAAGAATCTTTATGTCAAGGAAGGAGAAGGAAAAAGAAGAAAGGACACTTGGTCTAATCACTCTAATAAAAATAGCAGAAATAAGCTTCAAGCTTATGAACAAGAAAAACAGCAATTTTCAAGCTGTATCTTAGCTATCAAGAAATGTAGGGCTAAAGGAAGAATTGCCAGAAGCCAAGCTGCGAGCTGAGACCTTACAAAGAAACTTAAGAAACAGTGAAAGAAACAAAATAGACAATTTAAAGTGGGGCTTCTAAGCAAAGAACCAGCAGGGGTAATCTAAGTCTCAAAAATAAAAAAAATAATACTCTCAGTTTTCACTATGAACACTTTGAAGACATAAAGGCAGGATGCATAATGAGAACAGAGGTGTTGAAATGACCATGCTAGAAAGAAAAGAAAAACTCAAGTTCTTTGACAGAAACCTGAAGGAGACAGAAAAATAAATGTTAAGTCCGGTAATAAAGATCTTGACTAACTGTTAAGTCTGAGGTTACTGAATATAAAAGGACAAAGCATTTACAGCAAGAAAAAAATGGAACAAAGGTGACTGAGGAATTATCACACCTGGTAATTTAATATCTAAAGTATGTACATTTAAAAAAAAAAAAAAAAAAAAAAAGGAAAAAATATGAACTCAGGTGTAAAAGTGAAATGGGGAAAAAATGTGGCAGTTTTCAGAAGAGAAATTACCTTAGCTGACTTGATACTTTAATAAGCTTTATAGACAATAGAAATGTAGCAATTCCTCCATCTCTGGGGTTTCAGCATATTTGAGCTGTGAAAATTTGTGAAATATTCGTCCAATTGAAGAAGATGCAAGTGATGAATTAAAAAGCAGACAAGAAATTGTTACAGGAAAGGACTGTAAGATGTAACTGGGACTGAAGGGGAAATACCAGATTTGAACTATTAGTAAAGATTTGTTTCACATTTTGTTTAATATTTTTGCATTTAGTCTATCTAAGGAAAGAGAAGGTGGTCCATGATTGCTTCATAAAAATGTGTCTTAGAAAAAATACCAATAAGACAGAAATGCTATTTAAAACAAAGAAAAATATCTGCATATTTGAAAGAGATATAAAATGCTTATAATTGCTATGTATGGAAATCATAAGGTTTCTAGAGCTTTGAATGTTAAACAGGTTTCCAGTCCCCACCACTGGAGGTTTAAACCCAAACCAGACCCCTAATTATTTATAATACTGTCCTCTCTAAGTTTATGAAAGTCTTTTTGTGCAGTATCTGTGATAGCAGATGGTGAGTTCTGCTTACCTAGGAGGTCCCGTACAGTCCTAAGTTCCTTAGTGCATTAATATAACACTTACCACTCTAAAAGAAAAAATCTACTGTACATTACTACCTACTCTGATCTGACCTCTGGCTTTCCAGCACTGGACTGCTAAGTCTAAAGGAATTTGCCTTGCATGTAACATAGGACAACGTAGCATTCATCTGTAACTGAGTTGCCTTTCAACACAAAGTGTTGGGACTACCATACATTGTAACAGCACATACTGTCATTCAGTTCACACACTACAGTTAGAGAAGCAAATGTGGTTTTTTTCAAAATTTTACAGAATATACAGCTTTTGTGAATTTGAATGATGAAGATGAATAGCATTGACAAGTATAAAGTTCGATTGGGCATCAGCATACATAAATCAGAAAACCAAGGACAAAAGTGCAAATCAAAAACCATGTAACTGATGCAGAAAGAACAGAAATGAACAGAAAAACCTGCTGGAAGAAGACAGGGAAGATTTTCTGTTAAAATCCTCTAATTATAAGCCAAGACCAGAAGTGATTGAAGTCATATGTTTTCCAAGAGATATTTTCCAAACTAGTAGCATCTTAAGTTTCATCTCCTGGGTGGAGTGAAGAATGAGCCAAGCCTTTCAAAACATATTACTTTAATGTATTTAGACACGGCACAAAAGAAATTAATTTATGTGATTGGCAGCATCAATAAAAGACATACTCTGATTTTTAAGAGAAATCGTAGAATCATAGAATGGCTAGGGTTGGAAAGGACCTTAAGATCATCTAGTTCCAACCCCCCAAGGCACGGATGCCTTACACTAGACCATGTCACCCACGCTTATGAAAACTGATTGTTGAAAATGCTTCGCCCAAACTCTACAGCCTCCGTGTACAACCTGGCTTTTCTTTTCTGTCTCTCATCCAGGGTGTTTCTAAGAAAATAAACCAGGCTTTGATGCTGAAGCTGGGTGTTCTACAAATCTGTGCAATGATGGTGCTTTCCTGTGTCTATTCACTGATGTCTAGTAAAACATATGCTGATGTTTCTGCCTTGCTCTCACTTCAGGCGCATAAAATGGTCTCTTAATTCTCTTTGGCTAAAAATTTAAACTTGTAACAACTGAACATCTTTGAGACCTCAAACTTCAGCAATATGTGGTAGAAATTATTCAGCAATGTTGTTTACAGGTGGGTGAGGATAGATAAATAGAAATTTAGGAAATAGAAATCTCACATTTTTAAGAAACATGGCTATAAAGAATACATGTAAATTAGTTTAGATGTGCAGTGAGACAAAATCTGAAAGCGCTACAATGTTATCTACATCTGAATGAAGAAGAAAGGGACCTACTTGTTCTCTTTGAGGCGTAATTTATAGTATGTTGTAAAGATATTTTCAAAATTGCAAGATATGTTTTGGATCTGCTTGTGGTATGCTGGGATAAATGTAGGTGATACTAACGAAATGCAGCTTGAGGAAAAAAGAAAAGTGTGAGAATGAAGGAAAAACATTGCTGAAAAATGTTAGCAAGTTGTGTAGAATATTGAGACTTTCTACACATAAAATCCTGCATACCTCAACACTGCTACACACATGTATGGTTAAAAAGAATAGAAAGCAAGTTATCTAAGCACTACAAGTTTTCTGGAAGGCCACATTCTAAAACAGAGAAAAATCATAGTGCTATTGTCTTTCTTCTTTCAGAGCTTTACGCAGATTTTCATTGATGTTATTCAGGTTACGAAAGAAAGATGCTGCAGGGCAACAGGCAGAAACAAGACCTCTCTCAAAAACCTTAACTACGCTTTATTTGGCTTATGAAGTTCTAAGCACCTTGTTCTTTTCATAATGAAAATATTTTTACTAGGAATCCAATGCAATACAAATCAGAGGTGCAACAAGAAGGCAGGCAGGCAGGTAGGCAAGCGGGCAGGCAGGAAGAAAGGAAGGAAGAAAAGAAGGAAGAAAGGAAAGAAGGAAAGAAGGAAGGAAGGAACGAAAAAGGAAGGAAGGACTAGTAAAAGAGTCACTCATTCAGAACTGTTATGGCAACACATGTAGTAGAGCTTGTATGCTCTACTGCCAAAACAAGAAAAACTTGTTTTCATTTCTTCATATTCTTGCATTCTTTGTCTTATTTTTAAAGGCAAACAAGTGCAAAATTCCAAATATCCCATTTTTCAGAATTGCAATTAAACCAATAAAACTTCAAAAGCTCCCCTGATATCAGGACTGCTTTGGAAATGGCTGTGAAGGATATTATATTTTTTTATTTCTTTAAAGTCTCTAACACACAGATTTGTTATTCCTTGTGTCTGCTTTGAAACCTCTTTTAGTGAATGTGAAAAGCAGTGAGCAGAGTTATGCCATAGGTCTGTTTCCATGCAAGCAACAACTGTGGTGTTCATCTGTAACTGAGCCCAAGTTAATTCATTACCAGAGTCTTCAAAATTCTTATCAGGTGTATGCAGAAGATAAGAGAATATGCTTAAGGAAACAAAAGTATAAATGAGGCTTATACCATAATAATAATAAAAAATAACACTACTACAGAAAATAATTTGGATGCCTTCTTTACTACACCTGGCTTTCTCAGAGGCTGTAAAATCTCTTTCTTTCATGAGCAACTATTGACATGGATTTTACACAAAACATTTAAAAGTAAAAGATGGAAATCTCCTACTGTTTCAGATTACAAAAGTCTTATGGAGATATTTGGAAGTAATGGAGAGAACAGAACAATCTTGAAAAGCTTGATACTTAGCAATCACTCTTAAAGAAAACCCCAACCAAATACTGCCTGATCTAGTAAATTTACACTGGAGCAATCATAGAACTGAGGCAGGCTTGTTTTCTTTTAATATATTAAATTTTTTTCTAGGTCATATTTATTCACAGTCTTCATGCTTTTCTACCTCTAGATGTATAAAACGGTGGAAAGAGAGCTGTTAAAAGAATGGTTCTGACTTACCACAGAGACAAATTTTTGACAATTTGTTCTCTACTTCAAATATTTAAAATTCCTCTCTGTTCATTCTTTGTTCATAGAATCGTAGAATAGTTAGGGTTGGAAAGGACCTTAAGATCATCTAGTTTCAACCCCCCTGCCATGGGCAGGGACACTTCACACTAAGCCATGTCACCCAAGGCTCTGTCCAAATTGGCCTTGAACACTGTCAGGGATAGAGCATTCACAACTTCCCTGGACAACCCATTCCACTGCCTCACCACTCTTATAGTAAAGAACTTCCTTCTATTCAATCTAAACTTCCCCTGTTTAAGTTTGAACCCATTACGCTTTGTCCTATCACTACAGTCCCTAATGAAGAATCCCTCCCCAGCATCCTTATAGTTCTTTTCAAACTTCTTATCATGCAGGCACTCTTAAATTTTTCTCAAAAGCTTTTTTGACACTGTTCCAGGTTCTCAAGTCTGCACCTAAATTAAATAAAATAAAGCACATTGCCTCTGCTTTAATACAGAAAGTCTGTGCACCTTGTATTTATAAGGAAAGCAGTTCCCTACTGAAAGTATTCTAGAAGCTGCATAAACATGTGCTTAATTTTTTTTTCTGAAACAAAAAAGCACTTAATTATATAATTCCATTCACCTTTAGTGGGACTTCAGCATACGTTCATTGCTTGTGATTAAGTACTTTTTTCCATCTTGCTGCTTTCTTCTATCAGTGCAGTAAAATTTCATCCACAATCATCAGGTACACCACCACTCTAGTGCATAACAGCACGTGAGATTTGCAGAGCACTCTACATCTAAATTCACTCTGTAGCATGAATGGGTCTTATCCTTTGCATTCCTGTGTTGTGAAATACTTTGCCTTCAGTTGGAGAGCACTTATTAGTGTGCATCAAAACTCCTGCTCTGCTGGCATGCCCTATTTTTTTCTTAAATAAATGTTAAATATAAAGAGAAATATCAAAATCATTCCAAAATGCAGCCACAACAGAGACAAGGTGCACACAATATCAGTAAGGATCATGGGGCACTCCTTGAGCTATACCTGTAATGTGGTTGCATTTGCCTTTTTTGCTCTTAGGTTTTTGGGGTTTTTCCTGTTCAGTTTTTTTCTCTCTATTTCATTTCTATCTTCAATCAGCATTATTTTGTATCCACATAGCTGCAACTCTTTCACACACTGCACACACGTTTAGAATCAATAGACAAAACTTTCTGAAATACTTCAGAACACAGAACTTTTGAAAATATATTGAATTAAATTCACTGAAAAACAGAATCCTTGAATATCTGTTCCAAAGAGATGTATTTTGAACAGCACAAAGCCTACAAAAATTATTTCTCCAAAGGTCACATTCATCTTATTTTCCCAGTAGTTACAGAAAACAGAACACTTTCCATCTCTAACATAACTACAAATGAAAATAAAAATATTCCTAAATTCCTGATGTGGGGCATACAGAGAGCAAAACTGTCCTTAGAGACAAACATAATTGTAATTCATGAAAGATCTCTTAAATTAATACTAGGTAATACTTTGAAGGAGTTATCAAACTTCCTTTACTACTTCAATGGCTGTTTTATAGACCAGACTTCACTGTGTTAGTTTGTCTCTCCAATTTATACCCACGTTTTGAAACCTTGCACTAGATTATCTCCAGAGGTCCTTTCTCAACCTAACAATTCTGTGATTCTTTGAATTTCTAGGTGCATGCATCCTCATAATAGATTTTGGTTTACTTGCTCTATGTTTTGGTTGTATTAGTGTTCTTTAAAATTTCATCTTTATAAAAAGCGTATTCAAAGTGTTCCATGTACTTTCACAAGATTTGTGATCTATAATCATTAGTTAAATTACTATCTTGTCCCTATGCATGCAGGGACACATTTGTAGGCCACATATAAAGAGACAGAGGATATGCATATGGATATATCCTCCGTATGCAGATGGAGGATAAAAAGAGCTTTATGTATTTAGCTCTTCAGGCAGAGCTTATAAGACAAACTGTAGGCAACAGGGGCTCCCTATGGGAGACGCACTAATTCTACACAGAGGACCATCAGATGTTGGCATTATGCAGGGAGCTGTGTGAGATGTGTCTAGAACCTAAGCTTACGTGCTTCCTGCAAAGTCTTAATGTTCTCTCAAGAAAGGTTGACGAAAGCTTTCTAGAGATTCATGAAGGTCTAGGATAAGGTCTGGCTTTTAGTTTTGTGACGTACTCTGAATTTGTAACAACAAAAATTAGATGCTTCTAACAACTTCTCTCATACCAGCTTCAGGAAGTCCACCGTATAAAGAAACAAGTTGGTGAGCTGAAACAGTTTTGCATTGAGTCCCCAGTCTGCCAAAGTCCTTACATGACCTTGGACAAGTCACTTAAATATTTATTCAAATCTTTAGTTTGATATTTCTACATTGGAGTAGTTCCTTGCCTCTCATATGGATAAACATTAAGAATTTCAATGCACTCAGTGATAATGGAAGCCATTAAGTACCGAAATCAGCAATTCTGCATTGATCAATGATCCATCTTTTAAAAAGAATATCTTATAAACATAAGCAGCAAATTTCTTTGCCTTATTTTGGGAATACTTTTGTAATCATGAGACTGAACCTGATAGAAGATAATTGTTCCAAAGTAGGTTTGTCCTTAACTCTTTTCAGATATGGACTAGTTTATTCCCAGAAGTATAACTGGTTTTATACCTTTCAAAATAAACTGCTATAAATACTAGTATAACTGTTTATATTATGTGCAGAGGAATCCAACCCATGTCATGATTCACACTGAGCCGTTTCAGAGCATTCATATGTCTTATTGTTCCCTCTTATTCACCTATTATCCAGATTATTCAAGTATTTTGAGTGATGTGATGTGATATTTTTACCTGCCTTGAATATTTGGTGGCTTCTTTCTGAAATTATTCCACTTGTTTGCTGAGCTGAAGTGACCAGAGCTGGACAGAATTGGTGACCATATTATTTTTCCTTTCTGCAGAAACAAAAGCATTTTACTATATAACTGATGTCTTCAGCCTTATATAAACGCAAAGTCTAAATTCAGCTTTTAAGCCTGTTAAAACCATGCATAGACAGTAAAAAATTCATGTTAAAAATTACATTCATGATGAGCCTTTTAGGAAAGTATCTAAACTTAAGGAAATCCAAATTGTTCCATGTAACACTGAAACCTAGAAACACCTCTCTCCTCTAATAGCAGAAAGAATGAAAAGTAAATAAATTGTGTCTGAATACTTAACATGCCATTAACATATTTCACTGTGTTATAATACCCCCCCGACTATTCGCAGTCCCTTTGAGATAGTTCCCTCCTGCGTCTTTGTCATCGTAAAATAATTCTTGCACATGGTGTGCATTAAGCTTCTGAAAGCCCAAAGGACAAAGGAACAAAACCATTTCTGTTTCTCCTTATTTTGCTTTTCTCCAAGGACAATGGCATAAATTAGTACAGCTACACAAGAGTCTACAATCACCAAAGCAATACAAATTGCTCAATTCCTCTTTTCAGACCAGCTCACCAGAGCTGAAACCCAGCAGGTGCACTGTGACAGGATTTATAACAGGGTAGTTACAGCAAGAGTAGTAAGACAAGTTTTTTTAATTAACAAAGCACAGCACAAATTCCAGAGGGCACTGTTTCAAATTTGCCTCTAAGGAAAACCTTTAGATCCTGGAGTATCAGCTTCTCTACTTGCTACTGGGTTTTCTTTTCATAGTATCATGAAGTTCTGCACACTACCTGCAACACCAGCAATTTTTAATCCATAGTTCGCAGTGCAGAAGATCAGCGCTGCAAGGGTCATCTCTTCTGAGTTTACTTCTCAGTTTGCTTCCAAGCACTCATGCTAAATCCTCTAATTATGGTGATTCCCACAGAGTCTTATCTCTATCTGCATCTAAGATTTAGGAATGTCAAATATATGGCTTGCTTATGCCTTTTGGAGATGTTCATACTTCATAGAGCTACGTCTTTTTGTTTATTCTTTCTGGTTTTCAGGCTAAATTTCAGGTTTACCCTTTTTTACATTAATTTCTTTAACAACTGTTGTGGCAAAATTTCATGTTCCTAGCATGAGATAAACTTTCACCTCACAGTTAGAGCCATTTTCCCTGTGCAAAAAAAAATATTCTTTAAGTATGTATTCAGATTTTCAGTGCAAAGACAATTTGTCCTCTTGCCTTCAACCTAACTTTCATTTTGAAGGAAACAATGTGAAGAACACTGAAATACAGAGTGAAGCTTAGTTAGGAAAGTACATTTCCACCTAGATTCTTTATATCTCTTACAAGTTTATGGAAATTTATTAAAGTTTGAAGGCTACTTTCAACAACGTAAGGTAGAAAAGTTTTCCAAGTCCAGCTTAGCTCCAAAGTACTCAAAGAGAGAGATGCCAATTGACTGGGCTTTGGTATATTGTCAGGCAAAATTCATTTGCTTGAAGTGCTGAAGTCAACCAAAATATACATAATTTGGATTCTTTATAAAGGCCATAGGAGCCTGAACCTTGTATGTATGTATGTATGCATTTATCATACATTCTTAACCATTAACATGTTTCTGGAACCATTTTGTGACAATGTTTCTTTTCTTAGAGGAAGAAATTAAACTTTACAATATCAGCCAGAAGTTTCCCAGAGTAGGTAAGTATACCTGTACATGCATATACAAAGATTAAAATCAAGATGTTCTCTGAAATCCATAGGAATTTCAAATACCGTAGTGTAATAGAAAAGTGAAATAAATTGACTGAGAGAAAGGAGGTCTGTGAGATCAACCTTTTCTGTTTCTAGAGCTCAAAAATTTTCATCATTATCAAAACATATGAGAATGGAACACTATTTGTTATAAATCAAGGTAATTTTTCACTGTCACAAGCAATGGACCATATTATTTGCATTCTAGGAACTAACACAGCCAGTCTGCAACAATATGATTCTCCAGTTAAGTAATTAACATTAATCATTAACAACTCTGTACCCATAAAAACACTAGATGTATCAGGCATAAAATAAAGTACATGTTAACAACATCAGCAGGTATTGCCATGTCCTGAAGTCAGCCAGGATGATGAGCTGCACAGTCTCTATGCAAACAAACACCAATAGAGAGAGCAGGTAAGATCTCATCGCTTAATGCTGTGAATATTTGCCTGAGTTGCTTTTGCGGAGTCTTACTCCAACTCTCTGCCTGTCTCTAAGCAACTTTGGAGAGCCACAGCCTCTTCTGCTACACTTTCATTGCCATCAGAAGAGCTCCTGCAGTGGGTCTACAACTGTTTCATACTACCATAAATACATTTAATTGTGTCATAGGGGGTCAATAAATCACATCATGGCTAACTGCAACACTTTCCACCCCTAGAGTCTTATGCAATAGCTTGCTTTCTAGGCTATGTGAAGAAGGCAAGCTGCCCTGTAATACACCCCAGGCAATCTTCAGGAAGGCAAAAGTAAATGCCTGTTTTCAGCAGGCTGGATTACGCCACAGAAGTTCCAGCAGGCACACAGTGAAGAGGAGTTCCCCAAATGCTGTAATAAAACAAATACAAGCAAATACATAGTCAGAAAAAGGGAAGGACACAACCTCCCAGGCTGAGCTACAATAAGCTACAGAGAGTTTGTCATATAGACATACCCGTAGAGTGAAGCATGCTCATCTACTGCCTCCTGGTTCCCAGGGACAATATCAGACCTGATGACACTTCCTATTGTTATGTTCTTTCATTCAGACCATCTTTATAGTTTGGTTTGTGTATCATCCCATGTGCTGTTCCGAAAACCTTCAGTGTCAAAAAGAAATTTGCTTTGTTCTGTGACTGAACTCCGGTTACATAGAACTGTGTCCTGTACAAGGAAGAGATAATTATTTAACTCCTTTATGCTGGTGGTTTCTTGTTCTACTGAAATGAAATAACAACAAAACAAACAAATAAATAAATATGGTAACAAGGGACTTCTTAAGAGAATGTGCAAATCACAGAGGTTTGTTCCACATACAATGGAAATGATAAATGAGTTGAGGTTTTTTGCATTAGATTTGTGAACAAAATAGGACGCATCACGGCATTTGCAGTAATTACATTTCTCTTGAGGACTGCAGCTATGTGCACTATTTTTCCATTTAAAAATCTAAAAAAGAATTCAAAGAGGAAATGCAATTTGCAGCAGTTCTGACCCACAGCACCAAACTGGACAAAACGAGTCAGAAAATGTGCTTTCCTTAATAAACCTTTAGGTTTTTTTCTGTCTGCATTTCCAAGAAAAAGGGAATAATTTCAGCTTCATGACAGTAAAATGCAGTCTTTTAGAGGAAGCTGAATGCTTAAGTGCCAATTATAGGAAATGAAAGCTCTCTGCAAAGTAATAGATTTTTTTTTTTTTTCTAAGTGTAAGACAGCAGTAACAGATGTAGGCATTTCATAGCCAAAGAAGAGAAACTGGGAACAATATAGGAACCGGCTACTTAAAACATATATTATTGAATAAAAAATATTTGCTAGCCAACACCTTCTCCTCCTCTGCCCAACTCCCCCTCCCCAATCTCCCTTACTTATGTTGAAAAGTAAGTTTTTGCTGGAAAAGAACAAAGACAAAGAAGCTGTCTTTAAGAATCCTGGGAGTCCAATTAATTTCAATTGTATGGCTGACAGACCCCTACTAAGAGAGGAAAGCAGCTAACTAGTCTGTGCAAGCAAACTGAAACTCTAATTCTTCATCACTGTGAGTTACTAGTGTTAATAATATACAGTGAGATGGCCTTGTCTTAGTCTACCTGATTTAGCACTGAGATATTTTAGCTGGCATTGTACTTTTGTGGCATATTTGTATTTCAATAAAGCCTTATTTAATGGAAACTCAGCCAAGATTCTCCTGTCTCTTTTATGTATTCAAGTGCTCATCAGCACTTTCTCTGCCAAACTATAAAACAGCAGAACAACAGTCACCATTTCCTGTTTTATTGCCATGTCGTTGTATTTATCATATCAAACAGCACTTTAAAGGGTGGGTATTTTAATTCTTTTGAACTAGGTTTAAATTAAATGATCAAAATGCGATGTGTATTTCAGCTTCCCTTAAAAAACAACAAAGGATGTTTTTCTCCACAGTCCCAGAGACTTTATTATTATCTACTGCATCACTACAGCAGCCCCTCAGTACACACATGCACTGAATGATGCAGACAACCCATAAAACAGCTGTTAATCACATTGAACAGCCCAACTGCCTGTTAGTTTTTTAACTCAGGGCACACTATTGCAACTGCAGTTGTGTCTTCAGGACAGCATTGTGATACTGCGATATTTCTAAATTGCTTTCCCATTTGCTTTATAGATGTCCATTCCTGAGATAACTGCTCAGAGCCTGACAAACTCTTCCCAAGGGTTAAAAGGTTAGTTTTAAATAAGCTGAGAGCAGGCTCACTGCCTTGGTCCAGATGTAGTTTATTCTGCTTCTTACTACACAGAGCTCAGGTTGCGCCCTGTGAAGAGTTTGTCAGTGCAAATGGGAGCTGCACTAAGGCAAGATCTGGTATTTCTTAAAAACTAGTGGAGCATAAAATAATCCTGACCACTCAAGCTGGACATGTGTGACATTAAAAACTGCTGTGAGTAAAAGCAACATGATCTTTCTCACAACCTGAAAAATCTCTTTCCTTCAGGTGTTCAGTTCTGCCCTGTTCTGGATGGTGACTGAAGCAGAGAAATTTATGTACTAAGATAGAAGGCACAGTTTGTGCTGAACCTTTCTTGGAAATGGAGAGTTTTTGATCTTTCTGTCTTGGGACAGGGAGAAAGTCATATTCTACACTATGGGCTTGATCTTTCTGTTCTACCTGTGCAATAGCCTTCTAGCTAAGATCCACGCAGTGAACCAGCCAGGGCAAGACTTCTAGTTTCTATGTATATTGCATACAGTCAAGGAGCTTTGTCAGCAGTGTGATATGTGTTTTCCTGGTGAAAAAAAGTATTATTTGTGTATCCTGCGTATGTTCATAGTATCTTCTATGGAATGTGACCAACTTTGTTTATGTGGTCAAAGTCAGCAGATGACCTCTGTTCTAAGATATTATAATGTTTATTTTATGTGTGTTTGCATGTATATAACCATGTGCATGCATATTTATTTCAATTAATACTGAGCCTAGGAAAGTTGTGGTAAAGAACAGGAATTCCTTTGCCTGTAACAATACATGCCTTTCACTGTAAACTACTTCAGAAACTAGACTGTGTGTGACTTGACTGAGAAGTAATTTCTTATTCTACATCTACAGAAATCATTCCTTCTTTGTTTCAAAATAGTTTTTTTCGATGCTGTGCATTGATATTTCTGAATTTCTATTCAATACAGTGACAGCTCAAATACTGTATTCAATGAGAAGCGGAGATACACCATTCTCAGAGACCGATATATAGAAAGAATAAGCAGTGATTATGTATGCTCATGTGACTTTTTTCTGGTTCATTCCACATGGTTTTCACACTGCCTATTTTATTCTTTCATAATAAGAAAGCTATTGGGTAATTTTTTTTTTATCTTTTTTTTTCTTTTTTTTTGCCATGGCACCACGTTTAGCAAATCTAAATGCCTAGGACTGAACAGTTAGAAACAGAACTCCTGGTCTATAAGGTCTTGTGTTTCTCAGACCTTCCTTTTCTTATGTGGGTTAGTTTTAGACAAGTAGAGCATTTGTTTCTGGAGAAGGACATAGTGGTTGGTGTTCACTCCTCAGAGGAGCAGAAGAGTTTCTGTATGTGTGAGCAGAAAATCTGTAAGCCTTTGCTAGCCTGTACCCATGCAGGAAAGAGATGCCTCTTAGAGAACACAATAGCATTCACCTGTCCTTTCCTTTCATAAAAATTCATCTGTTCTTGAAAATGGAGTCAGACTTCATGTGTCATTCTGTGTAAAGTTAGGGTCCTCTGCTGAAGAAAAGACAAAAGGACCAAGTCAGAGAACTGTACATAGTCTGCTACATCTTCTGTACCTGCAACAGGCCAGTAAAGCAGTTGAGATACTTTATTAACTTTGGAGAAAAATAATGTGAAGTCATTAAGCAGTAAAGGAATTTAAGACTATGCTTTATAGCTTACTATCTACTTTTCCACTGCAGATAATCACATTATGTAATTGTTTTTTATAAAAGAGCTCTGACTCATTCTAAAATGAGTTTACTCACTATTAGTATAGAGAAAGTAAAAGGTTTTTTACCGTGTGATGACAGGACATCTACTTATTTACAGCCTGAGTTTGTTGAAAGCTTATGGGACATTTGTTGTTTGTGCGGAATTAGCCTTCAGCTTAACTACGTCTGCTTATTTCTGGTGATTCTTAAGACCACTCTTTGAATGCTGTTCTGCCTTGTAAAATGAAGTCAAATTATTTGGGTCTTATCCCATGAGATGAGAATTCAGTTATCGTGGTCATAGTTGTAGCCTTTCTGAAATTTATATCACAATTAAACAAAAGCAAACAGAATTTTCAGAAGATTATAGACCAGGTTTTACTATGCTTGCCTCTGCTTCCCTGCCTATAATAAAAACCTCCCCTCTTTAGCTGCATTTGTTGGTTCCATTGCGCAGCAAATCCTTATGTCTGTTCTGAGATCTGGGAGTTCAATGTAAGCCTTTCCTCTGTTACTGTCAGGGAACGAGTTCCCAGACTACAAGAAGAAATTCTGCTATTTCCATGTGTCTCACTTTGCATTTTGTGCTTCTGAAGCATTTTCATGAGGTGGCCGGGGATGGGATGAGTACTGCTCATAGAGGAGTTCACAGATCTTCACTAGAAGGAGCAAAGATGAGCTGCTTGTGATTTTTATGGTGGCAGATGCTCTGTCTTCAGAGGCATAAACAGAGTCTGGGGGTTAAATACAACACTGGCCCTATAAAGAAGGACAAATTCTTTTGTCTAATGGTTAAAGAATATCCCCCGGGATTTGCTCCCCTATGAATCTCCTCAAAACTTACCTTTCCATGAAAGGACGGGTGCTTTTGCCATATGTCTACTAAATACCCCAGTGCATAGCAGCAGTTACAACAGGCAGCAAAGTAAATACAATCAGACATTTATTTTCAGCTTGTTACTTGACATTTCATTAGTCTAACTGCACTGGAAGGTGAATTGAAATTAATATGAAGCCCACAGTAGAATCAGGAGATGTGTTTTGTCTCATTCCAGATTTGCTATCAATAAATACACCACTGGCTAGACATACTGCTTAAATTTAAGAGAAAATAGCTATCTGCCTTTCAACATGCTTCCGAACCAAATGGAATAATTGGTTCTTTGAAATAGAAATTAGTTCCTCATTCACAGATCCTGGAATGAAGCTTAAATTGGAAAAGTTGTCTAAAATAGATGAGTTTGGAGATACCATTTTGTACAATAGAATAAACCCATTTAATTACAAGCTTGATTGTCAGTCACTATCTTCTTTCCATCTAAGGTTACTCTGAGATTGAAGTGGCATACTTCACTAAAGATAGAGCACTGCAAATAGTGAGTTCTGTTTCAGCTGTGAAATGAAGAAAGATCTTCTGAAATTGAGAGAAAGTTTTGCTTAATTGACTCACTTTGTTTTGTTTTGGGGGGTGTTTTTACACTTTGAAATGAAAATCTGAAGAACTGTTCAAAACATATCGAAAGAATTATTTCAGCTTTTCCAGGTACATCTTTGTGCTGTAGGGCAGAACATAAGCTGAAAAGTCTACCAGAATTGTCTACTAGAAAAGTGTCTTTTGCATGTTACAAATCCAGCTCAAAGCCATTGAATTCCCCAGAAGGGTTTAGAGGAATACCAGAATTACTAAATAGGTGAAGACCCTTGTTTATGTGTTGCCATCTCTTGGCTCTGCTTGCGGCTTCCCTGCCTAAGTTTTGTTGCAAAAATTTCTCATTGCAGGTTCAGTCTTCACATAAAACACAGACTTTGCTGACCTTTGTGTTCACAACAGAGCTTAGATATCTCCCACACAGTCTGCTTTTCAGCTTTTGTAATTCCTTTGCAGCCTGTGTCAGGCAGACCCCAGAGCTACATTCTAGTTGGATTTTCTCTTCCTCTCTCGTTTGCGTGTGGCGCAGGAGTTTTTCAGGACATCTAGTGTCCAAATTGCTGCAGATTTACTTATTCTTAGGCTTCAATATCCTTAAATTATTTTGAAAAGTCACTAAATAGAGATTATTTTCTTTTTAGGTTCTGCAGCCTATTAGTCCGAAATGTGGAAACTGCACATAATAACAAACCCTTTACTTTCAGGGCTACTATTCTGTTCTGAGACAATCATCTGCTGATTTGTATAACCACACGTGTAAAAAAATCAAGTTTGATCTGAAAAACTAAAATAATTAAATGAAAAAATATTTAAAAATGTATTTTGACAGAAAAATATTAAATACTAAAAATATTAAAGCTTGCCTTTTACAGCTGGAGGACAAGAGTAGGGAATTCATTAGTGAAAGACTGATTTGTTCAATTAAATCTATAGTTCCTGGTACACATTGCATAAAACCCCACACAACAGAAACAACTGTAGTTTAATTTACTCTCTTTAACTTAATTATCTACTTCATTTCTTTTAGCCATATAAAAATGCTAATGTTTATCTTTTTTTAAAGCTCCTTGTGAGTTTTTAAATTGAGTTCATGTGACTGTCACCGTACGTATCTCAGTCATGTTGTGCCTCAATTCTAAAAACTAGACTATCCTCACAGAGGATTGAATTTAAGGATTTGTTTTACTCTAATTTTACAATGCTTTGTTAACTGCTTGAGTGCTGCTAAATGAAGCTGCTAAACATTCACAGGAATCATTAAGTCCTGTAACACCATCAACATTCAAAAGAGAGCTGACAAATAGTATTTTCCCCACAGAACAACGGTATTGGAATAGGCAATGTAGACTTGAGTATGCAAGATGAAGTGGGTTTGGGTTGTTTTTTCTGCCACACTTTCAGTAAGGTGACTCTTTCACTAACATAGTTAGCACGACTAGCCCTCAGTGTAGTATTTCTGTGACTTTTTGCCCCATTCTTCCTACACTGGCTCATGATTGGGTTTTCAGACACTTTTAGCTCTGGAGACCTTGTTCTTTTGTAAACATATCTGAAGACTAGAACTCTGTGGAGACAGCAACCAGCAGCCATTACCACCAACAACTAACCATAGCTTTGGTTTTATACAGCTTAGCTGTCTCTTCCACTTATGCCTGGTGGTTGCTGCCCTACGAGTTACTGGCACTGCAGTGGGAGGCAGAAGGTCCTTGGCCTACCTTGTGTGCCAGTGAGCGATGCAGCACAGACAGACATGCAGCACTGCAGCCTGCAGAGTGCAAATGTGAACCCCTTGCTGTTTATTAAGAAAACCTGGCATGACTCAGAGGCTAGTGTTGGGTGAGTTTCAGTAGCTAGCTGCTGTAGCCTGCAGCCAGGGTGTAGCACAACAGATGTGTCAGTGCTGCAGGACAGCTGTGCAATTCCAGTTTCCTGTTTTTTTACTTACTGAAATATTGTTGCTTGTTCATGACCAGCTCATTGCTTGAGTCAGTGTCTTTTCATACTGTTTCTGTTCTTCCCATGATTGCTTAGAAAGAGAATTTGCTGTACGATGCCATGGAGTAAAAAGGAGGGAGAGATAGTTCCCTGAAGTGAAGAAAAAGATCCTTCATTAGCAGCAAAGCTTTCACCCAGAGAGTGAGCATTGACAAATTCTTGTTTCCTAGAAGGCTAGATGGGATTAAGCCCAAACGTACAGCCTGTAGTGGTAAAAGAAACTGTTATAGGAAGGCAAATGCCTTAGATTGATAAATATATTGACCACCTGAAGATAAAATTGGGTGGAGTCAGTGTCTGCTAAAGATTATATCTAAAATATATATAAAGCCCTGGAGACAAAAATCTTCTTTCAAACTGTAATAAAACCAAGGCACATAGCAATGGAAACCATTACTTGAATGCTTGGAAAATAATACTTGAATGAAATATTTCTTTTTCCTGTTAGCACTGCATTTGAGAAACATTGTTCTCTGTGCTGGAGCAATAGCTTCTGAGACAATCTTACCACAATATGACAGGGTTTTTTTTTCCATTATAGAAGGAAATAAAAGTATGATAAACATCCCATGTATTCTTCTCACCTTCAAAATCAAAAATACACTTTGAACATTCAGCAAGAGAAAATAACCAACAGCACAGAGACACTCCCACACTCTCAGACTGCTTGTCTTTCACATATATTATATTTTGTTCTTGTGGTACTTGATGTTCTACTGTTACCAGCACCATGTTGAAGAGCAGTTGCCCGATTAGAAGATTACTTTTATACTGCCTGCTACAGGTCACCTTCTGAATACTCTTGGGATTAAATCTGACTTTATCCCCAGGCTGCAAGTATATATCTAAGAGTCAATAACAACATGCCTTCCAGAAACCCCTCATGGTATGCAACTTCCTAGGCAACCATGTAAAGAACAGACCAGATTTAAAAGCCTGCCTTCTAAAGTGGCATAGCTTTGGTTTAATTGCTTCATTTCAAAGCAGTTTAGGGTCTTTTATCTTCAAAACAAAGATCAAATATTAGTAATCGATCCTAAAAAATGAAAAAAGAAAAGAAAAATGAAAAAAGAGTTGATTCCTTAGTAGAGATGGAGAACTAAGGCACAATATTAAGTATTAAATAGTTAAATAATGTCTATCGGAAGACATTTTTAAGATGTCTATATAAGCTGTGGTAGGACACTGCATTGTGAATATTAAAAGATGGACCAGTTTGATATCCAAGGAGATGAATAGCCTGTGCAGCTCATACATTTCTAAGTAGCTTGTAATTAGTATTCAGAGGTCTCAAAAGGACCCTGCAAATTGACAAGGACACACATTCAAGAAGATAAAAGTCAATAAAAGAACTGGAACTCAGAAGTCCATAATCCCAAGATGCTTCTGATACTGCATGCATCATAATTGTTTTTTCACCTTAATGTACTATATTTGCATAGGAATAGCAAAAATAATTAAATTTTGAAACACAAATTTCAGTCATGTCAACACGTCATACTGTGACTGCTTTGGCAGTGCTGTCCTGATGAGACTTTAGTTTGACTTTAATGTCAAGAGGAGTAATTCAATTTGGAGTCAAAAGGACCTGGAACTCTATTCTGCTCCCTGGCCTGCAGCCAGGTCACACTGCGTTGTGATCTCATAAACTAAGAAGAGTCAGCAGAGATCAGAATTCAAGCAAATGAGCATTCAATGATTTAGAAGTGATGCTCCTTATTTCAAATCAGCAATGCCTCAAGATGGCCTTGAGGGCTCTGTTTCACAATGAAGCCATCATTCAAACTGAATATAAACCTGATGCTTTGATGCTCTTTATTTATTAAAGATCCAGGCTACTTTCCAGTGCCCTGGGCTTATGCTCCCACTCAGTTCTCCAAACTGACCTCTGTGTGTGTGTTCCTGGTGAGCTGACCAATGAACCTTGAAAATGCAGTTTCGCATGCCATTATTAATGTGTTTCTCTGTATAACTTTTGTTGCTGTACAAAACACAGCGCTGAGTGGTAGGTGCTGCCACCTCTCTACTTATTTACTGTTGGACATGTGTCCTGGGTTCAGCAGTAGCTGTCATTTTTTCTCCTTCTTGGTAGCTGGTGCAGTGCTGTGTTTTTGACTTTCTGCCTGGGAACAGTGCTGATAACACCGATGTTTTTAGTTACTGCTCAAATGTTTAGTCTGACCAAGGACTTTCCGAGTCTCATGTTCTGCCAGGGAGGAGGGGAAGCCAGGAGGAAGCAGAGACAGAACACCTGACCCAAACTAGCCAAAGAGGTATTCCATACCACAGCACGTCATGCCCAGGATGTAAACTGGGAGTTACTCGGAAGGGCTAGTTCACTGCTCAGTCGGGCTGGGTATTGGCGAGTGGTATTGTGTTTTCTTCCCTTGTTATTTCTCTTATCATTATTATTGGTGGTAGCAGCAGTGATTTGTGTTATACCTTAGTTACTGGGCTGTTCTTATCTCAACCAGTGGGAGTTACATTCTTTCAATTCTCCTCCCTGTCCCTCTGGGAGCAGGGTAGGGAGGAGGAGGGGGGGGAGTGGGCGAGCGGGCTGCATGGGTCTGAGTTACTGACTGCACTTAAATCATGACAACATGTTAAAACACACACACACAAAAAAATTTTGAATGTTGGTGCAGCCAGGAAGAATCTTAGCAGCTGTCACAAAACCCTTCCTAAATATAAATAAAACTTCATATTTTTAATAGACAGAGGGAGTGGTCATGTCTATATAGCTTGTAACATGTAAAATTTATATTCCTCAGGACCTTTGAGAAGCACAAAACTGGGTGTCTGGGAACCGAACCATAATAACTATATTCAAGAAACTTAGAATTATGATGAAGAAGAAGGAAAATAAGTAAACAACTATGTTCTGACATCAACATGCTTTTTGAGATACAACAGAGGCAGAGGGTAGTTGACAGGAAAAAAAATAAGGAGGGAAACTGGTGAAGGATCACAATTCATGAAAAGTTGAAAGAAGATTGAAGTAAGATGGTGTCTCTAAGCGCTTAAGGACTTTTTCTTTGTTGTTGCATTTTAAGTCAACAATGTCCTTTAAACAAAGACTAGAATTTTTAGCAGGTTGCTTGGCACAGCACTTCAGGCCAGAAGACTACTTCAAAAAAATACTGGTTGGTAGAAACATTTATCTGAAGATGTCTTCATACGCTACTACTAGAGGAGTAGAGGGTTGCTTTTGCAATGCATTGGCACTTACGGAAATTTGTAAATCTTGTAACTGGGTGTTGCACTGGCTTCAGTGACAAGCCATGATAATTTGAGCTTGGTCTATGAAGACAAGGGAAAGAATGGGTCTCATAAATCTCCATCTGTGCCATCTACAATAAATACTAACTTTTTTCAAAGCTGCAACAGTATGACTGCTTCACTTTGGGTAATACTTTGCATGTACAATCAGTTTGTTTCACTAATTACTGAACTTCAATGTCAAGATTTACTTTTGATGTGAAGTTGCAAATATGAAACACAGGGTTTATGTTGTAACTGACCTGAGATGGCAACAGAGAAAGGGGGAGAGTGACAGATGCTTCATCTCAGTTTCCATGATGCTGGGTTCTCCAAGGGTAGCAGAACAAGTTGCAAATGATCTGGCTCAGAAGAGTCAGCACAGTCTAGGTGCAGCACTAAAGAATTTAGACCTATTCTGTCAGACTTTTTCTTACAGGTGGGCTGGATGCATTTCTCCCACAGAAATGACCTAAATGGGAATGATTGCTGTACCAGTATCTCTACTGACATCTCATTTCATGAGTAGTTCTGTGAAATAATTGGACTAAGTTAGGGAAAGTTAAAATTGGATAAGTTAGAGAAATATAATAAAGGTATCTTAATATGTATATTCCTTAATATTTTGGGTTTTATTATTTCAGATGATCAATATTACAGACAGGCATCTCAGAGCTTATATGGCATGTCTTCTGGTGCCTTGGACCCACATAAGTAAAAAAGGACACTTCTAACTCTTAAACCCAGCATTATAATTCAAGTCACATATTCTATCTTTTGATTTTATGAAATACAATTATTGCCTGCAGATGTTAATTCCCAAGATGAACATGGTTCTCTTTGCTGTGGTGTCATTCAGAACAGGTTATTCCAGATAGCTCTGTGGCTAAACTATGCTCACTGTCTCTCAGGAAGGAAAAAAGCCTCAAACCAATGGGGAACATGAGAACAGAAAGTGCTGGGAAAACAGTTTAATTTTTAACATACAGTCATTTTTAGCTCTTGGAAAAAAGGCACAAGAAACATAAAAGAAAAAGCACGACTAAAAATAATAACAAGCTACAACACAGAATAAAAATCTGAAGGAAATGGAACCACTGAGGATATGTTAGAAGCCTGGTAACTTTGGGGTATTTAAGCTACACATGGGAAAAAATGCATTGTCATTTAAGTGTCAGACATATCCTTAAAAAAAGAAGCGTAAGATGATAACATAAATCTTTTACATTTGAAGGTGTTGCGCATAAATACAACTCAGGCATTGAAGAAAATAAATAAATAGTTGCATATCATATGCACTTAAAATTCCAGTGAAGTGATTAGGAAACTGAAAGTAATTGTGTAAATACACTCTGTAAAAGTGTAAAGTACTTGGTCTCTCTGTGAAAACAGTCTGGGAGATTACAGATCTTTTCTAGTTCATCTTTTCCTAAATGATCTGTTTCTCTTTCTTCTTTAGATAGAAATTCTCACTCATACAGGGAAAACAAGAGAGAGAAAAAAATGTTCATCTGAGTGTTTATTCCTGGGTCAGATCTTGTATTGTTTTCTCTAGAATATTGTTGTGATTTAACCCCAGCCAGTAAGGAAGTACTACACAGCTGCTCTCTCACTCTGCACAACACCACTTCTTGTGGTAGGATGTGAAAGAGTAAAAGGTAAAACCCAGAGGTTGAGATAAGAACAGTTTAATAATTGAAATAAAATAATAATCGTAATGAAAAGGGAAATAACAAAAAGTGAAAGAAAATAAAACCCAAGAAACACAAATGATGCACAATACAGTTGCTCACCACCTGCTGATGCCCATCCCACCCCCGAGGCAAGCAGTGATCAGCAGCTCCAGGCGAACTCCTCCCAGTTTCTACACTGAGCATGACGCTCTATATGGTATGGAATATCCCTTTGGCTGGTTTGGGACAGGTGTTATGGCTGTGCTTCTTCCTGGCTTCTTGTGCACCTCCTCACTGGCAGAATATGGGACACCGAAAGGCCCTTGATCAGGGTAAGCACTACTTAGCAACACCCAAAACGTTGGTGTGTTATCAGAATTATTCTCAGACTAAATCCAAAATCCACAGCACTGTACCAGATACTAGGAAGAAAATTAACTTTATCCCAGCTGAAATCAGGACAAATAGAAACTAGAGAGAATCAGAAGACGTATTTTCCACTTTTTTGGTTTTCTTCTTTTTTTTTTTTTTTTTTCCCCTGCCGTTGCTAGTATGGGTCCCTTTACAAATGGTGTAAAAATCCAAGCAAGCCTGATGCTTGCTCCCACTTTCCCCTATTTTCACACCTTGGTCTCTAAGTCCCCTCAGCCTGTGACCCCTAGAGTGCAACTACATCTTCCCAATCAAGCGCTGCTTTTTTTCTAAAGGAATTGATAAAATCTGCTCTCAGTCAGCAAACACCTTCCACTCCCAAAGAATGATGATCTGATCAGGAATATTAAAAATTTGCTGTGAAAGAGGATTAAAGAAACAACTAGCTCTAATATGAATAACAGGTGTCATCATGACTGAAACCCAATCACTGAAATGACGTCATGGCTGAAAACAGTGCCTGAAAACTGATTTAAGCTTACAGCAGACACAAGAAGCACTTTCACTGATGAAAGATCAAACACGTTTTTTTGTTAACATATACCTTCATGCTACAGAGTAATGACGTGCACACCACTCAGGTGCTGACCGAACACATAGAATTGCACTAAAGGTACTCAGTTCTCAATGAATGACTGGCTGGCAAAAACCTGTTAGAACAGCAAATCAGGCAAATTTTGGCCAGGGAATCCCTGAGAAAGATAAAGATTATTTTCTTTTCTTTTCTTTTTTTCTTTTTTTTTTTTTTTTTAATGAAGGTTATGTAAATATGTTCAGTTATTATTATGTCGAGCTATTGCTCCCTGTACACTTGGCTTAAGCAATTGCAATCCTATGTAACCTAATCTGCATGTAGACTCAATTCAGCAATCCAAAATAATGTTAAACAACATATTGTTAATCCATACAGTCCCACTGAAAATTGCTGGGGAATGACTGTACAAATTATATTGTAAATTTGTGTCACAAAATATGCAAGAAAGCACTGAAGTGCAAGATAACTTACCACAAGCTACCTGATGTATTTAGATTCTGTTTTTCTTTACGAGAGGCTAGTGGGAATAAAATGGTTTAAAAAAAGATTTCCTGAGTGGTTTTGTAGATCACCTTCACAGAAAGGATTCCACAATATATTGGAAAAAACTGTTTTCAGCAATGGGAGACAATACACTTTTATTTTCCTGCTGCTCCACTGGTATTTTCAATGTCATGGAGACTGTTTGTGTCTTTACTAAAAGGTTAAGGAGTAAGATTAATACTCTTGGAAAGACCCTTAAACAGTGTGAAGCTTTAAGACAATCTCACTTTTTTTATAGTTAACATTTACCTGCTGTTCTTGGGTTTAATATAATTTTTGATAATTCTGTTCTTTTATTGAAACATATTTTGAGGTTTTAGTTTTCATCATTAGTAAATTATATTAAAGCACTAGAAATACTTTGGAGATAGAAAATGCTTTCATGAAAATTTGACTTGTTCTTGTGATAATGAAATGCCACACACAGCTTTAGTTTCAGAAGTCCTGCAGCAATCTCCATTCAAAAGTCCTGGTAATCACAAGAATATCTGTTTAGCTTCTGCTGCCTTTCTAAAATAACACAAACTAAAGAGTCTAGACCATTTCAGAAAAAAAAAAAAAAAAGAATGCTTTAAACTTTCAAATTGCACATATTACTAAAACAATTTATTTCTTGTGCTCTTAGGCAGTTTAGGCACTTTCCAAAGGAACTTCCATCCAAAGCTGTTTAAGGTTTAAACCAAGCAATGCCTCAGAGATCAGAGTGGGAGGAAAAGGGAAACAGTATGATTGATCACTCAAATTTATCATATCCATATACTGAGCAAGTACTGCTTAGTACTCAGTGAAAGGGAAAGAAATGCAACGGAAGGAAAGAAGCAGGGAGTTATTTTTGCTTTATTTTTTATATTAGTCATTATTTTGAAGTTATCTTCTCATTCTTCTCTTCTATAAACTATGTGCCTTCAATCTCGCTATTCTCCCTCCCTATAAGAGTTCAGTCGTGTCTGTGATTCCTAGTTTTCGCTGTATTCCTTTCTGGTAAGTTAGCAAAAATGATTAAAAAGAACTATGTGAGATCACTAATATAGTGTTAGACAGGAAATCATCATAATTATTTATAAATTATTTAACATGCATGTATACATGTGGGGGGATATATCAGTAATATAATACATTGTGGTTTAATTTCTGTTGAGTTCTTGATACTGCCTTTTATGTGAGAAGAGGCAGTCAGCTGGGAATCTTCAGTGGTGCATATAAAATGCTGCAATACCAATCTTTTACTCAAGCAATATGCTATTGCCTGTCAGCATTTTCTAACATGAAAAAAAAAAGGGAAAAAAAAGAAAAAAAAAGTGGGATTCACTATTTGAATATTTCTTAAGCAAAAAAAGCTACTGAAAATGAAGAAATTCCTCACATCTGCTTTACATCTTGAAACATCAAAACAGACTTGCAAGAAGGTGTTTTTTAAGTCAGTTGTAAAGAAACCATACTGGCCAGTTCTACTCTCAATTTCTGAGTTTTTTCCCCTAAGTGCAGGTGTTTGTGAGGTTATTTCACTGTCTCTGGTTGCAAGCACCCCCAGGGGATGAAGAGAGTAGGCACATGACCTCGCACTGTGTAAATTATAGGAATTATTAGAACAGCCACATTTCATATAATCCCATAGCAGTAAAGTTCACAAAATATCATAGTGGGACATTCAGCTATAGAAACCAGTAAGTCTGAAGTGCAAAGCTATTGCAAAACTGAGCAAACAGATCATGCTGGGACAGAAGATACACCAGATGTCATTAGAGCAACTGTCAGAATGCCAATACGAATAAACTACTAATAATTTATAAGTTGATTACAAGAATAATTTTAAGCAGGTAGATTAAATAAGAGATGAGCTAGCAGGAAGATCTGTAAATCAGTTTCCTTTGGAGACAGCAAATGATCTGAGACAGTAGTTATTTTATTGTCAAAGCACGTCAGACTTTCATAAGATTCCTCATGAGAACCCCAAAGAATACAGCTTTTGAAAGAATTTGTACTACCTCCCAGCACAGACACCATATCCCAAGTGAAGAACAAATCTTAATTTTCCTTGGACTAATATTGATAAAAGATACAGGTATTTGAAAGAATCCTCCTGCTGAAAAGAGTTTGCAAAACACAATTTTTGCTATTATAGGCAAAGCATGATTCTTTTCTATTTGAATTTGAAATCACTTTGCAAATCTCCAAAATGGTGTGTTTGTTGGATATGTATCTAAATGTTAATCCTTTGAAAGAGATTCACAAAGGAACTTCTATTCCTATACTTTTCCTTCAGGAGTAAATTGCCTTCTCACCCAGTATTTTGAATAGTCCAAAACTGTAAAGGGAGAATAAAATCTCTCCTGCTGATTTTCTGCTCATGCATAGCTATCAATAGTTGCACCATTGATCCTTTTTATCTCTCTAAATTTGCTTTTACCTATCTGAATATACTCAGATAATTTCCTTTAAAAACTGCAATGGTTCACCCCTGCCTCATGAATTCTTTTAGATGTTCACATACATACATAGTTTTGTGTGTCTAAACATGCAAATATAGTAATTTGCCTTAGATTTCAGTCATAAGTATCCCAGGCAACACTCATAAGTATCCCAGGCAATTAACACAACCATTCAAAGCTAGGTTTTACTCGTAGCAGGGTCAGTGAGAACTGTTTGCTGGTAGTCCGGTTGGGTTTTGAGTATCTCCAGTGGTGGAGGCTCTACAACTTCTCAGGGCATGCAGTGTTTGACCATCCTCTTAGGAGAAAGATTTTTATGTTCAGACAAATTCCCTGTATTTCAATTTGTACCTATTGCCCCTTGTGCTGTCACTGAGTTCCACTGAAAAGAGTCTGGCTCTGTCCTAGTTACTCCCCTCATTAATCTGATCCCCAAGCCTTCCCTTCTCCAAGCTGAGAAATCCCAGATCTCGCCTCTCCTCATATGAGATGCTCCAGTCCCTTAATGTCCAGCTTTGCTGGACTCGCTCCAGTATGTCCATGACTCTCTTATACTGGGGAGCCCAGCACTGGACCTGGCACTTGTTGCAAATCCTGGGTGTAAATATAACCATAAACTATCCCACTATTCCTGAGAAAATATTCCTTGCGTGAAGTACAAAAACTTCTCCAACTACTTCTAGTTTGATTTAAATTTGATGACTGTGTTTATGCAGCATCATTCCACAACGTTCATTATTTTCCCATAAATGTACAGGGAAAAAAAAAGGTAACATTTTCAAATTTGATGATAGGTGCTTAGTATCATTTTAAAGTCTTTAATTAAGCTAATGGATTTTTAGTTGTGTTGAGTATTTCCTGTCCCCTGTGAAGTCTGGAAAGATTAAGACCAGCCTGCTTATTAAAGTGCAGAAGATAAGTGTCAGTCTAAAGAATTTTTCATATTTTTAAATAGAGCTGTGATAGATATTAAAATTAAGTGATGTTCCCATGTTTAGCCCAGTTTAGTGAAAGCTGCCAAAACCGGTAGTAGAAAGGGGATTCACTGTCTACACTGCACTTCTCAATGAGACGTGAGGTTCAAAGACTGTGTAGGCAACTTAAAACCTAATGCAGCTAAAAGTTAATCAGTTTATGGTCCCCTTGACTGTGTACAAGAAAATCTAGGATGTTTTTTCTTGCTTTATTAATGCTACATTTAGAGTCTTACCTTTGAAATGCACAAAAGGGGAAAAAATGAGCATATAGAGCTCTGTTATGCCCCAAATATTGCATGTTTTGCAAAAAGTATTTTTAATGTGACATTTTTTTACTTCAGTGACAGAAAGATGCTTCTATAAGATGCTTAATTTCTTATTTCCTGCCTAACACATTTTTATCATTAATGCATGTTGCTGAATAGCTAAATAAATGGTAGTGAAAAGCAAAATTTCTAATTTCCTTCATGATGTGTACAGGGCAAACGGTAGTATGCTTCATCTTCTCTGAGCATTTGCCTTCACCCTAAATAGAGCCCCTACCCGGTAGTGGGTTTTTTTGCATTGTTCCTGTATTCCTGAGATAGTTTCTTAGAACCATTAGGCCACTAGTGTCCTTTTACCACTACCGAAATAGTTAATCATCATTATTAATAATAGTTATTGCTATAATTACTATTATTTACATGTAAGGGAAAACTCAAATGTCTACTTTTTCAGAGAGTGGCTACCAACAATATTAAAAGAAAAGTTTTCAAAGAGAAGGAACAGCAATCTGGTAACTATTATTACACTTATTTTACATACCACTCATCCTCATTAGGATTTATTTTTCATTAAAGGAGAGCATCCAAATTTAAACAAAAATAGGCTTCATCTTCCAAACCAACCTGTTTCACATTCTGCAGGTGAATATGTGAAGTTTCCTACACTTCTAAAGAGAAAATCTGTCATTAACTTCAAAATATTATTAGAATCATGCATTTTATAAAAAAAGATTAAGACATGCCCTTTTGTTCAGTCCTTTGGAAAAACAAAATACATCCACAAAATACATCCACAAAATGGATGGAACAGCAAGTTGAACACCAGATTCAGTAAAAAAAGATTTACTTATATCAGTGCTTTTAAGCCAGCATGTTGACTTGCAAATCCAGTATTACTGTGAAGAAATTCAAGTTTTTCAGTGTGATGTCAACTCAAAAGATCATATAACATGTTAGGAAAAGGGCATTTAAAAATTCATACTTCCTGAAATTTATATGAATCTCAAATCTACAATCTTTTGGTCTTGAAAATTAATTTGCACATTAATAAGTGATTATAAAGATGAATAAGCATGTAACCAATCATAGCAATATCTTGCTAGTGATATTCAGCTTTGAGGACCTATTCACACATTGTCAGTGGTTTCATTCACACAAGGAAATCACAGGAAATGATGAAAGAGCAGTTTTAAAATTTCTTGATGACTGTCAGAGCTTCAAATCCAAATCCAAGTCTGGCAGAGTGTATGCAACTCTTCAAAAGCTAATTGAACTGAACCCAATTATGTCAGACTGAATTTGGTACAGAGACCATACTGTTAACTCCATGTACAAATGGCATTTCCTTTCAGATTAGGAAGAGCTATGCATGACAATTTTTTCCTTATGGGAAAGTGACAATCATTTTCAGTAGATTTACTCCTAACCTTGTCCCCTTATAACAATTTTCTTCAAGTACCATAATCATGCACATGTGAATTCCTACTCTAAGCCTCCTCAGCCCCCTGCCCCAAGCTGAAGTCTTGAAATATTTTCAAAGTCATTACAGCAAACACAGTGCTAAATAATTTATAAAAATGTTTCTTTGAAAGAGAACAGCAATTTTTCTTTAAGTATGTGTTTTGTACATAAAAATGTATATAATTAATTATATATATATAAAAATATATATAAAAATATATAAATATATTATATATTTTTATATTAATATTAAATTATATATTTATATATTATAATTATATATAAATATAAATATATATAAATGTATATAATTAATATATTATAATTAATATAGATAATACATAAATATTTATACATTTTGTACTATGTTCTCAGTTAGGAAAAGATTACCATTCTCTTTACAGCCTTGATTAACTTTCATGGGATTAATTTTGCATAATTTTTCCTACTGCTAATTTACTAAGACCAGAATCAAGTATTAAAGACAAATTAATAAAATCCAGAACACACAAAGTGCACTTTCATTTGCAGTATTGACATCATTGTAGATCACTTAGTTTCTGCTAATGATGAATGATGCTCCTGGAGAATATTGTTAACAAAGATTAGCTGGAACTAATCTTTGTTATGGTTATGTTCAGCTAGTTATGTTTTCTGCTGCAAAAGCTTCAAAGCTGAGATTCTTTCAGACTGACAAAACAGAAAAGGAAACTACAAAGGATATGAAATCTTGTTATCAGCAGAAGAAGGCATAAATTTTGTAGAAACTAATTTTGCATTATTTTGCGGCATTTCCTAGGGATCTTGATTTTGGTGTGTTCTGTTGTTTTACTCATCTATTTGCAAGTGCGCAATCCAATTAAGACCATAAATTCATGGATTAATATTACTTCATATTCTAGCCCAGGCATTTTAACATCTTAATCACTTTCTTAGAGCAGAACCACCCAGCTCATACCCCCATTAAAGATGTGGATTAAGAAAACATTCCCATCTGCAGTGAGAATAGTCTAGTTCAGAAACTTGTCATAAATATAATCTTTTTTTTTTTCTAATGAAGATGGTGCTTGCTTAGTCTCTCATATGTCCACATATTAAATGTACTTATCTTCTAGGATATTTGAATAAATAATGAAGATAATTTATTCTTATCAGCAATGCTGGCTGCTTTTCTTCTCTACCATACTGAAAAAAACTGCAAACAAGAAAATATACAAAAGGAAATCAATAGTAGAGTGATTCTAGCTATTTTCTGTTAGCAATTTGTCCTGGGCTTCAGCTTTCCTCTCCACAGAACAACTGTGACTAACATGATCTCCTCCCACAATAAGATCAAATAGTGGCAGCATGGCAGCACTGACAGTTAATGCTAATTGGAATAATTGCATTTAAAGGAAATCAGTTGTGCATCAGAGAAAGGATGTGCTTTGGCACAGAGAAGGGAAGAACCTCAAAGTACATAGTTATGCTATCAATGAGCTGACCAGCTACATTTGTACAAGGGTATTTCTTTGGTAACATCCTAGATATGTTTAATCAAGTAGTTACTACCATTATTTCTATTAGAAATACAGAATTTATTATATTTAGTTTCCAAATGAAGAAACCATAGAGTAGTCCTTTTCCCACCTCTCCCAGCCTGCTCTTGGCCCTCATGCTTCTAGCCAGCTCATTTAATGCATTCCTAAATGTGAATGCAGACAGACCGTGCAACTAGCTAAGTTTTTAAAATCACATATCCTCCTTACAAGGATGTATCACTTTGTTATTGACAAAGGCTGTTGGAGAATTACCAGTGTTTCATCTCAGAAGAAAGCAAGAGAAGCTATACCTTCACTTCACTGGGGCAAGCGGAGTTTTACGTCCACTGAGTATATCAAACCTGCCTTGAGGCTTTGCAGAAGCTTGAGCTGTACCCCCTTTTGCTAGGAAAGATATGAAGGTAGGATTAAAGCCTCCTGGTCCCATTCCAGAAAAGAGGAAGAAAAAGAGATGAGAGGTGTTACTTGTTCCCCCATTGATAGTGGGAGAGGTGAGGGATCCATGCACTGATTTGAGGGGATCCATTCCTATCTATTCTTCCCCACAGTGATACTAGCCGCTTGTTACCCCAGTGCCTTTCTGTGAGGTGTTAAAAGCAGTGAAGTGGTCCTCTTGGAACTCTTGCAAACATGGTTCAGAGAAGGATCATTAATCACTTTGCTGCTCTAGACGTTTTGCCTGTGTCTCGAGCAGCTCCTCATTACTTGAAGGATGGTCATGGAATTAAGTGCTACTGGTCCTCATGGAAGTCAAAATGAATAATCTCATCATATAACAAACTAATATGAAAAAAAAAAAAGGTTCCTCTATGCCTTCCTTTTAATCTCTGTATTTTAAAACATGTCATATTTTCAGAAAACATGTCATATTTTTAAAGGATATTAAAGTCTGCCAAGGAAAAGATATGGCAGGGGCTTTAAGTCTTCCTCTACAAAAAGCACAGAATAAAGTCATGTGTCCAACACATTCATTCACATTCATGGGCACACTTGAAAACACAGGAAAACCATTTCCCCATTAAACTATCTCCAAAAAATTATATACATAGATAATCAGTCTGACTGATGAGAGCAGCTTTTGAGCTTGCGTATAAACTCTTGTAAGTAATTTTCATTCTTTTTCTAATTAATAAACTATATATTGATTAGCTCATAGGATTTCATGTTTCATATATCTAATTATAAATTAATATTAAGTGTTAATATAGAAAATGATATTCATATATTTTAATCAAGATTGAAAACAGATACTAATTATGATTTGAGTGGTTTTAAGTGCTGTTGAATCATATGTGATTCAGTTACTTGCCCCATTGCTAAAGCAATGGGATTTTTAGCAAGGCATTAAGGATTTCTTACTGACAGCCTACAGCACTTTTCACCCACTCACACTACATTCTTCTGTCTTCTCCATCAGAGACAAAAAAAATCTCAGGCATTAAATCTGAAGGTCACTGATTAGGTTTGATTTATTGATCACAACATAATTTCATTCACTAACTGTTTCTGTTATGGGAAAAATGGCCCAAAGCCTCTACAAGCCTGATGGCTAACTTAGGCATTTCACAATACTGCCTGATGTCTCTACAAATCTTAGACTCAGTTTGACAAAATGCTAAATTATCAACTGAAATTTAAAGCAAAGGAAATTCCTAGCTCTTCAGCTCAAATAAGCATGAGTATTCTCCATGCTCAGAAACAATGAGCTGTGTGGAAAAAAATAATACTGTTAAGTCATTGCCATCCTTTTTTTTAAATTGATCTTAAAAAAATCAACACTGGAGGTTGGCCAGGCTGCTATTGGGTGTTTATAACTGTGATACCAGGCCTCTCAAGCTAAATTGTCTCAATGAATGGACTTAGAAAAATAACCTCTCCTTTCTGCGCTGCTGTGGATAAAAATGGCATTTATCTCTCCCTGAGAAGTATTTGAGGATCTACTTAAGTATCAATAATCTGACATCTAAAGGCTTTATAGAAGTGTAAAACATTGATATAAGTAAGAGATATTTACTACTTAACTATGGAAGGCATAGATTATCTTCTCAAAAGATGAAATTTAGACACTATATGTTATGTGAATACCCCATATGTTTGCCAGCACAACCAGAAGCTGAACAAAACTACAAAAGACTTGAGTGACTCACTGATACTGCTTCACGTTAAATAAAGACAACAATAAGCATTATCACTGCTGCATTTCCATGGTCATTGTGCTCTGAGAGAAAATGGCCACAATCTGAGAGGATGGAATTGTCATCCTGGCTAAGCAATCAGTTTCTCATTTAATATTACTATTGTTGTGAATGCCCAGCATGTGCTTGGATATCTAGAGCTGAGAGCAATAGCAACATTTAAATTTTGGTTTTTTTTTCGCTTGTTTGTTTGTTTTGCAATTCATTCCATTTGACATTTACAAGACTAGTGATGCAATGAAATGACCAGTTTTTTGATTTATCTAACCAGCAACAGAATCATTCTATTCTGTTAACAGGATGAATTTAGATGTTGCATTTTCATTCTTTAATTTTTTTTTTCTTTCTTTTTAATACAGTGCTCTGTCAAGGGAACTAGAAATCCAGACGAAAGCCTGGTTTGTCTAAACAATTTGCTCTGCCATTTTAAAAGTAAAAGTAGGCTTCTCAGAGATTAACAGAAAATGAAGCCATGAAATGACTGGTTTCAGAATACAGTGTAAAGGTTAGTTGGCTTCTAACCAATGCCTTAATCCACAAAAAGACTTCAGCTTCCACATGAGCACCAGCACCTAAATCCACAAGTGTTCTCCACAGAAATCCCCACTTAAACTTTGGGCCTCCTTGGGTAATGACGAGTAAAAGCAGCAGTATCTCTACTTATCATAGGTGGAGGTAGCACCTTGGCTCTGCTTCTTTCCAGCAAGTGCCTGGAAGGGGTGGCAACTCAGGCGGTGGTCTCAGGAGTGATTTGGTGCTAGTGTAGCAGCCACGAGGTCATGTTGTTTCAGCAGCTGCAGGGACAAAGCATTGTTGAGGATGCAGTTCAAAGATGTGTCTTAGACTTGAGATGCTTACCACTTGGTTTTCCAGAGCTGATACATTTCCAGGGCTATAATACCAAAATGGATGGTTTATCTATAAACAATAAAATATTGTTTTTAACTGTTTCTTCATTGTGTTTAATGACTATTAAGAGGGGAACAGGGAAGGAAACAGAAGGAAGAAACATTTGCAAAACACTTTGCTCTTATTGTAGTTGTTAGCACCCTCCCCTTAACTCAAGAAAGAGTGGGATGAAATTAACTGTAAGAAAGCTGAGGTGATGTGCAATCAGAAACATAAAGACAGGTGAAAATAGGATCCCAACCCTGATGCCAGTGTGATCTCCTTCCCCTGCATCGTTTTTCTACTTGAGCATGTAGGAACCTTGTATAAAATGAACAGTTTCTAGCAGTTTCTCCGAAGTATTCTCCAAAGGCCAGATTTCTGACTTATGTTGAGATGCTGCAAATCAGTGAATAGTATTTAAATATGCACTGAATAGAGTTTTAATATGTATTCAAATATAACACTGTTCCTTGTTGCAAGACCCTTTCTTTCTTTATGAAGTTAAGCCGCCACAGAGGGAAAGGGACAAAGAAGCAAGGCTATATCCATCTCAAAAAGAAGAAAAGAGAAATGGAGGTTAAAGGAAGACAGGACAAAACTAAAACAAAATCAGTGCTGTCAGGAAGATAATCACCTGCATGACTTTACAGGAATTTCTTTCTTATTGGCCAGTTAACTTTAGAAACATGTTAAAGATAGGGTCTGCCATAACTGTCATGTTTAGTATTCAGATGCATTTTTAAAATTTTGGGCAGTATCTATACCCTTCTTCCTCCTTTGGTGAAATGTCATTGTTGGCAATATTTTGAGAGTTGGAACTCCTAAAATAACACCAGTGCCCCATCTTAGATCCAGGGTTTTCTAGCACTCAAAAGTTACGAGGTTGCTCAAAATGAAGTTTTTATTCAGCTCCTAATGAGCATGAGAAATAAGAAAGCAGTTTGGCAGAGACATGAAGATACCTGAAGATGGAGTCTCTCACCACACCATTTGAGCTGAGCGACGGGAAGAAGATGTGGAGCACAGTGAAAAAAGCAATGGAAATACTGGAGATAACAGAAAAAGGAGATTTTAAACTTCACAGGAGAAGGAAAGCTAGGAAAGAATTTCAAATTTTCAATAGCATTCTATCAGCTATCAAGTTGGATAACTTGACAGTTCTGTTTCAAATTTGAAATATTTGGGGAAAAGTAAGGGGCTTGTTATTTCACTTCATTTGTTTTTTAAACGTACGTAGGAAATTCTAGGCTCACCTCTGCCATCAGCTGAATAACGTAGTCCCAACTAAGGCCAGCTGGACAATAAACCTACTCAGACCTGGAGCCTCTGCTCCAATCTCTCTCTCTGATAGAAGCAATATTTTAAAAAAGCAAATGAAAATCAAGGAATTTGAAGCTGCCTAAGGCAATTAATTTTGATTTTTTAAAATGTACTACTTTCCATCTCCACACGTGAAAACAGAGCCAATAGTGGTGATTATCATGCACTGCGATTTCTAAAGTGTACTGTGCACAACAAACTGGTTTGCTTTTGACTGTATAAAGCCTACTTTAGTTAATTTCATTCATTTTAGTTATTTTAGTTCATATTAGGGCACCAGACTGTATAAAATATTATCATAGCAGCCATATGGTTTTCCTAAGCTAGATTTCGGTTGCTTTTATCTCTCCACCTTTTAAAATCATACTTACATAGCATTTAAATTAACTTTTGATCACTTCAGGTTTACCTCTGCTGTTATGGATAATGCACTATGATAAAAAATGAGTTTTCCATTCCAATTTTTGCAAAATAGCAGTGTTGTGTGCATTTGTACCTCAGCTGTACCTTGAAGTTAGCCTAAGAGGAAGCTTTTACCCCAGAGGTGGTTGCTTTTATTACATTCAATCAGCCATAAAGGGATTTCCCAGAACAAGGAATGGAAATGCTTTAATGGCCTTTTAGGTAATGTCAGGATTTTTTTTTTGTTTTGTTAATATGAACTTTTGCCAATCACTAACAGCATGATCCAGATCCCATTTGAAAGCAATGGAAGGTCTCCCATTGAGTTTGATGGCCTTTGGATCAGTCTCTAAGCACATTTAGGCTTAATGAGATGTTAATGTGAATTTTATGCTGCTGTGTATATGCATAGATTTTCCAAACTTTTTTACCCACTAATGCAAAACGAGCGATCTGCCTTCTTGAATTCTTAAATTTTATTTCCTCGCTACAACTGGCATGCACGCAGAAGAATTTCTGCTACTCATTCAGCGCACTACCTTCTCACCCCCTTTCCAACCTTTATCGGTGACAGATTGCAAACTGCAGAAAACATCACCTGCAATCCAAACTGGAAGAAGGGAACAGCAGCCTCCCGCTTTGCTTCTTTATTTGTGTTGAAACTTCAGCTTGAGGAAAGGCAAAAGGAAAGTTAAGGCCTGGAAAAGAAAAAAACAAAACCACCACAACAACAAAACCGAACCAAACCAAACAAACAAAACCCCAAACCAAACCAAAACAAAACCCCCCGCAAGAACAAATTGCCACAAAACCGCTCCAGGGTGGGGAAAGTGAAAGCGCTATTCTTTGTTTCTTGCTCCACCTGGTGGGGGATGCCCGTGTGGCGGCCCACGCGCGTCCCGAAAAGGCATCCCTGGGCGGGGGGGACACGCTGTGCTTCCTTGTCAGAGGGGGTGTCCGGGTGTTTTCTTAGAGGAAGGCAGGTGAGAGGGATTCGAGTCCGTGGTGTCACAGAAAGGTTTTGTGCAGCGGCGAGGTGGGGATTAGAGGGGCAGTGCCAGGGTTCACTTCCCCTTTTGAGTGAGGCTCCTTATTCGGTGCCAAAAGGTGCTGTTTGTTTTGCTTGTTTTGCAGCTCTTCACTGCTGTGATTCTGGTTGCTCATGGCCTAAAAGCCTGCTGGCTTTTTTAAGCTACCTTGGATGCAGCACTGTGACGAGGCTCTGTGGTCTCAGACCCCTTGCCAGAGAGGAGGCAGCTTGTTTTGACAGGTCTGGCACGGAGATGGGGACATGAACATGAAAGCCAAGGATTACGCTGCAAACTGGAGCATAAGGAGAGAGAGATCTGCCTCTGGCCATGTTGAAGGGGCATGTCCAGCTACGTGATGGCATGAACACATGCTGCCAGGACTGTGCAGCAAAGAGCCTGGGCATACATTTAGACACATGGAGAAAAGAGTGCTTTCTATGGATTCTTAGCCAAACCACATGTCCTGCTTTAGCAGGAGAGGTGACAAGCTCGAATTTGATGTAGGTATTTGACGCTGCTAGGGTGGAGGTAGCTGCAAAGTTTCACGGTTTAGTAGTTTCCCCAAGGGCTCACGGAGAAAAAAAGTATCACCAGAGGTTACTTATAACAAACATTATTTATTTTCTCCCCATTCCTTCGATATCTGCTTCTGTGGTAAATGCCAATTATTTGACAAGCTGCAGAGTATAGATTCCCATTGTTTTGATTGATAATTGAGGTATTTGTAAGTCAGTCTCGATTGTGTATAATGTTTGGCATGCCTGACTTTTAGATACAAACTCCTCAAACTAGCATCTTGGAAGGCCTTTAAAAACCTTTTCCCCAAAAGCCCGACGAGAGGCATGCTATCTCTGTCTTCCTTTAAATGTTATCAAACTATGTGCATTTATTACACATTTCAGATTCAGCATAACAGCTTCAGCATGCTGTTGTATTTTAGGAAAGTAGTGACCTCTTAGGTTGCTTGAAAACACATGATTCCTTGGGGAAAAGAGAGAAAAGTGCACCCTGCCTTAAGACCAAACCAGAAAATCTTGCATTTACCAGAGAAATACTATATTATGCCGTTTGGCCAAGAATTTTCTGATCTAGCTGAATTCTGAGTAACCTTCAACCTTAACCACTTGCAGAGGACGCTGGAGCATGGCCATGGGTAGCTGTAGTAAATTTTAGATCTGAAACCATGCCCTCAAACAGATAATTCCTGTGACTGGCCAGTTGGGATAGCTCTATCAACTCAAACATTCATCCCACCCAGATTGTACTGGTATGTCCAACACCTGGTTCACCCATTAGCTCATGAACCCTGTCAGCAATACCGGAATAGCAATGGTACATCAGGCAAGCTGTAGCAGAAGACATTTTTAGCCACACTTGCAAGCTGATCAGCCTGGCTGTTAGGTATGGTTTGTTTGCTCTGTGAATTCCCTATTGTGCTTCCCCTCTTCACCCTCATCTGCACTGAGAGAAATAAGTATATAAATGAAAACCAATACAAGCTGACAGACCACAAGTTTGCTGCCAAAGGAAGATTAGCTCCCAGACATGTAGAACAAGAAGACATTACATTTTTTGTCATAGCTCCGCTCAATGAGCAGAGATTATTTACAAGGTCCAGGGTTTAAGTGTGGCAGATGGATGCAGACTAACAGCTCCCATGAACAAAGATGCTGTTTCAAAGAAAAGGTGTGTTCAGCTTCTGGAAAAGAAATTTACTTCTCAGCAGGGACTGGCAACTCTAATCTTATTTACATTTCTCACAGCAGCGGTACGCGTCTCTCATTCTCAGTCCTGGCTCTCCCTGCCAGCTGAAGCTGTGCTACACTGATAGGTAGTAAATAATGTAGGATTGTGCAGATTGTTGTGAGGCCTTTTCCATCTCTCTGTGCTGCAAACTCCTTTTCAGAAGCAATAGTTAAGTTGTCAGCAGAGCAGGATTACAAATCTGATACTTGGTACACTTTTGGACAGTTACAGCTTTCAGGCGTTTTCCATGAATAGACACCAATCATTTCACTGCCACACTGGTGAGGTGTTTTGCTGGGCTAGTCATTTTTCAGATGGGGATCAGAGGAACAAGCACAGGAAGATGAAAACAGATATCATTTTGTAGACTCATGTAAGGTACAACAAAAACTAGGGCTGTAAGGTAACTGCATTTTACTCCTAGGCTTTGAATTAGTGTCTTTCAACATTGTTTAAGGAGTTTGCATTGTCAAAGTAAAATTCCTGAATATAAACACTTATTGCTGTAAATACTTAACATTCTGCTCTGTGAAAATATAGAAGAAACTTATTAGCAAACGTAGCTTTGTGTCTCATTATGACTTCTAGACGTAATGAAAATGTTAAAAGCAGTATAGTTTCTTTAAAAAAGACACAGTATAATAATGCAGCCTTGAAGATGATGTTATTTTACAAATGTTCAACATGCAGATACTCATACCAACGCTTGCTGTAATGAAACAGAAACCTGTATTACTATAAATTCTCACTAATGCAATTCTACTCAGAGGGCTGGCAAATGTTGCCTTTATATTATGTTATTCATTTTAATGTCAGTGTAGTCCTTCACTATTCATATAGCTTTATTAATAAAAATAATTGTCTGTTAGACAGAGATGAGCAAATGGCTCAGATTAAAACACCCGTAAGACTCCAGTGATTGCATCTACAGTCAGTGCCTCTGAGCAGCTACTTCTGCTTGAGAGATTTTGGCTGAAACCCTGAAGGCACTAATGAGGTCAGAAATCTCAAGCATAGTAATAAAGAAGGAGTGCTCAGGCTTTGAAGAACCTTATGGCTCTATAATACCTGTTGAGAACTGCTCCTGGGAGAAAGAGTTACAGCAGTACCATGCAGTGGAAAACGAATAACCCTATTACATAGATCAGAGACTGACATTATTGGGGCTCACGTACATTGCAGGGCAACAGGGCTCCCTGACACCGGCCTGACACAGTGCCACCACCCACACCAGACGAATTGACATGACCCTCCTGTCACACAGAGCTGCCCCATGATAGTGTAGGGCTTTGAAGTAAAAAAAAAACAAATGCCACAAGGCTCATGATAAAAACCTGAACTCCGGCAACAAAGTTCCTGCTTTTGGTTTTGATTAACAGCACAAACAGCCATGTAGCAAGATGTTAGCACAGAAGGTGGAGCTGTGGCTTGTACTAATATACCCTGTTAGGCTCCTTAGCCCTAGATAGAAAAGGCTGCAAGGATGGAGCCAAGGAAAAGAAATGTCTTCAATAGAAAAAAAAAAAAAAAAAAAGCAAGAAAATCCAAAAGCCTTGAAGTGAGGGATTGTTAGAATTTATGTGTTTTTTTCCCCCATTATAATGCAATCAGATTCACTTACCATCATCTCAGCTACCTTACATCCTGAAGAGTTTAGCACAATATTTACAGAGAAACAAGAGAGGAAAATGCCGTGTCATATTCCAAGAAAATACTCCATTTTGTTCTGGTTTTGCTGAACTAGAAAGTGTACAACTAGAAAGGGCAGCATATTTCTTTGTCCTCAGTATCATGTACGAAATAATAACATTTAAGTGGGAGTGCAGTAGGTTGCAATATTCCCAACCAAGATTTTTGTCTTCAACAGCAATCATATTCTCTGTTGCTGATAAGCTACTTCTTATTTTACTGCACTTTTTTTGTCACACCAGTACACCATGGGTGGGCTCCTCAAAAATTGCCTTACACCTTTAATTGTAGAATTCTATGGTTTTTAAATTACATGAGAAACATTTTTTCCTCACCTGTCTCTGTGTGGATACATTTCTATAAATAGTGAATGACATCTATACTCAGCTTGCACTTGGGTAACTCCTACTAAGTAATGACGCCATCATTATGCCCAGGCCATGATGGGATCACATCCTGTCGATCATTCTTTGAAGCTGCCAACCTCACCACATGATCCAAGCCGTACAAAACCAGCAGAATCATTCTAACTGCAGGTGTTTTTCTGATATCTATGGCAAAAACAACTATGTATCCACATAACTCTGGACCTCCCTTAAAAAGTACTTTAGTAATTGAAAAATGTGACCCTGGTCCATATCCAAGATTCTTTAAAACCATTATTACTAGATTTTCCATTTTTGTACTATGAACTTTTTAATGCTATGAAATTGGTGCTGAGGTTAATAAAAATGTTACAGTGTAGAGGAATTTTCAGAGATGCACAGCTGAGGGAAAAAGGAAACCTTTCTGCAAAGGAGCTACTGTCTGACAGCACAGAGCAGAAGTGTGAGAGAAATCAGTGAATATCAAATAGTACTAGCATGGTCTGAGTCCAGCAGTGTGAAGTTTTCACTACCACAGAGTTCTGGCCTTCTTTTTCTTCTTACCATGTATCATTCCCTTTGTCAGTCATGTCATGATCTTCTGACTGACAGGAGAAGTCAATCTCTGTAGCACTATTCTTGATTATTTTATTATGGAGAATTATTTAACAACAGGGTCTGGTTTATCTTTACCTCTCTTTGTTTTAGGTGATCTCAGTGAGAAGCTAGCAAGACTCAAAGGAACTTGAAGAATATGTGTAGGTAAGTACAAAAGGAGAATGAAGACAAGCTATAAATAATCTTTTGAGGAATATGAATGTGTTAGTACCTTCCTTCTAAACACAAAACTGAGACATGACTGTGATGTCAGGATTAATGGATGTACATAATGGTTCCAGAGATTGTAGGTGGTAGAAACAAGACTGGATTTAACTTTCCATAATAGAAAGCAAGATTAGAAAATGTAAGACAAAGAATGGTATTCTAAAATCTATAGACTAATGAAAACTGCAAAAGAAAAAAACCCACACATTATTAAGCTGAATTTTATTTCTGTAACATATTTGAGGAATAATTTTGCAGTTAAATTCTTGAACCCACTTTCACTGCAAGCATATGTTTGCCAACATGTCAGTGCTGCCTTGGTTCTCTGTGTCAGCTACTTTTCTTCTAAGGGTTGTCTCTGATGTTCTGCCTTTCCACTACTGTTTGTCACCTGGTTGATTTCTGAGCTTGACAGGCTGTACGTTCAATATCAAATAAGCTGCTGGTCAGTGTAATGAACTTCAATGGGATGAACAGCAACATTATGTCAGCTAAGGAGTGTTGATTTGTTTTTCTCTAACCCAAAGGCAATCATAAGTCTAAATATAGATATTTCCGGTCTGAGAGAACCATAACATTGGTTAATAGGAATTTTTTTGCTTTTGCTTTTGTTTTTTGGGTTTTGGGTTTTTTTTTCAGACTATTACTCAAGACTTTTCTTCTCCCTCCCACACATTTTTTGTCTTGGTTGGAGATTACAAGTGCTATAACTCAATGATTATATTTCTGTAACTTAAAAAGAATGTGTTCTATGCTTTCAAATGTAGAAAAGGCATTTCTTCTGCTTATACATGCTAAAGATGCTAGAATTTTATTTTGCAAATCACCTATCATTTTCTCTGCTCTCTGCTGCACTCCGTTCCCCTCTCTAACCTCCATGCTGGTAGCAACGCTGGGTGTATTATTATGATGTAATGTCTTTGGGATGTTTTTAGTTTGCTGTCAGGAGAAATAAAATGCAGAAGGAAAAACTGGGTACTGGAATGACTTTGGTATAAATGTCTTGTAGTTGCTTCTATGGGTTTGTTTGGTTTTATGTCAAGAAACTTTGAAAACAGTAGGGAAAATGAGGAATTACCTAATATATCATGACTCTGTGAAGGACCCTCATTCAGCTCCTCTGAGATTCATTCCTTAATCTCTGTGATCCTGCTGGGCAGTGTATTGCCATTTGCTGCCATCCAAGGAGCACATGCTGCAAAAGAGTTACACAGGTAACAATGACAGCAGTCTTAGTTGAAAACAACCACATATAATTTTACCTATTAATTTCAACAGACATTTCAGTCATCTTCTGATGTTTCCAAAGATTTAACTTGAAACAATTTGAAATGGTGAACAGAAAATACAGAGGGTTTAGTCACTGCATTTTTTTTAAGTCAAATAATGCAAGGTTAAATTAAAAAGATGAACCTTCAGCAGGAAAAATTGTGTTAGTGGAAAAATATGGGAAATTTCCCCTTGACCAAGCCTTCTGGCTGTATAGCAGCTTTGTGTCTTGTACACATTTCCTAAAAACGATGTTAGTACTTTAAAGGCTTGATTTTTTTTTTCTCTCAAGCAGTTGCACACTTGGGAAACTACAGCTAATAGAGAATGGAACGCATAACTGCATGTCTCCTTGGCAGCACTGCTACCAGGAGCACATTAAGCTTGTTCTTTGCTCTTTACAATTGCTTCCCATAGAATATCAAATCAAATCCAAGGTCTCAGCACTTATCTGCAGTGTTTAGATAGCCAAGGCTATATCCAGATTGGCGAGCACAAAGCACATGGGAGTTTCCATGTCCTGATAAGTTCCTGCCTCCACATCAGGGTAAGATCAGGGCATTTGGAAAGCCCCACTTACCACTCTAGGTTTCCACAGGAAATTTTCCATAGGTGTGTGGAGGAGTAAAAAGCAGTTGCCTCAAATGAGGCACAAAGCAAGACAAGGGATATAACTGTATGTAGACACAGGACTGAATTTTTTTCTGATAGTTATCTTAATCTGGAGCTAAAGACCACACAAAAAGCTCCCCCACAAACTGAGGAGCATCACAAAAATTTCAGCCCAATACAGAAAACATAATTCCATGCCATCTTTAACACAACTGCAGACACTTACATGCTTATCAAAGAAAAAGGGAAAAATAAAGTATCACAACAAAATAGTCTGTTTATTGTTCTTTAGGAAAGAATAAGTGATTAAACACTGCAATTGAGGCCACCTTGCTCAGTACTGTGCAGTGCTCATTATATTTTACACAGTTTCAAAATATTTTTTCATTATGGACTATATGACGGATTTCTTTTTATACCTGCAGACTAATTATTCCTGATGTCCTGAATACTATTATTATTAAAAATACTTATAATTTCTGGATTGTATAAAGTGACACAGACTTTTGGAATGTCACATTTTTCAATAATTTTTAACTCTAAGAAGTAACAAATGTAACACAGTGTAAAATGCATATTATAGAATCATAGAATCATAGAATAGTTAGAGTTGGAAAGGACCTTAAGATCATCAAGTTCCAATCCCCCTGCCATGGGCCGGGACACCTCACACTAAACCATGGCACCCAAGGTTTCATCCAACTTGGCCTTGAACACCACCAGGGATGGAGCATTCACAACCTCCCTGGGCAACCCATTCCAGTGCCTCACAACCCTCACAGTAAAGAATTTCTTCCTTATATCCAATCTAAACTTCCCCTGTTTAAGTTTGAACCTGTTGCCCCTCGTCCTGTCACTACAGTCCCTGATAAATACTCCATCCCCAGCATCCTTGTAGGCCCCCTTCAGATACTGGAAGGCTGCTGGGAGGTCTCCAAGCAGCCTTCTTTTCTCCAGGCTGAACAGCCCCAACTTTCTCACCCTATCTTCATACGGGAGGTGCTCCAGCCCCCTGATCATCCTCGTGGTCCTCCTCTGGACTTGTTCCAACGGTTCCATGTCCTTTTTACGTTGAGGACACCAGAACTGCACACAATACTCCAAGTGAGGTCTCACAAGAGCAGAGTAGAGGGGCAGGATCACCTCCTTCGACCTGCTGGTCACGCTCCTCTTGATGAAGAGCTCCACTGAAATCAGTCAAAGCTACTTACGTGAATGTAAAAATATAGAGATGGACCCTTAAGCTTGTTTGTAATTTTTCCTTTGGTAGAATTTGAAATAGCTCTGATTTTTAAGTGTGGGCATTTTGCCTACTAAATTGAATATCAAAGCTCAACGTAGGCAATTAAAGCTGGACATATAGAAATGAAAATGCAGCTGTGAGTTTGAACAAAAAATTGTAATCAGAACAAAGCTTTAACTTTTAAAAAGTTTTGTTTAATTTTACAATATTAATCATTGCAGATAATCATTCCTGAAAAGAGAATTGGAACTTATTCAGTTGATTGCAAAATTGGGCTAGAAATGTTTTGGGTAGACTTAGTCAACCGGAAGTAGGATAAGTACCAATACTTTGAGTTGAACATTTGAGCCTTTCATTTTCCCTTTGTAATAATTTCTGGGGACCAGTGGAGTTCTAGGCAGTGTTTTTTTATGTAGTTGTTAATGCTCAACATTGATTTTGCAAAATATTGTTACTCAGTGAGGTAACAAGAAAGCATCAACAGGAAGTGAATGAGGAGATGCACACTTTTTCAATACGACTTTTCAGTTGATCGGATTTGGATTATGAAAAACCATGAAGAAAGTAAATGAGATTATTAGAATTAAGGACAAACTTTTCCTTTCTATAAACCCATGAAAGCTTACAGAAACAGGTACAGAGCTGCAGTCACACAACATGATATGAGCTGTCATTTGAGGACCACGCAAAAACTGTATCACAACCTGAATACTTTTGTAAATGCCTCTTTGTTGGTGACTTCCTTTAAAGTTGTCCTGGGTTCAGCAGCAGCAGTCATTTTTTCTCCTTCTTAGTAGCTGTTGCAGCACTGTGTTTTTGACTTTCGGCCTGGGAACAGAGCTGATAACAGCGATGTTTACCCTGACCAAGGACTTTGTGAGTCTCATGCTCTGCCAGGGAGGAGGAGAAGACGGGAGGAAGCAGGGACAGGACACCTGACCCAAACTAGCCAAAGAGGTATTCCATACCACAGCACGTCATGCCCAGGATGTAGAACTGAGACTTCCCGGAAGGGCTGGATCACTACGGGGTGGGGGCGAGGTGCCGGTTGGTGAGCGGTTGTATTCTCTTCCTTGTTATTTCCTTTATCATTATTACTATTAGTGGTAGCAGTAGTGATTTGTGTTATATCTTAGTTATTAAACTGTTCTTATCTCAACCCGTGGGAGTTGCATTCTTTTGATTCTCCTCCCCGTCCCTCCAGAAGCGGAGGGAAGAAAGGTGGGGGGGAAGTGGACTTCGTGGTTCTGATTTACGGCCTGGGCTTAAACCACGACAAAATTCCATCACTCTGATTATAATGCCACAAGAAGTAAAAGGTGTTTTCTTACATTTTGGAGCTGACTGGAAGTGGCTGTGTGGCTGACTGGAAGTGGCATGGAGCAGCCCCTTGTCTCTTCTCACAAAGCCCACCCCTGCAGCCCTTCTACTGCCTGTATCTTGCCACCTTTACCTGGTACACTCTTGTGGTTTTGTTTTATAAAACAACAAAGTCTTTTAAAACTTACTGAAGACATTTTCAGTTCTCACATCAGAGCATTATGTGGTAGCGAATGCGAGTTGTAGGTAGGTTAAAAGACTCTGGGAAACTGACAATAAGAAATTCAATAATGTCATGCCTGTATTTCCATGCTTACAATATTCTTTCACTTTGGTTTCATTTCTGCAAATTTGCAAATTTGCCATCTGAAAAAATAAATGTATAAAGCATTTCAACCTTTTATGTTGAATGTCCCGAGCAGGAAGAGATGTCCATCAGCAGCCATCCCATTTCAAATTTATTTGTGCATATGAACAGGTTTTATATTTCATTTCACCATCAGTTACTGAGCAAACACTTCTCTATGCAGTTTCTCTTTTTTTTCTTTCAATGTCTGCAAAATTTGTCTTGTTTTGTCCAAGGCTCCAGGTCTTCCCTGAATCTAAACATGTTAAATCTCATGCAAATTCTCCACACTGTGTAGAGACAACTGCCACAGTTTCTGTTTTATCTTTATGGAGGATCTTATATTGATAAAAAAAGCCCCTGAAAGCAGCTGCAGAGGGTTGCATTTCCAGCTCTCAGGGGAAACACAGTTCATACTGAATGTAGCTGCTTAGCCCAGTAGGGACTGCAGCAAAATCAAAGTGAGTGAGACCTCTTCTCTGGGATTAACTCCTGCCTTTAGAGGTGGGTGATTTGGGACCTTCTTAATTAAACTCTGAGTACTCATACCCAGCCTGATATTTGGCTTTCACAATGCTCCTCAATTAGCTAACTTGACAAAATGCTTAAAAAAAGAAATATACTGGAGAGGGACTATAGCAGAGAAAGAAGACAGGTAAGAGCATGTCTGCTGCCAGTAACCTCTAGCAACAGCATTCAGTGATAATACTGAAATGCACACAAGTTAGAATTGAGCTAATGTAAAACTAACATAACTTCTAACATCAGTAAAAAAATCAAAAGCCTGCAAGATTCGTAGTGTTTCACTCTCATCTATCCCCTTTTTAAAAACGCAGGAAGAAGGTTTGTGACTATATCATCTTCCCTATCAGGAGCTTTCAAAGCAATGTTTACAACCCTCAGAATTTTTAAAACTCTACTTTCATTAATATGAAAAATGCATTTCGCACTTTTTGCAGACACACCAAGTTCAAACATTCAGATCCTATTACAATGATTCCCTCTTTTTGCTAAGCCTGAGATTACCATAGTCAGGTAACATAGCTAATATTTAAACACAAGAGTCAAAAGTTAAACCAGAAGAAATCTGTAGTTTTTTTCAGGTGCAACTGAGGCTAAAATATAATTTCAGTTGTGATTAATATCAGTTCTTGGATTAGTACATGGGTTTTTTGTGGCAAGATACCCTTAACATTATTTCAATTATAAATTCTGTTTGTAGACAAGAATATAAAACAGCAGTGGGGACAGAAATAGCAGTTACTTTCCATAACAATTTACTCAGTGAAAAACATTTCCTAGGAAGCTATTGCATAATTAGATTGAATAACAAAAATAAGCAGGTATTTTAATGCACAAACCATAAGGGAATAGATAATATTATACAGCAAAGGTTGGGCTATTATCTTGTCCTTGCTAGATTTTTATATTGACGTATTTTAACAGAGAATTTTCTATTAAAGTATAGTCTTATCAGAAATATTAAGTGAAGCACTCCTTGCTTTCAGAAAATAGGGTTGGAAATCAGTCATGAAATTAGAACAGCTTTTGGAAACTTAATATATTACCAAAAGCATAAGCACTCTGTAAAGAGTACTGTAAACTGTCGATGTGTTTTCATTAACACAATATTTTGATAAATAGGTACATCTAGAAATATGTAGAAATTCTTAAAATCTGGAGTAGGAAAGGTGAACAACATTTTAATGAAAATGTATGTTGGTTAGGTAGAGGTGAGAAGGACCAAATACAGAAAATAAACAGAACCATCTTCAAGAGGATTAATCACCTGTATCAAAAGGAAAAAACAAATCCATATGCCTAGCTAATCCCTAGATTCACATCAATGAGCTCTTTGTTTGTAAAATACATGAAATGATAATGGCAGCTTCAGATTATGTTAGTACTGAATATCTCACTGTTTATCCAGGCATAATGTACAGAAGGCAGATGTTGGATTGACCCCTGTTCAATGAAATCGGTTTGATTGTTTGGTTGTTCTCTACTCATTTGAAATGACCATGAGGGTGAAAAATGTCAATGGTGCATCTTTAAACTTTGAGAAAAAGAGCTACCCACACACATTCTTGGGAGGATGCCAGACTCAATCTGAGACAACACCATGGCAACATTAGCTTAGAGTATGTCTCAGACTTCTGTAAATAGTGAAGGTAAAAGAAAAAGAATCAGAGAAAAAACGGGGCTGTAACACCGTTTTCCAAATGTTATGCTAGTGCTTGCTGTTTAAGGCAGGATTCAAGAAGAGACTCTGGGAGATCATGCTATTTTAGGGATTTCCTTCTCAAAATGAAATCAGTGACAGGTAGATAAACAGGATCAGTGAAGGGGGAGAGAAAAGGAAGGAAATGAAATTTTAAAAAGTCTCAAAATCTGTATTAAGGGAAAACCAACACATACTACCAAAGCACTGCTTCTCAGTGTAATTTCAGGTATTACTGGTAAGAAAACAATGTTGGATAACAACAGTCAGGCTAGGGGAAATAATAAAGCATGCCAAGAAAACAATCAGTATACTAAGAAAGCAGCAGAGAGTATTATAAAGGTCAAGGGAAGGAAAAGAGTGGATCACATTGGCCTTTCAAGTTGATGTAGCTTTGGGTGAATAACAATGTGTGTGTTTGGAGTGGTATACATAGCACGCTTTGAGGCATTTCTAGGTTATCTGTAGTTTGCCACAGCAGTTCAATGTGTCATTCAGCAATAACCCTTTGAGGCAAAACTATCGCTATATGCCAGTTAAATTATCACAGGTCAGTAAACAACAGAAAACTGACTACCAGTTTTCTATTCTTAACGTAAAGAAAACATTTAATTCTCTATGTATCCATTATTTTCTTAGGTATAAGAAACATATCTTGTAATTTGTTAAATTTTACCTCTATAAGAGTACACAACATCATCATGGTCAGTAAATAAGCAGTATGCCGCATACTTCTACTTTACCTGAGAAAGGACCTTTCTCCAGAAGAGAAGGAAAGCATGCATCCAAGAAAATGGCAAGTACAGGCTATCTACCACTCTGATGATCTGTAACTCCTTGGAAAAGAGAAAAATAGAAAAATAGCTGTTCTTTTTGTTTGTTTTTGTTTGTTTGTTTTGGGTTTGTTTTTGTTTTCTTTTTGTTTAAGTGATAAGAGGTAGTGAGAGAATGACCATAAGCTCTACTAAGCAGTCAGTTGTTGCATGGAATTAATTTGGAAATTACATTAAGGGGAAGCTGAAAGCATCAGAGTAGCTTTTTGGAGACATGCACAACTACAGAAAAGGGCTTTGTTTTCCAGATACAGTTTTATTTTGCTGCTCTATTTATGCTCTTAGCAGATGGTGTTTTGTTCTTGAAGCTCTAGAGTGTCAAAGGTAAAAATAATGCCATAAAGGAGTTGTGTTTCAAGAGAATTTTTAGAAGCTTGGTTTTTCCTTCACCTGTATCTTTTCTCATTTATGTCAACTCACTGTGAACTTTCAGTTGTTACCAGTACATTCCCATAATTGCCCTAAGGAGAAATCAGCTTTAGGAAAACAGACCTAGAAAGCAGAAGTCCATGTCTGACAAGTGCACTGGTAGGTCTTTAATGGATTTTCAGGAGTTTAGGAAGAATTCTGAATTCTTCCTCAGAGAGTAATTTAGTTTCTGATGCCCTTTCCTTACTTTCCCACTATTTTACTGAAAAGCATTGGTTCCATTCCCATTCATCCTTTATATACTTTGTTTGAAAAATGTTCTATTGCTTAGATTTCTTGCAAATAGATGAAGAGCATGGGTTTTACTGGTTTATCAATACAGTTGATAGATGGTAGCTGAAAAAAATACAAAACAGAGAAAAAACAGAGAAACTAAACCAAATATGGTACAAGCGCAGTTTTGTTATAGATCTTTTTTAATTTCCTTACAACAGAAGAACTTACATCTTCTTCCACTCTTTTAATATTGTCTATGTTAACATTTTGCTTGTACTATGACTTAGTACACAATGCAATGATTATCCATTAAACATTAATTTAAAAAAAATCCATTGAATTATGTTTGTATTACTGCACCAGTAGTATCATAGCAAAGACTATCTAAGTTTCCAATAATAACAACTTACTGAATTTGGAAAACAGGATTATAAATAGAAAAAGACTAGCCAGTGGAAGTCAGAGTAATAGCTCACAGGTCAACGCTGCATGAGCATGAATAAGGCTATTGAAGTCAATATGCTCAGCCAGAAGCATCCAAGTAGTTATCAGCCTCAAGTTTCTGCATCACTTTCTTCACTGCTGTCCTGGGTTCAGCAGTAGCAGTCATTTTTTCTCCTTCTTAGTAGCTGTTGCAGCACTGTGTTTTTGACTTTCGGCCTGGGAACAGAGCTGATAACAGCGATGTTTACCCTGACCAAGGACTTTGTGAGTCTCATGCTCTGCCAGGGAGGAGAGGAAGCCGGGAGGAAGCAGAGACAGGACACCTGACCCAAACTAGCCAAAGAGGTATTCCATACCACAGCACGTCATGCCCAGGGTAGAACTGAGAGTTCCCGGAAGGGCTGGAATGCTGCTGGGTGGGGGGTGAGGTATCGGTATCGGTCTGTAAGCGGTGAGGTAGCGGTAGGTGAGCGGTTGTATTCTCTTCCCTTGTTATTTCCTTTATCATTATTATTATTATTACATAGCAGTAGTGATTTGTGTTATATCTTAGTTACTGGACTGTTCTTATCTCAACCTGTGGGAGTTGCATTCTTTCGATTCTCCTTCCCGTCCTTCCAGGAGGGGGAAGAAAGGGTGGGGGGAGATGTAGACTGCGTGGTTCTGATTTACGGCCTGGGCTTAAACCATGACAACTGCATTACTGAACTAGCGCTGAAGAATTTAGCAACATAAGAAAGAGTCCTTTTCCAGTCACAGAAATGTGATCCATGGTTGAACAATGTACTGTACAATGCACTGTACAATGAAGAAGTGGGAAACATTTTTCCCAGAGCTTGTTGTCTCATTTACCACTTGTTTTTCTTCTTTTCCAAGGGGAGCATAGTTTTAACAACAATACAAAATGTAAGAGAGACCACCATTAGGAGCAGAGCTATGCATAGTGGGGTTTTGTTAAGCTTCCAAAACATTTTCTTTAAACATTAACTTAGCTCCTTCCTTCATGGTACTGAAATTAAAATGAGGAGAACATACATGTCTTCTCTCTTGCAGGTGCTCTGGAGGCCTCTGAAATCTATGTGCTCTTGGAGCTGCCTGTTCAGCACCTAGGTTTATAAAAATTGTGACCATTATTTCAGTATAAGGGAATGTTATTTCTCTGAATCTTACTGATTTGGCAGGCTTCTTCATTAGATTTTTGTCTAGAGATTGATCTACATCACTTGAAGTCTGAGACAAGTTGGAGCTGGAGGAGGGGTCAGAAGAGCCCTGCAAAGCTGGAGCCCTTTTCTATCCTTTCTTATTTTCTGACGCTGATCAGTACCCTGAAAAAACCCCAGTATTTTCACCTCAGTAGGATTCAGAAGAACATGCTTTTGTGGGGTGAGGCAATAAGCAGTTGCTTTCATAAACCCCTGAGCTTCGACCATCATGTGTTTAAGAGTGACAGAATATCAGCATTCTCCAGTGCTGTTTCCAGAGTTAAATCTCCAGAAGTCAAACAGAACAAGACTTTGTCCAAGTAACCACTCTTTAACTTGAAGTTTTTGTTAATAATGAAAGGTAGTTCATTTTCTCTCTTTTTCATACATATACAGAGACAGGCATGGTTTTGTTAAATAAAAACAGCATCTAGGATTTGGGAAAACACACAGGTGATATTAATTGTAAAATTCATTATTGAACATAGGCTACATCCTGTACCTATTTAATACTCTTTGAGAGAGCAGTGCTGTAGGTGAGGGTGTTGGTTTCTGGGCATACTCCCAAGAGGTGTTAGGGTAGATGGGAGATGCTCTAGGTTGTATCTGCAATGGAGCACCTATTCCTTTACAACAAGTGGATCTGTCAGAGCACAGCTTGTCTTTCTACTGTCAAGGATCAAGAATTATTTGAAGGTAATTATGCTAGAAATTATTTTGACTTTCACGCTGAATTTGCTGGTTTCACACCAAAAAAAGAACTCTTTTTTCTTGCCCCTTGCTGCCTTTGATTGTATCATCACAGAATTAATGTAGTAGCATTATAAAAGGCAGAAACAAGGAATAGTACACAAATGCCTAACTCATGACCTAGTAAACATCCTAACTCATTAAAACTTAATGCATATTCATTACCTCTAACATGTTGAAGAACTAAATTACTTGTTTTTTAAAGGATATTATGATAATCTTTATACCTTTCCACCTTCCTGATACTCTCCTTGAACAGTTAAGTCTTTCAGGCCTGAGGCAGCTCAGGATCAAAGTGTGTGTGTGGGGAAATGTCACACATAATAATTCCAGCCTTTTATGTTCTACTCTCTGCTAAGGTCTTAAGAAGATTTACATGAAGCCTACAAGTTCTTCCCAGTTCAGGTCTTTGGCAGCCCACTTCAATTTTAAAGCTGCTCATTTTTCTGGTTTATCAGCTAGGCTGGGAGGTGGGAAATAGTGACTCACTTCTTAAACTTCTGCTTCTGCCCTTTTCTGTCAGAATTATATCTAGCTCCACAGCCTTCTTTAGAGTCATCTGCTTCATTTTTTGACTAACCTTAGCCTCGCATTCTTTTTGACTAATTCCCTGTCTTTCTTTCTTTATGCATCCTTAATGCTCTTAGGAACCCTTCTCAACCTCACAGATCTCACTAAGAAGCAGAAGTAGCCCATAGTGAGAACCCTGTTTTCATATTCATCCTTATCACCAAAGGTGCCAAACTTTCAAGTCAGCATTGCACTGACAGAGCTGTTAAGAGCCTTTGAGTAAAATTTTCATTTGTTTAAAAAATATTTTAATAAAAATGTGATTGAGAACATTGAGAAACAGCCATAAAAGGGTAAAGTTCTGAAGCACTGCTTTTCTCTTTTCAATGCCTCCAATGTAAAATTTCAGTAGTTTATTCCAAACTGCTTTATACTGGAAAGGTCATTTTTTTATCAGTCAAGTTTTGGGTCATGGTTTGTTGATTGTTTTTTTTTTTTTTTTTTTACATATTGCCTTTCCTTCACTTACCTATATTTTTTGTTCTTCTCAGCTTACAAGCTGCCAGTATATCAAACTTCCAACTGGATGTCATAAGCTTCTAATGGTAGAAGTAAGGTGACCTCACATGGAAACTTGTGCTGCTACATAATGAGCCTTACTGTTGATACTACACTGTATTCTAGGTTTTGGACATTAACAACTTCATGTCCAGATGCAAAAGACACTCTCTGGATTAAAAAAGCACTTCAAGAGATTGATGTTAAAGGAGTCACAGAGGGTGTTTTCCCCTTAGCTTTACTGGGTATATCTTTTCGATGTCTTTTGGCACAAAAACTGTGAAGTTCTGTGCTGTCGCTGCTTCCCTGCTGGACTTTCATGCAATGCACTTTTTAAAAACAGCAGCTGGTTTTTGTTTGTTGCTGTTTTAAACCTGGACCTTTTCTCTAACTTATTTTGCGGTATGGCCTGAGAAAGAATGGCAGTGCTTCAGGCAGGGATGCAAGACTTTTAATACTGACTTGGCTGATAGAGTGCGCCTGAACACTTTCACAAAGGCTAGAAACTGAACTGGTCCTGTAGCTGGGACAGATATAGAAAACTGTATAATAAAATATTGTTTTGCAATGTAAGTCATTAGCTAATAACTACTTCCATAGATACATGCCAGAAGCCAAAAACTTTTTGGTTTTCAGGCCAGTCCCTCTACAGAGTGATGCTGTGGGTTTCAGCATTCGGTCTCAGAAGTCAGTGAATTCAGGTATCAAAAAAATGTTTTAATTTTAAAGCTAATTACTGCTTTAAAAAAAAAAAAAAAAAACAACAAAAAAAACTTTCATAGGACTCAAAAAAACCCTTGTTCCCAGCCAGGACCCAAAATATTTGATATTCTGGATTGAGTTATGTGTCCTGAATGTTTGCTGTGATGCTTCAGTATCATGTTTACCTCTTGTATCTTAAAGGGGTTGTGATCCAAAAATTTTCCTGTTTCACTTGGTCTATATTCTCTATAGTCCATTAAATTCTGTTCACTTACAGCTACGTTTTCGCACTTTATCCTCAGGTTAAGTGCCGAGTTTCTTTCTTGCAGAATATCATGCAGTTCAATAGTTTTTCAGTTCCTGAAAAATAATTGCTCAATTGTCTGTTAACTGAGAGGGATTTTCTATCTGTCAACATGCTAGACTTATCGGGATAGTGTGTTGTGACAAGGTACTTTTGAAGTAATGTGTGCTCTCAGATTTTTTTTTTCCTTTGCCTTCTCAGCAGTCTTTGTACTTGTTTGCATTTGATTCTCCCTAAAAACTCTGTCCAAAAAAAAGCGATATCTGACAAAGCATTTCCATGTTTAAAGAGGTCAGGAAACTTGAAATCAGTGCAGATGTGACAGCCACCATATTGCAAGATACTGGGAATGGAGCCAGGGTACTTGCAGGCTATAAGCAACAAGTTCTACAACTTTTACTAAAGTGTGAATTTGCATATGCAGGACTGTTGCAGAATTATATCCCTTGTGAACTGGGCACAGAGGAAAGTACATAAAAAACACTGCCATTTTAAGAGATTGAAAGTCTCTGCCCATGTGTTTGATAATCTATTGCTAGCTCAGGATACAGAACGAGGGTGCCTTAAGATATCATGCAGTCTGTCAGCCTGTTGGGCAGCACTAGCAGACTACAAGAAGCTCTAAATTATTTTGCCTCCAAGTGCCTAGCAATTTAGGAAAAAAGATCATATTTCTTTGTTTAATAAAATATATGCATATCTGGATAAACATATATATTTTCTCCTTTCCTCATAAAAAATAAATTGTTCAATCCTTCAAGGGACATCAATATGCTTCTTTCTGCTCCTGCAGAAAGCTTGCTTCTCTCTTCCAGAATACTGCTTCCTCGTTTTTGCGCCTTTTTTTTTTTTTTTTTTTAAGGAGCATTTCATTGAGTCCTGTGATTTTTGTGTACCATGCCCTGCTCCTGGTCACTTTCCTTAGAGTCACCAGGTAACACAACAAACATTCTTATTAAGATAAATAAGTAGCAGTAGGACTTTTTGCTGGTCCTTTGAGCACAAACATTAATGCCCAGTTATTGTTAGTTGCCTGAAAGCTGTATGATAAAATCTATACCACTAAAAATTAAAAACTTATTCTAAAGTGCCAGCAGAATACTGCCAAAGCAATATGCTTTAAGTAGCCTGGTGACCTCAAAAGAAAAAAAAAATTTTTTTTACAAGTTTATCAGACCAAAACCTTGCATCTGCATATCTATAATATACATCAGTACACAACTTTCAGAGCCATAGGATGCTTTAACGATGCTCACAGGCCCAGCTGGGTAGTTGCCTATCTCATTTGTTTGGAAAAATGAAAGATATGCATCAACTCCAAGCCTTACTGAACAGAAATAGGTACCTGTCCTGGGTTCAGCAGTAGCAGTCAGTTTTTCTCCTTCTTAGTAGCTGTTGCAGCACTGTGTTTTTGACTTTCGGCCTGGGAACAAAGCTGATAACACTGATGTTTAGACTGACCAAGGACTTTGTCAGTCTCATGCTCTGCCAGGGAGGAGGAGAAGGTGGGAGGAAGCAGGGACAGGACACCTGACCCAAACTAGCCAAAGAGGTATTCCATACCACAGCACGTCATGCCCAGGATGTAGAACTGAGAGTTCCTGGAAGGGCTGGAACGCTGCGGGGTGGGGGTGAGGTACCGGTTGGTGAGCGGTTGTATTCTCTTCCTTGTTATTTCCTTTATCATTATTACTATTAGTGGTAGCAGTAGTGATTTGTGTTATACCTTAGTTATTAAACTGTTCTTATCTCAACCCGTGGGAGTTGCATTCTTTTGATTCTCCTCCCCATCCCTCCAGGAGCGGAGGGAAGAAAGGTGGGGGGGGAAGTAGACTGCGTGGTTCTGATTTACGGCCTGGGCTTAAACCACGACAGTACCCTACACACATCGTTTGGGACGTGAGCAGTTATGTTGTAGGCAGAGGAAAATGAAGTAAACTAGATGACTGGAGGTGGCAGTGCTTTACAGGTTTCATATGCAAGATTCTTTTATATTCTGTAAAGGAAACATACCATGCTTCATTATACACTATGTCACTATTAAATATCTGGGTATAACACTAGAAATTATTTCTTGTGCTTAATACATAGTTAAAGCAACTTTCAATTTTATTCCACTTTAAATATACCAACACGGAACTCAGAAACCTAAGTATTCAAACTGTGTGTGACACACTGGAGAGCAGAAATCCACACATGTGATGGCAGAATGGGAGAGGTAAATTACAGAATCAGTGGCTGTTGTAGTTTCTGAAGTTTGTATTTGGTCAACATCAATGTAGCAGATGATTGATAACAGCCTGCCTTGTATCAATAGCAACATCTTTCACCTTTGCTTCCAGAACTATATCTACTTTGCAATAGAAAATCCAAGGAGAAAGACTGTTTGTACCACTTTCTGGAAAACTGGTGTGGATGCTCAGGCTGTCACGTATTTGTCTGTGTTAGAGACCTTGGAGAAAGGACTGTGTCTTTCCTGATATTTTGTATTGCAACAAGGTGATAACAGATGGAATGCTGAAACATTAACAAACTTGGATGCAATGCCTTGAAATGTCTTCGGTGCTGAGGAAAGGATTTTGAAATCCGTCAGATCAGAATATTTATTATTATATAATATATATAATATACATTAGAATATATATTAAAATATATATTATCATAATATATATAATAACATATATTATTATATAATATATAAGAGAATTATTTATTTTAGTTTGGATAGGTTCATCCTCACCAAATTGGAACTCCCAATAAGGATTGTTTTTGTTTTGTTTTTTTTTTTTAAAAAGTAGGGAAAACATGAGCCTCCAGACTGGGCTAACAAGAATTCACTTACCAAACACCACGAAAGAGCAGTAGGACTGCTCAGTAGAACCTAACATGGCAGTAACTCCCCCAAATACAGCTGAAAAATAAGAATGGAGAGAAGTGATATCTCTGTACTTGGTATGGTGCATCTACACTCACATACCTAACTCTGTGTTTTACAAATGAAAGAAAGAATCTAGTCCTGATCAGAATTCATCCTCAGATCCTGGGTTTTTGCTAAATATTTGTATTGTCCTTTTAGTGTTTAGAATGGTGGCCAGTTGTTGACATCACCTTATAGACATGAGTATCGCGGAATGGACTCAGTCGGAGATCAATGTGATCAGACAAAAGCCATTTATTATAGAAAACTAACTCTTTATATACTATTTCTTAAAGTTGCTTACACTAACTTGGCACATTGTGATTGGATACATATCTTTAAGACCCTTAACAACTAACATATAATTGGTTAAGCACAGGTGTGAGAACCTGACCTTCAAAGTTTTCCAACAGTCCTCAATTTAGCAACTCAGTAAATTCCAGCTCCTTCTTATCTTGCTGGGGTTCTTACTCCCAGTGCCTCGCTCCCATCCTCCTTCACCTTTTGTTGTCCCTTGGTTCATGTCGAACTCCATGTAGGCACTTGCTGATTTGGATACATGGCCGTTCTTTGACAGAAAGTCATCCACACATGAGAGCTTTCCATCTAGCTTCAGCAGGAGGGAATCAGTGTTGTATCACCAATGAGCTATATTTTAAGGTCTACTCTAAGCAAATTTCCTAGCAAGGCATTCCATCTAGCTGTATCTTGGTATAACCAAACACGTATCCTATATAATGTTTTCATCTAAGCATCTGTCTTTTCCTTGAGAGGACAGGTAATGTGTTTATTGAACTATGAGTGTTTCTTCAGCCCATGAATACTTTGTCATTCCATCTGCAGCCTGAGTTAGCACTAAATAGCACTGGTGGTGAGTGCATTGCCTTTGATAATGTTTCAGGAGAGGAGTATCTTTCAGGTGCATTTACTAAGGTCTCTCTAGAAACGTGTGTTTAGACTTAATGAGTAAATTAAAGTATCTGAAAAGGCAGCACAGTTCCTAGATGCAGGGAGTTGGCCCTGTCTCATTCCAATTTAGTTGAAAATAGCCTCTAATGCAAAGTAATTAATTTACAGATTTATGTTGGTGAACTACTTGACAGCTTTCTCTATTTTTTTCTGAAATGGCTTGACTTAAAGGGACAAATGCCATTTGATAAAGTGGCAAACAGTTATTTGTAGGTAGCAGTTTCTACAGAAACATTACCTCCTTCCTCTGATTTTCTTTGCATGCTTAGGAAAAAGAAGGGTTTATTAAAGGCCTGGCACAGCAATCATTTGTCATGCAGACATGCCTGATAACTCAGTGCAAAAAAAACCTGTGGAGGCAATCAGTTGTGGTTTGGTAACAGAATTCTGAGAATATGAGATTAATCACTATAGCTTCATTGACAGCAAAGCAGGTTTTGGACTTGCTCTAGTTTCTTCACAGCTTATGCTCATCTGTAAGATTAAATCCTAAAATTTAGATCTTTTGTTTCTAAAGAAAGACTTATTAATTTAAGAAAACATAAAACATTCAAGTCAGAAACTACAAGTAGCGATTCACCTCTTTATCTAGCCTTCTTAATTTTAAAAAGGAATTAATTCTTTCATCTTCAGAGGGAAAAATGAAAGTTAATTTACTACCTGTATAAATTTACTACTTGTATAAACCTGACTACTTGGCTGAACTAGATGATCACTGGCTTCGATTACTTCTACCTAAATAAAAGAAGAGCTAAAAGCCCCCTGTTGTTGCTTTGATGACTTCTGGATCAACAGAAAGCTGTTGTTTAATTGGAGCTCTTGAAAATATTTTTTATCCATGCAATTTAAGGGATTTTCCAGGAGCCTGTTGAAACTCACCAGGGCAGGCCTTTAGCTTCATTGCAACTAAGCATCAGCCAGTCTGGGACAGAACCAGAAACAGCAGTGAGAAAGATATGAAGATGGTGAGAAAACCACACTCTGCCTGAGAAAGGAAACGGTAAGAAGATATTTTTATTGAAATTGAGAGTATCATTTGCTGGGGAAAAAGAAACTGCTGGGTTTGCTGCTTCTTCCTCCTTTCTTTCTAATTTCTACAGTGAGGTAGTGAAAAGTGATTGGATTTATGTTTCTTGTAACAGATACAGGGACCATATCAAAGAAAAAACTGCACAAGAACTGAATTTTGTCTAATGACTTGTGTCAGAAGAGGTACAGCTAGATATACATGCACAGCCTGCACACTTGCTATAGTTCAGACAGGTGGCCACAAGGTACCATCTAGGGTGATGACATGCTGTTTCCCTTCTAATTAATTGTGAGGAGAAAGGTTTGCATTAAGCATCAAAGTCCTTCCACAGCACTTTTTTGTTTCTGTTTGTTATGGGACAACTTATGGAAAGTTTGCAGCTCCTGTGAAAGGAAAAATCCAAAGAACTGTGTTTAATAAACATAAAATTTATTTTTCAGCAACTGCACCAATAGTTCCGTAACACAGTGGTGCTGCAGGACGCATAAATGCCAAGGTTTCTAGGGCTTTCATGTCTCCAGCTCTCTTTGAGCTTTAATGGATGGATATGGAGCAGGGAAGCTGAGAAATAAGTAATTTGGGAGCATGTGAGTTTCAGACCTGGACCAAGGAGAAAATGAAGAAGTTTTATTAGCATCGCTGTGGAAATTTACTGCTCATTAGCAACAGCTGAACTCAGGAGATGCTTGAGCACTCAAACAGCTTCCAAGACTGGTCACGGGTGGGAATGGGTTGCACTGAAGGGTACTTTCTCCATTTAAGAACAACCAGCAGATGAAAACTGCCTGCAGAAAACCACGTTAAGGCAGAGGAGAGTCTCAACGCTTGATTTAGAAGCTGGTCGCCTTCCTTCATCTCACTTCTGCTCAGATTTCAATTTGGAAGTCCAAAGGCCAAATGGACGCTATCTAACATGAAGGTTCCAAGTGAAGTCTGCCGAGGGTATCTTCTAACATTTGGCCACCAAATGCTCACTGAGCTGTTTCAAAGCAATGTACAATTTGTCCCTATGTCAAGTAATTTTAAATACTGAACAAATATTTTTTCTTACATTTCTTACATTTTGGGCTTGGCTCCTGCATACAGAATCCACACATTGATTTAAGCTTCCAGCCCAAACTACCAATATATGAAAATGCATTTGCTTTCATTGTCTTTATTTATTTATGAAATGGCATTTGAAATCTCCTTATTTCATTTCTATTACTTTCCTAAAGACACATTTGATGGCAGACTAGTGGATGTAACCAGCTCCAACAAATATGACTGTTAGTGCAGCTATGTACTTATTTCTTAATAAATACATGTTTGGCCACCTATTCTTTAGTTCTTTAATATATTCTTCTCTTCAAACTCTACCTGCCTCACCTTCCTGCTTGGAATACACTCTTTACCTCCCCCCCACCCCTTTTATTTTTTAAATAAGTTACACTTTTTTCTGAGAACAGGCTAGGTGCCCTTTTTCTTAAAAATGCTAACATATATTTTGCAAAATTCAGCAAAATACACTCAGTGAGGTGATCATATTACCACATCACTAAGGGTTATCAGGCAGCCCAGGTTATGTAGAGACATACATACAGAACTTTTCACACAAGGCAACATACAAGCTTGTTTGTAAACTATTTTGAAAGGCAAATCTGTTTCTGTACTCCTTTCTTGATAGCTTTTGGTTTTGGCTTGAAAATCAGACTGATTGCCATCTAAATCTTTTTTTGAGTAATGTAGCCAATATTTTCATACAACTTTATTCAATCTGTAAATTTTTGAAGAAAAGGTCCTTTCTTTTGAATTACTAAAGATTCTGTTTAAATTCAGCTTTACCACTGGGTGGTGCTCTCAACATATGATTTCTAATGCAGAAAATGTACTAATCTGCTCCTTAGTTAACCACAAGCAAAAGCTGTTTCTCATGAATGTCAGCTAAGAGGTTATAAAGGAAATGAAATGAAAACTGCATTCCCCACCTGATGGCAGCAAATTGTGGTGGGGAGAGAAGGTTTGGGTCAACCTGACAGTCATTCTATTAAAAAGTGTATTTTGATGATAAATTTTCCCACTCTCCATCCTTCAAAAATGCATGTAATAGAATCATCATAGAATCATAGAATGATGTGAGTTGGAAGGGACCTTAAAGATCATCTAGTTCCACCCCCCTGCCATAGGCAGGGACACTTTCCACTAGACCAAGTGGCTCAAAACCTCATCCAGCCTGACCTTGAACGCTTCCAAGGATGGGGCATCCACAGCTTTTCTGGCAACCTGTTCCAGTGCCTCACCACCCTCACAGTAAAGAATTTCTTCCTAATATCTAATCTAAATCTGCCCCTCTTTCAATTTAAAACCATTTCTCCTTTTCGTATCCCTACATGCCCTTCTAAAAAGTCCATTTCCTGCTCTCTTGTAGGCCCCTTTAAGTACTGGAAGGCTACTGCAAGGTGTCCCTGAAGTCTTCTCTAGACTGAACAAACTCAGCTCTCTCAGCCTGTCTTCACAGGAGAGGTCTCCACTTAGACATCAAGCCATTGACTACAAATCTTTGAGTGCGACGATCCAGCGTTATCCTTATCCATCTGTCAAATTCAAGCCTCTCCAGTTTAGAGACAAGGACATCATGTGGGCAGTATCAAGTGCCTTGCACAAATCCAGGTAGATGCCATCAGTTGTTCTTGCTTTATCCACCAATGCCAAAACTCTATCATAGAAGGGCACCAAAATTGTCAGGCACAATTTTCTCTTAATAGAGCTATGTTGGCTGTCACGAATCACTTCCTTATTTTCCATGTACATTGGTATAGTTTTAGCACAGCTTGGCAGATATTTCCATTTAGAAAACAGGAGGTGTTCAAGAAGATGTTCTTTGACCACTTGGTGGATAAAGAACTGGCTGGATGGCCGCACTCAAAGAGTTGTGGTCAATGGCTTGATGTCCGGCTGGAGACCAGTAAAGAGTGGTGTCCCTCAGGGATCGGTGTTGGGACCTGTCTTGGTCAACTTCCTTGTCGGTGACATGGACAGTGGGATTGAGTGTGCCCTCAGCGAGTTTGCCGATGACACCAAGCTGTGCGGTTCAGTTGATATGCTGGAGGGAAGGAATGCCATCCAGAGGGACCTCGACACGCTTGTGAGGTGGGCTGATGCCAACCTGATGAAGTTTAACCATGCCAAGTGCAAGGTCCTCCACCTGGGTGGGAGCAATCCCGGGCACATCTACAGGTTGGGCAGAGAAGAGATTCAGAGCAGCCCGGCAGAGAAGGACTTGGGGGTGTTGGTGGATGAGAAACTTAACATGAGGCGGCTTCAGTGTGTGCTCGCAGCCCAGAAAGGCAACCGTATCCTGGGCTGCATCAAGAGGAGTGTGACCAGCAGGTCGAAGGAGGTGATCCTGCCCCTCTACTCTGCTCTCGTGAGACCTCCCTTGGAGTGTTGTGTACGGTTCTGGTGTCCTCAACATCAAAAGGACATGGCACTGCTGGAACAAGTCCAGAGGAGGGCCATGAGGAGGATCAAGGGACTGGAGCACCTCCCGTATGAAGATAGGCTGAGAAAGTTTGGGCTATTCAGCCTGGAGAAGAGAAGGCTGCTTGGAGACCTCCCAGCAGCCTTCCACTATCTGAAGGGGGCCTACAAGGATGCTGGGGATGGAGTATTTATCAGGGACTGTAGTGACAGGACAAGGGGTAATGGGTTAAAACTTACACAGGGGAAGTTTAGATTGGATATAAGGAAGAAATTCTTTACTGTGAGGGTGGTGAGGCACTGGAATGGGTTGCCGAGGGAGGTTGTGAATGCTCCATCCTTGGCGGTGTTCAAGGCCAGGTTGGATGAGGCCTTGGGTGACATGGTTTAGAGTGGGGTGTCCCTGCCCATGGCAGGGGGTTGGAACTTGATGATCTCAAGGTCCTTTCCAACCCTGACTATTCTATGATTCTATGATTCTAACATTGTCTTCATTGAAAGCCTCCCAGGTGCATCAAGGGCAGCTGGCCATCAGTTCTATACCTTGCATTCCCTAGTGCTGTCTTCGGCATACCAACTTGTAGGCTCCTGCAACCTGTAAAACTGAGCAACTTTCTGCTCTGATACTATGGTGTTTTGGTTTTTTTGGGTTACGTATTTTTTTGAGGGAGTGGAATATAAAAACTGGCAAAAGGTCTTTCCCTTTTAAAAAGTCACTGGGGCCTGTCTTGTATGAAAAGCAGAGTCAGGATGATAATTGAAATTCTCCTATGCAAAGGATTCTAAATTCTTCACATTTGTTTTTTCCCGGTTCCTAGAAAGACTCCCAGCTTTAAAACCTCTCTGAAGAACCCACCCACAGCTTTTTAAAACCCAAAATAAAAGGTTTTTAGGTTAATTGAACCATTTTTATTTCAGGAAACCAAAATGTACATTGAGTCTTAACAGATACTCTGTAAGCCAAAGTGAAAGAAAAGGTCACTTTAACCAAAATACTTTTATTGTTAGTGCCTTTAAGAGTGTCGTGGTTTAAGTCCAGCCACACCATCTCTCTCTCACTCCCCCTCTTCTTCCCATTCCTGCTCCCAGAAGGATGGGGAGGAGAATTGAAAGAATGTAACTCCCACGGGTTGAGATAAGAACAGTCCAGTAACTAAGGTATAACACAAATCACTACTGCTGCTATCACCAATAGTAATAGTGATAAGGGAGATAACAAGGGAAGAGAATACAACCGCTCACCACCCACCGACCGATATCCCGCACGCCTGAGCAGTTAACTAGCCCTTCTGGGTAACTGCCCCCAGTTCTACATTCTAGGCATGACGTGCTGTGGTATGGAATACCTCTTTGACTAGTTTGGGTCAGGTGTCCTGTCTCTGCTTCCTCCCGACTTCGCCTCCTCCCTGACAGAGCGTGAGACTCAGAAAGTCCTTGGTCAGGGTAAGCATAACTTAGCAACAACTAAAACTATCGGTGTTATCAGCGTTGTTCCCAGACTGAAAGTCAAAAACACAGCACTGCACCAGCTACTGAGAAGGAAAAAAATGACTGCTACTGTTGAATCCAGGACAAAGAGCAAGCCAAAACATGATGTTTCAATAGTATTGAAAAAAATACAGAATTAGTCATGGAAAAATGGATTCACTGTACACTATTAATATTTCTGTCAGCTGACAAAGTACAAAATATTAAGAAGTAACTTTTAGTATACTTTTTGGTCGAAAGTCTTTATTCTTTTAATGTATCATTTTATATTTACGCTGACAAGACTCTATTCTGAATTACTCTTTAGATGGTGCCAGATACATAACTGCAGCATAGACACCGTTCAGTGTTGGTTTTGAGAGGGATATATTAGGGATGGCAAGCTCCAGCTTAGCTCCTCACTTCATTTCTCTTATTTATTGTGAAGTCCTGCTCATCTGTGACCATACAACAGCACCATTGTAAAATCAATCTTTCTTACAGCTCTAAAATACCTTCTTCAGTGGTGAACTTACATTTTGCACCTCAGAGATAGTAACACACATTGTAGAATACTTCTGAGACCCAGGATATCTATTTACATGTGTAAAACATCTGCCTTGAATGAATACAGTTAATGGTAACTCTTTGTTGACATTAACTAACAAATTACATGTAACTGAAGTTTTTAAACAAGCTTTTATCTATATTTAATGATTGGAATGTGACAACTTTCTTTTTGTCCAATGTCTTTATCACAGTTTTTTTGAGATATAGCATCAAGGCGATATTTAAAAGTTGCCATTTAATTTCAGCTTGACAACATAATGGCATTCACAGAACATCTTGCAGGGCTGCTGAGCAAATAAAGACAATACTTGATATGATATCTATGCTTGAGGGGGCATAATGAACATGACAGCTTCATGCCCTGCAAATTAATCACTTGCAACACAACACATAAACTGCAAGGTAGAATCGTGTTTTCTTTTCAGCGATTTTCCCAAAACAGGCATCAAACAATAATATGGAATATAGTGCATTAAAGTGTTTATTATTATATTTAAGTGTTTATTATTATTATTATAAAGTGTTTGTTATTATTATTGAATTTTAAGTTTAAAAAATATAATATTTACATTCAGTTTCACAGTCTTTTTTTTTTCTTTCTGTTCACATGATATAGCAAATATTGCAAATATTTGAATATAGCAAACTTGATTATCATAGAAAACAATCCCCACCACATTTTCCTTTTTGACAAGAATATAATTCTCTTTCTAATGATAATTCGTTTCCTCATAGCTCTTTCAGATAAATTATGCACATGAGACACAAAATACTTAAAAGTAGCAATGAAGTCCTTAAAAATGCAAGCAGAAAATCATACAAAGTTACGGTGGGACACTGGTGATTCACAGTCCTTGTCCTAGCCTTCAAACACTGTGAGTTTCCTCCTTCACTAGGCTGCAGAGAACCTGCATGTATGTGCTGGAGGCCATAGGCATGCAGCATGCACATGCTCTGAGTCCTCTCTGGGCTCAGACAGGACTGCCCAAGTTGCCTTTATGATCATGAATCAGAATGTGTCTGACAGAGACAAGTAATTTCAACTGTCACCCATTTCTCACATCAAGCCATTAACATCTGAATAGTAGCCATCTTTTAGTTTTATTTCCTGACTCTCCTTATCAATATCATCCCATCTGATGTGAATTTTTCACCCACTCTATACCTGAAGTTTACCTCTCCAAGACTCAGCCTGCAGACCTCTGCATTTCTTGTCTGATAACTTCCCATTCCCCTCTGATCAAAGTTACTTAATGCTTGCCTTTTCCTTGTTGTCCCTTGATTTTCAAAAGCTTGGGGTTGAGGGACCAGCACCCTTTAATAACCATTCAGTTACATCTAGACACAAAACCTACACACATGCATATTCTTTCTTAATGCTTGGCTCTAACAATTGCTCTTCACAAAAAGTATTTTCTGGAATAGAGGGTTGGGGAGATGAAAAATCGTTATCTGCTGAACAACTCTGAAGTCAACCAGCGGGAAATAAAAGCAACAAACAAAAATTAGTAGCCTTCCTAGGGAAGAAAAAGAGACCACAAACAATCTGAGTAAGTTTCTGTGTTATTTATTTCCTGTCCACTAGACCATATCAACGAATTCTGTTCAATGACTAAGGGTTCATTCATTTCCTGGGAAAGCTATTGCCACTAGGATGGGCAGAAACATAGATTGTCTGACAAATGCACGTGCTCTCATAACAGATGCAGCACAGAGAAGGTAAGCTCTTTTTTGCAGATAAGCAAAAGAGCTAAATGAATTGAATCAAAAATAGTAAGATAATTATAAGTGCTATCCACATTTACAAAAACAACACCCCCAGTATAAATGTGCACATCGGGCCTTGCTGACAATGCCAGTGATGTCTTTTGCATCCCTGTTTTACACAGCACACTGTGATTTGTTCCACAGTGCAGCCTTGCTAAGTCTAGTGCACACATAGGGAATACAACTCCCCTTCTGTTCTGCAGTTTGCCTGATTTATTCTCTGTCACTTTCACATGTGTATTCAGTGTGTTTTACATGAGGCTTTGACATGTAGAGGTGTTTGTCATGTATCCCAAGGCACAAGAACTACTGACACCTCTGCTCTTTAAGCAGAAACTTATACTGTTTAATCACTCTGCCAAGTTTTTTAAAATAGAAGAGGACACTGTAAGGACCATTTTCCTTGTAATCAACTCACTTTTACCTCAGTCAACTTTGCAAACTGTTACTTAGTTATTTGACTTACTGAATCCCCAATACGTACTGTTTTATTTGAGTGGAAGCTTTATGGACTGTCACGATTATTATGGTCTCTGTATAACTGTGCTCCCAATTAGTCATTAAAAATCTATCTACATAAATTTTTCAAGAGGTATTTCCGCCAGGCTTTAAAGGAAAAGGCCTAAGCAGCATCCTTCAGTTTTCAGTCTGAAGAGGCTAATTACCAACATATCCTCACCTCAGATAAAAGCCAGTAATGAGTTCTCCCATTTATATGTTTGTACTGGGCTTTATTAACGACAAGATTCAGGATTTCACTCTCAGTACTAAACAGTAGGACTCTTTCACATTGAATAATGCGCACCAAAGAGGCAGAAGGAGAGAGAGTTTTCCTCTCTCACTGTAATGGGGAGTCAAACACAAGACAGAGTCTAACAGGGAAATACTCTTATTACCAAAACAAAACTGCATCTTTGTTTCTTTTTTTATAGTTAAGAAATATGATAACTTTATCTCCTCCATGAGAAATATAAACGCATTTCAAGGCAAAAAGATGTCTATGAAAGCTCCACTATGGAGTGGAATTCCGCAATAGATGCCAAAAGTCAATCCCTTGTGCGACTAACAAGCAAGTTGCCTAAAAGAGAGAGGGATTTACAATTATTTAAATTCTCAATGAAAGTAGATAATGAAACATAACTTTTTATAAACATTTGTAACTGTTGTCTGTTTTGTACATTGTAAATAAATTATGCCAGTTTCATTTTACCTGACTTGAAATAAAAGAGATTTTGATGTAACTGGGCAGCAATAGGATACCCACTATCCTGAGCATCAATAAACCAACCACTGGGAGGCCTTAGTAATCTGGTTCCTCAGCACATTCTCCAGACTATTCAAAAGTCACATAATCAATTCCTTTAGAAGTTACACAGGACAGGGCTAGACATCATTTTAGAAGTGTCAGGAGGAGAAGAAGGAGGAGAGAGGCCTTTCAGCTACAGGTGGTAACCAAGAAGGCCCTCCATGTAGCAAGATGCTGGGGAGCTTTTTGGAAATAACCTGTCTGGGAGAGCATGTTCAGCAAGTCTCTCCAGTCTTTTCTGTTCATCATCATGCCAAGAACAGCACATAGAGTGAAAAGGAGACCATGATGTCATTTGATGAGAACTTACAAAAAAAGAACATAAAGAACAGCTGCCAAAACATGGAAAATTGTGTGTGTGCGAAACTAAGGATTTTGATATTCTTGTAGCAGAAAGGACAGGAAGTAGCATAATAAAGAAGCAAGAGCAAAAAAAATCTGCTTGACTTTACCAGTGAAAACTGTTTTTAATTGTGACTGTTGCAGACTAGGACCGTAAACTGAGCTACTCTCTATACCTGTAGCATATATACTGATATACCTAAAAGGAGCCTTGTGGTCTTATTAGCAGATAGCAGCTTAAAAAGAGGTATGTTGTCTTCAGGTTACAGCCACTGACTGACTGGAAAGAGAAGCTGGAAAAGCAGAGTAGATGCAACCTGCAGTGTTTGGGTGATTAAGTGTTTTCACGGAACTGAGATAAAAACTGCTGAATTCTCCTGTTTTTTGTTTTTTGATCCTTATGAAACAGCCACACTGTGGTGAGACAGCTTCATATCTTCTAGACCAACTATCAGATTAGCTTTATTTGCTCAAGAGAATACATTTACATGCCAGTATAGAACATTTGACAACAGCTGAACTAACACGCACAGCAAAGTTTGGAAGCTGAAGGCCAAATAATTCATGAGCAAAGACGAATGGAAAAAAATTACTTTGTTGTTGTTGTTACCAAATAATGACAGCTAGTCATGGCAACACTGTGTATGAAATTGGAGATCTTTCTCTACTAATTCAATTTTTTGTGTGCATTTCTTTCTGATGAGAAAGTTGGGGGGAACACAATCAAAATAAACATAATCTCCTTTTGCTGCAAAAAGGACAACATTAAGTTCCAAATGATTTCCAATGTCAGCTCACAGAAAGCTGATAATTCTATCATTATATTAAAAAAAAGTTACAAATAAACCAAAATTCATGCAAGTCTATGAAGTACAGTGAGTAAAAATAGTTTTCTTCTGCGAATTTCTTCATCATCAAAAGTAAACCCCATACTTAATCTAACAAAAGGTTGCAGGTGTATGGCATAAAGCTTTTTAAAAACTAGCCTTCAGGTACTGGCAAGGGCCATTTTGGTCTGTCAAAGTACAACTGGTTGTGCATTTTGTGCAGCTTGAGAGAAAGGGCACTTGCACCAGAAACAACCGGCTGGTGCACCTGTAAATAAGATCACTACTGGTGCTGCCAGGAAAAAGAGACGGGTCATAGTGGTAGGGGACTCTACTTTGAAAGAGACAAAGGCACTCATCTGTCGTCCTGACCCGGTCACGAGGGAGGTGTGTTGCCTACCTGGGGCACGGATCAGGGATGTTGCAGAGAGGCTGACTGCTCTAGTGAGACCGATGGACTATTACCCACTTTTAGTGATCCATGTGGGTGCTAGTGATATAGATAGCAGTAGCCTGGAGAACATAAAGAAGGACTACAGAGCCCTGGGAGAGGTGGTTAGGGGCTCTGGAGCTCAGATTGTCTTTTTGTCAATTCTACAGGATACAGGGGAGGACTTTAAAAAAGCTAGGAGGATTGGCCAAGTTAATAAATGATTAAAAGGATAGTGCCATAGTCAGGGGTTTGGGTGTTTTGAACATGGGGCCCAAGTTAGTAGGCCAGGTCTACTGGGGGGTGGTGGAGCTGATCTGGCAAAGAAGAGGAAGAGTGGTTTTGGTAGGAGGCTTGCCAGGCTGGTCAAGGTTTCTTTAAACTAGATGTGTTGGGGAAGGGGGGCATCGTTTCATCCCAACACACCCAGTCAGTTGCCAGCACCTATAATAAATGCTCGGAGCGATGCAGAGATATTCCAGCCACTCCAGCCAATGAGCCGGCTTCATTTGGAGCTCGGCTCAGATGCCTCTATACAAACACCCGAGGCATGGGGAACAAACAAGAGGAATTAGAGATGTGTGCACGACTACGGGAGTATGATACAGTAGGCATCACAGAAACATGGTGGGATGGCTCCTACGACTGGAGTGTTGGAATGGAAGGTTACAGGCTCTTTAGAAAAGACAAGCCTGGCAGGCGGGGAGGGGGAGTTGCTATTTATGTTAGGGATAGGCTGGAGAGTATGGAACTCTGTCTGGGGATGGGTGAGCAGTCGACAGAGAGTTTGTGGGTCAGGGTTAAACGGAGAGCAGCGATGGGGGACATTATTGTGGGGATCTGTTACAGACCGCCTGATCAAGAGGAATCTGTGGATGTAGGGCTCTATAAGCAGATAGGAACAGCCTTATGCTCACAGGCCCTTGTTCTCATGGGAGACTTCAACCACCCTGACATCTGTTGGAGTGAAGGTACGGCCCGGCATAAGCAGTCCAGGAGGTTCCTCGATTGTGTGGAAGACAACTTCCTTCTGCAAGTAATAGAGGGGCCGACAAGGAGAGGTGACATGCTTGACCTCGTGCTTACCAAAAGGGAAGGGCTGGTTAGAAATGTGACGCTCCAGGGCAGCCTTGGTTGCAGCGACCACGAGATGGTCGAATTCGAGATCCTCAGGACAGTGAGAAGAGCGTCCAGAAAGCTCACTGCCCTGGACTTCAAGAGAGCAGACTTTGGCCTCTTCAGGAGCCTGCTTAGTAAGGTTCCATGTGATATACCCCTAGAGGGCAGGGAGGCCCAAGACTCTTGGTTGTTATTCAAGGATCACCTGCTACAAGATCAGGAGTGTTGCATCCCAACTAGAAGGAAGTGCAGCAGGAGGGCCAGGAAGCCTCCTTGGATGGATAAGGAGCTGCTCAGGAAAATTCGAAGGAAAAAAGAGGCTTATAGAAGGTGGAAGCAGGGACAGGCAGCCTGGGAAGAATACAGGGATGCTGTCCGGGAAGCTAGGGACCAGGTGAGGAAGGCTAAGGCCCAGTTAGAATTGAACTTGGCTAGGGATGTTAAGGATAACAGGAAGGGATTCTATAGGTACGTAGCGAGTAAAAGACAGAGTAGGGACAACGTAGGCACCCTCCAGAAGATATCGGGAGAACTGGCTACCTGGGATTTGGAGAAGGCTGAGGTTCTTAATGACTTCTTTCCCTTGGTCTTCACTGGCAAAGTCTCTGACTGCACCCAAGTCTTGGAAGGCGAATGCAGGGACTGTGAGAATAAGGACCCTAGGCCCACTGTAGGAGAGGATCTGGACTGAGACCATCTTAAAAACCTAAACGTACACAAGTCCATGGGACCTGACGAAATCCATCGGCGGGTCTGAAGGAGCTGGTGACTGAAGTTGCTAAGCCACTGTCCATCATATTTGAAAAATCATGGCAGGCAGGTGAAGTTCCCGATGACTGGAAGAAGGGAAATATAACCCCCATGTTCAAGAAGGGGAAAATGGATGACCCAGGGAATTACAGACCAGTCAGTCTCACCTCTGTGCCTGGCAAAATCTTGGAGCAGATTCTCCTGGAAGGCATGCTAAGGCACATGAAAAACAAGGAGGTGGTTGGTGACAGCCAGCATGGCTTCACTAAGGGGAAATCCTGCCTTATCAATTTGGTGGCCTTCCAGGATGGGGCTACAAAACTGATGGACAGGGGCAGAGCAGTTGACGTCATCTACCTGGTCTTGTGCAAAGTGTTCGGCACTGTCCCACATGACATCCTCGTCTCTAAATTGGAGACACATCAATTTGATGGGTGGACCACTGAGTGGATAAAGAACTGGCTGGATGGCCGCACGCAAAGAGTTGTGGTCAATGGGTCAATGTCTGGCTGGAGACCGGTAACGAGTGGTGCCCCTCAGGGATCGGTGTGGAGACCGGTCTTGGTCAACATCTTTGTCGGTGACATGGACAGTGGGATTGAGTGCGCCCTCAGCAAGTTTGCCGATGACACAACGCTGTGTGGTTCGGTTGGTACGCTGGAGGGAAGGAATGCCATCCAGAGGGACCTCGACACGCTTGTGAGGTGGGCTGATGCCAACTTTATGAAGTTTAACCATGCCAAGTACAAGGTCCTCCACCTGGGTGGGAGCAATCCCGGGCACATCTATAGGTTGGGCAGAGAAGAGATTCAGAGCAGCCCGGCAGAGAAGGACTTGGGGGTGTTGGTCGATGAGAAACTTAACATGAGGCTGCTTCAGTGTGTGCTCGCAGCCCAGAAAGGCAACTGTATCCTGGGCTGCATCAAGAGGAGTGTGACCAGCAGGTCGAAGGAGGTGATCCTGCCCCTCTACTCTGCTCTCATGAGACCTCACTTGGAGTGTTGTGTACGGTTCTGGTGTCCTCAACGTAAAAAGGATGTGGAACTGTTGGAACAAGTCCAAAGGAGGGCCACGAGGATGATCAGAGGACTGGATCACCTTCCACATGGAGACAGGCTGAGAAAGTTGGGGTTGTTCAGCCTGGAGAAGAGAAGGCTGCGTGGAGACCTCCTAGCAGCCTTCCAGTATCTGAAGGGGCCTACAAGGATGCTGGCGAGGGACTCTTCACTAGGGACTGTAGTGACAGGACAAGGGGAATGGGTTCAAACTTAAACAGGGGAAGTTTAGACTGGATATAAGGAAGAAATTCTTTACTGAGAGGGTGGTGAGGCACTAGAATGAGTTGCCCAGGGAAGCTGTGAATGCTCCATCCCTGGTGGTTTTCAAGGCCAGGTTGGATGGAGCCTTGGGTGACATGGTTTAGTGTGAGGTGTCCCTGCCCATGGCAGGGGGTTGGAACTGGATGATCTCAAGGTCCTTTCCAACCCTAACTATTCTATGATTCTATGATTGTAAATAAGAGAAAGCTTTACCAGCACTTTGAGGTATCAAACAGTCCCAAATACCTCTTTTGCTGTACCTAAAGCCTTGAAAATACCACAATGAATACCAAAGACACAAGACTTCTCTTAATGCAGGTTGTGGAATTAATCTATCATACTTGACTTTGGAGCTGGATGCAATTTTATTGGTCTAAACACTGTGAAGAAATTTGGAGAGACACTGACCCAAATCATAATCTCAATTGAGGTTTCTCAAGGCTTTGTTTATAATTGTATGCTAGGACACTCTGTGAAGTGCTGCTTGGACTGGACATGTGTTGGAACATGCCTGTATGCCATCACAGGTCTTCACCTGAGATCCCATCTGTCCCAGCACATCATCGCTGATGATGCCAGCAGAAACAGTGACACAGGCAAAGCATTTGGTCTCTTCAGACGAGACATCAGGAAGGTACAGCCATAGTTATCATCAGCCCATTTAATCATACAGATTTCCCATCCCACAGGATTAACATTTTCTCATACTGATATGGCCTCCTTATTTTGCTGTATCCAAAATTTACCTATATTAAAAGCCCATACTGTCACAAATGCTGTATTGCTTTTAGATTTATGTTACTTACAAGATTTTTCCCCATCTTGGAGCTGAAAAATGTATTGAAGTTGCTATTTCCCACAGATAATATACGTCTACTAGTCCAAGTAGATTTCTTGGATTAACACTTCTTGGCTCATGCAGATTTTAGGCAGTAATTTTCAGATAATGTCTGTACCTTTCAAAGGCTTGGGTGACGTAACTGTGAAAAATATAAGCACACACTCAAGTTGCTAAGGCACTGTCCATCATATTTTAAAAATCATGGCAGGCAGGTGAAGTTCCCAACAACTGGAAAAAGGGTAATATCACCCCCATTTTCAAGAAGGGAAAAATGGATGGCCCTGGAAAGTCTGACTGGAACTACAGACCAGTCAGTCTCACCTCTGTGCCTGGTAAAATCTTGGAGCAGATTCTCCTGGAAGGCATGCTAAGGCACATGAAAACAGCAAGGTGGTTGGTGACAGCCAGCATGGCTTCACTAAGGGGAAATCCTGCCTGACCAATAGGGTGGCCTTCTATGATGGGGCTACGAAACTGATGGACAGGGGTAGAGCGGCTGATGTAATCTACCTGGACTTGTGCAAAGCGTTCGGCACTGTCCCACACGACATCCTTGTCTCTAAATTGGAGAGACACCAATTTGATAGATGGACCAGTGGGTGGATAAAGAACTGGATGGCTGGCCACACGCAAAGAGTTGTGGTCAATGGCTCGATGTCTGGCTGGAGACCGGAAACGAGTGGTGTCCCTCAGGGATCGGTGTTGGGCCCGGTCTTAGTCAACTTATTTGTCAGTGACATGGACAGCGGGATTGAGTGCGCCCGCAGCACGTTTGCCAATGACACCAAGCTGTGCGGTTCGGTTGATACGCTGGAGGGAAGGAATGCCATCCAGAGGGAGCTCAAGAGGTTGGTGAGGTGGGCTGATGCCAACCTGATGAAGTTTAACCATGCCAAGTGCAAGGTCCTCCACCCGGGTCGGAGCAATCCTGGGCACAGCTACAGGTTGGGCAGAGAAGAGATTCAGAGCAGCCCTACAGAGAAGGACTTGGGGGTGTTGGTGGATGAGAAACTTAACATGAGGCGGCTTCAGTGTGTGCTCGCAGCCCAGAAAGGCAACCGCATCCTGCGCTGCATCAAGAGGAACGTGACCAGCAGGTCGAAGGAGGTGATCCTGCCCCTCTACTCTGCTCTCGTGAGACCTCACTTGGAGTATTGTGTACCGTTCTGGCGTCCTCAACATAGAAAGGACATGGAACTGTTGGAACAAGTCCAGAGGAGGGCCACGAGGATGATCAGGGGGCTGGCGCACCTCCTGGATGAAGACAGGCTGAGAAAGTTTGGGCTATTCAGCCTGGAGAAGAGAAGGTTGCGTGGAGACCTCCTAGCAGCCTTCCGCTATCTGAAGGGGGCCTATAAGGATGCTGGCGAGGGACTCTTCACTAGGGACTGTAGTGGTAGGACAAGGGGTGACAGGGTCAAACTTAAACAGAGGAAGTTTAGATTGGATATAAGGAAGAAATTCTTTACTGTGAGGGTGGTGAAGCACTGGAATGGGTTGCCCAGGGAAGCTGTGAATGCTCCATCCCTGGTGGTGTTCAGGGCCAAGTTGGATGGAGCCTTGGGTGGCATGGTTTAGTGTGAGGTGTCCCTGCCCATGGGAGGGGGTTTGGAACTAGATGATCTTAAGGTCCTTTCCAACTCTAACTATTCTATGATTCTATGATTCTATTACCTGAAGTGGTTTGATAAGACTTACTGCAACACCCTTATAAGAGCATTCATCAGGGTATGGTTTTTACTCTTTTGCCTGCCATACCTTGCCCACCAAGGAGAGGAGCTGTATAGCTGATGTGTTTCCATGATAAGTCAAAAATGCTATCAGACACCTAAGGCTCTCTAAAACTACTTCTAGAAGGATCTGAAACTGCTAGAAGAAGTGTAAAAGAGATTATAACATTGGCAGAAATTTCCATTCTCTCTCCTGTGAGAACGTCACTTGCATCAGCCCCTACCAGAGACAGTATGTAAAGGCAAAGTGGCTGGTTTTTAAAGGCAGCACAGGGATTTCCCAGCAAGGAACACTGCAGCAGGCTTTTGGTACAGTCTCGTCTTGAATATTGCATCTACCTGTCTTTGAAAAAATCAGTTCAGTGAAGGAACAGACCATATTGACAGACCTGTAAGACCTCTAGAATTTGCATCCTATTAATTGCAGTAGCTGGAAATAACCTTAGTATGATATATACTGGTTTTATTTCAAGATATTCAGAATACATTTGTTGCACTTTGAAAGTGCAAATATGCTAAGTCCCTGGCCATGCAAGGAAAAGAAACCTTTACCTAGTTAAACCTCCCAACTAAAAATTGCCGGTACATGGCATGGTACATTACAGGCAGTGGTATATGTAGCAGAGCTCATTAAAACATAAAAGTTTTTGTTTGAAAGAGGGCTCTGATGAGATATTCCTTCATCTTCAAATCAAAAGTAGATTTAAAAAAAAAAAAGAAAAAGGTTGTAGTTTTCCAAGAACTGAATCATTAAAACTAGTTGTGTTTTGGGCAATTTAAGGTACGTATTCGAAAACTGAGCTCCCTAGGTAGGTTTGATAATTAACTTTTGTGGCAATAGTCCAAAAATAACCTTCTGTTCTCATGCACCATTTAGATTTTATTGTACTGACATTTCCTACTGAAATACCATTCTTCCAGAGTTTTCGGTTGGTCCTCCGAAATATCTCTGACAGGCCCTGTATGTGTTGGCTTAAAAAGCAAAGCATGCAGTGCCAAAAAGAATTGTTCAATTCTTTTTCCAGAGAACGAGCTGCTGAGTTTTCCTTCTTTTTAATACTACAGTGCAAGGGAAGTGGAAGGGTTTGGTACGGCTCTCTTTAGCATAACTCACACACCATTCCTATTTTGGAGTGCGGTTGTATTTTTTTTAAAAGGCTGTAATATTAATGTAAGAAAAGTAGTCATTGTGGGAAGATATAATTAAACTCTTCTCATGAGGCACTTCAGTTTAAGTGCTGACTGTACCTGAATGCTCCAGTCACCAGTGGCAGAGGAGAGGACCTTCCAAGCGAGTGGCTCAGAGGCAGACTCTAATGGAAGTACTTGCTCTCTCTTACTCTTCACTCACTGCAGTGAGACTCAAGGGGAACAAGACAGATTACATTATCTGGCTTGTTAGGTACCTAAATTTGGAAAGTGTGAGTGCTAACACTATAAAAACATAGTTAAGGGGCGATTGCTCTCTTCAAATGACTCTGGAGCTCCATGCTAAATCTTTAGGACGACCTTGTGAAAGCCCAGGTTTTGTGACTCTCAAACAGGATCAGTTTTAACGATGGGATGAAAGAGAAGCTAAACAAGGTTTTGGTTTATTTCTTCTGTGACTTAAACAAGCTTTCCCCTGCTTCCCTTTGATAGGAACAGAACAATATTTTCGTTCTTCCAAAAAGCCTGTCCACTTCTCCATTTCTTGTCTTGATGGCTAACACTCACTAGCAAGAAACTTTTCTCCCTTTTTTACTCATATAATAAGTGTTTGAGCCACTCCTTAACACTAAGTAGAGATTTATCCTTGATGTCTTGGGGCTCTAAATTTGAGGTAGGATGCTTAGCACAGTGAAAGCATACCAGCATACTTACTGGATGAAATTTGCTCTTATGCTCACTTTAATAAAGCTTTTATTGACTGTTAATTCATCTGGAGGAATATAAATGCTCGAAAGTTTAAAGCAGAGGACCAGCTCACATACCTTGGAAATGCTCTTCACTGGCTGTTAGGCTCATCCCTTTGCACATACCTAACAGTAAACCAGCATTTCATTCAGTGGATGCTCCAGCCGCACTCCTTTATCCAGCAGCAAAGCCATCTCACCTGTTCCTGCCTTTCCCATATCCTTCTGCTGCAGCTACACATTTCTACCTGTGCACCACTGTTTGCCTCTTCTGTGATTATACAAAAGTGTTTTGTGCTGGCAGGAATACATTGAGCTATACCCAACACAGCTGCGAAAAAGCACAGTGCCAGCTGTAAACAAATTACCTTCAATGAATAAGTAATCTTTTTCCAACTAGCTGTTAAAAGGGATAGATTTCTGATCTCTTTAGGTTAAACCTTGTAGTGCATTAGGCAATGTGTATAATGAAAATAAGTTTTATGCAACATGCACAAGAAAAATAACAGAAGTTGGGCACTAACTTCAATTAGAAGTTATTTCTACAGGCAAACAAACTTGGAGATGGAAAAAATCTGAAAGAGGGATCTCCAAAGCCTGATTGCTGGAGTCGGAAGAAGGTGTTTCTCATTCCTAATCAAATTGCATCGCTTACTAGATGCTGTACTGCTCAAGAATTTAATGATTATAAAGAGTTATCATAGAATTGTAGAATAGTTAGGATTGGAAAGGACCTGAAGATCACCTGCGACAATACCCTTGCCATGGGCAGGGACACCTCAAACTAAACCATGTCACCCAAGGCTTGGTCCACCATGGTCTTCAACACCACAAGGGATGGAACATTTACAGCTTCCCTCGGCACTCCAAGTGAGGCCTCATGAGAGCAGAGTAGAGGGGCAGGATCACCCCTTTAAACTGCTGGTCAAGATCCTTTTGATGCAGCGCAGGATACGGTTGCCTTTCTGGGCTACGAGCTCACAATGAAGCCGCCTCATGCTAAGTTTCTCATTGACCAACACCCCCAAGTCCTTCTTTGCAGGGCTGCTCTGAATCTCTTCTCTGACCAACCTGCAGCTGTGCCCGGGATTGCTCCCACCCAGGTGAAGGACCTTGCACTTGTCATGGTTAAACTTCATAAGGTTGGCATCAGAAACCTCACAAACCTCTCGAGGTCCCTCTGGATGGCATTCCTTCCCTCCAGCCTACCAACCGAACCGCACAGCTTGGTGTCATTGGCAAACTTCCTGAGGTCGCACTCAATCCCACTGTCCATGTCACTGACAAAGACGTTGGCCAGTTGACCAAGAACGGTCCCAACACCGATCCCTGAGGGATGGCACTCATTAGCGGTCTCCAGCCAGATATTGAGCCATTGACCACAACTCTTTGCATGCGCCTGTCCAGCCAGCTCTTTATCCACTCAGTGGTCCATCTGTCAAATTGGTGTCTCTCCAATTTAGAGACAAGGATGTCATGCGTGACAGTTTCGAACGCCTTGCACAAGTCCAGGTAGATGACGTCAACTGCTCTACCCCTGTCCATCAGTTCCCTAGCTCGATCATAGAAGGCCACTGAATTGATAAGGCAGGATTTCCCCATAGTGAAGCCATGTTGGCTGTCACCAACCACCTCCTTGTTTTTCATGTGCCTTAGCATGCCTTCCAGGAGAATCTGCTCCAAGATTTTGGCAGGCACAGAGGTGAGACTGACTGGTCTGTAGTTCCCTGGGTCATCCATTCCTTCAGGACCCGTCGATGGATTTCATCAGGTCCCATGGACTTGTGCACGTTCAAGTTCTTAAGATGCTCTCGAACCGAATCCTCTCCGAGCTCCATGTTCTTCTGACATGATACTTCGCTGAGGGTTTTGATTCTATTCTACAGAACTGAGTCACTCACTTGTGTTTCGTGAGTGTTGCAGGGAAAACCTGCTCGGCCCAGACACTTTAAACCGAATTGGGCTCAAAACACTTGGTTGAGCTTTCGAGAACGTGCAGTTAGGCAGCAGTCAGTGAAGTGTTGCATTCAAGTAGTAGTACAAGAGGTAAACCCCCAAACTAGACACGTGAATGTTAACAAACACAAGCAAATACCTAAACACCCTCTGCTACAAAGGTTACCCTGTGTAAGAAACGCAGAAGAGATTTCTTGAATTCTCCTTTCCAAGAAGAAGACCTCACCATAAGCAGTGGAGTAGCAAATGCCAATGGGTGTGTTGATAAGGAATGGTGAGGAAATGCTGTGTGCTCTCTGCGTTTCTGAGAAGTTCATGCAGATGGAACCCAAACCCCTTTCCTTTCACCTTTGGGATCGCCACAGTCAAATGACTGTCCGTGGCATAAAAGCCTTTACCGATACAGTCTGAACAAACAGATGTATTTACAGGGACAGCCCGCAGCGATGCCCAGTGTGTGGCCACCATTGGCAGGGACATCCCCCTGGGCCTCCTGGGCACAGGCACTGCCTCAGGGCCAGCACCCCAAAGGCTTTTCTCCAAGGGATGCTGGGTGAAGGGGCAGCAGCAGCAGGGCTGCGGTGGGCAGGGCTGCAGGGGCCCCGTCACCCCCGTGTCATAGTGCCAGCACCCGGCCACGCAGCATCACAATGCTCTGGGGCAGTATGAGGCCAGCGCCCTCCCCTGTCCCACTGCCAGAGTGCCCGGCGCTGCCACCAGGACAGAGCTGGCAGCCTGAGGGCATCCGAGAGGAAGTCCTTGGGGCACCGGGGGAATTCCTGGAAGGGGGAAGGGGGTTGACGGGGGGGAACCCTTGAAGCTGCACGAAGCTGCGAGAGGTTCTCTGCTGCCATCGTAGCTCCTGGAGGGGCCACGCTCAAAGCTTGTCGGATGGATGGATATCTAGCTTCAGTCGTCGCGGAGCTCCCTGTCCTTAGATCTGCTGGGCACCAGGGAATTGCTTGAGGGGAGCTGAGGGGGGGAACACTTGGAGCTGCACGAGGCTGCAGGAGGTTCTCTGCTGCCATTCCAGCTCCTGGAGGCGCCACGCTCAAAGCTCATCAGATGGATGGAAACCTTGCTTTCAGTTGTTGGGGAGCTTGCCGTCCTCATCTCCTGGGCACCAGGGAATTAGGTGAGGGGGGGACTCAGGGAGGGAACCCGTGAAGCTGCAAAGCTGCGGGAGGTTCTCTACTGCCGTTCCAGCTCCTGGAGGCGCCACGCTCGAAGCATCATCGAAGGGTCCTGCTTCAGTTGTTGGGGAGCTCGCCATCCTCCCCTCCCGGGGAGAGAGTGGCAGTAGGCAGAAGAAAAAGGATGCACAGGTGGCTCAGTGCCCTTCCCCAGTGCTCTGGAGCTCCCAGTGCCAAGCACAGGAAGGATTGGTGCTCCGAGGATTCATCAGGCCAATGGCATTTTGCTGTTGTTGGAAGGCCCTGAGAGGGCTTGAGGTGGAAGCAGAAAAGGCAGTGCCAGTGTCCCCTTGTCCCCTTAGAGGCGTAACCAGCGTGTGGACCGGGAGCAGGTCTTGCTCACATGCTCAGGGAGTAGCCGATCGCCAGCACTGGGGTCAGGAAGGAATTTTCCCCCGGGGCAGATTGGCACCGGTCCCCGGGGGTTTTTTGCCTTCCTCTGAGCACTGAGCATGACCACTTGTCAGGGCTCCTCTGGTCCATTCTGGCTGCGTTATCGCCTGGTGCTCGTGCTCCGCGAAGGTGGCCCCTCGTGTCCTGCAGCTGGGGGGGGAAGGGCTTTTTTCCCCCCAGGCTGGACTAGCAAGCGTCCCTGGGGTTTTTTGCCTTCCTCCGCAGCCGAGCACAGCCCCTTCATGGGGCTCCTTTGGCTCACGGTGTCCCAAAGGCAGCTGCTCGTGCTCCACGCAGGTGGCCCTCGTGCCCCACATCCGGGGGGAGGCAGCCTTCTGGACTCCCAGGCTGGCCCCAGCGTGGCCCCGGGACTTGCTGCTGTCCTCTGGAGTACTGAGCACCACCCCTTGTCAGGTCTTCCCTGGCCCTTTCTGCCTGGGTTCTTCTTGCACTGCCCTTGCAGCACCACAGCGCCGCTCCTGCCCCGGCTTTCCTTTCTCAGGCTGCAAGGCAGGGTTTTTCCAGCTAAACTGAAAGGCCTAAGCTAAACCGGACTCAAATTGACTAAGCTCAACTAAATCAAATCGCTTTATTTAGAAATAAATAAAATACAATTTCCACCTGTAACCATTCTGATTTGTGTCTTTGAAAGTGCTTTTGGTGCTGAAATTCCCTTGGCATTTCAGGTAAATAAGGATCTCCTCATGGTACAACTCCTTGTGAGTGCAGGGAATGGAACGGAATAAAATGGAACGAAATAGATCAGAAGAGATTGGAATGGAACGGAACAGAATACAACAGAAAGCTATGCTGTGTTACGCATATAGAGTCATAGAAGAGTTAGGGTCGGAAAGGACCTTATGATCATCTAGTTGCAACCCCCCTGCCATGGGCAGGGACACCTCACACTAAACCATGCCACCCAAGGCTCCGTCCAACTCGGCCTTGAACACCACCAGGGATGGGGCATTCACAGCCTCCTTGGGCAACCCATCCTAGCGCCTCACCACCCTCACAGTAAAGAACTTCCTCCTTCGATCCAATCTAAACTTCCCTTGTTCAAGTTTTAACCCGTTACCTCTTGTCCTACCACTACAGTCCCTAGTGAAGAGTCCCTCGCCAGCATCCTTATAGGCCCCCTTCAGATAGTGGAAGGCTGCTAGGAGGTCTCCACACAGCCTTCTCTTCTCTTCTCTTCTCTTCTCTTCTCTTCTCTTCTCTTCTCTTCTCTTCTCTTCTCTTCTCTTCTCTTCTCTTCTCTTCTCTCTCTTCTCTTCTCTTCTCTTCTCTTCTCTTCTCTTCTCTTCTCTTCTCTTCTCTTCTCTTCTCTTCTCTTCTCTTCTCTTCTCTTCTCCAGGCTGAATAGCTCCAACTTTCTCAGCCTGTCTTCATACAGGAGGTGCTCCAGTCCCCTGATCCTCCTCGTGGCCCTCCTCTGGACTTGTTCCAACAGTGCCATGCCCTTTTTATGTTGAGGATGCCAGAACTGTACACAATACTCCAAGTGAGGTCTCACGAGAGCAGAGTAGAGGGGCAGAATCACCTCCTTCGACCTGCTACGCAAACCCCTGTCATGCTAATCCGTTTGAAGCTATGTTTGAGTTTCAAATGCTTAGGTCACTGAGATGAAAGATGTAAGTAGCAGTCATTTTCATGTCTACTGCAGTATAAATATGCGAAGAGGTCTGTGAATGGGGAAATCAAGGCAGTTGCAAGCAATGGAATATATGTGACAAAACAACATTGTGAATAATAATTTTGGTATAACTTATCAGAGGTAATTCGCTAGAAGGTGACTACATTTAATCCAACAACCAGTACAGAAACAAGTATTCCTAAAGAAGGGGATGCACATCTATTCTTTATTAGATTCACCAGTGGCTTAATGGCAAAAAGCAGAATTTGCTTTCTTAGTATATTAAATTTGGGATTCAGCTATTTGTCAGTTTACTTAAACATTTATGATACACTTCCTCAAGTGTAAGGCCTGAAACGGACTTGAATGTGGCCTGAATTATTAAATACTGAAGTAAATTTTCTTTTATAACAATAATAAGTTTTTCCACAAAGTGATAGATATTTTCATCAGGGTTTTCTATTAGATATATCTATATATGTTTTCCAATTTATGTACAGGTCAGGTCACAATGTAGGTCAAACCTGATATGTAGTTCCTGTCTGTTTACCTTTTTTTTACATAAACAAAAGTAAGTCCAAGAAGTCTTTCCTCAGTGATCACTCACTGCCTCTGGTGGGCTCGGGTATGGAACTGCAGCTGCAGCCCGAGCTGTTCGGTGGGCCCTGAAGCTCTTTCTCAGCTTTGAGTTTTCGCAGCAAAAATGATCTGATGCTTTTTACACAAAACACAGGTCTTCGGTGCAAAAGCTCTGGTTGACCACTGGATGGGGCTGTCAACACACAGTTAACGTTCCCTCAAATCCACCGCTTTCCTGACGGCACTTTCCTAGGTGGGGGCTGCTCCTGGGATAACAGGGAAAGGAGAGGGCAGAATCCAGAGCTGCAGGCACCTGAGAACAGTGCAAAGAGTTTACATTATTACCCCATTCATTTCTGTGTGGTTAACGCTGAAAGTATGCATTACATGTTTACGTGTCCCAAAGCAACACCTCATACCTAGTAATATTTAGGAAATTAACATGAGGTCTCAACAGGCAGAGCAACAACAAATAGCTCAGAAGTAAGGGATGCTGTAATTCTGTTCCAGCACCTCTTTTTTTTTTTTTTTTTTCATTTTAAAATATTCTTAAACACATTTCTTCTTTTTAAATATGTATTTCATTTTAGGTATTTGTATAGTTCACAAAACTATAATGCCCGAGACCCATATGGCTTTTATGTATTTCCAGCAGTAGGGGGATACACTTACTCCCATTTTAGAGTTACTGAACAGACACACAAAGAAGGTTTATAGTGAGAGTTACAGAGGAAGTTCATAATAGAAAAGCAAACAGCATGAGCCTGTGAGGCACTGGCTTGCACTGTTGAAACACCCTCATTCTTAATGGCCTTCTAAGTATTTATTTCCTATATTAAGAGAAGTTCTCTCTGCTTTTGCTGTTCAACAGCACTCAAGTCCACTCTTTATTCCAAATAATTAAGTTGCAATTCCAGGTTGACCATGTACTGTATATTGGAATAACTCAAAGCTACAAATTCTGCAAATATGCTGTTCAATATACTGTGCAGGTTGAAGCTTGTGAGGGAAGACTAAACACATGAGGGAGCTCCACGGCCTGTGATGGCTTCTAACTTTAAGAACAGCAAACAGAAACGCAGCAGAAGTTATTCTGCTGTCACGCACATTTTACCTGTGGCACTTCCATTTCTCCTACTTTCTCTATGAACTAATATGGAGGAGCTTATTTTAGTTAGTTTCTGATGGGGACTATTACCCACTTTTAGTGATCCATGTGGGTGCTAGTGATATAGATAGCAGTAGCCTGGAGAACATAAAGAAGGACTACAGAGCCCTGGGAGAGGTGGTTAGGGGCTCTGGAGCTCAGATTGTCTTTTTGTCAATTCTACAGGATACAGGGGAGGACCTTAAGAAAGCTAGGAGGATTGGCAAGGTTAATAAATGGTTAAAAGGGCGGTGTCATAGCCAGGGGTTTGGGTGTCTTGAACATGGGGCCCAAGTTAGTAGGCCAGGTCTACTGGGGGGTGGTGGAGCTGATCTGGCAAAGAAGAGGAAGAGTGGTTTTGGTAGGAGGCTTGCCAGGCTGGTCAAGGTTTCTTTAAACTAGATGTGTTCGGGGAGGGGGGCATCGTTCCATCCCAACACACCCAGTCAGTTGCCAGCACCTATAATAAATGCTCGGAGCGATGCAGAGATATTCCAGCCACTCCAGCCAATGAGCCGGCTTCATTTGGAGCTCGGCTCAGATGCCTCTATACAAACACCCGAAGCATGGGGAACAAACAAGAGGAATTAGAGATGTGTGCACGACTACGGGAGTATGATACAGTAGGCATCACAGACACATGGTGGGATGGCTCCTACGACTGGAGTGTTGGAATGGAAGGTTACAGGCTCTTTAGAAAAGACAGGCCTGGCAGGCGGGGAGGGGGAGTTGCTATTTATGTTAGGGATAGGCTGGAGAGTATGGAACTCTGTCTGGGGATGGGTGAGCAGTCGACAGAGAGTTTGTGGGTCAGGGTTAAAGGGAGAACAGCTATGGGGGATATTACTACGGGGGTCCTGATCAAGAGGAATCTGTGAATGAAGCACTCTACAGACAAATAGGAACAGCCTCACACTCACAGGCTCACTTGTTCTCATGGGGGACTTCAACCACCCTGACATCTGTTGGAGTGAAGGTACGACCCAGCACAAGCAATCCACAAGGTTCCTCGATTGTGTGGAAGACAGCTTCCTTCTGCAAGTAATAGAGGAGCCAACAAGGAGAGGTGACATGCTTGACCTTATGCTCACCAACAGGGAAGGGCTCGTTCGTAATATGACGCTCTAGGGAAGCCTTGGATGCAGCGATCAAGAGATGGTCGAATTCGATATCCTCAGGACAGTGAGAAGAGCGTGCAGCAAGCTCACTGCCCTGGACTTCAAGAGAGCAGACTTTGGCCTCTTCAGGAGCCTGCTTAGTAAGGTTCCATGTGATATACCCCTAGAGGGCAGGGAGGCCCAAGACTCTTGGTTGTTATTCAAGGATCACCTGCTACAAGATCAGGAGTGTTGCATCCCAACTAGAAGAAAGTGCAGCAGGAGGGCCAGGAAACCTCCTTGGATGGATAAGGAGCTGCTCAGGAAAATTCGAAGGAAAAAAGAGGCTTATAGAAGGTGGAAGCAGGAACAGGCGGCCTGGGAAGAATAAAGGGATGTTGTCCCAGAAGCTAGGGACCAGGTTAGGAAAGCTAAGGCCCAGTTAGAAGTAAACTTGGCTAGGGATGTTAAGGATAACAGGAAGTAATTCTATACGTACATAGCAAATAACAGACAGAGTAGGGACAATGTAGGCTCCCTCCAGAAGATATCGGGAGAACTGGCTACCTGGGATTTGGAGAAGGCTGAGGTTCTTAATGACTTCTTTGCCTTGGTCTTCACTGGCAAAGGCTCTGACTGCACCACCCAAGTCTTTGAAGACGGACGCAGGGACTGTAAGAATGAAGACCTTAGGCCCACTGTAGGAGAGGATCTGGTTTGAGACCATCTTAAAAACCTAAACGTACGCAAGTCATAGAATCATAGAATCATAGAATAGTTAGAGTTGGAAAGGACCTTAAGATCATCAAGTTCCAACCCCCCTGCCATGGGCAGGGACACCTCACACTAAACCATGCCACCCAAGGCCTCATCCAACCTGGCCTTGAACACCGTCAAGGATGGAGCATTCACAGCCTTCCTGGGCAATCCATTCCAGTGCCTCACCACCCTCACAGTAAAGAATTTCTTCCTTATATCCAAACTAAACTTCCCTTGTTTAAGTTTGAACCCGTTACCCCTTGTCCTGTCACTACAGTCCCTAGTGAATAGTCCCTCGCCAGCATACTTGTAGGCCCCCTTCAGATACCGGAAGGCTGCTAGGAGGTCTCCACACAGCCTTCTCTTCTCTTCTCCAGGCTGAATAGCCCCAACTTTCTCAGCCTGTCTTCATCCAGGAGGTGGCCCTCCTCTGGACTTGTTTCAATAGTGCCATGCCCTTTTTATGTTGAGGACACCAGAACTGCACACAATACTCCAAGTGAGGTCTCACGAGAGCAGAGTAGAGGGGCAGGATCACCTCCTTCGACCTGCTGGTCACGCTCCTTTTGATGCAGCCCAGGATACGGTTGCCTTTCTGGGCTGCGAGCACACACTGAAGCAGCCTCATGTTACGTTTATCATCGACCAACACGCCCAAGTCCTTCTCTGCAGGGCTGCTCTGAATCTCTTCTTTGCCCAACCTGTAGCTGTGCCCGGTATTGCTCCCACCCAGGTGGAGGACCTTGCACTTGGCATGGTTAAACTTCATCAGGTTGGCATCAGCCCACCTCACCAACTTCTTGAGCTCCCTCTGGATGGCATTCCTTCCTTCCAGCGTATGAACCGAACAGCACAGCTTGCTCTCATTGGCAAACTCGCTGAGGGCGCACTCAATCCCACTGTCCATGTCACCGACAAAGAAGTTGACCAAGACCGGTCCCAACACCGATCCGAGTTTTGGTGTCCTCAACATAAAAAGGATGTGGAACTGTTGGAACAAGTCCAGAGGAGGGCCACGAGGAGGATCAGGGGGCCGGTGCACCTCCCGTATGAAGACAGGCTGAGAAAGTTTGGGCTGTTCAGCCTGGAGAAGTGAAGGCTGCGTGGAGACCTCCCAGCAGCCTTCCAGTATCTGAAGGGGGCCTACAATTATGCTGGCGAGGGACTATTCTCCAGGGACTGTAGTGACAGGACAAGGGGTAATGGGTTAAAACTTACACAGGGGAAGTTTAGATTGGATATAAGGAAGAAATTCTTTACTGTGAGGGTGGTGAGGCACTGGAATGGGTTGCCCAGGGAGGTTGTGAATGCTCCATCCTTGACGGTGTTCAAGGCCAGTTTGGATGAGGCCTTGGGTGGCATGGTTTAGTGTGAGGTGTCCCTGCCCATGGCAGGGGGGTTGGAACTTGATGATCTTAAGGTCCTTTCCAACCCTAACTTTTCTACGATTCTATGATCTGTGCTTCCTCATCCCCATTACTCCAACCAATATTTTTTATATGGCCATTCTTCACCCTCAGTCTTCACTCATTTTCTGTCATATATCCCTGTCCATATTTTGATACGGCAGGTTTAACACTGTTTGATAGGGTGCCATGCACTCCTTCTCTTTTATATTGGTAAAATTTCACTTCTATATCTGTTGCTATTGCTGGATCTTCTTCCTTTCTCAAGCCTCTGCCTTAAACTGCTGCCATCTTGGAAAAAAGAACAGCATAAGAAATCTCATTTCACTACACCTAGAAATTAAAATTCATGCCTGAAGATTTGTCTTAATACATATTCTACTGTATAGGCAGTGGAGTCAAATGGAAGACATCTGGGTATAAGTTTTTTCCTAGCTCTCTCCATTAAGTTGATTTCATCTTGAGACTGCTCAGCAGACTTCTGTTTTCCCATTTTGCATCCTGAAAATGCTGTATTCCCTCACCACTGGTGTTGTTTTCCCTTCTAACCCATCCTACCATAAAAAAACTTTCTGTGACAGACATATGCACTGTAGGAATTCAGTATACTTTGGGGCTGGAAAAGCAAAACCCCAAAAATTGCGTATTCATAGCAATTAGAAGTCTAAGGATAACCTACCAGGACAGAAATATTTCCTGAGAAAAGATTCAAGAGTCAAGGACTGATGGCTGTTGAAGAGTCAAGAGACCTATTGGCAGACTGGAGAATATAGTCTACAGGCACAATGCAGTTGTCAGCAGAGATGCCAGCACACTATGTCTGAGGGCAGACACAGGGACCAAGTCTTCTCAGCCAAGGAAACCACTTGGTAGCTGAACTGCAATTAGACAATAGTGCTGATGAGCAGCATCTCTTTACCAAGTGAACACTTCAAACAATGGGCAGTTTCCAACCACAGTTAGGCAGCCCCCCTCTCAAGTTCGTGAGTGTTGTGGAAATTACTCTTGCGGTTGTAAAATTTATTGCTTGAGGCAGTGGTTAATATAATTCCTTAAAATATAATCCCTTCCACAGACTTTCTTGGCTCCTTCATGAAGAGATCTAGATTTTTCTGATCTGCTTAAATTCTTCTTAGGAGCCTCATACAGAAGCTAACTGTGGCTTGAAACTTTTTTCTGATGTTCAAACTGACCTTAAGAATGGCCACTGTATAGGCACTGTCCTGTACCAGTCTTGCCTCAGCATGGACTCTTGTTAATAATTTACCATTAGTCGAACAGCTTCCCTTTAGCCTAATTTTACTGCTTTCTTTCCTAGTCCATTGCTCACTTAATTTCTCTGCTAATATCCAGTAGGCCCAAGTCACTTAAAATTTTCCACGTTACTGAAGTCCTTGATACAGGGCAAAACTGTTTGAAACAGTCACTGCTGGATCATATGTAATATGACATTAGTTGTAGAAAACCTACTTCTGGCCAATCCAATATTATAATTAACCAATTTCCAAGGAGTTCTTTCTTTAGCTCTTTTCTTCCTCCAGAAGGGCTGCATGCTATTGGACCAGAATAAGGATCTAGTACTTGGCCAGACTTAATTCCCCTTTATTAAAGGTAGATTCTACATTTTCTGTTTTCCAGCAGTACAGTACCACTGTGACTCAGATTTGCTGAAAGCCTTCCTGCCAGCCTTGTTTGCCAGCTCCTTCAGGTTTCCATGGTAAAGGTGACCCAGTACATCTCTACTAAATGCAGCATGTGGACCTCTGAATTTTGCTGCTTCTTCATGCTGATCATTTCCATTTCCACACCCTCCTTTTAGCTAGCTATCCTGCCCTATCAAAACATCCTCTTACTGAAAACCAATTCAAGCCAATATTTTTGCTTGCTTATAAGAAATAGGCACTGGGTTCGTGTTAGGGAGTGTCCTCATGGCATACATTTCCCCCCTTCACTCTTAAAAAGTTACAGGGTTCCAGGCCTGTTATGAGTTCTTTTTTTTTCATTGGCAGTAGAAAGATGAAAAATCCCTTGTAAAAGGGAATAGTGGATTTCTGAAGGTTTTTGAGTAGTGTTGCCTAGCTATAAATATAAATAAAAAAATGTTCACACATTATTCATTGGAAAATAGTTAGATCAAATGGCTTATTCAGCTATATGAGAACTCTGACGTGACTTGTCAGTGGATCACGTATGCTGTTCAGCAGAGCAGAATTTGAGATCTAAAGGATGTATTTCTATTGGCAGAGTGTTTGAAATAGTTCAATTACAAATAGTACTTCCCAAGGATACAGCTGCTCAGTGTAATGATTTCATCTGTTTCCTTGGGGTATTATGTGATGAATCCACACAGAGCATCTGATTGCATTTACCACCTGCAGGTGTTTTTAAAGCCCTTTCTTGGTTCTAGGAACTTTAGAGTTTCGTATATCCAGTGGGTCTGATTATGAGTTTTAGAAAGGGTTGTTAATTATTTCTCAAGTATGGGTATTACTATACCAAAGTTTATTGGTATACTAATTGGCATATCAATTTCATACATAGTTTACTATAGAGCCCTACTAACAGAGAAATGTATTTCTACTGTGGATATATTATTCTAAGAGAATACTGAGTTTCTAAATAAGCCAAGCCTATTTTTTAAAGAGTCTGTGGAACCAGCTGTATAGTAATAAACCTCTCTGCAGAGTATTTTGTTCTTTCTAGGGATTCTGTAACACATTTTGGAAGAGGTTTATTTGCACTTGTACATCGTGTCTGCTCACATTTAGGTGAAGGAAGATCTTTCCTTGGTAGTACAAGATACATTTCCATCTGTTACTGCACACTCAAACCATTATGTATTATGCAGTGGAGAAGTATAGCCCCATTCCAACATTTTATACTTTTACATTAGGCTATGGTCTTTGAGCACAAGCATTCCCTCAGTTTTAAGATCTGTGACTTATCTTGTTTGCTTAGGAGACCTCTACTTAGTTAAAGAACAAAAAATATGAGCACAACAAACTCTCATGGACTTGTTATGTTAATAATCATTAGGATGTGTTGAGTGCCTACGAAGTAAGACAAATACTTCAAAACTAAGCCACTGATTAAATCCCAGCATTAGGTTTAGTAAGAAAAGGGGTTTTTTTTCAGACTTACATTGATTGATGGCTTGGCTTTGCAGACAAAGATTTGGGAAGGGCATTACCACACTCAGTACAAGCACGATGACTAAGGGGAAGTGGAATAGCAAAACTGATTGGAGAAAAGCTGCATAGGCAATCAGGAAGATTCTGCACGAGACTGTAATCTCCTAGATCAGGCTCGAGCGACCAAAGGCCTGAACCGCCTGGAGGCATGGTTAGACCTGCAGCTACCAGTGCACCTTGTCACCTGCCATTTCAACCCCTGCCTGTTGCTACAGGGCTTTGCAAGTGTGAGTAAACCCTTCCAGCCTGCGCAATGGATTTTTTAGGTGAGGCGCAGCGTGCGCAGAGCTGGCCCCACCCTTTACACCTGAGGTGTATCTGCCACGGCCTAGATAGCTAGGATGGTGACAGCAAAGTCCTCAGGTCGTAGGTTTTGTAAGAGTGTCCTTCTCTTAGATGGAAGACCTTACAAGGCTAGACGAGCTCCATCAGCCTCGGTTTGAAGATAGGAGTTTTCCTTCTCCTGTGAGGATGGCATGTCTTCGCTAATGAAGATTTGGAAAGGGTTTTACCCTTGCATTCTGAACAAGACTGTTGTCTCCTGGGTCAATCTAAAGTGACCAATGACGCAATAGCACAACATCAAGCGTCTAGGCAGGATTCTGACTTAGAGGCGTTCAGTCATAAGCCCGCAGATGGTAGCCTCGCACCAGTGGCTCCTCAGCCAAGAGCACGCACCAGGGGTCTGAACCTGTGGTTCCTCTCGTACTGAGCAGGATTACTATTGCAACAACACATGATCAGTAGGGTAAAACTAACCTGTCTCATGATGGTCTAATCCCAGCACACGTTCCCTGTTAGTGGGTGAACAATCCAATGCTTGCTGAATTCTGCTTCACAATGATAGGAATTGCAGACATCAAAGGGTCAAAAAGTGACGTCACCTGTAGAAGTAGCTGAACAGGTCTTAACGAGAAAAAACGAGTACACTTTTGAACACTACTCTCCTTATATTTTGATTTCTCTCAGTCAGTATCACTGTGACTGGGCAGACTGTAAAAGTGCAACCGCAAAGCAAGACAGAAGCATCTAGACGGTCTGTACATCACAGAACTTTTCTAGATCACCAGTCTGGCAATATATTTTACAGCCCTCTTAGGAACTTCAAGTACTGTAATCCTCCAAAGGCAGAACAGGTCTCTCGTTTTTAAAAGAAATGTTTATAAACTTGAGGGTTATGAAATGTCGCAGGAAAATAATCCCAATGAGCAGCCTATATTCCTCTTAAGATGTTAATTTTAAGACAGACACTAAAATAACTGACTATGCTACTAAGTCACAGCTACTAAGGAATGAATGCAGTTCTTGATTTGCTAGATTCTGCAGATATGAATGCTCAAATTACTATTAAGATTTATTCAATTTTTCTAAAAAGAGCAATTTTGGCTTAATATTTCTACCCATCAAACTTTCAGTGCAGGAGTGTATTAGGTACTTCACAAAAATTACAGTTATTAAAAGTTTCCTTTAATCATGCTTTTATAATGTATTACTTGATATAGTATATTTTCACTAGTTGTTGCATTAAATATCTAAGATCTTTAGGTATTTCAGTTTGTTCTGTCTTCTTGTTCAGGATTCTGGCAAAGAGCAGAACTGAGAAAAGTGGGCTTATGTGTCTCTCCACTCTCTGTAATACAGACAAAGCTACAGGAAACCTGTTCCTTGCTATAGACATGCATCTGACTCAGACAAACATCTTCAAACTTCTTAAGTGCAATCAGTCAGCCTGGATGCAATAAATCCCTCCTCGAGGGTGGGACAAGCCTGTTCTGACTCCAGGGGAGAAAAACCCACTGTAAAAGCTGAATGGGAATGAGGGTGGGTTCCATATTATGTTAAGCCTGACAGCTTTTCACTTTCTTCTCCAAAGCAGAATTCTGCTGCTTCTCCTGTGTGGTTTGTTTGAGTGTACATTTTCAGTGAGTAGCCCTACTCTCAGCAGTCATCACATTTACAATTTTTTTTATATATATATATATATATTTTAAGTAAAGGCAAATTTGGAATAATAATACACTAATTACACTTCTCCCCTCAAATTATTTTCAGGAGCACTCAGACCTTTAATCGTAATCTATAAGAACCAGAGGACCATGAAATGCTTTCTACTTACTGAGCTGTGTCAAGCTATGTTTATTTTATATTTCCCAAGAGGTGACATAATGGGTTATTATCTCCTTCTGTAGCAGTGGCTGATTTGTCTGCTGCTAATTCCAGTTCCTACAGTCCAATAGATATGACTATATAAGCTAATTAGTTTCAGAATAAAGTTAACTATTAAAATACAGCTCATGTTATGTCATAAAGATGTTATACAGATAATAGGGAAGAATTCAATATAGGTTCTTTATTTCCATACAATATATTCCATATTTCTAAAATTCTTATTCTTGCCCTGAGCTGTCTTGCTGCATGGAACCAGACTATATATCATCCATAAAACATATCAGTGTGTCTATAAAATGAGCAGGATATTCTTAAACCTTTTTTTTCCTCACTAAACAAGATAACCTCATGAATCTAAATAAATGTCCTCCATGTAATAAAGTCTGAATTAGAAAGTTTAATAATATTACATTAGGACAACATATTGCTATTAAATGTATTAACCAGATTCAAAGTTCTTATCACCTCACTCTGTATTCAAGATTCATCTTTCTTCATGAGGCTTTATACTTTCTTAAGTAACAATATTCAGTCTGAGTTTTCTCAAAAACTGAAATTCTCTTATATCCTCCTTTCAAGCTTGTTTTTCCTGCTCATGTACAGACGTGTGTTCCTGTTGAGTGCTAATAAACAGGTTTACTCCAATTCTAAGATGAAATTGATGCAAGAGGTTCGACTGGTTCGTAGAGTTTAGCACAGAATTATGCGCAGACCCATATAAACAGAGTCAGCTCATGCACAATATCAAAGCCTTAAAATGTATGCATTTCTGGAAAAAACAAGGGCATTATTTGTTTAAAAGGCTAATAAAAATAACAGTTTATACTCTTAACAACAGAAAGTAACATCACACATGGTAACAATATAAACAGGCAATAAAATCTATGAGGGGCAAAAGATAGCGGCAAGTTGTGATATTTATAATGTTAAAGCCCCTGCAGTTCTCCAACTGTTTTACAGTTTAATTTGCAATTTCTGTCCTTCTTATTATACTTAATCTCCTGGATAAATACAATATGTACACTATTGCAAACATTATTAATGACTTGGGTTTCTCCAGAGTTTAATTCAAAACTTTTCCCTCCCTGCCTACACCCTTAATTTTGGTTACCAATGTGTCCTTTAGAACATGAAACATGATTCCAGCTAAATGCATATTTTGTGAAGCTTAGCATCTTCAGTACATTGTAAGTTTTCTGCAATAGTTTCACATGATAACACATGATGCAATATGTCACATAGCAGTTTCTCCAATCCCGTTTCTAAACAGGCACTGTAATTTTTAAGGGTCTGTTTTCAGACACAATAAAGGCAATTAGCTATTCTGAGCTATTTGTTTCTTATACCCTTAATTTATTTTTCCTCAATTGTTTAGTGTGAAGACTATTTCAGAGTCTTCCTGAATTGTTTGACTGGCATGAAGTTATTCTCCTCTAGATCATGCAAAACAGACAGAAAGTGTGATATATTGCAGCATTAGGGAAAATAAATTGAATTTCATTCTTTTCACCTCCCAGTTCTCTTTGCAGTCTCAACACAGCCAACCATAATAGTAAAATTTTATTTCATGGGGAATTAAACATGAGCTATTTTACATGAAGAACAACCAAAGCTGAAGATCTTGCAAGCATTACCTGAACTCTGGACTGGCTGTATTTTCTTTGACAGTTTAAGTAATAGTATAGAACTATTATTGTAAGTGCTCAACTAATTAAAATGGTTATTCCACCTACATCTAAAGCAGTGATAGTCAAATCAGCTCCTTTAAAGTGACCCCAGAATTTATGGTACAGTTTCGATTAGTAGGGGTAAGCCTGACCTGTCAAGGAGTGACCCAAGTGAAGTTTTGCAGAAATTTTAAAAATAAAACATGCCTTCCCCCCCTCCCCCCCCAAGAATTCTGAAATTATCTTCTCAGCATTTGCCATTGTATTTCTTAATATCCAGGTATACACTGCATTACAGTAAGTAATGGAATGATAGAATCATAGAATGGTTTGGGTTGGAAGGGACCTTAGAGATCATCCATTTCTACCCTTCCTGCCATGGGAAGGGACATCTTCCACTAGACCAGGCTGCTCAAAGCTCTGTCCAACCTGGCCTTTCAGGGAACACTTCTAGGGATGAGACATGCACAACTTCTCTTGGCAACCTGTTCTAGTTCTCACTACCATCACAGTAAAGAACTTCTTCATGGTATAGTACATCACAACAAAGAAATTAATCACTAAGTAAAAGAATACCAATAGACACAAGTGAAACACAAACAAGATCTTACTGCAGTTCATGTGTTTACAAGCTTGTGCAGCATAAGAAATTAGTTCATATATTTTATCATGAAAACTGACTTCTAATAGTGTTGGCTAAGATGGATCATAGATAATTGTGAACCAACACCTCAGAACGGAAACTAGTAACTACCATTTCTCCCTCAGATTCTTGCTTTAGGGCTTATAGGTCTCCCTAAAAGACTGCTAGCAACTGAAAAAAAGTAGGGTAAATTTAACAGCCGTATTTGTATATTTAAAATTTAACAGTCTGCTCGAGATCTTTCGTGAAGTAGAAACAGGCTGCAGTCTACTGAAAAACATGAAGTATCAGATGTCCAGCAACCCACCTTCCAACTGATTAACATTTGGCTTATCAACTGCTGTCCTTTAACCAGCTTCAAAAGGTGCTGCCTACAAAAAATGTCAACTTTAAGCTTTGATATGTAAAAAAAGTTATTTTATTATATGTCAATTTCAGTAGCTTCACGGTTCCAACATGTGTTAGTAGAATTTGATATGGCAGGTTTCCAAAGCTCAGTCAATGCAGAGAGTTAGGGAAGGTACAAGCAGAAGAATTGAGTAACTTTAGTGAGCTCTAGGCACATACAGTACATAGCCAACTCCTAATTCCACATCTATTTCATCATCGTTAGAGAACATCAACCTATGTGATTCACTAAATAAAAATAAAAATCCTCTGAGCCTGGTTACTTGCCTGACTTATGGAGGTAAGCACCTACTGCAGCCACTTCCTTAAAGAAGATGATAATAATGTCTTGTTCTCTCTCTTCTTTTTAACTACACTCCCTAATAGCTATAAAAATGTAGCATCTTTGGAATCTGTACCATCAGGTTGAACATATGGCAAATTTGTCAATAGTTGCTAAGCGGGGAAGAAAGGGAAGGAAGGAGAAGAATCAGAGACCAACAGTGTAAATGTCTAACTCTGGTTTCCTTTAGAAAATGGGTTAAATGTATGAGGAGAGAAGTTAAAAACAGATGTAGTTAAAGATGAACCAATTTATCCAATAGTGCTTAATATCACTAAAAGGATTGATTCTATGATTATGCTCATCCATACTGAACCTACTTTAGTGAAGGCTATACACCAACTGCACATGATGACTATGTCTTGTTTGGTTTCTTTTTTAACCTGAACATGTGTTAGTATCTTGAAAAAAAAAAAGAAAGGAAAAATGAACTAGGAATTTCTATTTCTTTCTGTTCTCCAGAGAGTTCAGTTAATACTTAAAAAATCCCCATAAAACTAACTCCCCGAAAAATCCCCACACTAAAGAAAACACATGAGCTAAGCCACACTACAGCAGTCATCCGTAGTCAGTGAGATTTCCCATGCTCATAATCCTAACATAATTCAGCATTTCTCCTCCTCCTGTATTTTCTGGCTGCATTTTAGCTTTTCTTTTTAGGACATATCTAGAAGAAAAACTCCTTTGAAAATTCTCTCATTTGTATGCCTTGGCAACTGAAAGAAGTAGCTGAAGTAAAAGAATATGAGACAGTATCCAACTCAGCTTTCCAGAGATTGTTTTTAATAACCTATCAAACACTTCACTGAAAATAAAATAGATCCATATAATATATAGGAAGCCTGAAGTCATATTTTGGAGGTCTTGGTTTAAATGAACTCTTTAAATAGTCTTTGTCTAGGTTATGGAAAAAAAGTATTTTTATTTACCTTAAATAAGCTCATTACAGGAGCAAAACTTGAAATCATTACTAACCCAATAACACCCAAATTAAGTTCACAGTGCTATGTTTACCATCTAGAAGTTTCCACATGCCTAACAGTATATCAGTGTAATTTCAATTTTAACCTGTGGTGCCATTAAAATAAAAAGAAGGGCTGCAAGGCCGTTAGGTTGAAAAGACCTTTGAGATCATTGAGTCCAGCTGTCAACCTAGCACTGTCAAGTCTACCACTTAACCATATCCCTGAGCACCATATATGCATGTCTTTTAAATCGCCCAGGTGATAATGACTCTACCACTTCACTGGGCAGCTTCTTCCAATGCTCAGTGACCCTTTTGGGAAAGAAATTTTTCCTTATATCCAATCTAAACCTCCCCTGGCACAACTCAAGTCCATTTCCTCTCATCCTATCACTTGTTACTTGGGAGAAGAGACCAACACCCATCTCACTACAACTTCCTTTCACATAGTTGTAGAGAGTGATAAGGTCTCTTGATCGTCCTTTTCTCCAGGCTAAACAACCCCAGTTCCCTCAGCCACTACTCACAGAACTTGTGCTCTAGACCATTCACCAGCTTCATTACCCTTCTTTGGATACACTCCAGCTCCTCAATGTTGTTCTTGTCATTATTGGCTTAGAACTGAATACATTATTCAAGCTGTAGCCTCACCAGCACCAAGTACAGGGGGACAATTCGTTCTCTATTCCTGCTAGCCATACTATATGCTTTAACTGCATGGTGCACACAAATTAGCACCCCAGTAAATATCTATGATAGGTAGTTATGGCCCGCCAAATGGAAAAATTTAACTACTGTTTGCAAGTCACAATTGCAGGAAAGTGAGAGAGAGAAAAAATATAGACAATAATTTTTAATGTGAAAAATATTTGATATACAAGGCACAGAAAGGGTATAAGAATTAATATATTGTTTTCATTCAGAAAAGGAATCAACAATCACTGGGTTTTTTTCCTGTACTTTTCTACACTCAAAGGTTTTGCTATTTCCTACTTGGCAGAGGACCATTTCTAGGCCTCAGAAAACACAAAAATGGGCCTATATGTTAAATCTTTGAACTTGAAATTTAACGTTCAAAATTCACACAAAACAAATCTTGAACTCAGACATTTATTTAGGAGGATTTCTTTTCTAATAGAAGGCTGATGGTTGAGAAAGAGTTTTACCTTTTAAGAGGTTTAAAGAGAAAAGATGAAAGAGATTTACTGAGATATTCTAGAACTACATCAAGTAATAAAACCAGAGCCTGAAAAAATGGTGCATGCCTGCAAAATCCGCATTATAGTGTCAGCACTGGTAGCCATATTCAGAAGGTCTAAATTCCTCACAAGTCTCTCTGGGAGACGCCATTTCTAGTGTTTATTACCAGCGGACAGCAGGTCTTCACAGACTCCTAGCCAACAGCTGGTAGCATGCTGAAAGAATTAGACAACCTGGAGATGTTATAGGGTGTCGTGCAAGTTTTCATGCTGTAAAGGTGTTCATAAAATAACTAACTAAACAAATACGCTATAGATCTATACTTTCATCAGTCTGTAGTCTTCTGTTCTTCAGGGATATCAAGGAAAGTTTGACAGCATAATGAGACAACTCTGTGTTGCCATCCAGAGTCTGCAGGCAGCCTGAAGCAGTAGCTTGGATAAGCTGTGATGCAACCCCATGAACTTTGCTAGAAAAGAATCTGCTTCCCTGAGAAGAATACTCTATCGGGAGTTACAAAGAAAATTTATTCACCTCAGAGTCCCAGGTTTAGGGAAAAATCTTGGTATCACAGTTGTGCCTGTAGTGATGGAAATAAAAGTAGATTCTACCTGAGCTAGTGAAGCTGGGGGCAAAACCAGAGGGTGTCAAAGAGGTTGCAGGTGGCTCTACCGTCACAAAAGACAAGCTCAATCTCCTTACATGAAATGTAAAGTGCTATTCCAGCAAGGATGGAAGAGCAGGCTTATAATGAACTTCCTAAGTTCCCTCAGAATATGCTTTTGGAAGGAGCAGAGAGTAGAGTTAATTATTTGCCCTTTTCTTTGTTTTTGTTTTTGTTTTTTTTTTTTTCCATATGCAAACTTGATATGTGAAATGCACCTATGAAATAACAAACCTCTTGTGAAATAAACTTGTAGCATATGTGCTTGCAACCCATTGGTATGCTTTTATTCTGCAAACCATTTCAGCTTTAGGCTTAAATAGGCCTTTTCTTAACTCAGAAGCAAATGAGAAATCTCTTCTCTTTCTCATTTTGCAGACTGCTGAATAAGGTGAGCAGAACCAGATGTTCACATCTCCCTTTATAATCAAAGGGCTCCAACTTACTAGTTCATCTCGATGTTGCAGTATGAGCCACAATAGTAAGAATCATAAACACTACAGGACCAACTAAACATAGCTTTGAGAGAGAGGAAGTGGGGAGCACAATAAAGTTGACGTTCATAAAGCTCCATCTGGGAGCTGCCTCTGGTACCTCCTCACTGCTGTAGAGATCCCCAACTGCATGCAAAAGCAGGGTGGGAGAGCCCCAGTAAACATTTCTTTATATGGTCTTACAATATGTTTCTCTCTGAAGCCAGAGGACCTATTTGATTTCATTCTCTGGGCTTTATTTAAGCAGAGACTCCTGCTTTTGCCAAAGTGCTGAACTGTGTAACAATTCTTCAATATCCACAAACAGGGGTTAGAATGAAGTCCTCAGGTTTATTTTCATTTGATGTGGCTTAAATACTGATTGCAGTATTTTGAAATCAAAGCCTAATACTAACTCTCTTTACTACTTCTTTCCCTGCCATATGTGGAATTCCTGTAGTGACATTGCTTTTTCAGGATGCAAATAGGAATTTAAATTGGACAGACTTCAAAGCAAGTTTGTTTGCAAAGAAACACTGATAACATAATTAGGTTGTCTGTTGAGATCCAAGTTTATTTTCCTGTTTTCTCTAGCACTGACAACAGAAGTGAATTGTGTAAAAATTTATTTTCTTCATCTTGCAAAAGGAACAAATATTAAGTGGTCATAAAATAAGCTGTATACATTACTTTCCAAATATATTTAATCTTGATAAAGTCTAAGTGTTCTATATAAGACTGTGCAAGACTACTTATTCTTTTAAAAAATAACTATTTTGAAAGTACAAAATTCTGTGCAAGCTGTTCCATGTCGATGTTCTTATTGTTTTTCAATTTTCATGTAACAAAAGATCACTAACTTCGAAAAACAAACACCCCCCCAAAAAAAAAACTCCTATGGACCAGTTTTTGATGTGCTACAGTTTTTCCATTTCAATAGAATTATAAAGCACTTTGCTGTTGAATAAAGATGCTACTGTTTTATAGAGTCATGATTTTACTTTTAAGATTATAAGTTTTTGAACTTAATTAAACAAAAGAACATGACCCAGAGCCCAGCAGCTGGTGTTGACAGGAGCAGTCATGAGACAGCACCCAAATATGCTGCCAAGGGTTCCTTACGAGTTGCCTGAGGAGAGAAGAAGAATGACCTCACCCGTATGTGCATGGTGCATTTTTGTTTTGTTTTCCTTTTTTAAACTGTTGCAATTTCACAGGTCACCTTTAACTGCTATGAAGAACAAGATGAGTAATACTGCTTTGGTAGTTTGCCCAAGCATAAATCTGCTGCCTCTTTTTTTTTCCTTTTTCAAGGAATTGGAAAGACATATATACACATTTAAAAAATGAATGAATAGTACTGGCGGAGGTGGAAAAAAAAAAGGCTTGTTTAGCTTGAAAACATATTGTGGAAAGGTCAGGCATGTATCAGCCTCCTCCTTCATTACTTTACTAGTTCACATTGACAATAACCTCAAAGGACCAGTCTCCCTTTTAATGTGAAGATGGGATAATTTCGGAAAATCTGTCTCAAGGAATTTTGATTCTACTTAAAGCAAAGGCTGCACTAATACATTAAGCTATCTCGTATTAGAAAAAAAGTCTCATTGCTGGGATTACTGTTGTGTATGAAAAGTGAAAACTTGGAAGTGGGATCTGAAGAGAGATGTACCTTCTGACTTTGTTTTATGAAGAACTCAGAGACAGCTGTAGGCTGTGGTGCCACATCTGTGCAGTCAAATTTGGTATGAAATTCTGTTTGTGCCTATAGTACCTGTATATAGTCTGAGAAGACTGACAGGAATTAATCTCATAGTTTGTTCAGATTGTGCTAGTTTGATTATATTAATTGCCAGCCTACTTCCAGAAATTTTGCATTTGTTTCTCTGGAAGAACGAAGTTACCCTGCATATTTAATACACCAAACAGCACCACAGATTATGAATACAGATGTAAATACTGTAAAAATGTATTCTCAGTACACTCAATTCTACTGTTTACATAGCAGTTGATTACCGCAATACCATTTCTTTTGTAACTCTACTACATGTTTATCTCCATTTAAAGTTTTGTTCAGAGTTCAGCAGAGCTGGTCTTAGCAAGTGAAAACACATTTCTCTTTTGGAGAGTCTTCCACTGAATTATTTTAATACTGTGAAAACATTTGCATATAAAAGGTAATTTATTTATTTATTTATTTAGTTAGTTAGTTATTGGGGGGCCTGAGGGGGTAAAGCTTTGTAAAAGCAGAATACATTTTATTTAGGAGCTTGAACTAGTACATTTTCATTAGTATTGATGCAAACGTCAGAAACATAATCAGATAGATAGATACGATTTGATTGAAGAATCTTGATAGAATCATAGATCATAGAATAGTTAGGGTTGGAAAGGACCCTAAGATCATCAAGTTCCAACCCCCCTGCCATGGGCAGGGACACCTCACACTAAACCATGTCACCCAAGGCTCCGTCCAACCTGGCCTTGAACACCGTCAAGGATGGAGCATTCACAACTTCCCTGGGCAACCCATTCCAGTCCCTCACCACCCTCTCAGTAAAGAATTTCTTCCTTATATCCAATCTAAACTTCCCCTGTTTAAGTTTTAACCCGTTACCCCTTGTCCTGTCACTATAGTCTCTAGTGAATAGTCCCTCGCCAGCATCCTTATAGGCCCCCTTCAGATAGTGGAAGGCTTCTAGGAGGTCTCCACGCAGCCTTCTCTTCTCTTCTCCAGGCTGAACAGCCCCAACTTTCTCAGCCTGTCTCCATACAGGAGGTGCTCCAGCCCCCTGATCCTCCTCGTGGCCCTCCTCTGGACTTGTTCCAACAATGCCATGTCCTTTCTATGTTGAGGACACCAGAACGGTACACAATACTCCAAGTGAGGTCTCACGAGAGCAGAGCAGAGGGGCAGGATCACCTCCTTTGACCTGCTGGTCACGCTCCTTTGGATGCAGCGCAGGATGCGGTTGGCTTTCTGGGCTGCGAGCGCACACTGCTGACTCATGTTCATTTTCTCATTGACCAAAACCCCCAAGTCCTTCTCTGCAGGGCTGCTCTGTAATTCCCAGGGAATTTCAGAAAAGTCGTCACATTTTTTCCTCCCTTTCCTCCCGTTCACCCTCCTTCCCCAAAACATTACCATAGGTCAGAGTAACAGTTGTGTATCTCAGACATACATTACACATTGACTCACATTTATTGCAAACAAAGTACTTGATTTGAAGATAATTGAAAGTCTTGTCCTATGAATACACAAAGACAGTATTTTGCATCATACACCTGAGAATAGGTTTTTTTAAAAAATGCGTATATTTAGTACTACAAGTACCATGATTATGAATGGTTTCCTACTGAATGCAATTGCTCAACAGTTTCAGGTACTGAAATTCATTTGGCAGTAAACTTACATGCATACAGTAAACGTGTTTTAAGGGTAAATTCAGTGGAACAGTACAGCTTCAGCTGTAGCTGGAGAACTCAAGCGAAAACACTGCTTGCAAATCTTTTGGGTTGCTTGGGTAAAGCTAAAGCATTGCAGTGCAGTGTTTTTGGCACAGTTCTGTATGAACTCACAAACTGAAGAGTGCTGTATTAACAGGATCAGCATCCCACATAGTGGGTGCCTTCACAGAAGATGCAGTGCCAGAGCCCTTACGCCCTTGGGTCTCCATCTTGTGCTCTTTGTCAAGTATCCCTGGTGTCCTTTGCATTTAAGGCAGAACTGAGAGATTAAAGCCTTGAGAATCTTTCAGGAGGCAATGCACTTGCAGAGCCCTCACAGAGTAGTGAAAGCCGAGCAGGTAATCCGTTAACAGAAGCCCTTAGTACATGTGCATCTGTAGATACAGTACTTTTTATCAAGCCACCAAGTTACAACTGTAACAGAATTATAAACTGGTATAAAAAAATAGGAATAGCTTGAGTTGCATGGAACATAGTCACAGTAATCCTATGTCTGTTTTATCAGTTTTCTTAATGAGTCTATTCATAACCTGTATGAAAAGCAAGACCGAGTTGTTAATAGTGTAGGTTAATTGGATCCTACTTTTGTCCAAATAGCCTTTGCAAGGAATTAAAGTTAACTGTCTGTACAAAAAGTGTGAAGTATCAGAATTATTCAGTTAGGTCAAGGAAACAGGTAATCCAGATACCAAATTTCTTCAAAGGATCTAACATTTTCAGTAATTTGAATTAAGACTGATGAACAAGCTTGCAAATGTTGAGAAAATTAATTTCTTATTCAAAGAATAAATGAAAGCAAATCCAAATAATCTGCTGCATTTCTGCATAGATTTGAATGGAAATATATTTAAATGAAAATTTTTATGAAATTTTTGTGAAAAATTGGATGAGTTTAAAAGTCCCTGGACTCTGACTAGAAACAGATTGAAGAGTGTACTCAAAACAATTTACTTGTGTTGATAATATCTCATAACATTTTGCATATTTTTTTGCACATTTCCCTACCTTCAACTTTCATGTCTTTTACTATGAACTTTACTATGAACAGTATAGCAGCTGTGTGCTCATAAATAATTCCTAGGGAGAAAAGAGCAAAGTAATCTGAGTCTTCATACAGTTCATCTATTTTTTCTTTAGGAGTTAGTTCAGCTTGAAGAAGGGGAAAAAAATCTGTTTAAAAAAGAAAAATCAATGTTATACACACCTGGATGTCTTGAGGAAAGAAATGCAGCATACAGCTAGCTGACTAGACTCAAGATGTAAATGATGATACTGAACAACTGCAGCAGTCATGAGTGGGATGACATGAAGCATCAGTAAGAGCTGATCAGCCTGCAGAAAGACACAGGAATAACCAGCATCCATCCAAAATGAATCTATACATTGGTCCTTAAAACATAACTGTGCACAGTCTTGTCCTGTGTAACCAACCGAAAGAACACAGGATCCCCCCAAAAACAGTCAAAATGACAATACTTACTGATGAACATCCATTCAAAAATAAATCTGTCCTTCCAATGCAATTGAACATATGCCCCAGAATTTTGGTTAATTATTAAGACTTGCTTTTGAAACAGGAATTGTCTAGGATATTGGAAACTCTACCTGCATGTGTTACCATAACCCTAAAATAGCAGAGAGTGTGAACTGTAAACCTGAACTTCAAATTCTACTCTCAGTATGGTGGCTCCCACAAGATCCAACATCAGAAGCAGTCAAGTTTTTACGCACATACCTAGATGGAGAGAAATTCAGTACTAAGATTATGACTCAGCAGACTCCTATTTGCTGAAATTTTAGGCATGTTATTTCCTCTTGTAATAAAGGTCAAGTAAAGATCATTTTATTTTTCTCTAATTTACATATATTTTGAATTGTGAAACAACAGCACAGCAAAATAAACTATATCACACAATTAGCTGAATAGGATTGTTCATTTGACGAACACAAATCAATATAGAGGTCAGGAAGCGGATGTTAATTCTGCTTTACGTGCTTGTCTGAACTTGCTACACATTGTTATAGTGTTGAAACACTCGTAAGAGATAAGGCTATACATTCCCCTAAAAGCAGTTTGAAGCTGACCCACTGCTGGGATAAGAAAATTCAGGTCTATTGTCGTAAGATTTTCTTAATCCGTATCTGCATCTTGAGACACAGTGCTCAGTGCTCCATCCTTGCCTTTATTTCAAACTGGCTTTGGTGTTCAGACTAATTCCAGAGGACAAAGCTGGGGTTCTCTCCTGGTTCTCTCTCTGGCCAGAACTCTTCTGGTGCCACAGAAGCATTCATTGAACATCTTCTTTTTAATATACATTATGCATTATGTAGAGTTATTTATCAGAAAGCCAGGATTCCACACCATCTTTATTCCCCACGTATTATGTTTTCTGTTCCTTTGCTGCAGCGCTCATGTCCAGGTGAACAGCTGCCCAGGCAAAGACTGGTAAGGGGCAATTATCAGAGATAATAAAGCATCAAAAATCAAAACAAAAGAATAACAACACCAATGCACCCCCACACAAAATGCCACCAGTAACAGGCTTTCTCAAAATGAACAAGAGCAATTATCTGTCCTGACTAATTAGTAAATTTGTGTAATGCTCAGGAAAAGAGGAATGCATTTATTTCCCAGAAGGAGGATCTATCTGAAGCCCTATTCTTGACCATTTAAGTGGCAGATTAGGGAAAGAATACGAGTTGCTGTATCTTGCAATTTAATTAGGTGCATGTTTAAGAAAAACTAATTATTTGGTAGACCCATGATCTGCAGTCTTCTCTCATATGAATGCATAAGTGCAAGATGGGCTCCTAATTATGTTTTATCAACTCTTCAACCTATTTCATGTCCAAAAGGGGTGTGTGTTGTGTGTGTATACATTGTTTCTTCAATGCCGTTATCCTCTATTCTTATTTGTATTCTGTAAGCTTTCTAGAGTAAAAATGTTAAATAAAGAAGTTCAGCATAGCAGGCCAGAGTAGAATATTGTGCTTTCCTGTTTTAAATTTTTTGTTCTTTCCCAGGCACCTTCAGTGATACTGTATCCACTTTTGACATCGGTTCTTGTTATTTTGCTCAGATAGCTGAGGAGGAATATTGCTCCACTGAGCAAAAAAATATTAATGTCTACATCCATAACATTTTATTGTTGGTCACTGGAAAACTGCAAAGAAATTAGAGCTGGGAGTGACAGGAAAAAGACAGATTTTTACAGTGAAAGAAGTCAAATACTACAAACAGTAAATTATATTTTTCCAGGTTTTAGTTTTATGTTGAAATATTCAAGATAATTTCTTCTAACTATAGCATTTTAAAGCCTTCCAGAAATGAATCATAATATCTGTAATGTGCATATGCATACTGTAATTTAACTGGTCTTTAGTACAATGAATCTCCAGTGTGAAATTTTCCTTGTTAATGATCAGCATAAGCTATGGTTCTTAATGCAATTATGAATCCATGGCTTACAGTCTATAGGCAATAGAGTAACAAGATGATACCATTAAACTTCTCATTTCACTCACTCATACCTACAGGGAAAAAAACAACCATTATTATAAGCATCTTACTTTTTCTACCATCGAAATGGACCCTAACATACGTTGAATTGCATATTATAGCCTCTTCATTCCCCTGGGTAAGTAAACAAACTGTTCCAGCATCAGCAATTTCTTTTTTAAATGGGTTTTTGTTTTGAATAATATTAAAGGAAAATAAGGCAGTCTAGATAAGGAAAGAACCTTTCTTGACGCCAGAAGCAAGTAAACTCTTCAGCCCCTTTGGAGAGGCTCTTCTCTTTAAAGGAAAAGCCAGGCTTCCACTCCCATCAGTTATCGTCATAAATTGGACCCTTCCCCTACCCCAAGCTGTATTCACTAGGCCCTGGGAACTGGCGCCATCCCATAGAGTTTTCCAGGAATATCAGGTTGGCAGGGACCTCAAGGACCATCTGGTCCAACCTTTCTTGGCAAAGCATGACCTAGATGAGATGGCCCAGCATCCTGTCCAGCTGAATCTGAAGAGTGTCCAATGTAGGGAAATCCTCCACTTTCCTGAGTAGATTACCCTAATGGTTGATCATTCTCACTGGGAAAAACTGTTTTCTTGTATCCAATTGGAATCTCCCCAGGAGTAACTTGTGTCCATTACCTCTTGCCTTTTCCATGTGAGAAGTCCTTATATTTGCTGTGGCATGTCTTCCACACCTCAGCTGGGTCAGTAACCTGATGGGAAAGTTGCTAAATCTTTCCCATTATTAGGAAAACTGCACTTGATCTGGATAACCCTGGCTGATAAAAGGCTGTGAAGCATCAGCTATTGATTGTCAGATAGTGTCTTTCAGTAGCGCATAGTCTGTCAGAAGGGAAAGTGGACCTTCTCTAACGGATTTCAGCAATTCACTTTCTAGGCAAGCAGCCCCTCTCGGTTGCACCACAGTATTTTTCCCCTGGGAGAGAATTCTGGCTCGAAAAATGGTGTTCCCCTGTTCACACCCTGTTATGACCAAGCCTTTGAAAGTCCCAGGCCAGAATTTTCTGCACGACAGACACCTCTAGGGCAGCCCAGGCTCATTAGAACTATCAGTTCAACATGTGATGGAGAGTGTGCTCGCACATGTATGGGCTTTTGAAACTGCAGGGATAGCCTGGGTGAATAAGCATTGTTCTGTGTGGTAACCTTCTTTTATACCATGTGTCTTAAGGCTATAAAAAAAAAAGTATACACCCCAAATATTTTGCTTACCTTTTCAGACTGAAGAATGTTTGTTAGTCCTTTTACTTAAAAAATTCCCTGTGATAGAGGTCAGAAGGAGGGAAAATTCTCCTGAAGCTTTCTCTGAGCTTTGGACATCCACAATAGGGTGTCCAAGCTAAGCAATATGAAGCACTGTGGCATGTACATTACATTCAGATTTTTAAATTTCACAGATAAACACGAAATTATTCTCACCTTGCATAGAATAAGATAGGATCATTTTCTTTAGTGAAACTTTACTTCAGGAACTACAAAGAGGAGTCACCTCCCCCCCCCAAACTCTTTTAGGAACATCCTTTGTTTCCAGAGATATTAGAGTTACAGTTTGTTTTATTAAACTTCACCATTTACACTCCAAAATGTGTAGCTTTTTTTTTTTTCCTACAACAAATATTGAATTAGGCTTAGATAGTAGAATATCCTGAGGATGAAAAAGCAACAAAATGAGCTTTAGAACACATATAGCTATACAGAGCATATAGCAGCTTTTCTTTCGTTACTTCTATCTGAATACATTAATTCAAATTTAAGTCATCACAAACCCAACAAAATATTCTCACAATATTAAAATTGAAGGAGAACAAAACACTGTGAATATTGTGTTTTGTTTGTCTTTGCATTTGTTTGTGTTTGGATTTTTTTTTACCTATCCCTCACCCCTCCCTTTTGGTTTTGGGTTTTTTTTAACCTTAATAGTCTTACCTTTGCATTTCCTAAGAAAACAACTGACCTATTTAGCAGTAAAAACCTTACACCTGAAAGAGGTTCTTTACCTCCCCTTTAATAAGATTCACCTGAAAGTGAGGGTAGCTTCCTGTAGTAGAGGTGGGATTTTAAAGGTCTGCTTGAGAGAATGAGCAGATTGAACTTTATATTAAGAGCTTTTTAATATATAATAGCTAGGAGAAAATTTTTAAAGATGAGCTAGCAGCTGAATGGATCTGTTCTCATCTATCAACATTCTTCTCCCGAAGAGATATTTTTTGTGCATGAATAAATTTGGTCTTAATTGATCGTCAGGGTTAACTCTAAAGTTTTGGGGTTTTCTCTGTCAGAATGTTGGGATTGTCTTTGTATTTTGTGTCTGCTTTGACTAAATTCCTAAGAAAAAACTGTACTGAGAAAGTCAGTCACTGCTCTGAATAGAGCAGTCCTTATTGTTCTACTGTTCAGAAAGAAAAATCTATGTTGCCCTTTTTTTTTTTTTTTTTTTTTTTTTTTTTCAGTTATCACAGAGGACAAAATTTGGGGTAGAAGAGACATTGCTCTTTCTGTGGTGTGTGTTCTAGAATGTGTCCCTGAATCTAACATTTCTAAATCAGAAACTCTTCGTAAACCCAGAATGGTCTTTAGATTTTTTAACCAACTAATTATCAGATATTTCTGATAGATAATTTTTAATCTTTCATGTAAAATCTCCGATGATGTAGTCTCCATTGCTTTCTTAGGCAATGAATTCTGTTTATCCTTACACTTCCAGTCATCCAGTCTGGATCTTTGCTGCAAATTAAGTTTGTTACTTCCTCTCTTATCCTTTGGAAAAAGTCTATTGCCTTTGAACTTGAATCAACCAGGGTTTTAAAAAATTGAAGACTGTTGTTACATCTTTTCTTTGTGCAGTGTCCTTTAAATTAAACAGCTCCAGGTCTTTCTGTCTTTCTTCATACCCCCTTTTTTTCTAGACTTCTGCCACTCTTCTTGCCTGCTCAGGATTCTTTAAAAGGTCACAAGTAAACTGAACACAATAATTTGGCTACAGCTTTATTAAAATGGAAATACTCTGAGCTTTACGCACTCTTTAGACAGCCTAAGATTTTTTTTCTTTGGAAGCAACATGACACTGTTAATTACTACTCAGTCTGTTACCCACCTTTCTCATTTTAACTCTTCTTTTTTTTAAGACATCTTGCACTTCATACATGTTCTTAATTAATTGTGGTTTATTGTCTTCAGACAGTTTATCCAGTTCATGAAGGGACCTCATGTATGGGAAAATTGCCTGAAAAGTGAATATGTAAGCTGACCATCATATGGGTGAGGAGAGTAGTGCTTGCAAAATGATCCATTAAAACCTCAGATAGTCAAGCTGTCCAAAATAGAATATTTAATTAAATAGAACATTGTCAACTTTTGCTAACTTCTGCATACAGTCAGGTTTGAAAAACAGAAGGGAGCATTGGTGCTGTAAAGGAGCAGCAGTCAAGTTTAGTACAGTACTGTGTCCAACCAGGGGAGAATGCTGTAACCATTAACACTGTCAATATACATATTTTCTTATTCAAAATGTTCATCTGGCCTCTTGTATATCAATTTACAACAGGGAAAAAAAAAAAAAAAAGAGATTTTGTCCCAGTACCATGAGGGTAAAGCTGTTATGAGAGTCTGCTGATTCAGGTCCTATTGCAGTGAGGAATGAGGAAGAAACCGGAAAGCTATCTCCCACAAAAAGAGGTGTGTATGGCAGTAAATATGTTAATACCAGAGGCTACGTAGTTTTCTCATCAAAATACTTTAAAATGTTTTCTTCTTAAGCTGAAGCTTTTAGATTTCATCTGATCTTAAAAGTTCCCTAACAGAGCCATGCAATTCTTCTTGCAGAATACTGCTCTTTCATTTTCCACCTCTCCCCAGCAGCTGTATCTTTACCTTTGGAGGGTAGGAACACAGACCAGCTTCTAGCACACTGCAATCCTCTTTTATTCACTATTGTTTCCTAAGGAGAGATGGGGCTACACACTTTTCCTAACACCCTGACAGCCAGCACGGGTGCTCCACTACTCTTGTCTTGCAGCACAGATCCTGGCAAGATGACAATATCGTCAGACAGCTAGCAGTGGCTTCTTCTGCCAAGGGCACAACTCACTCGTGACTTACTCCTGATACCTTTGCTATTTCTAGTTGAAATGCACCCTGAAGTTTAATCTCTGTGTTCACTGATGCTATATGGAAACTCCTGTATATCTGAATGACACCCAAAAGAATTAACAGACCAAGAGCACTGTAATAATTTCTGGATTTACAAGATCAAAGAATAAGGTGGGTTTTTTTGTTTACAGCACTGATTGATGTTCCACAAATAACGTTTTAATATCCACTTTGCAACACCTTTCCTTTATTGAATTCTTTGGTTTATTTTATTTCAGCAGATAAGTGCATATAATCTGCTGCATTTCACTGGTATTTGGTAAAATAAATGTAGATCTATTAAAATACTATTCATTTAAAATAAATTTCACACTTCCATAAAGAATGCTTCAGCACTATGCTTTTACATAAAATAAGTTGAGATGACTAGAAGCCAGTACCACTGTCAGAAGCAAGGAGCGTTCAGATTGAGATACATTAAATAAAAATATTCCACTACCTATGTCTACTGACTCAGACATACTGAGTTCCTGCACATAAAGTTTCATGCTATAGTGAAGTACTGAAAATTTGCAAGATCGTGCTGGGATTTAAACACATTTGAAAGCAAAGTGCACAGTCAATGTTAGAGAGCTTATATGATAAGGACAGTGTGTACACCCTAGACTTGAGCCTCTGGGACTTTGGCAGGTGTTATGATGAACTGAGTAGTTTCGGTAAACATTTCCATTGCTAGGAACTGAGGATACAAAACATCCAGGTGAATTAGAATCATGCTATCACAAGGGTGATTTTCCTAGAGCTGAGAAACTATTCTAAGAACATTTTTGTTGAAACTGACATAATTCTCAAAAAAACCAACCCTCCAAACTTATAATAAGAGGTTCTAGGTCTGAATTGTCATTCTATGATTCTAATTTTTGTAATACCAGGAATAAGCAATTATAGGTGTATTTGATCAGTTGGAAGGACTGTAATAAGCATTTTAAGTCAAAATAAGCCATTTTGTTTGTTTTGTTTGAACTGATTTAGGAGGAAGCAGGAAAATCCCTGAGATAGAAAATAATTAATGTAAATAATGCATGGGAAGATTTTACACTAATGCTGATCAGCATTTCCCTTCTCAACTGGCAGTTTTAGGTCACTGGCCTAGTCTAGCACGGATAAAAATCAGAGAATGAAAAATGGCAATCATGAAGCAAAAATTAAAGAAAAGCAATTTGGAAAGGGAACTTTTGGTGCATCAAGTAAAGAAGATTAAATTTAATACCTCATTTAATGTCACCATTAATCTGTCATTGCACTGGGTCAATATGTGCAGAACCAAATGGAGACAAAGAGGATACTAAGGGTAATGGGGCTTATGTGCATTTCTTTCACTTTGAAAGTTTGACTCAGTAAAGATTAAACAGACAGAAAATTATTATTCCTGCCCTTTGCAGTGCCCTTTAGCTCTAGGGTCCTCCCTAAATAACTGAGTAATCACAGATGATGACATCAGGCTTAGAAGCACAACCCTTGGAAAAGCAATACCTTAGTACAGGTAAACCCTCTTGCCAATAGTTTTCAGGTTCTGGTAGAGCTGAGGATATGGAGCTGCACTCCAGGTTATATATTAGGCCCTGCCAGGAAAATGAAATATTTTTCAATATCAGTGACATGATGTGCTCTCAGTTCGTACTCTGACTTACTTCCCTGAAAGCCCATATTTTTCATCTACAGATAGACACAGATATGCACATACACATGCATATGTGAGTGTATGTATGCATATGTACACACATAAACATCCCCATTTTTGAATAAATTAAACAAAGCATATCAACACACTCAGTTTCAGGCACATTTGGATGACAGTGACTTAACTTGTGTATAAAAGCAATTTTTAGAACTGGGTCATGCTGCCTTACGCTGTAGGCGTTACTGAGTAGTTTTCAATGTTGTTCATAGCATTTATAGTAATTATTTGTAGTAAAATCTTTAAAATAGTGTACTGTAAGTCCATTGGTTCTTGAAAATACAGGTATGGATCTTATTTTCAATTCCTTTCACATAAAATATCTGTTTAAATTTTTTGTTTGGTGTTTTGCTCAAAGGTATAAATGACTACCTTAAGAACAGAAGGATGTCAGCCTATACGCACATTTAAAGGGCTTTTTTTTAGCATATGATGGTAATAATCAGAATTCCCTTTTTACTATGTAACTATGCGTACAGAAATAAAAAGATTTTCTGTAGGTCACTGCAAGCAAAAGGGAGGTAATTTGGGGAAAACAATGGCAGTAAGCGGTTTGTGACAGAGAAACATTACTAATTTTTAATGGGTTATCACTTAATTTTTTAGCATTTGCAGATATTGTTAGCATGAATGTTGCCTTGGAGATCCTGAACAACTCTTGGACTTTGTAATCAGGACTAAGTTCTTCAATGAAACAAAAATTGTTACTTCTAAAAGAATACTACATGTATCATTCTCCCCAGAAAGACACTTATTTACCACTAAAGTAAATATTTACCAGTTAGGGTCATTTTTTATTTACCAGTAAGGGTCATTATTTACCAGTAAGGGTCATTACACTGTTCTTCTAATATGAAAGGCATTAGATGTATAATAAAACCTACATTCTACAGATTAAAAAAGAAATTAAATACAAACGGATATTCTTTTTTTTTCTTACATTGGAGACATAATGGTGATACAGAAACACACATACACAATACAAGAATCTAAAGGACTTTGCCTAGCTCCTTAGATACTTCATCTCCCCCCTCTGGTGTTCACTGGTGCAGAATGTTCTTGATCAGACTAAACATTATTGAGCAGCAACTAAAAACATCAGTGTTTTCAGCGTTGTTCCCAGGCTGAAAGTCAAAAACACAGCATTGCACCAGCTACTAAGAAGGAGAAAAAGTGACTGCTACTGCTGAACCCAGGACAGTATCCACCCCTTATTCCATACTATTCACGTCGTGCTCAGATCCCACATTTTCCATATACCCTCACTCTTATCTCATATATATATATATATATATATATACACATATCCACAGAGAGAGAGAGAGAGATCATTCCTTAGTGCATGGACTAATCCCTATAAGGCTGCTGAGTCCATCCGATCCATGATGTCGGGCTCCATCTCTTGTAACAGTCTTTCAGAGCAGGAGAGGCTGTGTGCAGTGTTGGATCATTGCCTGCTGATGATACCACAGAACTCGTCTGGTTTCATCAAAGTTCATTCTTTGTTGGGATGATGGTTGGAGGGAAGTCAGGGCCAGTCGCTGGTCACCTGAAGACATCTAGTTGGTGGGCTATAAAAGTGCTACATAGCAGGCAACAGCATATAATTGAGTTCATTGTCGGTTTTCCCCTAATATCAAATCCCCTTGAGGTACGCATCGGACTGCCTCATCTTCTCGCATTACCCACCAAGCATATCTGGGTTCCTGAGCAAAAGCAATCCCATGAGTGGGTTTGCCTTTACCTGAAGCAGGAATGACCCAGACTGTCTTCCCCAGCAAATTCTTCATGTGCACCACAGGAACTTTGACCCCTCTACAATATGTAAAAGTTCTGACTGTGCTGGGCCAGCCCTGTTGGCAGATCCTCTGGTGTTGACCAACCAGGTGGCCTTTGGTAAGTGTGTATCCCAATGCTTGAAAGTTCCCCCACCCATTGCTCTCAGTGTAGTTTTTAACAGCCCATTGTACTGTTCGATTTTCCCAGAGGCTGGTGCATGGTGGGGGATGTGATATACCCACTCAATGCCATGCTCTTTGGTCCAAGTGTCTGTAAGGTTGTTCCGGAAATGAGTCCCATTGTCTGACTCAATTCTCTCTGGGGTGCCGTGACATCACAAAATCTGTTTCTCAAGGCCCAGGATAGTGTTCCGGGCAGTGGCGTGGGGCACAGCGTATGTTTCCAGCCATCCAGTGGTTGCTTCCACCGGTAAGCACATGGTGCTTGCCTTGGCAGGTTGGTGGGAGTGTGATATAATCAATCTGCCAGGCCTCCCCATATTTATACTTCAGCCATCGTCCTCCATACCAAAGAGGCTTTAACCGTTTGGCTTGTTTAATTGCAGCACATGTTTCACACTCATGAATAACCTGGGCAATAGTGTCCGTTGTTAAGTCCACCCCTCGATCACGGGCCCATCTATATGTTGCATCTGCCCTGATGACCTGAAGTGTCATGGGCCCACTGGGCCAAAAATAATTCACCTTTATGTTGCCAATCTAAGTCCATCTGAGCCACTTCAATCTTAGCAGCTTTGTCCACTTGTTGGTTGTTCTGGTGTTCCTCAGTGGCCCGACTCTTGGGTACATGGGCGTCTACATGACGTACCTTCACCACCAGGTTCTGCACCCGGGCAGCGATATCTTGCCACAGTGCAGCAGCCCAGATGGGTTTACCTCTGCGTTGCCAATTGCTCTGCTTCCATTGCTGGAACCACCCCCACAGGGCATTTGCCACCATCCATGAGTCAGTATAGAGATAAAGTACTGGCCACTTTTCTCGTTCAGCAATGTCCAGGGCCAGCTGGATGGCTTTCACTTTGGCAAACTGACTCGATTCACCCTCTCCTTCAGCAGTTTCTGCAACTTGTCGTTGAGGACTCCATACAGCTGCTTTCCATCTCCGATGCTTTCCCACAATACGGCAGGACCCATCAGTAAACAAGGCATACTGCTTTTCACTTTCTGACAGTTTATTCTATGGTGGGGCCTCTTCAGCACGCATCACCTCCTCCTCTGGTGACATTCCAAAATCTTTGCCCTCTGGCCAGTCCATGATGATTTCTAGAATTCCTGGATGACTGGGATTTCCTATTCGGGCTCGTTGTGTAATTAGTGCAGCCCATTTACTCCATGTCGCATCGGTTTCATGATGTGTAGAGGAGACCCTGCCTTTGAACATCCAGCCCAGCACGGGCAACCTGGGTGCCAGGAGGAGCTGTGCTTCAGTGCCAATCACTTTTGAAGCAGCTCAAACCCCTTCACAGGCTGTCAGTATCTCTTTCTCAGTTGGGGTATAGCTGGCCTCAGATCCTCTATCCCGGACTCCAAAAGCCAAGGGGTTGACCTCAAGTCTCCCTGGAGCTTTCTGCCAGAGGCTCCAGGTAGGACCATTCTCCCCGGCTGCGGTGTACAGTACATTTTTTACATCTGGCCCAGTCCGAACTGGTCCAAGGGCTACTGCATGAACTATCTCACGTTTAATTTGCTCAAAGTCTTGTTGTTGCTCAGGGCCCCATTTAAAATCATTCTTCTTCTGGGTCACATAATAGAGAGGGCTTACAATCGAACTGTAATTTGGGATGTGCATTCTCCAGAACCCCACAACACCCAAGAAAGCTTGTTTCTTTCTTATTAGTTGGTGAAGACATTGCTGTTATCTTGTTGATCACATCTGTGGGGATCTGGAGACGTCCATCTTGCCATTTTATTCCCAAAATTTGAATCTCCTGTGCAGGTCCCTTGACCTTACTCCATTTTACGGCAAAACCAGCTTTCAGCAGGATTTGGATTATTTTCCTTCTGAAGGTGATGGACAGTGTTGAACAGGACTCTGTAAGCATAGGCCAAGCCACAGAACATTGCCATGATTTGTTCCTCTCTGGTATGACAGGAATGACAACACACCTCATATAAGTGTTTTACTAATTTTTCTGGATTTTATACTTCTTCACTGGTAAAGTTCCAAAGCACTGGAGAGGCCTACTGGCCTAGATACTTGCCCATACTATCCCACACACCCTGCCACTCATGACTGACCAGCCTCGGGGAAAATCTCTTGGTCCTCCATCTAACCCTAGACAAGGCCCAAGCCTGACTCTGCTTAACTCTAGAGATCAGACAAAATGGTCATGGGTAAAACACACTCTGTATGAGTGCCAACATGGTGATCCCCATCACAATCAGCAGGCAGGTCTCAAGGGTACCTAAAGGCCATTCAAAATCTTCAGAACTCTCAAATGATGCGGTAAACTGTCTGGTGGGGGGGGGCTGGGAGCGCAAGAGAATGTCTCCTTCATGGGTGGACGATTCGAGGACAGGAAAAAAGATGTGTAATTGCTAAGCACTTCTATTCATCAGGGACTGTAGTGACAGGACAAGGGGTAACGGGTTAAAACTTAAACAGGGGAAGTTTAGATTGGATATAAGGAAGAAATTCTTTACTGAGAGGGTGGTGAGGGACTGGAATGGGTTGCCCAGGGAGGTTGTGAATGCTCCATCCTTGGCGGTGTTCAAGGCCAGGTTGGATGAGGCCTTGGGTGACATGGTTTAGTGTGGGGTGTCCCTGCCCATGGCAGGGTGGTTGGAACTAGATGATCTTAAGGTCCTTTCTAACCCTAACTGGTGACCACACTGGGAACGCAAGCCAAATCAGTTTCATGATCAATGAATCTATTGTATTACAAGTCATTACTATAAAGTAAAATGAAACAAGAACCTTAGCCCAAGGCCCCCAGCCGATAAACACTAACATGGCAAATACCGGCTGTAAATGAGGTACGACATGCTAAAACTGTGAGATCAAGAGCAACAACTTTAAAAGCCAATAAATCAGCGTAGTGAAGAGTGACTATTAATCCAAAACAATGAATGCTTATCACAAATACGATTAGACACACTCCTGTCAGATCTGTCGTTATCTCAACCCTTTGTGCCCCACGTTTGGCACCACAAAGAACTGTATTGGTTTAAGTCCAGCTAGTAACTCAGAACCACATAGCCACTTGCTTACTCCCCACTTTCTTCCCCACCCCCCCCGGAGGGATGGGGAGGAGAATCGAAAGAATGTAACTCCCAAGGGTAGCAATAAGAACAGTCTAGTAACTAAGGTATAACACAAACCCACTACTGCTACCACCAATAATAATAATGACAAGGAAAATAACAAAGGAAGAGAATACAACTGCTCACCATCCACCAACCAATACCCCGACCGACCCGAGCAGTGATCTAACCCTTACGGGTAACTGCCTTCATTTTATATAGTGAGCATGACGTGCTGTGGTATGGAATACCTCTTTGGCTAGTCTGAGGCAGGTGCCCTGTCTCTGCTTCCTCCTGACTTCCACTCCTCCCTGGCAGAGCATGAGACCCAGAAAGTCGTTGGTTGGAGTAAACATTACTGAGCACCAACTAAAAACATTGGTGTTATCAGCGTTGTTCCCAGGCTGAAAGTCAAAACCACAGCACTGCAAAAGCTTCTAAGAAGGAGAAAAAGTGACTGCTACTGCTGAACCCAGGATACTTAGTTTAAAGCCAACATCTTTCCTGAAACTGAAACAAAGGCGAAATAAATTAAAGACAGGACAATTTTCAGGATAATCAACTAAATGTCTGTAGGCAACAGGTGTTAACAAACAGTATGTGACTCTCAAATATCTGATTCTTTGTTCTGAAAATGAACAGAAGAGGATGCATAATCCCAGGTAAATCCTTGTCAAGAAGCCCCCAAAAATTCTTGGAAAAAAAAGAAATATAGCAACAAATCAGAAAAAATGTTCAAAGAAGGGAACAGTTAGAGATGCTCAACTGCTGTGAGATGAAGTTTCTCATTTATCACCTGTAACTCATAAAATATGGGGAATTCTTCATGGAGGTGGTGAAAACTGCCAAACTCATATGTTGGAAGTTAAGGTGATAAGTGCACTTAAGGTACTTATACAATACATGAACTTAACAAAGGGTGTAAAGTCTTAATTTTTGTCCTGTTTAAACCATGTAAATCTCCAACTTGTATTTTATTGCTTTTCTATTTTTATCAAAAAAAAAAGAAGAAATATTTCTAATTGCCACTATTTCAAGCACACAATTCTATAATTCAAAGATTAAAAGTGAAAAAAAAAAATAAAATTTAGCAAATGTGTTACATTAGATCTGTTGTAGGACTAAGGTTCAAAAAGGCTTTTAACAGATTAAGTCTCACTCAGTCCCCTGAGATCTGAACTCCAAAACATCTTGCAACTTTGTGTGTCAACATATCCCATCTATGTAGCCAAAATATGAAAGAAACACAGGATGCTTTTAGTAGTTTAGGTAAAAATATCTGTTTTATCAAGTCCCTTAATTCTCCTGGACATAAACTTTAAAATGTGATTTGCTATTGGAAATAGTATGTATTTCAAAGTTTCTCAAGAAACTGTCCACCTTTCCCCAAATTAAAGTTTATGCTGCATAAGAAAGGTTCTCCCTGATTTTTTTCCATTTTTAAGACTTAAGCAGATTAAGATGTTATGAAGGAATATTCATTTGGTCTTGTCTATGATTAACAAAGTCCTCTTTGGTCCATGATGCTTTCCCTGTTCTGCAAATAATGAGTATTTTTCAACTACTGTCTCATTTGAAATAAAGGCCACAGAATATTAAAGCATCTCAGAAGTTAATGGTTGGATGTATGCACTTATAATAAGAGGTTCTGTGTCTGTCTGCACATGTCTTTCCAGGCTACTTGCATTTGCTTTACTCACCGCTTCCAAAGGGAAGCCAGTTTGAACCCAAGAGTGTTGCGCATAGTCCAGTGCAGTAAATCCTGTGAAAGCATTGTGCACACATATTGTGCTGCATGGGGCGGAACTTTGTTATACATATAAGAAATTATTGCAGTTTGCCTCCAAGAACAGATTTGAGAAAAGCTCAAATAAACATTGTAAGGTACTTCTTTTATTAATATTGTTCATTGTCATGGTAAATTTTGGAGCATTACAGTGAGAATATGCCCTTGTTCTTAAGATGCCCAAAAATAAATTCTTCAGAATTTCCATGCTCAGTATCAACAGTTTCATGTTTGACAGGATGCTCTTAAATTTATATCTCTTTATAGTTGTGGAAAAAAAAAATTTGTTTGTACCTGGTTCAAAAGGAAAGCAAATGTAAGATTTACAATGAAACTCTATTCATCTCAGCTGCAGCTGTACTGAACGGCAATGAAAAAAGACCAGAATGAGAGGATGAAAGGATTAGTTTGTGCATACGACATCGTGTCTCCCAGCTATATGTCGTCTGCATGACTGCAGAAACTAACAATGCTTTACCCTTTAGATCCAATAAATGAATTCCACAATTTTAAACCTTGGTATCAAGTTTTCAATAATTTTTACTTGATATTTTCACTTTGCTTGTCCACAGAAATTCTGTCTACCTTAAATTTAGTCCGAGTCACGTGTCCATTCATTAACATCTGCATTGCAGCACAGAAACACAGTAACAGCTAAACTTATTTGGTGAATTCCATAGGGCTACCATGATATAAAAATGCAGGAAAATCACAATTCACATGTCTTTTGCTTTTACACAACACCAGAATTATAAATGATTAAATAAAATGAGCTATTCAGCAAAATTAATGTCAAAAGAGACACAAATAACTTCACCTGTTCTGCTGGGCAGATAAAGCAGATATACTTCAGTGTTAGTCCTTTACATGCCTGTTTGTTGGCTTGTCTTCAACATCATATGAAGAAAACCTCTAATTTGTTCTAAATCACACTCAATAAACACCAGAGTTACTGCCTAAACACATGGAGTTCCTTAGTATCACTCCATGTTCTTCTCTTGCTCCAGCCATGGTCTCTCCATGGACAAAGTAAGCTGTGATTCGGCATTACAAGAGTCAAGGCAGCCCATTTTTCCAGTAGGGACCAATATTGTCTGTTTATCCATATCTGTGAATACTTTTTTTAGAGCAAGAGTTACCTCTTCTTTTAGGAGTCTTAAGGCCCTGTCATAAAGCCATTTGGCCTTGGACCAGCTCTTGAGCTCTGAATATCCCTTTGTATTTCAGTGCATAAGAGCAATACTTCTAGGGTCTTAGCCTCACTCATGACATATTTTGGGAATGTTAAGTCTGTCAAATAATTTTGTAGCAATGTTTTTCAATCACTTTGCTGAGATAACTAAAGTTTAGAACAGAATGCTTGGGGGTTTTGTTATATTTCTAGGGTTACTATCTCCTATTTTGACTGATCTTTGTGTAGGCAGATGGCCTTCTTCACAGTTAATTTTCAAAGCTGGGATATCAACATTATGGTAGCCTTAAACACTTTTTTCACCCTCTTCCCCAAAATCTCTTTTCAGGAACTTAATCTGTAACCTGTTTTTCTCTGTGAAGCCTAAATAATTATAATTTCTGCATTAGTTAATCTTTATACGTATGTAATATTCCCTGTGTATCCAGGGATACTGTTTATCCTAATGATTCTTGACTGTAAATATGTCTGAACAGATGCATTAATCAGCCTGACCCACGAATACCATCCACATTATATAGCCCGTGGACTTTGTTTTTACTAAAAAAGAAGAGAACATCAAAATCACATCACAGTCTCTCTTCAATCCTCTCTTCAGTCCTTCAGGCTTTCCTTCTTTCTTGTTCAGCCCAGTCTTCTGGTTCTTCATGACAAGGTTTCAACTTCCTATTGCCTGAAAAATCAGCAAAATCCACCTAATTATTTTAACCTTCTGCCTTATCAAGAAAATGGAAATTTAATTCAATGTTTTTCCATTCATGTCAGAGGTTCTATGAACCTGATGCTTCTTTCTTTAGTCAAAGGCAGCACTTTCCACTTCTGCTGGAATCCTTGTTGAATTCAAATTGCAACAATTTACCACTTACTTATGCAAAACTTACTGATATAGCAAGAGTTTAAATTATTTTCTTCACCTCACACTTGCCTTTTTTAAGCTACTTGTGCAATGCAATTGCAATGCACTTGCAAAATACACTTGTATTTTATATGAAAATGGTAATAGATTGCAGTGTAAAAGCCCGTATTTTAAATCCCTTTTTAATGTGATTCCTGATAATATTCTTATTTCAGGCACATTTGAAAGCTTTGAGTCATGGTTCTCTGATTTCTCCCTGCATCAGCATGAAGTAAGTAAACTGAAAACAACAGTATTACCCTGTTTGTTAAGAAATAAATTTTGGAGAAGTCTGGTGCGGCAATACCTTTGCATCTCCACCTTTCCCCCCTCCCAGCTCCACTTCCATGGAGTTGCCAAGGGAAGGGGGCATACCTATTATGTACTTCAAATCCCACAGTAGATCAGACTGGTTGAATCATGAAGTAAGAAAGCCACGTGCTGAAGAATAAAAGCACCAAGTTTTCTAAGCAACACTTCAAAACCAAACATCATATATCAATATTAAAACAACACATATTTGATAAACTGTGAAAATAGGATACATTTGGGCTTTATTTCTAGAGCATTGTTTCCATTAACATACATAGGAAACTTAAAAAACAGATTTTGAAAACGATCTGCAGCAATACTACCACAAAATCAGGTACTGTACATCAGTAGTCACACATGTACACACAGATAACAGTTTAAAAAAGAAAAACTTAGCAATTTGTTTGGATGCAACAGGTTGTTGTTGGTTTGGGGTTTTGTTATTTTTTTCAAAATTTACATGAGAGTTATAATTTTAAATGCTTTTATCAGGCCTTTTGAATTAATAGAAATGTGTACTACCTAAAATAAGTAGTACTTTTTCACTTATTTGCCTTGCTATTTATTCTTGATTATGGTAGCAAACAGGATTCTACTACTTGTGCTGAAATTTTAGAGCATCATTAAATCTTAATATGTGTCACACAAGTTGTTTGTAGCATCCAGTAAAAAAAAAAAAAAATAAAAAAATCAGGATTCCTAAATCTTCAAAAAGATGGCAGTGGCATGTAAATTAGAAGTTTGCACCCTTGCAAGGAATCTGGCAAATTTTCCTGCAAGCATATCATTAAAATGCTAGAACTAAGCAGTAACGTGTCAAAGAACTGTATACTACACACTTCTCACTTTTTCTTCTCCTGTCCAAGTGCTTCTTTTCTTCCCTTGTGTTTCTTTATGATTTTCTCAACTGCAAGCTTCATTTCCAAACCAATAAAAAGCCACATTTACAGTAAAATAGTTTTCCTATGGAAGCACATTGCAAATCAACCCTTCTTTTTCAGTCCAGAGCAGTAACTGGCTAGAAGCACCTTATGTCAGCAAGTGTACTTTTGACACTTTCCTATTAATTTCCTATCTTCCTGACATAGTTCAATTTTGTTGTTACTGCACTTTAGACCACATTAGTAGAAAACAGCCCCTACTCATTTTTCACATTTTCTGGTTTGGTTTTTGCTAATCGTTGCTTCTCTCTCAGGTGGGCAAACCCCTATTTTGTTTATATAGATTTTTAGTTAAGGACTCTGTAAGAAATTGATATAGCATAAGTTCTGGTCATGGCATTGGGTCAGGATTTAAGAAGCACAAATGAAATAGGGAAAGCATACTGATGGTGGAAAAAAAATTAATACAAAGCACAATTTTTGCAATAGACTACCATTATTACTTGTGACATTAAGCTCCGCTTATGGAAAAAAAACATTCAGGGTAATGCCATGTCTCTGAAACAATCTTTTTAGGCCAGCAGAAATGAAAAATGCTGGAGGACAAAAGGTGTAAGTGATGTTTTCGGAGGATAGATAATTTTCATTGAGTTATAGGGCATGATGCTTCTGCTCCAGAATGTATTGTAGGAAAACAAAATATAGGAAATCACATATCGTTAGTCTGCATACTGATAATAGAGACATCATCAAGCCAGTACTAATGAAAGAAAAAAACAACAGAAGTCCAATAAATGGTGAGTAATAAAAGGTCAAAAACTGACAAAAAGCTATAGGAGTGATCTATAAAAAAAAATGTTCGATTTATGGAAATTCAGAAGTAAATTATGAATTGCCAAAATTTGCAGCATGGAATCTCATCCTGAATTTTTACTAATCTCTTAAAAGAGGGAGGAGGGAGGGGTTGAGAGACAGAAAAAGGCAGAGAGAGAGGAAGTGTGAAAGAAGACAGGAAATGCATACGGAGATATTTATGGAATATAAAATGGGGAAAAGAAATGTTTTTCATCTTTCTGTACATTTTTGAAAGGTGAGACTGCAGAGCTTTTAAATGCAAAATTCTGATTAATTTTTGCAGTTCTCTAAGGAAATTCTGTTCTGACACTACGATCTTCTTAGGTTCAAAGAACAGCTATTACTGTCAAGAGAACCTTTCTACATTTAGTATTAGCAGATGTATAATGTGTAGATTTGATAAGGCAATTTTGTACAAAACCAGAATCTGATTGTACTGCAGGAGCAATAAGGCTTTCTATGGAATTTCACTATTAACAAAATAACCCTTTTTCTATTACAGTAGTGCCCACTTTCTTTTGTCTTCTACCTAGCCAACAAACTTTCTCAGCTGTCTAAGCATCCATTTTGAGTCCTATAGATTCCCTATGGGTGGTAACTAAGGTCCCATCATTATCAGTTTATTTCTTTTTCATGGCTTAGTAGATCTGCTTGCTTCCCAGTTGTTTGAATTGTCTTAATTACAGGTGTAGCCAGTCATAAGCCAAACCAAGACTCTTCTCAGAAGCTGAAACTCAACCTTCCTAGAAGTAAGAATGAAACAAATGGTATCATATTCCCTAAATATTTAAGAACTCTAGAACCCAAACCGGGATTCTGACAGATATGCATATTTCTTTCCCTGCATATACTTTTGTAATAGGACCTAGAATACTATGAAGCCGTGTTCTCAAAAGCATTTTTCCTAAGACTGGAGCAAGTAATACTAGAAATCTCTTTGAAAAAAAAATTCTGAAAGCTTTCCAGCTCATTCTTCCAAATTCAAATGACTTGGATGGTCTTCACACACTCATCTAAGCTTCCAGCTGTTTATCCAAAGCAAACAGAAATTATGAAAATTATGAAGTTGCCCACTGCTACTTACATGATGCAAACACATGTGGTCAATTCCCACAAGAAATTTTATTCTTGACATGGTTTAGGAGCATTTAATCTGATTTGACCCTGTTCAGTCGGCTTCCAAAATCTTGAATGATTTATTCTGATTTGCTATACTAGTGTGTCCACTGCCTTTTGATTAAGACGTTAGTATTGTATGTGACCTACTTTCTCTTCCTTTTGCATTTCAAGATTCAGTTTTCTATAGATATCTGAGAACACTGTCTATATTAAACAGATCAAATGCTATAGTAATTGTCCCTGGCTGTTGCTGTTAGGAGAAACTGCTTAGTGCACTGTAATGGCTGTTTGTTTCAAATTACTCCAGTGCTTATACACTGAAAGACTGGCACTTGGTTCCACCAAGCTAATTCAGCTAAATTACTGATCTTATTATATAAGCATTCTTTTCTGATGCCAATCTTGACAGACATAAATCCTTAATGCCAAAAGCCCAGCTGGTGTAGTAAGATGTATATCCTTTAACCTTTGAATAAAGATGTAACTGAAGCATTATAGTCTCACAACATGTTTGTAATAGAGCAGAATTCATAATTTAATCTATCAGTACATCACTAAGGAATTTAATATTTTTAAAACAATGTAGCTATCTGAGAGCTCATGTTCTGACTGAGAGCTGTTGTTCCATCTTGGGCAAAAACCAGAATAGTACACCAGGAATAAACATGTCATTGTCCAACATAATTAGAACTAAAGCTGATCAAGAGTTCTGCTGTCAGGCAAAGAAAAAAATTAGTATTATTGAACCTTCAAAGCTCTTTTGTGATCTTCTGTGCATTCAGTATTTTAAACATACATCTGCATATTTTTTTTTGCCCTGCTGGTTATGGTGCAATTAAAAGTGGCAAATGCAAGAGCTAAATCCATCGAGCTTGGCTTTAACCTTCTAACATGCTGCAGAAGGCCATAGATCACTTATGCTGAACAGAATTAAAGAGATTAATTTGTGCCAGCAGTCAATGACATGCTTGTTAGGAGAAAAATCCAATGATGCAAACCCTTCAAAAAGCTGATTATTAACTGCATTGATGACTAACTCCTCATTAAAGATTACTATTACTGTCTTCCATGGTCCTTCCCCTTTGACCCGAGTGATTAGTGAGTTCTTAAGACTTCCACATTTTTTGCCATAAAGAGAAGAAAGTAATGATGGATATTTCTTCCACTGAATACTATATATTTTGAAAGAATGCAAATAATCTCCTTCTTCTCTCAACACAAAAGGAATCAAAAGATCAGGAGGTAGTTCATTAGCTCATCATCTTTTTACAGCAGTCACTGCTTTTAAACTTCTTTTTTATCCCACTTCAAGCAACCTTCAATCAACTTCATCAACTATTTTTGAAAGCATTCTTATGATAATACACCGGATTGGAAATCCTTATATGGTTGCACACTGCAAATACTTAATTCTCCTTGGCTGTACCTTAGTTTGATGCATGAGATACACCCAATCTTGACATTCATCCCATTAGTGTGTTTGCCTAGAAAATCTTCACAGGTACCCACTTCTGAGTAAAATACACTCATTCACCCACCAGCCCATAGCGAAAGTGGGCCTCTTTCCGCTGCTTAGCATCATTTTTAAGAATGAGTGGGAAAGTCTTCATCAGCAGGCAGCAGTTTCCATCACATTGTTTGCAGTGGTAGATCGCATTACAGTAAGTAGGCACCTGACCCAGAAGACAGGCATAGAATCATAGAATCATAGAATCATAGAATAGTTAGGGTTGGAAAGGAACTTAAGATCATCTAGTTCCAACCCCCCTGCCATAGGCAGGGACACCTCACACTAAACCATGGCACCCAAGGCCTCATCCAACCTGGCCTTGAACACTGCCAAGGATAAAGCACTAACAACTCCTTTGGGCAACCCATTCCAGTCCCTCACCACCCTCACAGTAAAGAATTTCTTCCTTATATCCAATCTAAACTTCCCCTGTTTAAGTTTGAACCCGTTACCCCTTGTCCTGTCACTACAGTCCCTGATGAAGAGTCCCTCCCCAGCATCCTTATAGGCCCCCTTCAGATACCGGAAGGCTGCTAGGAGGTCTCCACGCAGCCTTCTCTTCTCTTCTCCAGGCTGAACAGCCCCAACTTTCTCAGCCTGTCTTCATCCAGGAGGTGCGCCAGCCCCCTGATCCTCCTCGTGGCCCTCCTCTGGACTTGTTCCAATAGTGCCATGTCCTTTTGATGTTGAGGACGCCAGAACTGTACACAACACTTCAAGTGAGGTCTCACAAGAGCAGAGTAGAGGGGCAGGATCACCTCCTTCGACCTGCTGGTCACGCTCCTCTTGATGCAGCCCAGGATGCGATTGCCTTTCTGGGCTGCGAGCACACGCTGAAGCCGCCTCATGTTAAGTTTCTCATCGACCAACACCCCCAAGTCCTTCTCCGCAGGGCTGCTCTGAATCTCTTCTCTGCCCAACCTGTAGCTGTGCCCAGGATTGCTCCGACCCGGGTGGAGGACCTTGCACTTGGCATGGTTAAACTTCATCAGGTTGGCATCAGCCCACCTCACCAACCTCTTGAGCTCCCTCTGGATGGCATCCCTTCCCTCCAGCGTGTCAACCGAACCGCACAGCTTGGTGTCATTGGCAAACATGCTGAGGTCGCACTCAATCCCACACTCCATGTCACCGACAAAGATGTTGACCAAGACTGGTCCCAACACCGATCCCTGAGGGGCACCACTCGTTACTGGTCTCCAGCTGGACGTTGAGCCATTGACCACAACTCTTTGAGTGCAGCCATCCAGCCAGCTCTTTATCCACCGAGTGGTCCACCCATCAAATTGATGTGTCTCCAATTTAGAAACAAGGATGTCATGTGGGACAGCGTCGAAGGCTTTGCACAAGTCCAGGTAGATGACGTCAACCGCTCTACCCGTGTCCATCAGTTCTGTAGCCCCATCACAGAAGGCCACCGAATTGGTCAGGCAGGATTTCCCCTTAGTGAAGCCATGCTGGCTGTCACCAACCACCTTGCTGTTTTCATGTGCCTTAGCATGCCTTCCAGGAGAATCTGCTCCAAGATTTGACCAGGCACAGAGGTGAGACTGACTGGTCTGTAGTTCCCTTGGTCATCCATTTTCCCCTTCTTGAAAATGGGGGTTATATTTCTCTTCTTCCAGTCATTGGGAACTTCACCTGCCTGCCATGATTTTTCAAATATGATGGACGGTAGCTTAGCAACTTCATTCGCCAGCTCCTTCAGGACTCAAGGATGGATTTCATCAGGTCCCATGGATTTGTGTATGTTTAGGTTTTTAAGATGATCCCGAATCAGATCCTCTCCTACAGTGGGCTTAGGGTCTTCATTCTCACAGTCCCTGCGTCCGCCTTCCAAGACTTGGGTGGTGCGGTCAGAGACTTTGCCAGTGAAGACCGAGGCAAAGAAGTCATTAAGAACCTCAGCCTTCTCCAAATCCTGGGTAGCCAGTTCTCCTGATATCTTCTGGAGGGGGCCTACGTTGTCCCTACTCTGTCTTTTGTTTGCTATGTACCTATAGAATCCTTTCCTGTTATCCTTCACATCCCTAGCCAAGTTTACTTCTAACTGGGCCTTAGCTTTCCTAACCTGGTCCCTAGCTTCCCGGACAACATCCCTTTATTCTTCCCAGGCCACCTGTCCTTGTTTCCACCTTTTATATATGTTACATGTGCATGTAAAAGAGGACATACCCCACCCTTCCTAGGGCCTTGGTGTACGGACTCCATCTCCCTGGGATGTGCCATAGAGCCCAGACTCATTAGAACTGGCCAGCACTCAAGGATACAGCAAGAAGCAAAGAAAGCAGAGCTTTCAGATCAGTGTGGTCACAGGGAAAAGGGACTGAATTTGAGAGAAAAGTTATTCTCCAGGCACCAAGTCAGGGAACAGGACATGTTAAAACTTCCATGTACTTCACAGCTGTCAGATGTCAACAACTTTTATTTTGGACCATTGCTAAACATCCTTTTTTTTTGTTTCTCAGAGAAAACCCCTTCCTTCCCCAAGGGGCTCAGGCTTTGCACTGTCACTTCAGCCACCCAAGTCACCCAAAATAAGGCCCTGCTTCATTTTAAAGTCTTCTGAAACCAGTTCAGGAAGAACCAGGCCACAGCTGGCTGGGCTATGAACCAAAGGCTCACTGAGAGGCAGGCAATATCTGAGATGTTTTGTAGCTGGAGACTAGTCCTCCAAATCAACAGAATATTCAGAGCAATACACTTGGCTGTAAACAAATTGAAGTCCCACAAAATAGTTGTTCGCATCTGGCAATTCAGAAGAAAAAAATTGGTACCTAAACGAACCTTAACCAAACTACCCAGAAAATTAATGCTCCCACATCAGTTATGACCCCGCCTTCACTGACCAAGAGCCCTTAGTGACAGCAGCTACTTCTCTCAGCTGGCTTTTCTTTCTTACTGGCTGGATCTCTTACGACTGAATTGGAGGCGTGGTAAAGCCTCCTTCCTGCAGAAGTCTTTGCACATGTAGAAACACACATCCCTGTAACCTCCTATGGCACAGCTTACAAGTCACACATTTCTCCAGTTTTTCTACTCTAAAAGCACCTATTTTTGATACCCAAAGAGAGAAGAACTAAAGGAAATGGGGGGATTTATGGCAGGGTAAACAAGATCAGAGTAAGGAATATTACCTCTACAAGAGAGAATATTTCTCTGAAAATATAGAAAGGGAGAACAGACTAGGAGAGACCAATGGGTCCCTGCTGTGGTGAGTGTTGGTCAGGCTGGTCTGTTGCACAAATGCGTCACATTTCAGGTCAGCCTGGGAAGGACAGAAAAGTGGCTCTGGATGCCTTTGCCTGAAATAGTGCCTATAGACAATTCATTTGAGTAGCACTAAAGTGCTGGATACACCATTGGGTTGTGGAATATTTTTCAGTATTCTTCTTGATGAGGATGCTAAAATCCTGTCACAGATTGCCCAGAGAGGTGGTGGATGTACCATCTCTGGAGACATTCAAGGCCAGGCTAGATATGATTCTGGGTAAACTGATCTAGTTGAAGATGTTCCTGCACATTGCAGGGGTATTAGACTAGATGGCCTTTGAAGGTCCCTTCCAACCCTAACTTTCCTATAATTCATGTTGGTACAAACACAGAAGTGCATAGCCTTAGAAACAGTGCTTTGAACTGCATTGTCACTGCACTTTTTAGAGACCTTTTCTTTTCCCCATTTTATTGCAATTTTGTGCTCACTGCTATGGTATCCAAGTGCCTGTGAAAGTAATTATAACATAATTCCATTTAGCACAGTGCTCAGAAATATTTTACTGAGATTGTTCAATGGTATTTCCCACCTGTAGTTTGCTGCACTCGCTCCTTACATCAGCAGAAACTGATATCAATCTGTTATGTGCTGGCTTAACATTTTTTTCTTCCTGAAGAGTATTATTTGAGCTGGTTTCTTTTGCACTAGCAAGGTTCCTAAATTCTTTTAGCTTAGCAGATTGTGAAGATGAAGACAAAATGGAGGCTTTCCTTTATTTGGTTATTTCTAGCTTTAGTATTTTATTTCTAAATTTTTTTGATAGTCTGAACAGAAAAAATTTATTCTTTCATATCTACTCTTTTAGCCAGATGCAAATACATTGAATCTTCAACATCTTCCATATATATTCCCAAACTCCTTAACGCAGTCTTTCTTAAGGGGTCAAGCTGATTTCTGTTGGGATAATGAAGGAACCTACCGAAGTAATTATAAGTCATATTGGGATTAATTGTGTAGCTCACTAAACCATATACTAAATCCCTTTCTGTCTGCTGTTTATCAGTTTTATCAGTCTCTATTTATTTCTCATGAATAAGATTCATAGAAACATAGAATAGTTAGGGTTGGAAAGGAACTTAAGATCATCTAGTTCCAACCCCCCTGCCATAGGCAGGGACACCTCACACTAAATCATGGCACCCAAGGCTTCATCCAACCTGGCCTTGAACACTGCCAAGGATGGAGCACTAACAACCCCTTTGGGCAACGCATTCCAGTCCCATACCACCCTCACAGTAAAGAATTTCTTCCTTATATCCAATCTAAACTTCCCCTGTTTAAGTTTGAACCCGTTACCCCTTGTCCTGTCACTACAGTCCCTGATGAAGAGTCCCTCCCCAGCATCCTCATAGGCCCCCTTCAGATACCGGAAGGCTGCTAGGAGGTCTCCACGCAGCCTTCTCTTCTCTTCTCTTCTCCAGGCTGAACAGCCCCAACTTTCTCAGCCTGTCTTCATCCAGGAGGTGCGCCAGCCCCCTGATCCTCCTCGTGGCCCTCCTCTGGACTTGTTCCAACAGTTCCATGCCCTTTTTATGTTGAGGACACCAGAACCGTACACAACACTCCAAGTGAGGTCTCACGAGAGCAAAGCAGAACAGAGAGGCAGGATCACCTCCTTCGACCTGCTGGTCACGCTCCTTTTGATGCAGCCCAGGATCCGGTTGCCTTTCTGGGATGCGAGCACACACTGAAGCCGCCTCATGCTAAGTTTCTCATCGACCAACACCCCCAAGTCCTTCTCTGCAGGGCTGCTCTGAATCTCTTCTCTGCCCAACCTGTAGCTGCGCCTGGGATTGCTCCCACCCAGGTGGAGGACCTTGCACTTGGCATGGTTGAACTTCATCAGGTTGGCATCAGCCCACCTCACAAGCGTGTCGAGGTCCCTCTGGATGGCATTCCTTCCCTCCAGCGTGTCAACCGAACCACACAGCTTGGTGTCATTGGCAAACATGCTGAGGGCGCACTCAATCCCACACTCCATGTCACCGACAAAGATGTTGACCAAGACTGGTCCCAACACCGATCCCTGAGGGGCACCATTCGTTACTGGTCTCCAGCTGGACGTTGAGCCATTGACCACAACTCTTTGAGTGCAGCCATCCAGCCAGCTCTTTATCCACCGAGTGGTCCATCTATCAAATTGATGTCTCCCAAATTTAGAAAGAAGAATGTCATGTGGGACAGCATCGAATGCTTTGCACAAGTCCAGGTAGATGACGTCAACCGCTCTACCCGTGTCTGTCAGTTCCGTAGCCCCATCACAGAAGGCCACCGAATTGGTCAGGCAGGATTTCCCCCTAGTGAAGCCGTGCTGGCAGTCACCAACCACCTCCTTGTTTTTCATGTGCCTTAGCATGCCTTCCAGGAGAATCTGCTCCAAGATTTTACCAGGCACAGAGGTGAGACTGACTGGTCTGTAGTTCCCTGGGTCATCCATTTTCCCCTTCTTGAACATGGGGGATATATTTATTTCCCTTTTCCCAGTCATCGGGAACTTCACCTGCCTGCCAGGATTTTTCAAATATGATGGCCAGCGGCTTAGCAACTTCATTCGCCAGTTCCTTCAGGACCCGTCGATGGATTTCATCAGGTCCCATGGACTTGTGCACGTTCAGGTTCTTAAGATGCTCTCGAACCGGATCCTCTCCGAGCTCCATGTTCTTCTGACACGATACTTCACTGAGGGGTTTAACACTATTCTACAGAACTGAGTCACTCACTTGTGTTTCGTGAGTGTTGCAGGGAAAACCTGCTCGGCCCAGACACTTTAAACCGAATTGGGCTCAAAACACTTGGTTGAGCTTTCGAGAACGTGCAGTTAGGCAGCAGTCAGTGAAGTGTTGCATTCAAGTAGCAGTACAAGAGGTAAACCCCCAAACTAGACACGTGAATGTTAACAAACTCAGGCAAATATCTAAACACCCTCTGCTACAAAGGTTACCCTGTGTAAGAAACGCAGAAGAGATTTCTTGAATTCTCCTTTCCAAGAAGAAGACCTCACCATAAGCAGTGGAGTAGCAAATGCCAATGGGTGTGTTGATAAGGAATGGTGAGGAAATGCTGTGTGCTCTCTGCGTTTCTGCAAAGTTCATGCAGATGGAACCCAAACCCCTTTCCTTTCACCTTTGGGATCGCCACAGTCAAATGACTGTCCGTGGTATAAAAGCCTTTACTGATACAGTCTGAACAAACAGATGTATTTACAGGGACAGCCCGCAGCGATGCCCAGTGTGTGGCCACCACTGGCAGGGACATCCCCCTGGGCCTCCTGGGCACAGGCAGTGCCTCAGGGCCAGCACCCCAAAGGCTTTTCTCCAAGGGATGCTGGGTGAAGGGGCAGCAGCAGCAGGGCTGCGGTGGGCAGGACTGCAGGGGCCCCGTCACCCCCGTGTCATAGTGCCAGCACCCGGCCACGCAGCATCACAATGCTCTGGGGCAGTATGAGGCCAGCGCCCTCCCCTGTCCCACTGCCAGAGTGCCCGGCGCTGCCACCAGGACAGAGCTGGCAGCCTGAGGGCATCCGAGAGGAAGTCCTTGGGGCACCGGGGGAATTCCTGGAAGGGGGAAGGGGGTTGATGGGGGGGAACCCTTGAAGCTGCACAAAGCTGCAAAAGGTTCTCTGCTGCCATCGTAGCTCCTGGAGGGGCCACGCTCAAAGCTCATCAGATGGATGGATATCTAGCTTCAGTCGTTGGGAAGCTTGCCGTCCCCATCTGCTGGGCACCAGGGAATTAGGTGAGGGGGGGACTCAGGGAGGGAACCCGTGAAGCTGCGAAGCTGCAAGAGGTTCTCTGCTGCCGTTCCAGCTCGTGGAAGGGCCACGCTCAAAGCTCATCAGATGGATGGAAATCCTGCTTCAGTCGTTGGGGAGCTTGCCGTCCTCATCTGCTGGGCATCGGGGAATTGCTTGCGCGAGGGGTTGAGGCAGGGAACACTTGGAGCTGCACGAAGCTGCGGGAGGTTCTGTGCTGCACTTCCAGCTCCTGGAGGGGCCACGCTCGAAGCATCATCGAAGGGTCCTGCTTCAGTTGTCGGGGAGCTCGCCATCCTCCCCTCCCGGGGAGAGAGTGGCAGTAGGCAGAAGAAAAAGGATGCACAGGTGGCTCAGTGCCCTCCCCCAGTGCTCTGGAGCTCCCAGTGCCAAGCACAGGAAGGATTGGTGCTCCGAGGATTCATCAGGCCAATGGCATTTTGCTGTTGTTGGAAGGCCCTGAGAGGGCTTGAGGTGGAAGCAGAAAAGGCAGTGCCAGTGTCCCCTTGTCCCCTTAGAGGCGTAACCAGCGTGTGGACCGGGAGCAGGTCTTGCTCACATGCTCAGGGAGTAGCCGATCGCCAGCAACTGGGGTCAGGAAGGAATTTTCCCCCGGGGCAGATTGGCACCGGTCCCCGGGGGTTTTTTGCCTTCCTCTGAGCACTGAGCATGACCACTTGTCAGGGCTCCTCTGGTCCATTCTGGCTGCGTTATCGCCTGGTGCTCGTGCTCCGCGAAGGTGGCCCCTCGTGTCCTGCAGCTGGGGGGGGAAGGGCTTTTTTCCCCCCAGGCTGGACTAGCAAGCGTCCCTGGGGTTTTTTGCCTTCCTCCGCAGCCGAGCACAGCCCCTTCATGGGGCTCCTTTGGCTCACGGTGTCCCAAAGGCAGCTGCTCGTGCTCCACGCAGGTGGCCCTCGTGCCCCACATCCGGGGGGAGGCAGCCTTCTGGACTCCCAGGCTGGCCCCAGCGTGGCCCCGGGACTTGCTGCTGTCCTCTGGAGTACTGAGCACCACCCCTCGTCAGGTCTTCCCTGGCCCTTTCTGCCTGGGTTCTTCTTGCACTGCCCTTGCAGCACCACAGCGCCGCTCCTGCCCCGGCTTTCCTTTCTCAGGCTGCAAGGCAGGGTTTTTCCAGCTAAACTGAAAGGCCTAAGCTAAACCGGACTCAAATTGACTAAGCTCAACTAAATCAAATCGCTTTATTTAGAAATAAATAAAACGCAATTTCCGTCTCTAACCATTCTGATTTGTGTCTTTGAAAGTGCTTTTGGTGCTGAAATTCCCTTGGCATTTCAGGTAAATAAGGATCTCCTCATGGTACAACTCCTTGTGAGTGCAGGGAATGGAACGGAATAAAATGGAACGAAATAGAACAGAAGAGAATGGAATGGAACGGAACAGAATACAACAGAAAGCTATGCCGTGTTATGCATATAGAGTCATAGAAGAGTTAGGGTCGGAAAGGACCTTATGATCATCTAGTTGCAACCCCCCTGCCATGGGCAGGGACACCTCACACTAAACCATGCCACCCAAGGCTCCGTCCAACTCGGCCTTGAACACCACCAGGGATGGGGCATTCACAGCCTCCTTGGGCAACCCATCCTAGCGCCTCACCACCCTCACAGTAAAGAACTTCCTCCTTCGATCCAATCTAAACTTCCCTTGTTCAAGTTTTAACCCGTTACCCCTTGTCCTGTCACTACAGTCCCTAGTGAAGAGTCCCCCCCCAGCATCCCTGTAGGCCCTCTTCAGATAGTGGAAGGCTGCTAGGAGGTCTCCACGCAGCCTTCTCTTCTCTTCTCCAGGCTGAACAGCCCCAACTTTCTCAGCCTGTCTTCATCCAGGAGGTGCACCGGCCCCCTGATCCTCCTCATGGCCCTCCTCTGGACTTGTTCCAACAGTGCCATGTCCTTTTTACGATGAGGACACCAGAACCATACACAACACTCCAAGTGAGGTCTCACGAGAGCAGAGCAGAACAGAGAGGCAGGATCACCTTCTTCGACCTGCTGGTCACGCTCCTTTTGATGCAGCCCAGGATCCGGTTGCCTTTCTGGGATGCGAGCACACACTGAAGCCGCCTCATGCTAAGTTTCTCATCCACCAACACCCCCAAGTCCTTCTCTGCAGGGCTGCTCTGAATCTCTTCTCTGCCCAACCTGTAGCTGCGCCTGGGATTGCTCCCACCCAGGTGGAGGACCTTGCACTTGGCATGGTTGAACTTCATCAGGTTGGCATCAGCCCACCTCACAAGCGTGTCGAGGTCCCTCTGGATGGCATTCCTTCCCTCCAGCCTACCAACCGAACTGCACAGCTTGGTGTCATCGGCAAACTCACTGAGGGCGCACTCAATCCCACTCTCCATGTCACCGACAAAGATGTTGACCAAGACCGGTCCCAACACCGATCCCTGAGGGGCACCACTCGTTACTGGTCTCCAGCTGGGCATTGAGCCATCGACCACAACTCTTTGCGTGCAGCCATCCAGCCAGTTCTTTATCCACCCACTGGTCCATCTATCAAATTGATGTCTCTCCAATTTAGAGACGAGGATGTCATACGGGACAGTGCCGAACGCTTTGCACAAGTCCAGGTAGATGACGTCAACCGCTCTACCCGTGTCTGTCAGTTCCGTAGCCCCATCACAGAAGGCTACCGAGTTGGTCAGGCAGGATTTCCCCTTACTGAAGCCATGCTGGCTGTCACCAACCACCTCCTTGTTTTTCATGTGCCTTAGCATGCCTTCCAGGAGAATCTGCTCCAAGATTTTACCAGGCACAGAGGTGAGACTGACTGGTCTGTAGTTCCCTGGGTCATCCATTTTCCCCTTCTTGAACATGGGGGATATATTTATTTCCCTTTTCCCAGTCATCGGGAACTTCACCTGCCTGCCAGGATTTTTCAAATATGATGGCCAGCGGCTTAGCAACTTCATTCGCCAGTTCCTTCAGGACCCGTCGATGGATTTCATCAGGTCCCATGGACTTGTGCACGTTCAGGTTCTTAAGATGCTCTCGAACCGGATCCTCTCCGAGCTCCATGTTCTTCTGACACGATACTTCACTGAGGGGTTTAACACTATTCTACAGAACTGAGTCACTCACTTGTGTTTCGTGAGTGTTGCAGGGAAAACCTGCTCGGCCCAGACACTTTAAACCGCATTGGGCTCAAAACACTTGGTTGAGCTTTCGAGAACGTGCAATTAGGCAGCAGTCAGTGAAGTGTTGCATTCAAGTAGTAGTACAAGAGGTAAACCCCCAAACTAGACACGTGAATGTTAACAAACACAGGCAAATATCTAAACACCCTCTGCTACAAAGGTTACCCTGTGTAAGAAACGCAGAAGAGATTTCTTGAATTCTCCTTTCCAAGAAGAAGGCCTCACCATAAGCAGTGGAGTAGCAAATGCCAATGGGTGTGTTGATAAGGAATGGTGAGGAAATGCTGTGTGCTCTCTGCGTTTCTGCAAAGTTCATGCAGATGGAACCCTTAAGGTGGCCTCAAACCAGATCATGTCCTACAGTGGGCCTAAGGTCTTCATTCTCTCTCTCCCTGCATCTGCCTTCCAAGACTCTGGTGATAGTTGTAAATATACATTTTTATGTGCTTACTAATTTAAATACAATGCCATAATATATGTTTTGGAACTGGCTTGTCTCTGCCTAGCCTATCATGTGAGAAAGATGACTCATAACTCTGTACAAAATACTTATTTGATTTACCTTGAGTGACATCTGTTAACACAATGCTATTTCTAATTTATCTATCTTTCTTATTTCTACATTACTCTGTTAGATGGGACAGTAGAGGAAGATGGCACTGGACAACAATGGGAATTTTATTCATAGAAAGTAGCATACAGCAGTTTCAGTTTCTGTTAAGGTAAGAGAAATCCCATTTTAGTATGGGAGTGTGCTGAGCTGAGTAGGTGGATTGCCTTCAACTCGTTAAAGTCGCTGGCATTTTGTGAGGGCAATCCCTTTCTTTCATTCAAATCATTTTTTCTCCTGACAACTACATCAGCAGCAGAGCTTGTTCACACCTCAGCAGCCCCATGTAAAGCACAACTGGCTCTTCAGAAGCCCATGGGGAATAAGGGTCAGCCTGAGATCTTCAGAGAGGGATATCTGTTGAAAAGAAAATTGCATCAAATCATTTTATTGGCAGTATACATGTTAAAAGCCAGCGGAAACATGAATGGCTTTTAAATAAGAACAGGCCCTTGCTCCAGACTACAGATGCAACTAGATACATATTCACAGCTTCAGGTTCAGTCAGTGATTTTGCTAAGCATGTGAAGAATCTCCAAAAGACATGTCTTAGCAGGACACGAAGGCTACATTTTTACAGTTGGTTCTACAAAGGAAACCACAGCTGCTGAGAAGGAAAAGATTTTGCAACCACAGAAGAACTTGAAAAATAAGAGAAGAATGTAGGACAGTAGCTTTACATTAAATACAACTTTTAAAAATATTTCTTTCCATGACCAGCAGAAGTAATTAAGCATTACTATAGCCTCAATTGCATTCACTGTAGAGATATCTCCTACTTGTCCAGTTCATTAGGAGATTATTTTTATCTTACTGTCTGGATGACACAGAGCCTAATGGAGTTTTAGTCCATGATCTGGGCTCCTGGATACTAGGTACTAATGACAGATATTACTAGCTAAGCTGGTATTCCTACATAGTAGGATATTTTAATAAGCAAGATGTCCTAGTTTAAGGATATTGGTAGGAAAGCTGAAACATATTTGTGTGAGTTTGAGATGAAAAGTTGCATTTGCAATTTGTTACTGAAGGTGGATCTTCAGTAGATGGGTTTATTTACTAGATTTAAGTTGTTCTAGAAGGACATGACAAAGAAGGAGGGGCAAAAGGATTTTTACTACAAATCTTAATGCCGGCTGAAGATGATGATATCTTTTGAACAGGATTAGAAAGAGCCCACAGGTTCTTGGGCTGATGAAACAGTGCTCTCATCTCTACTGGTTATTTTTATTATGCAACTTTTCCCTTTTCCAAATAAATCCTTCCCAGTCCCCTGAGATCTGATTTCTAACTCTGTAGGCTGTGGCTTTTTGCTTTGGGTAGGTCTCTGATGAAGCCCTGACCCTGTCGTGCTTTGCACTGCATGGTACTGGTTGTCATGCCATCCACTTAGCTGGAGACCTTCTGCTTTTTCCAGTTCTGCTAGGAAACAAGTTGTAGAAACTTACTCAGCCCTATTTCTTATCCTATGTTTTCTGTCGCCTTCCTTTATCTATATTCTCTTTCCTCCTTCCTCTCACTTTGCTATTTTCACCTGGGATTCTTTGATCACAAGTAAAAGTTTGGATATACCACAAAATACTAGATGTACTCCCAGCAGCCAAAAGGTTGGAAAGAGCAACATAACAAAATTTTGCCATCAATACTCATTGCTGTAATTTTACACTACCTGCAGAGATCTCAATGCCCCATTAGAGTCTGTGCTTGGTACTGGACAAGCAAGGGTGGTCAGACAGCTATTCCCTCCTCTCTTTCCTGTTCCTCTGAAAGTGGCTTAAATATATTTCTCAGCACAGCACTGGTCTCAAGCACCCACTCACCATTTATCTTCCCAAGCCATTAATCACAATCATGTGCAATTTAAAGTAATTCCTGGTCTTTTTCCCTGAAATGAGAGTCGCTCTTGTCATGAATATCACTGCTCGTGAATCATGGTGATTTCCAGCCATGCCACCAATTATAAACACAGCTAATTGGAGTGCCGATAGTGTTGCCCGTCTTCACAGAGAGGCTCCTGCCATGAATTTTACTGGCCATGAATCACTGTATCATCAAACAAAAGCCTCCTCTTCACTTACCTCCACTGACCTGAAGCCAAGGCACCAGTATTGGCTTCCTGCAGTTATCAGGCTATGCAGTATCATAAATCCACATCTAATCAGTTCACCAAGGAAGATACTGTCTCTGTGCCCATATTGTTTGCAAGTCTCTCTCAAGGCTTTGCATTAAAATGGCATCATCAGAGAAATTGGCAGAGAACTTCCTCTGTGGCCTTACAGGTCTCATGGCAAGTCAAAATTCCCCACACTTTTTCCAGGGGAAAGTCAGAGATGTGGCTATATAAAATATGATTGTCTTTTCTTTCCACAGATGCTGTCCTCAAGCTGTTTGTGAGGACTTCTGGGATGTATGGTGCTGCATAAGTGGTAAGTAGTAGCCAAAACATCACTTTTTCTGAGAGATAGCATTCATAGGAAATGGATCTTGTGCTAGACTGTGAGCAAAGAAGAGGGAAACTGGGAATTTGAATCACACCTAGAAAAAGAAAAATAAAACTGATTGCTTCTGCTGCCTCTAACTATAAGCACAAAGCAGTATGTAAGTACAGAATTCAGTAACTCTTCTGGATATTGTGCAAGAGAAAACTTTCAAAAAAAAAATGAAGACTGAATATGTTTCCTTCTTAGACGGCAAAGTATCAATCTACAAAAGATCAAGGAAATGTACACTAATGTGCATTAATTCATCAACTCTTACAACACCCACTTCTCACCCATGAAAACACATTATTTGTAACACTATGAATTCTACTTTCACAAATTGCACTGACACACAATTAGCCTGTCACTGTCACAACCAAGACTACCAGATAACACCACTCCTTATCCAGTTCAGTGTCTCTGGTAGCTCCAGTCACCTCCACCACTTTCAGATGAGACCTTCAGCCAAATTTGAACTATCTCTCCACTTTTTTCAGCTGCTATGGATTGTTCCAGCCACAAGAACCATCTACCATCATCTCTATTAACCACCAAACCACAACCTTCACTCATCACCTCTGGTTTTCACTGACCAAGAACTTTTCTTCATGACTTTCTGACATTACCATTGATTCCTTCAACTGCTTCAAGTATGTCAATTATTCCTTCAACAGCCTGGAGATCTATATTTAAGTCTCATCCACCTAAGATATCTAGTCCTCAAAGGTGTCAACAGAACTGCAAGACACCTATGCTGTATCTTTAGTACTAGTGCCTATGGCATGACCCATGATCTGACAAGGCCAGGTGCCACGGTGGCTGAAGGCCGCTTTGAGATGCACCTGCCCTAGAGCCATCCCACTAGTGACTCCACTGAGGTAGACAACAGTAATTACAGACTTTCCCAATGAAGCAGGAGTAGCTTGTTCTTACATGCAGCTGCAGTGCTGCCTGCTTCCTGCTGTGTTGGTCCTGTCTTTAAAGGCCTCCTTATGAATCTCTCACTCTCCTCCCAAACTCATCCAAACACAGTTTATATCTGGTCCTTAGTTTTCTACTGCCTACACTTGGACTCATCTGGTCACCAGTCTCCATATCAAACCAATCACTAATAAACTAACTATATTTTAACTTCTAATCATACAAACTAACTGATTAAGTAGTCTAAGATGAGTTAACCACAACAGTTAGCAACTTACAAATTTCTAACTCCCTCTACTACAGTAGACCCTCCAGACCACCATGAGAGTACTGCACTCTATCCTACCTGATCCTTTTTAGCTGGAATTAATATGGGCAGGGGATTGTGAGAAGAAGATTTGACAGAAACATTTTTGGAGTTATTTGTTTGGGTGATTGGAAGTAACTATCTTATGTGACCTCAAAAGATGATCAGAGAAGAACTGCAAGTCAACTGCACAAGCATGTGAGAAGTACTCTGCTCAAATGGGAGCAAAAATGCCAATATTTCCAGTAAGCCAAACTAGTAATCTTAGCAGAGTGAGTAAAGACTGGCCATTTTGAACAAAACAACTCTCAGGTCAACTAAAACCTTTCCCAGCACCTAATTTAACCACTCTATATACCTTCCAAAGTGATCATGACAGTAAATTTTCAGTTTCCCGAGAGAAGATCATGTGAGGTACTGCAGCTAAATCAGAACATAGGCTCAGAAATAACAAGTTGACAATACCTCATATGACCTTTTCCTCTGTTTGACTCATGAATAAATAACCATCAGTTTAACAATGAGGCAGACAACCATGGGCTGTTTTCTATTTCCAATTCCCCTTAAGCAATAAGCTTACTGGGAAAAAAATATTCTGAACATTTTAATATAACAGATATGAGAAGAAAATCATTATTTGTCTAGGGATAACCTAAGTCCCGTGCCTGAAATATTTTTCATTTTGCAAAAGAAAGAATTCTTGACTCAGTCTCAAGAAAGGGTGAATGACCTTATACTTAATTTCAGATGGATAAGGTCTGTCAAGATTAGAATAAGATTATTGAATGGCTCTTTTCCTTTTCCTTGAATTTATATAGCACATCTTGTGACACAAAATCAATGATGCCGAAAAATGCAGAATGAAGACTCCAAGAGAATAAGTGTGGGACGAATTATTAATGCATCACACAAAACTCAGTACATGCAACTGAGTTGTTGTAAAAGACAACGTGTTTTGGTGCAGAGGTCATTACCAGGTATAACTTGGTAGATTACACTCCTCTGGTGGGGAAAGCTGCAAAATACTGGACTGTGACAAATTAGCTGGGAGCCTGGGAAGGAGAAGCACTGTAACCTCTCCTCTCACTGATACTGTTATAGCTATCACATATAGTGTTTGTCCCCTTAAGTATCATATGCTTCAATCCTAAAAGTCAATATAGTCTATCTCCCCATTATGCACCTACTGGAAGGTTTTTACAAATGAAAATTAATAATAAATGGGAAACAATACCAATCTTATAATTCAGAGTACCTTGTCCAATCTGCTTGAGTCTACACAGATAATTATTAATGACTATTTATAATACATACATAAGTATATAAATTATAACCATCCCCAGATGATTTCCTTTGTACCACGAGTAATGGAAGGGTATGTAGCTTTGACCATGACTTTCTAAAATCTTATGTCCTTCACCTATTTTTGGTACTACCAAGTTAAAAGTATCCCACCCTTTTGTTGGCAAGATATGCATGATTCTTTCTAAGGAATGCAGATAATTGTCATTGCTATGTTTGGGAACTACAATTGAAAAAGCTCCTCTGTTACTTTCCTTTTTCTTTTCATCTTTGTACACGTGTGTACTTTATTTACTTTGTTCACTAAATGATTTTAGAAAAAAGTTCATGCAGTTAGATGAAGCATGGTTTTAAATTGTATTATTTTGGGGGAAAAAAAAAAAGAAAAAAAGTCTGGATAAAATTCAGTCTGATCACTCCTCAGTAGGTGCTCAATAACAAGAAATCTACCCTCATAAAGAAATTCTGTATCTCCAGCTGGGCCCTGGGACCTTCTGATTTTCTGAAGATGTCACAGAGTGATTAAGTCTTATTAGTATTTATTTTTCACTTGATATTACTTTCTCCTATTCCCTCTGGCTTACTTCATCTTCCCAGCAAATCCTGAAACATCAAAGATATTTACTTGCCTCACATCAACCAGGATGGTCTCTTTATACAGCTTTAAACTTTTCCAGGATCAGAGCTTTTGATTTCACATTTGAATCAGAGGAAGCCCTTTTGTAGGTAAGATATCCAGCATAACAGGGCTATGATCCTAGACTACCACTCCTTGATAATACTGTAAGGTAAATAAATAACAGTGGTGTGAGTCACAACAGAAAAAAATAACTTCTGATTGAAAAAACAAACATAAACAAAGAAAAAATGCATGGAGGACTGCATTTGTTGCTGATGATTTGAATGAATTAGCAGCTTGCTTCCCCTTACAGGCAGAAATGGCATATAACAGATAAGTAGCTGTACAAAAATAACAAACTTCACTTACTATTGCGCATTGAAACTTATTGCAGATGTGCATTTTTAGAAAATTATGTCCTAGCACTCCTATTTTTGCCAGTGTTTGTATAATGAGCATTGTGTTCTAATTTATTTTTAATGTGCAACTTACCCCTTACTGCCAGCCATTCTTTGAATGAAATGTTGCTTCTCCATGAGTATTTCTGCATAAATATTTTATAACTAAACTAAATAGAAAATCACCTTACAAGTACTTGATGCTAAACTGCTGAGAAAGCACAAGCAATTCCATTTTGCTTTCACATTTATTCCTGTTATTTTGTAAGGAAATCTCATTGAGGCAAACTCTCAGTTTTACTCAGTTCATACTAAATAAGTTTGTTTTTAACATGAATAGGAATGAAACACAAATGTGTTACTGATACAAGGCTTTGCTATAATTGAAATTATAGAGTAATGACTTAAGACCTACTTAAACCTGGTATAAACCCCCAGATCTTTCTAGACAATGCAGACTCTATAGTTCCTGAGTCTTTTTGAAATCAGGATGCATTATGAAAACAAATAAATACAGAACGTTTTTATTTACAATGCGAGAGAAATTAACTGCATAGAAAAATTAAAAAGAATCTGTTAGTTAATTGTCTTCTTCTGAACAGCATTAGAAATGACCTGAGTGAAACTGTCAACTTTTGTAATTGAACTGAATGCTGCATCAACACACTGTGAAAAAGAGTCAGTTTCATGTCAATAGTGTGCATCTGTAATTGGTTTAAAATAGAGTTTTGAAATGAAGGTCACTTACTATCTGCAATCTTGTTACATCAACATAGATGAAGAAAAAGAGAAAGTAATGAAGGACAGTGACAGATGCAGAGGTGTTTGGGGTATACACCTATGAAACCATTTTCCTCATTTGTTTACAAATGAGAAAGTCTAAATAAAAAGATTTCCAAAAAATTAATAAGAGAATAGGGACTTGTAAAAAAGTTTAATTACAAGATGTGAGCAAACCTTGGAAGCACAAGCACGCAAACTGTGAGCAGTATGAAAGAACAAAAGAAAAAAAGATAATTGCTTCAAATCCCAGTTAACCCCAGTTGGGACAGTTTGTTGCCACTATTGAATGTGATACTTTTGCTGTGTTTATCTTCAGAATCTAAATCCTGTGACTGATGTATTTAATCAGTTTTGCCACAAGTAAATGCTCCAAGGTCTATGTAGCAATCCTTCACTTAGGAAAGATTTACCAGAAGTTTGATTACATAGAACTGAAATATATTTGTTTTGCTGTAAACTGTGTAGGATGAGTGTACCATCCTCTTCAGAAGTCAGGAGAGGAATTAGGCTGGGCCTCAGCCATCATAGGCAAGGTCAACTGCAGTTCTTCATAAAGAACTATAACAAACTCAGAGTACTTTCGCAAATCTGCAAAAATAAGAATCCGCTTAATTATCCGCTTTATTATCCAAAATAAGAAATCCACTTTTGAAGAAAAGGCAGTAAAGATCATCATGATTTCACTGTCTTGAACAATACAAATATTTCTAATCAGAGTAGAAAGCCCAACTGGCATGGTGAAGTCTCACAGTATACTTCGGAATGCTACTTAAGGTTATACAGACACACAAACACTGAAATGAAAGTTTTGCTTCACTGTTTGCCTCGATAATGAGCATGTTACTCCATTTCTTCTGAAGAAAAGCATATTTGCTGTGCACCAGCCCAAACACCTTTCACCCTGAAGCTCTACTGCCTATCTGCTAATACCAACTTGGGCTTCTGGGGTTAGAGGCCTCACTGGACTTAAACTGGAACTGACCACACTGAAGCTGAAACTGTCTCTTTACTTACTCTTTGTAAAGATCCCTTCTTTGCCAGCTGTCCTTATCCCACATGCTGTCACTAGTTACTCTTGGTAGAACCTTGCTACTAGTTATTTCTGCTGACTGCTTCATTCTTCTTATCTATTCCTGTTACTCACTTGCTGCTTATGCCCCTGTGAAATGATAATGGCTTTTCAAGGCAATTGCAGCAATCCACAGGTGCCTTTGCCACTTAAACTTTCCTTATTTGTCATTTTCATGAGAATTTAGCAATCATTAAGAAACTTCTCAGCCCCAGCCCTTCAGATATAGTTGGGTTTATCCAGTGTTTTGCCACAGAAGGAGTAGTTCATCCAAATGTATAACTTCTTTTTAAAGTACAATAGTCCCACAATAAATGCAAAAGAAAGCTCCTCAGGTCAGCCCCTGTGCTAATTTTTTCAGATGCCTTTACTCCCAACCACATATCCCTATCATCCGGACTGCCTCTCTGTGGTAAATTTCTAGGGGTCTTTTTAATCCTGACTTAAAAACAAGTATGCACAATTTCAACAATTAACTTGAAAATCCAGCCTTACATATAGCAGCATTACAATAGCAAAACAGAGGATAACCTGAGGCGCAAGAGTTGCAATGTGTGGGTCCAGTGGTGAAAACAATGAAACCTTCAAAGAACAGCTTTCCAAGAGAAAAAATACTTGAAACGGTACTTTTATTCCGTATTTTCTAGCTGTGTGTTTTAGTAATAGCCTTGGATTGGGGGCAGAATACTCCTCCAGAAAACAGCTCCCTGGTGTCAGCCTCAGGCTAGGTATTTTCTGGCTCCATGTAGCAATTACAGCCATACAAGTAGCTCCCAAACAACTTCCAGGTGCATATCAGACCTGAACATGCTTTGCATAGGTAATCTCCTGGGCTTTGTGGATATCCAGAACCTTAGCACTCACTAAATTACTTCCACATGTAGCTGCAAAGATAGTGGCAGACACCAAGAGAAGTATCACTGCCATAGGTGAAGTTATCTAGGCTGCAGAGTAGCTGGAAAGCCCAGAACCCACTAAGCAGGGTTTGCACAAATCTAGGTGTCAACAGTCTTGAAAGATAAGGCTCATTTGCTGCCTCTGCAGGCTCCCTGAGTTTCTCCTTGATGAGGATGAGATTGTGAAATGAGGCTTGCCCTTCTGAGGAAAAGATATGCTTCTGTGCTAGGGAAAGCAGAAATTAACTCAACACCTGTAATGCTATTTAGAACAGAAGGTGCTGGAACAGTATATGATGTTAATGGCACTTAAAATAAATGGAGGTATTCACACTGCATGGTTTTAAAGCACCTGCCCTGTTCTGTGCGTACAAGTTTCTGCTTTGAATTGCTCAGAGATGCCAGCGTCCCTCCAGTCACTGCAGAGACTTCTCTGGGCACTGGTCTAGCTGCATTGTCGTAGTGAGGAACTCTGAGCTTCAGTTCTAGGTCTTCATTCTTGATCAACCACACCACTGTGTACTCTGACTCCATTTTGGCACATCAGTTGGCCCTCTAGGTAATAAAACCGGAATGAACAGGAACAAGACATGGGTTTTTCAGTTCAGCTTCAGAGCAATATGGATGTATCTACACTATGCCAGTGTCCATCTGCCTGGCTGCCATCAAGGTACTGTATCAGGTCACTAAGTTACTCAGTTTCAGAACCAAGACGTTCCGCTTTGTGCCACACTTGCCATCACACAACAACAAGCCATACCTGACAGGCTGCAAAGAAGTCTTTTCATTTAGTAAATTACTCACTATATCATATGTCTGCAAAAGAGTTAATGGAACATATATAAGTTGAACACGCTGCTGTGAAGTGCGCATACCTGAAGAACTCCTCAGACTGCTCTTTTCCACAGTCAGACCCCTTCTCAGCCCACCAGTAACATGCTGCCTCTCACTGAGCAGAAAAGTCCAGCTTCTTCTCACTTGATTGAAATAACAAAAAGTTTCTTCTCTTCTCCATTAGTCTAACCTGTGAACTACTCACCTGGCTACATTTCAGAGCAATGCTCTTTCTCTCAGACTCATGAAAAACCAGAAATAGTTGATGTGCCATCTGTTTCCAAACAATACTTCTGGAACTCATTTTTCAAAACACAGTTTGCATTCTTTTTTTATTTTAGCCCAGTAAAGCCATGACTTGAAACAAATCTAATAAAGGCAATAAGTTTGATTAACATTTTTGGGCCATTGAGATTGCTCCTTCTCTCTTTTTTTCCCCTTATTTTTCAGAGGTCCTTAATACTTCAGTTTCTTCTGGTCAGTTGTTGAAACTGCTGCCCAAATGAATCTAGAATCATGGAATCTTTTAGGTTGGAAAAGACCTTTAAGATCATTGAGTCCAATCATTAACCTGACACTGCCAAGTCCACCGCTAAACCATGTTCCTAAATGCCACATACTAAATGCCTCCAAGTGACTCCACCACCTCCCTGGGCAGCCTGTTCCAATGCTTGAAAACCCTAATGAGGAAGAAAGTTTTTCTAATATCCAGTCTAAACCTCCCCCGGTGCAGATTGAGGCCATTTCCTCTTGTTCTATCACTTTTTACATGAGAGAAGAGACTGACAGCCATCTGTATACAACCTCCTTTCAAGTAATTGTAGAGAGCAGTAAGGTCTCCCCTGAGCCTCCTTTTCTCCAGGCTGAACAACCCCAGTTCCCTCAGCTGTTTCTCATAAGACCTGTGCTCCAGACCCTTCACCAGATCCGTTGCTCTTCTTTGGAAATGCTGCAGCACCTTAATGTCTTTCATCACCAGTACAGGGTACAGGGGGATGATCACTTCCATGGTCCTGCTGGCCATACTATTTCTGATACAAGACAGGATGCTGCTGGCCTTCGTGGCTACCTGGGCACAAGCTGGCTCATATTCATCAGGCTGCCAACCAACACCCCCAGCCTTTTCCGCTGGGCAGATTTCCAGCCAGAACTCCCCAAGCTGTTGTATGTTGTGCTGCTGTGGGTTTGCAGGCCCAAGTGGAGGACCACGCACTGAGCCTTGTTGAACCTCATAAAATTGGCCTTGGCCCATCAATCCAGCCTGTCCAGATACCTCTGTAGAGCCTTCCTATCCTTCAGCAGATCAACACAGTTAACTTGGTGTCATTTGCAAACTTATTGAGGGTATAGATGATTACCTTGTCCAGATCTTTGATAAAGGCATTAAACAGAACTGGCTCCCACTAGTGAGCCCTGAGGAACACCTCTTGTAACCAGCTGCATGCCAAATTTAACACCCTTCACCACAACTCTTTATGACCAGCCATCCAGCCTTTTTTTACCCAGCTAAGAGTGTGTAAAGCAAAGATTATTGCCTTCAAGAAAGAAGAATTCAAACCACATTTGCCCAAGGGTCAAGGGTGGTGTAAGGAGTGTGAAATCTTTTGTCTCATGAGCTCAATTCTCCCTTCCATTTACCAACCCTAATTGTGGACTTGTTTCAACTTTGTCATTGCAGCACTCTGAGTTCCCAGGGTGCTATAAAGTGCTTGTGGAGGTGGCAGCTATAACTGGCATAGTCCTGTACATGAGGGTCCTGAATGCAGAGGCACACAGGATGCTCCTAAGCAGGGTGACTGAAAGGAGTCAAAAAAGTAATGGATGGGGTGGCAGGTGGTGAAGGGAAGCAAAGGCCACCAGAGCCTGTACCTAGGTCTCTCCCTCCTGAAGTGTGTGCTGCCTGACTGACAAACTCCACATCCAGCTTGATGCCAGGAATGATGACTTGCCTTAAGTTTATACATATTACCAGTATTAGAGGGAATTTTAAATGCTATTTAAATACATGATATTTAATCACTGAGTAAGTGAAAGTTATTTGGATAATGCAGTTATGAAGTTTAATGCAAAACTCAAAATCTTTTTTCTATTTATTTTGTCTTTCCTTAATCTTCAAAATTTCATCAAACTGGAAAGTACACTTACAGTGCTGGAAATTGCCACAGAGAAGTGATACAGGTAGCTCTGCTGCTAAGGCAGATCTCAGTGAAATACAGTGCAATTTACTTAAAGGCAAAACGAAAACCTCTCCGGAGACATGCCTATTTTTTAAATCCTGTCTACCCTTCCTTTTCAGCTGTAGCCATGTCATGGACAGAGGAAGAAGAATAAAAGTCACTCCACTAGTAAGATTTCAAGAACCTCCAGTGCACAAGGTACAGGAAAACAAATAAAACACACAAACAAATCTGTTCCTTAGCATTATCTCACTTTCTTATGTCCAGCTAACTGATGCTTCTCACTCTATGTACATTATCAAATATTTGGCCATCAGGCAACTTTCTTTAAACCAGAGTTTTCTCCACAACTTGAAGCAGTGAAAGTGAGGGTGACCTATCATCCAGAATAACCCTTCAGTCCTCAATCAGCACTGCTAGCACTGCAGCTTGCTCTACTGTGGAGAGATTTGCTTGGTCACAGGCCTGACAGAGCAGTCCAAATTGTTGTTAAAGTTCTCTTTCTTAAGGTAAACAACTCTCTTAATGCCTGGACTGACACTATGTTTAGCTAAGGATGAAAAAGCAAATCACATTCCATCCTTATACTCCCCCTCAAGAACATTCCCTATTTTATTACCAGCCACTTTTTAGGACTCCTTCAGGCAGCAGGAGCCCAGTGCTCACTGTCTAATCCCACAGGCATAATTTTCCTGTACTGTTTCCTCATAAATTCCCAAAGTAGGGATGCATTTTTGCTGGAGCAAGTGTCAGGTTTGCAAGAAGTTAGTTTTATTTTGCTACTCAAATCCCTCTAACTATAATGATTTCTTCACCTTGGAATAGAATGTGATTTATGTGGCAAAACAGTTTTAGCAGTTTAGCTTCACATTGTCTCAGGAAATCTATATAGGCCGCTGATAATCATGTATACTAGCTGCTGTTTACATTTGTACAAATTAAACCCAAATAAATCCTATTAAAGCTACTGCAAGAGTTTCTAAAAGAATATTTACTTCAGTGAAGTTTTTTCAACAAGTATAAAAATATAAACCATTTAAACTGATAGCATTCATGTTTACACAAAGCACATAAACATGTAAAGCAAATATCTGTAGTCGATTGTCTACAAAACAAAATTTCAAAAACATTGCTCAATGGTTTATGCAGGTTCACTTTTACTCAGGTTTTACGATGCCACCAGAATATTGCCGACTAAATAGAGAGGAAGACGATATTTGAAAAAAAAATGCCAAAATAAGCAGAGTGATTCCAGCTTTCCTAGAATATACTAGCAGCCGTCTTTTCTCTTGTACTGGACTGAAAATTCTTGTCAACACACATTTCAAGGGGCATGTCACAAAATACTGTAGAGCCTGGAAGAAACTTCAGAAAGCCAGTCTTGATACCCTTAAGCAGTTCAAAAAGCACATAGCTTTTTTTTATAGGGTACAATATATCATGATAAATTAGCCACTGAACTTTCCTTACAGGACAAAGAGAAACTACTTAATGCAGCACGAGGTTTACCCTGCACACTGTTAAGCTTTCAAATAAGCATTCTTTCCAAAAATAGCAAAAGCAAGTTACCCCAGTTCTAATGAGGATTATTTGTGGTATGAGTTCAGTACTAATAATAAGTAACTACAACTATGACAACTGCAGCTCTTTTACAGGATCAGTTCTTGACTTTTCTTGATCCGTATCTCAGCACTACGAAGTGGAGAGCCATCTTTGCACAGGATTGCAGTTTGACACTATTTCCAGATAAAAGTCAGTTCTATGGATGCTGACACATGGTTCAAAAGGTTAATTCTCAGGATAGTTTACCATCAGAGAAATACATACATGTATCAATGCTGTTATCAGAAAACCAACTTTCAGACCATTTTTTTTCCAACCTCAAATAAAAAAACTAAGAATCTGAGGTACTAATATTATTTGCAGTAAAAATGCTTTTCACTGAAGTGACAGTACAAAAGCTTTCAAGTGAGTATGAATTACACTTACTACACTTTAAAAGCTTTTTATCTTGTCAAAATGGTAGTAAGAAACTTTTGTATAAATATGTCTCCAAGAACTTAACCAAGTACTCTGCCTAAACTGGGTCACCTGATTTTCTCCTAATCAAGTTATAAATTAATTAGGAGGATCTAATGACCATTATTCTACCTCTAAAATTAATACTGTGAAATGTTTTCCAGTTGTGGGGGTTTTTTGCCATCCCTTTGCCTCCTGTGAGAAAGACAATAATATTTCTAAGTACTGATTTCTAAGTACTGCCTAAGTTAAGCTGGCAAGATAAGCCTTCAGTTTGGCACTGCCATTTTTTAAAGGTAGAATATTGGCATGCACGTTTTGCTGGCTGAACTTTATGAAAAGGGTCATTTACCTTAAAAACAGCTAGAGCTTATCCCTACAACAATCCAATCTCTGCAAATACTTGCATGCATATTTAAAATTGTGTTCTGAAATCAATTGGGCTGCTTTTATGCATACTGCTGAGTGTGTATCTAAACATTTGCAATATAGAAACATTTATCAGTATAGAAAGACATATATTTGAGAATACTTCTCATGAATCATGCAGATCTGCTTAAGTTATTGTTTGGGAAAGGCATTATACTGCTCATTTCAAGATACTCTTTCTCCTAATTACAGTTCCAGGCATATTATCCTCATTAGAATAGCAGCAAGTGGAAGCACTATCAAGACACATAATTTTTTGGAAGGTAACTTAAGTAACAAGAAGGCTAAGCAAACCTCTACAGTAGCTTACCTAGTTGTCACTTAAGGGAGAAAAAAAAAGCACAGTTTATCCTTTCAACATCCCCAAACATGCAAGCTTCATAATTCTCCTAAAGTTCAAAGGATTTCTAGCTCCTTGAAGTTTAATAGTACCAGATATGACATTCTAGTACCTTTTCTTTTGCACTACCTCCAGTATTTTGGGGATGAGACAGCAACGAGGAGAAGAATGATTTACTCAGTTTAGTCACATGAACATTGTGATGCAAGCTGTGAAGTTTAATTCAGGCCCATTACCTCATTACATCTGAATCCCATTTCATGGGATAGGTATCCCTATGGAGGAAGAGAAAGTGGGTGTTTCCTTCCTCTCTGTGTGGCCTTGAGATACCTCATCACTAGAATGACAGTCAATCCCAAAAGTGCTGCAGATCAGTCAGTCTCTATTTTGCCAGCAAACCTGACTGACTGGCACTAAAGCAGTGCCGCAGCACCAGAGTATTAGGATGTATGAGACTGCAGGTACAAAAAGGATAGAGGGATAAAATACCCGCCAGAAATACTCAGAGTTAATGGAGAATTACTTGATTTAGCCACAGTGGCTCTGCAGCAGTGTGCTCATTCTACTCTCTTCCAAGCTGTGATCAGGATCTGCAGACATAGAATGAGAGAGGAAGAAAAAGTTGCATATTGCCATGGGTTCATCATTAGCAGTCATTTTTTTCTCCTTCTTAGTAGCTCGGGCAGTGTTGTGGTTTTGACTTTCAGCCTGGGAACAGCGCTGATAAACCCAACGTTTTTAGTTCCTGCTCAGTAATGTTTACTCTGACCAAGAACTTTCTGAGTCTCATGCTCTGCCAGGGAGGAAGGGAAGCCGGGAGGAAGCAGAGACAGGACACCTGACCCAAACTAGCCAAAGAGGTATTCCATACCACAGCACGTCATGCCCACTATGTAAACTGGGGGCAGTTACCTAGAAAGGTTAGATCACTGCTCGGTCGGGCTGGGTATCGGTCGGAGGGTGGTGAGCAGTTGTATTCTCTTCCCTTGTTATTTCCCTTATCATTATTATTATTGGTGGTAGCAGCAGTGATTTGTGTTATACCTTAGTCACTGAACTGTTCTTATCTCTGCCTGTGGGAGTTACATTCTTTCGATTCTCCTCCCCATCCCACCGGGAGCGGGGGGAGGAAGGGGGGTGAGGGGGAGTAAGAGAGCGAGCTGTGTGGCTGACTGAGTTTAAACCACAACACATGTTAATTCCACATTTCCTTCTCCTAGAGGAGTGGCAGCTATTCTGGTTTTATTAACTATTTGTCTTGCAGGTTTAGCCAGCTGTCTTACAGGCAAAACAGTATCTCACAAAATGTCCTAATAAACCACAATTTTATGGCCACAGAGACCAGAATGTATCGTTTTCACTATGCCTGGAAGATGTGGCCAATGTATGAAATGATGGTACAACTCAGTATTTCTTGGTGGACATTTGGGCAATGTGGAGTTTAGATTTCCTCACACTTGTGGAAATTAAAGACCATACATACCCTTCGTACTTTTGAGTGGCATTCCCCTCCTTCAGAAAACTCACATTTTGAATGAATGACGTAAAAATGAAACAGAATTTGGACACAAAATACCTGCAAGTTTTAAAAGTAATTTTATGAATTTTAAAGTTTACCATTAATTTCAGCATTAAAGTTTAGCCTTAGATGAAACCTAGCATTTTTGCCTAGTTTTTGTCTGCAGTTGCAGTTGTCATAGACTCTCATCACCATTTTGGATTAAGTTAAAATGCTGAGTGCAGAACAGTATTTTTTCTTCTCAGGAAGAAAATGAAGGAGTTTGCAATATTCTGAGGAGCTCCTCACAGCTGGTGACATACTACGGAAGGTTGCAGAAAACACAAACAGGACTGGGGATAACCAGGTGCCTTCCAAACACAGATCACCATTACCATCCTGTGAGAGCGATACATTGATTGCTTCACAAGGAAACAAATGAAAATTAATGTATTAATTGTATGTTATATATAATCTGAAATGTTGTAACTTGAGTGTCTGAAATGAAATATCCCACTTAATTCCCTGCATATCCCACTTTCTTTATCACATGGCTGCTCTTGAAATGTTAATTTTAATTTAACCACTTGTTTTTATCTCAGAGTAGCATGTAGCAAGTAAATTTTTGGCATACTAAATAATCCAAATTCCCTTTAGTAAGTGTTGCAAATTTTGACTTACTGGTTGCATTAAGTGTTTACTAATTCGAAATACTAATACTAATTTATATAACCTGGAAAGTATAGTTTGCCTATACTTATTTTGGCTATACTTACAAGCAATTTTGCAGGAAACCCATGTATTGCAATAGCAGGATAGAGAATGTCTCCATTAGCTTACATGGTTAGGAAATGTTGATAGAGCACAGAAAAACGTAACATAAACCCCAAACAAACCAACACTAGCAGATGCTAGTAACTGTTAAGAAATAAGCAGAAGCAAAATCTAAGTATTAGACCTGAGAGGGTAAGTTGCAAAAGTATCATTGAAAGATTTAAATTTTCTAGAAAACTGTTTAGCATTTGAAATTACTCTGCAATTTAGAAACTACTCCTGTGAATTTGTCAAATGAATCATGCTGAAGTTTTCGATGTTCCAAGGAGAAAATGAGGATCTAGGAAGGCTGAAAAAAAATTTTTGATTCATCCAGGAAGGAAAGAAGGTAAGTTATGGGACAGAAATTCTCTTTTAAACAATTGAAAAGGGAAAATCAGTTTTTTTACAAAAAATGGTCAGCTCTCACACATGGGTTTCGAAAGAAAAGTTTGAACTTGTTCCTTTTGGAAACCTAATATGCCATGAAGTTTCCCAAAAAAGTGGATGCAAAATGATGCTATGCTTAAGACCCACCAGTGTCTGGAAGATTTGTAAACAAATGGCATGGGGTCTGAAGTGCTGCCACACTTAAGCTATTCACAGTTTCCAAAACAAGTCAAGGAAAAGTCATCATGTGAAATCAGTACAATAATCCAAAAGTTTCTGTGCTGTAATTTTCAAAATAAACTGAGATGAAGGAGTGATGCAGACTTCTTTTTTTTTTTCCAGTTTGACTATCCTAAGTTAGAATGTAAGTAAATAATTCTTCAGATGCTACAAAACCCAGCCTTTCTATTAAAGTCTCTAAGAAGAAAAGTTGCTAAAGTTTTCTACTGAGATTCACCCCTTAAGGAAATTTCATTGTTGGCTCTGCACCTATGTTAGATAAATAGCACTTCAGTTGAAATTAATGTTGCATACCTCTTTCTCAGGTCCCTATGAAAAATTATTATGTTCACTGTAAAATGCAATTTACTTGGTTGTATTCTAACATTTGAAACAAAATATGAAGTTTTGGTGCTAAAGAAGTCAGTGGAAAAGTTCTATTGATTTAAAATCAGAGCAAAATTCTTGAGGAATAAACAAACAGAAGTGGGTGTTGTTGCTTTTAATCTATTCACCTGTCATCTTAATTCTTAAAATTTGCCTTCATTTGATCTTGTATGCAATATTAAAGAAGAAATTAACATATTACTACTCCTGCCACAATTTTTATTGCTTGGTGAGTTTTGTTCCTTGAATTTACTTTTGCACCACTGAGCATAAAATAATATCTTCCATCTTTTTTGTATATCCAGACAAAGTTGAATAGGGGAGTGATTGAGGCTATAAGGCTATTTTTATAAAGCTTAGCTTCTTTTCTAAGAACAGTGTACATAATTTAGAAAAAACTTGCATCAACACTGTATTCTCAAATCATGCAAGACAGTTTGGGGTTTATTCCTTTCTGCAATCAGTATTAGGTTATATTTCTTATTATTTTTTTTATTTTAACGCATGGTGTGAAACTGACAAGAAAAACTCATAATTTACCCCAGAGTTATTTAGCCTTAAACAACAGTAAGAATGAGAAAGAAGAGATGTATAACTATGACCTACTGTTTTTCACTTGGACAGTGTTTTTCAGGATTTACCCTTCTCTAGTGCTTTCCCTGTGCTAAAAGAAAAAAAAAAAAAACAAACCACACCAAAAAAGAAATATTCTGTTTCAGTTCTGTTAGTTTTATGGTGAGCACACCCAGGAAGCGAAGGTACTGTAAAACTTATCCATGTTTTTGGCCTGGTTTGGGCCAGAAAATTAACTTTATCCCAGCTGAAACAAGGGCAGCATTCATTTACTTCTTACTCTTACCAAGAAAATGAAGGAAGTCTTACAGAGTGGATGGTACCTGAAAGCTGATTGATATTTTCCACTCTGTTTAGTATCTGTCAGAAGACAGAAAAAGGAGAGTGAGGAAAGTGCTACTGGAAAGTAGAATGAGGAATTATAACAAGAATCCCTTTTATTTTCTCTCCAGATGAAGTTCAGTACAAGTGAATATGGCTTTTTTTTTTGTTTGTTTGTTTGTTTGTTTGTTTTTGTTTTTGTTTTTTCTTCTGGGAAGCAATGGATATTAATAGCAGTGATAATGCAGGAAGAAAAAGAACAGGTCACAGTTTCAATTTCAGTGCAGTAGCTTTTTCTGTGAAAGCATTCGATATTGCTTTATCAACATGAGCATTTAAATTTGAGGAATGCTCAGCTGTCTTATACCTCTTTTGCTGTCAAGGTTAGAACTGTTTTTCTTTTATCATACTAGACTACCTATTTCTACATTAATATAATATAACAAAAAGCAGACGTCCATGACTAATTCTGGTTTTTTTTCTGGGCAGAACAGCACATTGAGGATTGTGAAGGACCCAATTGTATTGAAGAGGGAATAATGCCATAAGAGGAAAGACAAGATATTTTGTTACAAGTGAATGCGCGGGTAGAAATTCCTAGTGCTTCCTTCTATTCCTAATAAAAAATGGGATACTAGAGGGAGATTATTTGTATACCTGAACATGACTGATTTAATTATGTGTTTATGCTATCTATATGATCATATCTTTGTAAGAGTTAAAAGCTATGAGTAAATCCTTGCACGCTAAGAAATATTAAGGATGATGATGGCTGAAGATCCTGTATATGCCTCTCCTCTCAGCTCTGTCATTGGATATGCTTTGAACAAGCTCTAACAAGAGCCTCAGAAGTAGATTTCCTATGACTTTTTCTTTTTTTGCCAAGAAACAAGTGATGGGTTTTTCACTGTGAAGCCAAAGCAAATAACAGAGGCTTCTCTTACATTTGTAAATACATTTTTGACATTTATTAATTTTCTGAATAGAGTTAAAAGAAGCAAAGAAAAAAGTTATGAAATAGGACAAGGCCTGCTGCACAGTAAGTTCAAAAGAGGTAGTGCCTTTGAGAAAATCTTTATAGACTATAATACATATTTTTTTAAAGCTTAACTTTATGTAACTATATACTACTGTATATTGCAATCATACATGTATAGTAATATTCCTGGCTATCAGAATTAGCATATATTAATTCTATATGTTCGGTCAATACAAGATGGGCAGGCAGTTTTCAGAGAACTAAATAATCAAGTAGACTCCAGGTAAAGCAGGATGTCTCTTCTTCAAGCAGCAGAACTGGTATGCAGACATAAGAATTCTTCCTTCTCAGACCAAGCTACAAAGAGAAGTCTGCTTATACCCTGATGCTCCCAGATATCCCAACAGAAAAACTATTAAAATTGTTGAAGACCCAGAGTTTGAAATCCAACTGCTCAAACAATATGTTAAAATACCAATGATACTGAAAGTAAGGGGGAGTTTCAGTTTAAGTATGCATTCACATCTTGTGTTTTATGAAACTGTGTAATGAAGTGTGTATAAACCATGCTGGCATACTACAGGTAGGTATTTTTATTAAGATCTACCTAAAAAATATTGTATCAGTTAAAATACACCAAGATACTGTAAGTGAAATTTGGAAAGCCCTTTCATACAAGATGAGTACTTGGGTTTGGAAAATTTCATTACAGATAGCTTTCTATAGGCAGCATTAATTATTTGGCCCTTTTTAGGCCAGATGATCAAGGTAACACATTTTTAGTCAACCCATTCTAAAACTATCATAAACATTTAGACAAACTTTTACATATTCCAAGAGTAAGAAAGTTTCCACTTAGTTCCTTTAAGAGACACACTAACATTGCTAAGATATGGGAGAAAGCATATGAATAAAAAGGAAGAATAATTACAGTCAAGTCAGAGAGACACCTACAAAAGGCCTGAGGTTGAGATTGAAATGGCAGAAGTTGCTTCAGCAGAGGTTGTGGAGTGCCTGCTGCTGATGGGGCACTCAAGGCTACCCTGCAATGGTGGGAAACCCAGAGTGGTGCAAAAAAAGCGTGGAAAGAACATGTGGGGAAGAGACCAACCAGAAGAATTGGCATGATCCAGCTCAGCCTGCAGTTTAAGTGCAAAGTGAAACTGAAATGTTATATAGCTGTCATTAACCACAGTATCTCAAACCATCAGTTGCTTGAACTGTTAATTTTCTCAGAGTTCCCATAAGGTGGAGAAGAGTCATTTCTGTTTCAACAGAGGAGAACTGGGGCACAGAGCACTTTGTACCTGTCAGCACAGCTCGTAAGAGCCCAATGAAGTACAGCCAAGAAGCAGGTTGCTGGTAAAGCAATATCTGCAAGCACTCCTAATACAACCTTTACTGACATAAGACATTACAGCTCCCCAAACCAAATAAAACATAGCAGCTGAATTTACTTTTTTTGCCATCACTGTGCTGATAAAAAACAATAGTTGAAAAAATACACAAATCCTAAGAAATGTGAATGTGTGGTTTCACAGTCACCTGGAGCCAATTTAGGTTCTTCCTGTCTTATGAATCCAAAGCCCACTGTTCCCTGTATGCTTTGTGCATGTATTCCCATCACCTCCTTTTTGTTGCACCAGGTCATCCAGGACCTTAAGCGAACTAGCTCACTTCATAGGTCTAGAAGTACTCATTTAATTTGTCCTCAGTGTCAGCTTTCACCTGGACTATGTCATGGCAGTAGGAAGGCAGAGATGGAGGCGAACAGATAGGGACAGTGGAAGGGTAGGTTGCCTTTTTCAGAAGCAGCACAATCTTAAGTGATCTTAAGCTATTGTATAACAGCACCACTGTTTTAACAGCACAAGATGTTTGGATTAGGCAACCCTCATCCTTCTGAATATAACAACTGACAAGTCTAATGGATACACTTTCACTTTTCCTCCAGGGAAATAATATAACTTGTCCAAGGTCCCAAAGGATGCCTATGGAAGAGCTATAAAAAGAACAGAAATCTTTTCCAGTTTAATGCTTGAGACATACTCTATAGAAGGTTTAAACTTATTGTGCCACATATAAAACATTTATCACCCCCCATTTCAGTGTCTGAACACATTATGATTTTTTTTTTTAGAATGTTCGTCTATTTGCAATAAATGATACAGTTGTGGAACCCCACTGGAAGATCTCCAACAGGCCGCTTACTGAAAGCACTTCGATAATAACTTTTGAGTTTATTGGCACTCTGGCCTAATTGTGATGTAGAATAATTGTTAAATTTTGTTGGGCTTTTTTTCAGATGTTAGAAAGTTGGATGACAAACAGGGAACTCATTCAGCTACTGTGCAATGTAGGATGCATTCCTCACATATGGAAATTAATCACTCGGGGGAAGAACATCTGCATACAACTTCTATAGCATAATAACCCAAGAGTTCATCAATTTCAGGTGCAACAATTTACAGCGTTAATATGTAATGGAACAGAGAGTTGATTTTGATTATCAAGGACTCTCTGAATTGTCTAGAAGAAGAATAAGTGGCAACAGAATTGAAAATTTATTTTTGAAACCAGCTGACCAAGGAAGTCCAGATTGCTCTGGAAATTGCATGCTTTCCAGATAGAAATGTTCTATGTGTAATCACCTCCTTTACTAAAAATGCACCATGGCCTTTCTTTTAATCTTGTGCTCAGTGGCTATGGAGCTAAAATGTTTTCCATCTGCTCCTGTTTTCCTAATATAACATCACTGAAGTTTTACAGATGGAGGACAGACATCAGGCAAAATTTACTTAAGCAAAATGACAAACCTCACCCTTTACCAACAAGTTTGAGGAGAAAAAAATGGTAGAACAACAATGAATATAATTTTTTATATATATATTATTATTTATATATATAAATATATATTTATATAATTATAATATAAATATTATATTTATAATATATTATATATTTATATTATATATTTTATATATATTATTATATTATTTTTATATATATTTATGCTAGCAGTCACTGTAAGATAATCATTACATTTGTTTTCCATCAATACCTTTTATAGTGTTGTTGTTTCTCCCTAGGTTTTGGGTTTCCCTGAAAATTATTTCTAATGCTTATGACACATAGTAAACACATCAGGGCAGAAGGCAGTGAACTTGCTGTGAGAAGACATATAGCATCTATGTGATTATATGAACAACTTACCTTGACTATTCTTACATAGTGAAATATCAAAGGAAGTAAACAATGAATCACCACTTAAGAACAAATACTGCCAGCAGTAATTGCTGAAAGAACTGCAGGTCAGGCAACCAGTGTCCAAGTCTTTTGGTAGCAACAAAACCTGGATTTTAAGATAAAACAGCATTTAAAAGATGTTGAGTAATTCTTAATTGGATGTTCAGAAGTTCACCTCTAGACATGCTAGAAGAATGGCAATGGGTTTAAGATTCTCACATGATTCTACTAACCATAGGTAGACTTTCTCTTGGCTTGACATCTGGAAGAAGACATGGCTGTGCAGGCAGAAGCCACCATGTTCAGCTGATATGGGGGAAGTGCATGTTCAGTTATTCTCAGAATCAACTTGTGCCAAGTACAAAACCAAGTGCTAGGGCTTGAGCCAAAGAGAGGACACTGGCAGCTCTTCATTTTCTTGTGTGTGCTGTAAAAGGAGAAACATTTTAAGAGCTTTAAGAGTTCAACAGGAAGCTTGTCTTATTGTTGCTACTGCTGTTCTTGGCTCCTACAGATGCAGAAAAGAGCTTTAATTATCTTTCAGATTAAGACTTAAGATTTCAGGTTTTGGGACAAAAATGGATAAGGTATTTTAATACTCCAACATGTGATTCCATGTCACAAAGGCTCTTGCTGGAAGTTTATAGCACTGAAAAAAGTGAGAAGCAATATACTCCGTACAAGGTAGTCACAACTTTATGGCTTCAAAATGACAACGCCACCTGCTAATTTGAATAGATGGCTGTGAAGCTGATGGATCATATGCAGTACCAGATGGTGCCTTGTGCTAGACAGCACCTAGATCATGCAGGAGTTCAGGATAACAGTTTGATATGCTGGCAGCTGTGGACAAGAGAGAACAGTGTTGGTAGTGAAGCTGCAGGTTGCTGTCCTCACTGGAGCATCCTGAAAAGCTGTAGAATGCTGTTTGCCCTGCTGGAGTACCCAACACTATTTTCACTACTTGTCCTCAAGGACATTCTCCCTATAAAAGTCTTTTCCTCCTGGCTGGCAGTAGGAAGGCACTGTCCAGCCTTGCCTCTGACTCCCCGCTGGATCATGGAAAGCGCACAAGGAGCACAGGCCACCAGCCACCTGGTAACAGTCCAGGCTCCAATGGTCTGTGGGGACTGGGGTGTGGGCTCATGCCTGGGGACACCCCCTTCTTCACTTGCTGGGCAGGAACCCAGCACTGAGTGCTCTCTAGTCGGGGCAGGACTGGAGTCGGAGGGCTGTGCATTGGCCCAGGGAGAACTTGTACCCTCAGAGGGTATCTTTTCAAAATTAAAAATGCAGACCCTTCTGTGGTGATATTTTCAAGGCCTGATGATCATCGCTTTTCCCAGCTTCTGTTGGTAAAGCTCCCCCCGTGGTACTCAACACCAAATGCAAACGAGCACCTTGCAGCTGCACTCTTCTGTCCCTCCACGCTTCACATGTCTGCTTCAGTGTGACTGATTGGTAGAGAAGGAGGGTAAACAAGCTACATGCCAGCTGAAATTTCCCTTTCATTATGGATATTCCCAGCTGGACAGATGCTGTCAGAGGCTGACTGGTTTATGCTGCCTGAACAAAGTAATGGAACCGATTCAGCAGAAAGGATATTGCCCTACATATTTGCTGTTTAAATATCTTTCAAATTTAAAAGCAGTCTCGATTATTTTTCAAATGCTCAACAAATACTAAGTAAGTAGAATCATAGAATAGTTAGGGTTAGAAAGGACCTTAAGAACATTTAGTTTCAACTCCCCTGCCATGGGCAGGGACACCTCACACTAAAGCATGCCACCCTAGGCTTCGTCCAACCTGGCCTTGAAAAAGTAATTACTTGAAAAGTAATGCAAAAATAATTTCATGTTATTAGGGGACTTCATTGTGCACCAGAGATAGTGTGCATATAGTAAATTCACTTGACAAAGAATGTTCAAAACCAATATACATAATAAAATAAGTGCCTGCAACTCCCTGACTTTATGTTAAGGCACTGTTTTGATAATTAATAGTGCTACTTAAAATATTGTCTGTTTTAAGTTCAAATTATAGCCACTATAGAAGTTGTTACTGGTAGAGACTTAATTTTATAGTTATTTTTGTTTAAAAAAGAGGAAGGGACAAGATTAGATAAAATGGCATACCTTTATGGGTACATCTGATGTTCAGACTATTAAGAGTGAAGGCATTTTGTTATCTTTTTACAATATATTTTATGTCCCACTTTCATATTCATTAAAAAAAAAATCATGGATCAGCTAACCTGATCGTATCTGACAAATTCCATGGCTGTCTCTTTTATTATTCAGCAAGTTTTTAATAACTGAGATGCATCTGAATGACAACCTTCCAAAGCATGTAATACGAACATTACTGATACCTGGCAATAATTTTTAATCACTGCTTCTTCTCTCTAGGTGGTGGTAATTTAACCCTGCCCTCCACATCTTGTTTGCAAGCATATTGATCTAAAAACCTGAATTTGAATTTATCTCGTATGTCCTAAAATTAGTAAATATCTGGTTTGAAGCAACCTAAGTAATGACATCACTTCCAGTACACATAAGATAGAATTCAACCCAAAAAAGATTATGAGAAATTTTACCAGAAAAAAAAACAAAAGGAGGTTTAATAGCATGAGTGCATTAGGTTAGCATTTAATAGCATGAGGTTAAATGCATGAGTTTAATAGCATTTAGAAAAAAAATGTTGAATTGAAAAAGATGGAACTATAACCTAAGTATTTACATTAAAGAGAAAATATTGATTCTAACTTCTGACTAAAACCATTTTTTTTCTGAAAGGCTATCTGCAAGGGAAGAGACACTCCGGGGGAGAGATATGTAAGAATACCAAGTGGAGGCCACACATGGGAAAAGGGAGAAAAAGATTCATACTGGGATATTTAACATCGTAGAATCAAAGGTAGAACCCCAGTATATTTAATTTTGGCAAGGATCACACGTTCATTTGTTTCCCAGGGAGGACTCTCCTTGATGTCTCTATCTGCACAGATCTGCTCTCCAGGAAGTTTTCTGGCTAGCACATTTCACTTCCCATAGGCATGGAGATAACCTGCCACCACACCTCCTATTTCCACTCTGTTTCCAGGGAAGCCAGCTTTGTTCAGTTGGGGACTGTGGGGATGGGCTGCAATCGCTGGATTTGGCATGCTGCATCACCTTCCCCTGGCACATGCCAACACCAGCCTCTACTGTGTCCCCTGCCCCTTGACAAGCACTGAGTAGAAAGGCATGATCATGTCTCTGCTAGTAATGTCCCTGTGGATGCAGCCCAAGGTCCAATTTGCCTTCACTGGTGCAGCAACACACTGCTGACTCACATTCAGCTTGTTGTCCACCAGTATCCAGAGATCCTTTTCAGCAACGCTGCTCCCCAGCCACATAGATCATAGCCTGTACTGGGCATTTGGTCATGTCATCTGAGGTGCAGGACCTTTCATTCATCTTTGTTGAACTTCATAGAGTTCTTTCTGGCTCACTCTTCCAGCGCCTCTAGGTCTCTAAGCAATAGGAAGCTTAGCACCGAGAATAGATAGGCTGCTCCAGATTCCAGTACTAGAATCAGGGAGCCAAGCTCTGATCTAGTTGGCAGTGTAGTACAGATTTTCAGGGTTGTTTTTGCTTTACATTGTGGTTAAGCAGCAAGATGAACTGTTGGTGCCCTCCCTTTATGAACTCTGCTGGCATGTGATATGCTTACAGCCACAGTCCACATAATGGAAAAGACATAAATTTATCAAGCAAATGGCCACAGTGTAAATCAATGCCCATGTTACTTAGTCCCTTTCACAGCCTGGGAGCTACAAAAGGGAGGGTCTTAAACTGCTGTCCTTCATGGATCTCTGTCTGACAGCAGATGTTTGCAGGAAAGTTAAGGGTTAAGCCATCTTGCCTCTACGTTATCTGAAGCATAAACAATAAAGAAAGGAGATTTACTGCAAATAATTCAGTCACAGCGTTGCTCATCTTCTCTGCTCCTTCCAAATCATAGCTGGATCCAAAAAGAAACAAGTTTCAGAGTCTGTAAAATGAGATTCATGGCCTGGTTAATGGCATATAAAACTTATCAGATTTAAGCTTTAAGTCAGAGTCTAGAAAGAAAAATGAACCTACAGTGAGACAGATCATCCTCAGAAATTGTAGGATTCTTACTTGTCCTGAAAACTGGCAGGGTGTCATCTCATTTTTCCATTCTGGTAAAAGCAGACAGAGGATTAAAACAAGGAGAAAACCAACCTTAAATAAAACAGATATGACTCAGGGCTCAAACCAGAGGAAGATCAGTCATCATATGATACCATGCTGGAAAGGCTGGTAAATAGAAACATGCTAAACCACTGTATAGTGCATGAACCTTGGGCCTCCAAAAACTGCCAGTCTTCAAAAATTACTAGTATATTTCTCAGAATATAATTTATGTAATGCTTATCTGTGTTAGGTTTATGAAAGACAATACATAGCTTAAAAGATTATTTAAAGGGCATCAAGATAATTGATATTCTTCATCATCTGTTTATGTACATGCATCCCTTTCATCTCAACTTGGAAGGGTAAAATAAAGTCTTCTCAGTTGAATGGTTTGCAAGTGCTGACATCCTGTTTACTCAAGTCAGTTCAGACACAGTACTGAATTTTAGGATTCGATGTGACCATTACAGAAGTTGCTGTGGCAACAGCTATGCTTTAAAACTGAGATGTTAGTTTCATTATAGCCTCCGTTTTCATTTTCTGGTTGTAGCCAGTAACCATTTCATCAGGTCAAATGTCTGAAATATGCCCAGAAGACTGATTTAATTTAGGTAGTTTACATAGCATCCATTCAAGCATCCCTGAATTCTGCGCTTTGTTTTGAATACAGTGTCATATACTCCTGGCCTGAGCATACGAGCCTCACTCATATTAAGCATTTTGACACAATGCTTCATGTAAAGAACAAAATTTAAGTTCAGCTTCTTTTATAGATCTCAGTTCAAGCAGAAAACTTGAAAAACTTTGGAAAAAAAACAAACCTTAACAGTTCTGAACCAATTTTAGTTCTGACTGTAATGTCCTGACTGTTTCAGAGGCCTGAGATGGGTAGCTACTGCTTGGACTTCAAACCTTGCTGATTACCTCTGTAAACCATTTCAGAGCTTTTGCTGCTTGAAAATCTCTTTGTATTATTGGCACTAATACAATTACATGGCTCTCCTTTCCCTCAGCTAAATGCTATAACAACTTCCTTCGGTTTCCAGCTGCAAAGTCAAGCAGTTTGTCTAGGGTGGCTAACCGGGAAATGTGACATTTAGTAGAGCTTAGTGGCATTTAAAACTAGCAAAATCTTGAGGATGAAAATTTCAGCAACTCCCCCAGACCTTTCAAGTAAAGGCTGGCACAGGCAGTCTCTGGCATACCATCAGGATTTAGTTATAACTAGTCCTGTGTACATGTAGCTGTTTCCATTCTCTCTTTCCCTTTCTTCCCTCCCTCTCCGACAGAAATCCACAGCTCACTGGCTGCCAGGAAGGCATGGCTAGCTCATGCCACTAAGTCCCAGCCATTACAACCAGTTCTGCCAGCTGGTGCAGCTACCAAGAGTATTCACAAGGCCAACAAGCTGATGCAAAGGTTTGTCATCTATCTAACAGCAAAAAATCAATGCCTGCAATATCCCAAGAGCTAATCCAGCTCTGTATGTGAGCTCCAGAGACTTCTCTGCCAGTACTCGTGTTGTCAAGACTTAGGGAGAGACAGCGTCAATGACATTGCTTACTGTGTCCCTCTGAGCAACGTTAATGTCATTAATTCTTTGTCACTTAGAGAAATATTAAGAAAAATAATCCCACCCAACCTAATTAATTTGCCAATCTTTGTACTAAATTATTAATCATGATCATTCCAAGTGCCTTTTATTTCAGATTGAATGCTATTTTTAAAATGCTTAAATTCTGCTGATAAAAATATTACATTGTGTTTCCTCAAGATGACTGTTTACAGCAAATCTATTCATAACTTCTTAATGAAGTGAGAGTTTTTTAATATGTCTTATTAATCTAAGCTGTGCTAACATTTCAGTGCAAGAGGAATTAATTCAGGAACTTCAGATACAGCTTTCATTCAAACAAGATTAAGTGGGTGATCCAACATCAATGCATCAACACAGTTTTCTATCTAAAATGGAATTTTACAATATCAGATTTCACAATAGTAGGTTTCTATTTCATTGTTTATTTATTTTGAAGAAACAGAAGCTATCCATTAAAAGGATATATACACAATTTTTGTCAGGAGCTTGATCACAATGTTCTCACTCTTCCGTTTCCTTCCCCTGAACAATGCTCTAGACATTACTGATATACAGCTATGGCATTCACAGGCATATTAAAGTTATTTACAAAATTGTTGGAGGCAGAGAAAGTCTAGAATACATGTCCCAGAATATATTGCCTTTAAAAAAATCCAGTTATAAAGTCATTGCCTCTAGTTTAATGAGAGACCTGAAATGTTTCAAATACCATTGTATAAACAAAGCAAAATATTAAACAACATTCTCCCTGTTTCCCTCAGCAAGTGAATAACTCCGTATTTCCCAAGGGAGAGAAGGTTCGTAAGACCTGAAAGAAAATGAAGTTAAAGGATTACAGGATGACCTTGAAAGAATAACTGCAATCACTGTATTGTCAGATTTCATTTCAGCTTCAATTAAATACACCTTGAAAAGTGAAAAAATAAGCTTTGTGGCTCACACCTGAGTGCTTGCAACTTAAAAATACTGCTGTATCCCATTTTGATTTGTTCAATGGAAATATCATCACCACAGTCTATTAATTCTGATATCTGATCTGTATTGTGAGAGGAAAAAGAGTTTCCTTTTTCCCTGTAAGATGGTTTTATCAGATGATAGAAGAAATGTCAAGGGAAGAAAAGAAAGCTTTCCAGATATATAGAAAAAGCTTTCCAAGAAAGCTCACATGTAAAAATAGTTTTGGGAATCAGCAAACTCTGTAGACTTCAGCTCCGTTCAATGGACCCAGACTGACACATACTCTCACATCAACGAAAACAAAAGAAAAAAAACAGCAACAAAAATCCTTAGCTCAGGTGTGACCCATCAGTTCAATTATTTATGCAACCAGTATGGCTCCAAAATAATTTGTCTCATTAAGGAAATCCTGAGTATGTTGCTTTCATATTCTTGAGCATAATGCTCATTTGTGTCAAAAATAGAAAGGAAATAGCCACATCGTACAGTATAGTTGGGAGTAATGCAAACTCTTAATGTTTACTTTTTTTTTTTCTTAAGAGAAAATATGCCCAGAGATTTAAAAGAAAATTACAAAAGAAACTTATCTTATGCCAAACCACATCTTTTCTTGTAGTGGCTGTGAATAAATTTACAACAATGAAATGGGAAAATAAACAAAAAATATAAAAATGTGATTTCTTGCTATTGTTGGGATTCCCTGCATCTTGTCCAAGGCAGAGTTAACTGTTAAAAGAAGATTAAGTGTATTGTTGGATAAGTGTAAATAAATCGGTGTCAATAAAGAAAGCCTGGCTTCAAGACCACTGATCTCAGTCATCAAGTTTGATCTTAGTCAGTATTCTTTTGTTCTCTTTTGTGAAGAAGTTGCTGTACACATAAACGAATAAACAAGCTAGGATGAAAGACCAGAGCTTTCTGATGACACCCACAATTACTACTGCAATTGTTGACAATTATTATTGTTGCTCATGTCCTCAAAGGTGCTGCAGATTTACTCATATACGTCCCACCTAAGGATGTGTAAATACAATGCAAGTATTCATATAGTAGTCTATGAAATGGTGTTTTCTGTTTGGGAGAATAGTAAAGAGTCACCTTTTACAGTTCTCCTTAAAATAATAAATATTTATAACAGGACAATTATACTTTTCTTTTGAGGAAAAACTGCTAAGTCTGTAATCCAAGACTGCATGTGAAGAAGTATAGTAGCTTGTACCTTTTCATATACAGAGCTTAATAGTATGAACCTACTTACTGCCTTCCGTGCAACCAGCTGAAAATTCTTCATGGTAAAAGTGTCCTGTAACGCTTCTTGTGTGATTTTGTGACTACCTTAAATGGAAAGAGCAGGCATGCAAACTAAACACAGTGCTTTTTCAAAAGGAACAACTCTGAATGGCTTCTTCCGAACACAAGTAGGCACTCAAGAAACAAAAAGAGTAATCTGTGCTGCAGACTCCTGACTCAGACAGCCCTGGAAAATCAAATAAATGTTAATTCATTCATAAAATTTAAAGAAAAATTATCAGAGAAAAGCTCACCTCCCCTGCTTCATCTATCCATTCACATCTGTGGAAATGCCAGTGAGTCACAGAGCAGTTCTCTACATCATGCAAAGCACCTCACAAAATTGCTTAGCCTAGTTACAGACAAAACGTTTTCTTCCTCCTGTCTAGAGATAGTGTAACTTATTTAAATATATTTGCACCCATACAAGGCCTTTTCTGCGCTGTTATTTTCCCAAAAACTTTAGCCCAGTGACAGTTACATACTAAGCACTGTAGAAAATTCACAAACAGGTAACAGAAAGAGGCACTAAGTGGTATTTAACTAAGATAAACTTTTGTTTATGGGTTTCCAGGTAACCTATTGGGTGCATCTGCAAGCTGTTTACTGAGCCTGGAGCAGCAACAGACTGGCAGATGTGAGGAGGGATGCCCCTCTTAATACTAATGAGATACCTTAGCAGTGATGGGTGACTCACTCAGCACTTAGATGTCACAGGTGGGACGCATTATATTAAATGCAGAGCTTTGCAGCTGAGCTTGTAAGGCATAAATCCTCAAGTAAATTCTTAAAGTAAGCGACAAAAATTGGCCCCCAAAATTGTCACTTCTTTCCTTCAGCTAGAAAGAGAATCTACTTTGTAAACTTCTAAAATATGTAAGAAGAATCCTGACAGATTATAGTAAGGATATGTTTCTTTTTGGAAGTTCTCACACTTGGCTTTACACTTGCAGGTGACCTTAGTATGATGTTTAGCTGCCTCTGAATACCCTTGTTTGAGTATTGGAGACAGAGTAGCTTCACTAGTCTTGATCTCTACCAGAGGTAATTAGCCCAGTGGTTCAAAAACACAAACTACAAACATCACCCTTAGGTCAATAGATTCAGTGACTATTTCAGAATCTCTCAGGCAACTGAGAATTTTGTAAATGTGGACCTGAAACCATTTAAAATCCTTCTAGTGACTGCCAGAGTCAAATATTAAGTTCAAATACAGCTACCTGAAATAACTGAGAATTAAAACACTAAACAAGGAACCAATTTTTAGTAGTGTGTGAAAATTATGATAGCACTGAAATGATCTTCTGCTTGCCTTTGAGGGTAATAAAAAGCACTACAGCAATTGCAGAGTACTTGAAGTATTCTCTCTCTGCTCTGTGATTTTTCATTTCACAGACACTTATGAATTACCACAGTTCACTACCTGTTCTCAACAACATTACAGAAGGAATACAATTTCTGACCTCTCTGGTATCGTGGTGGGTGTGCACTTAGAGGGAAGAGGGTTCTAGGTATTCGTTAATACAGTGGTACAGGGTTAACTTGAAGTACAATAGAGTTTGAGAAACTATTGGTATATGATAATGCAGCACACCAGGTAGAGGTTGTCTTTCTCATTACAAGTGAGCAAGTGTCAAAACTCTAACGCAGAAATGCCACAGTAAAAAGATTTCTTCTCAAGCTAATCCAGACAACTGGGTCACTACAGCAGTCTTTTGATGAAACTCTCAGCTGGAATAAATGGGCAGGATCTACCAAAATCCACTCCTCCTGGTTTTTACCCTCAGCAGTGGGCCTGGCTCTTATTTCTAGATTAATGTTACATTGTTTAATTAACAAATGAAATTTGTTAATTTTCTGTATGAGGTAATTCTTTGCCCAAAAGAAATGTACAAATCTTGCAGCATATCACTGCCACAAGGAGAAAACAAATTTGTCCCATAACATCTCAAGAAGAATACCTACACTAAGAGCAGGAGGGCATTCACAGCAGGGTAAGAAACATAAAATGGGGACTTATTGCTAGGACTAGATTTCTGCCCAGGATTCACTTCTGATAAGTGAATGTATTGCAGCAAAACAGAAAGGAAGATTTATTCATATATTTGCAGGAATTTCTTTTTAATCTGTGGTCAGGGAGACAATGGTCAAGAACCTTTCCACCAGTCTACATGAGGGTTTTTGGTAGCTCTAAAATTAGAGACTGTCTGAGGTGAGGGAAGGAAAAAGATTTATTCACCAGTGCCGGTTAAATGAAGACCCAAGAGCATGTCCTAGCTCATGCGATGGAGTTTGTCTGTGGAGCTGTTCTTTTATTAGCTTGGATATCAATAAAACAAAACACATTCCGAATCAGAAGCCATCCTTAATGCATGGAAGCCAATTTCTCATATGAATCCAGTATTCAAGAAGGCATAACCAACACAAAGACATATGAAGTTTGTATTTTCAAACTGTTTAAATGGTTCTCTTTCCCCTGGTGGACCAGACTTTTTGTTTCTGCTTCACTGAATTGTTCCTCTTATCAATAATGAAACAGATCTTTAGTTGAATCTTTTTAACAAGGTCTTTTCTTAGTCAGTCTTCTGTTAAATTTAGCATAGATGTTTTAAGGTAGCCATTTCCTTTGAAGGTAAGCAGAAATGTTCCTAAATCTTTATTTTCTACAGAGCTTACAGTAATTATATCGAGGTTTTTATTTGGTGAGAAATAGCAGTGGAAGTTTGATAGCTTAGGGCATACACCTAGGTCTTCATTTAACCAGCACTGGTTAATACATCTCCTGCTCCCACCACCTCAGACAACCTCTAATTTCAGAGCTACAAAAGACTTTATGTTTGTCTGTGAATATATACTTGATCACTGACTCACTGGCCACAAACATAAAAAAACCAGTTTCTGCAGAAACTCTTTGTAGATGACTGGCATGATGATAGTTTTGTAAGAGACATCTGGAGCTTCACAGCTGTGAAGAAAGAAAAAAAAAGAAAGGAAAAATATCCGTAAAAGTCTTGGAAACTTTCAGCAATACACAGATGCACTAAATGAGCCTACTTTTATAGTGCCCCAAAAAGTACTTTTCCCCTGCACTGTCTTAAAACAGGTTTTACTTAAAAGTCATCAGGACAGAGATTACTAAATCATTAAAAGGATGAGAAGTTAAAAAATTCCAAGATTTAAGAGAAAGGCAAGAAATGACTAAAACAAACAGTAAAATTGATGGCGCAATTAAAGCTTTCTGTCTATGCCAAATTGTAGGCAAAGTTGAGAGAATAAGTTCTTGTTTATAATATGGAAAATGAGAACCCTGGAGCAAAACATTGGATTTCAGTCAGTTAATTGGAGCAAATATTCCCACATAGAATTATTTGTTTCCTGAGATTTCTTCACGGAAATATCCTGGAGCTAAAGATCTTCATATGGCATATCAAATTCAACTTTAGTAGGTATTGCCTGAGAATGGACCACTTGAGAAACATTTACAAGAAACATTAACCTCAAATTTGAATGAAGCTCAGGAGAACTTTTGTTCATTAAAAGCTCAATTAATTTAGTAAAATATGACTTTTGCTTCAAAAGTACAACTACATGTACTGGAATGAACAAATTGGCAATTAAGTCCTTACACCTTTGTCAATATGATGGTAGACTATAAATTAGTTTTCTAACAAAGGGATATTTTCAATTAACATGGAAAAAATTATACTAAGTACAATGAGCAGAACATAATTCTGGAGAAAACTAGTTAATAAATAATTATCAAAGCTAGCTTTCTTTCCTGAACATGAACTCCATACATAGTTACAAACTCCATACTAGTTACAAAAAGACACCTGATTTGTACCAGAGCCTGAAGTTTTGAAAGCGAGTGTCTTCTGATGATGCAATTTCCTTCCATTTCTAAGGTCTGATGCTTTGCTACTGGAAAAGACTGGACCTTGCTGATTCTCCCAAACACCTTCCTAGAAGTGGAAGAATAGCAAATATGAAGCAATTGTCATACTTAAACAAAGACTGTGGAAAGGGGACAGAGGAGGGAGCACTCACAGCCCTCCTCCACACCAACATCACTTTCTGAGCTGCTCAAAGACAGAACAACACACAAAAATGTCATCAGGGAAGCCACTATGAACAGCTGGTAAACTAAAGGGCAGCTGTCATATGAATTATGGACTCTGACTAAATCTTTACCATCAATCACTAGTAGCCAACCAACCAACTGAGAGGGTAACCATACACCAACCAACCAACCGTACAGAGAGGGTAAAAATCAAAGTGCAGTACATTTTTCTGTTTGTTTTTCCTATGAATGTGCATATGGAAACCACCTTTTTAGTAGTCTCCTAATAGAAAACAACAAATTTTGAGCACTAAGGTAGACTCAATGCCATAGTTAATACGTTTACATTATAGAAGCAATGATGTCTGTGTTGTTACTAGCTGATATTTTGTTCAACAGAAATCTGAACACAAGAACATCTGCTGTCTAGAAACTGTCATCAGCCAATGAACCTTGCAGATGTGCAAGGACATACAAATGACAGATAAGGCAAAGAGGGAAAAATTAAGGTGGCAATCAGCGCCACTTTATGGCACTGATGATGCACATCTTAGGGTAAGGAGCAGCAATCTCCTGTAGCAGCCAAACAGATCAATTTTTCTACATTTGGATAAAGTCACCCTAAAATGGCCACACTCCCATGTAAAACAGGTGATGTGCCAGAACATAGGAAGATAAAAGGTGACAAGTTTGACATTTTTGCCTGCAGATAACCTCAGGCAGGCAAGAAGCACAGTGAATTAGAGGACATTCTGGGACACAGCAACAGTAGGTCCCAGGTGTCAGCACTACAGTAATGGGTGTTGGTGTCCTGGAGAAGTTGGCAGTATCAGGCCAGACAAAATGTCACTTCCTGCTTCTTTTATTTTTCTTCACAGTATCTGGTCATACTAGATACAGTCAACATTATTGCTACTGTTACATAGGCATGGCTGCAAATAGGATTGGTGCTTAGCAGGCGAGAACAGTTCTTCTGCCAGCTTCAAGTCAGATAGATACCAAATCTGCAAAACAGACTCCCTTCTTCAGAATGATTTCTGTGCAACGTGCAGCAAACTTAAGTCCATGCCAACATCTAAATCATGATACCCTAACTTCAAAAATTAATTTTTGAATAATTAGTGATTTTTCAAGTTTTACAATATTCCCAAGCTCTTTACTAACAACAGCCAACAGTAATTGTTCGAAAAAACAGATGCAGTGGTTTGGGGAGAGTAAAACTGAAATGTCTCTTGATACTAAATAATGTAACTTGACATGTTGTAATTTGAACAATTCAGTGCTGTGAAAGAAGTCTAATGTAAAGAGGGGGAAAAATTTTCTCTTTTCCTTCACCCTCACTAGGCGGGATTGCTGCTGTTTTGTGCCCCTAATAACCTACGCAGGACAGATGAACAAAAGAGTAAAATATCTGTAGCAGATAAAAGTTGGCTTGTGAGATTGTTTCAAGCATAATTGAATTATTTATCAGTGACTAAGCACATGTCTTCTATGAGGAGGAATAGTGCAGCAATTACAATCGTACTGGCTTACTTTTGCATTCAGGAAAAAATATCTAATTAAGATAGACAAATAAGAAACCAAGTTACCGGTTAGCTCTAGAGTTATAATATCTCAAAATTAACATCTACTGGCAATGTTCCTTAAAGATATTTCTAGATGACTTATACTGTCCCATTTAGTATAAAATGTAGTATACTACAGTCAAGAATACAAAAGGATTAACAGCATTAGCTTCCCCTAAGCTTCCTGATGTCCTATTTGTATGTCTGGGTAAGAACAGAATAAGATATGAATGTTCCATATAATGTTTAGCATGTTGTAGAAATAGCATGGATATTAATAATAAATAAATAAGAGTTACTTTGAATTTTGCTTTCTTTTCCTCCATAATACTGAGGCTGTTTGTACACAGAGTAACATAGAAGGATACACGTACTCCAACACAAGTTATTCCCTTTCTATGTTAAAATTTAAAGTCTTACTGGTAAGAATTAGGGAGGGTTTTAACCAAGGTTCACACATGCTTTTATCTTCTATGACCAAATAAAATTATTCCCTAGGTACTCAGATATAGTACTTGGCCTTCCAGATCTGGAATTCATGTTAGTTTCCCTCAAGATGGGCAAAGCTTTTTTTGTTACATCATTCGCTTCAAAAGCAAAGCAAAAATTCTCAAGGCATTGGCTTAGCATTTTTTAATCATATGACACAGATACCAGGCAGTTAAGTGAGCACTCCAAGAGCCTTTTGTGCTACAGAACGGCAGGTAAGGAACTTGCCTACAGTCAAACCACTTTGCACTATGGCAGTCTTTTTCCATGGGTCAGGTAGTCAAGCAATAACTAGGTGTGGCTAAGTATGTGAGCCTACTTCTGCTGTCTTACCTTGGAAGTTGTTCAGATGAATTCACACAGGGGTACAAAAAAACCTGGGTCATATTTAAGAATGTTTGCTAAAGGGATCCCAAAGTTGTTTGAAATACTGATTAACATATAAGGTACTCCATGCTTAAAGGCTGAAGAGACAACTTCACTCCCCTGACTGGGATAGCAGATGTACACCAGGTACCTCCATCACAGCCACAACTGTAGCTCCAGTCTCCCATGAGCTCCAGTAATGTGGAGCTCTGTGCCAGCTGCTAAATCTGCTTGGAATACAGTGGTAAATCAGGCAGCAATAAGCCTCATGTTGTCAGGGCGAGGAGTATTACTATATCCAACCAACTCATTTAAATTTACCTTGGGCATATTAACTGTTTTGATTGTACTGTACACATGCCTTTGTTTTTTCACCATGCTCAGCAATCCGAAATCAGAAATAATGCATTCAGGAGCAAGAAGTGCTTTTGACCACACACCATGATCCCAAACTGATCCTTTGACCAGCACAGACAGACGAAATATTCACCTGAAAGAGCAAATGATGATTGATGGTCTGAGCGAGACTATTTTCACCTAGCCTCTGACACCAGCTGCAGACATGCAAAACAATCTCCTGTTCACAGGGAATAAAATGACACACAGAAAAGTGTAGCATAGGGAGTTGCCCACATGCTCTGTCAATTCAAGAATGGCACTTCCTTGCGATAGCTAATACAAACATATGAGAAAAGAACACATCTTTTTCCTGAAAAACTTATCACCTAAAAAGCCAAGACAAAGACAGGGAGAATAAAAACATGCAGACAGAGGTAAAGTGATTTACACAAGGAAGTAGCAACAGTGTTGTTCCCAACATATTTTAAGCTTGCTTGGTTTTTATCAACTCAAGCAAACACTTGTACGCCCATAATTTGCCCCTTTTCTGGTTTAATAAGATTGATTTGTGTACATATATGCAGACTTCTCCATTTAAAACTTGCCCTAACCAATTAGCTTAAAAATCCAGTAAGGTCAGGCAGAGACCAAAAACTTTTGGTTTACACTCTTAACACCATATCCATAGCTTCCCACATTAATCATGTGCCTTGTGAGACACTGGACAGATATTGCCAGTACCACTTTCTCCAAAAATATTAACTGTTCAGGGGGCTCTGGGTGTAGGGGTGGAGTTGTTTATAAGTGTAGTATCTGAATTGTAGTGAATTATGTGCCTAAAACTACCCAAAATAGAAGGATAAAACTGTGAACATAAGAGAAAGCAGAGCTAAGCTCTCGTGAAAAACAAACATGTTAGTAAAACATTCGCAAAGCAGGCAGTGATTACATCTGTTTTCAACCTGGGATTTCTTTCCCTGCTGCAGCACACTGTGGTCCTGCAGCTACTGCAGTGACAGAGATTGCGCAGGCACACTCCAAACCAAACAATGGGGCCATTCGTTGGCATTGCAACCACAGCAGCACAGAGCTCAGCATGAGCTAATCTCCTTAGTATGTACCCAGCATCTCAGGTGGGTTTTACAGCTAACTGTGCTGCTTCATCTAGCAGCATGGAGCTATCAGCAGCAGGGAAACTAGTTAAAAGCTAGCTTAGCTGTACCCCCTTGTCCTGTTGTCACTGCTTCAGAGAGCTAACTTGAGACAAGCTTGACTGTGCAAATCGGAGACCTTCCAGAAGCTCCAAATTAGCTCTCAAAAACCTGGGTGCTGCAAAAAACAAGCCAGTGCCCAAATAAGCAACAGGGAAATTCCCCGTGGGATTTTGTGGAATTTGTTTAAAGTACATCACCACCAAACCCCAAAATTGTTGTGCGTGACAATGATAAACAGCAACAGATGAGCTGAGCCACCCAGACAGAAACTATGATACACTACAGTAAACACAAAGATTAAACCAATAAATCAATAACTTTGTGGGTTACTTTGCACAGCCTAAAGACAAATGAGAATGACAGGGAGAAATCACTACAGGTACTTTTAAGTAATACTTGGGCTGGTGAGGCAGGTATCCATAATTAGGCCAGCTCTCAGACTAAGAGCCCATTAAGTCTTGTTATCAGGAATACAAGACTGATAATCTAATACAGTGAATCTTGCAAGAATTGCTGGATTAAAATCAAATTAAGGCAATCAATGATAAAAAGAGAATTCCCAGGGAAAATAGGTTTTGGGGGTGTTTGTTTCGTTGTTGTTAATTTTTAAATGTAGGAGAACTAACTCACATCAGTGGGGCGGGAAGAACAAAAAAACCCAACCTAATAAGTGATCACAAGTACCGCTGGCTTGCTGAATGACATTGTGTTTATATGCTGTATATTACCTTTTGTTTTTATGAGCCAGTTTAAAGAAGCTTTTCACAAAATGCGTTAGGATCTATACTGAATTAGGATTGATTTGTTTAATGGCCACAGCAGAGCAGGAAAAAAAGAGTGAGTCAGACAAATGAAAGATCATTTGTCAGAATTAATTAATCAATCCGAATTACGTTTTACTATTTTGTACTATTTTGTACCTGTAGGGTACTCCAACTTTCAAGCAATGCCAGTATTAGGTATCAATCGATTTTTACATGCTGACATTCCGTTTAGGTACTAACGGAACCAGACTGCACTGCATCAGAAATATTCCCGGATATGAGATTTGTAATGATTCCGGTTAAGTGAACCGTACTGCATAGAAAATAACTGTGAAGTCATCACAAATCACCCATAAGCCAAAAGACTTCAATAGTAAAGATGGTCTTTTCAAGATCATTCACTAGGAAACATTAATTACAATAAACCATAATTCTAGCATCACTAAGGAACAAACATTCAATAGGAACAAAGAACTCACTTTAACTGACAAGCCACAAAAAAACCCGACATCGTAATTCTGGAATACATTTCCACATTCTCCCCTAAATCCCATTAAGTAGATAGGTTTTACAGGAAGATCAAAATTTTCAAGAGTATGCAAGGAAATAATTAGTTTTTAAAAGAGGAAGGGAAAAAAAAACTTCCCTTTGAAAAGAAGAGGTGGACAAAAAAGAAGCTGGACAAGGCTGAGTTTACTTTACTTTTACTGTTGTGCTGCACAGCCAATGACTATAGTCCTTTAACATCATCTCCTCTGGTCTGGGATTAAAAGAAAGAAAAAGTAAGCAAGCACATTTCTTTCAGGCAAGTGATGTTTGTTCAACATTTACAAAGACTGCATCAGATAAGATCTGGCTTCTATAGACTCAAATAAATACCTTAAGAATGAAACGTTATTCCTTCAATCTCAAGGCAAAAGGAAAAATGCTGGCAAAGGAAAATGCACCATTAAAAAACCACACTGCCTGGCGATCTTAGAATCATAGAACAGTTAGGGTTGCAAAGGACCTTAAGATCACCTAGTTCAAACCCCCCTGCCATGGGCAGGGACACCTCACACTAAACCATGTCACCCAAGGCTCTGCTCAACCTGGACTTCAACACTGCCAATGATAGAGCATTCACAATTTCCTTGGGCAACCCATTCCCGTGCCTCACCATCCTCACAGTAAAGAACTTACTCCTTCTATCCAATCTAAACTTCTCCTGTTTAAGTTTGAACTCGTTACCTCTTGTACTGTCACTACAGTCCCTGATGAATAGTCCCTCCCCAGCATCCTTATAGGCCCTCTTCAGATACTGGAAGGCTGCTAGGAGGTCTCCACGCAGCCTTCTCTACTCCAGGCTGAACAGCCCCAACTTTCTCAGCCTGTCTTCATACAGGAGGTGCTTCAGTCCCCTGATCCTCCTCGTGGCCCTCCTCTGGACTTGTTCCAGCAGTTCCATGTCCTTTTGATGTTGAGGACACCAGAACTGTACACAATACTCCAAGTGAGGTCTCACGAGAGCAGAGTAGAGGGGCAGGATCACCTCCTTCGACCTGCTGGTCACACTCCTTTTGATGCAGCCCAGGATACGGTTGGCTTTCTGGTCTGTGAGCGCACACTGCCGGCTCATGTTAAGTTTCTCATCCACCAAAACCCCCAAGTCCTTCTCTGCAGGGCTGCTCTGAATCTCTTCTCTGCTCAACCTGTAGCCATGCCTGGGATTGCTCCCACCCAGGTGTAGGACCTTGCACTTGGCATGGTTAAACTTCATCAGGTTGGCATCAGCCACCTCACATGCGTGTCAAGGTCTCTCTGGATGGCATTCCTTCCCTCCAGCATATGAACTGAACCACACAGCTTGGTGTCATCGGCAAACTTGCTGAGGGCGCACTCAATCCATGTCACCGACAAAGATGGAACAAGACTGGCCCCAATACCGATCCCTGAGGGACACCACTTGTTACCAGTCTCCAGCTGGGCATTGAGCCATTGACCACAACTCTTTGCGTGCAGCCATCCAGCCAGTTCTTTATCCACCGAGTGGTCCATCTATCAGATTTATATCCCTCCAATTTAGAGACAATAGAAGCTTTATTACTGTCTTCAGGGAATTCAGAAGCAAGTCATTCCTTCTGGCATGGAAGCAGGACTCTTTACTACTACTCTCTACTAGTCTGAGAACACAGTGGAAGACCACAGTCAACAGATGTCCTACGACTGAGATGACACAAATCATGCTGGAGGTATTGTAAAGGAAGGCACAGGAAGGATACATCATAGAGAACTATAAGTGAAAGTGACATATAAAGACGTTCACAATGTAAATTTATACTAGCTAGCAAAGATTCTTTTTCATCTATTTTACTATGTTCATATTAAAACAACAAAAAAGAGCTAGACACTACACATTTAAGTAAATGAACGTAGAGTAGTTCATCAAGTTATCTCATAGGCAGCTACACAGTTTTGTTTGTGGTTTTAATCTGATGGTCTAGACAACCCACGTCCTTCTAGTAATGCATATAAATATGCCTTATATAGTTCTGATCTTTAAAAGAAGTCACCAAATTCATAATGTTAAAACACTGCAGAATGACCAGAAGACCTCTGCCAGCAGTCATAAATAGAAGAGTGAAACCTTGTAGTTATTAAGGCAGCTGTACAAAACTACCTGATGCATAGAGAAGTTCTTAATGAATAATGGCCAGGTATTTTCATTTTCAGCTCATTAGAGGAGCTTTCTCTTTCCACACTACAGGTTTGCTGAAGGTTTGTCAAGCCAGAGTTTTATTTGTGGATATTACATCAACAGTATCCCTTCTATATATCACTGCTTCTATAAAATACATCACAACAAAGAGTTTTCACAGTGACTAGTCCTAATATGCCTATGCTATTTTTGATACTCTGCTTGAGATCAGAGAGTTCCACTTTCTAAAGAATGGAGTTTCTTCAGATCTCTTCAGTTGGATGTCTGAGCTTTTATACCTGGAGTTACTAATAAAAATCCCAATCATCTTCAAAAGTGGGTATCTACAGAAAGGATCTACCCCTATTAACAGACCTAGATGAGGAAACCTAGGAAATATGTTGTTAATTCCTTCAACACAAAGAAAATTTACTCTCCTACAGGAGCAGACCATCACACAAGCCAATGTAGCTTAACAGTGATAAAGAAACATCAGCTGCACCTCTGAGAGGACCCCTCTGAGGGTCCACACTTGTGGATTACTCTCTTTCCTGATGTGTCTCTCCTTGAAGCTAAAGAAGGGGAGGGGGAAACAAGGAGATAGGATTTGCAGTTATGGTAATGATTTAATAATTTAACACCTGCTCGTTGGAAAGTAGATGGTAGTTGCATTCATTTTGCTGGGGTCACTGCCCAGCCATCTGAATGCAAAGATTTTTTACCACCTCTGACTTGGGTCTGATATAAATGGGTGACCTAGAAATTAATGGCTCTGCTTTACATTAACAAACCTTTGAAATTTACAGAAGCCTGTATTTCCTTTCAGTAAGTGGTAATTCATTAGTGTGAGCTTTTGCATTCACAGTGGCATTTATTTATGATAACAAAGGTGTCACAGAAGATTAAAGATTTTCTAACGAGAGATGCTTAGAGAGATAGTAGCAGAGTTATTTTTACTTAGGAGAAATTCTAAAAATACATTAGGAAAAAAGACACAACAGTCTAAAAAAATAAGCATTTTTCAATAATCAAACAATTGCTCCCTAACTGCACATGCAGTGAGAGTGTTCACTGATATTTATTAGGCAATAATTTATAAACAGAAATAAATCCTACTGAATTCTTGTAAGTTAACCTTAAAAAAATAGATTAAACATAAATATAATCCGTAGCATAAGTCACTCAAGAGTAAAACTAGAGTGCAAAAACTGAAGGAATTAATAAGGTGTTCTCAGTACTTGATAAGGTGCAGCTGACAGCAGCCTGTACCACCTTAGCAACTTAAAGAGAGAGGAAGCATTTTTCCAACTATTCAGTCTCCTTCAAAGATACTAGCTGCAGAAAGTGGGACTTGTTAACCTTATAACACTGACATTTAAAATGTAGAGATAATTATAAACAAGGTGAGCAAACCTTACCAAGCAAATGGGTTTAAGTGGAATACTTATAAGCTCGTTTTTCTTTCTTTTTTTTTCTTTCTTTTTTCTTTTTTTTTCTTTTTTTTTTTTTTTTTTTTTGAGGAGCTAAATATGTGATAGACAAGTTTAATGAGGCAATGCAAATAGGAAGTATCTCAAAAGACATTCACCCAGAGATAACAGAATCCAATTTCTGTTTGGTTCAGAATACCACTCACAGTTTCTTGTTTAATTAAAAGAAACATTCATATAAGGAACATGAGATTCTTGAGTATGAATTTAAATATAACAGCTTAAGGAAGCAGCTAAGATTAGAATGGCTTGCAATTCTAAATGAAATTATTTGCAATCCCTACACCTTAGAAAGTTCAATAGCTGTACAGATATAATAAGCTTTGAATCCAAGTTATCAGGTCTGAGGATCACCTTCTTCGACCTGCTGGTCACACTCCTTTTGATGCAGCCCAGGATACGGTTGCCTTTCTGGGCTGCGAGCACACACTGCCGGCTCGTGTTCATTTTTTCATCCACCAACACCCCCAAGTCCTTCTCTGCAGGGCTGCTCTGAATCTCTTCTCTGCCCAACCTATAGCTGTGCCTGGGATTGCTCCAACCCAGGTGTAGGACCTTGCACTTGGCATGGTTAAACTTCATCAGGTTGGCATCAGCCCACCTCACAAGCGTGTCGAGGTCCCTCTGGATGGCATTCCTTCCCTCCAGCCTACCAACCGAACCGCACAGCTTGGTGTCATCAGCAAACTCGCTGAGGGTGCACTCAATCCCACTCTCCATGTCACCGACAAGGAAGTTGACCAAGACCGGTCCCAACACCGATCCCTGAGGGGCACCACTCGTTACTGGTCTCCAGCCAGACATTGAGCCATCGACCACAACTCTTTGAGTGCGGCCATCCAGCCAGTTCTTTATCCACCCACTGGTCCATCTATCAAATTGATGTCTGTCCAGTTTAGAGACAAGGATGTCATGTGGGACAGTGTCGAACACTTTGCACAAGTCCAGGTAGATGACATCAGCCGCTCTACCCGTGTCCATCAGTTTCATAGCCCCATCACAGAAGGCCACCAAATTGGTCAGGCAGGATTTCCCCTTAGTGAAGCCATGCTGGCTGTCACCAACCACCTCCTTGTTTTTCATGTGCCTTAGCATGTCTTCCAGGAGAATCTGCTCCAAGAGTTTGCCAGGCACAGAGGTGAGACTGACTGGTCTGTAATTCCCTGGGTCATCCATTTTCCCTTTCTTGAACATGGGGGTTATATTTTCCTTTTCCCAGTCATTGGGAACTTCACCTGCCTGCCATGATTTTTCAAATATGATGGCCAGCGGCTTAGCAACTTCATTCGCCAGTTCCTTCAGGACCCGTCGATGGATTCCGTCAGGTCCCATGGACTTGTGTGCATTTAGGTTTTTAAGATGGTCTCGAACCAGATCCTCCCCTACAGTGGGCCTAAGGTCTTCATTCTCACAGTCCCTGCGTTCGCCTTCCAAGACTTGGGTGGTGCGGTCAGAGACTTTGCCAGTGAAGACTGAGGCAAAGAAGTCATTAAGAACCTCAGCCTTCTTCAAATCCCGGGTAGCCAGTTCAAACATTACCTGGAATATATTACCCTCACTCTCTGGATTCCCACAATAAATTAAAACCTGGATCTGGTTGAATTGTACGTGTGTGGAGAAAGCTCAAAACCAGCAAGGTATGACTATTGTAAAGTTAAATGTGTAGGTAGTTCTCATCTTAAAGTTTTGTGGTCATGCAAAGATAAGATAATATGTCAGGACAGTTAGGAGGGGATTGGGACACCTATTTGCAGTTCTTCTCCAGCAGGCTCACTTCTTAGGCTGACCTGCTAATATAGGCAGCCCCTGTACCATGTAGAGAACTACTGAAGCACAGCAAGGTGTAACAACCAGGTGCAATATTAATAGTAATTGTGAATTACATATTATTTAGGCCAAGCAGTAATATAGAAAAGGCTATTTCCAGTGCTGGCTAAATGAGGAGAGAGAGGAGAAAATTGCTGACTTGATATGCTGAAAAAATCATGGTTTGATATGCTGAAGGAATGTTTCTCTTTCTGTGAACAACAGGAAAAAATAGACATTTCTCACAAACTTACAGATAGGAAAAAGGCAGACCAAGATCTCAATAAATATCAGGGTGAAACATCAAAGACTGGTGAATTATTTCAAATAGCATGATGTTGTACTAAGAATCAACTAAAGCAAAATAGATAGAGACAAAGAATGGTGGGAAGTACAACCAGGACAATGAGGGTAAAGCTTAGCGCTGTATTCTCATTTAAATGCCTGTATCATCTGTGAACCATATGTACCAAGCATGTGGGTTGTTAAGGTTACTTATCAGTGTGGGGACTTGTAATGAGGCCCTTGACATTGACAGAGCGACATGGCCTGTCCAGCTTGTGGCTGGAGGCAAATAAAACATCATAGAACAAGGAATATCACCTTAGTATACTTCAGTGCTTCACTTCACCAAGGAAACATAAGGCTTCTCTAAAGAGTATGGTCTTTGTACTATGCAGTATTAGTAAACTTACAAGACTGCCCATGTACAAAAAGGAATTTGCACCAGACTTTTTTAAAAAAAATATTTTCAGCTCTAAGCAAATGAGACAGCATAAAAGCTATGGGATAAAGATTTGAAACAGTGCACAAAGCAACAAAAGCTATAAAATCCTAGTTAATATACATGAGAAAATAATTAGTATGCATTGAAGCCTTGGGAAGAAAGCAGATGCACAAGAATTTTCACTGTAGATAAATGCAATGTGCCTGCTGCTGAATGTAAGATACAGAAGACAACTTTTTTCTTCTTATTTTTCGTCATGCTTGATGATCCTGCAGCAGTTTGGATAGTAATTAAGTAGAGAACTCATGGAAATTAATGTTTTACCTAGTCCGTTAAATCTCATTTCCAGAATGTGACTGTGTGGAGTAGTATCTCTGTGGTATCCCTGTTTTCTGAAAGATACTATTGCTGTATGTTGAGAAAAGATGCAGACATAATCATTCTCCACATTTATGATATGAGGAAATTGTGGGAAAAGTGTGGAGAAGTTCTATACTAAAGACCATTAACTAGCTCTGGCAGTCACCATCATTACAAAAAGTAATAATAATACTTTCCTTTGCTTTCCTTGCCTATCCTGCTTCATTGTGCACATTGCTCATTAGCACACTTTTGAGGGTGGTTCAAGAGCTCAGTCTTCTAGCCTTTGGAAGAAAAGTGAATAAATCACTCTAGCATCATAAATATCTTTGGAAAAGATATTTTTCCTTTCCCACGCCCAGAAAATTAATGTGCAGATTGCACCAGGAATAGATTTTCTGAGCAGCTGCTGATATCTTGGTATTTGAGCTTACTATAGATATTGGGAGTCAAATATAATCTTTCCCACTTCTCCTGGTTGTAACTATTGGACCTATAACTAAAAAAGGGTTAAGCCATACTAGCTTACTTCTCATCTGGCACTTACAGAACATGCTAAGCAGAAGTAGGATTTGGCTTGTTTCAAGATCTGAAGTGCAAGAAATCCATTGTGTGCAGTAGTAGTGGGAAATTTTAGAAGTAGATACAGATTCAAAGATGCAGCACGACATAAGGAAATATTCAAGAACTACTTACAGATGACTTTTCTGAGACATGGCATAAAAGGGAAAAAAAAGCTTGGTGTATTCTTTGTCATTATTGAAGAGATACTAAAGAGAAAGCCAATTTAGAGCCAGACTCTAGCCTACACTGACAATTGCAATGATTGATTTTATATCATTTGGAAGTCCTTCTCTTTGAACCCCAAATTAAGCCTTGAGGTGAGGGGCTTTCATCAACTCTCTTCTTGTGATGAGGCTGTCCAGCATCTAGCACACCAAGAGCTCAACTTTCTCCCTGCATGACTGATGACAGCGTGATGGAAGAAAGGTACACGCCAGCAAAGACAAACGGCTCCCATGTGGAGAAAAGAAAGTGATGAAATGCAGTTCTGCGACAGGCTGTATAAGTCTGACCATATTTCTAATTTCTTAGCTCTGGCAAGGGGAGCAGCATCACAATCTGAATAGAAGATATTACCCAGTCTTCCTGTGAAAAGCTTTGCCAGTGCCACCCACAGTCCCACTGAAAACCAGCTCTGAAATGCAATCACTCATCTTGCCAAAAGCATCTTTTCTCTGCAGTAGTCCAAACCTTCCTTCTCTCTCTCCTTGTCATTAAGTGAACATTACAAGCCCATTTAACACTTCCTATTGTTCCCAGAAGTGCATTTCTATTACTGAGTTATACAGCAAGAGTACAAGTAGCCACATGCTCATCAACCATCTTAATTTACACTCCCTCCAAAAACAGCACATATCTGAAACCTCATCAGTTCCTAAAACAAATTACACCTCACTTTTGACTTATAACAAAATTGAAGCAAAGCTCAGCAGGACTCACCAATGCTCAGCAAAGGCTAAATAGCATGGTGAGAGATTTCTAATGCGTGTTTAAAGGTTTGTTTTAAATACGCACATGGCAGCTTTTGATCAGCATATTTCATCATGAGTAACTAAAAGCAAACTGCAGTTGTCAAAACCAAAGAACAATGACTGTCTTTGTGATATATTAATGCTTTATGATAAATTTGTCACTAACACACAACACATTATATCTATCTTATCTTTCTGATATTTGAGGACATATAGGAGCTGAACTCCACTGCCATTCTTTGTGCCTCTTCAAGTATCAGGAGAAATGTCCTGCTGCTTTGGGGTTTAAAGAATTTTCCAGTACCTTGAAATTAAAATGAAAAAAGGGGAAAGAGGAAAAGAGCTATCTCATGGTCTTTGTGTATGTATTGTAAAGAAGAGTCTGCAAGTTTGATTCGAGTTACTGCCTGTCAGAATCAGATGCAACTGGAAGTGAAGTTCAGTAGCTCTTCCAAATATTACCTACTCTGCAGCTGCTCTTTGAAGAAAAAAATTGTACTTTAAATAACAATTGAACAAAAAGATATAGAGCGCACATATCTAAAATCAGTGTCTCTGTGAGTCATCATCCATGTACTTTGATATGGGAGGTCTCTATTTTCCTTCAGTTTTAGAGTTACCTTTAGAGTCTTCAAACAAACACTGATGGAGGAGGCTGAAAAGAAGAAATTTGTGCCTGTTGGAGATGTTCCAACCAGACTCAGTTGAGGGACAAAGGATACCTCTTCTGATGTTCCTTATCTATTTCCCAGCACCTGGTGCTTGGTCTCCTTTTCTCTTCAACAATACCTCTGAGTGTTGCTACTCCAAGGCACAACCCACTGCGCAATTTGGAATAGCGTTTAAGGTTACAGTTATTTTAAGGTTGTCTTTTATTTGTGAAGGGTTGTTCTAAGATGGTGGACAAAATTCCCATCTAGCATCTAACTATTTCTGTCCAAAATGTATTTTTTTAGGCCCATATTCTATAGGCAGCCCAGAAAGTTCATGTACAGTTCTGGTGTCCTCAACATCAAAAGGGCATGGAACTGTTGGAACAAGTCCAGAGGAGGGCCATGAGGATGATCAAGGGGCTGGAGCACCTCCTGTATGAAGATAGGCTGAGAAAGCTGGGGCTGTTCAGCCTGGAGAAGAGAAGGCTGCCTGGAGACCTCCTAGCAGCTTTCCAGTATCTGAAGGGGGCCTATAAGGATGCTGGGGAGGGACTCTTCATTAGGGACTGTAGTGGTAGGACAATGGGTAACGGGTTCAAACTTAAACAGGGGAAGTTCAGGTTAGATATAAGGAAGAAGTTTTTTATTGTGAGGGTGTTGAGATGATAGGGACTATTGTACAGGGGGATTGTACGAGGGGGTATTGTTTAGAGTACATTGCTTGCTTAACGGCTACCATGCCTTACCATGATTTATTAGAGGCTACAGCTATTTGCTAGATAATATATACTGCTTGCTAAATACTTACTGTTCTTGCCAAGGCAGGTTGGAAGGATACAAGGCTATTGATAAAAGGAAAGGAAATGTGACTTGGTTCCTGCTCCTTGGACCCCTAGGCTGGCCGAAACCAGCCTCTGAGCTTGGACCGAGACCAAGGGACTAGGGAGCATGCGTGACAACTAAAGGTGAAAAGTTCAGACCTGAGGAAGACTCGTTTACTTCATCCTGAGACCCTGGCCCACGACCACCAGGAGGCACTGCGCAGGCGCAGAGAACTTTTTCCCTCATTATAATATGAAGCGGAGATAGATCATTAATATGTATAAGTGTGTTATGTAACCTGATTAATATGTATACCTTTAGAGAATAAATATAGAGGGAAAACAAAGAAGGGTTGCACATGCTTTTGGAGGAACGATCCCCCATGCGCCTCACCTGAATAAAGGCATACGTACTTTACAACTTCAATGAGTTGTGGAGTCAATCCGTGTATCAGAGACACTGGAACAGGTTGCCCAAGGAGGTTGTGAATGCTTCATCCCTGGCAGTGTTCAAGGCCAGTTGGATGGAGTTTTGGTGTCCATGGTTTAGTGTGGTGTCCCTGCCCATGGCAGGGGGGTTGGAACTTGATGATCTTAAGGTCCTTTCCAACTCAAACTATTCTGTGATTCTATGATTTTAAGTTAAGGTGGGAGAATACATGCATGCATGTGTCCCTATGGGCACATCCAGACTGGATGTAACCTCCCCTATCTGAGATGATCTGTTAAATTAAAGATTGCAGCTTTTTCTATGTGATTAGGTGTGAGAGACTGATCTGAAATCAGACTCCACTATTCATTGCCTTAAATATTGGTCTGAGAAGCTGAGATGGAAATCCACCTATCTTTTGTCTCAGAGATGGGTGGGAGGAGTTGAGATAAAACTCCACTATCCATCGCCTGAGGGATGAGTGGGAAAGAGCTGACTCTTTTGTCCATTACCTTGAGGACCGGTGTGAGGAATTGCTACCCATTATCCGAAGAATTGCTGCAGACACATGTGCGTGCAGACACGTGCAGTTGAAGAGCTGGCTGTGAGACCAGGGAAACTGGTCCACCAGGAACCTGGAATACATCACATGAAGAACAGAGGTACTCCCCCCAACTCATTATAAAAGTGGGAAAAGGTAATCACCAAAGACACATCGCCAGGAAGCCACTGCCATGAGGATGACTCCAGAAGGACACCTCTGTGAGGACACTCTCCATCGATGACTACTACGGACCCTGAGGGACACCCGCCACAAGACATCACCATGAGGGCAAGTCCAAGAGACACACTCCACGGGGTACCTTCAAGGGGATGACTCCAGAAAAACGCCTTCACAAGGACACCCACCTCTTATGACTACTACAGACTCCTCGGGGACACTGCTCTGGTTCCGGCTACAAACCTTGAAGAACTCCCAACACTGATGATGACAACAGATGGCCAGCACACAGCTGGATCCACGGTGGTGACTTTCCCTCTCTCTCTGTCTGCACCTCAAGTCCTTGCTTCATTTTCTGCCTTTCTTCCAATCTATCCTATCGCTATCCCCTTTATTGTAATAATTTCCCTTTTTTACAATAACTGCCTTTTTGTAATTTGTAATAAATAAATTGCCTGATTACATTACTTGACCTCATTTGTGTCTTAATTTCACTCTTGGGATCACAACTGAAACAGGTTCTGGCACTGGGGTTTTTCTCCAATCGGACCCTGACATTAGATTCATAGAAGAAAAGGCTAGGAAGTAGCTAGGGTTCATTTGTATGTGTGTGTGGGGAGAAAGCTCAAAACCAGACAGAGAACATTTTTCACTTTGGTCCAGGACTGTGTAACCAATTTGCATTGATTATGCAACTCATACTTCACAGGTGTAAGCTGCTCTAAACCCCTTGAAATCAAAAGAAATCTTTCAATTGGCTTTAGTGGCTTTGAATCCAGTTCATGCTCTACAGTGCAATTTGTATTTCGCATTCGGATCAATAAAAAGCAAAACAAAATATCCACTATGTAGTGTAATCCATCCTGCTCCAGCTCTGTAGCAGACAAATGAGATGCCCTTTATTGAAGCTCACAATGAATAAATGAGACTTTCTGCAAGTTTTATATGTTCATCAATGTTCATTACTTCTGAATTGATTTTCTACGGTCTGAAATATTCTTCCACATGCATTTAATATATGTCCTGACTTTAGTTTCTTTGACTGCAGTTGAAAGTCTCCTGGCTCTGATTCCAGGCTGAAGGTTTCCTATTTTTTATGACTATAAGATGAAATAGTGCTAATTGTATCCTTCTCTAAAGAAGGTTGGATACCTTATTACTCATCAAAAATTTATAGGCCAATGAATGAGTTTACTGAATTGAATATCTCTAGCAATGAATAATTTAAAATTAATATTGCAGAATATTTGCAAAAAAACCCAAACTTTGAATTCAACCATAGAGCTGCATTTTAGAAATCCCTTTCTATGAATTATGTGCATTGAATCAGGGAATGAAAATGGCAGCACTATGAATCACATAGATAATTTAAATTATCTTGAAAATTCAAAGCCAACTATCCAGGTTGGCTGACTTGCACTTTTCAGACCAATATACAGTCACAAGAATTTTTAAATAATTATTTTGAAAGATAAGCTAGTTTCCACATCTTCATCCACTGTACAGTTTGTGGAGGCCACTGAAGCCGTAGGGTATCAGTAAGGAAAACTACAGGTTTCCATGGGAAGTATGTGAACCTTTCAGAAGAGTAAATAGTGGCCTGTGGACAGTTAAGACAGACACGACAGGTCCACAAACATGTGGCTCACACAGCCATTCCTGCCACAAGACGAAATATCTGCAGGCATCTTACAAACTTCCAATGCTGTTGCTTTCCAAGGATTGTATGTCAGCCATTCATCCAACTGGGAAGCAGAGATTTCACTCAAGAAAACTACCTGCAAACCACCAGGCTCCTCACCCAGATGTACCCTGCCACTCCCGGTCCTCCTTTTGTTTGGCTGTGACAAAGCTCAAATCTTTAAGATACTTGGGATGTGGTTTCACACTGACTCAAGGCCTCACTTTATCCTAAGTCAGAGCCCTGCTGAAATCTCATGACTGTGGGTTTCATCCTTTCTGGTATTAGCTGCCGCAACCTCCCAGGTGCACAGTGGCACGTATGAGAAAACGTGGGCACACAAGAAGTTGACTGAACATATGGCTATTGCTCAACAGGAACTGATTCTCTGACAGCAAACAAAGATGTAAGCTGATCATGAGAGAGACTACAAGCAAGGATGACATTATAAGGTTGAGTCAAAGCCACTGGGAGCAGTGCAGAGGCTGGAGGTACTGCTCAGAGAGAATTCAAGCAATTGCTGCAGAAACTATTGGGGGAGCCTCCTGGACCTGTTAGGAGTCAGGCTATGGCTGAATCTTGCTCCATACTCTCTGATTGTTGCTTTTTAACACTTTACAGGGCTTCTGATTCATCTGGCCTGGAAAGCAAATATTATTTGGGAGTGGCAACAGCAGCAATGAAGAGAATATCTGTTTTCTTAAGTAAAGGGTCACAACACAGAGACTGGGGGTATGAGAGTGTGGTGTGTTGGCTGCAGCAATGCAGCTGGTGCCAGCTGTTCCTTGTCCGCTTGCTGGTGCTCACCTTTGCTCTTCTGTTGCTGAAATGGTCTGGGCTAAGAACGCCTATTTCCCAATTGTTTCATTATGTAGTTGGTCACTTCAGTGACTCAAATCAATCATGCAATCCTGGAAAAATATTGTATTAGAACAATGAAGGCTGTGGACATGGGTATTGTGAGGAGCAAAAAGTCAGAAGTAACGGGAGAACCGCGTATCATTAGACCCTTGGAAATAAAATCTGCTTCAAGAAATCAAGGAAGGCCAGGGCCCATTTTGTATATTTTCTCTTTCAGCCTGATTTTTCTCTCCAGACGGTAACTAATTAATACCAAGTAAATGTCAATAAAGGTAGCTAAAATTCTTTTTGGAGCAGCCAATCCACACATAAGTCACCCTTTTCATCCAGCTCTGGTCTACTTAGAGAGCAAATCTCACTGCAACCTTAATCATGAAGCTTTGACTGGAAAATCCACAATATAGAGGGACTGGAAATTTTAAGGGGCTTGCCTTTGGTGTTGGCTCAGTGCTTAGCACACTGGAGTCCTAGTCTCAGTTGAAATTCCTAGCTATGATGAATATATAAGTAATTATAAAAATATTAATGTCAGTAATAATAGCACCCTTATTCTCATTGACCTCAATCCAAGAATACAAGTCCCAAAGATACCAGAGGAAAATTTAAACACTCTTTTTTAAACAGTGCTGTTTTGTCCTGAAAATAGACTCACAGAGATGCTAAAAATACATTCAGCATGAGGCTGTGGCATAACGGTCAACAGTTTTTAGCACTGCTTTTCAAACAATTTTAGCTATGCTGCTGACTTCTAAAAGTGAAATCAAATGAATTCTAATACTTCATTTTGCTTGGAAAGATTTTTCAATATAAAGTTTGGTAATTTTCGTTCTTAAAAAAAAAACCAAACCAAAACAACAAAACAAAACAAAACAAAACAAAACCCCAAAAAACCCCAAACAAAAACCCAAACAAAAAACCTCCAACCCACTGCTGTTTCAGGTTTTGCTGGCAAATAATGCTGAACTCATTCAGTCTCTTTGCCAGAGTTAAGGTCACCGCAGCTTTAGTTTTACAAAGAACACTATTTTTCTGTTTCTCTGTTAATCTTGGCCTGAAAAGACCACACATTACCCTTCCCAACTAAACAGTTTAGCCTTTGTTCCTTTGTTTGGGTTACACTATTAATCTGCTAGGTCGATAGCAAAAATGTGTGAACTGCTAGTGTGCCAGATGATTGACAGGCAATTAACAGCTTCTAGAGAACCATGCTTTGAATTTTGCAGATATGTGACTGCACTGGGAGGCAGAGGCTGCTGATGTGACTTTTTTGTAAACTTTTGCTGCAATACTAAAAGTGGGATCTTTGAAAGAACTATTGTAACTATTTTCAGAAGCTTCAGCTGCAGGAGACCTACAAAATTGAACCAGAGGTGTGAAGAGTTTTACTGCAAGAGAATAATTAACCTGTATCTATTCAGATCTCTCAGAAAATAAGGTTTGCAAAGCAGCATTAGCTTTAAACTTCACCTGATGAACAAGAAAACTTCCTCATTAAAATACTAATTGGAGAAAACATCCTTCTCCAATTGTCAGTATTTGTGGGAAAAAGGAGTAGCCCACGAATAATGAAACTTTCACATTTGCTATTTTTTTGTGAGGCTCTATTTTTCTTCTCCCTGTTCTTAATTTCTTACCAAGATGGCCACCTACTACTCCTGTTAAGCTCTGCTAAAAAGTAATAGTGTGAAGAGCATCCTAGGATAGTGTCCCTATACTCTCCATTGGTACATACCCTGGTATTTTAAGTTTATACATTGTAAGCACGTATGTGTGTTTGATGGTATTCTGCTTCTCTGCATATATAATAAGTCTAGGCTATGAAAGTTACACATCCTTCCCTCCCAACATTATATTTTATTTCCTGAGAAGATTCTACCTGTGCAAAAAGCTTCATCGTCTTCAGTGTGTGAGTGCAGGTCATTTATTAGACACACATATGCACTGCCCCCTTAGTGACTATTTCGACCTTTGTTAAACAGGTGGGGACTTGGTCAACCACACCATCAGAATAGCCTGTTACACCTTTACTTATTCAGATCTTATGCACAGCAATCTTTGCTGACTCAAGCAGGGAAAAATCAGTTCACAGCTGAAGGCCCTGCATAGCAGCAGTGTGCTGGACTGCACACCCCTCCAATTTGGAGAGTTGTTGCCCATAGACTTGCACAGATGTGAGTATTAACTGCAGAGAAAGAGAATTTGTAAGAAAAATGAAATGGCTGCCTCCCAACCCTCTTTCCACATCTGACACAAGGCCTTCTTTTGTGTAGACATAGAACAGTCAAAATCTTAGGGGGTTAGCTTTTGTCCACGAGACTTGAGAACCGCAAGCTGCAGACAGCATCAAACGCACCTTGCCAGGATGAAAGCATGCGCTGAGTGTAGTCTGGATTTGCACCTTCGGTTCCCAAGAGAACTGGCATTTTAAAACCTGAGACCTAAACCACCATCTTTAAAAAGAGATATAAAAATAAGCATGTTAGAATTACAAGATGTTTGGTACGGAGTATAATGGCATTGCACTTCAGTCAGGTATGGGTTGTTTTCAAACAAATGGAGTGTAATCTGTTTACACTTACACTTCTCAGTATCTTTGCCTGTTCCTTTTGCAAGTTGCATGATCTTTTATATTAAAATGCCCATTTGTTAGAAAATTCAGAATAATTCAGTAGTTTTTCTTTTAATACAACAGCTGCAAATATTTTCAGATGTTACACTGTGAAAATTATTTTCTCCAGCTAGAACTTCCTATTTCGTTACATGAATCTGTTTTGGCTTCCCATCAATCAAATTTCATTGATGTAATAATTTAAGTTGCTAGCTATTAGGCTTTGGGAATTAGGTATTCTAAACATTTACATTAGAAATTCTTGATATTAGTTTAACAAGTACTTTGTTATACAGCTTTATAGCAGGCATACTTACTTTGAAAAATGATAACCACTACAAATCCTGAAACATGTTTCTTTGTTTGTAGCATCAAGGAAAGAAATGGGAATACAGAGAAACAAAGCGTGTGTGTAGAAAGGGGGGGTGTGTTTTTTTGTGTGTCACATTTCTCAGTTGCCATTCATTTCACTTTTTCACAGACATTTTCATGACTGAGCTATCTGTTGATAGAGTTGAAATTAGTACCACTGCCATCCTGTTATTCCAAGATAAGTATAATGCTGAGCCTTGCTTCCCTATTTTCTTAACTTTCAAGTGACTCGAATAGTTTAGCTTTCTTATTCCAATTGATGAGAAAAATAGATAAGCAGTTAAAAGGGAATAAAGAAACCGAAACCAAAACCAGATGTAGCAGCAAAGAAACTATTTTAAAAGAGTTGAATCTTCACAAGCTGAATACATTTTAAATAACTAATATTGTAAAATTCTCTGAGCAAAAAAACTTGACTTGCTCTCAATGGAAAGAATTTAAGACAATGTCTCTGATTCTGCCTCCTACGATAGCTGTTAGAACAGCAACCTGGAGACAAAGTACGTAGGCCCACAGCAGCTGAGTCAGAAAATATTCCTCTTATTTAGAAAGGCATTTATGAATCCATTCATCATGGTTATACACCAAGGTTTGTCTGCTGCTGCAGAAATTCTGTATCCTACTGCACAATTATTATTTATCACAGTTACTGCTAGATTCATCTTCATCCAGAGACAGCCGTTTGCATCTATCTGGAAATGTGGCAGGACTGAGGACAATCCAAAAACCCCCAATGTCCTGCTCAGCTTAGCTTTGCACAGTGGGTCACGTCTCCCTCCAGGACAGGGTTTTAGTTATGGTGCACAGTACAGTACAGCTCAGAAGGTATGTAGTGATCAAAGGCATCTACAAGGGCAAAAGCATTGCAGGAAGCTTACATTCAGTGGGAATGTGCTCAGGGTTTGAGCTCCAGCACCTCTCAGGGAACTGAAACTAACTCCAGAGGTCTTTTGGGAGTCTTATAGTATTTGTCACCCTTGAAGTCTGGCTCTCGGTCTGTTTCTTCTGAAGACAGGAAGGTCACTTACTTCTCTCAGATGTCTCTCACCTTGACGTGGGAGCATGGGCTCCCTGTTTGTCACCCACTCACACTCTTGCTTTCTCTTTGTTAACTTTACCCGGAACTACAAAACCTTATCCAAGTCAAGTGTGACTGGTAGTCCCCAGAGAAGTGCAGTCACCTTTCAGAAGAGGATTAGATCCCATCTAGCATGCAAAAGACAAACGGACAACTCTTCTCCCTGCCGCCCTGTTGTGCAACTGCTTCAGTGTGACATAACATACATGGTACCACTACAGTAACCATGACCAGATACACAAAACAGTTCTGCTGCCTGTCCCAATACTCACACTTCAGGTGTTTCAGCCATATTACTCTTCAACATCTTTGGCAGAAAGGTGCCAAATTACTACTTTTCCTCTCATAGGAGAGGGGGAGGAGGCTACAAAGCAGAGGATCTCCAAGGCAGTCAGGAACTGAACCGAACTTAGATACCATTCCCAAAACACAGAAGTCACCATTCATCTATTTCCAAGATGAACCCACCATCAGGGATAACATTCCCACAGCTCCTCTCCACCATGAACACCTGCTGTCTAGCTGTATGCATTTAGATATCCTCTTGCAGTGGCAGGCCTAACATTTTCACTCATTTATGTATCAAATCTTATACTTCAACGGTACGATATCACGGGTCTGTAAAAACAAAAGAAAATGGACTGAGAAAGGAAAGCAGAAGTAAAATAGGCAATAGCGGACAGCACATTGTTATTTGATAGCACAAAAGGTATCGTTGAATGTATCTTTTGTGATTTTGCTATTACAATTCAAAACTTAGTTGAATACTTTTATTTCACTCACAATTCATATACTCCTCATGGAATTATGAGCTTCTATATACCAGTCAAACTAGATGCTCTAAGAGTAGGCAATGGCCCACTGGATTGCAGATCTGTATTGTTTTATTGTGGGGGAACTACATACAGACCATGCTCTTAATGAGACACTGAACCCATTTTCCACCTGGCTGCCTGATCCAGCATTTCTCCTCACAAATCAAAAAGGTGTATTAACTCAAAAAAAAGAAAAATTGTAAAATTCAGCCTTCCTGTAGGTTGCAATGCTTCTTGTGTCAAATTCCAGACACTCATTTTTTTTTGATACGCGGAAGATTTAAAGCTACTGCCTTTTGGAAAAGCTCAGGAGAACTGCTTTGCATCAAGGGAATGTCAGGAAGTTAGTAATATAGAAGAAAAAATCCTCTACATCTCCAAAAAGGTTGACTTAGGATGTAGTCATCTAAGGTATAGAAACAAGCAAGCATTACAACTCTCTGTCCACAGACAAAACACCAAAATATCAACTTAAAAAGATTTTGTAAAGTCTCAAAGAGTTTTGCCAAGAGTTTGTACACTGGAGTGCTCAGCATCACTTGCATACCTCAGACCATTTGTTTCCACCAACTGCTCCGTGGCTTGCTCGTGTTCAAAATGCATTTTGTGGGAACAAACTTGGGCTCATACACCATCTTCTACGCATTTTCTCTTGTTCACAACACGTCATACTTCCAGCCGCACTTCATCTGGTTAGCAGCAGAGCACAGGCCTACTTTTATGGTGGATACCAAACAGGCTGTGAGGTGCTCAGGACTGTCAAACTGCTGGGACATCTTTGGTACACCCACAGCATGCCAGTTCCTAGCATTCAGCATGTTTGGATAGATAAGGTTTGAGTAAGGCACCCTCACCCTACACTTCGTTACTTCCCCCAGTAAACCAGTGGGCTCCTCTGACCTTGTGTCAACATGTAGACACACAGACCTAAAATTTGGGCACTGAGCCCAGTTCAAAACCTTGGAGAATATGCCCCCTAAAGCCATACACACTACAACCAGTATTTTAATGCAGATTTCAGGAAGTACACCTTCCATCACCTCTGCCTTGCTTGCCCACTCCCCAGTGGCTGTGGATTCATAGTTTCCCATGAACTTCCTCCCTCATTGTATTTGCATTTCACAAGAAAACAAATCTGCAGACACCTCCCCATCCTTCTTTACCTTCGCCATACTTGGTGCCTGCTCTGAATTCCTTTTCCATGATGTGATTTCCACTATGCGCACTCCACCCTCGTGCTTGTACTTGCTTGTTGTGATAGTCCACCAATGACAAGGTTTCTGCCCTCCATTCTCCTGTTGTTTTCAGCTGGTGGTCTCTTCTTCACACTGCCAGCTGTTCACGAGAGGTACTCAGTGATGCAGAGGATGACAGTAAATTACCAAAAAGTAGAAACATCACAGCATCATGTCTTTAGTATTTTAAACATGTTTTCCCATTTTTGCAACAACTTGTTTCAGAGTCAAAAAAAGTACTTGTTTTTTGTTTTGTTTTGTTTTTCCCCAGGGTGAAAAGTAACCAAGCTTTCAGAATTAAAATGGAAAGAAAGTATAAGTTATTGGAAATGTGAAAAAGAAACCTGTGTATCATGAATAAATTTCCCCATTGGAACAAGGTGCTCAGTAAAGATTCCCATTTCAACATATGGCCTTGTTATTTAGCATATTAAAAGCAATTTGGTTTTCTGATGCAACAATACTTGCATTTTTATAAAGGCAGTATGGTCTCTGTGACACCCAGACACCTACCTTGTGCTATTTGTTCTATGGATAGGTGAGATGAGGGGTTACAGCAAGATCCTACCTCACTCCCGCTCTAACCCCCCTTCTTCGCCCTCTGCTGTGTATTTTGATATGACCCCTTTATTATAGTAACTGAGTACAGGACATATTCATTAGTCTAAGCAGACTGTTTCTTCTCAACCTGCCTAACAGACAACTATGTTATTTCAGCTGTGTACATATTCTACTTAAGAGCAAAACAGGAACATTTTGGTTTGTGTAACAGTGGGGTTTTTTTATTTCAGTTACTTTTTCACATAAAACTATGTAAGCTACAAAAATCGTGAAATGCAGAAATGGTATTAAAACAGCAAACTTAAAAGTTTTGATAAAAAAACCTATGTGCCTTTCCCTGCTAACAATGACCATTTAAAACAAACCATATTTTGATGGATTAATTTAATAAACATACGATACACTTCTCAAAAATAAATAACAACATCAGAAAAACCCATGCCATCAACAACATGAAGTGTTTAGTTATCTTTTTTTTTTCCTTTAAAGACAGAAATGGAATTTCTAGGCACAGTTTTAGGCATTATAGAGGACACAGAGGCAATAGGTTAGTGTGCACTGCGCTGTACAAAAATACAGTCTGAATAAATTACATTGCTAGCTGTAAGATTAGACTTCACTTACCAGTCAGTTCATTGCATGTTTAATAATATACAGTTACATGCTAATCCATACATATATCATTTATATTTCAAACACACAGGTCTCTCTATATTAGTTTTTTAAATTTACAAAAGCTAAATGAAAATTGTGCAAGAAATCCAGAAGAGGTGCTAGGTACTTATCAGCACCGGATGGTATACTTCAAGCTTAAAAAATACAAATAACTAGCCCTGCTTGCAAGTTTGCTATCTATATTTATTCATATTTATTTGGAAGAAAAACAATGGATTTGTTGTGAGAGAATCATCCTGCCTATGAGGTAAAGCCAAAAAAACTGAAATAATGGTGCCATGACACAAGCACAAGATACAAAATGATTAATTTGTCGTACATACAGTCCAGACACAGATATGTATCTTTTTTGTGGCTAGGAAAAAAAAAAAAAAAAAAAAAAAAAGAAAATTAGCATAATGTTGTGTTCAGTGCTGAGAAACAGAACACTTGCCAAAATCAGGAATGGTAAGGAGCGGGGAGGAAGGAAACAGCAGTATGAACTTAAGTTAAAGGTAGGTACCTAAACCCATATCTTAGATGCCCAAACACAAACAACCTGAGGAGCCTGAGAGGTGGGTCCTAATAGACTGCATTATCTTCAAGAGGAAAAGCAAGTGTTGAGACTGAAAATCAGTCTCATATAGACTCAAACATGGATGAAGAACCCTGTCTTCAGGCATTCACATTTGTAAATCTTTTGCCTGAACACCTTTCATATTAACAGCCACATGACTTTCAGAGTGCATGTCATTAATTTGCATATGCCTTAGGCTTGACAGTTGTTTTCACTCAAGCTCTACATAAAGAAAAATGATTTGATAAATTAGTGGGACATGATATGGGGTCAGCACTGTACCTTCTTGTTAGATCAGGTGAAGTGCCACCCAATGTCAGCACAAAAACACCATCCTCCTAGAAAGGTACAGACATCTTCTCCCAGTGAGTTTCTCTACGCTAACCAAAAACCCATGTCAAACTACGTTCTCCATGCTGCTAAATAAGAGTAGAATTACACAGCGGTTCAGAAAGATACAGACTTAACTATATACTGAATATCCATCTTAAAAGTCAGTCTCAGGAAAAAAAGCAAAGTTGTCTGGTGCCTGTGAAACAAGTGGACCTAATTGTTGCACCCATCCTTTTTGTTCTCCAGGCATTGCCATACAATCCCTCCCAAGTCAAGCTATCATTTTGCTCTGCCTAATCTAATTAATCACCACTAGTCCTGGGAAGACTGCTGATATGGAATACTCTGCCATGGTAATAAATATTTAACAGAGAGACCCAGAGTTTTATATACTATCTTTGTACATCAGCAATACTTTCACAACATTCTCCTAAAGGCAGCCCTGTGGTCCCACAGTCATTGCAGAACCTCTACGCCCTGCAAAGAGCGGAACAAGCATTAAAACTGTAGATGTGGTCTTAACATTGAGTAATTCAGCAGTCTTTTCTGTGGAACCAGCAAAACCATTTGTGTAGAGGTCAATGTGCAACCCCAGCATACCAGCTTTTGCAGAGGTCCACACAGAATATATTTCAAATTTCTCCATTAAAAAAAAATAGGTATTTCTAGAGATTAGAATTGTATAAAAATATGTTCATAATTAATAAAAATATCTAAACAAAAATAAACATAAAAGTGATGCAGACTAAATTGATGTGAAAGTTCTCTATTTTATCTTGAGTGTACATTTCATGAGTACAGCCTCTGGATGTTTTAAGTGGGAAACATACTAAGCAAGGAGTAATCAGATTTACATGATCATCAGCCAGCCCATTATAAACTCAGCTTTTAAAACCAAGAGATTACCTCCTGAAGCACTAATGTTTTAACATGGACGTGACAAGGTCTCAGCTGTATTCTTGATGATCAGAGACACTCACAACTTAACTAGATTTTTTAAAAAATAGCAGCTTTTTCCTTGAAACAGCCTTAGAAAAGAATATTTAGTAAGTACTAGATGACACATGGCATAGCAAGTAGTTCCTTTGTCCACTTCTGCCTTAACATGATGTGAACTCTTAAGCATTTCCCATAATACAAAGTCTGTACAAGGGCATACACAGAAGACAAACCATTTTATGTTTATTTTGTAATACCAACCAAAATTGAGGGTACCAATCCAAGACTTTCAAGAATGTGCACAAAGTTAGTATTTTAACCATTGCATCACAGCTCATACTACAACTTTAATCATCTCTTTCCCTCTGCATTTATATTTGTATTATATATATTTATACTAATGAATATATTTCAAAAATATAATTGAACTCATTCATATGCATTCTTTTCATGACAGCATTTGGAAGTTAAACAGGTACTTAGGACAACTACAACTCATTCATACATTTTAGATGAGGTCTTTTTCTGCTCCCTCCTTTCTCTACCCTTCCAGCAAAATACTCAGAGCTGAGACAACTTCTGACTACACAGTCAGAAGCACGTCTCCAGGTTTGGACTCCCTTCAACAATCTGCTACAGCTGGCATAGTGATCTCAATTACCAATTCATGAAATCCTGTGAGGTTAGGTTAGTGGCTTGTTTGTTTTGGGGTTCTTTTTTTTTATTCTTCTCCCAGAAGAATGCTGAATGCAGATATTAGACAAGTTGTTAACCAGTTACATTCACTGCCCTCAACACAGTCACTTGCAACTAATTCCTTAAGAGCTCTGTTGAGCAAGTAACAAGTGGCCAACACAGCCTATTGTACAAGATGCCACTGCCTGCTTATCAGACATCTGACTCCTCTATGATACAGGGAAACTTCTAAATGGAGCTTACATCAGCTGCTCTCCTGAAGGCAATAGCAGATGCTGGCATTGCGTTCTCATTCCAACTAGTTTTTCCACAACGATTGCTGTTAACGTAGATCCTTTTGCTTGTTGTCAGAAAAATGAAGCTTATGTATCAGCAGCTTGCAGCACCTGCCTATGTAAGATCAGCAATCCTAGTGTTTGCAGTTCTTTTAAATGGTTGTAAAAGCTGGTTACAGTGTTCACACCCAAAAGGCAAAGGCTATTTTATCAACAGAGCAGACTGTTTGGTGCTCCACAAGTGTTCTAAAAAAACTGTGAGTTAGAAAATATGGGGTAATCCTTTTGTTATTTTTCTTTCATTAAATGATTCTAGTAATAGTCTTCATAGTTCTTAGGGTTCAGGCAATAAAGAATGGCACCCCCAAATGAAAATATAGTTGCACCCCAAGCCAGGCCATAGCCCCAGTTGAACTCATGGTATATTTTCAAGCTGACCGTTTCGATGAACTTGATTGGGTAAAGGACTAAGCTGCACACCTGAAGAACAACTGAAAGAGAAAAAAACCCAAATGTCAGAAGAAGCCTTCTTTAGTTTCCATAAAATAAGGAAAACATCACATAACTGAAACTAGTATTTTAAATGCTCTTGGTGCATGTTAAGCTTGTAAGTGCTGCTCTGTTTGGGAAAAATATCACCTTCATTTCATTCACAGAGAACACAGCAGTTTTGACATTCCCTCGTTGATGAACACACATTATTGGTATGGTGTTAACGATGACCTGTCAGATATCCACAAAATAAACAGTGAAACCAATCTTTATCCAATTCTTTTCTGTCTCTTCTTAGTGTTTTAGTTTGCAGTCATTATTCCTTCCATAACAACAAAACTAAGATCATTTGTTCTATAGCTATAAGGAAGTCAAAATGAGAATCAAGAATAAACAACTATTGAGAAATATAGCTCAGAATGAAATAATTTACTTAGCTTAGACATAATTCATTGTAGCAGGCAATACATATTATACATATTTATGCTCAGTAGAGACTTACTGAATTACATATTTCACATGCATTACCGCGTACTGTAATCAGAATTAACGCTATTGTTAGAACACCAAGGAATCTATAAAGTTTGATCAGTCACGAGACTTCCTAATGGCAAAACATTGCCTTGTATAACAAACTTGGAAGTGCTTCTTCTTAGAAGTGGTTTGTGAGGGAAAAAAAAGAAAAAAAGCTAATAAAACAGATCAAATGCAAGGCAGTAAAAAGCTTAAAAATAATTATTTCCACAGCACTGTCTCTGAGAGTGCCAGATCTCATGCAGCCTGATCCACACATCTGCACTGGAATTCACGAAACCTGTTAAATGCTGTGCTACCAAAAAAACCCAAGAAACAACCCACAAACAAACAAAAAAACCCCAATCAACACTCAAACCACGAAACCCACCCCCATACAGTAATCTGCAAAGGAAAATACACAGATGAATCCCCCAAATTTTCACAATATTTCGTCAGTACACATTCCCTTTTAAATTCAGGAACACTCAACAGAAAATTGGGACAACAGTTTCTATGGTAAGCAGGTGAAAATTACACTTGAAGACAAGAACAAGCCACATGATGTAGCAATTCCGCAGGCCCCTAATTCTGCTTCCCACAAGACTAAACATCACAGGAACATACAAAACGTCCTTTTTGCCCCTCAAGTACACAATATAGCCTTATCGCAATGCTTCCTTCCAACATGTAATACTAGCAATTTTTCAAGACTCCAGCCTGTGACTGCCTCTGCAAACTACTCCAGCCCGCCGATTACAAGCAGGCTGGGCACATCCACACAGTTAAGCACATGTATAAGTATTTACAAGCCTGAGATAGATACACTCTGATGAAAGTTCAATGGTATACAGTGTAATGTCATAATAGCTACTTTTTTTTTTTTTTTTTTTTAACATTGGCTAGGTCATTCTGTACAGTTAATTAGGTATTGTAAGAAGAACAAACACTGTTTAGAGAATTGTTTCAAAGCCAGTGCTGACACAAAAGGCCAGCGGATAACAGAGACAAAGACTACTCTAGACTACAGAAGTCCTTCTGAAATTACACTGAGAAAATACAGGAAAACAAAATAATGTTAATTTTTATTCTCCTCCTGCTTGAACACTCCACACACTCAAAATCTGTCATTGCCTTTTCATTCCCACATGTACACTTTAGTGTTGTCAAACTGGCACCTTTCATTAGCCCTGAAGACCAATGCTTACCTGTCCTCTGGATAGGACTGGTACAGGGAGATGGTTTCCAATGTTCATTACACCTTTCGTCATAACATTATAAAACATTCATTGGAAACTCCCACCTGCCCTTAGCCTACAGACTAGTCTTGGGACTCTTACCTGAGACTGACAATCTGAATGATGTTTGGATAGTGGAATTTTTTATGTGGATACAAAAATCCACAGGATTTTTTTAATCCTGAAGTTATTGAAGTGTTATTCTGTGTTATTCCATTTCAGTATCATTTTTTTTCTCCCAGCTTACAATACACTGTGCAACACTGAAGAAATTTTGACAGGTTATAACTAGAGGAAGCACCCACTCATATGAAAAGATTATGTATTCCGCTTTTGCATAAAGAGACCATCATTATACTTCAAACCACCCGAACATATGTTCAGCTTTCAGACACATCTTTAAGACCATTCAAAGTCAAAAAGGATTTCCTAAGATGAATAGAAACCAACAGGTTTTTCAGTGGCTTCCTTAACATGCAGCATCTCTGCTGAGTCAATACAGAAACTGCTCTGTGTGTGTGTGTCTGTGTCAAGTGACAACCAAGGAAGCTCTCCACCTTCCCTCAATCTAAAATATGAAGTATGCTGAATTTTAATCTACAGACTGGACTTGTGGAAACAAAAACAAAAAAGTGATTATTTTGTAATAGAAAAGTTGCTAAAGCAGCAACACCCATGACAGGTATTTTAGACATTTTTATAGTGAGGGTCCTTGCTTTTGTACTACTGGTCCAGCTACACTATTGTAAAACTCAGAGGAAGTGCTGGCAGCAAATGGCCAGTGGCGACAGCCACGCTGCATAACACTGCTATCACACGCTGCTATAACAATGCTATGCTTATACATCACTGCATAATCACTGCTATCAGCTGCAGAACACTGCTATCACTTTTGCCTCCTGTCATTGTTTCTCCCTTTAGAATGAGTGGGAAGAAAACTGTGTAGGCTAGAAACAAGTTAGTGAAGTTAGGAAAAATGACCAGTATGGCCCCAAAAGACGTTAAAAACAATGCTCACAACTACTGATCTGTTTCTGATGAATTTAAAGACACTCCATGTTATTTATGTTGGCCTGCGCATGGGAAGCATGCCAAATACCTTTCTTCAGAAGCACTAGTCTTTTCACATAGAAAAAAAAGGCTGCAAAAGAAATCTTAAAAAAATTCCACTTCAAAATACTATTCAAAAAACACCAGCCATCTCAAACCAGACTATTTACTTCAGGCTTAGACCAATTTTCATGAATAGCACTATGATGCTTACAAGACAATCGCACCAGAACAGAAATACTAGTTTTATTCCATTTACATTAAATACATGTAATTATATATACTTACCATATTAAACACCCAGAAATCACAACAAATGCTTTAAAATTACCAAAATTTAATTTCAGTCATCTCGTTTTTTCTCTTCAAATGCTTGACTAAAACAGTTTTGCTGTCAAAAAGAAACTTATGCTGTGCCATTTCTAACTGGTCTGTATTTGTGAAAATGGTGGTGCTGCCAAGTAAGTTCTGCTAAGTGTTTCTGCTCCCTATACCACTCCTCCTGTTCATTAACATGGCTAAAGCACTTCATTAATAACCAATGAGTGTTGCAGTTTCAAAGATAAACACACATGCAACTTCTCTCTAAGCTGTTTGTATTTAATACAACCTGTGCAATTAATTGGGAAGCAGCATGAAGAGAAAGGGGGCCTGTGCTGATTTTTAAAATACTGCTAGCTCAAGCACAGGCCACACCACTACACAGATGACCAAGCATTTCAGCAGGAGGCAACAAAGAGCTTCTCAATGAATGTGTAAGAAAGAGACACACATACAAGCAGAAAACAAGGATAGACAATGACAGGAGTATACTGTTTTGATACTTAGATACAAACTCAGGAAGGCTGAAGCCCATCTGGAGCTCACATTAAGCTAGGAAATGGCAAAAAGGGTAATAAGGAAGAATTTCCACAGGTGCATTAGTTGCAAAATGAAGTTCAGCAAACACATTCATACAATGATGGACAGGAAAGCCAGTCTAGTGACAAATAATGGATTGTGACGCCTTCTCCAAGACCTCTAAGTGAAAGTGACAAGGTCTGGAAGGGTGCCAGCAGATCAGCAGTGCAGGAACTACTCAGGGATGACTTAAGAGTTGCATCCGTATCAATGGGAACAGATGGGATTGACCCAAGGGTGATGACAGAGCTGGCTAACGTAATCATGAGCCCTCTATCATCTATGAAAAATCACAGTGATCAGGAAATATGCAGATGACTGGGAAAAGGTTAATGTTGTGACTATCTTTAAAAAGGCTAGAAGTGAAAAATCCACAGAATTATAAGATGGTCAGCCTCAACTCAATCCCTGGAGTCGTTATGGCATACATCATCTTGGAGTCCACCTCCAAGCAGATGCAGAAAGAAGTGGCCATCACAAGTGAACATGGCTTCACCAACCAAAGGACAAGGGTCCAGAGGGCTGCCAAGATAATCAGAATCCTGCAGTACACTATTCTTGAGAAGAGGATGAGAGAGCTAGGTTTATTTAGACTCATGAAGAGGCAGCTAAGGAGTAATTTCAAACCAGCCTACAGTTACCTGAAAATGTAGCTGCAACAATGATAAAAAAAAAAACTCAACCAAACAACACTCTTTGTGGTGACCAAAGATAATGGCACCTGAAATAATGGCAACCCAAGATAATGGCAATGGACACAAATCTGAACTTCATACATTCAGGATGGACATTAGGAAATGTATCATAAGGTGGGTAACATGGCAGTAGGACAACACGCTTGGAGAAGTTGCGGAATCATCATCCTTGGAGCTCTCCAAGACTGGTCCAGACAAAGCTGCAGCTGACTGACCCAGTGTTAGTGACTGTCCTGCCTCAACAAGAACGTTGGCCCTCATGACCTACAAAATCTCTTTCCTATCAATATTTCTTTGATGCTATGACACTTTTTGCCACCCTGTAGCAACTTGTACTACAGTCCGACTTTTTCAGACCATTCCATCAATTTCTCAGAATCAAATTCTTTCCTCCAATGTATCTGCGTTTTTTTCTACTTACATTGTAAAATTTGACAAGTAGACTTTTATTCTATCTTCCACATCACTATCAAAACAGAACTCAGGAAGCAATCCAGAGAGACTGTGCTCTGACTCTCTGTTAGAAGAAAAGGATACATCCTCTAAATATTCTCCAAATATTAACTGTCAACATTTTTTAACTCTCTCACTCACAATACTTTCACTTAGCCCCTGCTTCCCTAGCTTACATGTGAAAACATCCTGTGAAATGTCTCAAAAGCTTATTAACTTCAACAGATTATTCCTATAAACATTGTTAAAACTGTTATAGACCCCGAAAGAAAAGGGAAAAAAAAAAAATATTTTCAATACCTTTTTTTGTTTGCTTGTATGGACTTTCAACAACTAAACTTTACCTTTCTATCCCTAAATTAAGACTTGGTTGGCACTCAGTTATCTGGTAACTGCATCATGAGACTCCTCCACTGTCAAGTTTATGAACTTGTACTTTGCAGATGCAGCTTTCAGGGCCAGTTTGGTTCATAACCACCAAGATACTCCAGCAAGAACATAAGCTAGTGACCTCTACTAGACAAAAAAAGCTGGGAAGAGCTGTATAAGAAAAGGTGGCTCCACGCAAGAGTGTCCACAACTGCCTCTCTGTATGCTCCACATATTTCCATTAGCTGAGTTATTCGTGTTCCTCTCTCCGTTACATAGAGCTGACAGTATGTATTTTTAACACATTCATGTCTGTTGATCTCCTGCTAGCTTATTCTCAGTATCTAGGTTGAATTTCTTTTTTGTCCCTTTGCTTTCTCATCTCTTCCACTCCAGTCAGTCAATCTTCTTCCTCACCTACAGAGCTGCTAACTGAAACCTGAAGCTGAGAATTAAAAAAAAAAAAAAGTTAAAAAATCAAAGCTAGAAGAAAAAATGCCTGGAGCCAACTGTTTGAATTCTAAAGTGCCTGGAAAATACTTTTACATTTTGGTCCTTCTCCCACACAGTGATGTTTTCTACCTGACACCCACAAAGATCATTAAATGTCTCCGGGCAATTCATCCTGTGTCCTTCTTCCAGAGGCAGCTGGCAGACTTCTAACCAGAGTCATACAGAACACTTGGTCTTGTAAGTAGGCCCACTGGTCAAGGTGGGCTATAACCTCAAAGACCTTCTGTGAAATCCCGGTGAAGGTTTGAATCCATGGACAGTTGCACAAGGCACAAACTCTACTGTGCTGCAACTTAACTTTCCTCTCTTCAGTAGGGGATCCTCTTTATGACTCTTTCAAGATATATCAGTCCATATTCACATCTAAAAATAGCTGACATCAAACCTAAAATCTGTAGGAAATGACAGTAACAATTTCAGCGTCAAATCCCAAAAGGATTCTCCTCACATCTGCCAGATAATGAAGTAGAATGGAGCAGACTGTCTTGGCCTCATCATCTCTCTTCTTACATGCTTCAGGTCATAGCTATTTAAAATGTGTATGCACACAACACATGCACACAGGCAAAGGAAAGAGGCGAACACCACTCATAAGTTAAAGCAGCAATGTATTTTCCTTTATGATGCAAGTAAACATTCATCCCCTCTATCCTCAACCTTTTGTAGTAAAGGCTAGAACTAATTTTGTGCAGAGGAGAAGAGATTAATCTTTAACATAAACAGTGGGATTTGGGGAATTTTTTTTCTTGGGGAAAGTTGTTTCTTTTTTTTTTTTTTTTTAGTACAAACTTAACCATATACTAAATGAGCAACATGGCAAAAGAGGCAGTGTATGGCTGAATAATTGCTAAGTTACGACACAGTATTATGAGAAATTAATTCAAAAGCCAAACAAAAAACCACTAGAGAAATTCAACAGTTCCACTCCCTTCAAAGTTAACTGGCCAACGTGCTTTGTAATCTCAAAATTTATACTAAATTTTAAAATAATGGCACTAGTTCCTTTATTCCTTCAACCAAGCAAGCAAAGTGACACATAGAACAAAAAGATAATACTTCCACTCAGAAAATCTGATCCTAGGTTACATTCATTTCCTAAAAGCAAATGAAATATAACTTATCAATATCTCTAGAGCAAATAAAAGTGCATGTTGAAGCACTGTGGCTCAATCAAGGTAACGTTATCAGCAGGGGGCAGCAGGAGCCTTCTTCAAAGCTTCGTTTCATTCCTGAATAACCCTGCAAAATCTGCTCTCTTATCTTTCTGTATTCTTGCAAGTGGCGTTTTATAATACATCCCAAAGACTAGGTTCTGTCATCCTCTTCATTATGGGCTAACAGAAGGGGTTTAAGCTGCTGGCTCCAATGCAGATACGAGTGACAGGATGAAGGCAAACTATGCTTGGAGTATCTCAGGAGAAAGAAACATCCGTGCTGACCAAGCCCCAAAACACCAGCATGTATAAAAAGAGATGATTTGATATTGTAATTACACCTCACTGGAACAGTCTTACAGACAGTTCAGATTTATAGGTCTCCCTTAAGATTTTGTGATAGTTTATATAAACTGCTCCATTTTCATGTTTTTAAAATGAATCAGGGACTACACTATGACAGCTTGTTAAATTAATAACTAAGTAAGCAAGCTGACACATTGAAATTAATTCCTCGTTGCACAGAGGCATACATAAATACCTTGCAACCTAATCCTATTTATTTTCACACATCGGGCTTCAAGAGTTCACATCTGGGAATTAATTTTCCCATTTTAAAATTGTAAAAGGAAGAACATTAAAATAATAGAAATGGCTTTGTGTGAAGAACAAAAATGGGGCCATCAAGAAGTGCAAAGTCACAGATTAAAAATGGTACTTCGAGATTTATCCTTCATATCTCCTGCTGCACATACTTCACAAAGTAACAAATGTAACACAAATAAATAATTTCTTATGAACTAATAATAGTGCAACTGCAAAAATGATTAATGCTGTAGAGAACTGGTATCCTGACAAACCTCACTGGAGTTAACAAAAATAAACCAAATGCCTCTGAATTAGTATGCAGAACAAGACACGTCTTTCTTCACCAAAGTGAAGCTGCTCTCATCACGTTGCTGATAATCTGCTTACCTGCAGCAAAGAGCATGACTGCAACTGGTCTGTAGAACCGCCTCCGAGATCCCACGCAAATAGAGATCAACCCAACCAGGAAAGCTATGAGAATAATGGCAGCACCACCCAGCAGCAAAGCAAGAGTCGCTATCTGCCAGTCTAGGGGAAAAAAAAACAGACAGAGGAAAACAATAATAATACAGTTTCAGTAAAACAAGTCCGTAGGTCAGACAGAAAAGCAGAATATGAGGAACACAAGAGGCTGCATCAAGGCTTGAGTAAACAAATAACTGTGCTTCAGATTTCTTTTCTCCTAATTAGTGAAACACCTTTATACAACAGATGCAACTCAGGAGCAGAATGCTACAATCCCACACTTTTTCTAAGGCTTAGTCGGCCTCTTTGGGATTTTGGCTCCAGTAAGACTGAATAATTTGGTCCCCCTGGTTTTTGTCCAATTTAGAATGAGAAATTGAGGCCGGGTCACAATTAGCTAGTCCCCAGTCTGAAGTAATCTTCTCACATAAGACAGTGAAAGTCAAACCACTACTTGAGCTGATTAGGATGACATAGGAAGGCTCATCATACACACTTGGCACTTGGGAAGCCACATAATATGACTAACAAGACTAAGGTGTAGGAAGGAGATGCTTAAAGGAATAAAAAAACCCCTCCACACACACACACAAAAAAGCGGGGAGGGGGGAGGGGTTAACAAATATTAGATGTAGAGTGAGTTAAATCTGAAGTCCATTTTAAAACATCAGTTATCCTTAAGTGTCAGTTTTTCTTTTCTTTCCCCAAAATCAGCTTCTGGATTTGGCCCAGTGTATTTTCTAATTATTTTGATACATAATGAATGCAGTTATAAACAACATCCTTGTAGTCTTAAATCACATAAATGAAAAATCCATTTGCAAGCTGATGATCTAACTTCGGAACTTCCATAGGATTTTACAAAGGCATGGGCTTTGTGCTGCCTCTCTCTGCTGAAGACTATGTAAGATCTTTTCTCCCTCCAATAACAGTCATCAAGAAAAACAATCAGATCACTCCTATTTATTAGTACAAGGAAGATGATCTAAAATCCGCTTTTGGGAAAAGGACCTATGGATCCAATGCATCTCTCATTACCCTGAACATACTAGCACTCATACAATATTCAGGATAAAATGTCCAAATGCATGACAGTTCCAAGAAGAAATTAATTACTTCCAAAATAAATTTAGAGATATTGAGGTTCCTAAAAGAAAAACAATGACAAAAATCCACATCCTCTTTTGGAAAAGAGCAAAAGTCAATGTTTTAAAAAACAGTACATCCAGTTTCAAGGTGGATCTAATCTGCTGAAGATACCAACAGTGCAGCTGTCAGGCTTGGGAATGGAAGGCTGGCAGCTATTACCACCAAAGAGCCTTCATATATTATATGAAAAAGGATGAAGGAGATTAAAGAAGAAAGTGAACAGAAAAGCTATAAAAGCATTGCTCAAAAAAAAAAAGTTATTTTAAAGGTGGCTTTGTGCAAGTACACGTTTATTTTCATTCTTTTTAGACATCCAGACTTTGTTTACTAATACTTATAAAACTACTCAATCTTCCAAGCTATTTTACTCCCAAAACCCAAGGCTGGGAACAATCTCTTGTTCTTCTACCATCAGCAATGTAATCTCTAACATCAGTCTGCTGTGTCCCCTTACTGCTTTACTATTATTGAGATAAAAATGTGATTTTAGTTATATTATTTCATAACATTATACATGCAACATATACATATACATTTAACAATATGTATTTCATAACATAACTAAAATATGTTTAGGAATGTTATGAAAAGTGGTTTTTAATGCTGACATGATCCTTCAGAAACACCATGTGGTTAGCATACTGATGATTTAGAAAGTATTCTTCCAATATCTGAGTGCATTACAGATATAAAATGCGGAAATAAATTAACAGAATGGACCACTCTGGCACAACATGAAAGCCATCCGTGAACTAGAAAATTACACAGATACAAAGACTAGACTCACAAATCCATATTGCCCCGAAGTCAAAAGCCGTACCAAATTGATGAAATGAATTAAAATGTCAGACAGGAAAACTCAGAAACTAAGATTTCTGGAAGCCATTATAAATAATAAAATATTAAATGTTATCTTCACATTGATCAGATGCCAAAGTCTAATACAAACAGAAGGTGTGCAACACTGGAGCAGCAGCTAAATGGAAAAAAGCCGAGTATCCTACTGCTTTCCAAAAACACATCGGCAAGACCACCAAAAAATGAAAATAACTGAGGTAAAAATGATATAAGCGTGAGGTTAGAATATAGTTTCACTTTCAGGACACGTATCTATGGATTTTGGAAAGGTTAAAAAATAAACAAACTACCTCACTATAGTACTGATGTGGGAGTGAAAAGGACAAATGAGTGTTGGGAGACACCTACACTCCCAACTAAAAAAGAACTGACTTAAACAAGATTAATTTCTTGAGTAAGAGAACCTACTCAGTGATGTTGACAGCAGGACAAAACCAAGGCTCCTAATGTTCCTCACTACTAGCTGAGGATCAGGTATTGAATGTTGTGCTCTGAGCTGCAATGTCTGAAACTGCCTTCCTATTTTGGCTCCAGCCTCCATTCGCAGGAGCATACAATACTACCAGCCTTTGCCTTGAACTGCAGCCAAGAGGGATTCTGGTTAAGGAATATCACGAAGGTAAGATGCTAGTGCATAAAGCATGCTGGACTGAATTTTCCCTTATTGCCTACCATGGAAGCTACATGTATAAGTCTCCTTGTCATCTTAGAAAAACCTTAGCTTTCAATTCTGAAGTCATTTGATATGGTCACAAAATAAAACTTATGTTGCATTAAGGAAGCAGTATCTTCTGCATGAGCCTTCTACTTAACAGCAATTACTTTTTGAGGAAAAACGCCAGGCCACTAGACTTTATACAAAAGAAAGGAAACACCAAAATAAAACTGAATCACTACTCCTGAAAAGAAGAACACCCTGTGAAGTTAGATACCTAAAACAATACAACCACACGGAGCAAGTACAGTTTTCTACAATAAAAATATGTAGTGTTCTTCAGACTACCCCAGAATGATTTATAACACACAGCATCAAAATTGGAACAGCAGATTGCTCTGTTACATTATGTTACTGGTACACAGAACATAAACATCATAAACCTACTTTAAAGTACCCAAAATATGCTTGCACCATTTCTAGGCATGCACCAATCTTGCAAATAAGATACTATACTCAGTTCAGCAGGCTCAGCAGTTTGGTGAGACTGCTTGTTCTCACAGAGATGGAAACATGCATAAACATGAGCAAAACAGGACCTTATAGACAATAATTATTAGTTTCTTGTATTCAAAAGACAATTTGGGTACACTTTAGGAATGCATGTCAGTACTTTCCTCTGTACATCGCTACAGTTTCTTTACACTACACATCCACTAAGGAAAACATTAAAAATTAACACTTCTTGTGTAAGCACTCCCATAATATAGTTCTAGATTTCAAAAATCACTGTCATCTCAATCATGCGCAAATTAAGTTATGTTGATTTATAACTGTAGAGTCAACAGAAAGAGTAACTTTAGTTTTTTTCAGTGTTCTGTCATTTCAGCAGTATGTTAAGAATCACACTGATGATGCCACCTATCCCATCCAAACAACTCAAATGAACGCATTTTTGACAATTGTTAAGCTTGTTAAACTTGAGACAGATTTCTTAAGAAAAGCCTCACTTATTGTATACTGTTTCTAGATCTGAAAATCCAAACATGTTTTTGTACCACATAAGAAGCATCACAATGTCTATAATCATGGGAAATATATACTGCTGTTCTGACAGTGATGATAGTGTTATTGTAACAATCTGCCTGTTAGTTTAGGGATGTGGATTTCAATATTTGGAAATAAATATAAACACGAACCTAGGTACTTAACACATTTTCAAAACATATATGGTATAAAGTTTATTAGAATTACCACCTTTGGCTAAAAAACCAGACCCACAAACCATGATGATACTGTTTCTTTTCAGTTAATTTCTCATACATAAGTCATGCCTTTTTGTAAGGACAGCTTGGTCTGATTGCTCTTTGGAAATTCTGCCTGTTTCTTAATGATATGGAAGCACAGGGTTAATAGCACATTGAAATGTGTGACCCTCGTCCCTTCTTCCCCCCCAGATGAAATGACCTAAGGCTTTAAGCTGTATATTCATTTTTAATTAAGACCAGCTCTATCTGCTCTGTTCCTTAGGCAAAATAATACTTTTGTACTAGGATAAAATCAGGAAAAGCCATAATAGAACGAAAAAACATCTCAAAGTTCTGAAATGTTTATTTTAATAACTAAATTATTTTTTTTAACACAAGAAAGAGTAATGCAAAAGGCTAGCATTGTCATAGATTTCATGTTTCCAGCCAAAATTACATATTTCATATATGTGGTACTCTAGAGTAAAAGAAATAATGGACATTAAAACATACTGGGGAATATGTCAAACATTTGTGTATAGGGCTCTTTCAGATAATGCAAGTGAACGGAATTAAGCTCTTTGGAAACAATCAAATATTCATTTCTTTCATAAAATGATTCTCCATCAAGTCCTTTCCTCACAGAGGCTGAAGTAAGAATATGCATGCAGCTGTTACATGACGAAGGTAATGACTGAGCTGCTTCTAGCACAAAACAACCTTGGTAAGAAACAAAACACAACACACTCTTAGTTAAGTTTTTCTGATTCATTGCAAAGCTTTCACTTATCAGGTACCTGCCCTCAGCCAATAAATATTCTTAGAAATTATAGCATTTAAGTTCAAGAATAATGAATTTGAAAGAAAGTGTCAAGTATAGCACAGAAAGTTGAGGCACCCACGCATAAGAAATTAAATATAACCCACTGAGTGTCATAACAATCAACTAAGATAAATAAGATAGCTAGAGATATTCCTAATTGCTTCATATTCAAAACTATTACTAAGTTTATAAACACCCATCAACTTAGTCATCAAATAGGCAACAAAAGTTCAGAAAGTGTTGTGATTATATAAAACCACAAAAGTAGAATCTAGTTTCTGAAAGTGCATTTGTCATACCACCAGTAAGTTGTCCTCTTTCTTCAGCATGACCAGATGCACAGACTTCTGTGGAAAACTAAGCTCTACTGAATTCAGTGGATATACAGAGGTAAAGTGAGTACTGCAGTGGCCATTAAGTTCTCACATATAATTACTCCACGGAAAAGTCAGTCCTTTGGAACTTCACCTGAGCCAAAATGATGGGTTTTAAGGAGCTGCTCAGATGGATTCTGCTCTGGATGAAGGAGATACAGGCTAAAGCTGTGAAGTCTGGTGTCCCCAAGTTACTCAATGCATACTCTTCCACTGTTGTACAGCCAGCATCACAAGAGCCTTTGAGACTCCGTAGCACGTGCTTCTGTACACTGGAGCGAGAAGCACTTTCCGGCAGAATCCATACCAAACATCCAGTAAATTGCTCTAGCCAGTTTTCTACAGTGAGCCCTTACAGAAATATCACACTAAATATTGCCTTCACGTTGTCAGTTTGAATAGTATACTTATTACCGCTAGCTGCTGCACAGACATACATTTTTGGATTACGAATAAGATTTTTCTAAAGTGCATCCTCAAGTCACTCAGACACTTAAAAAGCGTTGCCAGAGCTGTGGGAGCCAGCCAGCTGTGGCTGAATGCATAATTTCCTTAAGACAGAATTCAAACACTCTACACCAAAGCATTCTTCTGAAAGCCGTGAATTTGAACACACAAAATAACTACATGAGGTCACAGACAGGTTAAAAAGAAGCTGTTCATGGAAGAGACAAAACTATTTTCTGCTTCTTCACCAGATTTATATACTGAGCTAGACCCTACACACAGCAGCACATGGGACAAAGCCCTTGATAACCCAGGTCTTGAACAAAGCAAGTGGGCTTAAGAGCAAGGCTGTCTCATAGCTCAAATTCACCAGAACTTTGACAACTCCTAGACAGAAATTTCAGCATTTTATGTTGGGTACCAAAATCCCTACTTCCCCGCTGTGGATTATTCAGAGGCTCCACATAAGGCATCAGTCACTTTCCACTTACTGTACAAGACACTTTGCAGGATGATTTAGTGATCCTGACAACACATGGAGAGTCATTTAGAGCCAGTCAAAGAAAAGGAGAACAAGCACAGAGACGTGCCCAAGAAACACCTAACGGGTGCAAACCCAGCTATACCTGTGTCTTGCCAAGATGCAGAATGCTAATGACCACAGCTGACTAATGAAGGAGGAAAGGCACACAGCTCCTCCTCAGAAGCAACATACTGGGGCTAGAAGACTTCTCAGAAACCGCAAGGTCTTAGCTTCCCAGCTTCAGACTCAAACCTCTGCTCCCATTTCCCAGAATAATTTCTTAACTGCTAGGATAGACTGAAATTGCTCTCCTCTTCTGCCTACTAGACTCAAGATGGAAAAACAGAGGCATGAGATCTATGAGGTGTGCGAAAAAATATGTACAAGGGAATCCAAATCTGATTCTCGAAGCACCCCTTACCTAACTGGTCCCTTCTAACCTCATGGGGCTGTTTATGCACTGACACACAAAAAAGCTGAGCATTACTGTAAGTCAGCCCAAACTCAGGGCTCTCTCACCTTTGAGGGAAAAAGCCTCTACCAGTCAGCTATAGAGTCCCTCTTGCTTGGGTTCCTCCTATGGCTTTCCTTTTCTCCACAGGAAGAAAACCTCCACCAGAGAAGAGGCTGGATCTGTACCAGGGAAGGTAACACCCTGCTGGCAGGATGCTCTGGGCAGTAGGTGCTCTACTATCTATCCTCCTCAGCCTGGGAAGGCGGTGCTTGCTAAGTCAGGGGAATAATTAGGCAGTCTCTGCTCACCTTTCAATGGCAAGAGGACCTCCCCTGCTTTCCACCCAAAGATGCCACTGAGCATGCAGGACATAGCTTGGTTCCCAGAGAAGTGAACAGCACACAAAGCAGAAATGCTCTCAGTTTCTCAAGGTGGTCTCTACAGCAGCCCTGAGAAACAACTAGGCATCACCTGCTTGATGTCTCTTCTGCAGCTGCCATGTTCATCAGACTATGTGTGGCCCTGAGGCTGCTGGACTCAAACTTCCTGTGTGCTTTGACACTGCAGCAAGTTTTATCTCCCATCTGTACAGAAGATCAGACTGAACAACAAAAGCAATAAAAATATGGTAAGCAATTCTGCTATTGTGCAAAGGAGATGGATTTTGCAAGACAACAAGACAGTCTAATGCCTGGGGGAGTGTTACAGATGTATGAGCAACCTGAAACATAGCAGGTGCTTACTCATCTGCCCACTGACACACATCTCTCCTGAAGATTAAAGCTTAGATGCCCTATTTATACAAAATATATACACTTGGAGGGAAAATGGGGCATGTTGTACACACACTCTTCGAGCCATGGCCTGCCTTTATTTCTAAAATCATGGAGTAAAGTCCTTTAAATGCAGTTCATCCTCAAATAAAGAGTTAATTGGTGCCATTATATAAATCTTTATTATTTAAAGGCAGCATGCCTTGCACATCATTTTGCCAACAAAGGACTTCAAGACAAGCACAGCATTACAGAAAACCGTGTAATCTATAATTCATTCACAGAATAGTACAGCATGTACTCAGGCATTTCTTCCATTGGATACATAGCATTCTTCTGAGATTAGCTCACTACTATGCCATTTTAATTACTGGATATTCATTCATTCAATAAAAAAAAAATGCACACATGTACAACTCCAAGAACCTCACAAAGACCTGGAAATCTCAGAATTATGTCATTAGGGAAGAAGTGTGGGAGATGTGTTATACCAGCTTTTCAAGAAAAGCTCACCTTTTTTGACCTCTTCTATATATATTACTACATTTTAGTAATCTGAAGGAAGAAGTATACTTCAGGTTGGAGCAGGAATGTAATTATTTCCCACAGTTACTGATGCTCTTCAAGCAAATTGGCAATCTTTTGCAATTTTCATAACTCATACCATTGTTCCTTGCAAAAAGTAATTAGCATTTAAAATAGTGCCAGAAGTACTTCCCATCAAAACTATGGCCTTTATATTACAGAATTGGAACAAGTAAAAACACATGAAGCAATTGAAGCAATACAGCTGTATAGACTTTATCCCATCTCCTGCTTTCTACCTTGAATCTTATGTGGTCATCTTTGGCCATAAATCAGTAGCAGAGACAAGGCTACTCCCTACGTGATTCTAAATATAAAATCTCATCAAATATTTAAACCACTATATTATTGCTAACACAAGGAACAGCTTTTAACTTACTGGTGCAAAGCTTCGTTATTTAATAAACAAGACTTAAAGCAACAGGATACATTACTGATTTTAAAATTGCAATGAACACAGCAGTAACAATAACCCATTAAAGCTACAAGTCTTCTTTCTGTTTGTTTTTATGGGGTTAGGTTTGGGTTTTTTTAGGAGTATTATCACTGATAAAGTGTGGTGCTCTTCACCAAATAAACACATACAAACTTCATGTATTACATTCAAATGTGCTGTAACCATGTCTCTTAGCTAATTGGAGAACAGTGGCTGAAATGGTAGCCTCCATCACACTGCAAAGTCCAGACTACTAAACATGACTTTTAGACCTGCTGCTCCCACAGTGCTTGGGAAGTCTGAGGCTAAAAGAACTGCTCCATTTGTAAAAGAGGGAGCACATCTAAACACATTCTACCTAGGGCTACTGTGAGGGGTAGTCAACAAATTCAAGGCATTCTGAACATACTGAAGGAACCAGGTAGACATTGGGCATAAACAGAGTCATCACAGAATCACAAAGTAATTCAGGTTGGGAAGAACCTCCAGAGGTCATTCTATAGTTCAGTTCCCCACAAAAAGCCAGGCCAATCTCCAAGTCATACTCAACTTCAAAGTTAGATCAGCTTGCTTAGGGTCTCAGATGCAGAGTTTGAAGTCATATGGCTTTTGATTTTATATCCACCTTATGAAGCATTGGGGATGATTATTAAAGAGAATAATACGCAAAATGACGGACTACAGCTTTCAAAACCAGAAGGAAAGTTTTATTAATTGCTCCTTACATTGCATGAACCACTTTCTTCAGACTTAGTAAAATTCATTCTTATTTTATAGCAAACTATCAGCCTTGCTGAGCTTTTTACAAATATGTGTCAACATCAATGCTGAGCAATGGTCCAGATTTTCTAATGAGGAATCTGCTTTTGTGCTAGCAATTTCCCCTCGGAACAACTCCTTAAACTCAAAACAAGCAGATACCATCCAAGCCTACTGAGCCATGTCAATTTAGATATCTGCACCCAATGTATAATTAAGGTTAAACCCCTCCAAGTGCTACTGAATGAACAGCCTCTGATGCCTTTTTTTTTTTTTTTAAGAACAATTTATAACACAATTATACGCATAAAACCAGACACAAGTTGTTTTACTGCACTATGTTGTAAGTTCACCTTAGTGGTTTGCTCACCACTAAGTTTAAACATGCCCAGAGGCCCTGCTGCATGTATTTCCTTAAGAATGTTTTGTTTTTCAAACATTGATGGACAGTTCTTAGAGAGTATAATATTCTTAAAAATATGTTTTATGTTCCATAAACAGATGTACAGGTTGTTAAGTAACAAAGTCACATATCCCCGTCCACCAGAATGAATACAGCTAATTGGAACGAAAACCATTCAAACTTATGTAAGCTATTTTCACAATAAACTGAAATGCTGCAAAGGAGCCATTATTTTCTATGAACAGCAAATATGTGCACTGAAGACAAAATACGCAATGTTTACCTATAAATCAGATTCTATGGAATAATTTATGTCTTTCACATCATATTTGTGTACCTTTGATTTTGTGGCTATAACATTATGTGAACTGTAATGGCTGCAGTCTATTGCACAAATTCAAATTTACTGTAATTAATTCTGCAGGAAGATGACAACTGTGTGCACAGGTACAGACACACCAGACAGTTGTACATAAGACGCACTTAATTTTAGGCAGATGCTGTGATAGAAATAAATATTCATACATAATTCTTAACTCTTGATAAAGCCGTAAGTGAACCATCACAAATTAGACATAATCCACTTCAAATGAGGTAAAAAAAAAAAAAATTTTCTTCAAAGACACCAAAGGAACACTCCAAACTCTGTAAGTTTCAGTTTTTTCAGCTTCTCCTTATGTTGCTATTAGTGAGAATTTTTTAATTTCATCAAGGGAAGAGAGATGAGGGATATGCAAGAATACCTTTCTGAAATTACAGGAAAGAATTGAACAGGTGATTTACCTACACCCTAAAGACCCAAAAAGAACAAAAACAAATTAAGATGAAATATTTTATAACATTCAGATTTCTAAAAAATTGACTATTTTACATACTTGAACCATCACTATTATGAAGTACTTGCACAACTTTACCAGTAGTATATGAGAGCAAGGGATTGCTTGCAAGCTATAAAAAAGGTTCTCAAAACAGTGACTGAATGAATGCACACACACATACTCCAAGCACTAGCAACACTCAAGGAAAAACAAGGGATTATTTCCTGCTATAGCAGCCAAGGTAATCATGGTCTGTACAGCTCCTTCTTCTCTTCATCACTACATTGCCCTTTAGATAGCAGTCAGGGGTCCTAAATCTAATTACAACAAAAGTTTTTAATTAAACCTTGAACATGCTTTAACAGCTTCTAGTGTGAGCTTGCCCTTGATGGTGCCACTTGAGGTGCTCTCCTTCAAGGGATGATGAAGTAAATCTCTTTAAAAACCAAGGGTGAAGATGCCTTTTTCCTGTGTGTACTATTGCTCTTCACAGCTAGCTAGCTACAAAGCTCTTTGCACTGGTATCAAGCTAAAGAGCTTTCCCTGTGGGAGCTCTCCACTACCTCCAAAATATACTGCTTGCTACATTCTCAATGTAGGAGGAAAGTACACTTAAAATATTAAGGCACGCACAAAAATGGTCTCAAAAGATGAGCACAGTCCAACTTGGTGAACTTATTGGGAGCCCTCCTACTGACTTTAATGGAAATTTTAACACACTAGCAGAAGGTAAAGCGAGAACAGTACAGTTTCTCGTATTCCAGGTATCCTCAGAGCCCAGCACTGTGTGCCAGACATAAGGAAAGTGAAAGGTTTATTCCAGTCACCTCAAATAAAACAACGATTCGCTTATTCCCCAGTAGCTTGTGAAACCTGGCCTGATCAGACTGGAAAGTATCTGAGGAAAATGAGTAAAGCCCATACAAGGAACTTGAATAAAACTGGACAGGCAGGAATTTTTGCACAGGACAGAAGAAGCACCAGGAGAGAACACATTTTCAACGCATGACATGTAACAAAGCTACATTTCATTCCTATCCATCCTCACCCATTCATCTTCCACCTTCCCATAAAAGACAGGTGACCAATAAAGCAACAAAAGAGATTAGTGTCCTTTTATACTGTTCCATAAGCTGTACCACTGTCTTAATGTCCCACTTGTGTGTGTGTGTGTGTGTACATATGCATGCATGGCAGGCAGATGGATTGATGGGGGAACCCAATAAAGTGTGTGCAAAACTGGGAAGGGGGGCAGGATTTGAAGCAGGTTCTCATTCAAGCCATCTGAAAAGTCTTTCTGCAATCAAGGGGATACTATTTCAGGAGACAGGGAGAAGGGACAAAGGATTCACGTTGCTAAGGAGACACGTAGAAGCTGACATTCCTACATAAATTTCCATTTATACTGGGGAAGGAAAAGAAAGCTCTCTGAAGTTTGTGTAGATACCCTGGTAACTGATTGAAAATGACATTTCTTTACAATTTCTTTTGGCATTATGTGATTTGGAGCAAAAACCCAAACAAATTCCAACCCTCGAATATTACTCCACACAATGACAGGACATAAAAAAAAAAAAAAGCACAGCAGCAAAGGAACCTGTGCAATTCCTACTCAAGCAGAGATCGGTTATTTCCCAGAACCTACACAAAGATTTCAGAGACGCGAGGAAAAAGGAAAGCATCTAGAATACACAGTAAGCCCCTTGCTTCCGCCCCCCAAACATCTTGTCCCTTTATGATTTACCCACCGGAGAGCACAGTGATCCAAATGGATGAGTTAGCAACGCGAGTGTGCGTGTAGGGGGGACAGGGATGGGGATGAAAAGGGGAAGGGGGTAGAGAGGAAGAGGCTGGCTTCATTTGTTTCTATCGGGACTCCAAAGTTACTATCAAGCATAAAGTAAATAAAACAACCCATGCAAACCGAAACAATCATGGTCCTACAAAACAATTTACTGAAAAATATTCAACAGGCAGCTTGTTTATATCATTCACAAGCCGGTTTTTAAGTACTCCGAGCAACAGTGAAATGACATTTAAAAAAAAAAAAAAATAGAAGAAAGGACAGAATAATCGATGACCAAAAACCTAGAAAGCTTAAGAACAAATGAGCAATAAGAAATCAAAACGGGTAGTGTGCCAAACAGGCAAAGGAGTATGAAAGGCGAGGGAAAGATCAGTACCTGCTAGAGGAAGACACATACACAAGCACAACCCAGGGGGACGTAAGGAGCCAGACTCCAGGCGTGCTCGCTCTGGACAAAATAACAATCGGGTTTGCCTTAGAAAGCCCCAACTTTCCAAGATTAGTGATTTCGGGGTATGGGGGATTTATAAAATACTTGATCTCCCTTCTCATACAGCTTCTCACTGTATGGGTACAACTACAACACGGAAAGACAATCAAAACTAGCGCAAACTCGAGTTCTTTCCTGAAAACAGTGAAAGGCAGACACGGAACCAGCCATCCCTGTCGTTCACAGCATCCAACCTCACGCCTCCCCTGCACTCCTGGCCATCCTGCGGGCAGAGGGACGAGCCGAGGACGGAGCCCCTGTTCCCCCCGCTCACGCCGTTCACAGGGACCGCCGCCGCCCGCGCTCCAACCTGCCAGCAGGGAGGTGTGGAATCGGGGCCGCGCAGCCCGGGGCGGGGAGGAGGGGGAAGCACCAGAACCGGGAGGAGGATGGGAATGGACGAAGCAGCTCGGGATAGGAAGGGCTACAGCGGTCGGGAGGACAAAGGTGCCGGGGGCTTTCCCAGGCGGCTGCCAGCGCAGGGAGCCAGGCGGGGAGCAGGGGAGGCAGCGCGCGAGGCGGGAAGTCCGGCGGGGCAGCGGGAAGGTGGCGGATCCAGGGCCCCGGGCACTGCTCTGGTCCAGTGGGGGGTGGAAGGGAGCAGTCAGGCTGGCCCTGTGAAGGGGCTGGGACCCAGTCCCGGAGGGCACAAGGGTGAAGGAGATGGCTCAGGGTATGCTGGAGGGGCCGCCAGGGCAAGGGGGGCTGGGTGAGGTGTCAGCCTCAGTGCTCGGGTTGTAGACCCGGAGGAGCAGGAGGCGACCGAGGTAGAGAGAGAAAGGGCGGACGGAGGGACCGGGCACGAGCCGGGCTGTGCGGTCGTGATGCCGCCGGCGGAGGGGAGTGGAGCGCGGGGGTGCCGGGGCAGACCAGGGGCAGCCGTATCTCACCGCTGTGCAGTGTCGACTCGCAGAGCCAGCTGTCCAAGTTGCCGGGCTTGCGGCAGGACTCCCAGAGGGACAGGTAGTATTGGTGATCCGCCGTCACCCAGGCAGGGCTCAGCACGGCTCCCAGGTCCAGGCACAGCGCCAGGAAGATGCACACCAGCCCCACGAGCTTCAGCGGGGTCAGCACCGAGACGCGCACCTCCTCCATGCCGCTGCCGGACGAAGCCATAGGACCCGTGGGGAAGACGGAGGAGGAGGACAAGGAGGACGCGCTGCCGCCAGCCCCGAGGGGAACAGGAGCGAAAGCCCAGCTCCGCGCCGAAGGGGCGGGAGGAGAGAAAAGCAGCGAGACCAGCGCTGACTAACGGCGAGGACAGGCTTTTGCAGGCGACGAGCAGCGTCGCTCCCTCCCACCCTCCTTCGCCGCGCTGCCTCCTCGGTGTATCAGGTGCAGAGCTCCCCCTAGCCCCTCCGGCGCCGCCCGGTCCGGCCCGGCCCGACGCGCTCCTCCCCGTGCCCGCCCCTATCGGGCGGTGACCGCGGCGGGGCCCAGCTCGAGCTACGCCGGGAAAGGGGGGAGCTGCCGCGCCGAGTGCGGGGGTCGGGAGAGAGGCCGGGGCTAGAAGCGGTGTCGGGTGCGAGTCCGCGTCCGGTCCGCAGGGGCAAAGTTTGGGGAACTTGCTGCCCCGCCCGGCCGCCCCCGAGCGGCAGTTCCCCGTCGCACGGTGGAGATCGGGGCACCCCGGTCTTCCCGGTGGACCTGGGATCGCGCGGATGGCCCGGCGTCACGCGTGGAAGCGGAGTGTCCCGCCGTGCCGTGGCGGGGGGGCAGCGGGCGTCGCGCAACCTGGTTTCCACCCGCTGCCGCCGTAACGCGCCGCTACAGGGAAGAAAGGAGAAACCGGGAGAAACGGAAGGCAGCCTCGGATGCGGGATTAGCGGTGCCTGACCTTGATTCCTTTTCTGAAGTGACCTTTAAATCACAAGTTGTTACTGGGAGGTTTAACAAATAATTCAGCTTTTCACTGTTGGTGCGCTGGACGGGCTTGCAGTTCCCATCTTCCTTCTCCTGTCAGTGGCACTTCTGCTCTGATCCCAAAATAAAGATCCCAAAATAATGACTACTTTGCCTGAGTTTCATTTAATTTCTGTTCGTTTTGTTTAATTAGCATTACGGTGCTAAGAATGTCAAGGGCAAATGATTTGGTTAGTCATTAAACACGGGTAGTAGTATGATTTGCTGTTTTAAAGTAGGTCATAAGAACACACGAAGATAGAGTATAATGTCCATTAAGGATTATTAAAAAGGAAGAGGAGGAAAATTCAACCCACAGACTTTAAAGCGAATGCTTCTGCTTTCATTTGAGGGAGAAATATGGGATGAGAAAAATCAAGCTGGGATACCCATCATTTAGGGAAGAAACAGGAAAAAAAATATCCCTTCCGTAAGTGCTAATTATTCTATTGCTACTAATATTACTTAGTTTCTCCACCCTTCCCCAAAGCTTCAGTTTCTTTTCTAAGATCATTATCTTACTGTAGGAGTGTTCTCATTAATTGCAAAAGGCACAGGATTAAATTCTAAATTTATGCAACTTTGTTCCAAGTTGCTTTTCACTCTACTCATAGTCATTCAAGTCTGAAATGGAAAGAAAGAATATTACTTACACTGAAAGCTGCTCGAAGCAGAAACAGCTTTGCTCTTACAGCTGTTCATAGAAGTTAGTGTATGAGGTCTATCCCTGTTTTCCGAGTGCTATCATGTTAGAGAACACTTAGATTTATTGCAACAATTTCTCCTTTTCTTAAGTATTTAGGTGCTTCCTGTGTTAAAAACACAGCCACAGCTCAGTACCCTGATACCATACTAAGTGTATCAGAGTGCCTATACAGTGATGCTAGCAGAAGTGAGATGCATTTCTAAGGGTTCTTCACCATAGGTGAATCACCCAACACTGGTCTATCATTAATCCCAAATAAGAAATGCATTTTTATGAGCTGTTACTGCTGGAACTTGGAAGGAAATTAGATGTTTGGGTTTGGGGTTTTATGGGGTTTCATTTTATCTTTTTCTTAATGTCTGGTATTACTTCAGTAAGTATGTACCAGACATTAATATGCTAGCTAACTTGTTTGTTTGAGTCATGTTTTTATTGCCCCTCAATTGTAAAATGTTAGTTATTGAAAGAACATAGTAAATACAATTAAAACAAATGAGAAAGGATTTTAAAATTGATAAAGAGCATGTATGTGTCATGCTAAGCACACTATCTCAAAACTGTTTGAAATGCAGAATCATGGTTCTGTTCTAGTACTTCATAAAAAGGAGAAAATGTCAACATTTTACTAGTATATATGAAAACTTAGGATATTTTATACGGAAATAGCACTGACGCCTACAGTTAATGTTGCCAGCACTTTCTGTACAAAACTCAATTTGTTTTTGCTTTATTAAACCTTTGCTGTTTGTACTGGAGTTGCCACTGCAAGACACCTTCTTCAGGTTGATTTTTCTATTTTTTTTTTAAGTTCCAGCTAAAGTTCAGTCATATTCAGTCTGAAAAATGAGTATTTTCACTGTCTACAAAAAACACACACTTCATCAGGGTTCTCAATGGGAAGTACAAATTTGACATGCAGTATACAGCCCCCCTCAAAACTCAAACCCAGCCACAACCTACATACCCTACTAGTTTGCTATGCTCAGGGGAGGTGTGTTTGCATCTCAAATTCTCTGAAAATTTCATCTGTAGTGAGCGTGCTGCATCCATTTACAGCTCCTGTGTCTGGATGAACAGTGTATTGGCAACTGGATGATTGGGCATGCTCCAGTCTCCATGTTCCAGCCACCCACTGTTCCTGAAGGACCTTGGAGAGCCCGCTCTGGGCCTCAAAAAGAACACAAGATGTCCACCCACCTCAGAGATGTTCTGCTCAAGGAGCACAGGAGAAACAGCCCTTACTGGTGGGTCCGCTTGGTCCTAAAGCACCATCAGACATCCTAGGTTCAGGGGTTAGGAAAGCAGCCTGGATTGCCTCATGGAGGGCAAGGAGGGCTGGAAAGAAGGAGGCAGAGACAGCATAAATGTACAAACAAAGATTAAGTGAAAAGAAGCAAAACGAGAAAAGACAGCAAGGAAAAACTGAAATAGCAGAGTTCATAACAAAGTAACAAGCAACATTGCCTCGGGAATTTGTCTTTGACTTAAGGAGTGCTGTGACCATCTTTTTTCCGATTGTGAATGGATATGAAATCAACTGGAAAAGTCTCTGCCCTGCCTCCCTGGGGGGTCAGTCTGTGGAAGGAACAGATACTGAAACTATTAGTTCAAGTGATAAGCATCTCCTCTGTGTCACTATGAAGACCTAACCTTTGCTGATGACATAAATTGCAGGTCAGTGTAATTTCACACAATGTGCATTTCCGATGTACAAAGCACCCATTTTTGAAATGTCTGAATGACTTGCTTGAAGTCAGGTTTGGAGCCCATGTTGACAAAGGAAATGAGTCACAAGGATATTTTGACATATGAGATATTATAAGCTTGTTAGATATTCCCAAATATGAGGTCAAAGCACCCAGATTTCTCTTACCATCAGTGGGCAGTTTCGATGAACCCGGATCAGTCTGTACATGAAATCCCTCTTAGGAAACAAGAAAAAAAAACCAACACAAAATCCCAAAAATCTCCAAATCTGACAAAGATGTTAATTACTGTTCATGAGAATCCGTATGCTAAAGTTACAAAGACCATAGAAGTATTCCAAGAGAATTAATACTGTTGTATTCAATAAAAAGTCAGTATGGAGGTAAAATGCAAGAAGTAAATAGTAAAGGTTCTAAGAAGTACTGAGTGCCTGCTTCATTTCCTTGGAGAGGCAGGGATCCTCTGGAAACATAGCTCATGCTCATGTATTAAATTAGTATGTCATCATTAACATTATTCAGTACATATGTAGAAACAGCTGAATTAAATCACTCTAAATCTTGTCGTTTCCAAACTTCTAAGTGCTACACTTTGAAACAGTATCTCTTAAAATGCATTATTCTACTTATAGCTTAAAATAGAGCAATTCTAAATTAAAAAATTTCCAATGAGTAGTATATTTCTGAGATACTTAAGGATGTTATAAATGCTAACATTGTAATAGTACCTTTCTAAAATGACACCCCATTTCTCAACAGAAATGTGACAGAGGTATTTTTTCTTAGGACATTATTGCAGCATCAGCATTTGCCCTTACTTTGTTGGGTTTTTTTTCCTTCAGTTTGTGTTTTGACTATTATAACTTCCCCCTCTCCCCACTTCTCTCTGACTTCTCTGTTTTTCCTTTGGCACTCTCTCTCTTGTCCATTGTACCACTATATCCATGGGCTGAAAGAGGAATTTAGTCTGGAAGGTGACCTTCAATGGTCATCTAGCTCAGCCTGCTGCTCAGAACCAGGTATAATTGGATCAGGTTGCTCAGGGCTGTGTCCACTTGTAGTTTGAACATTTCCAGGGATGGAAATCCCACTGTCTATTTGGGCCCTAGTGCCATGGCATTAAATGCCCTTCTGGTAAAAAAGCTTCTAATATGTAATCAGAATTTAGTGTGTGCCAACTTTTCCCTATTGCCGCATGTCCCATCACCATGCACCTCTGTGAAGAGTCTGGCACCACCATTTTTGTGTCTCTGGTAAGGAAATAGTAACATCTCCTTGAGCCTTTACCTTTCTGAGCTCAATTTAACCCATCTCTTTCAGCTTCTTCCCACACATCAAACGGTCTTGGCTGTCCTCATTGCCATGTGCAGGACTCACTCTAGTATCTCAACATCTTTCCTGCACTGAGGAAGCAAAATTCTGGACAGAGCACTCTAGAAAGGGTCTCACAAGTGCTGAATAGCGGTGGTGGATTGCCCTCTCAGACCTGCTGCTCACATTTTTGCTCAAGTAACCCAGGATGCTGTTGGCCTGCTTTGCTGCAGGGGAATGCTGCTGGCTCTTGTTCAGCTTGCTGCCCACCTTGACCACCAGGTTGTTTCGTGCAGAGCTGCTTCCTAACAGGTCATACCTTAGCCTGTACTGGTACATGGGATAATCCCACCCCAAGGTGCATTCTTGGAACTCTGTGAGTTTCCTGCCAGACCATTATTTCAGCCTGACCAGGTCATTCAGAACCACAGTCCTGCCCTCTACTGCATTAACCAGTCCCCCCTCCAGCTCAGCATTGTCTGCAGATTTGCAGAGTATGCCTCATGCTTTCATAAGTCACAGCTGCAACAACTGTATACCTAGTCAAGGGTCCTTCTAGGCTGAAGAGACTGACCCAAATGATAGACACTGCATAAGGAAAATTGAGGGAAACAAGCCTTTTCCCCCTTCAGTCACAAACAGGACGCTTACAGGAGAGCAGTAACAAGCAGTCAAAGCCCAAATGTACCCAGTGGGCTGCTTTCTCTGTTGTCAGTTCTTTGCAGAGTCAGTAGGAAGAGCCGTATGGCAGAGGTCCTAGAGGAGGCTCCAGCCCTGCAACCTTTAAACAAGTATCCATGCAAGAAAGATGTTAATTTCTGTAGGACTTCCATCGTGCATAGTATCTTTGGACCAGACCCTGAGATAATAGCAGTAGTACTGAGGCAGCAGTTCACTTATCTTTCCCTGAAGTGGGATAGGGTCTGAATTATGCATGGGCTGAGGTCACTGCTGCTAGCATGCTTGGTTTTAAATTAGATTCTAAAGCCAAATAGCACCCAAACTGAGAAGTACATCACCACCACGTAAAAGCTACCGCATTTTCCTTAACCACAGTGAGCCTGTCACTATACAGCAGAAGAAAACGTTTAGTTTCTCAATAGTGGTTTAGTACTGGCTGTGCCACAAAATGCACAGTAACTTAGAAAAAAATGCAGCAGGTACTGGAAAAAAAGCATGTGAAAAGTTTATCTTAGTAGGAATAGAAAATAGTGTTATTTCCATGCAAGAAAACAAAATGTCATTTCATTTGAAGACTGTGATGAAGCTGAATGTGACACATTAAAAGAAAATAAAAAAGGTAAATGGAAACTAGTCTTTGCAACAGGTGGTAGATATAGCAAGGGAAAATGTATGATTAAGCCAGTGACATACAGAAAATTCAATGTGACTGATGTACCCAAAACTAAGGAGAGGAGCAACATTACTGCAAATTTTAATATCCTTTTCTTTTGCAGAGGCTGGGATTGTAAAAGTGTTATCTCCTGATGTATCATCACCTCCTATGGTCAAATAAGCAACTGCAAAACCTCCCAGACATCATATCTGAGAAAGTGTATTTGTTCTGCTTGTTGATGCCTGTTGGAATTTCTTTCACAATGTTTTGAATCTTTCCCCAAATTGTTATCATTTGTACATCTGACTGAGTGCATTTCCTCAGTCATATATTCTAACACTTCTCATATGCCCTTGAGCATCAACAGAAACACATTTTTCATTGGCTGGATTGATGTTGCTGGTTTTTTTCATTGCATTTGTAATGTGACATTCCTTTTTGTTTTGTTTTCTGTTTTCTGTTTTTTATTTGTTTTGGTTTTTGTCCTGGTACTTTACTTAAAATGGCAAAGTATTTAGAGAGCAAGCTTTATTCTGCTGTATTAACTGCAATGTTAGAATTAATCTCATTAAAATTAATGACGAAAATCAGCATTTGAAAAAAGGGATATATAGGAATTTAAAAAACACAGCAAGGAATCACTCTTTGCACTATATCTGTGCACCTTGATTACTTTGGTTAACATGGAGGTCACCTAGAAAGCCATTCCTACCCAGCATCCATTCTATGGATCTAGCTCCACTGCCAGTGGGAAGGACAGCCAAGGCTGGAAGTTTTGCTGCTATTCCAGGTGTGAGATGGATCCAAGGTCTTTACTCCCTCAGTCTTTTACCTTCCTGTGGTCCATTTGGCACCACAAATACCAGGCACAAGATGACCCCCAAAGCCAATTCTGTTCCCTCTTCCTAAGCTCCAACCCTTTTGGCTCCTTGTATTTCCTCTTTTTCTCTGTTGCCCTTAAGTAGAAATGCAGATGAGAAAGGGCAGCTAATCCTTGTTGAGAACAATCCTGGAGGCTAATTCTAAATCTCCCCCATCTCCCCATTCTTCCCTCCCTCCCCCTCCCATTTGTAGTCTAGCAAGGGCATTGTTTTATTATTATATAGGAGAATTACAGTTGTGCTCTTTGCACTGCCTTCAAGCAAATTGTTCTGATCTTTTTCCTAAATGAGGGAAGGGACAGTCTCCTGGCTGTTGTTTATGATACCCTAGCTGTTTGGGGTTTTGTTAATACCCTGAGACTCTGTAACACATATTTTAGATCCATCCTATTTCTTGTGGTCTCCTTTTAGATCTGATTAACTTCATGCATGTTTAACATTTAAGAAAAAGAAAATTAAGACCTAGAATTCCCGTTCCTTCTGCACCCTCCTCCACATTGTATGTTCATCACTTGCTTTTAGCCAAGAAGCAGTGTTCCAGTTGTTTTCTTGTTCAAATTAAGACTGTCAGTAAAAGATTTTCATTTGGTTTCTCTCAGTCATGTAAGAAATAGTAAAGATAAAAGTAAAGGGAAGCTTGCAGTCAGAAATACAGCCAAGAAAGGCTTGCAGTGAGCAGTCCTAAAAACTTAAATTCTTAAGAAAATCAAATACAAATCTTTAGCAAATAGGGCATTTTTTTGAAGATTGAGAAAATAGTGGTTGTTAATTAGGACACTAAGCTATTTTTAAGAGTTTTGCTCATCAAAAGCCTTCATTTTCATAAAGAAACAACACACACAAAATAAATCTTCCAAATAAAACCATAAAAATGGATTTAAGTTTGAGACAAAAAGTCAGTTTCAGCGAAAAAAAGAACAAACCTGGAAACAATGCCCAACCAAAACGAAAACCAACCAAAAAAATCTTACATGGAAGATGACTGCTACATTTTTCTTTTAATGTGGGCTTCTCTCCACTGGCTGATTAGGTAAATTGCTCATTCCCCTAGTCTACTTAATTCTGCAATGAAAATCCACTGGTCATATCCCTGAAAACACAGTGAATCACTTTTCTGATGTCTGTTTACTACAGTCCTGTTTTTCTTCCTTCACTGGATGTCTCTACTTCAAGAAATATGAAGAATGAAGGAGGCTGTCATAATCTATTGAGAGATGTCAAAGCACTTTTGATGTCTTCAAGATCCTTGTTCATTTGGAGTAAAACATCAGTTATGAAACATGGGACCAAAGAGCTGGTGAAGAAACTCAAATTGGTAGAAGCAATAGTATAATATGACTTATAAAAAATTGATTTATAATTCAAAAGACAAAAATAGCTCACACCAATGTCCAGTGTATTATATCTACCTTCACTGGAGGACAAAGCACTCATGAGAGAAAAGCCATATGTCAAATACAGTATACAATAGATTGAAGAAAAAGCACTTTGACTAGCATGAAATTTAAACCCAGATCGAGATTGTTTGCATACCCCAAACTCTTATTGGTTTGAGTAGATGAATACGTTAGGAATGCAGACTAGGTGCAGAACAAGCAGGGGTAATAAATATCCCATACCTTTTTGCAATACTATTTCATTCCTCTTTCTTCCCTTCACAGACCGATAAAACATTTGGGGTTTGGCATTGCTTTTTAAAAATCAATAAATAAAAAAAATCAAGATCCTTTTCAATTTCAGGAGTACAGGGGTGTGCTGAGATTTTCCCTTTTCTTTTACCACTTGCAGAAACATTATATAATCCTCACAACCTTATACTCATCTGGGACCACAGTGGGCTTACAGCCAGCTGCTGGCACCAGCACTGCCAGTTTTGTCCTGCTACTGGAGTCTTGGCTGTAGGCAGAGGCACACTAAGAACAGATGTCTGTGGTATGCTGCTCATTTTGAGATGATCCCTTACAGACCTATGCATCCCTTCATCTCCAAAATGTGGGTTAGAAATTGCCTTTCTGTTTTGAGTAGGATTCAGCTGTTTAAAAAGCCCCATTAGTGGAAAGGATGAAGGAACCAATTCACAAATGGATGCAGCCTGAATGTACAAGTAGCATTAGGAACCAGGGCAGCCATGTGCTGGGTGATTGCCTTTGCATGAGGGGAACTGCAGGTTGGGAGTGTAGGTCTGGGGTCTGAGAAGAACATATTCCCTAGCTGTATTGCATCTTATGTCTGGCTCTATAAAAATAGCATTTGGGATCTGGAAACTGACTGGAAATAGTGACACTATACAGAAAACAAATTAATTCTTAGCAGTGTGAAAGGATGTGAGACAGGAGTTGGTTGGAAATGTTTGTTTTTCCATTCAGCCTACATCAACTCTTATCCCCCAACTCTGCCTCCCTCCCTGAAATAGTGTGCCTGACAGGGAAGTTCTCCATGTGAATGCCAATGATTTTACAGCAGTGTTGGGTTAGCCTCTCTCATCTATAGCAATTCACTTTACATTGCTTTGGCAAAGTGCAATGACGTAAAAATATCCTGATGTAAAAGAAAACGATGTCTACCCTCTTTTGTGCTTTATAGCACCAATTTCTACCCTGAAAAGAGTATTCACAGACTTTAGGTTAGACATGTCTTTAGTGCCCTGGCAGACAGAGGCAGCTGTTTCCCTCTTTGCACTCCATCTGGCAGAGAACAGGGCTGGAAACAGCCTCACAGGCTGCCAGAAGAAAGTTAGCAGAGAGCTGGAACTTTGAAACACTGCAGAATTTGGCCTGACTATTACCAATAAAAATAGAAATTATTTTCAAAGTATTTACCCAGAATTCTCCAGTCTTTGCTATTTTAAGCGAGTTGCTCAATTTTGTTGTCTACAACCAACCAAAGTTTTAAATTTATGGGGTTTTGGGGTTTCTGGGTGTGGGGTGTTTCTTTTTGGGTTTTTTTTTTTTCTTTTAAGTTTCAGCTGTATGGAAATTGTGTGACATTTTGAGGGTTGGGATAAGATCCAAACTGTCTGTGCCACAATTATTTTCAAACCTTGCTAAATTGTGTGACAACTTTATCTTAACACCAGTATTTCTCTTCAGCACATGAGCATCAGATGGTGCTGTGTATGAACAAGTATCCATGGACATGATAAACTAGCATCTCCATTTTCACTTGGAGTGACTCCATGTCTCTGGCTTTAAAACTATGCAAATTCAGATTTGCCATACTGAATTTGTCTCCTCTTCCCATTTCAAGAAAGAAGAAAGAATGTGAATTTCAAAATGTAGTAGCAAAATGTGCTGGAATTTTTTTTCAAATTGATTTCTTAATTAAAATTAATGAATTATGTGGCAAAATTAATGAATTATGTGGCATAGTATTTCCCAATGGAAGGAGGACACAAAGGTCTGCTCTGAGAATTAGAAGTAGCCATGCAAATTGGAGACAATAATTTCTGTCAAATATTTAGCAGCCTTTCTATCTCAAAGCACTTTAAAATGATTACTCTGACTTCCACTCTATTGGCTTATTTCTTGTATTAATAGCTATATGCTTTTGGTCTTGTTTTTGGAGGCTGTTATGTTTGCATTTGGGAATTTAAAAGACAATGTAATATAATGTAATGTGTAGCAGGAGTTTAATAAGGTTTTCTGAAAGCTGCTGGATCAGGCTGACCTTCCGTACTTAGGAGGCTGGGAACTCTGCCTTTTCTTTTCTTCAAAGCTATGTGGTTTTTCTTCAAAGAGAGAGTACAGAGAAATTAAAAGAAAATACAGCAGCCTTCCAAACCCCTTTGTACTTATAGCTTTGAGGAAAGCTGGTGAAAAGTTGGTGAAGTAATATGGAGAAATGAAATGGGAAGTTAAGAAGGCTGGAATGGAAGCTGAAGAGGAGTGGACATTAAATGTCAAGGATCCTGAGCAGAAATTAACAAAACAAAACCCAAAAACAAACAAAAAACCCCAAACCCAAACAAACAAAAAAAATAAAACCCCAAACAAAAACAAACAAACAAAAAAAACAGCCACCAGGAATACCTACAAAATGATGAAAAAAAAAGAATAATTGTGTTCCAGGAGCAAGGCTGAACTTCTAAACTAAAACTGCAGAAATATCAATGCAATGCAGCGAGACTTGTAAACTCGTGACCACGTTAAAAGTCATATGTTGTGGAAACTCAGATATACTCATATATTACTGAATTCAAGAATTTGGATACCTGATAGGGACCCAAACTTATCCTTCAAGGCATCCTAAGTTCTCCGAGCAAAGTCTAATACTAGTGAAGGCTATAACTCTATTCAAAGCATTACCTTCCCCCCTTCCCAAAAAAACCCCCAAAAAATAGCAGCAAAGGAATGTATGCTAGCATCAGAGGAGATACCGCATTCAGTAACACTGGTACCGTAAATATGAGAATGACAAAACTAAGAGAAGCAATGGGACTCAGCTCATGCCATGGCAATGAAGAGCCATAAAGTGATGGAGCAAAGAATACAAGGGAAGACAGAAAATTGCAAAATATATGGGAAGACACTAACCTACAGTTTAAATAATATATATGTTGAGCAAAAGAGAGAGAATGAATGAGATGGTATATGCAATAATGCATCTGGGTCACCTAGAAACCCACTGCACAGTCTTGAATAAAAAGCTGTTACTGGGGGATTATTCCGTATTTCTTGATGTGGTATCAACAATAAAGAAGGATGACAAGATGGAGTCTACGTTTAGGTAAAAGTGATTAAATTTGATTTTAAATATAAAATTGCAATCTGAACAGTTGTTACCACTATTAAAAATACCAGCACACAAGGAAGAAAATATGCAAACCCCCCTTGTGACTGTTTACCAGCCCATTGACACATTTGATTTTATTTTTTTTTTTGGTCAAGCTTTGAGAATACTAGGCAATGTGGCATTGTCTACATCATTATTAGCCATATAAATTCTCCATATATCCACCAAAGAATCCACTAAAAGACAGTATAAAGTAAACTGTTCATGTGATGTATCTGGAAATCTTTCAAGGCTCTGAAAAAGGAGGTACAATATAGAGGTGGTGATACCAGCACTGTCTTTGCTTTAAACTTCATTAATGTTTACAGTAAAGGTGCTTAGAATGGCAGTTTAGCACTAAGAAATTAAATATCTTTAAAATGTTTAATTAAAAATGAAAATTATTATTTTAATACATTTGCATACCCAAGGACTTGAAAGAAAAGAAGATAAAAATGTATGTGGGATTAAAATGAAATTATAAAATTTAAGGGTCTTTAGATACTTGGATATTATTTAGTATTGATAGACATTGATAGAGTGAGGGTCAGGAAGGAACCCATTCAAAAAATAGAAGTTTCTTTCTCAGGGGAACAACAGCTATGGACTGTTTCCAGTAACTTCTTATCTTACGAGAACGAGGCCAAGAACTAAGGACCAAACTCTTACCAGAAGACTTATCTCACTGTTTTAAGCAGCTAAAAAAAGAAAAAAAGGGCACAGAACACTAGGAAGTGAGGAATATTAGTATTAGCATTCTGTATGTTGCATATGCTGAATTTCTGGAAGGCACAATCAGGCTCCCTTTCTATATGCTGAAGAGATCAATGTAATGAATACTTGATTTCCTTTTGGAAGGGCTGTGAAGTCTGAACAACATTTTTAGCCATCTTATATCTCAAGCTCATGTAATTTCTGAGAATAGCCATATAGATGATGATGAATTGATAGATTCCAAAATACTGTAATTGAAACAATATACACTTTGTACAACCAGAGAAGATGATAAAGCAGCAGAAACATTTAATTAGATTATTTTATATTTTATTAACAGCTTGATTGATTGCGAGTTCTTGTATTTCATAAAATGAGACTGCTACATTATCCATATTCTGCTATATCACATATCATTAAAGCACTATCACAGAAATACAGCAACAGTATTTGTTGGCCCAAAGTCTTTCCACAGCACATCCTGATGCACTGTTCCTAAGAGCTGGATGTTGACTCTGGTCTAAAAAGAGACTTGCTAAAATCTTCAGTAATTAGGTATTTCTTCTACTGACTGTATACTCTAAGAAGCTCATGTTTGTTATTTACTGCTACCCGCATACTGAATAATTACACTCAATAAATTGTTTCCTGCTATGCCTTTCTCAGATGGTTGGATAAGATTAGTCACAGCAGAAGGTACCTTCATCCTTTTAAAAAGGCAGTCTATTTTTTACAGAAACATAGGCATTTGTTTAGATGAGGGAACTGCCTGATAATCTGTTTTGAGTTGCAGCGTTTTTTAATCACCTTTCCACTTCCTTTGCACTATTTCTAAATCACCTTTCCACTATTTGTTGTGGAAAATGGTTTAAATAAAGGGAAAATTTATTTAATGGTTTTACTTTATCCTCAAACTTATATACACACATGCATATAAAACACATATGACATGCACGTAGTGTGCTTAAATATAATCTGCTTATAAATACATACTTTAAGTGGAGGAAGAAAAGAATGACTGTCAAAAATTTGTATTTTCCTGTCTTGGTAAAGCCCCAGATGTATGCGTAATGTAGAAATAATATGAATAGCATTGATCCCCACTGTTCCCCTCAATTTACTTTGTTGTGGTGCAGAATCAAACATTTAATTTAAACACTAGTAAAAATGAATGTCTGCACTTCAGCGGGGAGGTTCCAATGAATCAACATGTATTCAGCAGCAGGACCTTCTGAAGGGTCCTGTTTAACTACATGTCAAGTATTTTGATAATTGCATTCATAGGCAATGATATTTTTTATAACTCTTACTAACTCTGATACAGCTCAGGATAAAAAAATCAGAAGATACGGGATTGTATATAAATAGCAGAACTTTCCTCAATTGACTATAAATTCTATAATTTTGTGTACTAATATGGAACTCCTAAAAGAAGCATAATTAGATGCCTTAGCCACTTTGAAATGCCTAAGCCCACTTTGAAATGAAAGTAAACTTTAGTTGTAGCATTGTCACTGGATTGCTACTCTCCCATCTTATTTCAAAGGTGTTGGATGAAATGCATATCCTGTGGAGCAAGCTGGGAGGGACTGCAGTGTCTTAAATGAATCATTGTTAGTATCTTCTTGTGAACACCTTGGTATTCTAGTCCCATTCAGGTAAGCTTAGACACATGAAGTACAACTATTAGCAAGAACCCTGGTATGGCTATCCTCTATCAGACTTTGTCTGTCAGCCAAACTTCTTTTACAATAGTTGATCTAATTGTTTTAGACTTGAGCATTGTGCATAGATTGCTATTAAATAGTCACAATAAAGAAATAATAGATTACAGTCCTGAGCTATGATAGCTGGCATAGAAAAACTTAATTGTCATTTTGATTAAGCATCAGACTCTGAAACAGTTATGTCTGTCAGACCAGAGTCCTTTTAAAATGTTTTTCCCCATGTTAGAACTCAGTGAGTCAGAGATAAACTAAAACCTACTTGGAATAAAGGTAAAGGGGGTTGCAACATTGGCTGATCAGCATTTGGTTTCTTAATAGCAGTAATTTTGTGCAGATTAAGAGGATGTACATACGTTCTTATGTACCAGTGGTAGTTAGATATACTACCAATGGTAGACTTATTAATGTATCTTTTCAAGATTTGTAATGCTCTATATCTTTTAGCAGCTTCACTCAGCTGCCATTTAATTAAAACCAGCTGCTTACCAGAAGAATATTTCATTCTTTGGTCTCCCAGTGTTAATGATCTCTTCAGACATTTACATTTCCTAAAGCCAAGGCTAGACAATGCTATATCCATCTTCTGCACTGTGCAGTTGGTTTGGTTTTTGTTTAGGTTGACTGGACACCTGACATCTGCAGCTCATCAGGGTACTTATGTCCAGGTGGCATCAAGCCACCCAGAAATTATATGGTTATTGTCTTTGGAAGTGAATTCATTCTTAGTCTCCAGCTAGGTCTGAGCTTGGAAGGTTTCTGGTTATCTCACTTTGAAATCATTTGGTCGGGTGTCAAATGCTCATTCGTACAGTTGAAGAGGCTTAAAAATATTATTTATTTAAATTCTTTCTTGTAGATCCTTACAATTAGACTCATCATAATTAGGGGGCTAAGTCTGCTCAAGCTAATTTTAATGGCAAAACCCCAATTAACATCACTGGAAAGAATACCAAGTCCTGCTGGCTTTGCTAGTGTCTATGTATACACACAGAGGAACTGCTTCATTCATCACTGACACTCAACTGTCGCTGTCTGTCTAGAATAGGCCTCATCACCAGTAAAATGTTGTTTTATTATTAGCCTTTCAGAGCAATGCCCAGACTTCTTGCTGAATTTATGGTTGCCGCTTTATTTCCAATGTTATAATGTCCTTAAATGTACATCTTCCATTCTAATATATGCTGCTGTTCCTGGAAAAAAAAACAATCAAAAAAATTGATCTAATATAGGAAAAAAGGATGCTGTTTTCTTTCAGTGGATAAAAATAAATACAAATAAAGTAACCGTGTCTGATTATATGAATCCTAACACTGGCAGACAAGGGTTTTATTTAGTTCCCTGTAGAATTAGGATAAATGTGGTCAAAGGATTTGCAACATCTGTGTGCTGGAGTTCTCCTTAAAGTGTGGAAGAAATAATTCTCCACCATCTCTCTGGGCAGCTTTACAATTATGAGTTTATTCTTATGTTGAAGGGAAAGAGGGAAAATGGCCCAAGAATACTGCTGGATGAAGACATATGCACCTAGTTGTGCAGACCTTCATTATCCACAGCAAGAGGTGCAGATGCTCGTTATTGGGCTGGTAGCTGTGACTGCAGCCTCAGGTAAGGCTCAGGGTGTCAGACATGTGGAGAAGGCATAAGTCCACTTTGCCCTTGCTACAGAAGGCTTTTTGTTGGAGGAGCAATGCAGAGCATCCTACAACAGAGGGGCAAGGAGATGTGTCCCTCATGTGTAAACACCAGCGCAGGGCTCTTAGGCAACAGATGCACCAGCTCCAGGGAAGTGGCTCTTGAGGAAACATCCAGCAGCACCCAGGTTGCAGGGTCAAACCCCTTACAGCAGCAGGCAGGACTTTTACTCCTTGGAAAGGAAGATTTGTAAGATCTGCTTTAAAAATCCAGCTATGAATAAAATGAAGTGTTTCTCTGTAGTCACTTGTCATCTAAATTCTTATGTTGCAAGTTTTACTCTTTTTTTTTTTTTTTTTTTTTTTCTAATTTGAACCTTGCTGTGTAATAATTATACTTCATCTGAAAATCTGAAAGGAGTTTTTAAGCTCTCAACCTTAGCTCCACAGGGTTAGGTTTTATCACTTACTGTTCTGATGTATATATCAAGTGTTTCTTTTTCCTTTTAAACTTTCTTTTGAAATCAAAGGAAGCACTGTCAATTTTCTCCTTCACTAAATGAAGAGTAACACATTCAAGATTAACTGCAAGTGAGGTCAGGCAGAACAGCCAACATTCCCATGACTTTGGTCACCAGATGGTTTCTAGGAAAATGTTATGACTTATTGGCACATTTTAGTCCCAACTATAATGAATTTAGAGAATGTAGTGTGGTATAAGCCTGTAACTAAAAAGGAGAAGCAAGTAGAATATAAACAACCACAATGGCTGCTGGCATCAGACAATGCTCATAATCACTCACTGAGATGGGAATTTGAAATGTTCTCCAGCAGAAAACCTTCATTTCCTGCCTATCATTTCAAAGGTGTCTTGCAAATGTTTGAACCTGCATCACAATGAAAAACAGTCATAAAAGATACTTAGTGTTTCCTTATTTGATGATTTGTTTGTGTTTGTTTTTTTTTATTTTCTATTTACAATACACACTTCAAAAGCATGGTTCAGGATTTGAACTAAATGTTGTTTATACATTTTCTAATTCCTGCTTCTGTGAATTGTAATAGCTGCAGGTAATATTCAAATGGATTTGAAGGCTTATCATGTGCTAATAAATCTTATTCAGTAGTATGTTCTTCTGTGCAAATACATAGTTGAGGTTTGCAATATATATGACACTAAATTGTCATCATTTAATTGTCTTTGGAGCTATTTACCAGTTGCCTACATCTGAACAGAAAACTAAAGGAGCAACTGCTTTCTTTCTTTTCAGAAATGAAATCAGAGTTAATGGTTTAAAATTAAAAGATTAGAATTAGGTAAAAGGATATATTTGTCAGCAGAAAAGAAATTAGATAATGGAAAAATGCTTTCTACTTTTCCACTGGTGAACCCAACTCACCTTCCTTAAAGGTGTTCAAAAATAAGCAGTTGCATATCTTGTTGGCTTACTGTCCAGGAACATCATGCTCCACGCAGGAGGTCGTACCACATGATCTGAGAGATCTCCAGCTGAATAACCAAAGTTTTAACAAGTAACAGAAATCATTACAGATCAGTGAGTTTTCATCATTATTGTTCAACTGGAATACAGTGATTTGACACAAATACTATTAAAAATAATCTTGGCATCTCTCATTTGGTTAAGTAAAAACCTTTGCAGCTGCTCTACATGAGCTCACCACTTTCACCCAAATTCCTGACATAAATTAAGAGACCCAAACTGTGTTTTAGATATAATACTAGTGGTACAGAGCCAATTTAGAAATTAAATATGGCCTGACATACAAAGCTTCACCATGCTGAATGCTGCCTGCTACCTACACTGTTTCTAATAGTGAGAGTTTGCAAAAAAAGTCTGCAAAGAAGTAACAGTTGAAATTTAATATACTGGGAATTCCTGTTATTCAAATCTCCTACATTATAAAAAGTGATATGAAATATTTGCTAATATCTCATTTAGACATGAAAAAAAATGGAGTATTGGAGAGCCAAGAAATTTTCCTATTCTTTTTGTTAACTTAGGCACGACATTAGTGGTTTAAAGCCTCCCTGTCAGAAAGAATATTAAAATTGCACAGATTAATTATATTTCCTTACTATCACATGTTTTTGTGTGTTACAATGATAAAACAGAGTTACATTTCTGAAAGCTTAAATGTCTGCTTTCCTGAAGCTTTTGTATCATAAATTTAACAGCCTGGTACCATGGTTAGAAAAATAATTTTGTGTACTAGCCTAGTTACTTATTCTTTTCTGGTATTTGTAAGGAAGAATTCAATCTTGGACTCATTTGTGAACATACAGTTTTTGTATTCAGATCGGGGGAATCCTGTTTAAACAGGGAATATGTGTTCATGTAAGAGAAAGTCCAGGTACATTTGAAAAAGTAGGAACTTCCACCCCCCGCCCCCAGTATTTTATAAGGTAGCAATTGTTCATTCGTTGTATGTGGTCTGTTACAACTCCATTGACTCTTAAAACATAAGTGCACGGAAAAATAAGAGATATAAAAAAAACTAAGTTTTAACTGAAAACAAGATTATATATTTAGCAAGTCAATAAAAATTCTGAAGCTTTCCTCATTTTTTACTTTTAAATGCAAGATTGTCTTTCTGTTTGATCTGCCTTTGTGACTTGCAGGAAGAGTAGGAGATATGTGTATATTTTCTTATGCACAGCTGTGGACAGGTTGTGCCCTGTTTGAAGACTGAGAAGGTTCATTGAAACTTCAAAAGACTGTCATTACTCCTGCTTCACTAGGTAAAACAATTTTTTGGTCTAAAAGGTTGTATGCACTTGTCCTGGGTTCAGCAGCAGCAGTCAGTTTTTCTCCTTCTTAGTAGCTGTTGCAGCACTGTGTTTTTGACTTTTGGCCTGGGAACATTGCTGATAACACCGATGTTTAGACTGACCAAGGACTTTGTGAGTCTCATGCTCTGCCAGGGAGGAGGAGAAGCCGGGAGGAAGCAGGGACAGGACACCTGACCCAAACTAGCCAAAGAGGTATTCCATACCACAGCACGTCATGCCCAGGATGTAGAACGGAGAGTGCCCAGAAGGGCTGGATCACTACGGGGTGGGGCGAGGTACCGGTCGGTGAGCGGTTGTATTCTCTTCCCTTGTTATTTCCTTTATCATTATTACTATTAGTGGTAGCAGTAGTGATTTGTGTTATACCTTAGTTATTAAACTGTTCTTATCTCAACCCATGGGAGTTGCATTCTTTTGATTCTCCTCCCCGTCCCTCCAGGAGCGGAGGGAAGAAAGGTGTGTGTGTGGGGGGGGGAAGTAGACTGCGTGGTTCTGATTTACGGCCTGGGCTTAAACCACGACAGCACTGTAGGAACTAAGTAGCCAAGCTGGCACTGAAAGTCAAGGCAAAAAGAAAGACTGAAAAATCAGTCAGGAAAATCACTTCTGGGAAAATTAGGACATAATTTCATCTTTGCCACTGAAGGACACCAGGAACCTCCTCAGGCTGGGTGCTAGCCCTGGTGGGAGATGGGGACCTACTGTCACTGCCTGTGAAACTCACCCGTCTCCTAATTCCTATATCCCCTACACAGCCTTCACATCCAGCCTTTCCTTTTGCAGCACAACCACTGCTACTTCCTGAGGGAAGGCTGCATGACTGCAGGCCATGGTATGGGGGTAGTAGCCTCCTTACTTTTTTTCCAGATCAGCAACAGGTTAAGAAGTAACTCAGAAAACAATGAACCCCCCCATCTGATAGAATTCAGTGCCTCCTATGTACATACTTCCAGTTTGCTTGCCCTTGTATTTGTACAGCATAGGAAACTGCACCAAAAAGCAGAATTAATGATGTTCAGTTGCTCATTAAACCTGGGGTTTTGTTAATGCATGTATAAGGTTTTTTTAGGCAAATATATTATTTATATGGCTCTAAGAGTGAGCTATATTATTTAATCTATACTGTACACATTGCCTTGCAATACATAGAGTTGCAGACACTTCTTTGCAGTACTGAATCTGTACTTGAACATGGTTGCTTCAGCTTTCTTTTCAATCTGAGGAAGATTTTAGCATAGGAATTACATATGATTTCTTCAGCTGAAGTAGGAGTTCACCTAAGGTTAGCCCTAAAGGACAGCCAAATAGTGCAGCCTTTAAAGCCCAAAGCTTGAAACAGAGTATCTCAAAAAGAAAGCATTCCAAATAAGTAAAGAAACCCCCTAACAATCTGAACAGATGTCCTAGTTTTGGATAAGGGTACAGTTAATTTTCTTCGCAGTAGCATGGAGCTATGTTTTGGATTTGTGCTGGAAACAGCTTTGATAACACAGGGTGTTTTTATTATTGCTGAGCAGCACTTACACAGAGCCAAGGCCTTTTCTGCTCCTCACACAACCCCGCCAGCAAGTAGGCTGGGCATGCACAAAAAGTTGGGAGAGGACATAGCCAAAACAACTGGAGACTAGAATCTCAGGTAAAGGAACTGCAGGGAAAAACAACATCTAAAAAAACATCCATCCAGGAAAAATACTGTTCCAGTGTCTGTGAGACAGAGTAGGAAAGCTGATTGTACTTTTGACCCTGATGAAGAGACTTCAATTCTGCACTTACAAAAATCAAGTGATGAAGTCTCTGACCAGGAATAGAGGGGTCCTGCCTTCTTCCAGGCAGAGGAAAGGGACAGTTGGTTTAACTGGACTGGTGGATTTGATGGTCTGGCACATCAGCCCCACAGGATTAAAAAAAAGAAGTACTATAGCAGCATATGAAGGAATTCAAGCCACTTCAGAAGTAGCTGAAACACAGCTCCTTTTGGCACCTTGATTGTCCGTGCTCAGCTGGATGTTCAAAGGGAGGGTCCACTCTATTTATCATGCAGCTGATGCTACATGGACTAAGTGGGTTGCACTGATAATGGAACAGGCTCAAATGACCACCTGGGAATCCTGAAAATGATCATGGACTGGCCAGAGGGGCAAAACTTTGGAGTTCACCAGAGGAGGTGACTAATGCTGAAGAAGCTCCACTGTATAATAAATTAACAGAAAACAAAAAGCAAAATGTTTTCCTTATAGATTGATCCTGTCGTATTGTGGGAAAACATCAAAGGTGGAAAGCTGCTGTGTGGAGTCCTACACAAGAAGTCACAGAAAATACTAAAGGATAAAGTGAATTAAGTCAGTTTGCAGAGGTGCTGAATGAGAAAAATGGCCAGTACTTTATACTGACTCATGTATGGTGGCAAATGCTCTGTGGAGGTGTCTACAGCAATGGAAGCAGACCAACTGCCATCACAGAAGTAAACCCATCTGGGCTGCTGAATTATAGCAAGATACTGCTTCTCAGGTAGAGAATCTGGCTGTAAAAGTATGTCACATAGATACATACCCAAGAGTCATGCTGCTGAAGAGCATTGAAACAATGAGTAGGTGGACCAGGCTGCTAGAATTGAAGTGGCTCAGACAAATCTGGACTGGGAACATAAGGGTGAGCTATTTATAGCTCAGTGGGCCCATGACACACCAGGACATTTAGGAAGGGATGCAACATAAAAATGGGCTCATGATCAAGGGGTGGACTTGATTATTGATGCTATTGCACAGATTATCCGTAAATGTCAAACGTGCACCATAACCAAACAAAGTGGCTGCAGCCTTTTTGGTATAGAGGATGATGGCTGAAATATCAATATGAAGAGGTGTGGCAGATAGACTATATCACACTCTCATGAACCCATGGAAAGCAGCTTGTGCTTACAATGTGCTTACGTGATGGAAGCAAATGCTGGGTTGCTGGAAACATCCTGTGTTTCATGCCACTGCCTGGAGAAGCAGTGGATCTGCTTATCTTGGGCCTTGAGAAGCAAGTCTTATGGTGACAGAACATCCCTGAAAGAATTAAAGCAGACAATAGGACTCATTTCCAAAACAACCTCATAGACACCTGGGCCAAGGACCATGAAATTGAGTGGATATGTCACATCCCTTATCATGCACCAACCTCCAGGAAAATTCAACCATAAAATGGACTGTTAAAGATTACACTGAGAGCATTGGGTGCTGGGATCCTCAGGCACTGGGATTCACATTTAGCAGAAGCCACTTGGCTAGTTAATACTACAGGATCTGACAGTCAACCTGGCCCTGCACAATCAAAACCTCTGCACACTGTGGAAGGAGGTAATATCCCCACAGTACATATAAGGAAATTGATGGAAAAAACAGTCTGGGTTATTCCTTCCTCAGAAAAGGGTAAACCTATTTGTGGGATTGTTTTTTATCAAGGACATGGGTGCACTTCATAGGTAATGCAGAAGGATAGGGGATTCCAGGGTGTACCTCAAGTTGCTTTAATCCTGGGTGAAAATATTCCATTATTTGAGTGACATGTTACACGAATTACTGTAGTAGGAGCCCCTTGTTGCTAGCCAGTCTATGGTGGAGGGGAGGAGTTCATTGCAATGTTAAACCCTATAACCTGGCCCAAAGAAACAGGGGTGGAGACTGAAATGGAAATGCCTTTAAACTGTTGTAACCCACAATTTCAATTACATGTTATAGGAATTGCTATAGCAGGAGCCTCCTGAAACTGTGGAGAACAAGCCTTATGAGGAGCAGTACAAGTACAGCAGTGATCTGAGGTGGCTTTGGTGTTCAATAACTCCATACACATAGCACCTGTGCTGTCTTGAGTGGCCACCATCACTGATGGAGCTGAAAGTCTAAATTAACTCAGTGGACATTTTGCAGACATCTCACAGGAGTGGCCCATAGACTAAGGGAATGATATCTGTGTGTTGTACAAAGGACGGGAAGGTGTTTGCAGTTAATGAGGATGTATTGGATAGTTCGGCAACTGAGCATGATGGAAGTGGTATGAATAAGGGTTGGAAAACTACCTCAGCCAAAACCAGCACAAAAGTATTCCTGTGATAAAGTGTGTTAAGCTAGCTGTACTTTTAAAGACAAATGTATTTATAGACAAATGTAGAGACAAATGTAGAGACATCCTTGTGTCTAAATTGGAGAGACATCAATTTGATAGGTGGACCACTCGGATAAAGAACTGGCTGGATGGCTGCATGCAAAGAGTTGTGGTCAATGGCTCAATGCCCAGCTGGAGACCAGTAATGAGTGGTGCCCCTCAGGGATTGGTGTTGGGACCAGTCTTGGTCACCAACTTTGTTGGTGACATGGAGAGTGGGATTGAATGCGACCTCAGCAAGTTTGCCGATGACACCAAGCTGTGCTGTTTGGTTGATGCGCTGGAGGGAAGGGATGCCATCCAGAGGGACCTCGACACGCTTGTGAGATGGCTGATGCCAACCTGATGAAGTTTAACCATGCCAAGGGCAAGGTCCTCCACCTGGGTGGCAGCAATCCCAGGCACAGCTACAGGTTAGGCAGAGAAGAGATTCAGAGCAGCCCTGCGGAGAAGGACTTGGGGGTGTTGGTCGAAGAGACACTGAACATGAGGCGGCTTCAGTGTGTGCTCGCAGCCCAGAAAGGCAACTGGATCCTGGGCTGCATCAAAAGGAGCGTGACCAGCAGGTCGAAGGAGGTGATCCTGCCCCTTTACTCTGCTCTTGTGAGACCTCTCTTGAAGTGTTGTGTCCAGTTCTGGTGTCCTCAACATAAAAAGTTCATGGAACGGTTGGAACAAGTCCAGAGGAGGGCCGCGAGGATGATCAGGGGGCTGGCGCACCTCCTATATGAAGACAGGCTGAGAAAGCTGGGGCTGTTCAGCGTGGAGACGAGAAGAGAAGGCTGTGTGGAGACCTCCTAGCAGCCTTCCGCTATCTGAAGGGGGCCTATAAGGATGCTGGGGAGGGACTATTCACTAAGGACTGTAGTGGTAGGACAAGGGGTAACGAGTTCAAACTTAAACAGAGGAAGTTTAAATTGGATATAAGGAGTAAGTTCTTTACTGTGAGGATAGTGAGGCACTGGAATGGGTTGCCCAAGGAGATTGTGAATGCTCCATCATTGGCAGTGTTGAAGTCCAGGTTGAGCAGAGCCTTGGGTGACATGGTTTAGTGTGAGGTGTCCCTGCCCATGGCAGGGGCGTTGGAACTAGTTGATCTTAAGGTCCTTTCCAACCCTAACTATTCCATGATTCTATATTACTTTCTGCTAAGCATATCTAAGAATTTTTTAATTTCCTTTACTCAGATAATGCTGGGTCAGGATGATAAGATCAAGCAAAAATGTTATTCATAAATATATGTGGAAGATTATTTTCTGAATCCAAATCTTTACCTCCATATTTAGGATATAGTTAACAGTTTCAGATTTTCTTCATATGCATATGTACACACACATACATGTGTGCACATGCGCATGCACAAAATTAGTACCCATAAATTTTTAAGAATTTTTATATTTAGACATGGATTTGCCATATAACAACACTTTGCAAGCCATGTTTACAGATTTACATCTACAATATAACCTGCAGCAGGACTGCTAATCAAGTAAGGAAAGAAACCATCTAATATTTGGTGATGAAAATTGCTTTAGAGTGACTGATTGTGTTAATCAATCTTTGCCAAGTAAATCACCACTGAAAGTCAATAATTATAGGATCTTTCCCTGTAACTGAGTAAGAAGAGGAATAAAAATAAACTCTAACAGCAAAGCTGTCCTCTTCAGTAAACACAGCAGTTTGCTTTGCTTCCAACATTTTGGAAAGGAATGTTGATAATGTCCCCAAGTTGTCTTAGCTTTCAGAAATATAATTCTTGTACTTGAACTAACAGTGGTAAAACTGTTCCTTAAAACTAATGTATTCAATGATCCTCACAAGCCATCTACAAACAGGTTGCAGTTTTACTAATGTCTTCATGATTCACAAAACTTTGTCAACTTTTATAAAAATGTGGCCACTTATGGCAATTTACAGTTTAAAAGGAAAGAGTTTTCCTTTCTATACTGTTCACAGAATTCTCAAATTAAGGCGACTGTCAGAGGCCAGTTCCAGTAGTAAACAAAGACTTTAATAAAATTACTATTATGCAGATTATGATGAATAAATACGTGTAGATAAATTGTTGACGTGGTAAGCTCAGCAGAGCAAATTCACAGACTTCAGCAACAAAAGTGTCCCAAGAAAAAGAATTATATGGATTATCATTTAAAGTGTAGGACATAAAATACATCTTACACTGTACTGGTATATACAGTGTAAGAACATTGACAGACCAGACTAGAACCTCATGTGGGCAAGACAGAAGCACTAGGAGCTGCAATGGGGCAATAGTCTGAAGAAGATCCACCCATGCTTTTTGTGAGGGGTCTTGTTAGACTTAGTCTTTCTTTTAGTATGAACAAAAATCCCTTGACTCAGGTGGCTCAGAAAGCCTCACAGAGCCCCATCCAAGTCCATATAGAAGAAGTCCCAAACTGGGTTGTGGCACTTAACGTACCAGGAATGAAAGTGGAAACAAGATCATACATGCCATGTCAATGGTCCAGGCTGCTGCTGTGCTTTGAGTGCTCTGCAAGCTTCTTGCAGACTCTTAGTGTCAACATAAGGCTCATTTTCAACATCTTAATCAAGTTAGAGTGCAACCAGCTAAGTCTTTGGCCATAATCTACTGAGGTAGCTGCAATCTTGTGGGAAAGGGAAGCTAAAAAAACCTACATCAGAGCATGCAAAAGCAGGAAATACGTAATTTCAGCTGAAATATTTAGCTTAGAAATGAACTTCCAGGCTAATGATGAGATTCAGGGTGCACTGCAGGATCTTCTTTTAGAGCAGCTTTCTCACCATCATTAAATTAATGGGAGATGGAGAAGAGTGAAAATGCTGGTTTTACCCAAAGCAAAACCTCCTAAATTAGGAAGAGGCTCCCACTAAGGAACCTATCATGCATATCTAATTAGCTAAGTATATTTAGATACTGCAGTGATGAGTGCCACAAAAACTCTAGGAAAGAAAAAGCTCAGAAAAACCTGCAGGGTGTATTTGCCCAACTTTATGTAAGTATCCCTACCAAATATTGTTATAGCTCTGACTTCATTGTGTAGTCATCCATTGCAATGAAGTGGCAAAACTTCCAAAACTTATTTTCTTAAACTGGCTTCAAAGGTTGCTACCACCCATAACATTAAAATGCAGATAACATTTTTCCGGATGAATAGCTCACAGTGCACTTTGATATCACTCCATTAGCCCACTTCACTTACCTGTCATTCCTGAAGATGACAGTAAGGTCATTTATCTTATTCCCAGCTTCAGAACAAATGCTTCTCTGGCATTTTTGGACCTTTTCTGCCTCCTCTTGTAATTTGTAGCTCCTGAATTCCACTGTGAAGATACCATGTTGCTATATGAGGGGAAATTTCAAGTAGTCATGAGAGATGCTTTCCAGAAGTGAACTATTTGTGGTGAAAATCTTGAAGAAGATGGTCCCTTTGAGCCATTTGAACATTATGAAACGTATTGAACATGAAAGGATATAGCACATATCTGACTCTTTCGGATGAAAGTGCTGTTTTAATAGGTGGGGCAAAAATTTGTGCCAGCTTATTTCTAAGAAAGCGGCTTCTCTGCTCTTTCAAGTTTTCACTTGTGAAGGTGAGAAAAATGAGGCTTTTTTTTTTTTTTTTTTTTGTACTGGAGTTTAAAAGCCTGTACTTTCCCTTCAAAAAGCTGCAGTATTTCAAATTTCTGTTCAACTTAGGATATGAGCAGTGACGCTATTTCCCCTTTGTCCTTGTGGAACAAGCCAAACATCATGTTTGAAAGCGATACCGGTGCTGATGAGACTTCTTTATTTCCATACTGCATTCTCAAATGTCATTGGATGCAAGCTCCTGATTACTGCTTTTGGATGACAGCACTGACACTTTCTTGGAGGCACCCATTCTGCTTTTGAGTTTCTGTTGCTGTTCACTGTCTTTTGTCAAAGCTGCTGAAAACTGGGTCTGCAGAAGAGAAATTCTGCCAACAATTTATTGCTAGTTTACAGCTCAGATTTTATTTTCCTCAATGGGCCTTTTTTTTCCTCCTTCAGCTAGCCTTTGGCAGTGCCTTAAAGGCCAAATTTCATCTGTCAAAGCCAACACAATTTACATTTTTAGAAATCAAAATGCACGGTCTCTGAAGGCACTTTTCTCAGTGTACACAATAATGAGGGGTACATTTCCACCTGTGACAACCAATTACATACCCTTGTAAATTATCCAGCTCATTCTGATGATATTGGCAACTAAGTCAGAAAGACCATTAAGCCAGGCATCATTGGATGCATTAAAATTAAAATTGTTAATGCGCCACAGATGGTTGGTGTTGACTTCTTGTTATTATTTACCCATGAAAGAAGTACATGAAAAGAGCTTTAAGAGTTTGTTTGACACAAGACAGAGATGAAAGAAATGCATAACTAAACCTGGGTCTTCCAAACTTAACTTCACATGCTTCTCCATGTGCTTCAATTTTAATTACAAGTCTCCAATATTTTATTCTATCTTGTGTCATATCCTTATTCGACTACATAAGATATAATCTCAGGTAGATTTTGTTCTCCCCATGTGCAGATTCTGTAGGGCCATCAGGCAACATTCATTGCAAACAGTAAAACAATCACTGCAGAGAAGCCTGAAACATTTCCTTTCTCAAGGGCTGAACAAAACCTGGAGTACCCTTAATGAGATCAAGAGACAAAGACCTGTCACTCTTATGGCTGCTGAGAACAGAAATCATCCAGGAACTAAACCAATTTTCTAGTTTTTATATCATGCATCAGATTCAATAAGATACAATATTTTGCTTCATGAAATGCAACTGTATTGCAACTGAGTTCTTTGGACTTTGTCAGGGAATTTACTTCAGCCTTAGTCTTCCCTGAACTCAGATTGCACTCTGTTTTCTCAACACAAGCACATAATTCCCAGTAAAAATTTTTCCATTCTGCTTTTTTATGTTCCATTTTCCCTTAGTATACTGATAGATTAAAAGAATTTGAATGCTGCAAATGTGGCAATCAATAAGTATTCCAGCTGTATTTCAAATCACAAGTAAGTACCTAATTTTATAATATCTGTATTTGAATATATGAACTATGAAATAATTTGCAAATTGAAAAGCTAAGTAAGATCTGAAATCTCTTAATCTTTTCTATTCAAATTAAGAATCCAGTTAGACTCCCATCATCCTACTTAAAAGCAGAAGCAAGAGTTTTCCAAAATCAGTGGTTTACTAGAATTTTCTGTTTAAGTGAACAAGGAATTATAACTAACAACGTCTGTAGATAGATAGCAGTGCTGTGAAATGAAAAGAGCTGGATACCTGACAAAGAACTCTAATTCCTGCCGAGCTAGAAGCTTTTGCACAATACTGTCTCAACATGACCATTCCTAGACTTGACAGTTGAACAGAAAATCTAGTCCACACCCCATATCATGTTTATGTCAAGCAATTGCAGCTGAAAAAAGTGCCTGCCATATGACCTCCTGGTCTCCACCTCCATACAACAGCAAAGCTTCTTCAAACATGCATGGTGCGTTTGTAAGGTGGTGGTGGCATTATAAGAACATACAGGTTCCCACACAGTAGCCTAGGAGCAGGGGGCATGTTCCTAATGGTAGCACTATGGGCCAATCCCAGTGTACAGAGCGTGGTCGGAGGCTTGGCTCTGGTGCTGGCCCACAGGAACCTGTGGGGAGCTTAGCCTTTTATGTCAGGAAGGGGCATGGTGCCAAGAAGTGAACTTGCAGACTTTTCTTCTGTGAAGCTGGGCAAAGGCAGAGAACATAGGACAACACAGCCACAATTCAGTCTCAACTTTTTACCTGCAAATGACCATTTCTTGAGGGCGTAATATTGTTAGCTTCCAACCCCAAGGCAGTTCAAAGAGGAGATGGTGCCCAGAAGGCCAAGGAAGGAAGGAAGGAAGGAAGGAAGGAAGGAAGGAAGCAACCTGCAGTCATATTTTAAGTTTCCCATACATTCTACTGCATGAGTAAGCTAAATGAGAAAATAAAGGTTTAAAAAATACTCAAAACATTTTCAAAAATGAAAACTAAGACTCCAATTAAAAAATGTAACATGCAAGGTTGTTTTTTTTGTGTTTTTTTTTTTTTGTTTTGTTTTGTTTTTTGTTTGTTTCTTGTTTGTTTTTTATTTTGCTTTTTGTAACAGGTAAGCCTAAATCTTTCTACTCAGATACTAAATGCTAAAACTGTTATGGAAAACATACAAATAGACCTCAGCACAAGGCAAAATCCATTGAAGTAACGGTAGGTATAAAGTTCTACTGAAGTAAATTAATGGAGAATATGGACTTTTCATTCCTGCGCCAGAGCTGAATTTCAGTTTATATGGAAGCTGATATTTTTTCTTTACATGAAGAAAATCATAGATTTAAAAAATATAATCAATATGGAAAGTATGTTATGCTGGAAACAAATTAATGTGATGTTAATCTAACCAGAGCTTGCTTTTATAGGTTTAGACATCTCAATATGACTTCTCCTTAGTGCATTTTAATCTTTCCAAATCCATAGCTTCTGTTGTGCTGTCTCTCTTGTCTTTCTCATTGTGCCTTTACCCTGTAGTCTAAAAGAAATCAAAACATCCATCCACCAACAATTTATCCTTTTTCTATGTAGATATATTTGTATTCTAATGAAAATAAGGAGAAATGCATGATATTTTTGCAGCTTCCAAAAAAAAAAAAAAATCAAGAGATGCATGACATGTTAATATGTAATAATAACAACTTAATTTTTTTTTGCAATGAATGCCTGGCTTTGCTGGTCTTAACTGTTATGTGTCCTTTGCAGGTCACTGAAATACTAAACACTGATGTAAGCCTTTTTGCCTTTAAACCTTTTTAATACTTAGACAGCTTAATATCTTATTTGCATTTTTAATTTTAAACCTCTGTGGAAATGATTGGGATGCAGAACAAGAGATGACACCACAGTATAAACAATTTTGTAGTTACAGGATTAAAATATATTGACTTTCACTCTTTATAACAAGATGAATAATAATATATTAGCTACAACCATCAATAACAAACATGACCATTTCACTAAACTTGTATGCTAAATGTGTTGAAAGGCAATATGTTTATTAAAAAGAAGGTTAAAAAAAAAAAAGAGAGAGGTGGAGCTGGTAAATAGTGCTGCAGGGCAGATATTGGTGCATTAGAAGATGACAGCCACAGCCTGCAGTGACTTACACTTGAAATATGGGTATCTAATAATTTGTGTACTTCATAATCATTTTTAAAGTTCATATCTCCTTCAACAAGGTAGGAATAACTTTCTTAAGGCTTCTTAATAATATATAATAATGTCAGAATTGAATACAACCCCAAATTATTCACATCTAATGCACACAATAAATTGGCCAGTATTCTACTTGCTTTAGGGGAAAACATGAAGACCTGGTTCTAATTTTTTGAGTTAGGATACCTAAAAATAATCCATTGCCACCTCTCATTTAAGAACCAAAGCTATTTTAAATATTTTATTTCAGCCAAAGCCTTTAAATGCATGTTTAATTTTCAGTGCATATACTTGCAGTAAGGAGTAAACACATGCTTAAGTAAGTTGATGAAATGTAGCCTGCATGTGATCCAGTTGCAAAACTACTCACCAGTTAATGCTTAAAAAAAAAAAAAAAAAAAAAGGTGGTTTATTATTCATATATTCTCCCATTCCAAAAGCGTCTGAAAATATGCAAGTAATGTTCATTTTAATGTCATTTATTACTGATAACACAAGAAAGAAACAAACAAAAACTAACCCCCCACCTCAAGGTAGCTTCTCAGTTAACTACTAGAAGCAAAAGCTAATGTTCTCTAAACTAGGTTTTATCCCATGTAATGGCTGGCTTCATGCAGGTTATTGCTATTATAAACCATACTCAACTGTTTAGAAAATCAATAGCATGTTTTAAAAACCCCAAACAAAACAAACCAACTGTGGTATGTCTAGAACAGCTCCTTGGCAAACTTGGTGTCTGCTGACGCTTAATGATTGATTTTACCGTACACAAAAGGTGGGAATTGCTCTACTTCCTGCACAGTTGGAAGTTAACTACTTTTATTACAAACTTTTAGGTTTTCCTGCTATCAAAATACCATTAGAGATACTTCGAGGTCATATTTTTTTCAGAGTAGCAAAATCAGTTTGGAGTCACTCAGTTTAGGATAACTGCAGAAAATTACACTATTTGGCATGTGAGACATTTTTTCTATGACAGAAATCTGTCCAAAGTCAATACAAATAGAGAAAAATGTCAGCAGCAATCTAACAGTTAATCAGAATTCTGTGTACATATTTAATGCAACATTTAGGAAGAGTGCAGAGCTAGGTGAGTTACTAATTATCCAGGGGTTTTGAGGATTTGCATTTTCTTTCCTCGCACTGCTTCAGTAATGCGCTATTCATTTTGCTTCTAAGTTAGGTTAAAGTGTAGTCTAAAAGCTATTGCATCTCCTGCCTTCCTGGTTAAAAAATTTATGGGAACTGCATTTCATCATCTATCAGTGTGCCTTTTCATCTAGCCAGAGGACAGAAACCTTGGTACCTGAGAACTTGTCTCTCTTTCTTCCCTCTGTCTTTTTAACAGCACGGAAAACACACTATAGGCATTAGTGAAGTGTGAAGCACATGCAGCTGGCTTTTGCAGACATGGTGAAATCTTGGCAATTCTAAAAATATTAAGCCTTCAGTCAACAGGTAAAAGTAATTTATTCTACTGATTCCTAAATCATAAATACTCCATTAACGGGGGACAGTGGTAGCACAGTACATATACCTTTACTGGGGCTATTATTTATGACTGCTTTTTATATGGGTTGTCTCAGAGCTGTCAGTTATGGAAATGAATACTGGATATATGGTAACAATGGTTTCAGCGTGACAATACTAGCTATGTTCTGTCAGAATGCACTGAATCCCTCATCTTTAAAAGAAAATAATGCAATTCCTGTTACTAGATGAGTAACCATGAGGTGTTCACAGTTAGGTGAAACTATAAACACTTTTTTCTTTCAGTTAACCTATTAATGAACTCATGGATATATAACTATCTTCAAATCACAAATAGAACTAATTAAAAAAGAAACACACTTTATGCCTATATGTTATAAGATTATCTGAAGGTATATTTCTGTATTTCTACATATAGTAAATGTGCCCATGTGTATAAAAAAGCACATTTGGCATGGTATAGTTTACCTGTGTTTCATGAACAAGTTTTGATTTCTTTGTTTGATAAAATATGACAGTGAAATTGGTCTGATTCATCTGGAATTGCAACCTTCCCCTAAAAACAGAAGTCTCTGAGACACATACTCACTTGCTCATTCAAGAAGATTCACAAGGGAGCTTGTGACTGCAGCTGATCAAAGAGGCAGGCATCTAAACGTGTAATGGCAAACAATATGTTGTGAGTTTCTGAATGCTCTGGACTGAAACATCTCACTCTGTATGAGGGATGCTTTCAGCGTGTATACTGCTGTAAGTAGAAAAGACGTGGATTCTGCAAAGAGAGGGAGAGAGGAGACTCTGCCTGGGTCTCAAAACCTCTGAATTTGCACCTTAAGAAGTGGTCAGTGTTCATCATTTAGGCTTATTGCAAATAGAGATTACAGGAGGAATTAGGGTACTCAACCATTGCTTAGGCAAAGCAGAATGAACAGAAGTGGGGTGACACCCAAACCAAAAGTTTTACGATACTGTTGTGTACAGAGATGGGACAACTGGACGCTGAATACGGAGGCAGCTGAGCCTCAAACCAGCCCCTTGTTTCCCCCACCCTGTATCTTCCTCTGGTGCTTCTGTGCTCTTGAGCCTGTTGGAGAAGCTCCAGCTGGAGATACCTCGGCCAGTGCTGCACCTAGCAATCCTCTCTTGGTCAAGGCCTCCTTCACCTAACACTGGTGTCCCACATGGAGTTCACTCATACATCCAAGCTGAAGCCACGGAGCTAGACCCACCCCAAACAGGCTTAGACATAGTGATTGCAATGGTGACAACTGCACTTTTGGTCAGAATACATGAGTTGACAGGGTTGATTCCACCTAATTTCCATTTGATAAAAATGTCAAAGCTGTCAAAGGATATTGATTTGTCATTTTCTGAACAGTAAAAATTTTGGATTATTTCAAAATCAAAATATCTTTTATTTTGGAGCTTATTTATTGTGAGAATTAAATCAATGCAGAGAAAATATGACTGAGAGATCCTTATACTTCAAGTCAGTAGACACATACTGATCTTGTATAATACTGTTTTACCATCTCTGGCCCAGCGAGAGAAAAGTCAGTTGATAAGAATCATATACTCAGTCACAGGCAAAGATTGAAACAGAAGCTATGTTTATTAATTTTAGTAGGTCACCAGCCAGTCCCTTGCATCCTCCTCACTCATCGTACAAGTAAGTCTACACTTGTGCTTGTGTCTTTGCTAGATAAGCATAGACCACTTTCTAACATAAGTGAAGAATCAAAATTAGAAATTCACTGACTCCAGATTTCATAGATCTAATACCAAAACTAAGTGTTTTTCCAAACCCAGATGTCTGTACTGGCATCGGTGTCCTCGGCTTTGCTCAAGTTCTCTGCATGGTTGTGAATACTTAGGAGGTGCAAAATATATCTAAAGGCATAAAATCTGAATTTTGACTCCTAGTATGACTTATGTAAAGTAAATGAAAAATGATTCATTACTATGCCTTAACGTAATCTTCCCCAAAGAAAAGAGAAGCCCTATTCATGGATTCCCTGAACCACCCAATGTGCTTAAGCTCAGTAGCTTGGTGTTCAGTGCCTGTGGACACAGAGATAACACTATTTCAACCCTACAAACATGTTATATCAGGTTGCACCATGTCATATGTGAAGTGACTTAATGGGATGTGACACACCGTGTAGCCCAGCACTGTGCCTGGCCTTGAGAGCCAAGAAGGAAGTTGAAGGGACTCTCAGCCACACCCACAGTGATTTGAATCCTTGGCTCTGGGGACAATATTGGGCTCAAATGTGGCACCAGTTTTAAGCAGGTTTTCCTATTCATGTCTTGTTGCTGTGATGGAAATCAATGGTATTATCTCAAGCTGTTGATAAATATTTGCTCCTTACAAGTTTTGCCACTTTCCATCTATAACAAGACACGCTGGACACAATATTTCACTACTACATTAGGCAGCTAGTGGCTCAGCCTTGAAAGTAATAGCATTTGCATTAAAACTGCAATTTGACCAATGTATACATGATGTTTGTAAGACTCATGGTTTGGCTTCAGGGATTTGAAGCAGTACATCGTGTTGCTACTGCAGTATTAACTCCTCCTCTTTCCTAGTATGCATCAGTGTATTTTGCCAATCTCTGCTAGGGAACGGCTGAGCTAGAAGTCCATCACAAATGCATCTTGTCAGGTAGCAATTACCTGGCTGTAGATCTGGCGACTAGCAGACTGTTAGAAGCAAGCTTCACTTTCCTCTTCTCCTATTCTTCTTTTTCTCCTTTTTTTTTTTTTTTTTTTTTTAAATATATATATATATTGCCGCAAACATTGAACTGTGTAGTGTCAGCTTTGGGTTTGGTACTTTGTTACTTTTCTTCACTTCCCTTTTCACTCCTGACCCTTCCATATGGTAGCCAAAAAAAAAAAAAAAAAAGAGATATTATGTATCTCCTAAAGCTGTCCTTTCACTTGGATTAGCAGAACTAGAGACGCTTTGTAAGGCTTAGATGCTGATGCATCGCTGCAGAGTTAACAGCACAGATAAAAGACACTTGCTCCCCAGTCACTGTGGTTGCCTCCCTCACAGAGAAGTAGGGATTATAAAGCTGCCATCAGCTTGCTGAATTAGAAATGCATGGCTCTCCCAGTGAAGCGAGGGTAGAGCATTTGTAGATGGCACATCTCCTGCTGCCTGAGTAGGGACGCTTATCCATGTGTGCTGATTACATAAATGTAAATGGTATCTTTTCCAATCTATTTCCTCACACATGGCTGCCCAGAAATCTTCAAATTAAGGGTTCTATTCAGTTTCATAGGTGAAATCAAGAAAATGATGGTAACACTATCAGCTCTACATAGGAAAAGTCCATCTACAAATAATCTTGCTAGTTTATCACATTCTAGTTAATGATAATGATTAATAATAATAATAAAAACATATGAATAATAAAAAAATCCTAAAAATAAAATATATTTAACTGTTTTCTGTTTCTGTTGGATAATTCTCTGTGTAAGTACAGTTGTTTCTTTTTTTAAAGATTCCATTCCCATGTGTCCAACAAACTGTTGAAGCTTGTGATCAAAATTACTTGCTGAAACTACTTTTATTGGTTAGGGCAATTTATCTTATGCTAACTGTGCTCATGTAAGCTCCAAATGAGCTGACTGATACAAGAGAGTGGTATTATAGGACTGGCATCTAGAAAACCTGATTAATAATCAGGGTTGGCATTTTGCACTCTATCCTGTTAAAGACAGCAGATCCTATCTTAGGGGATGGAGACCCTGAGTGTTGGTTAGGACACAGCAAAGGAGTAAAAGAAGCCAAAGTTTGGCAGAAATTGAAACTTTAGTTTACTACTAAACACTTGCATTTCTTGCTAACCCTGTTTAGATGTTGATTTATTAGACTGTTGTGACAGCAGGTAATCCCCTCTGTTACCCATGCGTCAAACGTAACAGCATCTAAATTATATAGGCTAAATAATTTACAAAGAACTTCTTCCTCAGGCCATGGAGTATGTAGCATGAATACACTTAGTTGTTGTTCTTTGCAGTCTTAAAGCTTAAAGCTCGCATGTATGTGAAGGCTTCTGAGACAAGGTCTTTAGAAAAAGGTAAACTTTCAACAGTAGGCCAGGAGCCAGAAGTGACAAGCTCTAGTGCTGTCACGGCTGCCTTTCTAGCAATCCTCTATCTACAATCACATTTTCAAAGGAAACCATTGATTTATGTTGCTGCTATGTTCTCATGTTCAGCTTGAAGCCCTGCATGTGTTTGTTCAGTCACGTACTCAAAATTGGTGGCCCCTGCTGAACATTTTGGCTGCAGCCTCCTTATGGCTCAGGTTTCTCCACCTGTTAACCCAGTATGAAGCTTAGGCATTTGACTTACAGTTTGAAAGAATTATTTCACTAAAACTAATAAAGTGCTTTGAAGTTAAGGCTTGCATCTTCAGTCACTCATTTTGATCACTTTGTTCTTTTATCATGCCTTAAAATTAATTTTCCCAGTGAAGCAAATCTCTTCATCAGGCCTTCTCACAGATAAAAAAATTACACATAGACAGAAGGTGGGAAAAGTTCCCAAGGCCCATATGTTATACAGCATGTTTCTTGCATAAATATGTCATGGGTATTTTAGTAACCTGCTGCCTTCTGGCATGAGATGTATTCAGCTTCCCATTGTTTGCACAGACAGTCAGAGCAGGGGAGGGGGAGGATGAAAATCTACAGAGAGAAGCCTGATACTCTTTCGTCTTGTCAGGTCATGTTCATTTTTGGGAAAAACAGTCAATTCTCTGATTTGCAGATGTGCTTAGTGGTACAAACCACAGTCTTATAGCAAGTCATACACCAGTATATCACTTGCTGCAAAGCTTAGAAACAAAGCAGGAAGAAAAGCTAGTATTGTGGCATTTCAAACAGGAGAATCTACTCATACTCCTCTCCTTTACTACATATTCTATTTGTATGCTAAAGAGGAGACTGAATTTAAATTCACAGCTTTTCTCTTTTTCTTTAAAATGGGCTTTCTGGAACATGAACATCTGAGGGGACAAAACATATTTTACAGGTTTGACTTATAATGGCTAACCATCATCTAATCAAGGAATGTGAATTTTTTTGTCTGTTTGGTTAACTCCAGCACTTACAAGTCCCTATTTATCAACAGAAACCACACATTTTTAATTTAGTGTGTTATAGATCTTGCTCAAATCTTGTATAATAGACAGATTTATAAACATTAGATAAAATGATCCAAATGATAAGTGTTAACTTTGCCATCAGATTTATGCATTCTAAGAAAGAACATGGCTGTATTTCTTTGGTTGGTTTATAAATGATAACATTAATTATTTCTCTAGCTGTCTGATTAGAAAATATCTTCTATCTTGGCCATTAAGTTCAGATTCATCTTTTTGATGTGTAACTATGTCTCATAATTTGTTTCCACAGAGTTCTGATTTATTAATGCAATGTGCTAAATTTTAAAACATAAATTTCAAAAGCTCTGAAAAAGATGTAAAATAAAATAAATTCTGAATGAAAAATAATCCCTGGGAGCATAAAGTAGACTTTTTTTTTTTTTCTTCACAATTTTGCTTGATCTTAAGGAAACTATTGTGGAATTTTGCCAGGAAAGTTCTCTTTGATTCACCCTACATAAAAAAATCTCTGAATTTTAGAGTGCTGGCAACTGCTACAAACAGACATGTAATTCCAGTGTTACAAGTACTGATGTTCCAGTATTTGTTCTGACTGAACTCAGACAACCAGAGACTACTGGGCTCAATTTAGGAAACTGAAACACAGTTTGGTTTCAATATACCAGCACCTCCAGTGTTTTCCTTCTTTGGGATAACAACCAAAGTTGGTTTTTTTTTTGCTTAGCAAGAGTTGCATATTCTTTCCCCAAACACCTGCAGCAGGATTTATGATTATCAGTACCAGGTTCTCACATACTGAGTATTGAGTGACTGCCTTCTGGCAGACACTTGCTGCTCTAGGGATCCTGGGCAAGGCTGGAGAGCACTGGGGATGGATTAGCCCAGCAGAGTAGAAACTTTCTAAGGCCCTCTTTGCTTAGCAACAGGGATTTTATGGTTCTCATAAATATTACCAAAATTTAGCTGATCCTTTTTGTTAATTTTTTTCCAAAATTCCTCTTCCTTTTTTTTCCCTGATGGACTTTTTGGGTAGTTTCCCACAAAGTATTATGTTCTAGCAAGGCTTATTATTCTTTTGAAATCAGCCTACAGACAGCTGTTGGCAGCAGGAAAAAAAAAAAAAAAATGAGGGTTGTTTCTGTATGTATTCTACTAAGGCCAAACCTAGTTCTATTGAAATAAACAGTTGTTGTCATTGACTTTACTGTGCATGAACTCTGGATTTCAACTAAGCAAGAGTAACAAATACAGGGTAAAGGCTGTAGTCACCCTAGAAAATCTCTAGAACAGCAGTATCTAAAGAAAGTCTCTAAAGAAGCAGAAAGATTTTGGTTTGCTTTGGGTAACTTTACAGGCACACCACATTAAAAATACTGCATTGCCTATCCAGGTACTTTCATGGAATACATTATATAACTACTAAACAAGCCTTGCCTCCCTGTGATACCATTTCAATGATACCAGGCCTTAAATGACACTGAAAGGATGCTTATAAAATACGCTGCTAAGATCAGTAAAAAGGACCTGCAAAATAACATTGCAAAGAATCTAGTCACTCTTGAATTTACAGCCCCACTTAATGCCTCAACATCTAAATATAATAATGCATGTAACGGTTCATTTCATTAAAATAATTACTATATGGATTTTTGCATTATATTACAGTTCTGAAAGTGAACCTTCTCCTGTAATCAATGCAGGATCCATGTCTGTCCATTTCTATTCATTTTTATATAAAAACCTTCAGCTTGATTAGAGGGTTTCGGGAGCCACTAAAATCAAAGAGAATTTATGAAACATCTCTTACTGATAATGAGATTTCTTACAGAATGTTGTTTCCATTCACATGCAACCTAAACAAAGTTCAGAAACTAATCCCCAAACGTTTCAAGTTGGTGGTCAGTCTGAAGAGTTTGGGAGGAATTATGTTTAAAGAAGCTCAGCCATTCTTTTAACTGAAGCTGAAGAAAAATGTTGTTCTTCACTTTATAATTCTGCATTTAAAAATTCTAGCTTTTAAGAAAATCTAGAGTTCTAATGCGTTTGGTTTTCACACTAGGGGGTGGACTAGTGGTGCTGTGTTGTGCATCTGGTATGTACTTAGAAAATGTTAACGTAAATATTAATACAGAGGTAAATATGTAAAAATATAACTATAAAAATACAACATAATACATGGCTAACGGAGACTTGTTTAGCCTTGCTACTCTATATAATGGAAAGCTAGCAGTGAGCCAAGTAGTAGGACAAATTAGTAAAGTCCCAGTTCCAGGCTTAAATAATTATGCAGTCTCTTATGCTTGAGCTAACACATTTAGAAATAATTTGAGGTTTCTGTGGGTATCTCTATTCTGCTAAATAAAAGAAATAAGAGGAAAAAAGATGAGTACTGCACTCCACTCTTCCAAACTGACCACCCAATCAAGGATATAAAATTTAGTAGGTTGTTCACTCCAAGAACTGATCCAAAAAGGTAGTATTGAGCACATGATTACACTGTTTGGTCTTGTTAAGCTAAAAAAAATTACTTCTAACAACTCTTCAGGCTTTGTATTCTAAAATATACCTATATATCCTTTTAGCATACCCTACAGCATATAATACATATCCTTCATTTCATGCTATAAAAACAACTCTCTCATGAACTGCAACTGAGTCCAGTTCCTTGCAGACCTTTGGGCAGCAATAAAGAACATATACAGAATAATAATTTTGGTTTTGGAACACATGAGTCTCATATGAGACCTGGAGCCTCATACTAAGTGAAACACCCAAACTATCTGCTTTAGTGGGATCTGGTCTTAAACATTGTGGCCGCAAGCCAGTCCATGCTACTTGGGCCTTGTAAACCAGAAATCAGTCCTGGTCATCTCTTATTTAGCAATGCGGGCATAATTGAGATAGACTGTGCAGTACTGGACACCTCCTTAGGATCCAGTAGCTGAATCCCTATCCTCAGTGAATAGACACGTATCTCCCACACTTCTCTTACAGTGCCACAAGCAGAGCATGAGTGCTCTTCCTCCACCCCACACCCAAAGTGAGGAAGGTTTTGTGACTGTAGTGACTTGCAATGTATACTCTGGGGAAGGGCTGACAGGGCTCAGATGCTTATGGGCAATGCCATCACCTGATGATGCCTGGGCAGGAGGTACGAAAAGACGACCACATGAAGGCAAGAATGGCAGTGTTTGGAAGGAAGGCAGGGAGAGCAGGAAGATCTGCTACCAATCAGATAATTCTGTTGGATACTAGCCTATGACTGATCAGAAATTGGAGCAAGGAGCCCAGTGAAGGCCTGCTGCATGGAGAGGATATAACAGGAAAATTGAGAAAAAGAAATAAATTGGTTCTAGAATTGGAGTAATTACTTCAATTAAGCCAGTCATGTAGGTCCATTATAGTCACTGTCATGAAATAAGACATTAAAAAATCACAATTCTTCTCAACCTAAAATAGGAATGTAAAATCAGTCAAACATGTATCGTCCTACACTTGATTACAGAAGGCACTTAAAAGGCCAGATCAGACATAGACGTTTGTGTTGCAGAATCTGAAGTTAGGTGAGATGAATCCCACCAGTATCAGCTACCAAACAGATGGTTCAGGACTCAAATCTGGGAAAGATCAACCATGACAAGTTAGAAAAGAGCAAATTTAGGGAAAGTGAGGAAAGTCTCTGTCTCCAAGAATACATCCTGCCCCGTCAAGACAGGATCAGATCAGAGTTCTGAGTCTCAGCCTTCCTTTGCTGTCCAATAAATGCTTATGAAAAGCACTGGCGAAGTTGTTGCAGGCTCACACCGATACTGCTGCTGACAGCCATAACTACTCTATTAGCTTAAGTGACACATTCAGCTGTTTAATGATTCTCGATCTGCTGCTGACCTATGCAAATACTAATATGAATCCACAAGATGAAAATAGTTTTGAAAAACAAAACACCAAGTAAATTGCATGCACATAACATGTACAGAAATGTTAAAGGACATTATTCATCTCTACAAGCTTATTAGCATTTTTTAATGTTGTTTGTGTGTGCAGTAATGGTTTAAATTTCTCTGGCTCTTGAGCATGGAATTATAAGTATCCAAAATAAGATTGGGATTTCAATGAATATCTATCACATAAAAAAATATATAATGGGATTCAAATCCAAAAACTGCAAAGAGCTGTAAAATTCATTATTAGCAACTTTATAAACTACTGCACAACATTATAAACTGTTCCTTCCTCTTGACCCATCATCTCTGCTCCTGTGTCTAGATTGTTTTATTGAGAATCATGTACTGTACACCAATCCTTCATTATTGTCCATGTACCCATTAAGGTTACTGTCTTTGTCTGCAAACCCTACTATTTGTCCTTAGCCTTGTTTAGGCAATCTCAACTCCTTAGTGCCAAAATTGTTTCAAAGTCCAGTGTATATAAGCAAAGCGGCTGACTGTCATCCTTTTCCAGTGCTAATGGAGCTTTTAATTCCTTTGTTAACCCTTTGAAAATGCCAAGTAAAGATTTACAATCTCCCTGTCCCTGCAGGGCCTCTGAAAAGGAAATCATCCAGATGGCAAAATGCAGTTCTGCAGTAACCCTCTCTCACAACTGCCAAATGCAGGAATGTGCTAAAGGCGCTGAATGCTCAGCATAAGAAATTTCACAACTCATTAGCAATGCCACATCAAAATAATAAAGAACAAAACCCAAACTTAAACCCAGCAGGCTGTAATCTCAGGGGTTTGCTGGCAGCAGCCTAGATGAGAATTTATGTCATGATTTGCACAGATAATGTTTCTTGACCACTACTTTGCACTACAAAAATGTTGCAAGACTAAATACAAAAAAAATTGCAAAAAATAATTGACTCAGTCACTTTCGAGATCGCAGCTGCTGAAGGGTTTAGAACTCCCTTGGTGTGTTTTCAAGAATTAAAATCCAAGTTATTAGAAATTTTTTTCCCAAAGAGAAGGTACAGCTGCTTTTGCCACCCTGATTTTTACATTACGCTTTCCTGAAAGAATGCTGGGGGAGTGTGAAACTGATTTTAAACTCCTTTTGGCAAAAAGAAGCAGCAACTGAGTTCTGGGAAATCTGCAATTCTTTCCCCTCGAGCTCCTCAGTGCAGGGTGACCTTTTCTGTATTCAGCAAGAAGGACATCGTGCTACCTTCTGGTTACCCACCACAAAGTGGTTTTTTCCAGCTCTCCAGATTTTCTGAAGGGAGAGGAACAAGTACATTTTAAAACAAGCCAAATTATTTACTGCTGGTTATTTACATTAACTACTTGTGCTTCTTATCCATGGAGAAACATCAGTTTTCCGAACTCGTTTGGTATCGAACCCATTTGGTATTGAAGGTGGTTCAACAAATGTGCTCTGCAAATGTATTTCAGCAAGTGTGAAGCTCTTCAGCTGCTCGGTACAGCTGTTGCTTGAGGAATGCATCCATTTACAATTTGGTTTTCCCACTAAGGGGTTAGTGGCCCACTCACTAGTCCCTGATGTCTGAGTGTTTGAAGGGTTGACAGCTGTCCAGTTTCCAGCTACTCATCTAAGCCACTGCATGCATTCAGCTGATTAGCACAGGACCGTGTACCTGAGTGTCTCCTGCAACCCCTTTATTACTTCTTTGATTTCTGAGTAGCCTTTATGGCTAAGCAAAAAAAACCCTGTTTTTGAGCACAAGATGAAGTCACTGGTGGCACTGAAACCTTCATTAAACAAATTTTAAAACGATAATTCCATCCTGAAGTTCAGATTCACATGTTCTGCTTTCTCAGAGGATTACCTGGGAAAAGCAGATCGCTTCAGCAGGTGTTTCAGAATGAGACAATGGGAGGTTTGCGGTGTTTTGGGAATTTGTATGGTACTTAACTAGTATGAACTGAGGATACTGCCACTGGCTTCCTTGTCTGCTTCAGCTCCCACTCTCCTCTGGACCTTTCTTTCCTCCTCTCCCCCTTGGTGCCTTGCTCCAACCCCAACTCCACCTCTTGCACTCCTGACAAACTCCAAGGATCCCCACCCATCTTTTCCCAGCAGGCCCGGCACCTGCTCTTGCCCCTCCTGCCATGTATTGCTGACATCCTACACACTCAGGAGAACAACGAACTGGCACCCTGTGGACACCGTGTGCTGCCTTTTGAGGACTGGCTCTGCCATTTTGCGTTTAAAGTAAAAATCATCCCTGGTCCTCTTCACTGATGGGAATTTAGTGGCATAGAGATACCATGAGCAGAAGCCAGCTCCTGTCTCATTATGGAAATGGCATTTGACTATGTGATTTGACTATGAACTTGATTATATAGGCCAACTTGTAACAAAAGTCTTTGTAGAAGCATATGCTGGTTTGGGCTGGGATAGAGTTATTTTTCTTCACAGGAGCTGGTATGGGGCTATGTTTTGGATTTGAACTAGAAACTGTATTGAATACACAGGGATGCTTTTGTTATTGCTAAACAGTGCTTACACAGAGAGATACAAGGCCTTTTCTGCTCCTCACACCACCCCGCTAGTGAGTAGGCTGGAGGTGCACAAGGAGTTGAGAGGGGACACAGCTGGGACAGCTGACCGCAACTGATCAAGAGATATCCCAGACCATATGGGGTCATGCTCAGCATATGAAGTAGGGGGAAGAAGAAGGAAGGGGGGGATGTTTGGAGGGATGGCATTTGTCTTCCCAAGTCACCATTACACATGATGGAGCTCTCCTTTCCTGGAGAAGGCCGAACACCTGCCTGACTGTGGGAAGTGGTAGATGAATTCCTGTTTTGCTTTGCTTGCATGTGTGGCTTTTACCTATAAAACTGTCTTTATTTCAATCTATGAGTCTTCTCATTTTTACTCTTCTGATTCTTTCCTCCATCCCACAAGGGGAGAGTGAGCAAGCAGCTCTGTGGGACTTAGTTGTTGGCTGGGGTTAACCACGACAGAGCATCAGATATGAACTGATCTCCATCTTGGAAAAAGGAGTAATTCCTACACTGCACTGTGAAAATCAGCTTCTCACAACTTCCATCAAAGTCCTCTTACTGTGATAAAGCTGGAATTTTATTGCTGTCTGCATTTTCACAGGTCTGTCCGTGGGGAACTCTTAATTTACCCTAATATTTTGGCAAGCATGACAAGGACATCTTTGAAGTAGGGTTTTAATTAGGTCACATAACAGGACAAATAGTAGATTATACAGTAGGAAGGCTGCACCTTTTTATGCAGAGCTATGTGATCACAACATTAGAATCAAGACCGTAATTTCCATTATAAATTTTATGTTCAGGGTTACTATCTTGTTTGCAAATATTTTCTTCAGACTGAAATCTGACTGACAAATCCATAATTTGAAACAAATAATTGCATTGTATGAAAAAAATCTCTGCATTTTGGTGCTTTGGTGCTTCATGCATTGTATTCAGAGACAAAATAAAATCAGCTTCCATTAAAAAAAAAACCCAAAATAAAAACACACAACAGCCAAACAGTGATCTAAAATGATGTCTTTCTGGGCAAACAAAGGAAGATATTCATAAAGGCTAGCATTAGCCTTGAGAAGGAGGTCTGCTGTATTTCCTTTATGGCCTAAAGTAATGAAGCCTCTGATGCAGGAGCAAGAGACTAACTTTAGGCGGTTTGAATGTACCCCCTTGCAGGAATCTGCCTCTGCTGCATGTAGGCATGCGCTTGTGGGCTGCAACGCGTCTTTCTGAATATTCCTCTTAATGTTCTAATAATGCACAAATAAAGAGACTATACAGGGTTGGAAGAATTAAGGCATTGTCGCAGTTTACAAGGATTTTAGGAACCAGCAACAACAAAAATCACTGCTTTTTCTCCCTTTTGTTTGGGTGTGAGCTGAGCACCTGTCTCACAGAGCACTTGCCACACTCTTTCCCCCCACAGTGTCAGGCTTTTGGTCTTGCCACTCCAAAACCCATCCCTTTTCATTAACTAGTTGAGCATTTTAGGGAGAGGGAATATACCCCAAACTTAATAGTGTCTATCAGCTTGCCTGCCTATAAAAGCTGAAATGAAAATAAAGTGACTCACTGCTTATTATTCTTAAGGGAAGAGGAGTATCCCAGAGGACCAGACCTTATCATAACTGCACATGCTGAGGTTCTTTTGAGGAAATGCCCTGAAAGATCTTTATAAGCTTTCTTATGGAGTGTAGCTAGTATTAATTCATGGGGGTGTTTTGTTCAAGAAAAGTATCTATTCAAGGAACTCTGTACTTCAGAGGCAGGAGCAGACTAAGCTTTCTTCAAAGCACTCTGCTGGGCTGCAGAAAGTAACAGCAGGACTTGTGACACGTGCATTTTCAATTCCACTCTCATAATTGTAGGAAAAGACTTACATTTAGTTCTTTGAAGGTAAAGCAGAACAGAACAACCCAGCCCATGTTTTTTCCAGCTTCAAGGCACTTAAGAGCTTCCTCTTTTTCATGTACTATTTTTGTTTCTGAAACCATCAATTCTTCCTTAGCCCTAAGCCACTGATGCTTTATGCTTTGAATGTAAAATAAGGGACACTCATCAAATTATTTTGACTGATTGATCAAAATTCTATTTTTCCTGAGCCCTGAAGTCTTTTCCCTACATTAAATTGCATATAAAAATGATTCTCATATCCTTCATTTTCAGATATGATTACACAAATAGTTTCAGGTTAATTTAGATGGTAAACAAATGCAACAAATAATGAGATCTTAAACCATTTAATGAGATTACTGTTCCATTAACAAAGAACAGCACAAGTCTTCCACAGCACCAACAAGTAAAGCTGAAAGATGTAATCAAACATTGTGGACGATAATTGAGGATTTGGACAAAACCCTAACACATATGTTTTCTGGTGAGTTTAAAGTAAATTACAGCAGCTCTAAGGGAATTATTTCAAACTGGTGCCTGGGGAAATCTCTAGACCCATGGAGAACTATAGGATTTCAGGATACCTTAGCTACATTGGAAGTGTGAAATGCAAAGTGTAATAAGCAGAATTCATGTGAAAGTTTTTTTCTCTGTAGCTTTAGCATACCTCCAGTGAGAGGATGCCAATAGTACCCGGTCACACAGAAAAGCTGTCCCAGATCAGAACTGAGGTTACTTCCAGAACTGTTTCTAACAGTGTACATATAGATTTCTAGGAAAGAGTAAAAGCATATTCTTATACTTTCCCAATGTAGTCTCCCAGTTGCCAGTAGTTTGCAACTCAGGGTTGATTTTTTAAGTCAGATGTGGATTATAAGTGCTCAGCAAGGAGAGACTTGCCTAGTCCCCTTGACTTAAATTGCCTAGTCCCCTTGACCCCATTGTTTAAATGCTTGGGGTTTTTTAGTAGACAGGCCACAGCTATGGTTGCAAGTTGTACAGAGACCTACATGTGTGACAGAAAACTTAATTGCTCAACTTGGATCTCTGCGTTTTCCTTTGGAGGCAGTGACATCCCTTCATTGACCACATAACAAACTGATACACCAAACTAACTTTGGCACCAATAGTTAAATGCATAAAAGTGGACTAAAGCATATAGTGTGAATTTCCCATCTTGTGTAAAAATAAAACTAGGGTTTTAATTTATTTGGTTTTGGGGCTGGGTGGGAAGGGAGAAGATTTTGAAGTTAAAGAAAGATACCAAAAACAATTTCTCACAGTTACTGTATATAAACAATAGGGGAAGTGCCCTTCACAATGTGTGCAAAGGCTTAGAAAGCAGCTTCCACACCAAACTTCATGAGCAGCAATATCCATCCCTGGTTGGACTATCAACATTTGGTCTCAGTGGTTCAGCTCTGCTTGGATGTTGGTTACCACCATGAAATTTCTGCCTGAGCACCATAGCCATGAGCCAAATTATTTGCTGGAATCAATATTTCAATACAAATGTCACTGAAGGGTTTCTTTGGACCTGAGGGGGAGAGAGATTAACTTTGTTTTTGTAAAGACTGAATCATTTGAAGAGTTGACATTATTACCTAGAGTTATTTGTTTTATGGGACAGTGTGAACAGACCTTACTAATTTTTATATTTTATCTTTTCCATTTTACAATGAAGCATGAATATTGAGCTATATTTGTAGGAACATTGAGTTTGCAAACATAGTTTGCAAATATACTTAAGCTATAGTATATTACAGAACTTGATCCTTCTCAGTCTGTTTTTTTCAGTAAAATCCAGTGAATCCCTAAATTTAGAAGCATTCCTTAATTTTATTTTTCAAGTTAAAAAAAGTATAAATTTCTACTGTATAAAAAAAAAAAAAAATAAAAAGGAACATGCACTACATTTAAATGTAATCTTGCTGAAGTTAAATCAATTCCACAAACCACTTTTAAATCTTTCCCTTAGTTTGTGGATTTAAATTGTTTCTAAAATCTCATTAATCAAACCTCTGCATGGAAAGAGACTAACTTTGCTATGACAGAAGGAGGCTGTTCCCAACCCATATACACCCTTCACATTCATTTTCACACTTCATGCTGCAGAGATAAAAATGCTCTATTTTTGGCAGACATGATCTGAACATTGAGATTACCTTAAATTTTGGGACAGCTTTAAAAATCAGAATATAAAGGTGTAACTTTACATTAAATAAAGTATATGAATGATAAAATTACAGATGCAAATGATTTATTTAGGATCATTGTTAAAGTTTCAGGAATTCCCATATGTGGATTAACTCTACTTGTATGTTTCTTATCTTGAAGATTTCCCATGTTTCTTCTTTCCTAAACATTTCAGAATTGATTTCTGACTTTTTGTCTAGTTCAATGCATCAGTTATGTGAAAATTCACAGGAACTCTCCACTTGTAAAATGATTATGTTCTAATTCTAATTGCAGAAGGCAGTAGTCTCAAAAGCCAATATCTGTTTAACATCTGTATGCATACCTCGTAATAGAATTTATAAATTATTTCAGAAACTCTCTGCAAAAGGGCAATTTATTTATTTATTTATTTAAGAATTATTTGTCATGTCATAGCGGCAACTTTAAAATGCAAATAGTTTGGAAGATTCCAATCAAATTCAAATTAAATCTCAGCCGTTATTATTAATTTCTGTTTTGCTTTTTTCTTTTCTTCTTTTGTTTTTTTCTGTCTGCACAGACAACCAAAATTCCTTTCCTGATAGTTCACTGCCTTAGGTGTTTATTCCTGTATTGACATGATTTAAAATTGCTGAAGGACAGCCCTTATGCCTAGATGGAACAAACCTAGAGAACTTGAATCTAACAGATTATCATCACATCTTTTTAAAAACCTTCTGTAATTTACACTTGCAGCTGCATAGCTGTGCAGGTTGATATTTTACCTCTGTTTTGTATAATTAAAATGTTTTAAATAGTAGAATATGAGGAAGTGAATTTGGGGTGAGATACTAAGTATTAAAGCAAAGGCAAAAGAGTTCTGTCTATGATCTATGTACAAGTAACATAAATCAGAGTGGAAATTAATATTTCCTGAATAATTTCACTGAATAATTTCATATAGTATATTTAGTATGTTTAGTCTTTGAAATATTGCTTTGGTAAATGAATGAAGCTTACTATAGGTGTGCACCAAGAAATATGTTCCATTCATCTGCTCTTTCATCTTTTCTATCCAGGGTTCAGAGACTCCAGTACATTCCACATACCAGGTCCACACAGCATTTGGACATACATTAATTCAGTCTTTCCTACCAGCTTCTCTTAGATTAGTGCTGGGCTCCATCTTCCCATTCTGTTAGCTGCTAACCTTGGCTCTTTTCTGATATTTCTGCTGCATTGGGTCAATGCAGACCTCAGCTGTCAAGTTCTGCCTTGCCCTTTCTTGAATTTTCGCTTCCAGAATGGACCTGTGGACATCAAGTTATCTTAAGGACTCTGATCCTAGCCGTTACTACACGTTTTCTCATCCTATTGCAAAGTGAGGTCTTGCCTCTGACCTAAGAAATAGTCAAATGTAAATCTGTCTTAGTCATTATTCTTGATGAACTAGGAATAGTTCAGCAGGAATAGAGAAGTGATCATCCCCCTATACTCAGCACTCGTGAGGCTGCACCTTGAATACTGTGTTCAGTTTTGGGCCCTCGTGAAGCCATGTGGCTCTGGTGCCAGAAGCAGTCAGAGACAAGAGAGATACTGAGGTGCTGGAGCTGGTCCAGAGAAGGGCAATGGAGCTGATGAAGGGTCTTATGAGGAACAACTGAGGGAACTTGGGTTGTTTATACTGGAAAAGAGAAGGCTCAGGGGAGAACTTATCTCTCTCTACAGTTACCTGAAAGGAAGATGAAGAGGTGGCTGGTCTCTTTCCCAAGTAACAAGTGATAGGACAAGAGGCCTCAAGATGTGCAGGGGAGGTTTAGACTGGATATTAGGAAAATCTTCTTCAGTGAAAGGGTTGTCAAGCATTGAAACAGGCTTCGCAGAGAAGTGGTGGAATCATCATCCATGGGAAGCCATGGTTCAGAAACCATGTAAATAAGGCACTTAGTGACATGGTTTAGTGGTAGATTTGGGAGTCCTGGGGTAAAGGTTGGACTTAATCTTACAGGTCTCTTCCAGCCTAGTTGATTCTATGAACTAGCAACAAGAGATAATGAGTCCACCAAAATATCACATTAAAAAAAATGTGGCTTTACATAAGAAAACAAGTGGTAACAGATTACATTTCAAAGCAATGTGATTCTGTACATAAAAATTTTAGAACTGGAGGAAAGTTTTTAAAGTTATCAGACTGATTTTTTGCATGGGACTTGGGGGGTGTGTGTGTGTGTTACAATACTACCTGAGTCAAAATACTCTAATGCTGAAAATCCCTAGGATTTTGAAAAGGCACAACCTCTCTGAAATTAATTCATTTGGAATATTATAGTAATAATACTTAAGATTAATTCAGAGTAATATAACAAAAAATCACACTCTGGAAAAGAAATTTTCAAGGAAGGAGGAAACAATGGTGAACAAGGGGATGGAGGGTTGTTGTCTCTGTCCTCTCTACTTGCCCAAAAACCAGATCCTGAACATGTGCCCTCATGAAGCGATGCGTCTCTGGAGCTAGAAGTGGTGAGAGACAAGTTACTGGGAAATATGTAGGATTAGTCAAATCATGACCAGACCTAACACAGTTCTCTGAGATTCCTGTAGGTTATTGTATGGACTTTGGGGGCTAATCTGAGCATGGCAGGAGGTGATCTGAGCCCAAGAAGGAAGAACTGCTATAATTAGTAGAAATTAGATGAAATGTGAAAAATTGTGTAGGTGGGGAAAAACATTGTCAGAAACAGCCAAAATAGTTTCCCTGCATGCTAGACACTGAAGACCTAGATGCAGGGAGTTAAAATAGATACTTTGGAATATTGGTTTTCCAAGTTTTGGTGTTTCCCAGTCTCTTGTAGGCTTCTTCTGCTGGGAACTTCCATTATTCTGATACTTCCCTCTGCTCCTCTTCTATCCTTAATCACACTGTACACCCTTGCTTGCCATTTGAATGCCCTTCAGTGAACACTAAGCAGCACCACCAGCACCTGTCACATTTTGTTTTTTTTACCTTCTTCTCCAGAAGGTGAAGATCTCTTGCAGTTTAAGTCTTTTCCATCTAAAACTAACGATATGTAACATTTTTTTCCCTTTGTGTTTGAAAATATGAAGTATGAAGTATGTTATTTTTTCTCATTTTTCATAAATACACACATATTTATTAGGACAGCAGTGAACAAAGGGACAAATAAATGAGAAAATAGAAAAAGAAGAAGGAAAAATGGTCGTGTTCTGTTGACATATACTTTCTTGCAGCTGTACCATTAGCAATTGCCATAACAAGGGTCTCTCTGCTTGCACACGAGCCTTACACTGGCAGATGTAAAAGCATGAAAACCCTCAGAGATCAGAAGCAGCATTTACAGGGTGATGTCGCGAATGAAAAACCAGTTTCAGATTTCTGAAACGGTGATTTTCTTACCTCAGGACTTTCAGATCTCTACAGCCATTTGAGTTAAGTTGTGTGGATGGTCCCACATTTTCTTTCCACTGCCTGAGATTTTATTCTGATGCAACATTCAGAGAAGCCCATTTTAACTGTTCATGTAGAATCTCTTTCGTATTTGAAAAACTGCTAATGTGCCCAGGATGTATTATTTATATCACACCTGCTGTAATTTACATAACTCAGGAAAAAGTATTCACATTCTGGGGTTTCATTTGTTGCACAAACAATGCTCACTAGAATTGTGTAGCTGTCTTAAAGTACAGTTGTTGGTCACCATGAAAATTTAGTGTGACTAAATAATCTGAGCACACAATTCACTTTCCTTCATCCATCAGTATAATATTCCTTATACTTAGCAGCAATATCTCCTGAGCACTTTGGCAAATGGTGTGGTAATGATATTCACTTATTCAGAAAGAGCAAATGGGTATACTTTTAAGAGCAGGCAGTGAAGCAGGTACTGTAGGACTCCACACATATTTTCCTAATGGATCAAAGTTTCATAGTTTGCAAGCAAAAGAAAATCAGTCTTCCATCTTTCTAACAATGGATTCTGCAAATTAAATCTGAAATTTGAAATTAAAGATGAGCTTTTCTGGCTTTGAATATAAAAATTGTGCCACGAGAACTTAATAAAGTTTTTCACAAGTACTATAAGACAATAGAGCTCTGTAGCTATAATGTAGTTCCATTAGAAATGAAAAATTACAAGACTAAATTTTTATCTTTTACAGTAAGTAAAAGACAGACATTCAAACCCAGTGAATGAAAAGTTGCTATCACAGACTGGCAAGGAAAACAAGAGAAAATACTCTCAAGCCACAAATCATCTTCAACTCTTCTATGATCATATAAATAAATTTCAAGAACAGAAAGACATCTACCCTCAAAAAGTGGCATAGCTCTTCCTCCTCCTTCTCTTTTAATTAATGGAGAACGTAAAACTGCTCTTGGGGATCAAAGATCTATACAGGAAGATACTGGGACCCATGAGAAGAGTTTACTATAATACATTCCTGACCAGAAAAGTTACTATGCCACCAGAGATCTTGTTGCTGTTTCTCTGTTTCCAGTGATAAGGTAACTCTAAAATGCTTAAATAGACAAGGACTTACATAACCATTACACAACCACATCCCTGTAGGCTTAGTTCAAGGCACAGAGGATGGGCTTCTTGCATTCCTCTGTTGCATCCCACAAGATACCTTCAGGTTAGCCTGTTTCCCTAGAAGGTTGAAGCAACTCTCCTGCTCTCTCAAAGATGTGGATTCACTGCTGCTTCCCACGTCATAAGACCTTGCTTCTCCTTATCTGCAGCCACCTGCTTCACATCTCAGTAGCAGTATTGTGCCTTTTTCTGTCCCTTACGTGGCGCTGACAGCCACCCATTTTCCCTCAAGTCATGTTTATTAAATAAGGTGCTATGACTGCTCCTACTACATTATCAGCAGCTCTGTGGCTTCCACTTTTCTCCTCTGTTCATTCCAGGCTTCCTCATCATTCCCTTCCATGCCCCTCTTTCTCCAGTTCACTTCCCTGACCTATCTTTCATGTACATCAGCCTACTTCTGTCTTATAATCTGTTTGGTTTTGAGCTCCATATTCAGTTATATTTTCTCAAGAATGAAACAGTGAAGTTCTGAACTTAATCCCTTTGTGAATTCAAGCCAAAACAAAAAATCCAGCCTGGAAACTGCATATCTGCTGCCCAGGCTACCACTGATGCTTGCTGAACACTTCTTTCTTGTCTTTTTAATTTTATGAGACCTCAGAAACAATCTGGTCACTATCAGATCAAATGCACTTTAAATGCAGATTTTGATGGTTTGTTCAGAAACCCAGCTAATATCTTTAATGCCATTCAAGGCATATCTCTGTTGCCTGTGTCCCCTGCTGCATTTGATCAGAGGTCGATGTGATCTGAGCAGTCTGTTTCCTGATACTATTCTGGGTTCAATAGATTCTCTTTTGCCAGGAGCTGTAAGTGTAAATCCAGATTTTCCCTGTTTAGAAGCTAATGCTTTTTAGCATGAATTGTTTCAGGCAGTAATACTTAAAAAAATCAAGTGTAACATGTTCTCCTGCAAAGAAGGACCTTTAAACAAGATGTCTAAGTCAGAAACATGTTCATTTGCACAGTTGTTCTTATACATGCAGTTTTTAAGGTACCATTTATGTCATGTAAGGGTTTGCAAAGATCAAGTATGGAGTGCTGTCACTTGATAAAAGTTTATGATTAAGACAATGGATACAGACTGTTCTTGCAGCTTCCTGTGGCTGCACAGCTTTGTGTGGAAGGAACCCTTACTCAGAAAGCAGGTACTTTTCATTTACCAGTTAACCAGTTTCAGATTCTTCTTCAGTTTCGGAGATAAGCAAGCTACCAAGCAAAACAAGCTGAAAATTTACTTTTCTGCATACTAACAAATATGAATGTTAAGTCCCTATATCTATGCTTGCTAGATTTGTAGTCTGACAGAATATGTAGAACTGTCTTTCATGATCTGTTAATACGGCATAAAGAATGATGGATATTTGTAAGTCCTTTTCAGTTGCCACTTCACTTAGTGGAAATATGATCACAGATTAAATGATAGAAAATGCAGGCCTCACATGTTAGTTGCACCCACTGTACTGCAGAAAATTTAGGTGCAATAGGGACTTTATATTTCGCACCAGTGATTGGAATTTCTAACATGCTTTGGTGAGTTTTGTAAATTAGTGAGAAAGGCTAATTTATTTTAAGTATTCCAAATTACAAAAGTAGTTTGCTTATTTTACAGCTGTGTTTAAGGAACAGTTGAACTCAGAAACAATAATGATACAACTAGTGCAACTGTTACGAGTTAAGAGCTAGCTGTATATATAGCTCATGTTATGGTGGAATCATCTGTATGGAATCCACTCATTAGTCATGCTGCCAAGTTGGCTCCTTCTACTGCACAGGGTTGTGCAGTCTACTAATGAGCTATTTAAAGCTAACACCTATAAAGCATTAATAGAATCTTTCAATGAATCCACTCAGACTACTTTTTTTTCCAGTTATCTTGACAGGTGGGTTGAGATTAAACAACTTACACTGTATAATACTATAAAGGAAATGTGCTGTAGCATAACCTATAGGAATAACAATCTAAGCATGGTCAGCCTTCTGTAAGCACACTGCTGTCAAATACACAGTTATTAGTAAAACAAAGTTTTCATGTTAAAGAAAAGCATCCAGAATTTCACATTACAGAAGAAGATCTAGGAAATTCTATTTAAATGAACAAATATTTCTCCCATTGATACAATCCAGTTCCTCTCTGGTGCAATCATGTTATTCCAGTTTTATACCTTTGTAGCCAAAATAAGAATTACTCTATTTATCTTCTCCAGACTTATATTCATACGAACAACACTACACGCCTCTAAGAAGCTGTGAAAGTCACAGTAATTTTAGTAGATATATTCACTGCACTGAATCAAGAAACCCTTTAGAAAGTAGTGTTTTCAACTTAATTTTACACATAATTCTTGTGTCACTGAAGGATAGTTTTTCCTCTAATCATATCAACTCATCATCATAAAACTAATGAGCTGATGGAGAACCCATATTGTCAGTTGTTCTTGGCATTTCCACACCACACTTTTCCTACTGTCCATTCAAGATCACGAGTGATATTTTTGCTAAAATTCTTGAATGTTTTCAATAGAGTTTAAAAGTGATTACCCCAAAAGCCTGCATATGCAGTAGAGATATGGTGAATATACTACAAGAATTTTCTGAAAACCCTGTAATGGTGAATATAAGAAAAGAAACTGAAAGGAAAACAAATCACATAATGGGAGCATGAATTTATTTCTCAAATTATCTGAAAGTTCTGCCATACAGAGGACTTTGAAGGAGCACAGAGTCTTGAGAGTTTGAGGTTAGATTACCGGAAATATGGAAAGGCTGTAGTAGATCTCTTGTATCTTAAATCCATCAGCAACTTCTATACTGTCTTCTTGATTGACTATATTTGGTAGCTCCTACTTTGCAGGGAAACTGGTACTTCCATACTTCCATCATTGGTTTTATTTATCCAGCTAAATCTTAATGCTAAAGGAAAAAAATTATGTCGGCTGTAAGTTAAACTACTAAACAAGTCTGGAAAACAGGCTGCCTTTATGTGTTACTTATTTATTTTTATTTCATGTAGCACTGCTAAAAGAAGTGTTGTCATGATATGAGAGGAGACTGGAGGAGGAGACTGAACTGAAGGACTGATACCTCACGGTATCATTCATACAACCTAGTGGAATATCCTGATGGTGATCTAAGTCCAGAACCATTCCCAAGTTAGGTCAGGGAGCAGCAAAAGCAAGCATCTCTGAAGGTGTCACCAGATACTGATGTGGACTTTAACAGCTACATATTCAGGGGACAGCCACTTATCTGTGTTGTTAACACCTACAGTTAATGGTCCTACCACCCTATTTTCAGCATTGCAGGTTAAAGCAGAGGAATGACTAGACATGCTATACCTGTAGGTTAAGCATACTTATTGTGTCTGAATCTTAACATAATATGTTTCAAAAAGTAAAAGCATTTGCATAGCAGGGACTTCAGTTTCTTGAAGTACTTGAGGTTTTGCAATTTTCTGGTGGTAGAAAAGATTTTTCCTGTGCAAATGATGAAGAATGATAGTGGTGGAAATAGTTTTTCCTAATCACCTCTTCCAGCATCTGTGTTTGTCTTATTTTCCTGGCAGAAATTTATCAAATCAGTATTTCACAGGTTCCTGAAAAAAAATTGTATCATACTGAAAGAATTTCTGTGGACCCAAGCATTAGTTCAGGATGAAAAAATCACTATGATAGATGTTTCTGCAACTAAGTAATAATGACTTGCAATGTACTGCAGTAACGCTTTAGGTGCCTTATCTCTCTGATTCATCTGAAATCAGCCACTGAACTAACTGCTATTAATTTATATTGTATCTATGTGGATGGCATATGCAATCTCATGAGACTTCTGTTTTAACTCAGCAATGTCATATGCATTGCTCCAAAAATTCCATTATAATTTCATTATAATGTAGCATTATAATAAATGATCAGTCGTATGCAGATGAGATGACATTATAAATCTGTAGAGACACTATATTTTCATACACTACCTTTACACCTTGAAAAAGCAATATAGTACTGCTTCTTTTCAGGGAGCATGTGCAGAGAATTGGCAAACAAGCAGCACATATAGGTAAGCTATTTATTAAAATGGGAGGTCTACTACACTGAAACAAAATTTGAGAAAGAACAAGTTTGCATTCGATTTTTGCTGAACTACAAATAAAGTGTTCGGAGGAATCATTAAGTGGTTATTCAGGAAAAGCTTGATTTTCATGTCAAGTAATTCAGAAATTTTTAGGTCCATGTTGTGGCACATAACTGTAGCCCTGATAGCTGCAGCCCAGTCTTATCCACTCAAAAGGTAAAAAATTATCTTGGCCCCGAGTCCTGAACTGTGAGCCTATGTTTTGTTTTAATCAGCTTGTCTGGTTTTTATTTTTTCATCATTTGTAAAGGTCTTCCTTCTCCTTGTTCTTAACACAACAATGACTTTGAAGCTTAATTTTGTACTTACCCATCATGAAAGTAGAGCCTGTGGCCACTCAAGTCTTTCTACTGAAGCCTGGACAACTGTGGTCTCAACACAGATGACAAGGATTTGAAAACAAAATACAATAATACACAGGTAAACCACGTGTTACTTACTAATTAAAGCATGTACAATTCTAAGCCAAACAATTTAAAACATTGCTTGCTGTTATTTATGAAAAAGTTAATAAATGGAAGTTCACAAATGAGTAAGTGCAAAGTAAAGTATCATGGGAATCTGCCTGACATACAGAGCAGAGTGTCACTATCCAGTTTGTTTTTAATATCATGGCTGTTGCAGTCTCATGTTAGTTGTCCCTTGGTCCTCTTCCATGGGATATTAACTTTCCATTCCTCCTCATTGATCTTACTAACCTCTGTCCTCTCTATTCTTTATACTTTACCATTTTTCCATTTATTGTCTCCACTTTCTCCTGTTCCCTAAAGTATCCCATTTCTATCTTGGCTATTAACACTGCTTCTTCTCCCTCTCCTCTCCCATAGCTCATTTTTCTTTGTCCATTTATCCCCTTCGTCTTGCCAGAATTAGCTGTGCTTTTCCTTTTCCTTTCTTTTCTTTTTTTTTTTTTCCCCCCAAGAATGTGCCACCTCAGAGACCAGGGGAAGATCAGGGCTGTTATATTTCTAATTTTCTTTTTCACTGATCACAGAGGAGTTGAAGTTGTTGAGAACGGGGATTTCTTTAGCGGGAACCCAAACAGCCAGCTGTCACAACTGCTGGGATCCTGCAGGGAAGGATTTCAGTGATGTAAGTGACAGATCCAGCTACTGTGCCAGCACAAGTGAGTAGAGGTTATATTGGGAAGAAAGAGAAAGAATTTTGCTCTTGTCATTGAAACTCTTATTAGCCAGCCTCGTTATCAGTGTAGGCAGACACCCGTGCAGGTGGTGATGGAGATAAATGCTGTATACCACAGGTAATGGACTTATAAGGAGAGTTTGCTGCTGCCTCATTGTATTTTTTTATGTCAGGTATTATGAGCAAGGAAAAATTTGTCTTGAGGCTGTAACAAAGCAGGAGAAAGGGCAGAGGTGGTGGGCACCCAATGGCTGCCTGCTGGCCAAGACCTGCAGGCCTGAAAGGTCAAATACTGTGAGAGCCTGCTGGGACACAAGAAGAGAGACAGCTAGGGATGGCTTTCATGGGCACTGTGAGCAGTGGAGGAGCAAGTCACTTGAATCAGGTGAATACAAAACAACCACTACATGCAAGAAGAGGGGATCTGAAGCATAAGAAGTCTCCCAAGTCATGATGCTGTGAAGGCATGCTGTAAGAAAGGAGCAGCAAAATCTTGGCAAGATCTCTAGCCACAGTCATGGGTTTTAAGGCCTGACTTAAATGGCTCAAAGGAATATAAGTGCCTAGCAAAGGGATATAAAAGTCACATCAGAAGAACTATCCAAACAGTATTTGTGTGTTGAATTGTATTACGATTTGGATTACAATAGTACCCAGAGATAACCGCCAGAACAGTGGCCCCAATGCACTCAGTGCGGTGCATCCCTGTACCACCAGCAAGTGCTCCTTGCTCTGAAGGCTGCCAAGCTGAACTTCAAAGGCAAAGGTGAGCACTGTAAACTTTGCAGCTTCAGAGGTGTTAATTGACCTTTCCAAGGTGACACTACTCTGGCAGGTGAGAGCTAGGAATATTACCCATCTTTTCCAAATCCTCGATCACTGCCCTACTTGCTAGACCATTTTTCTCAGCAATAGTCACACTCCTTTAATTAGTCTGGTTTCCTTGGAAACCTGAATGACAGGGCAGACTCTATGAATGCTTTGATGAGACCCATTAAGGCCAAGTCCAAGCATGACAACTAATATTCAAGGCCACCACCATCTCACCAACTCCTTTCTCCTTTTTTTTAGCTCCCCTCTCCTCATTTCTTTTTTTCAGCAGCATAACTAGCTTGCAAAACTCAGGTATTTGTTCCTCTGAAAAGTCACGAGAAAAAAAAAAAAATCATGCTTTTGCTGTTGCCTTTTTTGGGCAGATGATACCGATATGGTCAGTTGGGGCATAAGAGCCTTTCCAGATGATTTGCCTTCTTTGACATTTCAGTTGTATCAAATATCCAACATGAATGTGACTTATAAACTGAAGCTGAGTAATATTTATGAAGAAAGAGCAATTCAGTCCCCATACCCCTTTTTTTAACATACTGCCACCCCCCCCACCCCCCCCCCCCCGAGTTTAAGCTTGCATAATGCTTCTGTGGATGCTACAGACAAAAAAATTGAAGAAAATCACTGCTGCCATAAGTATATGGGTTTGATTAGGCTACATTCATTTTGCAAATCAAATAGGTTACACAGATCTTAGCATCATTAAAAACAAGACACTAGCTAAGTCACAAAGTCAGGATGCAAATTTTGAATGCCTCTGAACTCTCAAGGAACTGGACTCAAGAGACCAGTTCTTGATATCGTAGACTGATATAGTTTATTTGAAAAATTCTGGTACATATTATTGATATGCACAAATGTCAGCGTATGGATATCACATTTTTGCTTGAAGTCTGTTGTATCAAAACAGTCAAAATTAAGCCTAGAAGTGTAAAAAATATTTTTTTTTGTCCTGAACAGATCTTCCAGTAATAAATTATACTGATTTCAAAAGTTTACAAACTGCAGGTTCTTCAGCCACTATACAAATATTGAACACTAATATGCACAGTGCGGTTACAGTGCGTTTGCTCAGGATGCCAAAGAACAGGGGGGTTGTACTGGAATTTTGCAGAAGAAACTATAATGGAAAAAACCTAAACCTGTTTCTTTTGGTTTTTTTTGCTTTTCTTCTATACTTTTTCAATAGGAATTGGGGCACTGTGTTACTCAATGATTTTGACACATTGTGGGTAACATAATCTTGCAAATTCTACTTCTTTCCAGGAAATTTTTGCCTTCAACAGAAAAAAGTCAAATTCTATCTTGGAAGTAAGTATTCAAAATTATTTTCAAGAACTTCATTCTTATGTTCATAGTTGAAGTAGAGCAGAATGAACAAACTATACTGAATTGAGAGTGCTGTAACTAGGAGATGAAGGTTTGGAATATACTTCTCAACATAGTTTCTTCACATACAGATGACCTATGACACTAGGAGTAGCAGTAGCACTCCTGCTGCTATTGAATAAATACCAGGCTGTTTTAATTTTTTTTTTAAGAAGATATTCCACAGATTAGATAAGAAAGATAAGTTCCTTTTGGGGTGGACATCTTTCTTTTTGATATTTCTTTGAACACTATATCAGAGAATATCTGCTTTTATTTAAAGTGGTGTAGTTTTAACTCCAACTAACAGCTCAGCCCCACGCAGCCACTCACTCACTCTCCTTACATCAGGATGGGGAGGAGAATTAGAAGAGTAAAAGTGTGAAAACTTGTGGGTTGAAATAAGGACAGTTTAACAGGTAAAGCAAAAGCTGTGCAAACAAGCAAAGTAAAAACAAGGAATTCATTCACTACTTCACACTGGCAGACAGGTGTTCAGCCATCACCAGGAAAGCAGGGTTCCATCGCATGTAACAGTGACTTGGGAAGACAAATGCCAGCACTCTAAATGTCCCTCCCTTCCTTCCTCTTTCCCCAGCTTTCTATGCTGAGCATGACCCCATATGGTCTGGTATACCCCAGGGATCAGCTGCAGTCAGCTGTTCCAGCTGTGTCCCCTCCCAGCTTCTTGTGCACCTCCAGGCTACTCGCTGGTGAAGTGTTGTGAGGGGCAGAAAAGGCCTTGGCTCTGTGTAAGCATTGCTCAGCAATAACAAAAGCATCTCTGTGTATTCAATACAGTTTCTAGCACAAATCCAAAACATAGCCCCATACCAGCTACTTAATTCTACCCCAGTAGAAAACATCACAAGCAGCAAGCAACAATAGTCATCTAAGTAGCCCTGTCTATTCTATTCTTAGGTCACTAGTTATGAAATAATTGTTTCCCTATTCCTATCCAAGATATCACAAGGCAAGGGAACACACCAGTTGCTGACTTACTCTTTTCCTGTTTTTCCTCTCACTCTCTCACTCTCCCCTTTGCAGACACACTATCATCCCTGCACACCACTGCAGACTCATCAGTGTCTTTAAACAACCAGTCAAGAATTGAGAAGGTGGAATTCCATCTGGGCAGGCTGTTTCACATTGGCACCTCCTAAAATATGCAATAACCAAGAAAAGAACAACAGAAGTAGCTAAAGTAATGTTTTATTTTCACTTAAGAAAACACAGAGATTAAAAATCAAGTAATTTATCCTCTCTGACACTTTATAATCTACATGACAGTGAGATAAAATCCCCTTGTTTGGTAGGATACCGCATACGTAAGGTATTGATGCTCACATAAAGGGGAAGACTGCCCACTGGTATCACGGTTAGGGTTTCTCAAAGCATTCTTTTCAGGATGACAAATGCTTAGCATAAATACATATTCAATCTCAAATAGTTGTCTCCCAATAATGGAATTGATCATGTACCTAAAGCCAGCATTTTAGCATATGTGCACACAATAACTGAATGATATCACTACAGTGTTACCCAGACAGAAAGACTATTATTGTATAGGCATTCAGGTAACAGCTTCCTGAAACACAGCAAAACTGATATTAAGCTAATTGTTATAATGTGAGTGTACATTAAACAGAAGTTTAGAAAAGTACTTCAACGTGTATTTCTATTTATTCTGCAGGCAGACCCGAGAGCCCAAGGGATGAGCAAAACTCCTTATTTCCTAGTACAATGCACATTTATATTAGGCAAAAAGAAAGATTGGAAGGAAAAAAATACAGAGGGAGAAAATGGGAGAGCAAATGAAAAGTAATGACTGAAGCAGACAGATAAGAAAAGAAACAGAGGAATGACAAGGCAAGAAAACAAAGAATCAGGAAGGAGGTGAGGAAAGAGAAGAAGCTGTCTCATGACAGCTTTGCTGTCATGGTATCACTGGCATAATTTCCTCTTAGGAAGGCTGGTTTGAAAGAACAATCAAAATCTTCCATGGAGTCAAGCCATGAGGAATGACATGAAACAGAAATGTTCTGTCTGTTTGCTTTCACCCCCTCTCCCAGTTCCCATTAACAACTTTGCACAAGACTGATTAACGTGTATTGACAAATGTCCCTGTGGGGTAGGGAATCTTTACCCTCCATTCTCCAAAGTAACACACAATGAGAATAAACAGCTTGTTATAGGGCACAGAGGACATCTGTGGCAAAGCTGGACACTGGCTTAGTCTCCTGAGTTTTAGTCTAATGCTCTTAACAAAAAGGTCAATCGTTATGGAAGCATATCAGCTTAGGGATGTCGGCCATGACTGTTGCAACAATCATAACAGTACCTAGTCCAGTGTGCTGGAAAGACATATGTTTCTAGAAGATTGTTTTGTAATGTCTGCACATCCCTAAATCAGACAACCTTTGCCTGAAAATCTGTAACATCTAGAGTTAATATTTTCTAAGCTTACCATGCTCCTTTGGAGGTGGTAAAGCCAATGGGGGAGATACAGATTTGGCAAACAGTGTAACCACCTTGTCCAACATGAAACACTGGCCAGGAGCAGCAAGATTCTGGCTAAGCTCCTGCAGCGTGAAAAGGACAGCAGTGTGTACCTGTCGTAGGCTGCATCCAGGGCTAAGGCTGGTCCCAATTCTGTACACTCTACTGAGCCCCTTTCTGGGCAAAGCCTCTACACCACAGCAGGCTGTGTGAAGTGTCAGACCTTCTGATGCACTGACAGTAAAATAGATGCCTTTGGGGATTCTAAAATAATGTCTACCCTTGCTATATAGCTATGACAAATAAGTTGGTTCATCTTACTCCCAGCGAACTGCTTGAATAAAGGACACTTTCGTTCTGCAAAGGAAGTGTTAACTGAAAATATAAAAAAACATATTTGTCTAAACTATATTTTCCCTCAGAATGACACCATAACTAAGAGCTGATTCAATTGTTTGCCAGAGGGGGATAACAAAAGAAAGAAAGAACCATGACACTGCTGCATTTAGATTAAGGGAGTGATATATATAAAAAGAGATTTGTTGTAGTGAGGGCGGACTTCATTACCAGAAGGTAGGAGACAAGTCATCTGAATGTAGGCTTTTCAACACCTGTTTCTGGAAAGGGGATATAACTGCCTCAATTTCATGCAATATGCTCCCCAAATTTGATTAGTCCCTGCTCTTCCTGTTACCAAATGTTAATTCTCAACCTAATCACAGATCATCCTAATGCTTTTCAGTTTTAAATTATTTCATGGCAGAACTCATACAGGCACTGCAATTATTCAGTGATAACTTACAGGAACAACTCTTGGAGTTCACAGTGGGCAGACTGATTTTGTTTTGTTTTGTTTGTTTTTAGAAAGCAGTGTTTCAGGGAGGAAAGCCTCAGGCCAAGTAAAGGTTGCAGGGAAACTAAATCTGACCTGTACTCTGCAAGCCAACGGTTCTCACTGGCACTCCTATGTCTACATAAAGCTCTCCCTCTAATCCACAGTGAAATCTGATGACATGAGTTTAAAGACAAGCCAGTGTTACAGCCAGCCAACAGTTTTTAGCAGACCAGTGCCTCTACCTTAGGAATGTCTAGCTATGACTTATCTCATTTGGGAGTAATACGATCTGTTATTTTAGTCTGCAGTTAAGAACAACAGAAACTAAAGAAATAGAAAGTAGGCAAGAAAACATATTTATACTGAGATCACTGTAGCAACACGAGCGTATTTCCAAATTCCTTGAGCCAAATAGCAGTTGGTACTTCAGGAGATAGGATTTTGTCCCAGTGAATGCTGGCATTGTGTCAAACCACAGAACAGTGCTGCAAAAGATAGGGAAAAATACCTCTCCCTGAGAACAGTAACCTTGTCTCATTCCGCATTTATGAATTCCTGCTCTTTGCAAAGGGGGAGGAACTCTTGCCACCGTAAAAAATCTTGCCACCTTAAAACCTAGCAGTGGCTTTACATAAATTCTTGGTTTTCTTTGTTCTCTCCATCAAACATAAAAAAAAAATCCAGTGCTTTAAACCAGGCCAGATTGATTCATTTTTTTTGCTCTAACATCAGTCAAAATAAATAACCCTCAGGAAATAGTTTTGGCGTGTAACTGAATAGCTTAGTTATTTTTTTTCCTCCTAATATGGATGTAATTATGAACAATACAGTATGTTCTTTTTGCAATGACTGTGATAGAACTGCATTTGCACAGTAAGCTGCTCTGAGGCAGATTTCCCTTTGTATCACAGCTGCATTGGGTGTCTTCTTGCTCAAGATGAATGACCATTCAAATAATTTCTAATACTGGCTCTTGACCTAAAAACATTTAAGAAAAGTAACAGCAACCAAAACTTCTAGCTGCTGGTATGTGAAAGCTCTGAGAACAGAAAATAGAAAGAAATTTCATGGTCCCTTCTCCCCTCCTCCAGCTACCAAGTGTTTTAACTGCTCTCAATTCACTCTCTGCCTCACCTGTATTTGTGCCTGGTATTGCCCCAATGCAGGACTTTGCACTTGATCTTGTTGAACTTCATGGGGTTTGCAGGGGCCCACCTTGCTTATTTCAGTGGGAGAACTCAGCACAGGATGCTTAGAAAACTATTTGAGGAAGTGTTTTGGACTCTGTTCTTGTTGGATGAATGAGAACTCTGCTAAACTATTGCTACCTTGTTTACCTACATGATTACACTATCTGTGCCAAACAAGATCCCTGGCTGATAGAGCCATGATGTCAGATGAGAAGTTTAGCTTGGAAAAGCTGTGTGATTCCCTATGCTGTCAGCAATCCTACAAGGGAATCAACCCCAGGGGGAGATGAACAGTATGTGATGGTATTTGGTTCAGGGCATCTACCTTCTCATTTGTATTCTGCAACAAGGCAGCTCACATTCTCATTGCTGAAACAATCACAACCAGTGAATGACCCTTGCAACCAGAGTATTTTAAACTGGGATCAGAAGAAATTGTTCTTTGATTCCCAGTGTTCTGGCTAATTGCAAGATGACTAGGCTTAGGAGGAATGAGTTCAGATAAGCTGTGGCTGTATTGTGTCATGATTTGGCAATGGGCCCCAGCTGACTGATAACGGATCATGAGAAGAGCTGACATTTTCTGTCTTCTCTCTGATATGATTCCACTTTGCACATTGTTCTGAGCCCAGTGGCTGCTGGGCTCCTACTGGAGATGTGTTCATGAGCAGCAGGAGTAAAGGAATCTCAAAACAGAAGCACAAGTCTTCACCTCAGCTGTGTCACTGTATGTGACAGAGTACTTTCTTGCAATAAGCATGCTTGTACGGAAGTAACGGCTCCCAAAACTGCTGACATTTCCTCTACTGTAACTGCAAGTGGGTGCAGAAAGCAAATTTTCTCCTCTTTTTTTCTAGTTCTGCCTTCACAGAAAGAAAGGACTAGCAAGACACAGGAGGTTTTCATGTCCAAGGCCTTGATCTCTCAGGCACACTAATTACTACCCTCCAGAAACTAATGCAGTACCATTTCTAAAGTAATTTTATTGCCCTCACAGCTCTAGTGACAGAAAAATCTTGTAACGGTACTAATTTGCAGATGCTAAAAGATAAAGATGATACAAGGACAATGCAAAATCATTCCTCTATTATATGTGACATATGCAAAAAACAAGGTCTGTTCTATTTTCCCCTGCTCACCTAAGCTCTTTAAGCCCAGAATTACATGAATTCTTATATTTCATAAGACATACAGTGATGATGACTTGAGGCTCCTGTTTTATATTGATGAGCTTTATGTGAACCTTTAAAAGAATGTTAAAAGCCCTGCAGTCCAGGATGGGAGCTGGTAAATCATCCCTATTGGTGAAAGCAGCCAGGACTATCAGCGTTGCAGGCTGCTGGCTGCGCCCTGGCCTCAGGTTCAGCTGATTGAACTAACATGAGAAACTGCTGGCTGTGACGTGAGAAATTGCTGGATGTGACAGACAATGATGACAGAAGCTGACAGAAATTACCGATAACACCATGAGGAATGGCTGGATTTCACAGGAGGTTCATAGGCAGTGATGTGAGAGATGGCCAGCCATCCCTGAAAAGTACTTTTGGGTCCTTGGGTAAGACCAACAGCACCTTGATAACCACATCAACGAAAGGATATATAGCTGAGATTACTTGTGTCAGAAATGGGTCAGGAATACTAATTGAGCTATGGATATAGGAAAAGTGGAACCAATAGTGAACAAGTAATTAGGAATGGGTGTTTATCTGCAAGAGGATTAGGAATGAGAAAGAGGGAGGCAAGTGTCCTGGTTTCAGCTCAGAGAGAGTTCTTTTTCTTTCTAGTAGTTGGTGCAGTGCTGTGTTTTGGCTTTAGTCTGAGAACAATGCTGATCACGCACCAGTGTTTTAGTTGTTGCTGAGCAGCTTTTACCCTGATCAAGGACTTTTCAGTCTTTCATGCTCTGCCAATGAAGAGGGACACAAGAAGGTGGGAGGGAGCTGAGACAGGACACTTAACCCAAACTCTTGTACTCAAGATGGGGAGTCTGTTAGGAGATACAGGCTTCAGTCCTTTCAGAAAGTGGGAGCTGACCACAGCAGGTAAGGGGGAGATCTGAGGGCTAAACTGCTAAGTTATTAAATGAGAGTGGCATCATCACAACCTTGTTCCTCCTACATGAGAAAGCAAGGGCTGTGGCTGCACTTTCTGCAGGTTAGGTCTTGTTGGAGTCTTTCAGGTAAACTCAGAATGAAACCTGAATTTTGTTCACTCTAGGATTTAATGCTTTGTCTAATCCCATGTAGACTAAGTGTCTACACAGCAGTATAGTTTGGATCAGGACTGCGCTTCTGAACTGAGCCTCCATATTGTCTCCACTTACTGAACTTTAGTTCACTTCATGGAGAGGCCTTAGGAAAACACAACTCAGATTCTCTTCAGTTAACACCAAGCTGGAATAAATTAATTCAGGGGGAGCTAGGAAGGTTTCACAGTTTCTTTTTACTTGCATTTAAATCCCTTTGTTCAAAAGTGCCAAGTAAGCTACACAAGTCTTTTCAGGTTCCTTTTTGACTTTTAGCTGTTTTTCTTAGGTGAAAACTGACTGTGTAAGAGATGTTCAACTTCTAAGTTAGAGACTTCCTCTGCGCACCTCCATCTTTTCTTTTCATCCCACTGCAACGTTTCAAAGAGCAATGGTGTGAACCTGTGAAGTTTCAAGGTACTTGAACTCAAAAGGTTTTAGAGCGCACTTGCAAGGAGATTACAGAGAATAGGAGAATATAAATGTAAAGCAGCAGAATTCTTCTATTTTATTACAAAAATAAATTGATTTTAAGAATCAACATAAAAAGTGAGGTTTGTACAATGACAATGCTCTAAAATTTTTTATATGTGATCAATGATGGTGGAGTTTCTTACAATTTTATCATATAATTTTTTCCCTCTTTATCATACAAAATAAATACATGAAACTTCCTAATGAAAATTTTTCTCAAACATGATGTCAGGGGAATCATTCTACAGAAACATGTCACAATTCTGCAGTGTCTGTTACTCAAAAAATGTGAAGAGAGACAACTTCTTAGTTTAATTTTCTTCATCTTCTATTTCAGACCTCACAGAGGAAACACAGCTTTCTATTCAGTAGGTCTGGCTTTCACTGAGCCCCTGTTGAAACAAATGTGCAATAATGTATTTTATAAGTTTTCTATTAATTTCCCTGGGTTAGACTGAAACTCAATAGATGAAATTAGAGCTTCTTCTGGAGAATCAGACTGATAGACTGTGGGAAGTTCCTCACATGGAATTGCAGACAGATACAAGCTTGCTCTGCCCATCCTTTGAGATGAAAAGGAATTGTATAGGGTGGAACAGCACAGATTTCAGGTTAATATAAATCCTGTCACCATCAGCGTTTTAAATAAGGTGTTATTCATCTGTTCCATTCAGAACAGGAGGAATGGAAAGACATGGCATAGTATGTCAGCCTGCAAAAGCTCATGTAAACATACCCTAGATACAATCAGGCACGCTTAACATCAGTCACAACTGTGAAGTTGTTTCCAAAAAAAAGAAGAAAAATACAAATTACTTAAAGCAGCAGTGATTTTGCCAACGTAGAAAGTAACAAAAATTAAGCATTTTGGTTTTTTCCTTTTGTCTGAATGTGATCTTAAGATGCTGTGCAAGCTACTTTGCATAATAACACGACAGGGTTATTTCATTGAAGAAGTTGAAAAATGCCATTGACACTCATATCACTTTGTTCATGTTCATTTCCAAGCCTCTGAGGCTGGCACCTAGCCCAGTGAGTTAAGAACCCATTGGATATGAGAATAGAACAGTTAAGCTGCTGTCTTTGTAAGCTCACAATTTTAGATTTTAAATTTTTTAGTATTTGCCATAGGCCTGATACTGGGTGCTTCACTGGAAGTGCTGTACACCACAGTTCAAGGAAAATAGGTTTTAACACATCTGAGTCTTCCCAGAAAGACATTTTTTGTCCAACTTTGAGCACTACAAGAGAATATTAGCCACTTACTGGATTCTTCGGTACTGGAACTTCCAGACATATAATGACTGAATGCACAACAATAAACCCCAAAGTTTTCAGCTGGGATAGAGTTACTTTTCTTCTTAGTAGTTGGTACAGTGCTGTGTTTTGGCTGTAGTCTGAGAATCATGTTGATGACAGACCTATGTTTTAGTTGCCACTAAGTAATGTTTCCTCTGATGAAGGACATTTCAGTCTCATGCTCTGCCAGTGAGCAGGGGCACAAGAAGCTCAGAGGGAGCTCAGTCAGGACACCTGACTCAAACTAGCCAAAGGGGTGTTCCATACCATGGAATGTCATGCTCAGTATAAAAATTGCAAGACGTTGGCTGACAACTGCCAATCACTGCTTGGCTTGAGGACAGGCTGGGCATTGGTCAGCAGGCGGTGAGCAGCTGTACTGTCTCGTCTCTTGGGTTTTATTCCTCTCTGTCTTTCCTATTATTATTATTATTAGCAGTAGTAGTAGTGATAGTAGTAATTACTTTATTTCAATTGTTAAACTTTTTTTATTTTAACCTGGCTTTACCTTTTTCTGACTCTCCTCCCCAGCCTACGGGGTGTGGGAGTGAGCAAGTGGCTGCTTGGTTGTGAGTTGCCCGACAGGGTTAAGCCATGACAAGAATATGCAGTGAGATCATAAAGCTGCCTGATATTGGGTTTACTGCTTGTGCACAGATTAACTGTGCAGCACTGGCTCAAGGAATCTTGAGCGCCAGACTCATTTCACATGCACTGCAGCATGCCAGGTCATATCTTTCTCAGTCAGAAACGTAAAGCAGAAATATAGGAACTCTGCAAAAAGCTGGTAAACTATGTATAAGACAAGCTATAGTAGATAGAGATGGACATAAGGGGGACTACAAGCTAGATGGTTGTCTTTGCACACCAGCAGGTCTTTCTGAGTAGTCCTTATAGATTGGTTGAGAAACAGTGGCAATGAAATTAAGCTTTTTCCTAAAACATCAATTAGAATGTAATTGAGCTTCCAAAGTCAGAGCTCCACTGAAAAAGACATTAATTGTGTGGATGAAGAAGACAAGCAGAAAATCTGGAGGAGTCTAAATATGAAAGGAAACCTTTCACTGAACTTTTTAAACAACAAAAGAATTTACAAAGAAACAAATCATGACTAAGTGGGAAACATGAACTATGTACTGTGAGCAAATCAAAAGCAGATAAATATTTTTACAGTGAAAACTACTTGGTAGGTGTATTACTCTTTACTGACTAGCACTGATTGCTGTTCACATGAAATATAAATTAGCTGGATCAGCTCTTGATTCCCATGACTGAAATTGAAGTAGCAAGAATATCCAGCAACCAAAAGCTGTCAGAAAGCTTAGAAACAGGAATTTTTCTTGTGAAGATATAGAGAAGAATATTGCAGAAAACTGACTGAGAGGCCAATATTTGTGTATTACATTCTTTTTAAACCACAGAACAGTAGGAATTTTTAATGTTTTTTTGGGGGGGAGGTTGGGTTTTTTTTTTTGTTTGGGGTTGGGTTTTTTAATTTTTTTGAGTGGAAATACTGCTTTCAGTAGAGCATTTTGACTTGGAGTGGCAAAGTATTTATTAATCCTTGTGTTAGAAACAGAAATGGTGAAGCAAACTTATCAACAAATCTGGTAAACAGGAAAAAAAACCACATGTAATTATAATCTCATGCTAGAGACATAAGTGATTCCTTGCCTCTGTCTGTTCTTGCAGGCTTAGAGTCTTTAAAAAACATCTGATTGATCATATTGGCACATTTTCAATCCACCTCTCTACAGCAGAGATTGGCAACAGAAGGACAGTGATTTGTAATCTAAAACACAATCTCACATTCCCCATGCACACCCCAGTATGCAACCGGTTGTTAGTCTTAAGGGGATAGAGCTCAGCATCCCTCAGGGGTGGGAGCCTCCTCCCAGCCCACAGGTACAGCAGGCAGGGGGTTCCTGACCCCCAACCACCAAAGCACATGCAGAAAATGTAAGTGAACTCTGATATCCTAGACCAGCCCTATATGCTCTGCAAATACAAGATAGGGATGGGGAAGCTGCCAGCCCAGAGTAGTATCTAGCAAAATGGCTCTGCTCTGGACACTGTGGCTATAAAGATTTTTAGGAAATGCCAGACTCCCAGCTGAAATAATTCAGCATGGTTGTTTTGAATTTACATAATCTTTTTTGAAAAATACCAGTTAAGATTCCTTCTTTAAGCCCTTTCTGGCAAAAGGCTAAAAATGGGCCAAGTTGGAGGGGATGTGGGTGGGAGAAACTCATGTGCTGGGAGTTGCAGCTGTAGATTCAGTGGGCCTGTGAAGCTGCAGGACCTGGGGAGTGGTTTCACTCAGCCAGGAATGAGAAAAAAATCACCTGGATGTACTATGGCCTTGTCTAACAATGAAGTTTCTTAAAATAATTTTTCTGCCCAGAATACATGCCCCCGTTTGGCCTGATCTACAACTCCATTGCTATAGTTTTGTGTTGATATAACCCTTCTGAAAGTCAATCATCTAGACTGGTGCTGGTATAAAACTGGAGTGATGCAGTGGTGAATCAGACCCATGGTTATAAAACAGTGTCTGTAGGAAATTACATAACTGGATCAGGAGTATTTTGAGGGAATTAATCACTGAAAAACTAAACCAGATGCAATTATGTTCAAACTTTCTTGCCAACAATACCATAAAATGTACAGCCAATTACCTAATCACACATCAACCTGCTTTGGAAAAGAACTTATTTAGTTATAAGGTTGAACAAAACCAAAAGATACAAAGAAATACTGCTTTGACTGGTTTATATTGACGAGATGTCTGGTATTCTGTCATAGTGCAAGGCAATGCTCTGCCCTTACAGCAAATTTAACAGGGAAGTTCAACATTTTTCTTAGTAACTGAGGATACAAAATGCATCAGGAGGTGGCCTAGTGATAAGTTGACCTAGTTGTAATGAAATAAACACGCATTTTGTGTCTCTGGGATAAGCTCTACTATGTATGACTGAACTGAAAGCTGATGTCCTGCTTCATCTCACCTACTCTGTCTTTATAGCTCTCCATCACCAGTGAGCACTGATCACCAGCAGAATTTGATCTATGCCTCTCTCAGCTCTTGCAAGTAGAAACTGGGGCAGGATGAAGTTCAAATCCAATCATATAGCATAGTGTTTTGCTGTCTTATCTATACACATGGGAGGACATTCAATACATCAGTTGGTATTGCTGAGCAGGAGTCCAATCTAGTACAGCCTCATAGAAGTACTGATAATCAGCCCAATAGTATTGTTATACATTCAAGCTGAGATTGAAGATAGGGTGAAATGTATTCCTGGATTAAGCTAGCACAACTGCAATGACTACATCATAGATAATTGGCACAGCATGTATCAAATTCCAGCTTTGTTTCTCAGAGTAGCAGCCTAATACAACAAATGTGGGTGCTAGAAAAGAATGACAGGAGAGAACCCTTCGTCTTGCTATTTGTTGGAGACAAACTGCTGGGCAAAATGCACTATTGATCTGACTCAGCAGGACATTTTGTATGTTTTTACAGTACATGGGTGCTTTCATCATTCTCATGCCCGATATGAACACATACCATGAATTTTGGACTTATGACTGTTCCGCTTAGGAGATTTCAGAACAAAAGTCTGTATTAGAGTCAGGTACAGAGAGTCTTAACTTTGTTTCATCTTTCTCATTTCGTTAAACTGCAGCCCAATCATTCCACTATGAGCTGGATTCTTTGCCTTTTATCCCAGGTGCATTATACCAAGGCTAATGCTCATACCTTTGCTCAAATGTGTTCTGTTCTCATGTGTAGTAAGTCTTTAAAGGATTTTTTGGGGGGCCCTTTTTTTTTTTTATTATTTCATACTCTATGTCCTGCCTGATGTCCAATCTGCTCAAGTGCACTGATACACTCAGTTCTTTAGAAATCAATATATAATGGTAATTGCAGAAACTGGCTAAGTTGCTTGTGAAACATTGTCTGGGGCCAGGCATGGGAAAACAGAGCTTTTGTCAACCATAGTCTTCTATTGTTGACTGCCCTGAGATCAAAGTAAGCATGCTGTAAGATATGCTAAGTTACAACAGAACTTCCAGCTGCTGGGAGAGAGTCCCTAAACACTTCACATGGAAATTCTGTCCAGGAGTTGAAGACTGGTTTGGTGGGTGGCATACAAGCACACAGAAGTTTGTCTTTCCAAAAAGACACTGCTAATAAATGTGTAATTTCACCAGCTCTAAAACTGGCCTGTCATGTTAAGAAATACTTGGAATACTTGCTTTTCATTTTTGAAGGCCCAAATTATTTTAGTTCAGTCCCTCCTTTGCCCTTTTCTTCCTTCGCTTTGAATAGACATGGGAGAAGTTGCTGCATATTAATCTTATTAAGTGTGCTGGAGCTGATGGTCTAAAATCTAAACTGCTTGATTTAGCTGCCAGAGGTAAGTTTCCTCTTTATTAAACCTCTCTCTGGAGGCTGATGAACTGCTCGGAAAATACAACAAGGTCATACCTTTGCATAACAGTGAAAGCAAATTAAATATGACCTTTTAAAGATCTAGTTCATGACTTCTTGTAATTCCTAAATCTCAGGGAAAAAAAGAAGTCAGATGATTTCCCAGAGAAGCATGTGGGTTTTGTGTTGATCTTTTTTTGTTTGTTTGTTTGTTTGTTTTTGGGGTATATTTTTACTCACTAAGTTGGTTTTATTACCTAAGATATTCCCTCTTTCCTCAGTGGTATATGTGTTGCAAGTACTATGACACTTAGTGTCTGAGGCTGTCAACCAGGGTAATAAGCTGCAGCTGCTTTTAGCGACTTAGAACTAAAATCCTCAGCATGTTTAATTGCCCACTCCTTTTATGAGGAAATATTCCAGAAAAAAATGCAATCAACACTTACTTATTTTTACAACTAATAAATTCAGTATTCACATATGTGGGCACTCCATATCAACATCGCTGTATTTCAGGTCTGTTTTGAAGTAAAAGAACAAGTGTCAGTTACACAATCAGTTCTAGTGTGGCTTGTTCTTCAGAATAATTATCCCATGTTGATGGGTTGAGGATGTGTTCTGAAGTTTACCATGATGTCCTAGCTGAAACAACAAAGAACTTTTTGCAACCCTTGCTTGCTATCCTCATCCTCTCTCCCCCCACCAAAAGGACACATTTCTCAAAAAACAAGCAAGACTTTACTTTGGGGTGGGATCCTACTTCATTTACTCAGTGCTTAAGCACTTTTTAATATTCACTTAGTTTTATTGTTTTCATCATATGATGGTACTAAAACATCTTTGTCTGGTTGTAGCAGCAGGGCATATAATTAAAATCTCATCCATATATATGTATATTACATATACAGGAGAATGTGACTGCAAAATCACAAAGTTGATGGGGAAGTTTAGGTACAGGTACAGTGCTGGAAGCCATTATGCAGAGGTAATTACATCACTCCTACTATTGTTAGAAGTAGATTATAGATAGAAGTGCTCCTTCAAGGTTGTTTTGCTCTAAATGTTAATAATATAAACAATAGGAGGCAATTTGTCCCATTGTTTATTCTCCCTGCAAACTAATAAGTTTTGATACCGTTTACAAAAGAATTGTTTAGAATCCAAAGTTTCTGTTGATAAGTGAGACTCATTTTCTTGTAATAAATAGATCCTGTTGCAATCCATATCCTTTAGTTCAACTAGGAAAAGAAATGTTCTATAAGTAGGAATCTATTATAACAGTTGTACAAGTAGGTTAGTTTATATAGTTATACAGTGATATAACCAGCTAACCATTTCCCATCTTAGTCTGCTCTCTCCCTGGGTTGCAGGCAAAGGAGGCAGGTGAGTCTTTGCTGTGCATGCAACTAATAGAGCCATTATGCAGTCCTCTTGGATCATTAATAGGGAATATTATTGAAATTGACCTTGTTTAGACATCCAGTGCATTTGGCCTCTCTTCAGGATACTTAACAAGAACAATTATCTGATAATATGTGCTTTTAAAAGACTGTATTGCTTTAAGCAGTAGCTCACTGCAAGAAGCCCCAGTGTGCACCTGCATTCTCTTTTCAAAAGGTTGCATGGATTATAACTTCATGTAATGTAGATCGTGTTTGTCAGACTGATGAGATTTTAGGCCCAGGAATTTAGACCCAACAGTGCATTTTAATCTACTACAGAAAGAGACACTCAGTGTCTCTGTTTTACATTATTACCCAAATCTCTTAGCAGATAGGCAAGTTTCAGCTTTTTGGAAAACATGCTGTGCTGAAGTTCTGAAGTTTCAGATTATGCAAAGGTTTGGATAAAAACAGAGCAGGAACCACATGAGCACACAAAAAGGTTGCTCCCTGTCTCAGGTATAATTTGTACCTTTTTCTGGAAGTGTCTGCTGTTGACTATATGCTATCATGTGGCTTCATTTTTGTAGACACTGGAATTACCAAGCATGCTTGTTTCAGGGCTGATATTTAGATATCTAAACAAAGTAGTTATTTTGGAAAATACCCATGACAAAAAAGGGGATACTATTTTTGTATACTGTAATTTCTTTTCACCTGTCTTAACTACATAAAGCTTTATCAGGGATGACAGTAATTGGGACACATTACAATGATTGAAGTTATTATTACCTTTAAAACGTACATATGCAAGCAATAGGTTACATTAGCTCTAAAGTACATAATGATCTGTGGTGGCAGGTGGGATGATGCTATGTGTGATGACTATACGTGCATTTAGACCATTGATGGAAAAGCAGGAATGTGAATATTCTTCAAAGCTGAAGCAAAGAGAGCAGTGGAAGTCTAGGCTTCTCCTGTTAGAAGATTGTACTTCACACAGAGCATAGTCACAATTTAAATCGAAAGCCTGAAAGACGGTACTCTAAGAGCCAAAATAAAAAAAAGCATCTTCTAGAATTTTAGATTACCAAATGGAGATTCCAGGTTTTTTTAGATATGCATATTATCATGCTTAAATTCCTCTGCTCTAGGGAAATATAAAGAATATGGCGACTCTGTTCTTCCATCTGCATGCTTCACTAGGGATAAGCTACAGGTCTTGGTTGTTCTATCACTCTTTTCTGACAGGCATCACCTTAGCCCTCTATAATTTTTTTTTTGGTGCCAGTCTTGAGCAATATGATTTTATTTAACTGCATTTTTTCTGTAACACAGCTTCCTCAGGCTTAGCAGTTTTTCTGGGTTTTGCCAGAATGTGACTGATACCTGGTAACATAACCCTGAGAACCTTTTTTCCTCATTCTAAAAGGCCAACATATCTCATTGCAGAAACACTCACATCTTCCAAATCATTAATGAATTTTGAAATAATAATTTTTTCACCTTTCTGGGCTATGGCAACTACAGTTCGTAAAGCCTCCAATAAAAATTAATTCCTATTTTGCTAACCACAGGCAGTAAGGCACAGTGTTTGACTGCAGGATATTCAGAATGTAAGCGAATAAGAAACATGATATTGAGTGGAAAAAAAGATTTGTCCATCATGCCTGGAAGATGAAGAACTAAAGGCAGGCAAATTGTTCAGTCAGAAAGTCTATGGCAAAAGTGATAATTAAACATGGACTTTCCAAATCCCAGGCTGGTGCCTTAAACAATATTGCTTCCTTCTTCCAAAATATTAATGCTGCATTTCAGCTTTATTTTAGGATTCCATATTAGAAAGGTGAAGCAGCTTTCACGTGTACTGAAAGTAAATTTACCATACAACAAGATCAGATTTTTAACAGCAGTGTTGAAGGTTTTTTATTTGCTTTATCAGTTTTTTTTTTAAAAAAGAATTAAAGTGTGATTATATCACTAATCAATTGAACACTTACTAATGGCCCTTCCATTGCCCCTCTACTCATGTGCTAAAGTACATGCAAAAGAGATATGACACAGTACTACATACAGACCCAGCAAAAAGCTGTAACTTGTCTGTACCAGGCATTTAAAAGGGAATGAAAAAAGGGGGAAATTGTGACTTATTAGCTCAACTGTATTTACAGCATCATAAGCTCTACTAGATGAAGAATTGCAATCATTACCTAGGAACTTAACAGCTCATGAAACGAAGTGCCAAGGTTAAACAGTCTGTCTTAAAAACAGCTTTTTATTATCTATTACATAAGATTTGCCCAAAGAACAGGAATATAGTTTATGTGAATTATGTGTTAATCAAAAGGCAGTTGCTAGCTGTTGCATAGTTCCTAGTTTAATCCATATAGATAAAAATCTAGTCTGCCTTTTGGGTCCAATTTAAATGTCTACTGAAACATATACATATGCACTGGGGAGACTGAATTATTCCAATTCATTGCACATGTCTCACCAACAGCAATTTTATTTCATTAAGAGTGTGGACAGGCCCTAGAGATCTGGAACAAGCTTCAGTTATAGTTCAAGGTGTTCTTCAAAACTTCCACATAAAAAGTGACACAAAAGAGGAAGAAATGAAGTACAAGGAAGGATTAATGTTAAAGAAAGCAACAATGCTATCAACAGTACCTGCAACAGAAAAAAGTAGTTGTGCAGAGTGTTAGAAAGTTGTCACATGCCTATAATATCTCTACTGGAAAAAAGATAGCCCGTTGTGCAAAGAACTGCAAAGACACTTAATAGCCAGCTGCTCCTTGTAGCATTTTCATCTTCATTTATTTGGTTTTGGTATTTTTTTTTCTCTCTCCATCTAACCCTAATCTCCCAGGGCCAGACTGCCATCTGTCTGATGCTCCGGCCTTGATGGGACTGCTCAGGATAGCATACTTTTAAATGAAAGTTAGTTTTTTGAGAAGGAGTTGAACCCAGGTAACAGTGAAATGTGGCTGGCTGCACAGTTAGTCAGAAAAAGGCTCATGTCCTTGGTTTAACTGAAAGCCCCATGCTACCTGGCTAGCCTGGTCTCATAACAAGCCTGCATTTCACCTTGAGAGAAGAACTTGCATAGCATGATACACAACTGGTAAAATATTGGGCTAATCCATCTGTTTGCAGTTCTACTTGAAATGTCTGAAATTTATCACTAGTTGGGAAAAACAGTGCTATGATTTCATTACTTCCAAATGAAAACATACACCTGAGCTTAAAAGGAGGAGACAAACTGTTACTCAGCTGAACCTAGACTTTGTAGGACTAGATGAGAGGTTTTATGAAATATATATGTGGCTGGTCATTTTGTAGCACCTGTTTCCTGTGACTGCCACTGCATTTTCAATATTATTTTGGTTGCTTCGAGTTAGAGAAAAAATAAATCTGTGTCACTGCTGAAGAAATACCATGGATAATTTTTTTTTTTTTGTGAGTGACATGATCTAAATAACACCTAAAGAGTATCTGGGAAAGCAGGAAGCTTCTTATTTTTTGGCATTGCAACAGAAGTTTAAAGATACTTTTAATGTAGCAGAAATAACTGACAAAAATCAAATTATAAAGACAAACCTCAAGTGTCTGATCCAGTGGGCTAATGCCAATTTACAGCAGTTTAAAAACTATGCCAATGATACATGAAAAAAATACAGCTGCTTTGTGCAAACCAGGATAGTAATGCTAGTAGTATCATGCCTAGTTAGTGAGCATACTTATTTTAATATTTTTTAAAAAAAGGCAGTTGAAATGAGACATTTTTTATAGGAGAAATTGATCAATTAAGAATCCAATGCAGTGATTGCTGTTCTTGAAATTAAGAAAGAGTTTGATTTAATACGTTAATTTCCAGTTAAAACAAAATCATGACAGTTTTAGCAAATGAGTTCAGAACTCATGATTTTGATGATTTCTCTCTCTGCAGAGATTGCTAATTGTGAGACATTACTCAAATTGTTAAGTGCATTGTTCTATTCCTATGTTATGCTTCATTTCGTTACTTGTGTGGTTTACAGCTCAGCAGAATCTTAATCTGCGTTCAATGGTGCAGACTTGCAACTTAGTCCCTTTATTAAGTCTCAGTACAATTTACTTTCCCATGTTAACTGTATTAATTGTCATTTTACTTGCTGATGTGTTAGCTTTTGTTCGTCAACTGTGTGTTTCACACACCGAACATTGAAGTTTTTCTAGTGCCCTCAGAGCTGGAGCAAAAGAATGTGTATGTCCCATCTGCTTAAGGTTAATTCAGATGCCTAGAGGAGAGTTCGGAAGGTCCCATATAGGCAAGAAAGCAAAATGAATTCCACATAGTGGTTTTGAAGGGCAGACCAATAATGTCTTAAGCATAATTTTTTCCCACCCTAAATATCTTTATCAGATGTGCACTGTGCTACCTGATTTCCTTCTTACAGATCAACACATACTTTAAACAGAGAAATCAATATAGAAATAATTCTATCTCTCAGGTGTGGGTTTTTTTTTGTTGTTGTTGTTGGGGGTTTTGTTTGTTTGTTGTTTTGGTTTTGTTTTTTTTTTAATCCTAAATTTTGTTAATGTCTCTGTTTCTTGTGGTTGATTTCCTATTGTAACTTAATTTCAAAGAACTACCAGGCATGATGGATGCATTCAAACACCCTTTAAAAGTTTGAAAATTAAGTCATGACTTCAGAAAACATTACAGGAACTGGTCAATTTTGAGAGTGTCACAGACATGTTTTTAGATAAAAGTGGTTGTTTGGTATGTTGGGAGTGAGGTGGTTTGCTTTTACTGAAATTCTCATTCAGTCAGGCAGAACAACCAACAGTATTTTCAATGACCAGTCCCATGATTTGCAGTATTCAGTGTGCATAGAATTTGAGGGGAAGGGAGAGCACATGCTGCAGCAGGGAAAATTCTGGACAGACGTTGATTAAATAGCAGCATGTGCACCCAGGTAGCAGTCTGTGCTGTACTGAAGCAGATCTGCAATTTGGTAATTTCAGCAGGCAGTCCATGTCATGAGAATGAGCCTGCAAGGATGTGTTTAGCTGTTCCATAATAAGTGAAATATAAATTGAAAGTTGTTGGGAACTTTGGGGGTCTTAATGGGAGCAGCACAGAAGTCAGTTTGTGGAGGACTCAGGAGCAGTCTTAGAAAAGTGAAAAGGCAGCACTTTCTCTTATTTTACTATTGTTTTAGTTGAATGGATGATTCTGTTATCTCAGTTATAACTCGATATCGCTGATCAGGAAACCTGCAGATATCCAAGCATTTTGTAAGCATGTCTGTATATGATGCATATAACTTGATGACTAGAATGCAGATTTTGTTGGTTTGGAATTATTAGCTTTCACTTTTCTTCAAGGCCTGCAAGGATATATCATTATATGATATATAAAGAGAGTTTTTTGTCTCATCACAGCCCTAACTAAACACTGCACTTGGGTAACAGGCATCTCAAGATTCAGAGCACATACATGTTCAAAGCCTTCAGCCCTACTCTGAGACTAGCTAAGAATCAAAGTTTTTGTACACTTCATGCATTCAGTGAGCGTAAGCCAAGGGAATGAAACTCATGTGTGAAGTGTTAGCAGCCCTTTTTCCACAGAAGGAAGAACGGCTATCATTACTTTCACATTATTATGATGGTTATTTCTACTATTAATTCCAGAACATTAAATTACACAAAATATAAAACAGCACCATTATATTCCAGGAGTAGCCAATTTATACAGCAGCTGGGAATGAGGACAAAGCAGTTTTTTCTATCTGACAGACTGCATCACAGGATACACACATCATACACTGGCTGCTGACACAGCACTGTGTACCAAACTGCAGTTCCAAATAGAAAAAAAAAGTTAAAATGCTCATATTTTGGGAAGGGTTACGCTCAAATAGCAACACAGGCATGTTTGTTTGTTTGTTCTAGACTGAATGAGTGGGAAGGCTAACAAAGCTGCAATGTCAAATTTCCACCAGAGTACCAATGCAATCTGAGCACATGGACAGTCTGAGGATGCAACTGGTGATGCTCCCACAGTCATTACTCAAGATTACACTGTGTCTGAGGCTGCAGATTTGTCAGTGGTCTCCAATGCCAGCGAAGAGGGAGCTATGAAAATCGAATGTCTCATCTTCTTGGTTTGGAGTGCTAACATTGGACATTTCGGGTACTTGTTAATGTACCACATATATCAAGAGATAGCCAGATATACAAAATTTCTAATTCTCTCAAGAGAGAGAACAGTTCAAAAATACAAGGAGACTGTAAAGAAAAAGTCAAGCATAAGCAGAAGAAAACACTTGTCTTTTAGAAAGCCCAAACAAGGAATCATAGAATAGTTAGGGTTGCAAAGGAACTTAAGTTCATCTAGTTCCAAACCTCCTGCCATGGGCAGGGACACCTCACACTAAACCATGTCACCCAAGGCTATGCCCAACTTGGCCTTGAACACTGCCTGGGTGGAGCATTCACAACCTCCTTGGGCAACCCATCCTAGTGCCTCACCACCCTCACAGTAAAGAACTTCCTCCTTCGATCCAATCTAAACTTCCCCTGTTCAAATTTTAACCCGTTACCCCTTGTCCTGTCACTACAGTCCCTAATGAAGAGTCCCTCCTGAGCATCCTTATAGGCCCCCTTCAGATACTAGAAGGCTGCTGGGAGGCCTCCACGCAACCTTCTCTTCTCCAGGCTGAATAGCCCCAACTTTCTCAGCCTGTCTTCATACGGGAGGTGCACCGGCCCCCTGATCATCCTCGTGGCCCTCCTCTGGACTTGTTCCAACAGTTCCATGTCCTTTTTATGTTGAGGACACCAGAACTGCACACAATACTCCAAGTGAGGTCTCACGAGAGCAGAGTAGAGGGGCAGGATCACCTCCTTCGACCTGCTGGTCACGCTCCTTTTGATGCAGCCCAGGATCCGGTTGCCTTTCTGGGCTGCGAGCGCACACTGTCGGCTCATGTTAAGTTTCTCATTGACCAAAACCCCCAAGTCCTTCTTTGCAGGGCTGCTCTGAATCTCTTCTCTGCCCAACCTGTAGCTGTGCCTGGGATTGCTCCCACCCAGGTGGAGGACCTTGCACTTGGCACAGTTAAACTTCATCAGGTTGGCATCAACCACCTCACAAGCGTGTCGAGGTCCCTCTGGATGGCATTCCTTCCCTCCAGTTTATCAACCGAACCACACAGCTCGGTGTCATTGGCAAATTCGCTGAGGGTGCACTCAATCCCACTCTCCATGTCACCGACAAAGATGGTGACCAAGACCGGTCCCAACACCGATCCCTGAGGGGCACCACTCGTTACTGGTCTCCAGACAGACATTGAGCCATTGACCACAACTCTTTGCGTGCAGCCATCCAGCCAGTTCTTTATCCACCGAGTGGTCCACCCACCAAATTGATGTCTCTCCAATTTAGACACAAGGATGTCATGTGGGACAGTGTCAAACGCTTTGCACAAGTCCAGGTAGATGACGTCAACTGCTCTGCCCCTGTCTATCAGTTCTGTAGCCCCATCCTAGAAGGCCACCGAATTGGTCAGGCAGGATTTCCCCCTAGTGAAGCCGTGCTGGCAGTCACCAACCACCTCCTCCTTGTTTTCCATGTGCCTTAGCATGCCTTCCAGGAGAATCTGCTCCAAGATTTTGTCAGGCGCAGAGGTGAGACTGACTGGTCTGTAATTCCCTGGGTCATCCATTTTCCCCTTCTTGAAAATGGGGGTTATATTTCCCTTTTTCCAGTCTTTGGGAACTTCACCTGCCTGCCAGGATTTTTAAAATATGATGGCCAGCGGCTTAGCAACTTCATTTGCCAGTTCCTTCAGGACCCGATGATGGATTTCATCAGGTCCCATGGACTTGTGTACATTTAGGTTTTTAAGATGGTCTCGAACCAGATCCTCTCCTACAGTGGGCCTAACGTCTTCATTCCTACAGTCCCTGTTTCCACCTTCCAAGACTTGGGTGGTGTGGTCAGAGCCTTTGCCAGTCATAGATGAGCTTAATTCTCCCATGTGGTAGGAGGTTTCGGAATTGGGTTAGTCTTCTATCTTCAGTGCTTCACAGAAACAGATAGAATCAGGATAATTCAATCTGGTCCAGTACTGCTAGAATTATTCTTAGTATTATTACCAGGGATAACTAGTTTCACTGCTAGAATATTATGAATTTTCTCTGCATTAAACAGGACATTTCTACGAGAAGTTTTGATCTGCTGTGCTAGCAAAATGGATGCCTTCTTTTTTTAAGCTGAATATATTATGGGTAATTAAACTAATGAAAGTTAATTTGGTATAATATGAAGCCACCTTGGTAATAAAAGAACTCATTTATTTCAAATTCTTTGATTCCAAAGAAGGAAGGAAATATATTTTCAATATAAAACAATATTTCAGTTGAAGTGCTCAATACTGTAATTATGCACGTCTCAAAAATTCTAAGCATTTTAGTATAGATGGTATCTGTACTCAATTTTTTACCCTTGCGTGGTCTCTTCTTCACTCTTCCAGACTCACTGTTGCCTTTTCCTGGTTTCTGATGCTCATCATGTCCATGCCATAAATTCTGAATTAGATCAGCTGTCAAGTGTCCCATGGTCTCCCAGAATAGCCTGTCTCCTTTCTTGAATTCACATAGGAAAGGTAGGCCTGTGGAACCAAAGAGGGAAGAAAGAAAGAAACTAATATTTATCTCTTTATGTTTTTGTCTATTAGAGGTTTTATCTTAGGGTAAGGCTAGGCCAAGAGGATTTTTTGAATATCAAAAATTGTTTGTCTTTGAAGAAATAGGAAACTGAAGGTGGATTAGTGAGGCACTGGAACAGGTTGCCCAAAGAAGTGGTAAATGCTCCATCCCTGGTAGTGTTCAAGGCCAGGTTGGACAGATCCTTGGTCAGCATAGTCTATTGTGAGGCATCCCTGTCCATGGCAGGTGGGTTGGAACTAGATGATCTTAAGGTCCTTTCCAATCCTAACCATTCTACGATTCCATGATTCTATGATTCCCAGGCAGGAAAGGACCAAGAGAAGGCTGTTATGACAAAGAGTATGGGCATGCGATTGTGGCATCCACATGGAGGGAGAAGAGAGCTTAGCCTGAGGTTAGGGTTGAGGAAGCATGGGGCAGCTGGTTCATGGCTGAGCCTGTCTGCTGACAAACACACGGTTTTAAAAAGTGATTTTAACTCATTTAAAGGTCCTTTCACTGCTTGTCTGGCAGCTAGGTGATGGAATTGTGTGCAAAAATAAAGACACAGTAGGACCTTCCATTGGATTGACCCACTGCAACAGCAGTAACACAGGGTAGCAAAAGGCTTTTAGAAGGGGATCTGTTTGAATATGTTGCCCTGATCCCATCTCCATTTCCATCAAGTAGGAGGCCTGAGTGCGGAAGAAAGCCAGCTATCACTAGAACAGAAAACAGTGCAGCAGGGAAGAGTGGGTGTGCTGGTATTGACGGCACAGTGGGATTAGCATTACCAGCCAGACTAAATGAAGTAGGTAGTGGAGCAGCAGAATTGAAGGTGGGGACAATACAAAAGGTTTGTGTTGAGTTTGAATATTAACATCTTATGACCAGATATGAACTTGAGCAGTAAGTGCTAAGTTACCTTATAACGCCCCTGTATTTAAGAGAAGGATGGGAAACATTTAAGTAGAAGGAATATCTGTACAGGGTCACACTGTTGAAATATTTACTTGATTTGTTATCTGTCAAAATTCCAAATTAAGTAGCAAGATTTGTTTCAGAATTATCAAATAATTGCTTCTAACACAAATGCATTTTACATGGTAACTATCTTTGAACTGTTGTAGGTGTAACTGTTAACGAAACTCAGTCTTTTGTCTCTTCAGCATAGAAGGCAAAGGCTCAGTAGCCACCTTCTCCCTGCTTCCCCAAGGGTATGTTATTTAAGAGCTTGTCAAGTCAAACAAATTTAATTGCAGTGCCTTTTTCTTTCTTATTTCATGCTAAGCATGGGCTCACAAAACTGTACAGAGCTATAAGACAAGAATTCCTGGGTGTCTCTCTCTGTTTCCCTCTATGACTTAAGGGAAATACAGTAAACACCCTGTTGACCTTTGCACCCAGGCTGTGAAGTTAAAAATCTTCATCCATCTGTCTTTCAGAGCTATAATTTAAAGTAATTAGGTGATGACAATTTTTTCATTTTGGGAAATTTGGGATTATTTTTACCCCCCTTACACCTCTTGAGTCTCTCCCTTCTTTGCAGGCACTCCCACTAAAAGAACAGGGACTGCACATAAGGAAAGGAGACTGCAAAGCTCTCCAAATGTTAAATGTTTTATTAAAAAATACAACTACACTGTTAATTTGTTATCTGGCAAAATTCCCAATTAAGTAGCAAGATTCGCTTCAGAATTATCAAATAGAATCATAGAATCATAGAATAATTAACGTTGGAAAGGACCTTATGATCATCTAGTTCCAACCTGCCTGCCATGGGCAGGGACACCTCACACTAAACCATGCCACCCAAGGCATCGTCCAACCCAGACTTGAACACCACCAATGATGGAGCATTCACGACTTCCCTGTGCAACCCATTGCAGTGCCTCACCACCCAAACAGTAAAGAATTTCTTCCTTATATCCAATTTAAATTTACCCTGTTTAAGTTTTAACCCATTACCCCTTGTCCTGTCCCTACAGCCCCTAATGAAGAGTCCATCCCCAGCATCCTTATAGCCCCCTTCAGACACTGGAAGGCTGCTGTGAGGTTTCCACGCAGCCTTCTCTTCTCCAGGCTGAACAATAGTTGCTTCTAACAAAAATGCATTTTACATGGTAACTCTTTTTGAACAATTGAAGGTATAAATGTTAACAAAACTCAGTCCTTTGTCTCTTCAGCATAGAAGACAAAGACTCAGTAGCTGCCTTCTACCTGCTTCCCCAAGAGTATGAGGGACCCCATTTGAGGCACTGGGTGCAGTTGCTCTCGTAATACCCCAGTTGCAGCACTGGGTGCAGTACTGGCATTCTCAAGAGAAGAAGAACATCGAGCTGTTAAAACAAGTTCATAGCAGGCCATGAGGATGATCAGAGGGCTGGAGAAACTCCTAAATGAAGACAGGCTGAAAAAGCTGGAGAAGGAAAAGCTTCATAGAGACGTCATAGCAAATTTCTAGCACCTGAAGAGGGCCTACATCTGGTCAACATCTTTGTCAGTAACATATACAGTGGGATTGAGTACGCCCTCAGCAAGTTTGCCGATGACACCAAGCTGTTCGGTTCGGTTGATATGCTGGTAACGGGTTAAAGCTTGAAGAGGGGAAGTTTAGACTGGATCGAAGGAGGAAGTTCTTTACTGTGAGGGTGGTGAGGCACTAGGATGGGTTGCCCAAGGAGGTTGTGAATGCCCCATCCCTGGTGGTGTTCAAGGCCGAGTTGGACGGAGCCTTGGGTGGCATGGTTTAGTGTGAGGTGTCCCTGCCAATGGCAGGGAAGTTGCAACTAGATGATCATAAGGTCCTTTCCGACCCTAACTCTTCTATGATTCTATATGCATAACATAGCATAGCTTTCTGTTGTATTCTGTTCTGTTGCGTTCTCTTCTGTTCTATTTCGTTCCATTTTATTCCATTCTATTCCCTGCATTCACAAGGACTTGTACCATGAGGAGATCCTTATTTACCTGAAATGCCAAGGGAATTTCAGCACCAAAAGCACTTTCAAAGACACAAATCAGAATGGTTACAGGTGGAAATTGTATTTTATTTATTTCTCAATAAAGCGATTTGATTTAGTTGAGCTTAGTCAATTTGAGTCCGGTTTAGCTTAGGCCTTTCAGTTTAGCTGGAAAAACCCTGCCTTGCAGCCTGAGAAAGGAAAGCCGGGGCAGGAGCGGTGCTGTGGTGGTGCAAAGGCAGTGCAAGAAGAACCCAGGCAGAAAGGGCCGGGGAAGACCTGACGAGGGGTGGTGCTCAGTACTCCAGAGGACAGCAGCAAGTCCCAGGGCCACGCTGGGGCCAGCCTGGGAGTCCAGAAGGCTGCCTCCCCCCGGATGTGGGGCACGAGGGCCACCTGCGTGGAGCACGAGCAGCTGCCTTTGGGACACCGTGAGCCAAAGGAGCCCCATGAAGGGGCTGTGCTCGGCTGCGGAGGAAGGCAAAAAACCCCAGGGACGCTTGCTAGTCCAGCCTGGGGGGAAAAAAGCCCTTCCCCCCCCAGCTGCAGGACACGAGGGGCCACCTTCGCGGAGCACGAGCACCAGGCGATAACGCAGCCAGAATGGACCAGAGGAGCCCTGACAAGTGGTCATGCTCAGTGCTCAGAGGAAGGCAAAAAACCCCCGGGGACCGGTGCCAATCTGCCCCGGGGGAAAATTCCTTCCTGACCCCAGTTGCTGGCGATCGGCTACTCCCTGAGCATGTGAGCAAGACCTGCTCCCGGTCCACACGCTGGTTACGCCTCTAAGGGGACAAGGGGACACTGGCACTGCCTTTTCTGCTTCCACCTCAAGCCCTCTCAGGGCCTTCCAACAACAGCAAAATGCCATTGGCCTGATGAATCCTCGGAGCACCAATCCTTCCTGTGCTTGGCACTGGGAGCTCCAGAGCACTGGGGGAGGGCACTGAGCCACCTGTGCATCCTTTTTCTTCTGCCTACTGCCACTCTCTCCCCGGGAGGGGAGGATGGCGAGCTCCCCGACAACTGAAGCAGGACCCTTCGATGATGCTTCGAGCGTGGCCCCTCCAGGAGCTGGAAGTGCAGCACAGAACCTCCCGCAGCTTCGTGCAGCTCCAAGTGTTCCCTGCCTCAACCCCTCGCGCAAGCAATTCCCCGGTGCCCAGCAGATGAGGACGGCAAGCTCCCCAACGACTGAAGCAGGATTTCCATCCATCTGATGAGCTTTGAACGTGGCCCCTCCAGGAGCTACGATGGCAGCAGAGAACCTCCTGCAGCCTCGTGCAGCTCCAAGTGTTCCCCCCTCAGCTCCCCTCAAGCAATTCCCCGGTGCCCAGCAGATCTAAGGACGGCGAGCTCCGCGACGACTGAAGCTAGATATCCATCCATCTGATGAGCTTTGAGCGTGGCCCCTCCAGGAGCTACGATGGCAGCAGAGAACCTTTCGCAGCCTCGTGCAGCTTCAAGGGTTCCCCCCGTCAACCCCCTTCCCCCTTCCAGGAATTCCCCCGGTGCCCCAAGGACTTCCTCTCGGATGCCCTCAGGCTGCCAGCTCTGTCCTGGTGGCAGCGCCGGGCACTCTGGCAGTGGGACAGGGGAGGGCACTGGCCTCATACTGCCCCAGAGCATTGTGATGCTGCGTGGCCGGGTGCTGGCACTATGACACGGGGGTGACGGGGCCCCTGCGGCCCTGCCCACCGCAGCCCTGCTGCTGCTGCCCCTTCACCCAGCATCCCTTGGAGAAAGGCCTTTGGGGTGCTGGCCCTGAGGCACTGCCTGTGCCCAGGAGGCCCAGGGGGATGTCCCTGCCAGTGGTGGCCACACACTGGGCATCGCTGCGGGCTGTCCCTGTAAATACATCTGTTTGTTCAGACTGTCTCGGTAAAGGCTTTTATACCACGGACAGTCATTTGACTGTGGCGATCCCAAAGGTGAAAGGAAAGGGGTTTGGGTTCCATCTGCATGAACTTTGCAGAAACGCAGAGAGCACACAGCATTTCCTCACCATTCCTTATCAACACACCCATTGGCATTTGCTACTCCACTGCTTATGGTGAGGTCTTCTTCTTGGAAAGGAGAATTCAAGAAATCTCTTCTGCGTTTCTTACACAGGGTAACCTTTGTAGCAGAGGATGTTTAGATGTTTGCATGTGTTTGTTAACATTCACGTGTCTAGTTTGGGGGTTTACCTCTTGTACTGCCACTTGAATGCAACACTTCACTGACTGCTGCCTAACTGCACGTTCTCGAAAGCTCAACCAAGTGTTTTGAGCCCAATTCGGTTTAAAGTGTCTGGGCCGAGCAGGTTTTCCCTGCAACACTCACGAAACACAAGTGAGTGACTCAGTTCTGTAGAATAGTGTTAAACCCCTCAGTGAAGTATCGTGTCAGAAGAACATGGAGCTCGGAGAGGATCCGGTTCGAGAGCATCTTAAGAACCTGAACGTGCACAAGTCCATGGGACCTGATGAAATCCATCGACGGGTCCTGAAGGAACTGGCGAATGAAGTTGCTAAGCCGCTGGCCATCATATTTTAAAAATCCTGGCAGGCAGGTGAAGTTCCCGATGACTGGGAAAAGGGAAATAAATATATCCCCCATGTTCAAGAAGGGGAAAATGGATGACCCAGGGAACTACAGACCAGTCAGTCTCACCTCTGTGCCTGGTAAAATCTTGGAGCAGATTCTCCTGGAAGGCATGCTAAGGCACATGAAAAACAAGGAGGTGGTTGGTGACTGCCAGCACGGCTTCACTAGGGGGAAATCCTGCCTGACCAATTCGGTGGCCTTCTAGGATGGGGCTACGGAACTGATAGACAGGGGCAGAGCAGCTGACGTCATCTACCTGGATTTGTGCAAAGCGTTTGACACTGTCCCACATGACATCCTTGTCTCTAAATTGGAGAGACATCAATTTGGTGGGTGGACCACTCGGTGGATAAAGAACTGGCTGGATGGCCGCACGCAAAGAGTTGTGGTCAATGGCTTGATGTCTGTCTGGAGACCAGTAACGAGTGGTGCCCCTCAGGGATCGGTGTGGGGACCGGTCTTGGTCACCATCTATGTCGGTGACATGGAGAGTGGGATTGAGTGCACCCTCAGCGAATTTGCCAATGACACCAAGCTGTGTGGTTCGGTTGATAAACTGGAGGGAAGGAATGCCATCCAGAGGGACCTCGACACGCTTGTGAGGTGGGCTGATGCCAACCTGATGAAGTTCAACCATGCCAAGTGCAAGGTCCTCCACCTGGGTGGGAGCAATCCCAGGCGCAGCTACAGGTTGGGCAGAGAAGAGATTCAGAGCAGCCCTGCAGAGAAGGACTTGGGGGTGTTGGTGGATGAGAAACTTAACATGAGCCGACAGTGTGCGCTCGCAGCCCAGAAAGGCAACCGGATCCTGGGCTGCATCAAAAGGAGCGTGACCAGCAGGTCAAAGGAGGTGATCCTGCCCCTATACTCTGCTCTCGCGAGACCTCACTTGGAGTATTGTGTGCAGTTCTGGTGTCCTCAACATAAAAAGGACATGGAACGGTTGGAACAAGTCCAGAGGAGGGCCACGAGGAGGATCAGGGGACTGGAGCACCTCCCGTATGAGGATAGGCTGAGAAAGTTGTGTCTGTTCAGCCTGGAGAAGAGAAGGTTGCGTGGAGGCCTCATAGCAGCCTTCCACTATCTGAAGGGGGCCTACAAGGATGCTGGGGAGGGACTCTTCATTAGGGACCATAGTGGTAGAACAAGGGGTAACGGGTTAAAGCTTGAACAGGGGAAGTTTAGATTGGATCGAAGGAGGAAGTTCTTTACTGTGAGGGTGGTGAGGCACTAGGATGGGTAGCCCAAGGAGGTTGTGAATGCTTTTCAAGGCCAGGTTGGATGAGGCCTTGGGTGGCATGGTTTAGTGTGAGGTGTCCCTGCCCATGGCAGGGGGGTTGGAACTAGATGATTTTAAGGTCCTTTCCAACCTTAACTATTCTATGATTCTATGATTTCCCCTCTTCCTGTCCACTGAATATTTAGGGTGTCTACAGTGACTCTATTCCTGTTAATTCCTAACTTCAGTTAATTATAAGGCTGTAGTCATCAAATTTTATTATGCTCAAGACAAAATTAAATTGTGGACTCTGTCTCCACAGAATGTAATTTCTGCCAGTTTCCCTTTGCAGAAGAAGAGATTTAAACTCCTAACACTAAAAACCCTTTCCAGATTGTGAAGCAGGCAAATACAGCACCAAATAGCAACAAAACCTCCACAGAGTTTGAAATAAAAATGATTCGGGGGATGCTTGGGAAATACAGGGATAAAGAAGGTCACCACAGATCTCTGAAATCATTCTGTGTAAAGCATTGAGCATACTGAGGAAGAAAAGAAAACATCATAGAAAACCTGACCTGACAATCCTGTTCCTGTAAGTACTATGAAGAGGCCACTTGTTTGTACATCCAGAGTGGGAATGAAGGAGGAAGGTGTTGGGAAGTGTTGTTGTTAAGTTCCCTATTGGAAAAAAAAAATTTGTGCTGAGCCCACACCTGACCTCAGGTCTACATAGAAGTGTCTAAATGGCCTTCATCTGACTTTAGGATTTTAAGGCCTTAGAAACAAAAAATGCTACTCAGTTTGTAAACATAAAAGGGGGGGGGGGGGGGGGAAGAGTGCTTTTATTTTAAAATAAATCAAAAGGATTTCAATTAAAACTGGAATTTGCAGCTCTCCATTGTTTCATTTGCAGCTGATAATTAAATTCCCAGAATATTCTGCACATACCTTGAGGAATTGGTTTAAATAGTTAGAAAGGAAGATGACAGTTACTGGCAGAAACTGGTATGAATTCTCCAGAGGCAGGTGTTTTGTTTTAGATGAGCTCATATAGCAAGTAACTCAAAGAAATTTAATTTACATTTGGTTACACATTTGCACAGCTCCATGCATAGGCTCAAGCTTCTGTTACCATGGCCCTTCGCATATCTTCTAGTCTCCCTGGTTCCTGTACATTTGTTTACTGTATTCAGAGGGGAACCCATTAACATGCTTCACATTTGATGTGGTTGACACTCTTTCAATATTCATTCCTTGGTGTGGCATATGTTGCATGATAGTAATTATTAATATTCTCGAAGATCCCAGCTACTTGCATTTACCGTTCTTCTGCAGAAGGAAAAAAGAAAAACAAACAAAACCCCCAAACAACAAACACCCTCCCCCTAAAGCTATTTTAAATATTAATAGTTATATTAATACTATTAAAATAATTAAAAGTGTACTTACTACAATTCTTATTTCTTTAGAGAAAAAAAACATTTTATTTTTGTCTGAAGCTTGTTGGATGATTGCATCTACAGTGAAGTGCCAAAATGCAGTCTTCTTATTCCTCCCTCCAGAGACTGAAAAACAAAAGGAGTCAGTCATTTCAACCACACTGAATGATCATGCTGAGCTTTATCAGGACAAAATAATTTTGTGGTTATAGGAATTTTGACTAGACCTACAGTGCATATTTAGTTGGTCCCTGTGGAAAGATGAGAGCTGTTCAGAAGTGCTGATTCATTATAACAGCCAAAACAGAGTCCTCACACTAAGGACTTATGCAAACAACAAACATGTCAAGGATAGCCCTGGAATATCATGGGGCCATGGAACTGCTGTCACATACAAATGACTCCTTCCGTTTCTCTATCATATACAACACTTAAGCAGATATAGTTAAAATGGCTGAAAAATGCTAGGAGGCATTTTAATGCCTTTAAATTGTAATAAATAAATTTTATGAAAAAATGAGTTTAAAGAAGCTATATACCAAAGTAGGCATCAATTATTAAATATATGTCATGCCTTTCGCATTTGATGGAAGTGTGCATATGCCCTGTTTCTTTGCTAGATTAGGTCAAAAGTAAGGAGGTCAGTGGCAGAGGAAATTACATGACATTCAAATCAAATTTGAAAAATAGCCAGAGATATATGAAATCAATTAACATTTTTGTTGTTTTCTTTTTTTTCCTACTGTCATGCCATTAGTGGCCAAACACAAGTTCTTGAAAGGAGACGCAGATTTGCTGACATGAGAATTACAACTTGTTCCAAACCTCCCACATTTACTAGCCATGTGTTCCCCAAAATTAAGTGTTCTCCAAAATTACTTGCAGGAAGTAAGTTTTTTGCCACCTTGTGAAGAATAAGAGGTGTCCTTTTTCATCATAAAAGAATTTTGAAAGAACTCAATGTTTACTGCTGTACTGCTGTATAAGTTAAAAGTAAAGTATAAGTTCATTAGTGTCACGGTTTAAGCCCAGCTGTAACTCAGAACCATGCAGCTGCTCGCTCACTTTCCCCCACCTTCCTCCCCCCGCTCCTGGAGGGATGGGGAGGAGAATCAAAAGAATGTAACTCCCACCGGTTGAGATAAGAACAGTCCAGTAACTAAGGTATAACACAAAACCACTACTGCTACCACCAATAATAATAGTGATAAGGGAAATAACAAGGGAAGAGAATACAGCCACTCACCACCCAGCGACCGATACACAGCCCGACCTGAGCAGTGATCTAGCCCTTCCAGGTAACTGTCCCCAGTTTATATAGTGGGCATGATGTGCTGTGGTATGGAATACACCTTTGTTCAGTTTGGGTCAGGTGTCCTGTCTCTGCTTCTTTCCAACTTCCCCTCCTCCCTGGCAGAGCATGAGACTCAGAAAGTCGTTGGTCAGAGTAAACATGACTTAGCAACAACTAAAACCATTGGTGTTATCAGCACTGTTCCCAGGCTGAAAGTCAAAACCACAACTCTGCACCAGCTACTAGGAAGGAGAAAAATGACTGCTACTGCTGAACCCAGGACAACTAGTAATCTTGTTTTATATTCCTTTAAATGAGATAAAATCTTTCAGATTGCATCCTGATCACTTCAAATCTAAACATTAATTCAGGTGCAGTGAAAGCATTCCATCAGAACTTACTGTGTAACAACACATCACCTAAGCAATTCCAAAGTATTGTATTAGATGATTTTAAACCTCTTTGTATGCTAACAGGATGATTCAAATAGCTGTCAATAGCTATGCAAGCACGTATACCCAAGCACAAACACAGGCTGGGCAGAGACTGCCTTGAAAACAACCCTGAGGAGAAGGACTTGGGGGTGCCGGTTGACAAAAAGCCCAGCATGAGCCAATAGTATGCACTTGCAGCCCAGAAAGCCAGCCATGTGCTGGGCTGCATCAAAAGAAATGTGACCAGCAGGTAGAGGGAGGTGATTCTTACCTTCTACTCATCTCTTGTGAGACGCCACCTGCAGTACTGCATTCAGCTCTGGGGTCCCCAACACAAGAGGAACATGGACATGATCAAGTGGATCCAGAGGATAACCATGAAGATGATCAAAGGGCTGGAGCACCTCTCCGACGAAGAAAGGCTGAGAGAGCTGGGGTTGGTCATTCTGAAGAAGAGAAGGCTCCAGAAGGCTTATAGAAGCCTTCCAATACCTAAAGAGGGCCTTCCGGAAATGGTGCTTGTTTGGTTTAAGATTCCCATAAGTATTGTAGTTGGATTTACCTTTTAAGTCTTCCCTGCGGAATGCCTTGCTTTTGAAAGGGCACTAGCAAAGCTTTTCAACAGTGAGATTTCTCTGTGAGAGATACAGCATACTCCGACTGTTTATCCTCTTGGCTGACATTTTCATTATTGGGCTGATCAGTGGCTAGCCATGGATGTGAGGCTACTTACAGATAGAACGATGAGCAGAAGCATTATTAAGCCTACCAGCATCTCTATTGCTTGGTTTCTTTGAAGCCTTTGAGGAGTAGGCAACTGAGGAGTAGGAAACTGTTGTTTCCAGTCCTCCATGCTCTGATGAACAGGGGAACAAAAGCTCTAGGAGTTGCCTGGAATACAAGATGAGTCCTCACATTGCTGAAGTTTTTAAACTGAAAGAAATTCAACTTTAATATTTAATGTTGTCAAAGTTCAGGCATTCCTTCAGTGCTTCATCACTACAGAGGCATGCATAGTATTTTTATTGAGAAAAGTCTTTAAGAAAATAAACCACCATTGGTTTCTTTTCTTCCACCTGCAATATTCACAGTTGTTATACCATGATTTACACGAGATAGTTTTCATTGCCTCTCACAAAAAATGGGGTAATTTTATCTAATGGAAACATCTTATTTCTAGCAGTCTTCTGCATAAAGAAGTAGAACTAGTTAAGAAGCACTCTGTATACTAGCAGCTCCCATGCCTTTGCCTGAAAATTACTAATTTGCCCAGCAGCATTGACTTTGAAAGTCAGTTTCCCAGCAGATTTATAACAGCATGTAATCAAACTCTCACTCAGCTCCATGTTTCATTGGTAACATGACATAATCCATTTTCTGGGTGTTAAAACTAAAGTAAGCTCTTTTTAGTGTTGAGAAGTCAGCTGTGCAGCCTGACATGTTTTGATTGAGTTTGGGCATCCTGTTGGGCTGTCTGAGAAACTGACTTTTACAGTGGTGCTTATGAAGAGTATATTTGTCTTTGAAACTGTTCTTTTGTTCTGTACACTTAGCGCGCTGCAAAGTGGTTTGTTGCTTTTTTTTCAGTTCATAAAATCTAACCAATTTAACGTGTTTATGTAAAATTTAAAAATAATATCTATAATTAGATAAGAATCAAATTAAAAAAACTGATAAAGGATGTTCTACTGTAAGTTCCATTAGACATTACAAAGCAGCTGAACAGAGACAGATCAGGAAAACATAAAACATAAAACATAAAGGGATGAAGGACAAGCAACTGAACATGGACAGTTGAATATGAGATGAGACAACAAACTAATGGAATTGAAGGATAAAGACTAAAAAAAGGTGTAGAAAAGAAAAAGAGAGTCTGAACAGGCACTGGTATTGTTCAAGCTGCAAGGTGGGGAGAAGGGTATTTTTTGAGTTCTTTGCAGTTACTGTTCTTTCTACCTGTTTTTCATAAAAAAAAAGACAAGTGTGTGATTTACAGGTTATTCCTTAACCACTGATATGCTTTACTTTGTAAGAGCAAATGTAGATGGCTGCAAATTAAGGAGAAATATTTAATTTAGAAATTGCAGAGTGCTGAATTGCAATTTTTTCATTAGAATTTTTGATCTGCATGTTTATGTTATTCTGGATTAAGATGCATTCATATTTTTTTTCCTTTGTGATATTGACACCATTCACTTATAATGAACAACAGGAGTTCTATTATAAAAAAAGACATAAAAGACTTAACATTCAGGACAACGCACCTTTCTCCAACATGTATTGAAATGTTTTATACCACATTCAAAGATGACACAGAAGGAATTGCAGAGGATTCTTATTTTAGTCTGCATCATATAAAGATAGGCCAAAGTTTGGCAGGATGCCTTTCACAAGCCTATGAGTTTCATTCAGTTTTTCCTCTCTGTTTATATTCCTGTAATGTCTTTACAATAATGGATTTCAAAGGGTTTAAAATAACTTTTTTTATTACATATGTATATATATATACATGTATATAATAAATAAATACCCATAAGCATGTGTATTTTGTAGCAGGTTTGACTGGTTTCTGGTAGTCATTAAAACATGGACACAGTGTCCACCATTCCAAAACACTGCTAGTGCTAAACGTGATCATCTCTGCCTCTTAAAAAATTTGGATTGTCAGCTCTATGACCTGGAATGGTGTTTGGTTAGCATATACAACATCTAGTCTTGTGGTACAGGAAAAGAACTTAATCTACTTCCCCAGTGAAGTCTATTTATTGTAGACCTAAGAGTAGTGATTTTAGTCCTTACATAGACTTCCAGTTCTCCTGCAAGGAGACAGAATTTAGAATTTTAACTAAGTATGTCACTGAGCCTGATAGCACACACTGGAAGCTCAAATATTTAGGATTAACAACCCTTATCTGAATGCTTAGATGTATAAATTTCTTCCAAGGTACTCCAGTAATGAAAAAAAACCTTCTTCATATATGTGGAATACACTCAATGGATTCTTCCAGTAGTACAAATAAATACATTTTTTTCTCATTTATGTTTATAATGGTAACAAGCAACTGAACTATACTAACACTTTTTCATAAATCTACAAGTTATCTTGAATGCTGAAGAAGCATTTGTTTAGAATCCTACAGCACAATACTTTGGTATCAGAAATGCTGTTAAATGATGGTGGCTATAAAAGAGTGCTGCCACTTTCTCTCTCCTGTTTACTTTGAATTACCCAGTGTAAAAGAACTTCAAATTCACTGTTGATGTATTGACAGAAATTGTTTTCCTTTAAGTAAACAAGCAGAATCCCCAGACATACTAGGATAAGAATCTTTGGCTATATTTTAATAAATTAAGGGTTGGGTTTTTTTGTTGGTTTTTTTTTTTTTTTTTTTTTTTTTTAACTAGTCAAAGAAGACTAAAGCTGGCAGCTTGGAAAAAATGCTAATGCATGGCAAAATTCATGCTGTATCCCAAGTGACTAAATCCTATCTAATTAATGCTAGCATAAATCCAAAGGTATTCTGTGGAAATAAAATTACTTATACTTTATTTCTCTGGTCTAATGGACTGCAACATTTGGACCACATTGTTTAATATAATGGAATTTACTTTTGATATGCAAAATATTTCAACTGCCAGGACTTTCATGCAAGGAGAAAAAAGAATCTGAGTAGCTGCCAACACGAACTCTGAAAGCAGTACATTTTCATCAAATAGCCTCAACAAACACTCCTTGCATTAACTTCACTCTTCACTGAGAAAAAATATCTCTCATAATTTCATCAGATTAGAAGTATCTGTACATTTGGAGTAAGCAGAATGGTACTTACTTAAAGGGAAGTTTAAAAATTTTGTATCATCATACATTTTTTTGCAAATGTTACAAAACACAGGTGAAAATATTTTTACTTTTAGCATTGACTGTACCAGTCTGGTGGGAGCATGTGCTTACTTCATGAGTAGGCAATTCTGCATGACACAAGCTATAATATATGACATTATACAAAAATAACACAAGCTTAAAAGAGAATATGTCAATAGCAAAGAAAGAGGGGAAAATCACTATTCAAGGTCGTATACATGTGAGAGAACTCATAATATTGTAATTCTCTCCATTCAAAATAATAGAAACTTCACAACTACTCAAAGTATGTGCAAAGATATCACTATGCTATTTCTACAATCCACATAAACAACATTTAAACCTAAAAGATAATGAAGCCAGCCCCTCAGGCTTGCATACATATTCAGGCTCACTTCTACATTCTAAGGCCAAGCCTGGTATCTTGTCATTTTAATAATCCAATTGCGTGCAATGAACTAATTTGCTACAACAAGTTATAGAATTCCTTGCTGATACATGTTTACTGTTACCTTCTTCTTGCCCCTAAATATTTTTTAATAAAGATTAGTAAAGAAAAAAGAACTACACCCAAAACAAGCTAGGAAAATAGAAGTTATTTCCTTGTCATTATATCTTGACATTACCAGCATCCACCCCTTCCAGAAGATCAGAGATGTTCATAGTGTTTAACATCAGCTCTCTTGCTCCAGAGTAACAATGCTGTACAGTCATCAGAGCAGTATTTCCAGCCGGAAGGGCCAGTGTTAAACTGTAGTCAATATGAAATCTCTATTGTGAGAAAGTCCTTCAAAGGCTCAAGGTCTCCAAGTAGGGTAGGCACTGACAGGGAAGTTGCCTTCAGAGAACTGGAGCTTCTACAGCAGCCACAATATGAGATAACAAACAGACCAAGGATTTGGAAGTACTGAAGCACGTAAGTGAAGGTAATAAAACTACATGACTGCTTGGATAAACCATCTTTCATCATACAACAAGCCTGCTTGACTCTTTCATATGTTAACAAAGATGGCTGACTGTCTTCTGAGGCATCCTTAAAGGCTTTTTTTCCAAACATTCTGCCTTAGGTGAATTGCATCTGTTCTTTTCATGCTAATGCTATAGATAAACTCTGATTTAACCTTATTGTCAGAACGATATCTGTACAAACCTAGCAATGAAAACTTTAACTTAGGACTTGACTGTTGTGCAGCTCCACAGCTCAGAAGAACAAAATGGGTTCCCATTAATGAGAACTTTCCATTTATAGGAAAAAGTATAAACATTAAAGAAAGGAAGCTGATTAGATTTCATGATAGAGAAGAAGGTGGGAAAATTGGTAACACCATGAAACACTTATATACCCAGTTAAAGAAATGAACGCCCTCTGAAATAGCACTCTTTTGTTCATGTGAATTTATGAAGAGTCTTTTCACATCTTTTTTGCTGAAATTGAATTGGCTTTGTGGGGCTTGGAGGTCTAGAAATTCACTTATGATCACCACCACTCTGATTACTGCACATTAACTGTAAGACTGTCTAGTCGGTGCCCAAAGTAGTTGCACATGCAAAATATACGCTTACAAATATGCCAGATGCATAATTGTAGATGGAAAGAGAGGTGACCACCCAGAAAAACAAATATTTTTTTCACAAAGAAATATAAATAAATAAATAACCACAACTTCTTTTTAGCCATCTGCACTTACCTTATGAACAGAGCATGTTTTATTTGGTTGCAGATCTCACTGTCATCTCATTAGACTATCTAGTTATAACCTAGCATAGCAGCTAACATAAACTAAGACTAGTTTATGCTAGCTGCCCATGAATTTTAACTGAGTTTTCTTCTGTATGTAGTGGAAGTAGACACAAATATGGCCTATTGTAAACACCAGAATAGTTCTGGCATGATCAGGGAAGCAGATGGACAAACAACCCATTGATCATCAGGAAGTGCATAAGTGACCAGAGGTGTACATACAGTGGCAATGGCAGATAAGAGAACATCCATTCAGGTCACAAAACCTGCGCATCATCAGGCTATTCTCTAGCCAGTCCTAAAGCTAAAAACGCATAACAATACTGAAGTAACCAAGAGTTTCTGAAAAATGTTTCAAGGGAGGGATGGCCCACAACTCTTCACCAGGATCTGGAAGCATCTCTTCAACCTTGGGAACCCAGGGAGTGGAAAAGAGCCCATGACCCTGTGCCAGGACTGACTGTAGTATGGCAGAAACCACCATGCTGACACACGCGAACTTCCTCTGTGCCATCTATCATGTGGAATGGGGAAGCTGTGCAATTCATAATATTTGATATACGTGGTATTGAAATACATTGGTAAGCAAATGCACTTAACTGTTCATGCTGTCATTTGTTCTTAAACATTGGCACCTGGATACTTGAAAAGACATCCAAGTACTTGACTAGTCCTATTGTTTTCATAGGCAAATACAATTCACATTTTGGTGAGAAAAATATAGTCCTCTTCTAGATAGGCAAGACAATAGAAGAAAGAGTGGCTAAAATACAGCTATTGTCAGGCCACTTCTTTCTAACTAAATGTATGTAAGGACAAATTTAGACAAAGAATTCACATAGATTTTAAGACAAGTATTTTATCTTGCTCTAACTGACAACTTATCTGTGGAATAAAATGATTTGGCAAGCTGTCTTTATAATAAATTTCTTAGAATTGTCTTATTATGGATTGCTTTGTTTACCTGCAATTCAGAACAGACACACTTGAAAAACACAGTCCTACCTGTCACATTCTGGGGCTTTTTACACCATTTTAAAGGAATATTTAAGTGCATGTTAATGCTATGCAACATAAAGGACTGCACCATTTTTTATTTATCATCTAATATTAATACTGCCATATTCCTGCAAGACCATGTGGATGCAACAAAGTATTCAGCTGACAGATGTGTAAGTTTTGAGATATATATCTGGAGAATTCTCCAGATTGGCAAAAGACTGAAGTCAACGTGAGTTTTACAGGTGTTTAGTCTGCATCAGGTATACTGAGCCCTAAGTACAGTTAGATTGATATTACAGTGAAAGAGATTTAAATATGGCCTCAAGTTAGTAACCATTAAAAAAAAACAAGAAAAGAGAGTATATCAGTAGTATATGCAGTCATGCTCTGAAGGGAGATGAGGGAGAAAGCAGTGGGTTTTGGTCACAGATGCCAAAAGAAGACACCTGGGCGTCCTGCGCATGCTGTGTTCTCAAACAACAGCTCACTGGTTTTGGAGCCTTACTTGATGCTTTCTCCTCAACAGTGGTAAAAAGGATTAGCAGGTACTTCTTTTATGAAATATACAAGGCCAGTCTAAAAATCAGGACTCCTGATTATACTAGCAACAGAACAAATACAGAGCTAGAGACAGTCCCTGTGCTAACTGGATTACAGTTAAAAAATAGATTAAATAGAGTGCTGTGTCCTTCTTAGATACAAGGCAGAGTTAAGTTCACATGAGTTCTTCCAGTCACACAGAAGGGGAATAGTGGAACACAGATTTAACACTAGATGCCTTGAATGTTGCTTCTGTTGTTTGTATTGCCAATATTATTCATGATGCTAGCGGAGGCTATGTTCTCATGAGCCTTCCTCTCACTACAGCATCTCCACTGCCAGGGACTCATAACTCAATTTTCTGCAGAAATCTGAAAAATTGTAAAATCTGAAAAAATGTGTAAAAGAGAAAGCCACTGAAAACTTAAAAAAAACATTGTCTCTTCTAGTCTCCAGGTGTATTTTTCTCACTCTGCCCTGTCACATATATTTGCATATGTGTGTGTTAAAAATAAAAACCATATGAGTTATTACATGACACTTCTGCAAGAAAGGTACACCAAGAAAAGGTAGGTCAAGGACAAGAACTGTAATGGCGAGAATGGATTGAAAGCAAAACTCAAGTGTTTGGTACAAAGCTACAGCCTTGTCTGTGAGGAACTCTATAGATGTGGGAGCTGCTGGAAGAGCTCTACCTCATTTGTCATGCTGCAGCACTAGACCCACCTGTCTAAGGAAATGCTGCTGTGCTACCCAGTGAGGCAAAATCTAAGATTTAATCTTCATTCTGATTCTGTAGGTAATCTTGGAGGTGGGATTGGAAGTCACTTAGGGGCTAGCAGTTGACAGTATCTGTGTTCAGTACCCACTGCACAAAAAGCACCCATGGAAGAGAAGGGTACAACCTCTATTTTCAATCCCTTTGCACAACAGGGAGTGATGTCAATACGTAGGACCACACAGGAAAAAAAAATTAACCATCTGATATTCTTTAAGGTAACTATAAAGAGGAAGAAGTGATCAGCATATGTCTGTCCTTTAGCTGTGTACATGCACAGTAACGCTGGAGGACGTTTCCCACAGAAAGAAAAATTTACTAATGAACCTATATAGCTGAAAAATCAGTGGATTCAAATTCTAAATATTATAGTCTATACATAAAAAAATGTCCAACCTTTACCAGGCAGATGCAATCTAGGTCCTCAGGAAAACAGCAGGGCTGAGATCTTCAGCTGATTTCAGGAAAATAAATGCACTATCAGGAAGTCAGAGATTTTAACTCTGCCTGAAGAGAAAGGTTTGAAAAAAGACTGTTTCGCAAGAAAAGAAACCCCTTTCTGTCTTTCATTACTTGCATTTATGTAAGAAAAAAATGAAACAAAATGAGCCACTAGGCTGCTGCAAACTTACACACCAGCAGTGAATTGTCTGGCTCAGCAGGGATTCATTGTCCAACTTATTAATTGATGATATAATATTTGGAATCTGTGGATACTGAAATGTGGAGTTATGATGCTGCCGCTGCAAGTGAAGTAAACATTTAAATTGTCTGAATACTAAAAAGGAAGTGACACAGCAATGTCCTGGTTTTAATGTGTAATGTTCAACAGCATGAATGGTATTGCGGCATGCCTATGCCTACATTGCTATTGTGATGAGATGCAGAGTGTCTACAGGGTGATGAGCCAATGTCATAGCCCTACTGGATTGCTAAGAGACAAGAGGGATGGAATAAGTATGGAATAACAGCTATAATGCTCAAAACTGTTTATTTGACTGGAGTGGTATTCTCAGAGCCAGTATGTGGAAAGAAAAAGACAGTCTAGGGAACACTGGCTCTCAGGAAAGTGAGCTTTCCTTTGGGAGGCCAGGACCCTTGCAGTGCAAAGACAGGCCACACTCCTGCTATCAAGGCAAATCTCTGGAGTGGGGAGACCGGCAGCAGAATACAAAAGGTTCTGTGCCTTGACTGGAAAACGGAGCATTTTATTAGGGCTGTTAGTAATCTGCAAAGGAAAAAACAATGATGCGGAGAGTCCACTTTCAATTCAAGAAGAAGGCAGGAGATCTGACTCAAGAGACTGCAGATTCTTCTTTCCCAGCAGTATTAAAGTGGCAATTTTGAGGCAATTTTTATTCTGCAGGCTGGGTTAAGGTGTTTGGGTTTTATTAAAGCAAAGAAAAACTAACACAGCCCCTGAAGAACTGATTGGGTGGAGGTGAGCTGGAGAAATTTCTAGTACTGACAATTTCAAGAAGTTACAAGGGAGTTTCCTTAACACACACTCCAACATAAAACTTCTCCTGAAACTAGCAAGCAATATATTTTTAACATTTCCTCCACCAGTCTGTAAGCTCAATTTAGATGAGACGCAGCTGTACTGCTGTGAATTAAAATGTTGTGTTTGTTCACTTACCTTAACAGCAGCACCCCTCACAAGCAACCTGCATTTCATATAGCTACAACACAAAATGTAAATGAACTATACATCACTTATGAAGAGCATTACTAATTGCAAACAACACATAAGAAGCACCATGTGACCACTACCCATCTGGAACACAGACAAGTCAAACACAATTAAGCAAAAAACCCCCAAATTCCATTAGAAAAATACAGTTTCCTCTGTGGCTTCATACAAAATAAACATACAAGGAACATTAGCCCAGGTAGTAGTAGTCTTTTGTCTGCTGTAACATGAAATATAGGCCTTTTATCTTTGCAGAAGCATGGGAACTTATTGCATTGCTCATTGTGTGGCTGTGCTCATACCATCATCACCAGCTACCCAGATAACCAAGAGGTTGAAGCCCTTCATGTCTCACTAAGAGCTGCTCTTTTAAAATGTAGTATGAAAACTAAGCAAGTAAACAAGAGACTTTTAAAGTTGAAGAACAGGAAGCACCTCTGCTCTTTATAGAGGACATTCTAGATTAAAACCCTGGTTCCCAACACTGATGGCATTTTTGTGTTGATTTACACTTGAATTTGGTGCCTGACAGTTAGTCTAAGAAAGACCAAGAAGAATCTTGAATGTCTGAGCTCACACAGCCTGTACATTTGAATAGTATATTCACTGCATGCTTAGAGGTAACTGAATCTGGTTTATGTCTGGTGTCAAAATGAATTATGGACTGATAAGAAATTAACATTTTTAAAGAAGAGGGAATACATAATACTGTATTCATAGATTACAAAGGCTTGTCCACATATCTATAGATCAATAACTGTTTGCAGTTCAGACTTTTGCAGCACTCTCTGTACTGATACGGGGTAGTGGGGATGCACAGTCAGGAATACATGTGTACTACCAGATGGTGATTTTACTGGTCCAGTTTACCTCAGTGTACTACACAGCTGCTGTAGCTACAGAGTCATGAACTGTCAGAAAATGAGGAAGAGCAAAACACTTTTGCTGAGCAAACAGAAGTCAATAGACAGAACCATTATCACCAGCCTCTGATGAAAACTACTTTCTTAGTCTCATTAATTTTTAAAAAATTATATTTAGAACAGACCAAAAGCTGTGCAAGAGGACCTCTGTCAGCTAGAATGTTTAGATGGGTCTGTCTAGGAGACAGAGAACCAAAAATACAAATAAGCTTCTGCCTTGCAGGCTGCATCTCTGCAGGGTAGACCTTTGCTCTCAGGCTTGCTTTCAGCCAACTCAGTGGCTTACTGAGTTGCAGCAAACCCTACACTCTCCCCTTTTAACCTTTGAAAATTTCTCTCCATCACTTCAGACCTATTTGTCTGCTTGATTAAGTGTCCCAGTTGCTGAGACAGAGTGACAGTTTCCAAGTTCCTTTCACTGGCAGCCCCAGAAGTCTTCTCTCCTCAACCAGGCCATCCTGCAGAAGGCTTTCATCCAAGTGGCCTTTATCAAAGGAACGTACCTTGCAACTGAGAACACACCACCCAGACTGTTATGGTTCATCACAAGGAATTTCAGAAGCTGAAGCATTCTGGCTGAAAACTGAAGGGAAGGAAAAATGTTTTATGTGAAATGTTATAATTTTGGGTAGAAAACATTTCTGCATCCAAAATCCAGTTTAACACCAGGAAGTTTCATGGACACATACTAACAAAATCTCGTAAGGGAGAACGTCTCCAGAAGGCAAAACTTCTGTTTTAAGCATAGTGACTCATTTTACTTCATATAACTAATGATGCTTTGGAAAAACAGCCTGCCCATTTTTAATGTTAACATATAGAAGAAAATTCGCATTGCACAATGAGCTTCAATGTGAATATTCACTCCAAGTTTTACCACTGTTCACAAAAAGCAGAAAGGGAAAATATAACTCAGCTAAACCAGCTATGAATCACAAGCATGAAGACTGCAAACAAAAAGGAGAAGAGTATTGATTTAATCATGTAATTGTCCAATAGATTTGTATGAACTGTCTACTGCAATTGCAGCGCACAGTTCAAGGCAGCTCAGTTAGTATTCCAGAATCCTGAGACATATCAGGATTTCTCCTCTAATAAATAAAAAAATGACAGAGTTTTAAGGCATACCTTCATTTTATTGACACCTCTGAATCTGGGCCATTGAGAAGAAGGCAACTCAAAATTCATGATGCCAGGAGAAAGAAAAATGTTCTTTATAGTAGCTTGTATGGTGTCATATTTTACATTTGTGATCAAAACAGTGTTGATATCACACCATGTTTTAGCTATTGCTGAGCAGTGATTGAACAGCATCAAGGCCTTTTCCACTTCCCACCCCACCACAGAGCAGGCTGTGGGTGCATAAGGAGCTGGGAGGGGACACGGCTGGGACAGCTGACCCCAACTGACCAAAGAGATATCCCAGACACTATGATATTGTGCTCAGCAATAAAAGCTGCCTGAAAGAAGGAAGATGGGATGACATCTGTCTTCCCAAGTCACCATTATGCCTGAAGGAGTCTTGCTTTTCTTCCAGTTTTTCTGCATGCCATTGGAAAGCTGTGAATGAAATCCTTATTTTGCTTTGCTTGTGTGTGCAGCTTTGTTTTATCTGTTAATCTGTGTTTATCTCAACCCACAAGTTTTCACACTTTTGCACTTGTGATTCTCTCCCTCCTTGAGCAGCTGTGTGGGGTTTAGATACCTAATGGGGTTAAACTACAATATCCTTCACGATTGCTTATCATTAGGGTCCAGAAATTTCCCATTAATGGCAAGCACAGAGTGCCTGAGTTTTCTAGCTTTCTTAGTAGAGTGTCATCTTGGGCAGACAGGCTGCTAATATTAATAATCTCATGCTCAGGAAAATGTAAGTCTGCTTCTTTGGAAAAACTTCAGTCTCTAGGCTCAGTTTATGCTGCCATTGTCTGCTTCTTTATTCTAAAATAACCAAAATAAAATTAAGTTAATTACTAAACAATATTATTCCTGTCACTGATAAGAGATACACAGGAGGGCAAGTAAAAAAGGCAGAAAACTAATCTCATCCATTCCTTTTCAGTGGAAGATGATGTACTCTTAACTTCATGGGTTTTGACTGCAAGGAATAAAGTAAAAACAAATATTCATACACCCATCTCAAAATTATTCTTCTCAGTTAAAAAAATAAAAATTTGACACAAATTTCTGTGTGAAAACAAAACACAACTCCAAATTACAAAAGTCACTCACCACCCTCACAGTAAAGAATTTCTTTACATCTAATCTAAATCTCCCCTCTTCCAGTTTAAAGCCATTCTTCCCTGTCTTGTCACTACACTTTATAAGAAGTCCCTCTCCAGATTTCCTGTAGGCTCCCTTTAGATATTGGAAGGCTATTATAAGGTCTCCCCTGAGCCTTCTCTTTTCCAGGCTGAACAAGCCCAGCTCTCAGCCTGTCTTCATAGGAGAGGTGCTCCATCTCTCTGATCATCTTCATGACCCTCCTTTAGACTCTCTCAATCAGGTCCATGTCCCTGTTGTGTTGTTGGGAACCTCAGAGTGCACACAGTACTGCAGGTGGGGTCTCACAAGAGCAAAGTAGAGGAGCAGGATTATCTCCCTTGGCCTGCTGGCCATGATCCTTTTGAAGCAGCCCAGCATACAGCTGGCTTTCTGTGCTGCAGGTGCACACTGCTGGCTCATGCTGAGCTTCTCATCAACCAATACCCTCAAGTCCTCCTCAAGGCTGCTCTCAATCCAGTCTCCATCCAGCCTGTATTTGTATGATACACGTATTTGTGTGTTTGTGTATGTATATGAGATACATATACATATATATGCATTGTATAGTAAACCAAAAATATTTATATACACTTACATATGCATATACACACATGCATATATCTGTATTATTTTTAGAAATGAGAAATTCTGAAGCCACAGATATTGTGATGCTGTGCATATGGATGTGAGAAGATGGGAATGAGTGGAGAACATCATATGGACACTTGAGATGTTGCCCACCTGATTTTCTGTGAAGAAAAATACCATATATATCAAGTTTCAAAAATGGGTAGAAAGACAGCTGGAAAATGATGACTTCAGACTGTCTCATTATAGATTGCCACAGGGTCTCTAGATTTGATAAGCAATCAATATTTGCGGTGATAGGAAGTGAGTAGTTTCTTGAATAGTAACCTTGTTAAACAAGTGCAGTATAAGCACAGAGCAAATTTTTGTCTAGTTCTTCCTTGGGAACCGTTTCTGGTATAATGAAAGAGTTTGCCTCCCCTACTCTCACCCAGCCAAGAGTTTCTCCCTCTTGCCTCCAGCAGTGGGTTTTCATTTAACACTTCAGTGCCTCACCAATAATAATAAAAAAATCAAATCATCCAGACCACTGAATAGGCAATGATTTTTTTTCAAGATGTGACCTTAGAGCTGTTAAACAAATTCACAAAATAAATTTTAGTTTTCTCCTCTCTTTCAGGTTTACAATTTCAAATTGTAGAATCATAAAAGCATAGAATAGTTAGGGTTGGAAAGGACCTCATGATCATCTAGCTCCAACCCCCTTGCCATGGGCAGAGACACCTCACACTAAACCATGCCACCCAAGGCTCTGTCCAACCTGGCCTTGAGCACCACCAGGGATGGAGCATTCACAACCTCCCTGGGCAACCCATTCCAGTGCCTCACAACCCTCACAGTAAAGAATTTCTTCCTTATAGCCAATCTAAACTTCCCCTGTTCAAGTTTGAACCCATTACCACTTGTCCTATCACTATAGTCCCTAATGAAGAGTCCCTCCCCAGCATCCTTATAGGCCTCCTTCAGATAGTGGAAGGCTGCTGGGAGGTCTCCATGCAGCCTTCTCTTCTCCAGGCCGAACAGCCCCAGCTTTCTCAGCCTGTCTTCATACGGGAGGTGCTCCAGTCCCCTGATCATCCTCGTGGCCCTCCTCTGGACTTGTTCCAACAGTTCCATGTCCTTTTGATGTTGACACCAGAACTGTCCACAGTACTCCAAGAGAGGTCTTACAAGAGCAGAGTAGAGGGGCAGGATCACCTTCTAATCTTGTATAGTCAAGATTGTTGCAAAATCAGATTTTATATTGTGTATTCCTCTCAGGGGCTACACTCCACTAAGAACAACTAAGGTCCACCAAACTACTACAGTTTTTACCTAAATATGTGAATATTCCCATTGATTATAGTGGGATTCAAGCAATTTGCTGGTGCTTTGGTGAATAGGGATGGAGTCAAGTAGGTACCTAATATGACAGGTACTTCAGCTTTTCTTAAAACTCAGGCTGAATATAGGAACTTTTGATGTCTGCATTGTTCCAGAGGTACTCCACTAACTGAAAGTTGTCCACTGTAGTTTTACTAGTTGTATTTTTAAAGGCTTGACTTTAGCAAAGGTTGTTGGGCTTAGCTCTAGAGAAAGTTAATTTGCCTGACAGATCAGAAAAATGCTTCTGATATGCAAAATCTGCTTTTCCTAAGTCACTAATGCTAATGCAACTTACCACAACCCAGTGGTTTTTCATTTATGTTGAAAAATGTATTTTTGATCTACGTAAATTTCACTATGGTCAAACATCTGTACTAGGAAGATATCAGTACCTTTTTTAGCAGTAACATTAGTAAGCCATGTCTAGAGTGACTAATGAGATGTTTCATTAGACATGGGTACTTCACCTCAGAGTCAAGTGCATCAGCATAGAAATGAGGAAGAAGCTGCTGTTGTTGCTGGTTCTAGGCAGGTCTCACAGATAAATAAACTCAATTCTTCTGTGCTATCAGCCCAGTGTCTTTTTAAACCCTATATTCATTAGAAGGGAAAACTGGCAAGGAGGATTTTTCTATTTTTCCTTTTGAGATACTTCAAATCTTGGTGTTGCCATCTACAAAATTCGTATTTTACACAAGACAAGATTCACATAAAAATGTCATGTAGTAATGCTTGTCATAAACCATACCCAGACTACATTTAGGGAAAAATATATATAGAGAACAAGAATTCAGTATTGAAAGCTAAGTGAGAGGTATTACTTCAAACTGAACTAGAAGTAACTGTGCTTTAATTTTTATTCAGATGAGCTTTTACCATTTTCTATGGTATTGAAAACTATGAATGTAATCAGTAATCAAGAAAAAAGTTAATTTAGCAAATGAATCTGTTTTCTAAAGGAAGCAAACTAAAAACAGCCTACCAGAAGCCCAGGTTTGCAGTTGCTGAAGACAGTGACTGAATAGAACCTTTATCAGTGTTATGTTAGCTAATTCCAAAGAGGGATGCAACTGTAGTAAGTAGATTTTAGCCCCAACTATGAATGAATATTATTTGATGTTTTGTTTCTAGATTGTTACAACTTTTATGAAGATATATTAAAGTTATCATCCCTGTCTGATAGAAGATGGTTTTGGGTGCCAAACATTATAAAACAACATTTCCCAAGCTAGAAAGTTTGGTAGGGGACTTTTTTCCAGTTCTCAGAAATGCTGGGATGTCTCCGCAAGTGATGCGAATTCAGTACATCTTCAAGGCAATCCTATTTAGTATCAAAAACTCTGCACTGCAAGACTGAAGTAATTAAGCCTGGGAACTAGCTTTAAAAACCCAAACACTCTCTGAAATTCTCCAGTGAGCCATAAATAATCCCAATGCATCAGGAAAAATCAAGAGAGAAGGAGAATGGGAGGAGGGAGGTAGAATGCATTTTTAGCTGAAATCAATGCTTGCGAAAAATACAAACCAACCAATATTCAAAAGGTCATGAGCTAAGTATACAAAAATTTACAGAGCAGTTGCAATAACTGTGCCAAAATCACCAACAGCAGAGAAATTGCATGATAAAACAAACACAGCTAAAGAAGATCCACAACATTTTTAAGACCATATCTGTCATCACCTTGACTTCTTTGCTTTGTGATCTGTTCCTAATGTTCCTCATTAGTCACTCACCAAAAAAAGCTCCCTTCCTTTTTTGGCATTGTTAACTTTCTGGGAAAGAAATTACAATTCATTGTACCTATGAAGTCTTTTCCAGATGATGATACCTACTGGAAAATAAACAGACAACTAAAGAAAAAGAAAAGAAGAAAAGTCAGTTTTGCTCTAGCCATGTCTCACCACTATCATCTCTACAATTCTTAGAGAGGGGGAGTTCTAGAAGCTTTGTGAAATGGAGGGAATTTGTGCAGAAAAGCATTTATTTACTTTGACATTCTTAAGAAGCAGCCTTTGTGCTGTGTACAGCATAGAATTCAGGCAGTTTCTCTGTTCATCTTACCCAAATTCAGGAGCTCAGGCTTGGAGCAAGATTTTTTTGTGCACAGCACATAATGACCTCTTAAATTGTTACAGTGATATCTCGCCACCTACACTGTAAAAGTAATGCTTCCTGTAAGCACATTTCCCTGTCTATCCAATGGTGTACTGCAGGGATCGTAGTCTGCACCCAAATGGTGCAGATATACTTGAAACCATGTTAAGTAGTGCAAGTACAGCTCATTATCACACAAGTACCACACAAGCCACAACACAGATTTTTATTCCCACTGTGATTTTAAATTCCTCCTTACAAATGAGCTTCTCAGAGGATTAATAGCAGGATTCTTCTTGCATATATACAAGTCCAAATGAGGCAGCGTCAAAAGTCCCTGAAAGGCCTATGCTCTGACATTCATTTGTCAGGCAGGACAAGAAGGAGCTAGTGGCATTTCTAAAGCCCTAGCATGGTTCATATTAAGAAGCACTACTTCTTGAAGTCTAAATAGAGAAAACAAGAAATCAAAGGCTGCAGGGATGCTCAAGTATATCATATATATATGCTCAATATCCCCTTGCATATTTTAATGATGATGATGCTTATTTGCAGTTCTCTAGGATGATGGTTCCCTGGTTCTGCTGGTAGAAGATTAAACCAGCATGGACTGCTCTGTTCTGAGTTTCTTCAGAGTGCTCACCCAGAAAAGCTCAAAAGCATTTTTCATGTTAATACATTGAGTGAAATCACCTTAGAAAAGTAAATACATCTTGTAAAACTAAACTTTGATAGCAGGGTGGTTTTCAACTCATAGTGTCACCACCTCCTTTTGAGCTAGTATTCTTATATTCACTTTGGGGAGACAAAGAAGTGTTTCTAGGTACTGTTTGGTTTCCTTCATTTGTTGTATATACAGTAATTTTCTTATGTTAACCCACCATGGGCAACCATAATATGTATTAAAACAATTACTTCATACTTCAGTCAGACAACATATATATTTGTACAGACATTTGCAAACACTAAAGGGAGTTAGGTGCTCAGCTAAGACTGAAGCTTTGTGTGATCTGGATGTAAAACTAACACTGGGGCTCTGTGAAGATTCCTGACTTGTGAGTCTTTCAGAACTGAATATATCAGGCATGTGCTTTCTACTTCAAGAATTATATTTTCAAAGCTGTCTGGGTAAGGGTCATCAGCGTTTATGAAATGCTGTGAGATAAGTGTGTTAGTACTGCTAATTTATAGCAATGAAAATGTTCAAAGTTCAGAGGCTCATTACTGTCAACTCCTTGCCAGTTTTTTTCTGGGTGCCCTATTCTACATACAAGAAGTCAGGTCAGGCAAATTCTACTTTACTTGAAGGCATCTACCGTCATGACGGTATACTGAAAGACAGTACCTTGTAGGCCTAACACATTGACCACAAGTAAAGAGGGGCACCTGTGAAGTTGAAGAGATACATACATAAATATTTTTGTGCCTATATACATGCAAATGCCTGTTTTAAAAGAAATAGCAGGACTGATTTTCTTAAATATCCTTTGCTTTCACAAACAATTCAACCAATGAATCAATAAATCAGCCTATCTACATCTATCTATATAGGGGAAGAGAGACTGACAGATTTAAGCAAACTACAAATACATAATTTAGCAGCTGTGGCATTACAAAACTGTGTATACTCTACAGATAAAAAAAAACCCAAACAAACATAACAAACAAGAAAAGAGCATTGAGAAAGTTGGGGCTGTTCAGCCTGGAGAAGAGAAGGCTGCGTGGAGACCTCATAGCAGCCTTCCACTATCTGAAGGGGGCCTACAAGGATGCTGGGGAGGGACTATTCATCAGGGACTGTAGTGACAGGACAAGGGGTAACGGGTTCAAACTTAAACAGGGGAAGTTTAGATTGGATATAAGGACGAAATTCTTTACTGAGAGGGTGGTGAGGCACTGGAATGGGTTGCCCAGGGAGGTTGTGAATGCTCCATCCTTGGCGGTGTTCAAGGCCAGGTTGGATGAGGCCTTGGGTGGCATGGTTTAGTGTGAGGTGTCCCTGCCCATGGCAGGGGGGTTGGAACTAGATGATCTTAAGGGCCTTTCCAACCCTAACTATTCTATGATGCTATGATTTTTGCAGGAAGTTTCAATTTAGGAAATCTACTCTGGAAGAATAATTGTTCCCATTTGTTCTTTTTCCTAAATGACTTTTACGGAACTGCTTTTACCATCAGTTGGCAAATTCAGTGGAAGAAACAAATTGCTCTATTATTAAAACATATTTGCAGCGAACAATAGGTATTCCACTTAAGCTGTGCTTATCCAGCCATAGTTCCTAACAACTTCTAAGAACATTATGCCTTTATCCCAATTTGCCTGTATCTTGTGTTTAATGATAGTGTAGACCTGTAACAGAGGATGGTCCTGCTCACTCCATCTGTACCTGAGGGAGTTATGGTCCATGTTGGGGCAGCCTCAGGAACTGAAACTTCTAACCTTTTCAGAGGGTTTCCTGTACTGTTTGCAATTTCTGTGCGGATAAATTTCAGCCTCTCCTACTTTTTCTGCTATTTTGTATCAGCTTCTGTTATTTTGTATCAGCCTTCCTTTTATAAGCTGCCCCAGGTTTTTACAACTGGTGACAGAAGAAAGTTTGAAAGTTTCTTCTGCTACTTAAGGCAACCCTTTCCTATTAATGAGAGTTTGATTGTTATTTCAGTTCAGTGTTTAATTAGTTTATAAGAAAAGATGGCTTGGGAATTGACCTGAGTACACTTTTCAAAGTCAAATATTTAGAATTGAAGTAATTTTGCCTAGTTTTTGGCATCTGGGAGTTAGCTATTGTATCTCAGTTACTCAAGTACAACCCCTCAACAGTTAATAGAAAAAAAATTAATTTCCTTTTGGACTTGCTGCTTTGTCTTCCACTGGTGATAGAAATAGCCAAAAATGAAAGAAACCATCAACATCTGAACAGAGGACTTTAAAACAGTGAGTTAAAATCCAAACCCATAGTGCATTAAACTCATGCATCCTGATTTCCTTGCAAAATTATATAAATTTAATTAAACTTTTAATGAAGTTTTTAAATGCAGTCTGCAGCGCAATTCTTATTCCTGTCTTTTAAAATGAAAAAGTTTTAATAGATCAGTAACCAGTGGATTACTGAGTCACTGATGATAATAACAGCGATTTACATCAGCAGCACCTATTATCAAAAGCAATCACAAAGCCCTTGGGAAACAAATTTACAAACTATTTCTGCTTAAGTGGTGTCAGAGGCCAACTTCCTTCAGAAGCCAGATGGAGAAGAATAGGAAATAATCACCATTAAATCAAATACCGAGCTACACACAGTTGTGCAGAAGACACAGTAAGTGTTTAACATTTAAGTGTGTGGAAATAGAACTACTTCTCAGCTGTCTGAGCATGGCTATTCACTAGCAGAAATCAGATTGGGCACATGAACTTTGCTGTGTGCCTTGAAAGCCACCAGGTTTTTTGGACACAGTATGTTCCTAAGTTGAAAGGCCCTCACGTGTTATTGCCACTAGTCTGTGAAAGCTTGCTTTCACGTGCATCAGTCTAGATTATGCTGGGCCTCATCAACTGAAAAGCAAACAAGCACCACTGAAGCTTTTTAACCTTAAAAACTTTTTATGATCCTATTGTCATATAAGGTGTACTAATGTAAATGTGACAAAAAGTGAACTGAGAATAAAGCCTGATACTTGATTTCAGCAGATAACATTAATGATTTCTTACCCTGGTTTCTGTAGTACATGTTGTGGATGTGTACTTCTGTCTCACTCCTTGAAGGAAATTAAATTGTGCATTTTCTTTGTCCTACAAATTTTGTTGAGTTGCAGATACTCTATCATTATATTTTTTTTACTTTAGGTTTTTGGGGCTTGCAGCTCAGTCCTTAGGGATGATTAGTAGGCACACAACTTTTGCATAGTGGTCTAAAATACCAAAAATTCTTTATGTTACTTATCAGAAGCAGCAAAGAAAATGAGACAAAACAATACAACACTGGCATGCATTTGCCATTTCTGTTTCCTTATCATCTTATCATTTTCTTGGATCACCTAAGTAGATGTCCATGAAACAGAAAGTCTTCCTGGTCCATTCTCCACATTCTTGATGCTATGCAGATCATGTTTCCCTAACTGATCTGCAATTAAACTATACTCCTTTGCTATGAAAGCACAATGCTCTGTTATTTTCTATGTTCATATTTCCTTTATTGCTTTGAAATTTCAGATACTCTGCAAGCTGCCTATGTTTTCAGATCTAGTGGCAGCACCTGACGTCCTTGTTCTGCTTTTTTTGGGAAATCCCCAGGTTCCAAGTCCCCTCAGCCCCAAGTGCTGTCATCCTTTCATGTCTGTGTGCTGCATCTTGAGCAGAAAGCAAGATTTACAGCTTTCTTTTTCAATAGCCTGGAAATGACATAACATGGCCCCAGGAGTAGGTAGCTGACTACAGGAACCCTGATAAACTCTGTAACACAGCAATTTTGTAAATGCAGGTGTTATTCACAAGAGCCATTTAAATATCCTTCACACAGAGATAGGCATTAGTCATCGCTGCTCATTATAATCGTGAATGTATTCAGCACAGTCAAGATGTTAATTTTGGTAACAACTTATGATCAGAAAGGTATCTACCTTGACTGGAAAACATGAATAGTAAGTTCAGTGTGGTAGGACCACATAGGTCGTGTGTCTCCTAACAGTCATTCAACTTAAATGATAACCTTCTTCACAGTCACAGTAATCACAGTATGCTAGAGATTGGAAGGGACCTCAAAAGATCATCTAGTCCAATCCCCCTGCCAGAGCAGGAACACCTAGATGAGGTTACACAAGAATGTGTCCAGGCGGGTTTTGAATGTCTCCAGAGAAGGAGACTCAACAACCCCCCTGGGCAGCCTGTTCCAGTGTTCTGTCACCCTCACTGAGAAGAAGTTTCTTCTCAAGTTTAAGTGGAACCTCTTGTGTTCCAGTTTGTACCCATTACCCCTTATCCTATCATTGTTTGCCACTGAGAAGAGCCTGGCTCCATCCTCGTGACACTCCCCCTTTATATATTTATATACACTAATAAGGTCCCCCCGCAGTCTCCTCTTCTCCAAACTATAGAGACCCAGCTCCCTCAGCCTTTCCTCATAAGGGAGATGCTCCACTCCCTTAATCATCTTAGTTGCCCTGCTCTGGACTCTCTTCAGCAGGTCCCTGTCCTTCTTGAACTGAGGGGCCCAGAACTGGACACAATATTCCAGATGCGGTCTCACCAGGGCAGAGTAGAGGGGGAGGAGGACCTCTCTCGACCTACTGACCACCCCCCTTCTAATACACCCCAGGATGCCATTGGCCTTCTTGGCCACAAGGGCACAGTGTTGGCTCATGGTCATCCTGCCATCCACTAGGACCCCCAGGTCCCTCTCCCCTACACTGCTCTCTAACAGGTCGTTCCCCAACCTATACTGGAACCTGGGGTTGTTCCTGCCCAGATGCAGGACTCTACACTTTCCCTTGTTATATTTCATCAAGTTTCTCCCTGCCCAACTCTCCAGCCTGTCCAGGTCCCGCTGGATGGCAGCACAGCCTTCTGGCGTGTCAGCCACTCCTCCCAGCTTAGTGTCATCAGCAAACTTGCTGACAGTACACTCAATTCCCATATCTAAATCATTGATGAATATATTAAATAATACTGGTCCCAATACTGACCCTTGAGGCACCCCACTAGATACAGGCCTCCAACTAGACTCCGCCCCATAGACTACAACTCTCTGGCTTCTCTCCTTCAGCCAGTTCACAGTTCACCTCACTACCTGATCATCCAGACCACACTTCCTCAATTTAGCTGTGAGGATGCTGTGGGAGACTGTGTCTTGTTCTTGAAACCAAACTGTTTTTAAATGGCTGTCAGACAGAGAAATACAGCCCCTTACATTTTGTTTTTCAAGGAATACTGGAAACCTGAAATGGGTCTCATTCATAGTTTCACAGGGAGTAAGAAGTCCCAGTCCACGCTCATAAAAGCAAAGAAAGAAATAAACAAACAAAAAGAAGCAAACACTATACAAAAAAAACCAAAAAAAGAGAATATCTTGAAATGTATAGAGATCTGTATGCCAGTCTGGTAAGGCAAAAAATGAAAGCAAATGAAAAAAAATATTTCCAAGCAAACCTTCCAAGCCATTCTTTTTCCAGAAACAGCGTGTCAAACTCTCACCTGTAGTGACCATGAGTTTGCATGGAAGTGTGAATGAACCATAACCTGACAAGCTATGCCTACTGAAATTAAAAGAAATTTTGCACTGACATTAGCTGAGTTTGATTCATAGTTACAATGTAATGCAGTTATATGCAGACATTAAATACCAAGAACTTCTTCAAATTTTATTTCTCTAAATCTGAAGATCTCCAGGAAAACTTTCTGAAAACAGGCAAATTTTTAAATATAATTCCTTTGGGATTTCACAATTCCACAAGAGTAATTCTTACTTTCAGAATGTATCACTTACCACCACCAAAGACTTCAATACAAAATAATAATGACAAGATGCCCAAAACAAAAGAGCTTAAGGCTTCGAACACCATATAAGAAATAGCTCTTTATTTCCCCTGTGGTTTTCTGTAATCTTTGACACTGCATTTACATTCTGCATAGCTCTCCAATGTGTGCTATAATCCCAGCAAAGCAATATAAAAGTTAAACAGTTCCAAGGGGTTGTATTAGGAACTAAGGACCTCAAAGACAATCCATTAACTATTGACAAGTTTCATAAATAGATTTATTGCATTTTTATTACTTTGTAGTAAAAATGTCTGTAGAAGATGCAACATCATTATTTTTTTCCTTTCATTTTTGAATTATTTTTTTGATAAGTCTAAAAAGAAAATCCATTTTCACTTTAAGGTCTAAAAATCACACTTCTAGGTTGAATCTGAAATGTAATTAGAATGCACACTTCTCTGTGTGAAGCTGAATGAGCATGAAAATAAGAAATTACGTTTTGTCTTTTTTTGTAACTTAATATTTTTTTTAATTTTTAAAAAGGCCACTTTTAAAAGTAATAATATTTTATTTAATAATTTAGTATTCACTTCAATTAGAATAATGATTAAAATTTCAATTACATTAAAATTAAAAGTTTGAAAATAGTTTTATGATAATTTACAACTCCATACAGTTTGCTGCTCTGAAAAGAAATCATATGCAAAATCACTTTTTTATCTTGGTATTATCTCTACTAAGTATTTATATTATCTTTCTAAGCAGGATTCTTAACTGATAATATATTTCAATATATCTGAAGTGATGCTCTGCATACAACAGGTCAGCTTTTTCAGCAGGTGCAAACTGATGCAACTCTACTGCTTGCAGGAACGGCACTCTGCTCAGGATCTTGCCTGTGTCACTCAGTATAGAAGGGACTGCTGGTCAACACAAGAAAACCTTTGTCTAATTTATACAGTCCACCTTGATATCAAGTGCCTTGTGTCCAAGCATCTCATGGTTGTAATCCCAGCATCACCTGCCTTAGGTAAATCTGAGAACGGGCAAGCATGATTTTCTCATGGTTAGCACCTAGTACTACAAGCATTCAGGGTAAATGCAATGAGGTTATGCCATTTTGTTAAGAGGGAAGAGTGGCACTGAACTCCACATTACAGAAGTCTGCTGGATTAGACAAGGAACTAGGCAGTAGAAAGGCTGACCTAGAAGAGCAGCACAGCACTTCTCAAAGCTTTAAAAGAGCTGCACCGACCACCACTCTGATACAGAATGTGTTATGCTATGGTGAGGTTGTCTGAGTTACACTTACCTAAGGAAGACAAGAATATTTCATGCATAGTGTAATCTTTAATTAGCTGGATTTACTAATGTTACTAATACTGCTAATAATAGTAGCTACAATAATTAACCATGCCAAGTGCAAAGTCCTCCACCTGGGTGGGAGCAATCCCAGGCAAAGCTACAGGTTGGACAGAGAAGAGATTCAGAGCAGCCCTGCAGAGAAGAACTTGGGGGTGTTGGCAGATGAGAAAATGAACATGAGCCTGCTGCAGTGAGCGCTCGCAGCCCAGAAAGGCAACTGTATTCTGTGCTGCATCAAAAGGAGCGTGACCAGCAGGTCGAAGGAGGTGATCCTGCCCCTCTCTCTGCTCTCGTGAGACCTCACTTGGAGTATTGTGTGCAGTTCTGGTGTCCTCAATGTTAAAAGGACATGGAACTGTTGGAACAAGTCCAGAGGAGGGCCACGAGGAGGATCAGGGGGCTGGAGCACCTCCCGTATGAAGACAGGCTGAGAAAGTTGGGCTGTTCAGCCTGGAGAAGAGAAGGCTGCGTGGAGACCTCATAGCAGCCTTCCGCTATCTGAAGGGGGCCTACAAGGATGCTGGGGAGGGACTATTCTTTAGGGACTGTAGTGACAGGACAAGGGGTAACGGGTTAAAACTTAAACAGGGGAAGTTTAGATTGGATTTAAGGAAGAAATTCTTTACTGAGAGGGTGGTGAGGCACTGGAATGGGTTGCCCAGGGAGGCTGTGAATGCTCCATCACTGGCGGTGTTTAAGTCCAGTTTGGACAGAGCCTTGGGTGACATGGTTAATGTGAAGTGTCCCTGCCCATGGCAGGGGGGTTGGAACTAGATGATCTTAAGGTCCTTTCCAACCCTAACTATTCTATGATGCTATGATAATATACAAACCACAGTCTGTTCACAGAGTTCATTAAAAGGCTGTCTATCAGTGCCTTGTAACCCTTTTTACTGGTACATTGTTTTACATGGTACTTTACTTCTAAATAAGTAATTGTAAGTATTGGTATTTTAAGCGTTCTAAATCTTCAAGACTTTGCCTGATCGTTTGGACTGATTTTTAACATGTCATTGTCTGTTCCATGCTTCATTTCATTTTTGTTGGAAAATTTTTGCACAAATTCAGCTGTTTCTGAGAATGAGGTTAAAGAAAATTTTATTCTGCACTTTGAAAGGACTGGATTCCTCCACTGTGCTGCAGCTGGATCATACAGAGGGCAGGAAAGGCCTAGGTTTGTACTAAAAGTATGGGAGTTCTTCAAAATGTGCCAAGTTATCAGGTACTACATACTTTGTATAGTCTTGAAGGCTAAAATCTGATAACCAGGGTCAGTTACACTAGTTATCTACATTGAGATAAGAAAAGTCTTGTCCCAGAAATGTACATTTCTCTTAAATGAGTTTAAAGGATGGTTAGTTTGAGTACAGAAATCCATATACCTTATGCAGAATCTCCAGTGTCTGGGAAAAAATGTTAATAGGCTGAGTAAGGAGTGGAAGAGGAAACTTTGGGAACGGTAGGGTAAGGAGAAGAGGGGTCAGAAAGGGACAGATAGAAGGAAAGAAGGAAGATCAGTGTTAAGGTGGAATGAACAAAGCAGAGAGGATTGTGTTAGGAGTGAATGGACCAGATGACACAAATCTTTCCAGAGTCTGGAGCATGTTGCTCAGTGCAGCTGTTCCACCATGCCCTTCCCTGCCAGGAAATGCCTGCAGACACTATTATTGAATTGCTTTAGCCCTTTCACTGCCTGTGCATAAGAAGAGAGGGGATGACGTACTGCTGCTGTAAGTTACTGTGCCCATCTGGTGTGGTGGTCCCAAAGAGCTCAGCCTTTCTGAATGATCATGGGGTGCCTCAATGGGTAGTGACTTTTTTTTCTTCCCCCAAGATTTCTTTATAAAGCACATAGGAAAACACACTTAGATTGTTGAAATGCACACACCCCAAAGATAAGCCACATTTTAGTTTTATTCTTCCATACTTATTATTACATCTTTCATGTTCTGCAGCCAATGAATTGGACAAAAAGGCTAACAGTGTGTGATTTTCATCCTATTTCATGTAAAATTCAATCGAAACAAGAGCAGAAAATTTCAGGAAGAGGAAAGATGTTCTCAAGGAAGCCAAATGCTGCGTGGAAGAGTTGGCTTTTAGCCCTGTCTCAGCCACAGAGTTCCCCTCTGGTGCTAATCAGGCCACTTACCCAGCTGTTTCACAAATATTAGTCATTATTCTTGATTTTATATGAGATGAATGTGCAAAAATTCTTGACCTTCCTTCCCAAATGTGATTGAAGCCTCTGAATGTTAAGCTTTGAACAGAAGTTCAAATAGAACATGAAATCTCTGCAATATCAATTTCTACATTGTGGTTTGTCTGAAAGTAATGTATAACTTCTTACCTCAATGCCTTTGTGTAATGCAGAAATTGAAATCATCTCATGCATGTTTTGTGCAAATATAGATATTGTTTCCTTCAGATGATGTGATGATAAGAACTACAGAAAGTAATAATTATTTTTCAGTGCAGTTTGACTAATTTAATGTGATATATGGGCATATTGAGAGAGGAAAGTAAAAAAAATAAATTGATTAGTTATTCTGTGCCTTGAATGGTTAAAGGCACTAGTAGAAAAAAGAGTACACAAAATTTTATCAGCATGCATCCATAAAGAAGGGCTATGCTACGATTGCACTGTTAACCTTAATTATAGCACTTCCTAGCTTCTTATCTTCCAAACTCAGTAACATTTTCAGGTGTTTAGTTTGTGTTGCATACAGTCTGTGCAACTCTTTATATGTCTACCTAGTGGAATGTGCCACATCTGGTCTGTCATTGTGCTGTTTGTCTTTTTTCTTGAAAACAGAGCTGCTTTGAAAAAAACTCAGTATGTTTCTTCCTTAGTTTCTCTTTACCCTTATTTAGATGGAAAAAAAGCCAGGTTTCTTGCAGGAGACAGACCATACTTAATTCAGCATGGCCCCTAAATTCCTGGGCACATATCTGAAGATCAGATCAAAGATCAGTCACTTGGCAACCTTCCACTACCTCTTCAAAAAAAGCCAAAAGCTTAAGCATTTGCAAATCTTTTGTTCAGCTTTGAAATGAGACTTACACCCATTTGGTCTAAAGACAGGAATATAAAGAAGTTAAAGTCCCTGGAACAATAGTTAACCATACAGTTTCCATGTAACACATAAGGAAACATAAATTTCAGTTAAAACTTTGATCTTAAATATCAAAACATCAAAGGGTGTGGTATTCTTCCACTGACCAGGATCTACCCTGACAGTACCGTTATAGTACTGCAAAGAGATTTCACCAGTTACTTGTAAAAACCTACAGTTTTCCTCCTGTCAGCAATGCTAATTTTCTGTGACTCTTGTTCCAAAATTATTTCTCACTGTCACACCTTCCCAAAGTTAGTTCCCACATTTTTCCACAAATTTGTTAAGGAGGTCACTGCTGAGTAAGCCACCCCTAGGTTTTTCCACATTCTGTTTGGGAAAACCTTATTGAAAGATAAATCAAGGAATCTATAACACATGCAAGATGTTGTGGATCAAAAAGTGGCTGAATGGCAAAGTTCAGAGCCTCATGATCAGCAGAATAGAATATAGCTGGAGGCCTGTAGTCAGTGGTGTTCCCCACCACTGACTGGGACCAGTCTTATTAAACTTGTTTATCAACGACTTGGATGAAGGGTTAGAATGTATGCTCAGCAAGTTTGCGGATTATATGAAGCAGTGGGGAGTGGCTGATACACCTGGATAATTTGGTGGAGAAAAATCTAACAAGGTTCAACATGAGCAAGCATAAGATTGGGGAGGATGAACCCCAAGAACCAGTACAGGTTGGGGGCTGACCTACAAGAGAGCAGTTCAGCTGAAAAGGACCTGGGAGTATTGGTGGATGGTAAGTTGACTATGAGCAGGGCAGTGCCCTTGTGGCCAGAAGGGCCACTAGCATCCTGGGATGCATCAGGAGGACTGTGGATAGCAGGTCGAAGGAAATGATCCTTCTCCTCTACTCAACCCTAGTGAGGCCACATCTGGAGTACTGTGTCCAGTTCTGGGCTCTCCAATGCAAGAAAGGCAAGGAGCTATCGGAGAGGGTCCAGTGGAGGAACAAAAATGATCGGGGGGGTTGGAACTAGGTGATATTAAGGTTCTTTCCAACCCTAACCATTCTATGAGTCTATGATTCCCAAAGCTGGGCCTGTTTAGTCTAAAGAAGACTGAGAGGAGATCTCATTAGTGCATATAAGTATCTCAAAGGTGGGTGCAGGAGGGAAGAATAATTTCCCCATGTTGAGGGTGCCAGAGCACTGGAACAGGCTGCCCAGAGGGTCATGGAGTCTTCCTCTCTGGAGACATTCAAAAATCACTTGGGCATATTCCTGTGTAACCTATTCTAGATGGCCTTGCCTTGGCAGGGGGTTAGACTAGATGGTCTCCAGAGGTCCCCTCCAACCCTAACAATTCTGTGATTTTGATGTGATGAGACTGACAATAAAATATTAATAGACGGAATAAATGCAATGTTCTTTCTTGGTCAGTGGTGTCAGTGGGCCCAGTTACCTCTTTCAGATAGGTATTCAGTGAATCAGTGGACAGTCCAAGGCTAGCAGCTGAAGGAGAGAGAATTTGAAAGTGATAGTGCTTTTTCATCAGATTTATATGCACTGCATGAAAAATGATAAGCAGAGTTGCTCAGGTGTCCTAGAACCAGAAGACCTGAAGATGAATATTTTGGAAGAGGTCACGCTTCTACATGTAAATGGACATTAAGGGTGACAGTGCTCACAGTATATTTAAAGATTTGTTAAACTTTCTTAAAGTTCTAGATGTTTTAAATACTGAATAAGCTAAATGATCTGCACACTAGATTTGACCCTAAGTCCTCTTTGGTCTTCTGTTAGATACCAGTAGAGTTTTGATGGGGCTTCAGGTATATATACATATATATATGGAGAGAGAGGGTAAATAGGAACGATCCCAAAAAATTTAAACTGCTACAGGACAAGTTTCAAGCTACAGCACTGCAATAGTGTTTTTAACCGAAGCATAAATGTTCCTTATGCTTTGTAGAAAACAGCTACTTCAGGCCTTTAAGTTTGCCCTGACCCAGCAATCACTCCCTTGTGGAAAGCCCCTTCAGATAGTGGCACTCTGCATAAGCACAAAAGTTTATTTGCATACATCTATTTTCAGGAGAGCAGTCTTAATTGGAGGACTACAAACATGCAAATGAAACACCATTTTTTATCTTAAAATTTTAATTATACACAAAGGAGACACTTGAATGCAGAGCAATAAGTATATAAAATTAACATAAACAAAACTTCCACCTTGCAAAAGTTGCAAGTCCCAGGCATGAGTTGAGGTTAGATCTTTTTACTGGATTTTAAAGAAAAGCTGGAGGGTGTTTTGGTAACTGATGAAATCGCTTCAGAAAGCTAGAATTTGATATCTCTAATCAAATCTCCTATTTCACGGCTTCTGACTAGGGGATAAGGAAGGAACATCCCATATCTTCAGAGCATTGCATATGTTTGGTTTCCTCCATCATAACTTTTTTCAACTTCTCCAGCTCTGCCAAATGCAAGAGTTGGAAATGTCAGCTGCAGATCTCTGCCTGGTTGTTTTCTTCCCACTGTGCAGCAGGCAAGGACACCAGAGAGTAACCTGTGCAGCCAGACTCACAGTGGCTTTCATGTGGCTGTTATGTGATATGGCTGCCTATTTGGCAGGTTGACCACTGCATGCATTTTAATTCGTTGTGAGCTGAACCCAGGGGCAATAGGCTTGCTCTACCAGGACAATGCTTTCTAGATATTTTTTGTTGTCGTTGTTGGTTTTCTGTTTTTTTCGTTAAGCAAGACTGTTTTGTCAAACATATGACTATGAAACTGTGCTAATTATGGAATTAGTTCCAATTTAATGTTTGGTTTATCATAGACCTATTTATGGATAGGCCAAAAGCTGTTCTGGCAAATTAGCTGGAAATGAGAAAAAGAAATATCAGTATGAGCTTCATAACTGTTGGCACTTACTGTGCCTTACTTATGCTCTACTTTAATGATGTTGTTTTATTTTTCTTGAAGTACAAGCTGGTATAAGAAGCCTCTAAATTCAGTAGAACTATTAAGTTCATGATGAAAATAGCATCAAGCTAATGTTCCCTGCTTATTTCAGCAATAGAGTAGTGGTGGTATTGAATCATTATTACATTTTAGTAAGTTTAGCAAAGAAATAATGGGGACAAAACATCTTTAGTGCCTGTAGAATCTTGTTCAACACCTTATAAAAACAGAAATTATTCCATTATCTCAGCTTAGAAAGCCCACATCTCCCTTTTGTCATTGTAGGTATTTTTTAAGACAGTAATTCAAGCAACTTGTGTCTTGTAAATAGTGTGAAATACTATTATATAAGGTTTGTAAAACCCTATTTTTCTTCTACGAGACACTTAGAATGCAGTTGACTCTCATTTGCTGCTGTGTTTGGTAAAAGCAACTACAAGTGGCAAGCCTAACGGGGCAAGATAATTCAGCATTGTGCTGCAAGCTGCATCCAGGATTTTGTCACATGCTTTCTACTGGCTCCAATTAAAATCACAAATCTTATCAATTTTCTACTGCATTAATAATAATGATGACTTGTTTAAATTTGACTATATTTTGCTGTATTTTTACTTGTATCTACAATGCAGACTAAGTGTACTCAGCTGCACGCATCCTGGTTGCTGCCAGCCTGCATGCATGGGTTTTCACTGCACAAAAACTGAAGAACAGAGAAGTGGGGATGTGTGTACCATGGTGTCAGGCTGCAGTCATGGTAGCTACTTGGATCTGGAGCCTGCAAAGATCTCCTAGGATCTGTCATCTGAAAGCAATCTACATGGACATTTCTGAACAGATCTGAAAGTGTAAAAAAAAAAAATAAAAAAAAATCACTGACTTGAAACCTGAAACTTAAAAATAGTAAATAAATATATTGACTAGACTTCAGAGCAAATGTGTTGTTAGCTGTACGACTGAGGTGATGTTTTTCTCTATAGATTTAGGGGTTAGAAACTGCCTTTATGCAGTATTCAAATGGCTTCTTTTGCTTTTCGAGTGGAAACTGGCTGAAATATATCGTGTCTTTAGTGAAGGAAGAGTCAGTCCCTGATGTCTGGCCAAGAAACCGTGAAGACAGCAGCTGCAGAGGCAGCTGGAATTGCCACCTTCGCAGATGGAGTCAAAGTGCTTGGCTGTAGCTGAAATAGGAGAGAACGAGAGAAAACAGAAGAAGGTAAAAATAGATAAATAGCAAACTGGAAGCTGTGTCTTAAGATCTGAAGGTTTTCTGCATATTCATGTGTAACACAGTCTGGAGATATCTTAGAGTCTTAAAGAAGGCTGTATGCACTGTACACACTGTAGAAAGGGTGATTTCTCTGGACAGGACTATAACAAAGACAGAAAACATTTTACATATCTCAATTTCTTTCTCACATGCAGAGAATGGACAGAGAAATGCAGAGATTGGAAGAAATCTTTCCATATCACACTGGGATTGTTTTGAGGGTCTCATCTTCTCCTAGTGCCTTCACTAAGCGCTAGATTGAGTTATAACAGCACAGCCACGGTTGAACTAGGTTAGATGAAGATTAGTGGCTGTTCTTGGACAGTGGCAAGCAGCAGATACTTTAAAGAAGAATGAAGAAAACAGGAAAGCATGACATGATCTTGCCCCGACACAATCTTCTAGCCTACTAATTTAAGGACTACTACTTTTGCATAACTATTCCCTTTTCTCTGATATCCAGGGTCTGATTAGTTCGCAACAGTGCGTGGTTATCAAAGAGATTTTAGATTAAAACATCTCAGCTGATTTGAATAAGATTGCCCAACTATTTAAGTGGTATAATGGAGTGAAAATTGGGACCTCCCAATTTTTTCTTAATTTTTTTCAATGAAAACTAGAGAAAGCATGTAATGTAAGAAATCAGTGTTAAGCAGAAATCTGAACTAACAATTCATTTCAGCTAGTAAGCTTAAGTAAAAATGGCTATTTGGAGGTATTTTTATAAATTCAGACATTTCCAACAGAAGAAAGTAACCCGCTGACAGAACAGGAAGACAGAAACAGCCTTTTCCATTTTAGACTTTCTCATTACTTTCTTAAAAATGCTGTAAAAAAGCAAATTTCATGAAAAATAACTTAGGCCTAGCCATGTCAGTTACACATGCTTAAGTGCTTATAAGAAAGCCACTGAAGGAGACAGAGAAAGAGGAAATATAATGCACAAGCTTATAGTAAGCTAATGTGCTTTTGGGGGACAGATAAAGAGAAAAGCAGAAATACAATTTCTGCATCTGGACATAGCTAGGGTTTAACCATTTAGTCAGGGTTTGAACATATCTATTTTCTTTCTGAGTTCACCGGTTTCCATGTCAGTTAGGTTCTCTTTAAAAAAAAGTTTCAAAGAAAAATCTATACATGGAGTCACAACAAATGAAATGCATATTTAAGTAAGCAGTGAAAATTATATAATCTGTATATGAATGACCTATATTAAAATTGTGTTTTATAATTAATATTACTTGTTTAAATATAAACAACAATCCAGCTTTTAAAATTAAAAGGGCTATCTTTTTTCAAAGAAATTGAAAGAAATTACAAAGTAGCCATGTTGGTGAACAAGTCTATGTGGGTGTCAACTGAGCACTCAAATGCTTACACAGATCTGGGCCTATGGAAAAATATATAGTATGGAGGAACACTGTCTTAACTCCAAGGGTTGATCAGTCACTGGCTGATTCTGACTAACAGTTATCGTCAATCTCCAGTTTAATTTATTTTTAGAACTGCTCCTTTTTCAAAGAGTTGATAATGGGTATTAGCATTCAGAGGTCCTCCAAGAGAGTGTTTAAATTTAGCTAAACTGAAGTGTATGTACACACATTCTGTAGGGTCCTTATAAGAAGTCCAGTTCTAACTCTAGGCCTTAGCTTTGCATATAGTGGATTGTAGATGAACATCAGAGCTCACAAGGACATCCTCTTCCTACTCAGTGAAGAAGAAGGTTACACAGTATCACAGTATCACAGTATGTTAGAGATTGGAAGGGACCTCAAAAGATCATCTAGTCCAATCCCCCTGCCGGAGCAGGAACACCTAGATAAGGTTACACAGGAATGTGTCCAGGCGGGTTTTGAATGTCTCCAGAGAAGGAGACTCCACAACCTCCCTGGGCAGCCAGATATGCATGAACCTTTGGTCCCATGAGAAAAATCTCATGTTCCTGTGCTTAGCTACGTGAAGCTCATTCACAGATCAGGGCTTTGAGATAAGAAACTTGTCAGATCTACAGCTTGAGATGGGTAAAAAGGCTGGCAGCCTGAAGTGAGGTAACCAAAATCTCCCCTACGTTCCCAGAGATAAAAATAGATTTCAAAAGCACTCTCTTGAAGAAACAGGTGAATAGGAGTTCCAGTGTGTTGCATGTTGCAGGGGAAACAAAAGCATGTATGTCTTTTCAAGACTTGCTATAATAACTGGATTAGAAGCTAATTTTAGACTTGATTTAAAGTAAGTAAAGAACAGTCCCCCCTAAATGAGAAAAGAGGGGGTTTTTCCCCTGGAATATTAAACTACAAACCATGACAAAATGCAGTGACAAAGTGACAGTTAGCCAGCAGAATCCATGGTACTTACAATTATATCAAATGTATCCCCTTCTGCAAATATTTTGGCCTTTGCATATTTACATTCCTTGTGTTTCATGCATTGATATGCTTCATGTAGCACAGCTTCTTCGTTCTGTCAGTACTGCTTTTCCGAGTTTCTAGTCAGCAGATTTCCACTGTTTCTTTGTTTCCCTGTTTGAACGCAATACATGCTAATTTTACTGTAAATGACAGTTTACATTAGCTCAGCTGTACTCATGACATAATTTGACTTGCAGTTATGCAGATGACTTCTTTCCAGATACCTCTGATTAGCTGTAAAAAACACTCTTTAATTAGTCCTGAGATGATCAGGGAGAAATCACAGTTGATTACATATATTGAATTTGCTTCTCCAATTCGAATTGCAGTATTTCCTGCCACAGGACCTCTGAGCATTCTATAGAGTTTGCACCTTTCCTTCCCTTGAAAAACACTTCAACTACTCCCTCAGAGCTCAGTCAAATCAAATATTTCTTTTTAGGCTGACTTTATCCAGACAGCGAGGGATCCCTGCTGACAGCCTAAGAGAAAAGCCAGACAGGTGCAGTACAAACTCTGCCTGTTGCTGAAGGTACAGGCTAGTAAATCTACTGGAAATATATAGGTGCCAGAAAACTTTACAATAGGCAGAAAGAAGAGACAGCAGAAAAGCAGGTCTTCTGATTAAAGTGTCACTGTCAACTGATATCACAGTGACAACTGTAGAGGTCAGTAATTTATATTGTGTTTCCAGTGGAGTTCTGCTGGCTTGCCTCACAATGAACTCTTCTTGTCCCTTAGTGGTGACTCAGTAATTTATCATTATTCATTTTTCAAATAAATAAGGACAAGTGAACTTAACAAGGCTCAACAATCAGATTCAATTTGAGTAAACAGATAAATGTTTAAAGGTTTGGTCTCAATTACCTAATGCATCTTGAGTCCTTGAGTTACCAACACTGGTTAACCTTTACTACATGGTACCTAAATTCTTGTTCATACATAGTGCCTTGACAGGGTGAAGAGTAGGTCATGCACCTCTTAACAAACACTTTTTTTTCCAGAAACAGGACCACTGGCAGATATTTTCTGTAAGGGAAGGAGGAATGGTAACTGAGCTTTAGGTCATTTATTGTTTAGAAACTTCAAACACAAACACACACGCAAAAAGCACCCAGATTTTGGTTTTAACTTGCATAGGTTCCCAAGAATGCTGGGAATTCAGACTTGGATCTGAAGTTTCCAAAGTATCTCCTTCTAAAGGGGATGTGATTTGAACTTAAGATTTGTATCTCCCATTCAGATGGGGTCTACAATATCCCTTAAAGTATTTTACAAAATTAAAGGTAATCATAACAGCAAGAGTGTGGAAATGGAGATATTTCAACTTAAAGTAGAAATTAACTACAGATTTGGTGAGCTAGAAGGTCAAGGAAGGAATTTTCATAATGTAGCATTAGAAAGGAGGATTTTGCCCCTAGATGAACCTTTCAAAACATGAAAAGTGGTCTGTGCAAGACAAAAGGAAAAAAATCCAAAACTTTTAGAGAGGTAGAACTCCCTATGCACAGTGGAATAAAGACAGCGATATATTACTAAGTAGTTCTGTCTAGTTTATGACAATGTAAGTCTGAAGCAGTGATATCAAGTTTGAATCTTACATAAATCTAATACCAAGATGTTATTATACTGCCAATAAGAGTTGTGATATTTTTTCTTTTTCTTTTTCTTCTCTTTTAAGAAAAGATTGGTGAAATTTCTTTGGCTATTAGTAGAAATTCTGTTCTTTAAAGGAGCACTGTTTCTCTTTGTCTCCTTGCTTCTGAGTAATAATCTGGAGAAACCAAGGTCTAACCTGAAGATTTCTGTATCATAAAAGGCAATACGAAGTGACAAAAGTGGACTATTTTCTCCCACACTTTCTACCACTGGGATATCTTGGTCACTGCTTTGCAGAGAAAAGCAGTGGCAAGGACAGAATATGACCACAAAATTGCCTCCATAACTGTATGCAGCATAACCATTCTGGGACTGCTTTGTACAATGTTTATCACAACCATGAAACCATGGTAACGTAAATGCATCATTTATCCAGAACAAGTTCATCAAGTTCAGTCAAGATATTCTGCAGATGTAGGGATATCACACGGGAAAAAAAACCAAAAAAGAAACAACCCAAAATCATCAAACCCTGAACAGAAAGAATTCTCAAAATAAGTATTTGATTAATAATTGAGGTAGTATTTAAAAACATATTCACCATTTTTAGGTTTTTTTCACTTAACTTTTGGCAACAGCTTTTTTACAGCTTTACAACAGATCCATCCCACTAGAACAACCAACACAGACAATCTTACCACTCTACATTTTCTAAGAGGCATCTGGGACATACTCAGGGAAGGGGTTGCAGATCACAAAAATCACTCCAGCAGTCCAGATGCCCTCCTTCTCTACGGCTACATGGACCTTCTTTATAAGAATCCAATGCAAACTTCTATGGCAAATTTCCTCACCTGGCAGGGTACATAGAGTAATTAATAGTAATGATAAGTGACAGATAGTTTCTGTGATTTTATGACAATCTAAATGTGTGTAATACCAAAACCTATGAAAATTATGAGGCAGTCACACTATCACATAGCCACATTACTAGCTTTGTGTCCTATCCTGTCACAGCCTGCACAATATTTTCCAGTCAGTTTCTCTGCTGTACAGCTCTCCTCTGCTTCTGCCAGAGCTGCTTTTTCCCAGTCAGAGACTCAGGGCACAGTTATAGAGAAAGCTACACAATCAGCCCCTTTTCACCACTCTGCTATTCCTTCCTCTTCTCCCAGGGGTGTGCTACAGCATATGCATGAATAGCAGGGGAACTATGTTCCCAGGAGAGTAATAAGTGCAGGAGGGTTATCCCATATCCAGGGGATTAAAGAAGGAAGAAAATGTTTCCAGACCCCTTTGGTGTTTCAGAATCTATCACAAGTTGAAGTCTCTCAGGGACACAGCTGAGCCACACAAGGGCAATAATTGTGAAGGAAAGGTTAGCGGGGTACGAAACGAAAAATAGTCACCTTATTCCCAGATCTCACTGGCTCTTTTTCTAAAGGATGTGTCTATGGAGGTGCAATGTCACAGTTTGGGCCTTAGTATTAGAAATGATTCAAATAGAACTGTCCCTCATAGCAAGATGAAATGTTGTGGAGACTCTATAAAGTTGCATAATATCAGTCCCAGTCACTTGGAGGGAGAGTATGCACCGTCATTCTCAATGACAAGTTTCAAATATCTCTCTTTACCTTTGATAGCAAGAATCTTTATTTTTTCAATAAATCCCTAGTGAAGCTTATACATCTATATCATGGTAACTCAATAACCTCAGAAAGTTTGGGTTTTTTCTTTGCTTTTCATGAAGCAGTGGAGGGAAATTTGCTTTTGAATTAGCTCATCTCTGTTATGCATTTATTGTTATTACTGAATTTTATGAAGGACCCATTTGCAGGCTTAACAAATAAAAATTTGTGTGGCTTCAGATATGAACTGTACAGAAGAAATCCCACTCTACATTTTAAAAGCTGCATTTGACCCTATCACAAAGTAATTAATTCTAATGATGTGGACATCTTCACAGCATAGCTTCTACAAAGATCCCAAGACCAAAGCATGCTTACCGTATATACAAAAGAAGTAAAGCCAAAAAAGCCAAAACATTTGAACTTAAGGCAAGAATTTTCTATATGTAATAATGTTCTGCAATATCATGACTTTAATTCCATTATACCAAATGCCTGCTGTTGATACAGTCATTTTTTATGACAGATTTTAGTGGGAAGGGAAAGCATCTGTTCATTGCAGTCTTGATTATATGGAAATTGAACTGTCTTACAAGAGAACAGGGGTTTGTACTGCTGCTGAAATATATAACTGCATGTTAATGCTTACTGAGGTCAACAGCAAAATTCACATGGACTTTCGAAGTCCAGAATCAGGATTTTATTGTTCAGATATTCCTTATTTTCTCCCCGATGGGTTGTAAAAAGTACTACTTCGTATAATAATTGAATGTTTATTGAGTTACCAGGATAGAGATAGGTGCAAAAGCATTAAGAAAATTCTCATTAGCAAAAGTAGTGTCCTTCCTGAGCTTGGTCTTGAATTAGCAGTTCATTAAAAAAAAAAATCCAGGTTGATGCAAATGCAGACCTCAGCGAAAGAAGAGCTGGTATACGAACTATTCAGGAGCTTGACCACCTACAGATTGATGGGCTCTGACAATATCCATCTAAGAGTGCTAAGAGAGCTGGCTGACTCTGCCACTGGTGAGGCTGCTCTCCCTAATCTTTAAGAAGTTGTAGAGTTTGGGGCTCATGCCAGAAGACTGGAAGAAGGAAAATGTCACTGCTTTCTACAAGAATATCTTAAAAGAGGTTCCAGAAAATTACAGGTCCATCAGTCTTGCTTCAGTCCCTAGGAAGGTTATGGAGTGAATCTTCCTTGGGGCTGTCACAAGTCAAATGAAGAATGTGAATTGGGAAAATCCAGCACTGTTCCATCAAAGGCAAATCATGCTTGACAAACCTAGCTGCCTTCCACAACAAAGTAACCTGCTCGGTTGATGTAGGGCAAGGGATGGACATTGGCTCCTGGATTTCTCCGAGGCTTTCAATATGGTTTCTCACAGCCCCTCCCAGTGAAACTGATGTGTCATGGTCTAGACAAGTTGTTTGTGCAGTGGCTGGGGAGCTGGCTGGCAGGAGAAACCCAGAGGGTGGTGGTGAATAGCTCCTTTTCAAACTGCCTGCCTGTCACTAGTGGGATCCCCCAGATATTGATACTCTGCCCAATGCAGTTTAATAGCTTCATAAGTGATCTGAAAGATGGGATCAAGTGTACCTTGACAAATTTTGCCATTATCCTACACTGAAGAGATTCAGAGCAGCCCTGCAGAGAAGGACTTGGGGGTGTTGGTAAATGAAAAAATAAACATGAGTCAGCAGTGTGCGCTCGCAGACCAGAAAGGCAACCGGATCCTGGGCTGCATCAAAAGGAGTGTGACCAGCAGGTCGAAGGAGGTGATCCTGCCCCTTGGCTCTCGTGAGATCTCACTTGGAGTATCGTGTGCAGTTCTGGTGTCCTCAACATAAAAAGGACATGGAACTGTTGGAACAAGTCCAGAGGAGGGCTACAAGGATGGTCAGGGGACTGGAGCACCTCCCGTATGAAGACAGGCTGAGAAAGTTGGGGCTGTTCGGCCTGGAGAAGAGAAGGCTGCGTGGAGACCTCCCAGCAGCCTTCCACTATCTGAAGGGGGCCTACAAGGATGCTGGGGAGGGACTGTTCATCAGGGACTGTAGTGACAGGACAAGGGGCAACGGGTTCAAACTTAAACAGGGGAAGTTTAGATTGAATATAAGGACGAAATTCTTTACTGAGAGGGTGGTGAGGCACTGGAATGGGTTGCCTAGGGAGGTTGTGAATGCTCCATCCTTGGCGGTGTTCAAGGCCAGGTTGGATGAGGCCTTGGGTGGCATGGTTTAGTGTGGGGTGTCCCTGCCCATGGCAGGGGGGTTGGAACTAGATGATCTTAAGGTTCTTTCCAATCCTAACTATTCTATGATTCTATGAATGGGGAAGTGGACACTTCGGAAGGAAGAAATAACCTGCAAGAGGAGTTGGCTAACAAGAACCATATGAAGTTCAACAAAGACAAGTGTAAGGTCTTGCACATGGAAAAGCATGACCTAGGCGCACAGGCTGGGACCTACCCAGCTTGGAAGAATGTCTGTGGAAAGGCACATTAGGTCTTCGTGGACAACAAACTCGACATGAGTGAACAGTGTGCAGCTGTGGCAAAGGAAGCTAACAGGGTGCTGGTTACATCAACAAGAGTATCACCAGAAGAAATAAAGAAGTTACTATCCCACTCTATTTGATGCTTGCCAGTCCACACCTGGAATACTGTGCACAGCTTTGGACCCCACTATGCAAAGGACAGAAGAACGGAAGAGGTCTAGAGAAGGGCCACAGAGATCATCAAAGGACTGGGAAGCTTGTCAGAGAAGGCTGAGAGAACTGAGTTTGTTCAGCCTTGAGAAAAGAAGGCTCAGTGGAGACCTTATCACTGTGTTCCTGTATTTAAAGTGTGGCTGCAAAGAAGACGGAGGTTCCCTCTTTACAAGGAGTCACACTGGAAAGATGAGGGGTAATGAACACGAGTTACTCCTGGGGAGGTTCTAGTTGGACACAAAGGAAAAGTTTTACAATGAGAACAATCAGCTGTTGCAATAATCTCCCCATGGAAATGGTGGACTCCCAACACTGGGCACTTTTAAGATTCAGCTGGACAGGGAGCTGGACCACCTTATCTAGACCATGCTTTTGCCAAGAATGGTTGGACTAGATGACGACTGAGGTCCTTTCCAAATCGGTATTCTATCATTCTGTCTATTGCCTTCATAGTTAGCAATATCCTAAGTTTTCCAGTGTACATATTCACTAAGTCCTGAAAGTGAACAAGATAGATGTTTTCATCCCTCAGTCTCATGTAGAATGCTCAGACTCCAAACTGAGATCAGTTTACTTTCTGTATGTACTTTAATATTTAGCCTTTCATTTTTAAAGTACTTACAAAGTACTTTAAGAAAGTACAGGAAAAGACAGCTAGATCTCAAAACTGGTGAAAATCTACAGTTACTCCAAACTCCATAGCTTTTTGTCTAGAAGTAGATCTGCACTACTGGGAGAAACTGGCTCCAAAAGCTTCTAATTGGTCTATAAAAAGTTGTCATATATACTTAGAACAATCAGAGGACCCGTTACCCAGAGGACTAGTATTTGTTGCTATTTTTGTAATTTTGAAGTGCATAAAGATGAAATACAGTGCAATCTGTTTGGAACACATGTTTTGGAAAAGGGATACTTGAAAAATATCTTGTACTAAAAGTGCTTGCTTTTGCCTCTATACTTCTTTTTCCAGCTTATACTGCTCTCTTCTTTATCTTCCCCACTCTACAACTTCTTTTCTGTTCAGCGTCTCCTAGGTGCTCTGTGCTCTGATGATGAATCAATTTCATTTGGTTTTCTTTCCTCCCATCTCTTCAGCTCATCTCTGGTCTTTCTCAAAGTTGAGGTCTCAAATTCTTTATTTTATTTTTTTTTCAGTTCACGTACAAGTAGTCTTTGAACATATGTCCTTAAAAGTTTCATTTTCCTTTTAAGAGTTTCTGTTTTTTTCTTTTTCCCTTCTCTTTATTGGAAATAGAGCTTCAAAGCCAGAAACAACCTAAACAACGAAACAACCTGTGACTGAGAAACAGAGTTTGGATCAGAACATGGGTTCAGCATGAAGTTTTCAGCTAAATATGAAGCGATGATGCTCTTCTCCTTCAGTTATGTTTTGTGGTTTTGGATTTGGGTTGGGTTTTTTTTTCCTGGTGATATTAGCTTTTATTATTCATGCTTTTGATGTCTTTTGTTTGTTCCCCTTTAGGGTTAATACATATGGTACTAAATGACAATAGCATTAATGGACACTTACGTTAATAGTCTCAGAATTGGCACATTTTAAATAAATAAGTTGGCCAGCTTGGATTCTTATTATTACAATGCATATATATTTTAATATCACACTTAATGATTTTCTGTCTAGGTCAGTATCATTTCTGTTTTATAATCAGTAATATCCACTACCTAGGTATGCTTTACACATGTTCCTAAATAAAATTATGCCACTAATTTAGTTATTTTGAATCACGCAAAAAGAATTGAATAAAATCCAAACTGCTACTGCTTTAATAAAACTTACAGTTATACAAAGTGTGAATCAGAGGTATTAATAATCTACATTTTCAGTTTATTCTTGACTGATGAGTAGGTTGGTTGTAATTAGATGCAGTTAAATCTTGGAATGAGACTTGCATCATTTGCTCAAAAGAAAGAATGGAGAAAAACACTGCTGTCACAAATACTTCATATGACATCACTGGAAGGAAAGACAGAATTCGCTTCTTAGTAGTGAATTCTTCCTCATATGAGCACAACTTGACTACTGTAGCCCTCAGCTATTCAGAAATAAGCAAGGCATGAGCCTGTTAGCTATGACTTTGACAAAGCCTACTGACAATGAAAAATATTAAAGTTTTTTCTCTGTATGTAACAGTAACAGCTCATGATGTTTATTTTAGTTTAACTGAAAGAAGTTCAGTTTAACCTTACACTTCTATGGAAGAGCCAAGTTGTCCATGAGTCTGAGTTAAGTCCATGAGAAATACTGAAGTAGAATTTGTTCTCATGTAGCCAACATGCTTGGTTCAGCTCAACTCACAGTCACTGGACTCATCAGGTATGTAGAGTTAAACAAATGCTGAAATGATCTGTCATATACTGGATTAAATGATCTCTTTAGCTACTAGCTAAGATGCTGAAGGACTAGGAACTATGGAATCCAAGGTGGTGAGTAAACTGAAGAAGGAGGAAAGAAAATTCTTTTCCATCTGTAGGAAGAAGAGGGATATTTTCAGAGTTGTGAAATACACAAGATTAAACATTTAAGAAAGACTTTCTTCATACAGCATGTCATAATACACATAAGGGAGCTGCAAAATCTGATTAATTTCTTTAACAAGACTCATTATTTTTGATTGACTTCTACCAGGGAAATTAAAATAACCTCTGCCAAACCCATAAATGGCTTGAGATTTGGAAAAATATTATCAACTCTCAATCTTAATTTTCTGTTTGATGAAACGAGAAACAAATAATTATGGATGTATTAAATATTTACTGATATTAAGATCTTATTAAATATAATTTCGAAGAAACCCTTAAAGAATTCCTGCTAAGGCTTGCAGATATGAAAGCTGATGTAAAGACATCTTGGTAGATCATTTGGTAGATTAACTTCAAATACACAACAACCATTTGATGCAGCTAAAAGTAGGAATGTTTTTGCAGCTGTAGTGGCTTAATAGCGTAAAAGCAAGAGAAGGTTTGTAGGAAGAGGCACTGGGTTTTTTTGATTAATCGTTTTAACTGAAAAATCATTCCAACCCCAGATCTCATTCACAAAACCCTCTTTAGCTGAAGGACAGCCCTCAGTAAGAGAAAGATTTGAGCAAGATGGCAACAAAAGAGAGAGGAAAGCTACCATCGAATTGACAATATCCCAGAAGTTAGATCTGTCACCAGAAACATGGGAGATGTGTCTGTTCCTGTTTTAAAATGGGTAAGTGCCTGATTGTCTCTGCTATTCAATATTCGGGTGTGTATCTGATTTTGATCAGTTTTCACACAGAAATGAAGAAGAGGTCACATGCCCAGGGCTTCTCTTTTTTTTCCAAATATATATGCTGATCTCATAAAACATATTTCTCCTTACAAAACTTGCTTACATGGATCATAGTTAAAGGAGATGGGACTTTGTCCTGAAAAGCAGTTATTCTGGAAAGGGATTATGAATGATGGTGGATAAATAGTTGTTAATGAACTCTCAGTGCAAAGCTGTGACAAGCAGGATCCTGGCATTCCGTGAATGTGAAACCAGGATGTTAGCATGAAGGAGGGAGAAGGCATAATCTCCTGTGTAGAGGGCAGAAGAGACCACCACTGGTGAGCAGTATGTGGTTCTGATGTGTGTGCTTCAAAGAGAATACTGCAAGTTTAGCAGTTTCAGAAAAGATAAACAAAAGTTATTTCAGAGAATATCTGTCAGAGTGAAGTAATTCCTCAAAGAGAAGGACAAGATGTTATTTTGAAACAAGTATATGTAGGCTTGACAAAAGAAAACTGATACTTTAACGAAAACACAATAACAGTCTGACTGGCAGTTAAGGCTAGAGAAATTCAGACTGGAATTAAAGTGTGTTTTTTTAAGAACAGACAGTTAACTATTGGAATAATTACTAAAGAACACAGATAAAAGATTCTATTGGTTGTACTGGATGTGTGTTTTCAAAAAGATATTCTGTGCTTCAGTTGTGAGGTATTAAGCTTGACAAAAGAATTTTTAGACAAATTTACTTGGACTACTTTGTGAAGGAATTGTTCAGGCTTCAGACACTATTCGCCTAGGAACTCTGGAACCTTTCAGTCCCTGGCACATGCACACTAAAAAGAACATCTCATCATAGCATTTCTTTTACATGTTTTAACTCTGAAAGGCACTTAGCAATGAGCAGAATATACCAGGAAAAAAAAAAAAAAAAAGCTAAAAAGCTCACAGACTCTGAAGAGTCAGGGAAAGGAAGAAGGGGCAACAAAAATTCCTGGCCTCAAAGTAGTACCAGTTGCCGCAGCATCATGAATAATATGAGCTTAGCTCACTGTCGTTATTATTAGTGTTTTTCAGGAACTGGCAGTCACTAATGGCATTCTCCTTAGCAGTAACGAAGAATGCAGGGATGATACTTAGATACTCATGCTCAAAATGGGTATTACAGAGTAAAGTTATTGAATATGCCATCTGTCTGACACTGCTGCACTACCCGTTATCAGGAAGAATAAATAACTGATATAGGAGATAGAGCCTGAAGTACACAGTCATATATGTATGATTTTCTGCTCCTTGTTACAGTTGTGCAATTTTATTAGCTTAAAACTAACTTCATTAATTTTGCTGTAAGGGTGACCTGGAAACAATCAGTACTAGCCATTATTCAGCAAAAGACTCAAGGGGATGAATAATCTAGATGATGTGTTTAAAGCCAAGCACATGTTGACATCCTCTGCTGGTGTGATGCAAAGGAAGCTAACTAGGGATAAAGTAAACAGCCTGAAGTCCTTTCCCAATTTTATATTTTCTATAATCCTAGGTAGACTGTAGGGACTGCTGCAGCCCAGGGTCTTGGTTTATAATAGTCTTGGTTTAAATGTCCTTGCAGTTTACATGACAAACTCTCCTTCCACCTCACTTTTGCTATAAAAGATGTTGCACACTCTCTCCTATCCTAACTTGCTATTATGAGCGCATGGAATTTCCACTTCCTCCTCTGTTTGAAATCTCAGAATTTACTAAAAGGGTAAAAAAAAATCCTACAACCCTTTTTTATTATTTAATCTTAACAGAGCCTTAATCTTAATTGGCCAGGAGCCTTTCCTTTCTTTTTTCTGGTGTCTTCAGGCCAACCTGGTGTCTTCAGGCCAACCTTAGCCTGCTGCTCACAAGGTCTGCTCTCATTTTATGACCAGGAGCTGCTGCAAAGGCATCATTCATCACAGTGTCTGTTGCCTGTCTCAGCCTCAAGAATTTCCAGATTCCTTCATTTGTTGTCTTCTGGTGGTGTCCTGTTTAACTGAAGACGGTTTTTCATGAAAATCATAAGGGATTTAAGGGTTTTTGCAGAGAAAACATTAGTATTTTTGTTGTTTGCATGGTGACATCTATCTTTCACATATGACCTGAGCTTTTTTCCAAGATGTTCAGTGGCAAAATCCTTTTGTATTTAGAAAGAGCCAGCCCTTATATGTGGTAAACACTGAAAGCAATGCACCATAGTAAAATTTTTAAACTATTTCTTAAAGGAATAAAGCCTCCGTGAGGGTTATTTTAGCAATATAAACAACAGCAACAAAAAAAGAAATAATGATTTAAACAGAAAGTGTCATATTTGTTCTCATACAGACATATTTGTTCTCAACAGCTCCTGAATAAGCTTAAGGGCACAATTCAAAGAGTTTAGGCATTCAACTGCCTAAAAATTAAGAATCTGACCCCTGCAAGGTTATTCAAAGACTAAGAGTCAGGCATTTGTGCTCTTAAGTACTACTAATGGCTATAAGTTTAAGCTCTAAAGGCTTCTAAAGGATCATGTATGGGGACTGGTGAGTTATATGCCCCAAAAGGATAACAAAACCCAAGTAATAATACACTGAGCAAGTCACCAAAAACTATAGAAAAGGCATAAGAGAGGGTGCTGAGCTCTCATGTTTTGCTGAAACTGTGAATCTAAGGCTTATCTCTTCTTGACTCCATACAACATACAGACTTGTGAAGGAGCTTCATCGGAAAGAAAGGTAAGATAGCTACATGGACAAACCTATAACCTGACTTTTTATCTGTCATTAACAGATCTTCATCTCCTGCTTCTAGTCCATTAGATGCCACAAATTTTTGCACAGAAAAGAGAAGTAGGCCAAAAGCGGGCACGGATGCAGCCTTTAGAGTCAGCTCCATATTCTCTCAATCTCAGCCTTCGCCTACAGGCTATAGGTAGATTCCTAATCTCTCTCTATTTTTTTGCGGCTCAGCTTTCAGAAGTACTGTTTCTTACCAGTCACTTTGAATAGTTCCTTGGAGACTGCTAGAGTACCTTACTGTTTAGGAAGCCCAGTTGCTTCATTTCAGCTTTTTGAATCACACAAGCAAAGTCAAGCACAGGGGTTTTAGGCACTGAGATGGCACAGCTAAGAAATCCAAAGTGACGTCTTTGACTTTTCTATCTTGTGATTATAAGAGGAATTATTATTTGGGTCTTCAGGTGCCATTGTGAGAATAATGTCAATAATTCTGCATTGCTGGTCCCCATTAAAAAAAAAAAAAAACAACTGTGGAAAGAATGGATCATTAAAATTAATTGTAAAGTACATGGGCATTATGGTAAATTAAGACATAAACACAGTCCAAAGGCAAAGAATACTCAACAAAAATTTCCCTCTTCCACTAGTTTTAAATCAGAAGCATTCATGATTCCTTCCACAGTAATGATAAATAATGTATCTTCTTCCTACCCAAAGTCCACTTTGATGTACCTTCCTTGTGAAAACAATGCAAGAATAGAAGTCTCACTGGATTCAATTGTTCTCTGGTCTGCCTCTTTTAAAGCGACAAAACTGCTTGTAGAGAGGGCTGGCAGAAAGTCAGGGAAAAGTGGGTAAGAAACCAATCAAACCATCTTAAGTCAAGGTAGCACACTGGTAATTTTAGGATGAAGATGGATGAAGTACTTTTTTTGATAAATTACGTTATTTGGGAGACATTGCCATTTCTTTTTTGTGTGTGTGTGCCTAACAATACATAAATTTTAGGGCTAAAAGGACATTTCTTTGAGTGCTGACAGTTATACAAATAGATTTTCTTAACACAAGATAGACATCGCTTAAGAGATCTTTATATGGAGTTATATTCTGGAATGGTAATCTTCATATTAATTGAATTCTTAGTACAACAAGCGACATGACTCATATTCACATCTGCTTTCTGTATTGATGTTAACAGCTGAGAAAAAGTCCTTTATTGGACTACTTGCATAATTCTGTCGTTGGAGAGTATCATTATAAATGTGATATCTTAGGGTAAATAATTTAATATTTGTACTATAACAACAGCTGAAGGATTTAGTAGCATTAATCTACTTCTGAAAGATGAAGAGGGCAAAATACTTGTTTTGCCGTGCATTTCTTCAGCTGTTGTCTGTATTCCATTCATATTCATTCTTCTTAAGGACTTTCTTTTTTCTCTATGCCCTTAGCATGTTCACACAGAGCTGCTATCATATTGTACTATAGAATCTGAAGTGAAGTTATGCAAATGGTATTTTTAGAAAGCATTGATAATGTGCTTCCTTCTCATTGTTTTAAAACATCTCAAAAAAAAAAAAAAAAAAAAAGGGATATATGTCCTACATAGCAGAAGACATCCTACTAATTCAATAGGATATATATGTCCACTAAACTTTTGTGTCTTTAATTCTTTTTCTGTGTTGTCTAAAAGAAGGTTATTATTGATTTTTAGCCTGTAAAATCCACAGAAAATCAACCATCTCAGATTCCCTTGTATCTTTGCAGTGAAGTGTAAGGTATACATTGTAGCAATCTGTAGTATATGTTCCTTCTTAAAAGAAGAAAAAGAATAAAACTAATTTTGAGAATAAAGTGAAGGGTCTTTCATAAAACAGGTATTCAAAATTACGATATATAAATAAATAACAACACTGAGAAAAAAAGTACAGCATCTCGCACATACACACTGTTTTCCATTCACAGCCATTTTGCTGTATAGGTGCTACCACATGGTGGAATGCTCTAATCATAAGATTCATCAGAAAAGAGTTATACGGACAAAACCAGAAGAAGAATGGAGGAACTGAGGGAGCCTGCAAGAAGAGTTAAGATGTTTCATCCATTTCGTTTCAGCTTCCTCAGCAAGACTTGCTCTACCAGTCTTGGGATTCTGTTCATACCACTTTGCAAACCAATGACCTTTAAATCTTTTTCATGCTGACAGACATTCCTAATGAAAGAGGCAAGTTTAATTTCAGAGAACTTATGCAGAGCCTCACAAAGGAATTGTGACACTTCAATTAAATTTTAGGCTGCATTCATATGCTTAGCTCTGAAGGGATTCACAAAAAAACCTGCTTTGCTGCTAGAGTACTTTAGCATGCACAGGCACCAAAAGTTTTCAACAGAAAGCTTAAGTAGGTGCCTGAAGTTTTGCTACTGTGCATGCTGAGATAGGCCACCAAGCTGGCTGAGCTGCGTGATTCAGTGCCTAAGGCTGTCAGAAATTCACAGCTCATGCATCCCTCTACCAAAGTCCCCTGAGGTCTGACCTGGTAAGCTTCACAGAACGCCTAATACATCCTGACAGCATAAAGGTCAGCCCAAATCATAGAAGCCACAGTTATTTCTATTCAAAAGAAGTGATTATTTCAGGTTCTCTTCCTTTTCAGAACTGCTCAGTCTTTTAAAGAATTTACCAAGGAAGTGAGCTGTGCTAGTCCAATGATGGTAATTGATACACTTCTGTGATTTTGGGGATTGTATAACTTGGAATTAAAGAACTAAAAAGATTGATCCAGTCTTATATGCCAAAAAGGATAAATTGAATAGGAAATTCCAGTCACAAGTCCTAAATTCATAGAAGTCATTTAATCTCCTGGCATTTCTGTTTGGCTAGCACTGCATCTATTAGGTTGCTTGTTATGAAGCCACATTAAGGGACATAATTTTTCCCAGTCAGTGTGGAAGCATACATAAGTTCATGGGTATGTAAGTTTCTTAACATGTGACTGTGAAGAGATGTTGAATAAACTGTACCTTTAATTGCAGGTGCTACAACATTCAGCATGACAGCTCCTCATGAGCTTTCTGAGTCTGAGCATTCATGTCTGTTTCTGCAAGGAAGGGGAATAAAGATTTTGGTTCATGCCTAGCTTCAATGTGCCTTTGCTTACAAGATGGGATGTGGTTTCATGACATTTCTTCCCTGAGATATTAGGTCTCTATCAAGTCACATAACAATGAGTCATTGAACTGGATTCACTACCTCCTCCCCAGTTAAAACATAAACATCTGTGAAATTAGACTTTGGTGAACAAACTGCAGAGGGTAATCTCTGGATTGACCCCACTATATATGGATATAATTAATTTTTTCATTGGAAGGAGTCTGAAAACCTGATGTACACAATGACCTGGGAAGTTTTGCTGAGTAAACTTAGAGAGAATAAAGAGGCTTATAAAAGGTGGAAATAAGGACAGATGGCCTGGGAAGAATATGGGGATGTTGTCCGGGAAGCTACAGAGCAGGTTAGGAAAGCTAAGCTCCAGTTGGAATTAAACTTGGCTAGGGATGTGAAAGGTAACAGAAAGGGATTCTATAGGTATGTAGTGAACAAAAGACAGAATAGGGACAACGTAGGCCCTCTCCGGAAGCTATCAGGAGAACTGGCTACCCTGGATTTGGAGAAGGCTGAGATTCTTAAGGATTTTTTTGCCTCAGTCTTCACTAACAAATGCTCTGACCGCACCACTCAAGTCTTGGATGCAGTGACTGTGGGAACGAAGACCTTAGGCCCACTGTAGAAGAGGATCAGGTTCGAGACCATCTTGAGAACCTGAACGTGCACAAGCCCATGAGACCTGATGAAATCCATCCATGGTTCCTGAAGGAGCTGGCGAATGAAGTTGCTAAGCCACTGGCCATCATATTTGAAAAATCATGGCAGTCAGGTGAATTTCCTGATGACTGGAAAAAGGGTAATATAAACCCCATTTTCAAGAAGGGGAAAACAAATGACCCAGGGAACTACAGACCAGTCAGTCTCACCTCTGTGCCTGGTAAAATCTTGGAGCAGATTCTCCTGGAAGGCATGCTAAGGCACATGAAAAACAGGGAGGTGGTTGGTGACAGCCAGCATGGCTTCAGTAAGGGGAAATCCTGCCTGACCAATTTAGTAGCCTTCTAGGATGGGGCTACAGAACTGACAAACATGGGCAGAGCAGTTGACGTCATCTACCTGGACTTGTGCAAAGCGTTCGACACTGTCCCGCGTGACATCCTTGTCTCTAAATTGGAGAGACATCAATTTGATAGATGGACCAGTGGGTGAATAAAGAACTGGCTGGATGGCCGCATGCAAAGAGTTGTGGTCAATGGCTCAATGCCCAGCTGGAGACCGATAATGAGTGATGTCCCTCAGGGATCGGTGTTGGGACTGGTCCTGGTCAACTTCTTTGTCGGTGACATGAATAGTGGGATTGAACGCACTGTCTGCACGTTTGCCAATGACATTAAGCTGTGTGGTTCGGTTGGTACACTGGAGGGAAGGAATGCCATCCAGAGGGACCTTGACACGCTTGTGAGGTGGGCTGATGCCAACCTTATGAAGTTTAACCACGGCAAGTGCAAGGTCCTCCACCTGGGTGGGAGCAATCCCGGGCACAGCTACAGGTTGGGCAGAGAAGAGATTCAGAGCAGCCCTGCAGAGAAGGACTTGGGGGTGTTGGTGGATGAGAAACTTAACATGAGGCGGCTTCAGTGTGTGCTCACAGCCCAGAAAGGCAACCAGATCCTGGGCTGCATCAAAAGGAGCGTGACCAGCAGGTCGAAGGAGGTGATCCTGCCCCTTGGCTCTCATGAGACCTCACTTGGAGTGTTGTGTGCAGTTCTGGTGTCCTCAACATCAGAAGGACATGGAACTGTTGGAACAAGTCCAGAGGAGGGCCATGAGGATGATCAGGGGGCTGGAGCACCTCCCGTATGAAGATAGGCTGAGAAAGTTGGGGCTATTCAGCCTGGAGAAGAGAAGGCTGCATGGAGACCTCCTAGCAGCCTTCCACTATCTGAAGGGGGCCTACAAGGATGCTGGGGAGGGACTATTCATCAGGGACTGTAGTGACAGCACAAGGGGTAACGGGTTAAAGCTTGAACAGGGGAAGTTTAGATTGGATCGAAGGAGGAAGTTCTTTACTGTGAGGATGGTGAGGCACTGGAATGAGTTGCCTAAGGAGGTTGTGAATGCTCCATCCCTGGCGGTGTTCAAAGCTGGGTTGGAAGGAGCCTTGGGTGACATGGTTTAGTGTGAGGTGTCCCTGCCCATGGCAGACAGGTTGGAACTGAATGATCTTAAGGTCCTTTCCAACTCTAAGTATTCTATGATTCTAAGTTTATACTTTCTCTTCAACGGCCTGAAACCTGCTTTTTCAGTGATATCTTCGAACCATATACAACTCTGTGTTAAGTTTATAACAACAGTGAGATATTGATGAATATTCATGATTCGAAAACAGAAGATTCAGTTCACTTAAGACCTCAGCTGAGCTTAAATAGTTCTTGTGTGGATGAAAACATAAGAGATTACACTTTCTCAATGTATTAGATGTCTTCTGTAGTATATTGCCGCCTGTTAACAGCTTCAGTACCCTATCTAAATTCCATCATTTAAATTACATACTTTTTATTTATTTGTTGGTGCAGCTAACCCAACAGTAATTTTCCTCTTTTTAACTAAAAAGCTCTTTTTCAGGAGGTCTTTTCCTGCCTTTTCACAGTCTTAACTCTGTGAAGCAGATGGGAGTCCTGCTTACTACCTTCTAATTTAAATTCCTTCAACACAGCACTAGTAAAAATCAACCACTGCCAGAAAAGCACCTATTAAAACTTCATCTAACTGACTGGCATTGACACCATAATGAATAGATAATAGTTTGAGGAAATTCTCTGCTTGCTGTCACTGCTTTCCATAAAAAAGCAAGATTCCTGTGTAAGATTTTCTTATGCATTGTTTACAATGAGAACAGAGAGTACCAGTTATGATTTGTTCTAGAAACTCTCAAATTCTCAGCATAATCCTCTCGTCCCCTCCCCAAGATGCAAGTAGTTCAGATGTAGGTCAGGCCATATACAACGTCTTTCAAAACACTCAGCTCTATTACTCACAACTCAACTGCTTGCTCTTCAGCTGGTCCTTTGTTGTCTGCAAACTTATTATCTATGGTCTACAGGAAAAAAGCGTACCTTTTTCCAGGAGCTAATGAAAGTCTGCCTCATTCACTATTTATGTTTCTGAGATTTCAATTTCCAGCTATTTACAATGCTTTAGAAGAGCTGAGTAAGAATTGCAACATCACAAAACACATAGTCTTAAAGCTGCATAATATACTTGCATGTAAGGTATTTTAAGCCCCAGGTATACAGTGAGACCTGAGTAAAGGATTTAGGAAGGTAGAGCTTTTAAAATATTATCCACTTACTTGTTCCATACATATAGTCTGTATTTGCCTTTTTGCTGCCAGTAACTTTATTTTATTTGTCAAATGTTAGCTAACCCTGCATATTTTCAGTGTACCAAATATTAAAGAGAAAAAGATACTTTTGAAACTTCACTACAGTGAATTTCAATGACTTCAACACAATGGCTCTCTTTCTCCAAGGAGTGATAGAGCTAGAGGGACATGTGAACCTTTCCCACATATTCCAAACACAGCTCAATAAATCTCATCTGGGGAATAAAAAAACCCAAACAACCAAACAGAAAATCAGAAATAACACAGGCATTACAACTATGTATGTTCTTCACCTTCAGGAGGGTTTTAACTTAAGAAATCTTGATGACTGCACAATGGCAGATCAATAGGGAAAATACGTATTTCCTCTCCCTCCTCGCTATTAAATCAGTATTTTAATATTATGGTATTAGATGTAATGAATGAGAACTTTTTGTTAACAACAGGAGAAGAAAAGTTGTTTTGTGTAATGTGAAATTAATTGCTATTTATGAAATAAAGACTTTTTCATGTCTCAAGCATTAATTTAAAAAAATAATAATAAAACCAAAAAAATAAATAGTAGACAGTAATTGAAAGGGCAACTGCAAGCCGGTAGGTAGATTGATATCCACAAAAAAATAAACCTTCAATAGCTGCCCAGCTGGTTACAGGTCTTTATACAAGGGGCTATCCCTGGCCTTGTCTCCACAAACAAACAAACAAACAAACAAGCAAAAAAAGATTAGAAAGAAATAAAAGTTTCTTCCACTAAATACACTTTCAATGGAGATTTCTCTGGATTAAATCAATGATTTAGAAATAGTTTTTTCAAACAAGAGTGGTGCTAGCCCATAAGGTCCTACTGAACTCTATAGATTTCTTGCTGGAATTCATATGCAAAGACTTTATTAAAAAAAAAAAAAAAAAAAAAAGTTTAAGTGTCTTACATCCTCCAGCAGTACTACACAGTTCAGTCTCCTTGGAAAAATAATGCCAAATCAACTGCCAATCTGCTGCTTTTTATCATGGGTGACCACAAAAAAAGAGTGGTCTGGAAATAGGACAGAAGCCTTGTGGTCAGCTGGCTGTACATCTTTTCTCTGTGAGCACAGTGGAGGGCACTTTATTCATTTTCTGGTCTTCTGGAGCAGTACAGAAAAACAACTGGCAGAAGGAGGCCATCCATGACCTCTGCATCTTCATAGAAATTCTTTTACCAGTTAAATTGAGTTTGGGGCAAGATTATGATAGTATTGTGCTATTAGTAATCCAGGCCCAAAGCTTAGTCTGGATTCTATTTTATTAAGTACCTTCAAACATGCTGATATTAACTCTGTTTTGCTTTTTCACTCTTATGTTGGCAGAAGAACATTCACTGTCTGATACAGAGAAACTGGGTTTTCTTCCACCAGATCAAAGGGTCTGCCTGAATATGGAAGAAGACCAGGGTCTGAAAAAGTAACGGGGAAATGATGGGAGTCAGTGAGGTTGCAAAGAGGGACATGTTACAAAAGTGAGACTAGCCACACATGTAGGGGAAGTACAAGAAGGCTGGGAAAAGGTTTCCAGGAAGACAAAGAATTGTGAAGAGAAGCTGCTCACATAGCCTACCCTTGCTGACATAGCCTGAAAAACAACAGCCATTAAGATAGAAGCATGAGTGTGAGAGTGTTTGTAAATCAACAGTCCAAACTGCCTAAGAGCACATTTGGTCCCAAACTGATCCTGTCAAAGAGGAAAACAATCAGCAGTCAGATTAAACAGTAACTGTAGAATTATTACAAAGAGATTTTGGAAGCAAAATGAAGTCTAGTTGAGAAAAAGTGTAATAGAAGCAAGAAATTTTGTAAGAGTATAGAGATACCTTAGAGTGAAAACAGCAGCAAATCTGCTTTGACACTGCTAGAAGATTCCCCACTGACACCATAACTTCTATCAAGGTCACGCAAAGAAGCCTCTTCATCAGATGCCTTAAAAATCCTCCATGCAGGTGATGGACTCTCCCTATGGAGTGTGATGAGTAGATCTGCTCTCCTGTGTGCACAGGTGACCTAAGTAAGGGCTCTCACTAGTGTATGGATTAGCAGCCTGCAGGAATTGAAAAGAGTATGCATAAATCTAGAGCAGCCTCTTTTCTATCACAAGGCACCTAGAAGTGGGTGAGCCCATGTCCAGCAGGAGAGCAGTATGTGCTGGTAACCAGTTTTTCCTGACAGAAGAGGTTGTGTAGATGTTTGTGTGTGTGCACACGTGTGTGTGATTATAACTTTGGGGCATGAGCTCTGGAAGAGTGCTTAGAAGTGTGCAGGTATATATTAACATTTTGTAAATGTCTAAAATTGTGTTGTTGACCTTGATCTTGAATGTATAGATCCTGATCTGTCATTAACAAACCAATAAATCACTTTGATCATAATTTGATTAAACTATGTGAACTGGGAAGTTTTTCCCTGAGACTGAAATTAAGACTGGCAGCTGTTGTGAAGGAGACAGAAGATTAATTAGGAGGACTGAATAGAGAACAAGGAAAGGTTTGGCAAGAAAACTAGGAGCAGAATCAGAGGAGACAAGACTGGACAAAGGAGTTGGCTAAAAGGGAGGCTTGGGGTATTGTGAAAGATTGTGCCAACTTTCTTCCTTAGGGTCTGAAATAAAATCTAGGATTCCCAAAACTCATATCTGCTTTCTAAGAAAACATGTATTTTATCCCATTTCGGTGTTGGTCCAGGAGGAAAGAACCTTGCTGCTTTTGTCGTTTACTTAATTAATCTGAGAAGAGAAATGTGGAGTGGTTCTTAGCATCCTGATTCTGCTTGTGAACCAAGTAGGTGTCAAGACCATGCCATTGATTTGGTTTTGCTTCTATTACATTTACATGCCATTTCTTCTCTTAGAAGAACATGGTCATGGCTGTGAAATTAATCTGTCAAAATGAACAGTATCAAGGTTATCAGCATTATTTTAATTTGGACACCTTTTTCATATAAATTGAAGTCTTTAATTACAGGATCACACACTCAGTTTTCTCAAGAATACTCATACCTAACTCAGTGTGTCGAAAGGACTTAATTAGTAGCTGTTCAATATTTAATTTTTTTCAGCCTCATTGTTAAATATGTTGCCCTGGGCCTTATTTAAAAAACACTGTTCAAGCCCTGCTCTGAAATCAAAATTATTAATTTCTTCCTGAGCTTTTCTGTGATACTCATCACCCCAGAATCCGAGTGCTTTCTAGACAATTCATTCATTATTGTAGAACCCATGTGAAATTTGAGGGCATTACCTCCATTTAGGAGACAGGGATCTGAGACACAGGCTAAAGTCCAATGCATTGGGTGTCCAATGTGAAATCCTTCAGACTGCCAAAATTCTATTTTAGCATTACGCATCCAAATTGATATGTTAGCTCCCATGGATTTTGCTAAAACTGAAACCACTTAACATTTTTCAAAGCAAAATTAGAGGTACAGACCAGGAACCTAAAGATGAAGAACATATCTGAGTTTTGAATCACTGAACAAAGAGTTTTTGAAAGGGTTAGGTATAGAAATAATTTTCCCAGGACTAAGTTATGTCTTCTGTTCCTGCAGTTCCCTGATTCATCACTATCCACCTGTCAGATTCTGAAATTAACAAGGAAAAGGGATTTATTAAAAAAGTATCCTATTACTCCACTTCATTTTTGAGGCATCTGTGTGTTAGCTGAGGCTAAAGTTCTGAAAAGGAAATAGTAGGTCATCTGTGTTAACAATGTTATTATAATATTCAGAATGTTATTATAATATTGAGAGACAGGATGTGTAGGGATGCATGGGGGCAGGAAGGTACAGTGTCAGTGGAGGTATTCTGCCGTTTCCAAATTTTAGCCTTTTTAATTGTATTTCCTTGCATGAACTAATGTGCAAATGAGTATATGGACACTTATGTATGCAATATAAAGTGGAAGCTTTTTGAGTTACCAGAACTGATGAACATGAAATATAACTACAAAAAAGGCACTGCCAACTACTTACTCTTTGGAGATAAAGAAAAGCTTTTGAGCATTTTGTATTTGATAAGCAATAATATACAAAGCTAAAGATCTATTTTCTATTGCTTTCAGGCAGAATTAATCTTGAGCAGCCTGGTCAGCCAGTTCTTCTGGATTACAGAACTGTCAGAAAAATGTAAAAGCTTCACAGATTTGTTTCTAGGGCTCTCTGTGCTGTTCCAGATGTGTATTTAATAAAATACACAGCAAACTTTCTAAAGTAACATTTGATTTTGATTACATTAGTCCCTACATCTATGCTAGGAAAAAGTACACTTTGTGTTTCCCACTAAACAACGTAAACCTGCTCAGTTTTACTATATCTGCTCAGTAATTGTAAAAAGTTATAATTAAGGAAGGGAGCTACCCCACTGTTCTAATATAGCATATAGGTCTCGTAAGATAATTAAAATTGTTGTTTACAGTATCAGCCTTTTCCTATTTTGGCTAGTATGTTCACAGTCCTCAGTTTATTCATCCTTTGACATGAGCATTGGCTTCTCCTAAGTCTGTAGTGCTAGAGATCTAATGTGAGGAGTTTTTTAGCCAATGTGTGTAACTCAGCTAATTAATTTGTCAGAATCTGATATCGGTTTAATGAAACAATCCTTAAAGTGAATGGAGACATCTATGAAGGGACTCAGTTCTAAAGTCTTTAGGCAAATTTGCAGAATTACGTGAGCAAGAATAATTGAACATGCAATCTCTATCTGTCTTCTGTAGCACATAAACACATTCCCTCGCCCACTATTTACAGTGGTATTTCAAAATTAGGCTTTATAGTGAGAGCACAGCCTTTTTTTCTCCAGGAAGGAAAAAAAAGCAGTCTCCTTACTCCTCTCAGTATTTCCTCAAGTAAAAGAATGATATCTACACTGAGGCACCAGAATAAATAATTTAATTTTCAAAGTTACCAACTACATGTTGCGCCAAAGCAAAGCCAAGAGCTGAACTCTGGAAAAGCCCTATTATAGGCACTGCAGAAAGGCCCTGTAGCATTTCAAGATTTAATTGCTTCATATAATGCCGAGCCTAATGTGGATTTCAGAATTTCAGCTTTTCTAATGTAAGTTACCTCCAGTGAATAGAAATAATTATGGGAGGGAATCAGCAAAAATTTAAATGAAGTCTTTCCAAGTGTCCTTGCTTTAGATTTTCATCAAAATTGAAGTCTTGCACAAAAGTTCAGAACGTTCTTTCGTTTATTTCTTGAGAATGAATCATACATTTAAAAATCACTTTATGGGTATATAAATTAGGTTTATTAATAAAACAACATTGTTTTGTTAGGTTTTTTCCTTATTTAGAGTTCTTACATTCTTTTTGTTGTTATTCCTTTGTGTTTCTTTCTTGCTGTCACAACAGTGCAGGTGATGCCATTGTCTTCGGCATTCAATGTGACTGCTTAAAATATCTACTAGCAATAATTAATCTTTAAGAAAGAATTTGATGTCTTCTTGTCATTTGTTCAGTTAATTATTCACCACTGTTTCCAAATAAAAAGCACATGTAGTAAATGTAGAAAATGTAGTGCATTTCTTTCAGTATATTTTGATTCAATTTTGATTAAAAGACCAATCCACTAAGAAAGTTATTGATCTGGTTCATAAGAAACTAGAGCATGATTCTGTGCTCTGCCACAAACCTCTTGTATGTTCTAGTTCTGGTAATTTATCATTTAACCTAATGGTTCCAAGATTAGAATTAAAACATTTTCTGCCTGCCTTTCATTTCTCTGTTTCCTGCTGGAAATGCAGACTCTTCCTATCATGCATGGATGTACAAGGCATGACATTACAGTGTCCTGATCTCCCTTTAAGAACAGGAAGAAAGTCCTGCTTTCACAATGTCACATTGTAATGTTAGCTGGGATTTTGTCCTGCTGCCTTGCTGCGTACACAGTCACCAAGTGCAGTGTTTAAGATTTCAGTTAATGTCTGGTGTTGTGACTCATAAATGTGTCAATTAGCCGTAACACTTTACGCAGGAGTGTTTGCAAGAGTATGAAGTTTATGAATGGTAGGGATTGCTGTTTGCCAAGAGCAAATAAATGGCAAAGATTATTTTCTAAGAAATTATCAAATTGTGTCTACCAAAGTAAACACATTTTAAGGCCTAATTTTCAGAACTTTTTAGCATCTCCCATTTCTACTGAAGGCAAGAGAGCTGTGGCTGCTGAGTCCCCAGAAGTACATTGTTTTATTGAGCCTTCATTATAGCTTATACATTCTTACATACGTTGGTGAACCTCTAGGGAATGGGAGGGCAGGGAAGGTTTCCTAGCCTTATGTTATGGCTATATCACTGTATTTGATCACATATGTAAGAAATTAAATTAGACTTCTCAAACAGCTTGGCTCTTTTAATGTATCTTTGCAAAGGGAAGAGATACATTTGAAAAAAGTCTAAATATACTTTTTGCAAAGTATATTTTAAAAAAAGTGTGAGCTACCAAGGAGGCTAAACGTGTTCTTGGCTAGTGATTTAGGGAGTTACAGTCTCAGTCTCTCAGAAAGACCCAGGTGTCCCAATCACTTAAGCATAATCTGAAATTTACCATTCTTATTATTATAAATGGTTGCTACTTGCAGGGTGATTAATATCATCTTTAGCCAGAAATACCAATCATACCAGCTAACTGAAAGTGATCCAGCAGTTGCTATTAGGTTTTTTAATACTGTTCAGCAACAGAGATGTTTGAGCTCTAAAAATATTGCCGGACATACTGCTCCAGAATTCTTTTCTATCTGGATTATCCAGGAATATGGATATATGGATATATCCAGGAACTTCTGCATGAACCTAATAACTAAGACCAGAGTGATAACAGTAGTTACAGAGCCAATCACTGAACCATAGAACTTCCATATGTAGGAAGGGGTGAAAAAAAAAAAAAAAGAAAACAAACTGTAGAGTTGTTTCTCGAACATATACATCCAGAATTTTCTGAAACTGATTCTGACAGTAACCCCTGGTGTGGAGGAATAGCCTTGGCTAACAAACAAATGCTCACTCACCCACCCTCTCACTCCCTTCTATGATGTGATGGGAAGAAAACAGAAGGAAGTTGAGAAGAGTTGTGGATCAAGACAATGACAGTTTGATAAAGAAAGAAAAGCTGCATGTGCAAACAAAATAAGAAAAGGAATTAATTCAGCACTTCCAAATGGCATGAAAACGTTTAGCCACTTCCTGGGAAGCAGGTCCTCAGCATGCATAATAGGTGCTTTGAGAAGGGGGGATATCCATAACCATGGATATCTCTGTGGATATCCCCTTTTCTTCATGCTCTCCTTGTGCTTTTATTGTTGAATATCACATCATACAGCATATCACTTTGTTCCAGCTGCTCCAGCTATATCCCTCTGAACCCTACAGCAGCCACCCATTGAGTATGGGCAGGGAAGAGAAGAGCAGAGTGGGAAACAGAGACAGAGCCTTGACGCTGTGCAAGTACTGTTCAGCATCAGCCAAAGTTTTGGTGTGGTATTAACACTGCATTGGCCACAAATCCAAAACAGCACTTTAAGGGCTGCAATGAAGAAAGTTAACTGCATCCCAGCCAGTCCAAGTACACTTGGGAAAGGTCTGTTAAACACTGTTGTTTCTAACTAAATGAGACATTGTTTACATTGAAACCTGAAACATACCAGAAGAGTTGTTTGCTATTCCCTTTCAGTTGCAAGACATTTATAAATGTCAAACTTCATTTGTAGGCACTAATCCTATGGTGTACTGAGATGCTTCCATTACATAAAACTGAGATATGACAGTACTATGCAGAAAGAGACTGCCAGTATTTGGAAGGAATAAGTGGGTCAAAAACCTAACTTTGCTACTTCTGCTACTCATAATTATTCCTTATTTTAGTTTTTAAACATAGAAATACATTGAAACAGAACGTTTTTTTGTTTGCTTGGTTTGGTTTGGGTTGGCTTTTTCTGGCTTAAATGCTACTCATTATATTTAATACAAAATGCCCTGAATCCTGCAAAATATACAGATTCTAGGAAAACTGAAAATAGGTAAATAATGCACTCTCTCATTAAATGAAGAGAACCCTCATTTTCAAGGGGCAATGGATGAGTCACAACAAAAAGTCATCAGAAAAGGTGAATCTGTGCACTTCAATATTGCCTGCATCTCTTTGTTAATAGGTACAAAAGTAAAAGGGTGATTTTAAATTGCTGCTGGCCTGTATTCTGAAGACTTAATAATGGGAAGAAGATATGGGGTAAGCTACTCAGATAATGAGAAAATTAAAGCCTTTAAAGAAAATGGGGAAAGGATCTTTTTATTCACATTACAAAGACACTCCTCTTTAGATCTTATTTGCAAGTGTACAGGGAAAGCACTAAGCAACCATTTCTCTGCTCTTTATCTAATTAGGATAAGAACCATTTTAATGAGAGAATTGAGAGTTTTATTTTGAATCATATTTTCTCAAGCTGGACACAGGGCAGAGGGTTCTGTGGCTCAGCTCTATGTCACTGCAGTGAAAATCTCACCAAAAAAGTGAATACTAATTACATATTACAGATATCAACATTAAAAGCCTTTAAAGAATGCAAAATTCAAAAAAATCTCTGTCAAAAAATTTCAAACAACTTCTTAACCTTTACTTCCGAACTAAACATGATTTGTTCTTTGGTGGATTGTCATGTACTAAAAAGCTAAATGGCAACTACCCAGGTTGTGTACCGACATGCACTAAAATTATTCTAGGACATCAGTGCTAAGGTATAGCAACAATCAGCAGGTAATGAAAAAGCACACAGAAGTTAAAATAAAACAAAACTGAAGGGAAATCCAGAATATGGTATACCTAGGCAGCAACACTGAACTGGTGAAGGAAGCAGCTATCAAAATCTTAAAAATAAAAATATATTCCCTTCTGTAACTAAGAAGGAATTCTGGCTGGTTACTTGTTTGGTGACCCACTGGCAAAAAGGGGAGATGATCAATTTCCTTCACCATTCTCCTACCACTTATTTTAATGAGGTGCTGATGTCAGTCAATAAATTAGTGGCTGTATTTCATATTTGGGAGTGTTTTCATGTTTAGGAATGATCCCTCATGGGATCCCCATGATGTTGAGAGTCATTCACTGGAGTAGCTGAGAGGTGACTTTAACCCACAGCAAAACAAACTAATGTGGGCTGTGTCGTGCTCTATTTTCCTATATATGAAGTTTGGAAAAAATTATAGTACCATAAGCTCTATGGTCCCAGCATTCGCCTATAGGTTATCCTCTGCCTTTTCCTGTATCAGAGGCTATCCCGGCACTATTCTAGGCACTTAAGTATAGCTTGAAAAGACTCAGGCCTAAGACATGATTAAAAGATATATATTCCCTTCCTGGCAACCACATGCACAGCCATTTCAGAAGACTGGTCTTTCTTGTTCAGCAAACTGCATATTGCAATGCAGAGAAAATTCTGTGGCCGCCCAGCCTGAGGCAGGGTGCTGCTTAGTGGTTGTATCTATATATCACTAAAAGAGAGGCCAGAAGAAGTAATATCTAGCTTGCTATTTCTCTATAATGTCACTGCTGGGTGATGTTGTGAGGCTGAGGATGGAAACTGGACTGACAGCGCTCTGGCTCACAGGCAGGAGCTACAAAATGGGCTGGAAGGGTAACAGAACAGCTTTGTACAGCCAAAAAGAGCTGGAAAGGCAGCATTTAAAATTCTGTCTATAACTGGCTCTGAAAAAGAAATCTTAGAAAGGAATATTACAAATAGGGCAAGGAATCAGGGCCAGCATTGGGTACATGTACATACACTCCCACAGTTAAAACTAGTGAGAGAAGAAAGATATTAAAGCAGAGCAGATAACAAAAGCCATAAAGAGAACATTATTTTTAATATACATGTCTGCCAATCAAAGACTATACTGGTAGTTTTAAAAGGTAACATGATTGCTTGGCCATTATCACAGCAGACTGCCTTATGAGGAAAATGAATCCAAGTCCAGTTGTCTGAATATAATAGAAACTTGGCAGGAGAGATCTAATAATGAATATAACTGTGTTAGAAAAAAACAAGGGAGAAAAAATACAATTTTCCAGTCCACTTTGGAAGATCTGCCATTTTCATGTGCTTAAAATAATGAGTGCAAGGATCATGTTTATGAATTAGGACAAAAATCAATTAGGAAAAAAGCCTAAAAAGAAATGAAGAACTTAGAGTCCTCTAATTTAACAATAGCTCAAAGTGTCTACTATGAGTAGCCTCTTTATTTTCTCCACTTTCATTGAGTCCTTTGCACCACAGCTCCATAACTGCAAAGCTACAAAGTACACTAGGATAGAGTTGATAAATGGGTCATTGACACAATCATTCAAAATTAGAATTAAAATTGCATAGCACAGTATGCATGCAAAAAATTTAGGTTTTTCTTCTGATTTTAAGGAACTATATAAATATAGTATATTATACTATAAAATATAGTATATAATATACTATATAAAGTATATATATTATATATATTATATATTTAAAGTATATATTTATATAGTATGTTATATACTATATAAATATAGTATATTATACTATAAAGTCTTTCTTATTATATAGCAGATGATAACATTAAGATACAATGAGGAACAGCGTCCTACATGCCAAAATAATATCTGCATTAACTACATGAGGAACAAAAATATTCATTTTAAAATACAGACTTCTCAAACTGTACTTTACCTTCAGGAGAACTGTGGGTGGAGTATCTTGCTACACTTTTTGTACATTAAGAAGAACCATTTTTGCCATTATTTTTCCTGAGTTCTTCTCGTTCCTGGTTTTAACTTCTATATTTTAACCAGAAGGATTTCACAATTCACTTCTGGTAAGAAATTACCATATGCTAATGTTCTCAATGAAAGTTACTGAGAACACATTAGAAGTTATTTGCTGCTCAGTTGCATGTAATAAACTCAATTTTATTGTCTACATTGAATTTATAGGCTAAATAATATTCCCCTATTAAATTAAAGACCCACGCATGCTCAAAGAAATGTGAACACTCAAATAAAATTTTGCTGTATTGGTTACATGGGAAAAAAAGTGTTAAACCAATTATGTTAAAAACAGGTCTCCTTTTGTTTTCCCACTTATTGACCCTAGATTTTCAACTACTAGAAAAAAAATCATGTGGCAACCCATATTGTTGAGACATTATCCCACAACGTTCTTGACAGGTAGAGAATTATTTTCATAGAGCAGACTTAAATTTGATTCAAAGACTGAATTTCTTTATATAATAGGACAGTTACACGAAACTGAACAAACCCTTCCTGCTACCACCATCCTTATCTACTGGGCCTTATCCCCAAGCTTATATATGAACCTACTGAATTTTAGTGATAGTTTTGAGGCAGCTCTGAATGAACTAGAATGAGAAACAACACAGAACTAGCAGAGAATCCTTAGAAGGTCAAATATAAATCTTTTAGGCTATTTCAGTCTCCAAGCCCCAGAAGGAGAAACAAAAAAAAGCAAACAAACAAACAAATATCTGTTAAACTGTTAAACCACACACACAGTTGGATTTTAACTTCTAGCACAGCTGCGGAAAACAGATTTTAAGAAGGCACAGTGGCAGTTTAACCTTTATGAGCAAAAAGCAGTACTTTCTAGGTAAAACAGAGCTGACAGATTTGCTGGCACCATTATGGTTAGTTATGCATCACCTATCATTCAAGATGACTGCAAGACTTTTATTCAAAGTTACCAAATTTTATTTTTTTTTTTTTTTTTTTTGCCATTGGTATCCAGATTTACCCTGGATGCTACCACAAGCTCTCCAGATCAGCACCATTTGATCCACAAAACATCACCCTTGCCTACTTCACCAGGTCATCACTGTAATGCATTGGGTTTAACAAGGGTTTGATAAACACTTCAAGAGTTTAATAAACAAGATAAACACCATAGAACTTATAATATTCATAAGTAAAAAGCAGGACCTCCTTCTTTTTTTATTCTGTGTGGTTTAGAAATTAGACCATTGAGAAAGCCAAAAACATGTTAAAGATATTAATGGTTGTACAACTATATAACGGTTAATATATAATAGTACCAAGAATGCAATGTCAGTGGTGCAGCTACAGTTCGTGCTCTGACTTCAGTGCTAATTGGAGCTGTTATAGCAAACTAGGCACATATCATTCCCTGGTCATGTTCTAATCATGAGAACCAGTCAAAACTTATTAGCTCTTCCTTAGACCCATAATCACCATCTCTAAGATTACATGCTTTCCACATGTCACGTTATTCTTTTAACAAAAATACAGGCATATGTATGCACCATGGTTGAAAATCAATGTGGTCTTTTTTAAAGCATGAGTAACAGGAAAAATGGAAAATGTGATGGCAAGCAACCAAATAAATACAGAGAAGGTTGAGAAGACTAGAAAGAAAATTTTGCCTGCATCCTACATTGGAAACAGCAACTAAGCAGGAAATACCTCATAACACCAGACTCTTCATGGCCTGTGTATGAGTGAGGAGAGGAAATGACTCAAGGGCAGACTCCAAACCAGTGATTTTCCTCTGCAAAACCAGCACCCAAGCCAGAGATGTGAGCTAGGCCCATGAAGGCGTTTCATAGCAGACCTTCAGCCTCTGAATGCTGAAGAGCTCAGTTACCTTCCTTCTCTTACAACAGCTCTCTCCCTGCTCATGTGAAGAAAGGGCACATCTAAGGCAGTAATTTATGTTTGTGACTTGTCTCTCACAAAAGCACGGGAAGTTCTGGGACTTCTCTGGGACATGATAGAAAGAAACAGGCTAATATATGCCAGTTTATAGAGGGGTTCTGCCTGCTCCCTCTCTGTACACAGAAAAGGAGATACAGTGCAATAGGGAAGAAACGGCAGTATTCACGTGTTCTTAATGGGGACACAACTGTCAGACACCATAAAAGGGAAATGCTGCAAGACTGCAGCATAACTTTAAGTTATGACTCAGAGTTTCTGGTATGAGGCCTGCCTGCCTGCTTCCTCCTCCTTCCCACCGCACATAATGAGAAAAATATTATTAGTCTATTAACTAATAGCTCTAATTATCCCTCACAAACTCTTTTTCATTGCACGCCATTGTTTTCATGGGAAGAGTAAACAAATTCTTCTCGCTCAGCAGCAGCACCTTCCAGGGCAGAAATGCGAACATTGTTTAGAATAGACTTCGAGAACTGCAGACATTAAAATCAGAGAAGGTTCACTGATCATGAAGCCCGTTTCTCTGCTAAGGCAGGCTCAGTCTCAAAAGCACACTTTCTAGTGTTTCATACAGCCTAATGTTAAAAATAGGAGTGGTGAATCATCTTCCAGATTCTCTCAGGAGACAATTCCTTAGTAGAACTCCCTTTTGCATTGTTTTTTTTTGTTGGATTTTTTTTGTTGTTGTGGTTTGTTTTTTTGATATCCTCATTTTTTAATTTCTTTATTTTATACTTAGCTATATCTTCCCTTACTGCATTATATACTTCTCTCTTTGCATGCAGCTAGCAACTTTCACACTATTCTCACTGATCAAATCTGACACGCTCAGCATAAGACTCATACTGCTGCCCCCGCTTCACACTCCTATATGGCTAAGGCCTTATTGTGGGGCCATTTGCGATGTAGCATCAGGACCATATATGAATCTCTGAGCGGATGACACATTGGCACAAAGCTGCAGCTAGCTGCGAGCCATTCAGCTACAAAAGCTATCCAGCTGCCCTGCAGCTGCCTCAATACTGCGAGCAAGCACGTTCCTCTGCTCCTCCTGGAAATGATGGCTTATCTTTCTCACATAAGCAAATGTGACATATTTTTGACCTGATATACTTTCTGTCATGTGAACCATGTAGCACCACCTCAGGCACCGAACCCCAGCAAATTTGAGAGGTTTATCTGAACACTTATTCCTTGGTTTGCTTCATCATCACTTACCTAATTTAGTACCCTTAATCCATCTCCTAAATCCTCATGGACCTCTAGTAATTAATTTGTTGTTCTTCACTAAATTCTCTAATTGATCAATATCTTTCTACTTAACATACTGCTGAATGTTGCCCAGTATTTCAGTAGAAGTAATGAGAAAAGCACTGTTATTGTTTAGCAGACTCTTACTTGTGCTCAGCTATTTTTATCAGCTACTACTGTCACCAACAGGCTCAGAAATCAGAACTATTTCTTGGCATTATAGCCTTCCACTGGGGAATCATCAAGACCAGCAACATTTCACCAGAGCCCACTGGATTATGCCCAGATCAATTTTTTAACAAATAGGTTCTTTGTATTGCAGAGAGGCTGAGCAAATAACAAGTGAACTTCATGGTGAATGCTAAAACCTGCTTATATTGCTCGTTAGTTTAAGTGTGATGACTGTAAACCTCTGAGGGCTTGATAAAAAGCCAACTCATGGAAGGCATTCTCACTTTACTGACAGGATCCAGTAGCATAAAGCGTCTTCTGATCACTCAGTGCTTTTGCTTCTTTAGCTGCCATTTTACTTTTCTTTCACCACTTCCTCCAAACAAGCTTTATGGTACTTCCACTGTTTAAGACTTCACAGACAAAAAATTCAAGAATGCTGAAACACAGAAGTACTAGTGAAAAGACATTGATTTTTCCCCTTGTGCCAGTTATATTTGTGGTTCTAAGAGTCCATGTAACATTGTCATGTTTGGGTGTTTTGGTTTTCTTCTATGTTAATAACCACACAATTAATAAAAATACATATATATGTAGATCTTCATAGATGGGGAAGGTATTGGACATTTGACAATAACTACTGTCTCTAAACTGGAGTGTGTGTTTTTCATCTCACAGATACTCTTTTCCAGACAAGCTTGTTGCTTGTTATAAACAGTTCCTATCTTGCACCACTCAGGTACATTTACTTAGGAGTGTGTGTGCAGATGCATACGCATATATATATTTATACATCCATGTATACATATACATGCATTTATGTGTGTGTCTCATCTGTGTGTGCACATATGTATATATATATTTACATTTACATGTATACGCTATGAAGGTGTGTGTTACTTCTGTTATTTTTCTGTGCAAATGATTGGAAGTTATAATTTTTAGCATTTTTCTTAAAGCTTCAGGTTTTATGATTGTGATCTTGCTTAGAGTAGAAAATTTTTTTATTTACAAAGATAAAGAAACATAGATTTTTAATCCTTGTGGTGAAAACCTTGAAGACATGAAGTAACCCTGAAGCCATGAAGAAAATGAACATCAAAGATGAAAAAAATTACAAACTTGAAAAGAATGTAGCCTTCTTAAAAATCATAGCATTTTAAAATCCATTGCTTCTTTACACTTTTAATTTTTATTAATACTTGTTTTTCCCTGCATTTTGGTCAGTATCCATGATGTTTTCCTGGAGCGAAAACCTGTTTTCATATGGGAACATCTTTTGTTTATACAACATGCGAAAAACAACAGTTGTCACCAAACACATTGTAATCCACCTTGCTTTTTCTCCTAATAGACATGGGTTTAAAAACGTCTTCTGTGGCTGATGTATGTGATCCAGTGTAAAGAAGTATATATCTATCTCTGTGAAATTTACATCTATGTGACCTATAAATTATATGCCACAAATATAATTATTTTTGCTTTCTTGGATTAATTAGCAACTGAGCTTCCAATAATTTGGATTTTTGCTATTTGATGAATGATACATCTTAAAGTCTACGTAGAAAGTTATCCAGCAAGTTCTAAGAAAGATTTTAATCATTATGAATGAATTTCCTGTGAATTAGAAATTTCACCAGCTGGTGAAGTTTAGGTAAATAATTAGATAAATAGTACTTCCTAACGAGTCAGAGTTGTCAAAATAGGACCTAGAGATCAATGAAGTGAATTTAAAGATGGCCTGATCTACTTTACAGGAATATTTTCTCTTAATCTACAAAGTCCTGTCCTCCCACAAACCGCCCCACCTCCAATATTTTTGTATTTGTTTAGAATATCATATACCTGTATCTTAATGTAGTAAACTAGAGAGAAAATGCAGATGAGAAAGTGAACATACTGTGCGCAATCAAAAAACAGCACTGAAAAATGCAAGTAGCACTGTGGGGAATTGAAACTTGCTGCTTCAGAGGTTTGGAGGATATGACAGTGACATAAATCTTTGCATAGTTTCAAGGGAAATGTTGCACAGCTGGAGCAAGGTGTGCAGATTCTACTGTTCTGACCTTCCCAGAGAGTCCTGAGCCAAAGCCCACCACTGAATTGCAGTTACAGTTTCATGGTTCTCCAGAGAGAACACACGACCAACTAGTCACCTTGCCATCAAGTGGCATATCTTCCTCTTAACTTTTTAAAAGCATTATTCGACACATTATGGTGTCAATGGGTCCTTCATCCAGAATGTGACACTGGAAAAATCTCTTTTTGTGTCAAGGTTTAGTGAGGTGTTCACTAGTAGTCACAAGTCCCCAAGGACATTTGAAGAAACTATTAAGCTCTGGAAGCAGTAATCTGTGTAATAATGATAATAATGTACAAAATCTGTAAGATTTTTATTGTTCGGTGCATTGAAATATTGAAATCAGTGACAGAGCATTAATGACAAAGCACTATGGCTATGGGCATTAAAACCTGTGGATGCTTAATAGAGAAAAGGCAGGTGCTCTGTAAATTTTATAGGAGGTCTTTAAAAATATCACAAATAATCTGAAATTCTAAAAATTATAGCCTTTTCAAGGTGAAGAGAGAATCTAACACAACACACTTCCATATGCTGAAATGGGAGCTGACCCAGATTCATTAGAAGTTAAATAAAGAACATCTGCACTTATTTACCTCATTTTGAGTTTAGCTAAAATCAAGGGCTCAATTTTCCAAACTATCATATACATCAGGTCATAGAATCATTTAGGTTGGATAAAGCCTTTAAGATCAATAAGTCCAACCGTTAACCTAGCACTGTCAAGTCCACCACTAAACCACATCCCTAAGTGCAATATCTACACATTTTTTAAATACTTCCAGGAAAGGTGACTCCACCACTTCCCTGGGCAGCCTGTTCCAACTCTTTACAACACTTCTGGTGAAGATTTTTTTCCTAATATCCAATTAAAAACTCTTCTTTAGACACATGCCAACACCTCAGTGTCATTCTTGTAATGAGGGACCCAAAACTGAGCACAGTATTCAGGGTGCGGCCTTAACAGTGCCAGGTACAGGGGGAGAATCACTTCCACAATACTGTTGACCACACTATTGCTGACACAGGCTAAATGCCATTGCCCTTCTTGGCTGCCTGGGGGCAAGCTGGCTCAAGTTCAGCCTGCTGGCAATCAATACCCCCATGTCCATTTCTTCCAGGCAGATTTCCAGCCACTTTTCCCCAGGCCTCCATTATTGCATAGAGTTGTCGTGGCCTAAATGCAACACCTGGCACTTTACCTTGTTGAACCTCATAAAATTGTCCTCAGCCCATCTATCCAGCCTTTCCAGATCCCTCTGTAGAACATTTCTACCCTCAAACAGACCACCCAACTTGGTGTCATCTGCAAATTTACTGAGGGCGCACTCGTCTCCTCATGCAGATCATTCATAAAGACATTAAACAGAAATGGTCCCAGTATTAAGCGTGGGCAACACCACTTGTGACCAACCACCAGCTGGATTTAACTCCATTCACCCGGACATCTAGACAGTTTTATACCAAGCAAAGAGTATGGATGTTCAGACCATGAACAGCCAGTCCCTATGGAAGAGTGCTGTGGGAGTCAGTGTCAAAAGCTTTATTTAAATTCCAGGTAAAGAACATCCACAGCCTTTCCTTCATCCACTGAGTGGGTCACTTTATCATAGAAGGAGATCAGGTTAGTCAAGCAGGATCTGTCTTCAAAAAATCAAGTCACAATATTAGGCAGAATTACACTGATGTAACAATAGTTTAAGTGAGAGAGCAGAATCAGAACGTACGAGCAAATGTTACTCTAAAACAATTTAAAATGGAGGCAAAATTTAAAGCACTGACTGGAAAGACATCTTCAATATCACAAAGAAGAAGGTTTTTTTAATATGTAAACACTCAAAGCCTCAGAGAAATGCTGACATGAATAACACTGTGACATGTTTTGACAGGTTTGTAAAAATCAATGCAAAATTCTTGATTTAGGTTTTCTTTCTTTATATCTTTGAGATAACATTAGATTGGGAATAGACTTGTAGGTTGACTGGTAGACTAGGCACAAGAAAGCATCATTAAGAATACATTAACATTTGTGAAACCAATCTATTGAATAACCAGGCACAACAACTTGACACATTAGACCTTTGCAAAAATTAAAACATTAGCAGAAATTAAAGCTCACTAGCTTTGAGGAAATAAACATTTTACCTGATCTACAAATGAGCCTAAAAAAAAATAAAATCATGTTAATTTCTTACTTGGGTCAATAGCTCAATTTTCAATGCACACTGTGACTCCCAGAAACAATGTTTTTAACCTAAAATTCTGTACCAAATATGTTCTCTTAAAATCAGAAAATATCAAACACAGAGATGTCTTTCTATTCCCAGAATCATCATGAACAGAAGAAACATTCTTTGTACTGCAGTTGTGATATTTCTTTTCAGAAAATAAATAATACCAACTAAATATTTCAAATCTGTGGCCTTAATTTTCATAATCAGGAAGATATGTTTAGGTCCGGTCTTTCTTGTAAAAAACATTTTTAAAAGCACAATAGTGACTAATCTACCTGGAAACAACTAAAATAATGACTGCTTCTTACATTAAGTGTCCACCTCTGGATGATTTAACTTCAATGTAATATGCAAACTTAATTTTGAGTGGCAGCATTTCACCTTCAGAAGCCAAAGGAAATGAAACACTGCAAATGTCTGCTTCTGTACAACCTTTCTGCACGTGGCACAGAAAGGACTTGTGTGGGATATTCTGCCCAGCCATCCAGAGAAGGTCACAAACGCTGTATATCTCCAGCCAAGTGGAGGCACACCCAGGAATCCCACAGAAATTCATGAAGATACCATCCAGTCAGACTTTGTTTTCTGGGTGACAGAGTGTTGATGCCAGCAACACAGTATATCCACTTGTGAAGCTGAAGAAGTTATGACATTTGAAAAAGACAGCTAGAAGTTTTTCACAGAAATATTTTTTTTTCTCTCTCTCCTTCTTCCATTCTCCTCCCCTGAACTGAAGACACCATATTGCCAAGATCAACTCCCAGCCACTTCAAAAGCCAAGGTGCAGATCTCATTCCTTCTCCTGAGGCTGCATTCTTACTTTGGTGTTGAAGGCAAAGTTCTGGACGTAGATTCTGACCTACACTTCCTTAAGAAGGGAGAAGTCTGGGCAATTCAGAAGCATCTGTGTTAACAACCCTGCCTATGACTGCTCACCGTTAGAGAATGTGCTGCACTTCTGTTCCTTTGTCTGTCATGGAGGCACAGATTATCTGAATATGAATCTATTACTCAGTGTTATCCCAAGGAACAGGATGAGAAAGATAACACTGTTGTGATTTGAGGGGAAAAAGTTCTTTCATCAAATCTACTCATTTTACCCTTCTACCTTCCTTATTAAAGGATGTAGTGAGATGCTATCACATGACAAAAAAAAAGAATTAATATATCTTTGCACACAAACATGCATACACACATATGAAGATCCCAATTTGTAGAAGTGGTAACAAATTGACGTGAGAGATAAATGGTTGTTTTAATAATTCAAATGAGGTAGCTTCAGCTGATGCCTTTATATCACCCCTTCATATCAATCAGCCATGCAAAATTGTAAATAAATAAACAAATTTTGTAAATATTTCTATACATGGATAAATAATTTTAAAATAATTAAAATATACGTGGGTTTGGGTTTTGTGGGGTTTTTTTTACCCTGTAGTAGAGATAGTTCTGAGTTATCTGTTCAAGGACCTAATTTGGCTCCAAACTTCCCCAGAGTTCAGAACAGGGGTTTTGGAAGCATAAATCTGATGCATTTGCATTTACAACAGTTCTCTGCATTTTACCAATGCACTATGAATAGCATAAATAAATAAAACTGAAGTAGCAAATAAATTAGTAGTGAATTTTGTGATATACTATGCTAACCTTTTAAATTGCATTTGCTCATTTAAAAGGCTAGTAGCAGATCTCCCAATAATTATTATAAATTAGAGAGTTTCTGTTAATTAGTAGCCGCCTGATGTCTCCCATATTGTTTTCTCTATACAATAGAAAAACAGTTAGAATCATGGAAAAATCAAAGCAAATAAATGAGTAATATCTAAAGAGTTCAGCCAAGGCATTCTCCCTGATTCATGCCCAAATCTACAGTATGTTTTTTAAAAGTCAGACACAAATTACTGTGATTTATACTGTTCCTTGAACAAAAAAGTAACAAATGCATGTAATTATATTCTGTCTACACTACACATCTCTTTGTAAGAAGGTAGTCGTTAAAACATTTACTTTTTGCACCATTAGCTTTTTTGGTCTTTGAAAAAACATTGCATTCAGAATTATTGTCTATTTTGATTTGCTGTCCATGTCAGTAGCTAACTATAATCCAAATTTTTGTGCTTCCTCATGAATTTCTTCTTTTTAAACTGGAGAATAAAGGGAGAGTAGGCTTTACTTTAATTCTTGCTCTCTATTTTGTGCACAAACTGGTGAAAAGATGAAGTGCATTTGTATGCCGCCTTAGCAGTGACCCGGCCTCATTTCTCTCTACAGCTATATCGACCTTAACACATGTTGCCGTCCAGTAAAAGTAGATCTGTAGAATCAAAAAGCTGGCATGGAGCATCAAATGCAAATGAGAACCCTACAGGCTTCCTTTTAGTGTAGCGCAAGTTTGATGCTGTGGGATGATCTCCCATTTGCAGTTAGCACTACTTTGGTGCTCCACCAAAGTGACCTTTTTCTGTTCAGTTTCATCTAAATAAATGTAATTTAAGCCCTCTGAAATCAATCCATAGTGCAAATCATGTAATGGTAGGTATGGGCAGTCAGTTTATTAACTTCAGAATAGTACTGAACCAAACTAAAACACTCCTGTAACTGCACACTTCCCCATTGAGATTGTAGAAATCTACTTATAGCATAGAATGATTGTGTCCTGGGCATGTTCCCAGGTGCATAACATCATATGGGCTATGTTTAAGCAGTCTGAGAATGTAACAGAGCTGCAAAGACTACATCCAAAGTAGCCCATCATGATCTGGCATTTCTATTACTAGTATGTCTTATTTCTCAGTCATCCTTATGTCTATGTACTTGTATGGGCAGTTTATAAGACAGTTGCTAAGAGATGTAACTTAACTATAATGGAAATCACATTCTACCTAGAGTCTGGTCTGTCCCAGCTGCTGCTAAAAACACAAGGAAAAGTTCACAGTTTTGCCAATGTAGTCCAACATTTAGCTCTCAGCACTGCATGACATCAGTTAGAGCAACTTGATGAGTTGACCCCTCCATTTAGGGTGCCAAAGAAGTGATTACTGGCTGTAGTTTGAAAGGAAAAGAGCTTCAGTATGAATGCATAATATATGCCAACTCAAATGCCTGGGCTGAATATCATCAGAGCCTTAAGTTCTGAAAGAATTTTCTCCTATAGTTCCCTTCATAAATGCTGTTGCTGCTTTCAGAACACAGAATTCCCTCAGGTCACAACTTGATATGTCTTTGTATGCTTTCTACTGCATCACTTAGTTATCAATAAGAGTCATTGTTTACAGGTGATGGACGTCCTACCTGTTGCAGTAAAGCACAAAAAAGGACTTTTTTTCTAAACAAATTTAGTCAATTTTATGTAAAATATTTAAATGCAGTTGTAAAATTGTCCAGTGTGCTTATTTTCAGTGCTAGCAGCAGCACTTTTTCCTTTTAGTTTGCAGACTGAATCTGAAGTTAATCTTTCTTTGGATGCTTCATCAACTTGCTGTAAGTCAGTTCAGCTCCTTTACACTGAATGGAGTCGTTACTGTCATCTGAATTTTGCTCCAGAATCAGTTAACAGCTTAAGTAGGTATCATGTAACTTGTCTAATTGATAATACAAGAGAAAAGATTAAATTAATTCTGCAGTAAACCATATCCATTTAGAAAAATATTCAAGCTCAAATCAAGGTGGGAATTGTGAAAGAATAATTATGTGTCTATTGTATTGTAAATAGTATGTGTTTGATTTAACGTGAATCCAAGATATTAATCTACAAATACAACTTGATATTAAGTTCTAATTAGTCAGTTATGTAATTTAATTTTGGAGTAAATGCCAGTAGAAAATAGAATTATTTTTTTTTTTTTTTTCTCTTAAAATGTGGATGCTTATATATTTTGAGGAAATTCTAAAAAACTATTCATGGCAAAATACATATATCTAACTGTAACAGAAACAGATTTTCTTTAAGTAAGGAAATACGAAGTCATTCAGTCTATCTGCCTGATATATGGGTTTCTGATAACATACTGAAGCTGAGAGTTCCTGGCATAACAAGACATACTGCTTGGCAAGCTTGCATGGCAATAAAAGCTAAAGCTTAATGTCCAAATTGATCTTTCAATGCACTACTGGAGCAGGAACACCCAGAACTGTATTCCTGCTTTCTTCTTCAAAATGACTTTCAGAGGTGAAAGATTTGGTTTAAAAAATTAAAAGAGGAAGACCAAGAAAAAATAATAAACTAATATAACAAGAGTAGTTTAGTTAGGACGCAAGAGAATCTATAAGCAAGATCAAACACAGAAGTTAAATTACAGCTACAGTTAAAAGTACTGCATATTATACTTAACTGTCTCCTGGAGATAGTTTAATGTAGCACATTTATTACAGCATATGAATAAACCCATAAAATCACAATTAAAAAGTTGCAAAGAGAATAGTTTATGTTCAGGTCACTTCCCGTTCATGTTATATCCTGTCATGAGGATGAATTGATTGTAGAAAAGCATGGATTTTATTTTTCATCCTTCTCAGGTTACCCTGAAGAGTTGATTCCTCTCTGTCTCACAACTTGCTTAGGGATTTACAGTTGTTTTATCTTGTTTTGTTTTCAAACTAGCAAGAAACAAACCTTTTGTTTGCATTTCACAAGAAGGTACAGGTAGAAAAACATTTGATACTGGAATGTCTACTATTTTAGAATTCAAACACTTCAGGAATCAGGTAATGTATTTGGAAAATAAGCATATCTGTCTGTGTGTGTTGTGAAAATTAGCAGTTTAAGGTCACTCAAAGAAACACCATCAAAGGTATTATCAGTTTTAATGATTTAGATAGGCATGACTTCACAAATTTTGATGGCAAGGTTCACTCTATCACTTCTTAAATGGATGAATCATAGAAGTAAAAAAAAAAGTTAAAACCAAGACAAAAATTATTGATACAGAGACCAAACAGACAAAGGATTATGGACACCCTCCCACTGAGCCACGAGGTTCAAAATGGGCCCCCTTGCTTTCTAAACTCCCAAAGGATCCTAGGTGGGGTTGAGTCTTAGTCTCAGATTTAGCAGTATACATCTAAAGGATTCTATATGTACTAATTCACCACAGAGGGAATTTTTACATGGTTTTAAGGTGGGTCTTATAAAGGAAGTTAATAGACACTTGGCACAGAAATTTACACACACATACACATGCACACATACATAATGACATATAAAGGTATAGTTGTTAAAAAATTCCCTTGAGATCAGTAAAATATTCACATCTAATATCTTGGTATTTCTCAACAGGCAAGGGCTGAGTCCTGAGGAGTGGGAGGACTTCATACAGGTCCTGTCTTTTGGCAACAGCACTCCAATTATCACAAACTTGAGAGTTTGTGAACTCTGAAGGACATCTCACTTAGAGGAAGACACTATTTGCAACCCCCTGTGGTCCAGTAGAGCTTTCAGGGCCTCTCTTAGGACCACTATTTATAGGGTCTCAAGATGATTTCCTTTAGTCATTAGTAAACTTCCCTCAAACATATCAACCATACCACTCAGCTTGGTGTTTCTGGGACAGTTGTGCTTTCAGAAGGGAAAAAAGATAAGGAAAACTTTACTGTAAAATAGCCAGCTCTGAGGCATAATCTATTGCATCCCAACTAGAAGGAAGTGCAGCAGGAGGGCCAGAGGACCTCCTTGGATGGATAAGGAGCAGCTCAGGAAAATTCAAAGTTAAAAAGAGGCTTATAGAAGGTGGAAGCAGGGACAGGCGGCCTGGGAAGAATACAGGGATGTTGTCTGGGAAGCTAGGGACCAGGTGAGGAAGGCTAAGGCCCAGTTAGAATTGAACTTGGCTAGGGATGTTAAGAATAACAGGAAGGGATTCTATAGGTACGTAGCAAGTAAAAGATACACTAGGGACAACGTAGGCCCCCTCCGGAACATATCGGGAGAACTGGCTACCCAGAATTTGGAGAAGGCTGAGGTTCTTAATGACTTCTTTGCCTCAGTCTTCACTGGCAAAGTGTCTGACCGCACCACCCAAGTCTTGGAAGGCGAACGCAGGGACAGTGAGAATGAAGGCCCTAGGCCCACTGTAGGAGAGGATCTGGTTCGAGACCATCTTAAAAACCTAAACGTACACAAGTCCATGGGACCTGACGGAATCCATCGACGGGTCCTGAAGGAGCTGGCAAATGAAGTTGCTAAGCCGCTGGCCATCATATTTGAAAAATCCTGGCAGGCAGGTGAAGTTCCCGATGACTGGAAGAAGGGAAATATAACCCCCATGTTCAAGAAGGGGAAAATGGATGACCCAGGGAACTACAGACCAGTCAGTCTCACCTCTGTGCCTGGTAAAATCTTGGAGCAGATTCTCCTGGAAGGCATGCTAAGGCACATGAAAAACAGCAAGGTGCTTGGTGACAGCCAGCATGGCTTCACTAAGGGGAAATCCTGCCTGACCGATTTGGTGACCTTCTATGATGGGGCTACGAAGCTGACAGACAGGGGCAGAGCAGTTGAGGTCATCTGCCTGGATTTGTGCAAAGCGTTCGGCACTGTCCCGTATGACATCCTTGTCTCTAAATTGGAGAGACATCAATTTGATGGGTGGACCACTCAGTGGATAAAGAACTGGCTGGATGGCCACACGCAAAGAGTTGTGGTCAATGGCTCGATGTCCGTCTGGAGACCGGTAACGAGTGGTGCCCCTCAGGGATCAGTGTTGGGACCGGTCTTGGTCACCATCTTTGTCGGTGACATGGACAATGGGATTGAGTGCGCCCTCAGCAAGTTTGCCGATGACACCAAGCTGTGTGGTTCGGTTGATACGCTGGAGGGAAGGAATGCCATCCAGAGGGACCTCGACACGCTTGTGAGGTGGGCTGATGCCAACCTGATGAAGTTTAACCATGCCAAGTGCAAGGTCCTCCACCTGGGTGGGAGCAATCCCAGGCACAGCTATAGGTTGGGCAGAGAAGAGATTCAGAGCAGCCCTGCAGAGAAGGACTTGGGGGTGTTGGTCGATGAAAAAATGAACATGAGCTGGCTTCAGTGTGAGCTCGCAGCCCAGAAAGGCAACCGGATCCTGGGCTGAATCAAAAGGAGCGTGACCAGCAGGTCGAAGGAGGTGATCCTGCCCCTCTGCTCTGCTCTCGTGAGACCTCACTTGGAGTATTGTGTGCAGTTCTGGTGTCCTCATCGTAAAAAGGACATGGAATGGTTGGAACAAGTCCAGAGGAGGGCCACGAGGATGATCAGGGGACTGGAGCACCTCCCGTATGAAGACAGGCTGAGAAAGTTGGGGCTGTTCAGCCTGAAGAAGAGAAGGCTGCACGGAGACCTCCTAGCAGCCTTCCGGTATCTGAAGGGGGCCTACAAGGATGCTGGGGGGGGACTCTTCATCAGGGACTGTAGTGACAGGACAAGGGGCAACGGGTTAAAGCTTGAACAGGGGAAGTTTAGATTGGATATAAGGAAGAAATTCTTTACTGAGAGGGTGGTGAGGCACTTGAATGGGTTGCCCAGGGAGGTTGTGAGTGTTCCATCCTTGGGAGTGTTCAAGGCCAGGTTGGATGAGGCCTTGGGTGGCATGGTTTAGTGTGAGGTGTCCCTGCCCATGGCAGGGGGTTAGAACTAGATAATCTTAAGGTCTTTTCCAACCCTAACTATTCTATGATTCTATTGCTGAGCATCTAAGGTATTTATATTTTCTGTAATGAGTTTATGTACATTTAGTATTTATGTAAAAAAGCATATTGTACATTAACTCTGTTAGCATCAAAGACTGCAGCCCATGAAATTCTGAGAAATGGCACTTATGCTCCAGCAATTTATTTCTATGTATTTTTCTATTGCCTCTAGGAGAGAAATGCAGCGGGAGAATAATTCTCTGCCAGCATGCTTTGCTGTTTATCAAGGAAAGTGAATAATAGTGTGGGAGGTGAGTAGCATTAAAATTTCAAGGACTGACAGTCTACAAAGCTGGACCATTATAATTCGACTTTTCAATATGCCTTGTCTGAGTTTGCCATTTTTGACAAACCACCAAGCTAGGGCACTCTCTGTTCTTCTTGTGCATCTAAGGTTATCCGAAAAAGCTGATGAAGATGTATGACCCATCAAGGTTTTTTGAGAGGCTGTCAATCAATGAAGGAGTGAGGAGAAGACTTGAAAGACCTAAGTATTTTCTGTTAGGTCAATAAAATACATACAGGTGTTCCATACATTGGAAGTGCAGCTTGCTCAGCCTGACCAAAAGTGAATATCACGTTCTACATTAGCAACCTGTCAAAGGCTTAATCCATCTGAAGACAAACTGGGGACTGCAGAAATACCATTACATATAGAAATTGTAACCGAGGACAGATTTCCATAATAACAATAAATTGCATTTTTTTCTACTGCTATACTGTCATTATTCCCCATCTTTTCTCTATCTTTTGACTGCATATTATAGAAGAGACTTGGAACAGAATTAAGTACTTTTTAAATACAATTTGGAATATATTAGTAGAATGTTTGTCATATTCTTACAGTTCAACTGTAAATGACTTCAAAAGTTTAAAAAACACATAAGTTTTCTAAGCATTTTATATATGATACTGTTTTCATGACACTATTTATAGGTAAATGGTTACATTATAGTGATACTAAAGGGTCCAGCTATGAAACTTGTTTAAAAAAAAAAAAAAAAAAAGTACTATGCTTTATCTTTAGGAATAGGGTCTCATTAGTGAGTCAACATTATGCCTTTTGCTGAAGTTCAGCTGTCTGTTCTTCTAGTATCTATTCCATGGATTAATAAACATAGCATGGTTATCATAGGCCTCAGATATCAGTGGTTCCCTCTACAAGAAGATATGCTCAAAAATGACATATTACACAATGGCAATTGCATCTTTTTAAAACTGCGTGCACTCTTTCACAGCAGAAGCTTGGCTTTTACAGTTATTGCTCATTCATTCTGTAGCATAATCAAAACAGCTCATTACCTTTTATTTTTCTGTCCAGTGACCAGGCTAGTAGCCATAGACTTTTGAGTATCTGTATGTAAAAGAGTAATAAGACACTGTGCAGCTCCTTTTCATGCATTTCTGATAATAAGACTGGATAATTGGAAACTGTCCACCAGGAAGAGAGATTTTTCCATTTGTCTCCCCTTTCTGTTTTCCATTCACACTGCATTGGTAGAGCCCCACATTGCCTTACAGAAGACACAGTTCAAGAATTAACACATAGTTATGGACCAAATGAATGAAGGAGGGTCTGTTCCTCTCTGCTACATTCACTCTGACAGAGAAATCAAGACCATGAGGTCTGCCTCAGAGTATTCTCTCCTTTTGTCTCACAAGAAGGCTTCAGTCACTTCCTGAGGCAAGAAAACAGGAGGAGCTGAGATGAAACCCTCGGCCTTCACCAAGTTAAAAGCTGGAGTTAAAATACACACATTTGACAATCTTTATCACACTTAAAAAGGCCTGCTTTTGTTTGGCTTTAATCTCAGTGTAGGCTCTTTAATCTCAGTAAGGCTCTTTCAGACTTATTTTGAGTAATAACACCTCAGGTGGATTGCATTGGACAGGTATCACACAGTTTCAATACCTGGTTCTTAGGTATGTGTTGTATAACACAGCTTTCAAAAAGGGATATAACTTCAATTAACTTCATAACTGTTTGTAATAATATGAAGATAGATAACCAAATTATTCTTTTTATTTTCCATTAAGCATCTACACTTATACTAAAGAAACCAGACATTTCTTCTATGTATAAGTACTGTGAGCTGCACTGAAGAATTAAATGCACCCATTTAAATTTTCTCAATGAAGTATTATTGAGCATAGAAAACAGTTTCAATATGTATGGTGTTGCTATGTTGTATGGTGTATGATGTATGGTGTTGGCTTCAAGGCCAGGTTGGACAGGGCCTTAAGCAACCTGATCTAGTGGGAGGTGTCTGTGCCCAGGACAGGGGGGTTGGAACTAGATGATCTTAAGGTACATTCCAACCCAAACCATTCTATGTTTCCATGAATCTGAGTACTAAGAAGTAAAAATAGCAGCATAGCCACTTTCCAAACATTCTCTAAGTGAATCGAGGATAGTAAAAAACCAATTTTCCATTTAAAACAAATTTCCTTAGACACAGAAATCACAGAACAATCATCTGCCAATGACAGAAGACAATTATAATCAATAGCAGCATGACAGCTCAGTTTAGCAAATACGTGAAATATATGAAATAATTAGAACCTCTGCTTCTGCCTTAAACACACTTCTACATTCATTTCTAACCATTGCTCATGCATCCTCTTGATGGATTGAGACACACCATATATGACACAGGACTGATATAATGTATTCTGTTAAAGGCTGCTGATTATATGCACATGTGCACAGAGATAAAGAATTAGTGTAATGATCCAGTAATTGCAAAGCTTATCCTAACATTGTAGAAGATCTCATGCACTAGAAATGACCCTGACCACTTTTTCATGTTGTCTATCCTACATTACTGTGGACTGCAAAGCTGTATGTTGAACCTGAAAGACTGCAAAGGGACTGATCTATATAAAGCTTGTGCTGGGGAAACACTACTTTCCAGCAAATCTGGAAAGTAAACTAAAAATTATTAGGATAAAGTGATGGAAATACAGAGAAAGGGTTAAGAATTAGTGCTCTGCTTAATATTTATTGAAGCAAGATGTTTCTGATATGAACCCATAGAAAGCAGTTTGATGGCATGGAGTTTGTTTACCATTATATCATTTGGCATTAAACCCATCGTGTCCAAGGGTGTTCAGTAACTGCTGATTACCCAGAAACCCTTTCTCTGGCAGAACCAAGATCCATCCAAGCTCCACCCAGGCACCTAGCCGCCTGGCATAGGCACCTTTAGTTGAGGGAAATTGAAAGCTACACTTAACCTATTTACATGGGCTATACATTGTACATTGTGCTACAACATCGCTGAATTAGCAATCTACTTTCCAACATCCTCCAGCAAAGGTAAGAGAGGAATGGTGCTGTGTGTTCATTTCTATCTCAGAAGTAACATGCAGAGGCATGTGAACCAAGAACTGAGGGAAGAGCAAGCAGATTTCTTCCGTCCCCTCCACTTCTTTTCTGTCAGGCCTGTGAGCTGACAAAGCCAAAACAAAATACAAAGGGTCTCTGCCATCCCTTCCCTGTTCCAAGCTTCTACTGTCTTATGGAGCAGAACTGATATAGGTAGTATCTGAGTATGCACATAACCAAACCACTAGCTGCATGTCCGTGCTTTGTGTGTTGTAAATTTCAGTTCCTGAGGCATTGTGCTGTCTTCAGAGCAGAAGAGTCTTCTGCTCTGTTAGACTGATTCCACAGCTGAGGTGGCAGTCTGTGCAGTAGAAAGAAAGGTCTAGTTCAGTAAATCTGGTCTTCATGTTTTCTTGCTAAGAGCATTTCCCAGTATATACAGGTCCCTTTTATCTCCTTATGGAAGAACAGAGTGCTGGGCAGAGGGAGGGTACAAGTTTAGCTCCTCAACCCTCATTCACATTTCAAGTATTACTTTTTAAAAGGTATTGCATCAGACTCATCCCATCGCTGGGATAGAAAGTTCTTTTCTTCCTATCCAACATCTAGGACACTTGGCAGTGATGGACAAACAGTTAAAATAAGTTCTGCAGCATTTTGCCAAAGTGCTTATAATCTAGGAGATGGGACAACAGATGCTCTCAGACAAACAGGGAAGGACAGAGTAAGAACAAGACATGCTTGGGCAGTATGACCAGCTTTGTCAAAGGTTAGAAATGTGAACTTTAAGAGAACGTATTGCAAATGCAAATCTGTGAAGATATTTACAAGAACCTCTTCTGAGCATGAGAAATGGAACAGGAGAAAAAAAAAGAAAAAAAAGAAAAAGAGAAAAGCCGCAGTATGTATCCCCAATGAAGAGCTGCCTGGAGAAGCAAATGGGAAGCAACAGATGAATGACTGTCTAAGCAAAATGTTCAGTTCCAGGCTAAGCACATCACAGCTGTGCATATCCCAGGTGTGGCACATCAGCAGTGCATGGTTGAATCACAGAATCATAGAATCATAGAATAGTTAGGGTTGGAAAGGACCTTAAGATCATTCAGTTCCAACCCCCCTGCCATGGGCAGGGACACCTCACACTAAACCATGCCACCCAAGGCACTGTCCAACCTGGCCTTGAACACTCCCAAGGATGGAACACTCACAACCTCCCTGGGCAACCCATTCCAGTGCCTCACCACCCTTACAGTAACAGTAAAGAACTTCTTCCTTATATCCAATCTAAACTTCCAATGTTCAAGTTTTAACTCGTTATCCCTTGTCCTATCACTACAGTCCCTACTGAGGAGTCCCTCCTCAGCATCTTTATAGGCCCCCTTCAGATGCTGGAAGGCTGCTAGGAGGTCTCCGTGCAGCCTTCTCTTCTTCAGGCTGAACAGCCCCAACTTTCTCAGCCTGTCTTCCTACAGGAGGTGCTCCAGTCCCCTGATCATCCTCGTGGCCCTCCTCTGGACTTGTTCCAACAGTTCTATGGCCTTTTTATGTTGAGGACACCAGAACTGCACACAATACTCCAAGTGAGGTCTCACGAGAGCGGAGTAGAGGGGCACAAGAGCAGAGTAAATGGGCAAGATCACCTCCTTCGACCTGCTGGTCACGCTCCTTTTGATGCAGCCCAGGATGCGGTTGCCTTTCTGCCCTGCAAGCGCACACTGCTGGCTCATGTTCATTTTCTCATCAACCAACCCCAACAAGTCCTCCACAGGGCTGCTCTGGATCTCTTCTCTGCCCAACCTGTAGCTGTGTTCTGACTCAGACATAGGACCTTGCACTTGGCATGGTTAAACTTCTTAAGGTTGGCATCAGCCACCGCACAAACCTCTCGAGGTCCCTCTGGATGGCATTCCTTCCCTCCAGCGTACCAATAGAACCGCACAGCTTGGTGTCATCGGCAAACTCGCTGAGGGCACGTTCAATCCCACTCTCCATGCCACCGACAAAGATGGTGACCAAGACCGGTCCCAACACCAGTCCCTGAGGGACATCACTTGTTATTGATCTCCAGCTGGGCATTGAGCCATCGACCACAACTCTTTGCATGTGGCCATCCAGCCAGTTCTTTATCCACCCACTGGTCCATCTATCAAATTGATGTCTCTCCAATTTAGAGACGAGGATGTCATACGGGACAGTGCCGAACGCTTTGCACAAGTCCAGGTAGATGACCTCAACTGCTCTACCTCTGTCCATCAGTTCCGTAGCCCCATCATAGAAGGCCACCAAATTGGTCAGGCAGGATTTTCCCTTACTGAAGCCATGCTGGCTGTCACCAAGCACCTTGCTGTTTTTCTTGTTCCTTAGCATGCCTTCCAGGAGAATCTGCTGCAAGATTTTGCCAAGCATGGAGGTGAGACTGACTGGTCTGTAGTTCCCTGGGTGTTGAATGGGACATCAAATGAGAGATTGACATGGTACTAACATTTGTTGTTATTTGGGAATAGTGTAACACTATGCCAGTAGGTTCTGCATGAGACAAGATTGAGCCAGAACAAGAAGTCTTACTTCACAAAATTTTTAGGTTACTTTTCTGTCAACATTGTGACATATCCAGATAGTGCTGCTCAAAGAATATTTGTGTCATAAGGTGCTTTGCTGCATATTGTTAAAGCACTATCTAAATTTTCTCTTTAAAAGCTCACTGAAAACTTCATTATTGCTGAAGTGACAACAGGGGTCATAGGTCTGAAAAGAATTGTTCTCTGCACCTGTCTGACATTATCTTCCATCTAGCTCCTACTTCCTTGGTTAGAATGTATTCAAGAGTAAAAAAAAAATGAACTAATCATTTAAAGGTCACATCATTTGGTAATTCCTAAGTTGCTGCTCATGCTATTTATAAATAATTCAAAATAAAATGAGAGCCGCACCAAACACAGCTGTAGTTTATTTGCAGTCACTCACCTGCTGGTGAATCTAGCATGGAATCTAGCATCTGCTTATCAGCTTCAAACAAAAAAGGGTCCATTTTTATTGTTATTATTGTCACTATTAAAACTCTCACCTGGATATCTAAAACTTGCAAAACCTGGATCTTTGTATGTTTTTGTCAAGTGGCACACCAGAATTTTCTCCACTGCCAGTCAGGGCATTCATCTATAATCTGGTGCAAACCTCTCTGTCCTTCAGAGAGAGCCTAAGGTGAGAAAGAATGCTGCTGACTGTGCATGCAGTAATTTTCACAGAAAATATTAAGTATGAAAATTTGAAAATTCTTTACATTCCATGAGAATAGAGTATTCTTGTATTTGTGTGTCTTTGTATTTGTCATTCTCTGAAAGATAAGCTTATGAAGATATCGGGCTTTACTATTTGCCTATCTCAATAAATACAAATGTCATGACCCCTGCTAATTAAACACAAAATATTTTCACCACTATTCCACCCATTTGTACCCACTGAAGATTTGACTCTGAAATACTCCTGAAAATATTATTTTTTCCTCACATTTATGATCTCTATGGATTTGCAATATAAATAAATAACCAGATGGACTCGTTCTCTGTGTCATGAAACTTCTCTTTTTCAACTGTGTACCCTGAATAACTGCTTGATATTCATGTAACCTAGCCTCAGGATGTATCATGACTTTCTTGGCTCTGTAGCTAGTCACTATAAAAAGAATATTCTTTGGTCCTATAAGACTTCCTAACCATATGTGCAGAAGTAAAAAATTAATTAAATTCTGCTTAGCAGTACAAAACAAAATGTTGCGAAATAGTATCTTGTCCAAAAGTAGGAAGAAGTGAGAAAGGAACTACCAATGCAACTCTGACACCTGTCGTAAGGGTATAGAAAACCTTAATAGCGAGGTCTACTGTGCTGATCACCAAAGATGAAAGTTGTCTGTCCATAACATCCACACTACAATACCAGAAGTCTAAACCACATCTAATCTGTAAGCTTTTCCTGCTGGCCTCTTGATGTTCTTCCTCATGCAACTCCCTTTTCCTCAAACACAAGGGTTAGCTCAGTTGTTTTGGCTACTTGATTTTAATTGGCTACATATACAAAGCTGCAAAGCAAATATTAAATGAGCAGCACTTTTCCTAGGCTCAACTGTTAAAGAAGGAAAATAGGGACATGAAGGCTCTGTCATGATGTGGGGTTGAGCTGTGCTGGAAACAGTCATGGGGTGGGTATAAAGATGAACAACTTTTAGTTGTAAAAATAAAATATTACAAAGAACAGCTTCAGAGAGCTGGGGAAGGAATTTGTTTTTCCTTTGGTTTTGTCCAAGAAATGAAGGCAGTAGGGGGAGGGGAGCTACAAAAAAGCACACACAGTGGTTTCCCATTTGAATGGGAGTAAAGTCTGCCAAGTGGTGGCAAAAGTTCACTTTTTACTCTGCCTGTGAAACATATCTTGCTAATAAACCAACCAGAATAAACAGACTTTTTCTTCATACAAATAAGAAGAGATGGGGAGAAGGAGTGCAAGGCAAAAGGGAAGAAGCAAATCAAAGCCTTAGATGCTTTTAAAGAATTCTCTATTTATAATAGCATCCAGCTCAACTGAAACATTTGGCAAAAATGCACATATTCTTTAACAGGACAAAATGCATCTTGATAAGAAGTGTTTTTCCCCAGAAATCTTAGGAATATTACTTGTAAGTCTTAAAATACAAAAGCTTCAATTACTGTGCTAGCAGACTTTGCCAGCATTACGAAATCAAAGCTGACTTTGAATAGTAAAATATAGGTTACAGAATGCACAGTAGGGTTTCCTGGTTTAGATCTACAACTTCTAAACTAGGTACTAACTTGCAATTATTTGACAGATCTCTGGAAAATTTCTTTTTTCTCCAGCATTAGAGAAGGGGAAGTGTTTGCTTAATTTTTCTGTGTCCTAACTCCAGGTTTTTTATTTCTCTTTCTCCTATGAGTAATTATCTCAGGAATCATGGATTTCCCCCATACTCTCATGTTAATAGACTCAAATGCTAGGGCCTAAATCCAGGAAAAGTCCCTTCCAATTCTGCATGATTAAAAGAAGATAAAACTTAAAGCAGGATGTTCAGTGAGAGAACAAAATTGGTTAAATCACTTATGCTGCTAAAATAGTAGAAAAGGAAAAACAGGCTCTTATTCCCTCAAGTATTGTCAAGCCTTTTATAGTGACATTAGGTACTTTTTCAGTTGATTTCAGAATGCTTTTTTCTAAATGAAGTCATATTATTTTACTACAACCATTCCTAATATATCAGGTGAGTAGATTGGAAATATGAATTCCTGAGTTTTGATCAATTTCCTCACAACTTGCTTCTTGGCATTGGACACACCTGCTTTATTTCAAAGGAAATTTCAAAGAGACTGCTCCCTTCTCAAAGAATGAGAAGGCAGTGAACTTTGGAGAGTTCTCTAGAGATCAGAGAAGGGGGGAAAAAATCCTATTCAATAGGATCTGCATTGTGATCATTGATATGACTACTGCTTATATTTATCAGGCTGACTGCTTGCGGAAAAAGGGAAGGGGGAGGGAGGGATCAAAGAATGGAACTACAGGATGTCCAAGGGGAGCAGTTCAAAGCATGCATGTGAATTTTCCCCAAAGTAGTCAAATGGCTACTTTAGTAGAATTCTGTATGCAGCATCATGATACAGAGGCACAGTAAAAGGAATGATGAAGAGGGAGGGAGCAAAAGGAAGACAGCTTAAGTTCCCACAAATTACCACGTGGTAACTTTGTGAGATAGGCTCAAGGTCTTAACATTCAGTTTTAAAAACAGAACTCTTTGTTACTCTGTTTGGGTTATTTTTAGAAATGTTCCTCACTTTGAAGACTTTCAATAAATAACAGAACTTTCTTGCAGCAATAAACGAGCGTTGTTTGTACACTGTATTCTTGTGGTTTTAAAAGGGAAAAATTCATGCTGTGCTACCATTTCTTGCTCCCAAACTTTATTAGTGCCCCCATCATACACACAAGATACCAAAAATGCCTATGGCACATACATCACTGAGCAGCACCATTAACATAGTGCCCCAAATCCTTTGCATTGTGTAATTAATTCTGGGAATTCTGATGACCTGAACTGTCAGATGTGAACCCCTTTCGCATTGTTTGGGATGGAAATTTGCATGATTGAGAAGTCATATATTCCATAGTATGCAATAAGACTATGAGTCGAATATTAAAAAGTGTTTCTTTGCCTTTGGAGCTGAAGTGCTATTGCAAATAGTGGAATTTGTATCCCCAAATAATTTTGGAGCTTGTGAAAACTGTGAGTGGAACTGACATACTCTTTTAGCCATGAACATATTTAACATACACTTTTCCTTAAAAAAAATCTAACCTCTATTTTGTAACCTACATTTCTGCTATTTCCATTCATAATAATATCGGCAATGTTTCCTTTAAACTTCTGAAAATGGTCTGTGGCATTCAGTTCCTCCTTCTAACCTTGTCAATCTCTTCTGATGGAAATGAATATCCTGATGCTTCATTTTCATAACAAAGACCATAGCAGAATATAATACAGACCAAGTCTTCTCCTGACATTGACTGAGGTAAGTAAGGAGAATAGGATGAAAATAACCCATCCTCACATTTTAGCATTGTTATCAACAGGAATCCACAGATACCAGTTACAGAGGTGATATTGATATGCAGCATATTCAGCATTTCAAGTGTTGCATGAGTCACATTTTAACAGTTTTTTTCATATCTGCAGTACTGATATGTATTTCAAGCATGATCAAAAGAGTTCTGCAGAGAACAATGAAATACGATTACATTTGTCATAACTGCAATATATCTTAACACCAAACGACGAATTAGCAAAAAGTTTCCTTATGCCTTTTTCTTCTGTAGAATGATGTGAAGCTGCCATTTTTACAGCAAAATTCACTGTAGCAATCATCTGCAAAGCAGTTGTAACAGGTTCAAGTGCAGCAAATACATTTGCAAGCTTGTGCTGCTTCTTTTACAACTACAATGACTTCTAAAAGGGCAGAAACAATAAGCATTTCTGATGTTGATAAAATTTTCTGCATTACATTAATTACTTTTATTAAACCTTCAAGAATGGAGCAAAAGTTTCAGTGCCAAGTTGAGGTTATTTCATTTTTATCTTCACCATTTTCATTTGTTTGTGTTTTTAGTTAATAGTGCATGCTGTATAGAGTGTGCAGGTTTCTTCATTCTGCAAATTAAGAATAACTTGGAAGCTTGAAACTGCATTTAGCTTTTGTCGTTATATTCTTCTGTACATATAGAAACTAAATTATTCTGAATGTTTAGGTCGCAGAGTATGTACATAAAGTATCTACGTTTTCTATTTTGCATGATTTAAAGAAAATTTCAAAATTCAGATCTTCTAATCAGATATTTTTTAATTTTGACATTTGGAAGCTAGTCTAGAAATTTATAATGGACATTTTATAGGAAAACTGATACTCTTTATGATACCAGAGGATTTCATAGAAAAACAGCTATCTACTGATAAGTTTACATAGTATATTGATGCCCAATAGAGAGCATTTGAGAAATCTCTTAGGACTAGCAGAATTCTTTCAGTTCAGAGTCTTTTCAGGGACTCTTATTCCTTACCTCTTCTGATAATCTCTCTATGTCCCACGTTTGGAAGGCAAAGGAAAATTTTCCAAGGAGGGCAGTAATCAGTGACAGACATTTTTACATTATATGTAGAAAGCCAAATTTCTCTAAACAAACAAGTCTGAGCAAGCGAAGCAGAAGTATTGTTGCCAAAATGGGTATCAGCAGCTGTCAAGCAGGAAACAAAAACCTTGTAGCTGTGACAACAGAGTAATAGATGATCAACCAGAAACAGAAGAATATGGCAGTGGAGCACATGCTGCAAATATCTGCCTAGTATCCGTAATACATCAGGGCTCTGCAGTGCTTGGATCAGTTCCTTTTATCTCCTACCAATCTTTTGCTCTGTCAATCTGTGCCCAAAGGATCCCTTGTCCCTCCTATGCTTTTCTGTTTTATGCACTCTAGTCTGTCTTCACTCCACTTTGCTCAGAGGGCACTACGGAGGCATGCTGTTATATATTCTTGATTGGAAAAAATGTGAAGAAAAAGGAGTTATTCTCTATGAGTCAAGAGACAGATTAACATCCTAAGAGGAATTGTAAATGCTTGTGTGATTGCTGCAGCCCACTTTCATTGGAACTGCTTCTCCCTTTCGAAATTCTAGACTATCAAGTGAGTCTAAAAGTCTCTGTCACACAGCATTTGACTTCCAGATAAGCCAGTAAGACTGAGAAACGCTGCATCAGTGGAACAGTAACTTATAAAAGAAGGTAAAATTCACACTCATAATTACAATCTCTTCATTAGGAACCAAAATGCTATTCTCAGCCCTCCTGCATAATTCAGTTTCTGTCATTACATTAGAAAACTGACACAGCTATTCTCCAAACTTCTCTTTAATGTAGTTTTCATAAACTGAGTGTAACTCTTCTGATATTCCTGAACAATGTCAAGCCACATTCTTCAGCTGGCATTAAGATTAAACTGTCTCCAGAGGTGCTGTAACAAGCTGGCAGGTATTAACAATGGTCCAACTTGCTTTCTTGTTGTCTTCTGAAATAATTGTCAAGCAGTGGTTCTTGATGGAACAAATATGTTTTCAGAGTCTAAGTTACATAGAAATAGGTATTCAGTGTGGTTTATTAGTTCAGGATCTTCTCATATCCTGATGTCACAATTCCTCATTCAGCAATTCCTGCATATTTCTTTTGCATCCTCACATACTATAATCAGTTAACCAAGTGAAGAGATTACTAAACTTTAAGAACCAAGATTAGCACTTTAGAAAGCAACAGCTAACTGTTTATTTATCTAATCTATGTGTAGGCTTTCTTTTTGATGTGTACAGCAGTGTTCTTACTGCTAAGCATTCTAGTTCTTCATAATAATACAGATCAGCAGCTGTCTGGAGTATTTAATGGCACTGAAGAGCACATGGGCTGGTTTCCTTTATGTACCAAATAGGACTTGTGGAAGGGAAGGTGCTGCAAATCTGTGCCTTGTCCTCACAGAGAAAAGGATATGGCTAGAGCACGATATCAGAATCACTCCTAGGAGCTGTAAAGTAAAAATAGCATCAGTATTACACCTATAATTTACATCAAAAGCCTAACACATAGTGTCTGTTACTTCAAATGGATCTGTAATTCTTTAGGATCTTTTGCAGAATATAAGAAGTCAGGATGAGTAACCCAAGATCAAAAGCAGAGGAAGGGTGGAGGGCTGTACAGACTTCTATTATCACAATATTATTATCTCTAAAAAAGAATATTCTTTCTAAAGTGTGAAAAGCTGGTACTTGTATTAGAAGTCTTTAGAGTATGCGGGGGAAGGGATGAAAGTTTATTGCATGCAGGTGGTCCTAGCAACTGCAGTATTTCTTGGGGAGGAAATATTTAATGTTATTTTCCATAAAAAGTCTGTAAATATTTTTACAATAAATATGCGGGAGTTAATTTTTTTTCTAGAGGATAATTATGCTACAATGAACCCAAGACACAGCTATTGAAATCCAGATACCAGAATGCAGAACATAGAAGTCTGAACAAGAAGATGTATGTTCCAATACTATCACTTTGTTACCCGTATATCCTAAAGCAACATGTGTGTATTTCTTAAGTAAAGTCTATATTAATACGAACTTGAATTAGATCTCAGCTCTGCTCAGTTAACCATGTTGTTCTTATTTCGACAAATGTCATCGCTAATGTCAGACTCAGGCACAAAGAACCTTTTTATCTCATCTTCCTCTAGCAGCCTTCAATTTCCATCCAATTGGATGGAATGATGTTTTTTGTAGACCTGCAGAAACCTTGCTGGCAAACCCTAAAAAAAATTCAGTGTTTGCAGTGGCCTTTCTGACCAGGGCCAAGAAATAAGATTCAACTCTCACGTTAGATGTCTGTTCAATGGAAGAGAAAACCTTATCTTTACTTCCAGAATATGGATCAAACTATTTTGTATCTCAGACTGTTTTGCAACAGTGAGCTGATCTGTGACAGGAATAACCTTGTAGCACATACTCTTCAATACCAGAGATTTCTCTTAAGTACTCATACAGAAAAAATTTCATGCAGACTCTGAGGAATCTTCGAACATGTATGGACACTTTCCAAGGTATTTTTATCTTCCTTCCACTCATTACAGTCATGTAGTTCTAAAAAACTGTGGAAGAATATAATGAATAAACTTAGTTCCCTGACCAGTCAGTGCAATTAAGTGTTTGAGGGCTTAGTGATGTCATTGAGGAAGTCTCATTTGCTCAAGTTCCTTATCCTCATTTTAATTCACAGGCTGAACGGGATGCTATTTTTACATATATACATGCATTTTTTATCATTCTAGGACTTCCGCTCTACTGGTCCCATTAAGATTTTTAAATTCTGAAGAATCTACCAGACTAGCAAATAGATACTGATAATGATTCTGATTCACAGTATGTGGACCCTGTTGTGGTTTTAAATATTACATAAGCAAAGCTGGCAGTTGGGAAGAACTGCTGTTGGCAGTATTGCAAATACATATTTTTTCCAAGAATTAATGGTTCTATGACATACTGTGTATTTTATATGTTGTGCAAACCTGACTGTTGTTTTAAAATAACATTGATGGCAGCCACTGTGACTAGGGGCATGGCTGCCCTTGGCAGTACCTCACCTTTCTGTGGGCATGACCCTGTAAGATTCAAACTTTTCCCATGCCCAGATTTTCCTCTACACCACTTTCTGCCTTCTGCAGAGAAGGACTTCAAGTTGATGAGACAGAGTGGAGTACTAGTCATACTCCTTTTACCTGTGCCCTACACAATCAATGCTTTATCCTTCCTCTCACTGCTCTTCCATACAGATGGGCAGATTTTCCCAAAACAAATTTTATTTCCCCCCCTCATCTCCTTTGCCCCTAAAAAGCAGCAGGATCTTCCCGTAAATCAACAGGTCCATGGCTTCACTTGCGATTCACAGCACCAGGAGGTGGCCACTTGACCTGAGGGATCACAGCTACTGAAGGGCCTTTTTCCTATCCCAGAACAGAGGAAAATCAATTTGAACAATGGCTGGTAGTGAATTCCTACGGGAGAAAAAAAAAAAAAAAAAGGAAATGAGGCAAGGTTGTTGCCATCCTTCCCTTCTGGCAGACTCTCCTTGTTTTCAGCAATCTGCCATTCATTCAGTGAGCAGTCTGGACTGCTCATTGATGAAAGCTAGCATAGTTCCACTGAAAATCAGTGTGAGGTTTTGCTTACACATACACTATGCGCAACACCAGTCACTATTTCAGGAGGTTTTTTCAGTGGAAGAACACTGTTTCAAAACAAGATACATTTATACTTATAAGTATACTCAATAGCCATAAATTATACAAAATCTTGTAGATTTAAAAATGCTTTTAGGTAATCTGTGTGCTTGTTCTTGGTAGGTGGAATCAAGCTATAAACTCGTATGCCAAATTGTAAGGTACAGGTACAGTTCCCAGATGTAGAAACCCTCCTGTGTAAAATAATATGAGGTGAAGGGAAAGACATAGTCCAATATCATATATATTATCAGGGTCAACAGTGGATAAGGGAATAACACCAACCACTTTTCTGAAAACTGGAACAGTGTAAATAAATTACACCTTTCAGAAATTTGCTTTTTTGATTTCTTTTTTTCTTGTTACAATAATTTGCTGATATTTTGTATTTTGCCCCAGTATCCCAAAGAATTTTATAAACTTCATTTGGTATGTGGAGAGAAAATTCTATAAGCTTTAACATCTAATCATCTTTTATTTTTAAGAAACCGTAAAGTATTATAACAAAAATGGTAAAGAGAAGTAACTAGCTGAAGCATGTATTTTACAAGAAAAAGGAAGCCATATTTTCAATGATCACAGAAATGTTGAAAGAATAAGAAAGCCCAGCATGTATCAAACTTATTTTTAAAAAAATCCAATTAAACACTTTCACTGTCTGCATCAGTACTTGGTTCCTCTAACAGCTTTGAATCTTTACAATATTCCTAAATCTCCCTTATTACATATCAAGTCAGTATTTTGTTCACCTGCCCTGCAAGCACAGGCAGCAAGCGCTTAGTTACTGTCCTTTTTAGTATACCATCTTGTATGGTTGAAGACCACGCATCCCACTCATTTATCTTCCCATTTATAAAATCATTTAGATTTCTCTTCTTTTCCTTACATGTCACTCCTTCTAAAACTTTTGTCAAGCTATTCTCCCATAGATTTGCCTGCATCTACATTTCTTTAAAGTGTAGTCATATGAGGCCTCATCAGCACTAAGTAGAGCTGCATTATTTCTGTCCATGTCTTCTATGTGTTAATCCTTATGTAAGATGTGGTTTCTCCAACAGTTCAATATTTGTAATACATTTTTACGTTGTCATCCATTAGATCTTTAAGATGTCTTTTCTACAATATTGCTTCTTACCTAATTGTGCTAAATTTGGGCATTTACATATTTATTTCTTATGAAAGCCAGGACTTCACTTTAGTAGATCTCATCACCAGTTTGGGTAATTTCTTCAGCTGACAAAGATTTCTGAATTCTGTGCTGTTTCCTCTTGTCTGATTGCTTGGGAGAAGAGATTGACACCCACTTAACTACAATCTCCTTTCATGCAGTTGTAAAGAGTGATAATGTCCCCCTTGAGCCTTCTCGTCTTCAGACTAAACAACCCCATTTCCTTCAGCCATTCATCGCAAGACTTGTGTTCCAGGCCCTTCACCAGCTTCATTGCCCTTCTCTGGACCTGCTCCACCACCTCAATGTCTCTCTTGTAGTGAGGGGCCCAGAACTGAACACAGTACTCAAGGTGTGGCCTCACCAGTGTTGAGTACAGGGGGATGACCACTGCCCTGGCCCTGTTGGCCACATAGTGCTGATACAGGCCAGGATGCTGTTGGCCTTCTTGGCTGCTTGGGCACAAGCTGGCTTATGTTCAGCGACCATCAATCAACACCCCTAGGTTCTTTTCTGCTGAGCAGATTTCCAGCCCCTCTTCCCCAAGCCTGTAGCATTACATGGGGTTGTTGTGGCTCAAGTGCAGGACCCGGCACTTTGCCTTGTTGAAACTTCAGCTCTATTAAGTATTTTGAAAGTACAGTGAAAAATTTGGAGGAAAATAAGAATTTTACAAATGTAAAAAGTCCACAGATTATGATGGATGGATGTCAGTATAATCTAGCACAGGTACACATGCTGAAATTACTTTTTTGCATTCCAATAATAGTATCTTCTTTCATATTAAAAAAAACAAAAACAAAAAACAAAACAAAACACAAAAAACAAACAAACAAACAAACAAAAACCCTGGTGTCCGCTCTCTTCATTCCCTGGGGAAGATCTCACCGAATTTCTTTGAGGAAGGCATTTCTTAAAAAATGTCTAAGAACTTTAGATTTGGCTCAGAGTAACAGAATGGGTAATAATTATCTCTCTCAACATAAGATTCCCATGGGCTGGCTCAATCCATCCTTTTGAAAAGATTATCTTTCCTGCTCCCTCAGGTTTACTGAACATGTGTTGCCATTAAAACTGCAGTCTTGATTTTTTCCTGAAATTGTTTACTGTTTGTCTCCTGCACAATCCCCACTTTTGGTATCCTGGTTTAAGTGCTGTGACATCATACTGCACCACCTGAAAGCACAGAGTAATTTGTTTAGACAGTATAGCTTTTGGGGGATGTTTATAGAGCTGTCTGTGCACTGAAATCCTGCCACAGAACAAAACAATCTCTAATCTGTTGGGGATCTACATGATCAAGTCAAATGCCAGCATTGACGCTTGGTGTGATTAAACAGGCTGCTGTATCTTTATAAACTGATTACACAGTGATGCAGGCTGTTCTAACAGAGAGAGGTGGCATTAATGATAACACTGAGTTTGAGAACAGTTTCTTTTATTCTCTAAGGTTAGGTTTGTTCTACCACTGATGTCAGAGGGAGAGCTGACACTACCACAGAACCTCAAACTACATGAACATATCACTAGTCATTTAGTTACCTATAATGTCAGTGCCTGTTGAAGTTACCTGACATTCTGCTGTACGTCACAGAGAGGAACATTATCACAGCGACTGTTTCTGCAATAGAAAGAACAGCAGTCATGGCAAGACTTTTCAGGAAAATTAATTGAATGAATATTTTGTACTTCATAATGTTGACCTCTGTACTGATGTTTGATGGCAGGTGAAAAAAGGTTTCCCATAAATCAGAGGAGTGGAGAATATCAAGTTTTTGTCTAGGCTTTTATTAACATTAACCAGTATCTGATATATGGTGAAGGCAAAACATAAAATTTTTGTTTATTACATGCTTTTGAGATGGAAAAAATCTATTTCTCTTCTGTATCTTGCCTGGCTGATCTCTTTCTGGAGTCAAACAGCAACCCTTTCAAACATGGATGCAGCAGGTGATTCGGGAAACCTAGAGACTACATGGGCAGGCTCACAAGATACACAGCAAATTGATGGCTGTTATTCACTGTCAGTAACACCTGGAAGAATCTATAGTACAGAATTCACTGTGCTATATATAACGATGCCATGAATCATATGTACTCTGTAGACTGCTGGTCAGGGTAGGCATTTTAAAAAGTAAGCTTCTTTGTTTATTGAAACACTCCTGCTACAAAAAACATTAAGCATAAAGAAAACATGGTGTTACGTATGACTTATGGTGCTACTGTACACTATAAATATATATAATTTAACTTGACAAATGAGCAGAGAATGTGTAATTACTCTGCCAAAAGTGTCTGGTTTCATGAAAGTTTTGGCAGGTGTTAAGAGTTCTCTTGAAATACGACATGGTGAGTTTGAAATGGAATTTGAGGTAGTTCTGCTAGTTCTGATGCAAAATTATGAAAACTCCTTTTCTTTATTTACTTTTGAATTTTAATTACAATCTCACTGTGCTCTAACAGGTCTTGTAGCTACTCTTGAGTTACTGAAAGTAACATTTTAAAAATTGCTTACAATGCACAATTCCAAAGCTGGTTTATGAGCAGAGAGTTTCCCAACTTAAAAGCTGAAGGAATACAGAAAATAAATTAGATCTTGGGTTTCTTAAGTGCCAAGCAACTTATGTAAGCAGGACTGAAAATTTTTGTAAAATGTTTATGTTCTGTCATTTTTCCGTCAGGAGACAAAGGAAACAGTAAACATCTTCCTCTTTGCTAATCTTCAGCTATTTGTTAAGGATAACTACATCCCAGCAATAGCTACTTAGTAGGAACAAATACTTCTATAGGGCATCTGTTTTACATATATATTAAATAATCATTTCATCAAAAATATCTGCAGGAATCCCTTTATTTCTTACTAAATCAAAATTACTGATACTTTCTATTAAGAAAAAGGAAGCAATTTCCAACTAGCAATTTTCAGCTCCTGCCACACTATTGGTGAGATTTCAGTTTAGGCCAAGGACCATTTCTGAGATCGCTCTTTCACCTACACAGACAGGTACTGAAATCAGTGAACTCCTTGGGGATGTCTGCAACAACAGAGCCTAAACACTGACCCAGAAAGAGAACAGATATCTCTTGTTACTACGGATTACATCCTTCTTACTGTATCTCCAAATCACAGAATGGTTGACGTTAGACCTCTGGAGGTCATCAAGTCCAACCCAACACATCCAAGCAGGGCCACCTAGAAATCATCAGAGACACCAAGATATCAAGAAATTGTGTACAACATGATCTTTTACATAAAGGTTTTCTCTGTTCCATGGGAGAGAGCAGTGCAGTTTTAAAATTAATACTGACAAGAGGTGGAGATTTTTGACATTTTTAGAGGAGCAGATAAGGTCTTAAATGATTTTAAATTTTAAAGTTCCAACAAATCTGAGTCCTTACTCCAAGCAGCTTTATTTACAGCAAGTTCCCAATGAAGAATCATACTGTCTGTGCTAGAAACTTGTAGCGTAGTATCTGCAGGCATCAAGCTTTTAATTTTCATATATTCATAACTGGATCTTCCATGAAAATTGAGCTCACACGTGTCTTTGAAAATAGAATCTCTTATTTTGCATGTCTTTCTTAATATGGTCTTCATTTTAAACCAACATAAACTGGGGTTTGGTAGTCTTTAGTTTCAAAGCAGCAAGAAACCTGACTGAGCTCTGATTTCTAATGCTTGTTTACTAGTCTAACTATACAAATTTCTGTCTTTGTAAAAGGATTTTCTGTTAAAATGTCTAACTGTTCTGAGTTATATTTAAGTGAACTTTATATGAGGAATATCATTCTGAAGTTTGCATTTAGACATATAGAAAACAGCAGTATATTAATCCAGTTGCATGCTGCTGTAACTGGTGTCAACAGGAAACCAATTCAGGCTGCCCACTTCTATCTTCATGTACTTTCAGATGCCAGCACCACTTCTTACACCATTCAGCTTCTATTTGTCTTTACCTCACCTTCCTACTTCATGAGTCTCTTCTGTACATAATATGTCTTCCTTTCTATTTCTTCTTCATGTGCTACTCTAAACACATCTTTCTCTTTCAGATTCCAGACTCATCTCCTTTTTGACGTACCTGTCAACTAAGAAAAGTAATCATAACCCGTGGAGATGTGGTGTATAAGAAAACATGCTATCAATTAAGATAAGGATTTGTATCAGGAAAGAAAAGCTGATAAGAACTCTTGTCAAAATTGTTGAGGGTGAGAACATGCGAATAGCAGAAAATGTTTGAAATGGCTAAAAACTATATTGGATTACACTGAAAAAAGGAAGATTAGGGATAGGAAAAATACAAGGAAGGATATGGTTTGTGTATAGGGGGCTATTTGGGATGTTCATGAAAGTTAACTATTAAAGTAAGCACTGTTATTTTGACAACATTCAACTAGGAAGCTTGAGGGTTTAAAATTTATTTTTATATTGTATAACATTTGAGCTTTTAGGAAGAAAATGGAGAATAGGCAGTGGTTAGTATTTGTTTACTCTATTCACAAATGTCTAAATTCCATCAACAAACCAATATATTACCCCAAATTTAATAAAAATTTACATTAACAACAGATAGCAACAATGGACAATTTCCTTCCTGGGATTTGTCTTGGGCATGAAACTCTTTGACTCTGGATCTTAATTTATGGTACTATATTTAAATGCCTATTGACTTACCAGAATGCTTGCTTTTCAGCAGCTACTATTTTTATACCATTAAAGAAATTTTCCCAGGGAGAAGTGTGCTGATATTTTTAGCTCCTGATTGTTAGTGTAACAACATGGTGATTAGTACAACACTTACATTAGTTTATTTCCTTAAGATAATTTAAGAACCTTGTCTTTATTTAGTTCCTCAAATCCATTACTAAACACCAAAATAATAATAATTTTTGAGAATACCTAAGAACCCACAAATCCAACCAAGTTACTAAAATCTGCAAGTGGTCAGAAAGCCTTTGGATCAGACTGTTTATATTTAAGAATAAAACATGAGTTTAGGAACTTAATGTTAAGCACAAAATATTGACTAAATTATAAATATGTCAGCTTTAAGAAATTAAAACAATTCCTGTTAAAGAAAATGTGATATTTCTTTGACAAAGAGATAGCAAACAATAGAAGACAAGCTTTCAAAAAGGACTATGTTGAGTAAACCATGAAAAATATAAATAACATTATACTAAGAAATACAGTTTATGAATTAACATTTAGTTTTTAGTATTTTGGTTTAGATGCTTATGGGTTTTATGGATATCACCAACTGCCCTGGAATATTTACCAGAAGATTCTGTTTCTAACATCTAAGTAATCCCTAAGATGTTGATTTGCGCTTAATTATGCTTTTAATTTACTTTTTTAATTTATTTTTTTTTATTTTTTCACCCCTGCTAGACAAAGCAGTCACCTCTCTTTGACTTCATAGAACCACCACCACCACTTCATTAGATATATATAAACACCTACAGTCTTACTTTCTTGTCTTTAATTTTCTCAGATCATTAATGGCTCAATGACATCCTGCAAAGATCTTAGGAATGAAATGTAAGAGAAGGGTTTTTTGATGAATCCTGCCAAAGGATTTTTTAAATAGATGTTGCCTTCTTTTGACTTTTGCTTTGACTGACAGGGAACAGCAAAGTCACTGTCGACAAAACCATTGCAATTTGGATGAAACAAGATTTTAAAATTTCCAGAAAAAGAAAACTTTTTTTAGTTGATGTTTTCCACAAGCCTCATAAAAATCTAGTCTGGCTTTTCCTCAGATATCAGTTCCTCAGAAACTGAAGAAAGTCCCAGAGTGACTAAAATGCATATTCAGGAGTGTGCAGTGACAAACATATCTAGTGATTCGAGCTGTCATGATCTGCATTAAATGCCAGAGTTTCTGCAGGTTTTTACATCAAAAAAACTCCGATCAGCATTCAAAAAATTAAAATAACATCAAATTGACAAGGTTTGTTCAGAAAACCAATACAGATGTTTCACACACTCCTTGGTTAATACTAGCTCTCTTCTAAGTCTTTGTTTCCACTTCTCCTAAGTGTCGGTACATCTATACATCCTCAAAGAAATTCCAATTATGAACATTTTTTTCTGTTTTTGCTATTCTGCCACTCATGTTAAAAACTGATCTGTGGTGTCTAAAAATAGCTGTTAAGAGTTAGTAAAACTGTGTCTAATATAGCTGCCATTCCATCACAAGTTTGTGAGCTTAGTGCTACTTTTACATGAAAGCCTGACTGAGTCAGAAAGACACCAATAATGAGGGGAATATCCTTTTCTTGTGGCAAGATCAGTGAGAAAGCTTTCTGTTGAACACATAATGAAGTTCCTCATTACACTCCTTCTATTACTGTACCACATTTTGGAAAATGGGATTTAAATAAATCTGTAGTATTTTTTTTTTTTTTAACCATCGGTATCCTGCCAGAAATAGGAGTTGGTAAGAGAACAAGGCACTGAGTTAAATAAATACTGCTGGATGATTGTAAGTAGAGAACAGGGATTTCTGGATGGATTTGAGTCAAAAATCTATGGCTTGATATAACCAAGATTCTTAGTAGCCGTACTAGCAGCTATAATTCCAAGATCTGCAGTGATTTTGGATGTAAGTTGAAGCACGGTGACTCACATGTCTGGTTTTTGAAATCTCTGCTTGAAACCCTGTATTTGTGCAGCACAACATGAAGATGTGCATTGTGGAAGACATTCTTTATTAGTGCCATGGAGTATAATGAGAAGAAGCATGGGATACATGGAATGAGGGTGGCAAAAGAAGGGAGGCAATAATAATGTGCATCATGTTTACATCACAATGAAGTGCAACTCTTTGCAAAAATCAACTGATAATATATTTTCTTGTGCACCCACTTGGCTTCATTGCCAACTTTTCCATTCAATATAAAATATGACAAGAGTTGTTTTATTTCCTAATAGAACTCTGAAATAAGTATTAAAGTACCATTAGGGACCATTGCAGTGTTTGTTACTTTCAGTCTCTTCCTAAATCCAAGTACTACCTGAATCACCAGTGATGTATGCAGACTTACGATGTCATTATATATTTATGCAGATATACAGGAAGATTCAGAAGGTTTTTACATTTGGATGGCATACTCACACACATGTTAGATACAGTCTTCAGTGCATCAGAAGAAACCACACAGTCCATTTTCCCTTTCATTTTTTTCATGCACTAGTCAGAGGATTAGCACTCTACCCATTCTGTTTCCCACACCCTAAAATTAATATAGATATTTTAAGGGTTCTAATTTTTGCTTATGACTTTCCGCGAATGAATATGCCTGATAAATTTATTTTATATGCGTGCTACAAGATCATAATGTTAAGGTGCTGCTGTATAATATATGACTAAGTACAATGTGAGGGAAAGGTACAGTTAATACATTGATTTGGGTAGAAACAAGTATATGCAGACTGCTTTACGGAACTGAAACATAAAACAATTTCTAACAATTACAGAAAATGGGAATTTCTCGAAGAATTACATAACAGTGAAAAATAATGGAAATATCAATGAGAACTAATAATGTTCACCTATAAAAACATTCAAAAAGTAAACACATCACTATGCTCTCATTTTCAGTCTCACTGTGACCTTCTGATAATTGCTAAATCTGGATTGAGGTTTACCACATGCTAAAATTATGACCATTTTTATATTTTACTACTGTCACACAGTCTTTCCTGTCCTTATCAGTTATATTCAGCATCTGTTTCTTTATAAATATATTGCATGTAAGTTCATACAAGAATTAAGCAAGAAAACAGCTTCTGATGGTTTTATTTGAAGAATCTAATTCTTCATCTTCGTGGTCGTTAGCAATTACTTAATTTGTAATTAATTGTAATTAATATTTTTTTAGTATTTTGAAAATGCAAACCCTGCAAAATAAATAAAGCATTGGATGATCTATACTGTTTTACCCTTATATGAATGCTAAAGTAATGAAGAGACATACTTCTTAATGGATAGTGATGTTGTGATCAGTTGTTTAGTTTTGGATAGTCTTATTCTTTTGCTTTGCCAGTATTAGAATTGTCTATTAAGGTAGAAAACAGGTTTAGTATTATCTTCAAAACTTAATTTTGTTACCTTGATTGGAACAGAGTGCGTGTTAACATAATGTTACTTGCATCATAGAGAACTCAGCAGCAACTCTGAGAGCACTTCATACATAAGGAGAGTGACTGCAAGGTGATTTCCCTAAAGGCATTAGTAAACCCCTGGCAGTACCTAGAGTAAATCCAAAGCCTGCTGAAATACAGTCCCATACTGCCCTGACTGACTAGGAATATTGGGTTTTTTTCGTTTTTGGAGAGAAATTAAACTCAAGAGGGGTATAAACATTAAAACCAAATTGCAATATCCTTGCTTAATGAAGTGATTCTTGTCAATAAAAATAAGGGTTTTTTTTGTCCAGACAACAAGATTAAGTGGAAGCTAAGCAATGTATTTGAAAGATACTAGAAACATTGTGATTGCAGACTAGTAAGATATGCACTGTATATGCACTTGGCCATAATATCTTCTGTTCATATATTTGAAGGCAATGAGCCTTTTAATGTAATTCCCTCTTGCCTTTACTTTAAAATCTCTTTTAGAATTAGGAAACCACTGAATTGATGCTTGCATTTGAGCTTTTAAATAAATTCACAGGTCTCACTGGTGTATTAAACCCCCAGCTTTGCCATTTTATTTGCTGTTTCTTGCATTTGTTCTCCTTTCAGAAATTCTTGACACAGAAAGTCCTCTATCTCCATTTTTTGGTACGTATGTATTTTTACTATCACTGCCAAGATCCTTGCTTCAGATCACATACAAATTTGTAGTTTTGTACAAAGGCAGCTTTGTCACTAAATCATTTTCCCTGGTCCTAAAAATGAAAATAAAATAAATAAAAACAACCCTCACCCAGAGGTCCCATTACAGGGGCAGTGGAATCAGTTTTTTATATTGGTGTAACCATCCAAATTTTAGAATTAATGTGTTTCAGTCAAATTTGAAACCATTACTTTGTTTTGTTTGTTTCTCTTTGATTATCTTAGTGACATAATCACTGCAACAAACTGACTGTAGACAATACATATGAGGTCAATATGATGTAGGTACCTGGCTACACTCTACACATATGTAGAACTTCTCACCATTGTGGGAATACCTGCACTTCATTTTGAGGAAGACTCTTAAGAGTGTCTCTTGCCCAAACCTGATGGAACCTGTGATGGAAACAAGGGGAGCCACATGAGCTCAGTGGCAGCTTATTAATCCCCCAGGAGATGAGGCAATCACGAAGACTAGAAGTGAAGGTCAACACGAGGTAGATTATCCCATACTTAATCTTACTTTCAAAATAATTTTTTGCAAGTAATACATATATAGCAAACTACTTGATCTCTTTCAAGAGTAAGAAAGATTGGTAAAACCATTATTTTAATAATACTTATAAGACCTAACACAGATAAAAGTCTCAGAGAGCTAAGTAATGAGTAAAACTCTAGTCTATTAACGAACTGTGTGACAAGAAGCTTTGCTACTGTCAGTATCTAGAGGAAGAAGTAAAACGTTGAGTCTATAAACAGGACTCAAAACCAAAATTCCTGCTTCTAAGACCCAAGCTTTAGTAATAGAAATGTTTTGTATTTCTCCTAATCCCAGCCTTTTAAAGGATGGAGTGTTGGTTTCCAGATAAGTATGCATCCGTAAATAACTCCTTTTTATATTACAGATAGGATCTGTTTGGAACAGCTGTGCCCTGTCATAGTGAATTAAGACAGAAAGAGTTACCCTGAACATCTCAACTCAATGTGTTCTAGGGCAAGAGAGAAATCTGAATCCCTTCCATGAAAGCACTATGAATATTTTATTACCTTCAATTCTCAGTGCTCCAAGGATAAGCTCTTATGACACATGTAGTCCCCAAATTTTACTTGCGTAATAAAATGATCCATCAAAGAGTAAGAATTCATTACCTTAACCATTGATTTGTCAGGTGCTGGTAAAAAGCGTTAATTTTTCATGAATGTCAGCACAGATGATAAAACAGGACAGAGTTTTCAATGTATTGATTATCTCAAAAACTCCATGTGCCACAGCCTTATAATTAGAAGGAACGAACAAAACCTCCTATAGAGCAAAGGAATCTTCATTTTCTTCTAGATTTTTTTTTTAACCTTATAACTGCCTGAAACTCCATATTGAAAGCAGTATAGTAGTCAACATCAGAAGGATAAACAGTACCCCACAATTACAAGTATGTTTATCTGAGACCAATAAATAACTTTTGAAAATACTTCTGGAAATGAACACAGTGGAAGTTTCTTCTTGTGGTAACTGCAGCAAATGTAGATGTTTATTCCAGCAACTTTGAACATTAAATATGGTAAGTTAAATGTTATCCTTTGTGGAAAATCAATCATAAAACAATTCCATAATTTATACTGTATTCTATGTTCTAGCTTTCAGTGAAGTAGAGCCAAAGCTTGCCTGAAAGTGATTTTCAGAAACAAATACACTTTTACTTGTAAATTTATACCCTAAAAGTTATTTCTAAACCTTTATTTTTTTGCCTATCTCATATCCCATTTAGAAGTGCTTTAATATAAAAGCCCATTCTGTTCTCTCTCAGATATGCTTTCACTGTCTTAGATAATATTTTAATAAATAAATGGAGATCAGGACTTATTAGGTTATTTATTTGGCAGAATTAATTCTATTGCTGAAATATGAGTCAATAAAAGAAAAAACAAATTAGCATTAAAAAAAAGTTTTATTTAATGCTTTTAAGGACTTACTTTGTGAGCAATTAAAACTCCTTAGTTGTTCTAAAGCAACAACTTTGTGCATTCAAGTCCCCTACCAACATATTCCTTCCTTTTGGAAGTAAATGCTACAGCCTGCAGAATATCTGCACATGGCATTCCTATTTAAAATCATGCTGTTATAGGCCACATTTTAGACCTCTGTTTGAGAACTGAGCACAGGATTCAGAAGACTTATGTAACGAACTGGAGGAATTGAATTTTCATGTGATTTCATCCCTTTAAGGAGATGAGATACAATGTTTTAAAACTTTCTTTGATTTCTATACTGTGTGGACTTCTTAAAACAAAAGTCATAAACTTCACCTTCCACCACCAAAGAATTTAAAAATTATTTAATTTATTTAATCACTGCTTATAAAACAGAGGCACAGAGATTGACATCACAATGGGAAACTGGAATAGAAGCTGGGAATAGATTTAAAATTGTTTTCACTGACTGTGGCTTTCTAGAAAGATAATTTCTGCTTCTTCCTAAAATGTCAACATATTAATTATGGAAGAGATACAGTTTGGCAGTATTTATGAAGATTACTGCACATAAATTCTATTTCATGAGATCAGCATTCATAACCATATTTCCTCTTGGAGAAACATTTTGAAAATTTATTTAGTCTTAAAGTAAAATCTCTGATGGAGATGTGATATTGAGAAGTTGCTTCAGAAACACAGCTCGTTTATACATACAGCAAGGAGAAAAATGAAAACAGATAAAAGAAACCAAGAAAGTAGGCTACTCTCAAAAAAAAAAAAAAAAAAAAAAACAGCCAAAAAGCCAAAAAAAAACCCACTCACATTTGCATGAACACAGGTTTAGTAAAAGCTAACAAAAAGACAGACTTTCTTTAATGAATGTGCTGAAAACAGCAAACTCTCGCTGTTCTTGTTGAGGAAAATCTTTCAGCACAGTCCCATAGTGTGGAAGAGCTTTGTACTGTGTTTTCAGCTTCTCATCTTGGGTACCCATTTTGTTGTCTGTCATGCTATTCTACAAAACTGTACCAGGGACTCTGAACTTCCCCCTCACAAGAGACATTTCAGTGCCAGTGAGCATTTTGGCTCTAGCAGTGTTGCCGCTCCAAAGAAGTTGCCAATGTTGCTAATTGAACTATTGCTGCTCCTGCTGTTCAAATTATTTTATCCTGTCTGTAAAAGCAGTGAGATAGGTTCTCCTTGTACAATTTAACTATGAAGAACTATTCTGCAAAACAACAGAAAGAAGCTAGTCATGAATTGGAACCTATTCTCTAATAATGAATAAAACTTATTAAACTAAAGCACTAAAAAGCATTCAAGGTTTTTCACTGAAGAGTGCAGATTCTATTCACTTTAGTGTGTTTGTGTTTGGCCTGTTTTACACAAAGAACTGAAGAAAACTTGCAGCTTTTTCTGGCGTATTTGAAATAGTTTGTCCTAAGTGAATAACAAGTGCTGCAACTTCCACTTAAAAAAAACAACTCAACTTGTTCTGCCAACCCAGCCTTGCTTCCTTTTTCTATGCTGCCAAACACTGCTTTCATGCACTCCTTGGAAAAGATGGAACCTCTGTTTTATAACTGCTCTCTTCTCAGTTCTAGCTTCAAGCCAAGTATCTGTCTGACAACATGTTTTTTTAAAGATGTCACCTCCTTCATGAGCGAGCAGTAATCTCATATGACTAACCAAACCTGGTGAACGGAGGTCATACATTGACTGTAGGATGGGACATAAAGTCCATCGAGGCTAAAGTTTTGATTTCACAATACAGGCTTTGCAGCTGTTAGACAGGACATCAAATCTTTCACATTGTAACTGGAATAGACATCTCAAAAGATATTGAATGCATAACTATTTGTTACTTCCACTAATAGAAGTGTCTTGACTATCATCTTGTGGAATCATCTTAAAATATTAGAGGAAAAAACTTTCCTGGCAGAGTGCTTACTGTAATTTGTTGGTTTTTGTTTGAATAAGAGTTCTAGGAAGATGATTCCTGGCTGAAATATTTTGCTGGAATATTAGACATGATATGATTGTATATTTAAATTACCTCTTATTTCTTTTAAGCATTTATAGTATTTCACAAAGGAACTGGTGAATATCTAAAAATAGCCATACATATTTTTTCTCTATCTTTTTATCCATTTACATCTGTCTATTTTATTGTAAAGTAGCTCAATAAATCACTTATCTAAGGATATCCTGTAAGACTACCTAACTGTCTATTTGAGTTGTGAATCAAGAACAAATACAGAACTCAATTGAACTGAATAATAACTGAAAGAAATGCTGAACAGAATGCTGAAACAGCAGATGAAGCTGAATAATAGTGAAGTGGGGTGGTACACGGGAAAGAGGTCACTGTCTGGGGAGCTGTCGCTATGCAGAGAGAGTTACTGAAAGATAATCTCTGCCTTCTACTGTTGTGTGGAAAAGTTTACACAGAGTCACTCAAGGTAGCATGTAGTACCTAGAAAATTTGGTCCAGTGTAGAGGAGTGAATCATTTATTACTTGCTGAGTAATAGATGATTAAATCATAAATTTCCTTATGAGAACAGGTCTAGACTAGGAGTGTTTCTTTTCCATAGGGCATAGAGGTAAGACAAAATCTTATCAAACATGGCCTTTCTTAGCCCAATAATAACAAAGGGCATGACTACAAAAACACTTTCTGGGTTTCTTTCCAGCCTTCATTCAGTGTTTGGCCCTTTCTGTCTAAAGTTCTTTTTCCTTCCTTTTACGGAGCATAATTTACCAAGAATAAGTAATTTAAAGTATTTCACATGTGAATTTACTGGACACTAGCTGGCCCAGAAGTGGCTAGCACTGTGCCAGCAATACCCAGCATGCCTGACTTTCTGACAGGGAAAGAAAATGCGCCCACTGAAGCAAAAACTCCCACAGTGTGTATGTTTATGGGGACAATGACCAGGAAAAACTTCTGTGACCACTCAGTATGACCTCTTGAATATTGCAAAATATTCAATAATTAAATGTAAAGAAGAATATTACATTCATCTGATGGCCCCATGGTTTGTGCTGCTGTTAGACTAGCAAGTAATAGTGTAAAAGATGACTCAGTTTCATCTCTGTGGATTAAAACTGCAGGTAACATGCAGCACTGATGAAAACTACTAAAGAAATCTGACTGCTTGAGCTGAAGCATGAAACACTGCATATAAAATGACTGCCTTAAAATGGGAGAGAGGAAAAACATTCAGAAATATCATAATGACAGCAATAAAAGCAACATACCAACACAAAATCATCATCTCATTCATCCATCCATCACTGAACAAACATTATAGGTATCAACTTAGTGTCTATAGTACACTAAAAGCATCATCTGTGTCAATATGCTCTTAGTCAAAACGCATAGGGAATAAAAATCTAGACTTGGATGATGGAAATCTATATTCTAACAAAACAAGAAGTCTCTGAGAACCCTTCATCTGTTCAAATATACTACTAACAAAGTTTTCATCTGTGGTTCCTATAAGCATTTTCTCTACTTGGAGGGTTCCTTATGCGTGGATATTCAGTGCAAGTGTTAGATAAGAGACTAGTTGAAAGTCATTCAAAATTTTAAAAGAAAAATTGCCAGAGCAATATTTGAAAATAATTTCTTCTTTTTTGCAAGGATTATTAAGGACAATTTGATAAAACTAATGGGTTTGTGAACCTCCTCACAATTGTGAAAGACATCACACTGTACAAGAAGTACAGCATGTCCATCAAACAGACTTGATATTAATCAGACCTCAAAAAATAGAAAGACTAATCTGCAGTTTCTTTTTGGTAAATATTTTTGTTTATAATAAATTAAGAAGTATACAGAAATAAAATAAAACAAATATATTTTGCTGTCGGAAGAGATAATTTTAAACCCATTTAAAGCTATTTCATCTGCTAAATAGATTACCAAAGTTGACTCGGTAGAGCAAAGCAGATCCTAGATCTTCCAAGAGAATTTTGTACCAGTTAGAAACAAGTTTACACTACTTACTTAATAGTCCTTAAGCATAAAGTACTGCCTTAAATAAATTTGGCTGAAAAATGGTGTCCAGCTGTTGCAGGATCCCTGTTGCTATATAAAGTGCAACTACTTTGAAACATATTTTACAATTCTGCGCTGCATGGATATGGACTTAAAGATATATCCTGCTATCCTGAGCATTGTGACGAACTTTAAGCTTATAGCTCTCCATATTTGTTCTGCTTACTACAGCATAAATACTTCTGCGAAAGAATGATCAAGATATTTCTCAACTGCATGTTTCCCTAACATGTTCTTTGAACAGAGATCACAGCAGGTTGATAACAACGCTGAGGAAGAAGAGAATTCCTTAAAAAAAAAAAAAACAAACCACAAAACTTGGCCAATTGCTGCACAAAAAATAATAATAAAAAAGAACATTGACAGCAGAGCTCAATATAAGCTCAAACTCTATAAGTCCTTCACATATTCAGAAATCCCATCACATTCATTCTCAGAAAGAAAAGACTTGCAAAACTGGCACCCAAATTGCTCATCTTTCCAGCTTTTTTGTGTACTTTTAATGCACTCTCTGTTAATTTCAAGATATTTATATGGATTATCAAAATGATAAGTAATTAAATTATCTAAATACATTGCTTTTCAAGAAATAAACATTGAGAGACAGATAAATACTCTGTTATAGCACATGAACTTTTTTTTCTGCTAAACTCTGCTCACCACAAGCAATAAGTCAAGGTCACCTCCCTCCTCCCTTCAGGACTCTCAAATTTCTGTCAGTTAGTAGCTTGGCAACCCTATCTTCCTTCCTTCACTGATAGCAATGCAAGTGGGGTTGGACAGTTAAAAAACAACTCACCCCACCACCACCACCATCCCCTCCCTCTAAAAAAATCAAATCAAAACAAACAACCAAAACCAACCAATGAAAGAAACAAACCAACCAATAAAAACATCCTAAGAAAAATAATGTTAAAAAGATACCAGGTATTTATTTCTTGAAGTAATTTTGTAGAACCATATTGCCTAATCTTTTTAAATGCCAGCTTCAGTTAGGATGAAATGCTTTTCTGTTATTCTTCTAAGAACATTCAGAATTACTGAAAGAGGAGGGAAAAAGCCCCCGGTGTGGTATATAGAACAAGCCTCATCAGCTAGCTTTTTAGGTCACTGTGTGGTTTTTAACAGTTTTCTGGTGGATCTCAAAATTAATTATGTTGCAGAGCTGCCACATTGACGATGGGTGGCTTGGTGATTTTTAGAGAGGAATCAACCCCATTTCATTAGAAGTTGCAGGGGGACTAATTGACAGGTAATAATTAGGAAAAGAAAGCCTAAGAGAGAGTTCTCAGCAGACCAGAGGATTGTACTTTAAGAGGTTTAATTTGAATTAATAAATAGTGCCTTATGAGACACATCAAAAAAGGAATCTGGCTGTTCAATTACTTTATATGGGGCTTTTCAGAAATTTAGCTGACTTACAGATCTCCTGTATCTCCATTGTAGAGAAAATTGTGATATTCTGTATTTTAATGTTTATCTCTTTCTGCGGTTTTCTGTCTCTGGGTTGTAGAGTTGGTTATTGGTATGGTTTGTGGGGTTTCCCCCCCTTTTTTTCTGTTCACTTATTAAAAACTACCATACTTAATTTTTATCCTTTCTGCTCTGAACTTTGTGATCTATTTTCCAGGTTGTCTGTTTCCTGGCTATAGAATACATGTGGCTTTGCTGCCATGCAAACAGCCATGAAAATAGGTAACTTGGACCAGTTATATCCAGCCTAAATATCCAACACATAAGGTGCTTCAGTGACTGGCGGCATGAAGTGGTACTGTGGTTATGATAGGTAATTTTCAAGGAGCAGCAGATAGCTTTGCCAGCAGCTGCTAGAGCGCATTACAGGGCAATAGTTGGAACAGGGCCAGGGTCATAGAGAATTATTCACTCCAATGGCATTTCTCTATTGTTCTGCATATTACTATCATCTTTCAGTCCTCCCTAGGAATGCTGAACTAGCCTGCAGAGGAAAGATATTAAACTTATTTTTAGTGCTGTTATAAGTGAAAATTACAAATGTGATATTCTTACCTTTGCAAGTGTGCTTTGTTCAAACTTTGCTAAAGTTTCAGAGAAAATGAAACAATTAAAACCTTTCTGCATCTTAATACAAAGTAAGAAATGAATTTTTATGTACATTCTGTACTTGTACATGTATGCATAAATACAAACACATGCTTATACGCACATACAGATATAGATCACTTAGCCAGTCACACAACAGAGCACAACAACTCTTTAACAGTGCAGAAACATTTTGCAATGATATTTTAGGAAGGAAAACTAAGGCAAAAGGGGAGCTGCAGGGTGTATCCATTTTAAGCCACAGTTGGAATGTTGTTATCTAACCTGGAATCAGTGAAGGATGTGAAGACTAGCATCTCTGATCTTAGGAAGAGGGACCTGTTAAAACAGAAACACTGAAAAAGATATTAAACCAAACTCATTTTACACAAAAACATGTACTTATGTTGAATCTGTATTTGTAATTGTATAATAATTTGTATTATGAATCTGTACTTATTCACCTGCAGTAGTGCACTTGAAAATAAAGTAAGCCAGAATGTGAGAAAATGAAGAGGAGTGAAAAAGGGCAATCCATGGGATAGGGAAGCAGGTGGAAAGGCAGGAAGCTTCATGTATTACAAATTTACATGGACAGGCAAAAGAAAAGAGATTAAACCCATACGCTATTTTGTACTCAGTATTACTGATCAGCTATCTACAGTAACTGCAAAGAGAAATGCAAATTTATGTCACTTCTACCTCCTACATTGTCATTACTGGTGTGTTGGAAAGATGGTAGGACCATAACTATGCCTGTCCTGTACAGAATAGGTTTCCTGTCCTGTTACACACAGATGTTGCCTACATCTTTGGTCTTAATCATCAGCACACACTGACGAAAATATTTTCATGTGCAATGCAATAATTGCACATCTGTTCCTCACACGAGTTTCTGTAGATTAAGCCATTTCTTGTACCTCTCTCTTTTCCCCCCACCAGTTTCTGTGCTGATTTTTAATGTTCTTAAAATTTTCCCTACAACATTTTGCTCCATCTTCCATTTCTTCCATTTATATTTTAAACAAAATTAACACATAGACAATAAAGTTAATTGATTTCCTTAACTGACATTAAAGAAAGGAATTTTCAGATGTGCCTCAGTTAATGGAGAGAGATAGAACAGTTCAGAAAATGCAGTCACTCTGCAAAGGCCACATAGATCCTGAGATGGTGCCACAGTCAAGGTACAACCAAGGTAGAGGAGGGCAGGTTTGAAAACTGGTAGGGTGGAAGTGATGTAAGACAACCATGGTGATGTTCAAAATGTTCATCTGATTACAATTCAGGAAGGGAAAAAAATGGAGGATGATATGATTAGCAATGGTTACTGGGATTCTGTCCTGAGCTACTGGGAATATTTTTTTGCATAGGGATCAAATGATTAGAATGCTTTTATTTTCTTGAAATGAAATAAGTTGATGTACGACAAAAATATTGGCAAGATTTCACATCTTTCTTCTTCCTTGTGTGACAAAAATAAGATCAACAACAACAAAGAGCAAAGGAAAAATACATATCAGTAAACTTAGAAACAACTATACCTATTGAATGAGACTAAAAGTCCACGTAACTCAGTATTCTTTATTCAAAGTAAGTTAGTGGCACAGGACCAATGTAAAGAGTACAGTAACAGGACAAAGATACAGTTATGCATCCCCCATGTATTTCCCAGAATCTAGTTGTCCATAGCTTAGGGAATAAATGAAACAGAAGTTATATCTATTGTTGCTTGGAATGGAATGTGTAGTTAATATTGTACACCAGAGAAAAAAAACCAGAAAATTAAAATTATAATAAATAGAGAAATAAAGAGCCACTTCTTAATGCTATTTACTTTGGAGCACACATAAAAATAGCACGCAATTTCAAATAAAGAAGGTAGTATTTATCAGGGACATATAAACTATGATAAAAGTCTTAGCATCCTGTGTGAAAATATTGAAGTGGCTGGTTTTGAAAATTACAATTTCTGTTTTTCTAAAGGAATGAAGGTTTTGGACAGAATTCCATTTAGATAGGATAGGATGATGGTATGGGATGCAGAGGAGGATGGTATGACTGCTTATAGTAGAGAAAATAACTACTAAAATTAGAGGAAATATTCCTGAATGTGCCTGATTGACGGGTCTTTCTGACTAGGCAACTTTGTAATTGTCCATATTTCTATCTTTCTGTCTACTCCTTCAAACCATTTCTTTGGACTATACATAGTAATAATATAATTATTGCCATTATAAAAAATGATCACTCTGAATGTCCATGTTACATACATACATACCTTCGCATGTAGGTTATTGAAAATACATACACAATATCAAGTGTGTGGAATTCTATGTTAAGATGATATATTTTCAAATTATGGAAATAAAAATGAATCATTATATTTTACTCCAAAGATTAGTATTTCATAGCCTGTTTATAGTAGAGGGAATGAGCACAGAGGAAGAAAAATATATCTAATGTCACAGGGGATGGATTTCCTTGACTTGCAGCTCCACTGGCATTCCCCCTCAATCTCCCAGCTTCTCCAGCTGAATATAAATCGATGTTTGGATTTGTAAATAATTCACATGCATAAAATTTTATTCATTATTGGATTTTGGCAGCAAGTTGAAACATCACTTAATTCCATCTGTGCTACACAAGCAATAGTGTACAAAGATATAATACTGTACATCTTGGGGGGGGAGAGGGAGCAAACTAGAAAGCCTATAAATAAAGAGTTTTGATATTCAGCCAGTTTCTCAATTGTATGATCTTTTATACTGACTATAACTTTCCTCATTTTACTCAAACCAAATAAAGATATGTATCTTTGAATAAAATATTTCTCTAGTCTGGCCAAAAAAAAACCAAACAAACAAACAAAAAAAAAAACACACCAAAAAAAAAGAAAAAAAAAAAAACAAACGAAATAAGGCTGGTGGCTTTTATCCATTTACTTCTGAAAAATTCCGCAAAACAGCAATCAAAGGCTAGCAACCTGGTAAATCTCCCTTAACTTTTTTTAAGTTCCTCATTATTTCTCACTCCTGCACTGAGCAAAGGAGCGCATATTCCACAGTCTGTATTTCCCATCTCTGTTCTAATAGGCCCCAGGCTAACTCACTGGCTTCTTTATATTACCGTGATTTATTTATAATTTCCACAACAGCTAGGCTGAATTTAGCAAGGAATTTGGTGTAAATGTGGGGACTGGCAGATCGAAGCAGGTTCTGAGGCCTCTCACATATCCTGCTACATGGGGCACTGGGAGTTTATTTCAGATAGGATTTCATTTCTTAGGAGAGCATTTCAACTACTGCTTTCTGAAGGGAAAAGGTAGAAGCACATACTGAAGGGCTTAGTCATGGCGCAGCCCACACTGTGGTTTGGATCTTAATTTCTCCATTAAACATTAAAACACTTTTTGAAAACAGCTTTTGTTTGTTTTCTTCAAAAGAACAAGCGTACCAAAATCATTCTGGAAACCAAGGCTGCTCTCAATACATGGTGACAGTCAAGGGATTCATGTCTTAAGTAACACCACTGCTCTGAACCAGCTCACTAATGGAAACATAGCTAATGCCTACAGAAAAACATTTTAAAGGAAATTCTGCCAAGGCCATAAACCAGACCAAAACTGGAGTGGAGCAGAATTTTCTCTTTTGAAACTTCCTCACTTCTAGTGCCTGCCAGGGCCAATATCAGCCGAGGCAAGAGGGCTGCAAGAGAAATGACCTTGAGGACCTCACAGGAAAAAACACTCTTGATTAGTGAGCTGTAGCTATACAGTGTCTAGCATAAGCAACTGCCTTTACTGCATTTTCAGGCTTCTGCAAGTACCTCAGCAGTAAAAAGAGGATGAGGTTAAAGTGGGCCTGCTGCTGAACAAACAAGGCAGGGACCTGGAGATAAAAGACATGTATGGGTATAAGTTATTCAACGCCTTCTTTGCTTCAGTCTTTGCTGCACTGAGCAATCCCAAGCTCCTGAGACTAGTGGGGAAGTCTAGTGGAAGGTAGATAGAGATCATGTTGGGTGACATTTAAACATACAGAACAAACACAAGCACCTGATGAGTTGAGATGCATCTACAACTACTGAGTGAGCTGAGCCCATCCCATTGTGAGGACACAACAGACAATCTTGGAGAAGTCATGGTGATGGTGGGAGGTTTCTGAGGACTGGAAGAAAGCAAATGCCATTTCTATCCTTAAGAGGGTCAAGAAGCCCCTCAGGGACTTTCAGTTCGGGGAATTCTATGCTAGTCAGCTAGTGAGCTTGGTGCCTGTGAAGGTGACGGAACAGCAAATCTTGGGAAGCATTTCTAAACAAATTAAGGACAAGAAAGAGATAAGGAATAATCACCCTGGATTTACCAAAGTTAACTCATTCCTGCCCAGTCTGATAACCCTCCACAATGAGATGACCAACTTGGTAGCCAAGAGAAGAGCAGTTTATCTTTAGCAAGGCTTTCAATGCTCTGTCTCATATCATCCTCAGACACACTGATAAAGTACAGGATAGATAAATAGACTGTGAGGTGGACTGAAATGATTCTCAGCTGTCAGGCTCAAACGACTGATCAGCAGCACAAACTCCAACTAGATGCCAGCCACCAGCAGGGTACCCCAGGGGCTACTGCTGGGGGCAAATACTGTTTAACATTTTAATGACCTGGACTAAGAGAGCAAGTGATCAGGCACGCATTTCTGAAAGGCAGAGTCTGCTTGATTAATCTTCTATGACAAAATGACCCACTCAGTGGACGAGGGAAACGCTGTGGATATTGTTTATCTAGACTTTAGTAAAGTCTTTGAAGCCATTTCCCGCAGCATTTTCCTGGAGAAACTGGCTGCTCACGCCTTGGATGGGCATACATTTGACTGGGTAAAAAAAATGGTTCAAGGAATTGTGGAGAATGAAGTTAAAAACAGTTGATGACTAGTCACAGGTGCGTAGCCTAGGGCTGCGTACGGAGGCAAATTCTGTTTAATGTATTTTTCAGTGATCTGGAGGAATGGATAGAGCAAACCCTTAGTAAGTTTTCAGAAAACACCAATTAGGGCAGAAGTGATCTGCTTGAGGGTAAGGCAGATCTACAGAGGGATCTGGACAGGCTAGATCGATGAGCCAAGGCCAGTTGTATGAGGTTCAACAAGGCTCAGTGCCTGTTGCTGCGCTTGGGTCACAGTAACTCCATGTAATGCTACAGGCTTAAAAGAAGATTGGCTGGGAAACTGCCTGGCAGAAAAGGACCTGGGGGTATTGGTTGACAGCTGGCCACCTAGAATTTCTTTCTACCTGTTGCAAGAGTTGCAACTGTATTTCTTGTCTTATATCTTATCTATATTCAGGATGTATAAATATCTACTTGAGCAGAAGATGCTGAAATCCAGAATGAACAGATTTCTATTTTTTTTCACCTGTTTTAAATGTGTCTCTTTAAAAGAGAAAACTATTATAGATCCATCCCTGATCAGAGAAACCATACACCTCAGATACATGCTTTCTAAGGAATAATTAGCATTTGGTTAATAATCTCGAATAAAGTTTAGAAGTAAATAATAGGTTCATCTAGCCCTTGTACACCTAAAGACTGAGATTACACTTTTACTGTAAGCCTACAGGAATCTGTGATCTGAAACTATTTGAAATTCACTCTGAGTTGGGAATGTAATGTTTTAAAGTCTCTTTAGTGTCGGACAAGGTGTGGTTTCTGAATTCAATTGAAGGTCAATTTTAATATTACTTGTCCTCATGCTAGTAAATAATCTTGGCTGATGAATACAGAGATGAAAAAGGCTGTGTACAGAGACAAAACTAAACTAGAAGTAGTAGTTGTCTGTCAGTCATGATAACGGTCAACAATTTCTTCTTTTTGTCAATCTTGGTTAAAAGCTGTCATATAACTGTAAAGACTAGCTATTCTGATGTGTGTTTTCTCCTACACAGGGAAAGAACTGTGAGGTTTACCAGAAGATTATTCTTCCTTACATTTCTTTTGAAGTGTCCTTTATCATCTGGGTAGTATGAAGTGTTTCATCTAGAAATAGAAGTTCTTAAATCATGTTTTGCTCCTTTTTTTTTCTTCCTGTCAAATCATCATACTCCCATGTGTCATTGGAAACTGTGTTTTAACTTTGCTTTTATGCAGCATCTCCTCCTTTGTATTACTCATTGTAAGAACCAAGCTCACTTCCGCATAAAATACTTTCTTAGGAGCCTTCGAATCTGACTTTTTCATTAGGTAGTTAGCATACCTTAGTAAATTATAGCTTCTACAGTTGGTATACTTTCTTTTTCCACAATATTTAGTACCATATACTATTAATATTCAGTATTGGGACCAGTATTATTTAATATATCCATCAATGATTTAGATGAGGGAATTGAGTGTACTGTCAGCAAGTTTGCTGATGACACTAAGCTGGGAGGAGTGGCTGACACGCCAGAAGGCTGTGCTGCCATCCAGCGGGACGTGGACAGGCTGGAGAGTTGGGCAGGGAGAAACTTGATGAAATATAACAAGGGAAAGTGTAGAGTCCTGCATCTGGGCAGGAACAATCCCAGGTTCCAATATAGGCTGGGGAACGACCTGTTAGAGAGCAGTGTAGGGGAGAGGGACCTGGGGGTCCTAGTGGATGGCAGGATGACCATGAGCCAACACTGTGCCCTTGTGGCCAAGAAGGCCAATGGCATCCTGGGGTGTATTAGGAGGTGGGTGGTCAGTAGGTCGAGAGAGGTTCCCCTTCCCCTCTACTCTGCCCTGGTGAGACCGCATCTGGAATATTGTGTCCAGTTCTGGGCCCCTCAGTTCAAGAAGGACAGGGACCTGCTGGAGAGAGTCCAGCGCAGGGCAACTAAGATGATTAAGGGAGTGGAGCATCTCCCTTATGAAGAAAGGCTGAGGGAGCTGGGTCTCTATAGTTTGGAGAAGAGGAGACTGCGGGGGGACCTTATTAGTGTATATAAATATATAAAGGGGGAGTGTCACGAGGATGGAGCCAGGCTCTTCTCAGTGGCAAACAATGATAGGACAAGGGGTAATGGGTATAAACTGGAACACAAGAGGTTCCACTTAAACTTGAGAAGAAACTTCTTCTCAGTGAGGGTGACAGAACACTGGAACAGGCTGCCCAGGGGGGTTGTTGAGTCTCCTTCTCTGGAGACATTCAAAACCCGCCTGGACACATTCCTGTGTAACCTTATTTAGGTGTTCCTGCTCTGGCAGGGGGATTGAACTAGATGATCTTTTGAGGTCCCTTCCAATCTCTAACATACTGTGATACTGTAATGAATTACCATGATATATACTCGAGTGTTCCCTTGATAGATTGGGAAAGAAGAAAGGATAAGAAGGCTAGAAATGTGGAGTGGAGAATTAAACTAAAGGTACACTTGTATCCATATCTAAATTTTCATACTCAAAAAATTAATGGAAACTAAGCTTAAAATACATTGAAAATACGAAGTTTGGAGTGGATCTGCAGCAGGATTTTCAAACATCTGAGGTTCCAATTTAATTTCCACATTTAATTGTAAAGAAAATAGAAATTGTGCAATGCAGCTTAATTCCAGTATAAAATGCAAATTCAAAACTGAAGGGATCCAATCTATTCAGGTACCATTAAACCGTCATTTGTTCTCTGTAGCTATGATCAGGAACCAAGAGCTCCATGTATACTTTGAAAAGAAAGAAATAAACAACTAATGAATTTACACAGATTTTAAGAAATGGGGTAGAAAAAAAGAAATAAATGCAGTTCATTATTTTTAATTTTATTTATTTCAAGACAAAAGATAGAGCATTAAAAACAAATGTTATAATGTACTGTTATTAAAATATAGCTAGGTACTGCAATTAACCCCGAACAGAGGAAGAGATGGTGAAGGGAAGAATACACTCCAAACCACTGTAGTGATTTCCTGTGTTAATTGGCAAATTTGAATGAAGAATTGCAAAACCTGTTTCTTTTATTAAAAATGTTGGTTAGAATCATAGAATCATAGAATCAAAGAATAGCTAGGGTTGGAAAGGACCTCATGATCATCTAGTTCCAAACCCCCTGCCATGGGCAGGGACACCCCACAATAAACCATGCCACCCAAGGCCTCATCCAACTCGGCCTTGAACACCACCAGTGATGGAGCATTCACAACCTCCTTGGGCAACCCATTCCAGTGCCTCACCACCCTCTCAGTAAAGAATTTCTTCCTTATATCCAATCTAAACTTCCCTTGTTCAAGTTTTAACCCGTTACCCCTTGTCCTGTCACTACAGTCCGTGATGAATTGTCCATCCCCAGCATCCTTGTAGGCCCCCTTCAGATAGTGGAAGGCTGCTAGGAGGTCTCCACGCAGCCTTCTCTTCTCCAGGCTGAATAGCCCCAACTTTCTCAGCCTGTCTTCATCCAGGAGGTGCACCGGCCCCCTGATCCTCCTCGTGGCCCTCCTCTGGACTTGTTCCAACAGTTCCATGCCCTTTTTACGATGAGGACACCAGAACTGCACACAACACTCCAAGTGAGGTCTCACGAGAGCAGAGCAGAACAGAGAGGCAGGATCACCTCCTTCGACCTGCTGGTCACGCTCCTTTTGATGCAGCCTAGGATCCGGTTGCCTTTCTGGGCTGCAAGCACACACTGAAGCCGCCTCATGCTAAGTTTCTCATCCACCAACACCCCCAAGTCCTTCTCTGCAGGGCTGCTCTGAATCTCTTCTCTGCCCAACCTGTAGCTGCGCCTGGGATTGCTCCCACCCAGGTGGAGGACCTTGCACTTGGCATGGTTAAACTTCATCAGGTTGGCATCAGCCCACCTCACAAGCGTGTCGAGGTCCCTCTGGATGGCATTCCTTCCCTCCAGCGTACCAACCGAACCGCACAGCTTGGTGTCATCGGCAAACTGGCTGAGGGCGCACTCAATCCCACTCTCCATGTCACCGACAAGGAAGTTGACCAAGACCGGTCCCAACACCGATCCCTGAGGGGCACCACTCGTTACTGGTCTCCAGCTGGGCATTGAGCCATTGACCACAACTCTTTGCGTGCGGCCATCCAGCCAGTTCTTTATCCACTGAGTGGTCCACCCATCAAATTGATGTCTCTCCAATTTAGGTGTCATTTAGGTGCGATTTCAGATTAGATTGATGCAACCCTTCTGATTTTCCACAGAATAAGAATACCATAATATTTCTCCTGTCACTTCCAGATGCAGATCACATAGAGAAAAGTCAAACATGTCGTGTATTGTGTGTGATTACAGCAAGTTTAACAGATCCCTTATATGGTAATCTTACTAATGAAACACTATCTTAGAAAGAACTGTAAAATTTTCTGTTACTGAAGGAATGGAGAAAGAAAAAAAAAAAACACCTAAGGATGGCTTTTAATGAACTGGAATAAACTATTCTGATATGGCTTTCAGCTGCAGTTACATTTCAGAGAAGACAAGGTTAATAGTAATAGTATCAGGTACAACTGAGTCAAATCAAAGTCATGAGGACATAACTGACATGACAGAGATGGGACTTGGTAAAACCACTTCAAAATATGAAGAAAAAAAACAAAAACAAACAAACAACCCAACACCATAAAAGCAGAGAGAGTTTTAGTATAGGTATAAATGAATGTGAAGTTTTAAAGTCAGAAATAATTATTTCACTGCATAGTGAGACTTCCTTCATGACTCAGCCTATAAATTTCAGTTTCTTGCACCTCTTATGAAGCCTAGGCATAGAAGAATACTAAATAATTTAGAGAATGTTTTTCATCAAAGCAGTCATACATGCTTGATGATTAAGTGATTTCAAAATACACTTCTATGAAGTGATGAAAATGTACAGAGATATACTTCCAGGTAACCATTCCATGCTCCCTTTTGTGCTCTTTTGCTCTACTCTTTCTAAAAGCAGCACTCAGTGTAATGACAGGCCTAAATATTTTGCCCCTTTGGTCATCAAAACCAGCACATGATCAAACTGGGCTGCCATGTGGAGCATTTCTTAGTTTCCTCAGCATGGCAACAAGATTTAAACAGTGCAAATGCGCCACTATGTGTCAAGCCTTGCCTGATACAAACATATGATGTAGCTAAGGAAGTAAGAGCATCACAAAGCACTCTTTGGCTGTGTTTTGTGGACAGGGTGAAAAAGACATTTGTTCTCTATGGGTTTTTACACTCTAACAGAATTTGACGTATCTAGTCTTATTCCAAAAAGTCCTTGAAAGTTCATATCTGAACTAGAATGTCATGAAAATTGTGAAATTATGAAAACTGTGTTACTGCCAGCCATCTCGGACATGTTATTCTTGGTGCCTCAAACTACTCTGTGCTGTACATCATCTTGACGTGTTTATGAATCAGTGGCTTCATAGCTTCTGGTGGACTCACACCAGTACTTTCTATAACGTAATTCACTAAACAACAGCAAATGTGATTGGTGAGGTTCTCACCATTGCTATTAGCTGGTCGGGATTTTCTAACACTCTTTGATGCTCTGAATTAACATGTTTCCCTTGCTGCATGCTCAACAGTCAGAACCTAATGGACTATAACTGCTGTCACCACGGTACTAAAAACCTAACTAGTTTCTGCACTAGCATGTGTAATTAGGACTAGCACTGTCTTTAATTGCACTCTATTAAATGACTCCTTCTCACTTGATCTAGTATTTTTCTTCTGGGACTTTCTACCTGCTGATATTGTCAAAGTGCAGGCTGATATACAAGAGTTGCAGGAATATCATTTGTGACTGCCATTTCATGCTTCATTACAGCTGTGCATCTCAAATCATAACACTAATTAGCAAACAAGTCTCTTCTTCACCTGCCCGCATGAGGTAAAATAAAATCACTGGCAGGCTGAGCATGGCCAAATTAAAGAAATTTACCATATAGTTAAATAGTCAGTATAGCAGTCTTATTCTGTCATAAATGTACCATTTTGCTCTTGTAAACTCATCATTTTAGTTACATGTGAAGATAAAGTTTATCTTGCTCCCATTTTTCTCTAATAGCATCTTTGTAACATGTGATTTTAGACTTGAATTAGTTATTAGCAGTTGTAACATGATCAACAGCTTGCCACTGGATTCACATTTTCACCAATATCTACATATTTATTTCCACTAATTTTTGGTCAGAAGCAGTTAAAATAGGTCAGCAAGTATATCACATGTGTTTGTATTCATATACCAGAGAAGGAAAAAATTTCTAATATCTTCACCTTGTCCACTCACTAGAGACAACTAAGATTTTTCCCCATATTAAAAATACTACCCACCCTGTTACTTTGGTCACCCACCCATCCATACAAGAATCTGAAATGTATTCTGCAATCTCATATATAATTTAATCTCAGCATGGCTGCAGAAAATTACACAAGTTATCATTGCAATTTTTCAGGTTAGCGTTGGGGTACGGAGTCTATGACTTACCTTAGGTAGCAAAGTCAAACTCTGAGACAGAACTGGGAACAGATCTTAGATTTACTGTTTCATAGCCCAGTGCTCTAGCTGAATAAATCTCTACTTCTATGTACTGATTTCAGCTGTAACTCCTTTCTAGTAGTTGATACAGTGCTGTATTTTGACTTTAGTCTGAGAACAATACTGATAACACACCAATGTTTTAGTTGTTGCTAAGTAATGCTTACTCTGATCACGGAATTTTTCAGTCTCTCATGCTCTGTCAGTGAGGAAGAGCATGGGAAGCTGTGAGGGAGCAGAGACAGGACACCTGATCCAAACTATCCAAAGGGATATTCCGTACCACAGAACGTCATGTGCAGTATATAAACTGGGGGGAGTCACCTGGAAGGGCAGATTGTTGCTCGGGTTGGACTGGGTATCTGCTGGCAGGTGGTGAGCAACTATACTGTGCATCACTTGTGTTTATCACTGGTTTTTTTGCTTTCCCCTTTTTAGTTTTATATTCTCTCCACTTGCTATTTCCCTTATCATTATCATTATTATTAGTAGTAGTTTTGTATTACACTTCAGTTATTGGGTTGTTTTTTTCTCAACCCCTGTGGTTTGTATTCTTTAGATTCTCCACCCCATCCTGCCAGGAGTGGGGGGAAGAAGGCAAAGGAGTGAGAGGCTGTGTGGTTCTGAATTACTGGCTAGGCTTAAACCATGACCTTTTTGGCACTCAACCTGGGGCTTGAAGAGCTGAGATAAAGGAACCAGAGTGTGCCAAAATGAATTTATGATAAGCAATCATGTTTTCAGATCAATAGCCACTCGTCACAATGTTGATTTTTTTCTCTCGGAGCTGTTGTGCTTCGTCTCTGAGCTTCATTATGTCACACCTTACTTGTAGCCTGTATTTGCTGGTTTAGAATTTACTGGCTTGGGGCTCAGGCTAAGGTTCTTGTTTGTTTCCTTTATGATAATAGCTTGTGATAGAACAGAATTATTGGTCATGAAACTGATCTGGTATGCTTTTCAGCATTGCCGTCACCTCTATACTTTGGGAGGCATGTAATAGGAATTATTAACAATTACAGCTCTTTCTTTCCCCCTCTCAGAAGACCAGCCTATGGACAAGGCATTCTCCCGTCCCTTCCCCTTTCCCAACAGGCTATTTACAGTAGCATTTGAGAATTTTAAAGATTTTGAATATCCCTTGAGTACTCCTGAAACCTACCTGCTCTTTTTGCTAGGAACCATCATTTTGTTGAATATAGTTCTGGTCTTGTTTAAGGTTAGAGAACTATATAAGAATACCATCAAGAGATATTCCCCAAGACTGGACATTTCTGAGTGGCAGGGTGTGTGGAATAGTGTGGGCAAGGACTTGGGCCAGTTGGCCCCTCCAGTGCTTCGGAACTTCACCCTGAACAAGTGCAAAATCTGGAAAAAATAGTAAAACATTTTGAAAAAGTATGCTGCTGTCCTGGCAATATCAGAGAGGTACAAAACAGCCACTGAAATCAATCATATGCTATTGACTGCTATATAGCACTTCTATAGCAGTTAAATGTCCATTTCCGCTACTCTAGACTTTGAAAAGAGCATATATGCTGTCATGATCATCAGCAGATAATAAAGTAATGGGAAAAGCCAGCACAGCAGAACTGTCATAAGGTCACTATTGACTGAACCTCTGTTTCATCCGATCATCAGCCCAACAAAGAATGAACTGTGATGAAACCGGATGAGCTTAGCACTGACCAGACAAGTCCAGTGGCGATATCAGCAGTTATTAGATATAATACACTAAAGCAAATGGATCTCCAGAAAAAGGTGATTTCCTGCCACACACACAGATAGGAAAAGTTAGCTACCACTTCCCAATACCATACAGTCTAAAGAAACAGCCCATCTATAAAAAGTGGTAGCGGACTCTATGCCTCCAAAACATTAATGAAAGGGTGATCAAGACAAGAAGTCTTTCCGGTAGCCTTTTAAAGGATGCACGCACTTCTCTGTGGCTCCATTGAGCTCTCTTGTCATTCAGAGAAGAAGCCACCACAATTTTGTCCTTCTCTACCCTGCTGCTCTCATCTATGCCAGGACTCAAATACACCAATATATATGTCCTGCCTCAGTGCACAAGATGGCAGAGGGAAGCATAATCTTTCGTATGACCTCATTAAGAACCTGCACATATTAACACAAGCAATCCATCACAGTGCTGAGCTTGTGGCAATGGACATTTTCAGGATATTGCCCTTTCACAATTTCTTACCGCTGAAAGAAAAAGAAATGTGGTTTCTTAATTGCATGACCCTAAGAATAGTGAAACTATTAAAACTAAACAAAAAGTCCTGCATTACAGAAAAAGCAGACTTATTAATGAGTTGTTTTCTAGCCAGAAAAATCCATTCACTTAGACATGTGATTAAGACATCAAGAAAAGAATGGATTATGACATCATTTGTTGTCTTTTTGTATTTTGAAAGGGAATCATATCCACATTTGTACGTCACGGATGCATTTAGATTTGGCAGGGGGTGGGGGATGAGGGGGGATGAAAGAAGAAATAAACCAGTACTAGCAGTGAATATTTATGAAGTCAATCCATAAATCAAATAATTTAAGACGGATTGTGCAATTCTACTTTTAATTGGCTTTTCTCCTTGAAAGCCATTTGAATGAGCAGAAAGTTTTCTTTTATTCCAGCAGTATCAAAGCAAAAGGGTCAAAAACCCCATCCCAACATTTCACGAGAGTCTTACTACATCTCAAGAAGAAAGAATGGGAATTTGCCTGCAAGTGAGGCACTTTTAGTCATGTTAGTGGAAGTCACAAGGAAACTACTGTTCTGGACATCTCTGTCTGGCAACCTGGCCCTAGCTTAGGTGGTTTTGCCTCTTAGTAAAATCCTATAGAAGTCCTGAGGATGCCATGAAGCATGGTCTTGCCTCCATGCCAGCAGGTCAAACTATACAAACGTGTCTTATAGTCCTGACCCTGTGTGTGTGTATTCCCACTCCCCTTGCTTTGGATTGGGGAAGTGGCAGTATGAACAGTGCATGGCTGGGACCCTGTGACATGACCAGTCATGGAAGAGAGGGAGGTTATACATCTTTGTCCACTTTTATAAATATTTATTTTCCCTATTCACCCAGGCACAACAGCTGGATCTGGAAAAAAAAAAAAAAAAAAAAATAAGATGAACAAAGCCCACAGTCCTGGTGGACAAAGTGACATTGGGCGCTGTTAACTGAGTTCCTTCATTACTGTCTGCTCTTCAGGAATATACGAATGCATTGTCAGTATACGTGAGCCATAATAACTTCATCTTCAGATTTTCAATATGACAACACCTCCGCTAATGTGAGTCAGGAAGCTATTCGTTCTCTCCAATGCAGTGTTTGAGTGGCCAGAGAACCTGATGCTGAAGGGCTTACACTGTTCAAGCAATGTGCAAATCAGAACAATAGCATTTTACACCTGCAGTGTCTCATTTTGCACAGGGAAAATAGATCCACGAGAGGTAGAAGGATCAAAGCCTGTAAATATATCTTTGAGAACAGCTACATTTGAGGTTTTTATGTTAAAAAAGTTGGATTTTCCTATGCTATGCAAAGTTCAATCCTGCATTATACAGTCTTCTTCTACTTATCTGTATCACAGAAATATCAGCTGATGCAGTGCCACCTGATAAACAATGACTGCAATTAGATTGCTTAGATTTGCTCTTTTGAGGAAATACTTTCCAAATCTTGTATTTGACTTTCTCCTTGAGCATTTTATACAGAAAGCCAGCACACCAGCCTAGATCAAATGCTGATTATTTGCAACAATATAATAAATAAAATTCAAAACAATTTGACTGTAAGAGACACAATTTAAAAAAAAGAAATAATCTAAATAGAACAAAGAATTGCCTACAGAAGTAAGCAATGTCTCTGGATTTCCTGGTGAGGGAAGAGAATTTGGTATAAACTTAAGATTTTTGACCAAAACATTTTTCTCCTAAATTACTTTGTACTCTTTTGGGCTTATTTATGCCATTTTAGAATTGTGTCACTATCATTGACAATATATAACATTTTGGTGTTACTTATAGTTTCTGGGATTTCTTTAATGAACCAGAATACATTACAAAGATTCCAGGGAAGCAAGATAGTCCTTCATATCCACAGATCATTTACCAGGGTTATTCAGCGTATTCTGAACTTTAAAAATAAAGGGTCATCTGGTGGTTAAAAGGATTGTGCTCAGATGATTTAACTGATTCCAAGACATGACCATAAATGTCATTGGTTGGAATTAGATTGTTAAATGGTTCCTAAGGGATTTTAAAATCTATGAATAAAGAATGAATTCATATACCAGTAATCTGTAATTGACCCAATGTTCATTAATTTCTGATATATATATAAAGGATACAGTGCAAAGCCACTGAAAATTGTGAGTTTATTTTAAAGGAAATCCACATATTAGCAAATACCCTTGTTTCTGAATTGGAAAGGCATGGATTTGGAAAGGCATGGATTTGATGGATGGACCACTTGATGGATAGGGAACTGGCTAGATGGTCATGCTCGGAGTTGTGGTCAACAGTTTGATGTCCAAATGGAGACCAGTGACGAATGGTGTTACTTAGGGGTCTGTATTGAGACCTGCAGTGTTGGCAACACAGATCATGGGATTGAGTGCAACCTCAACAAGTTTCCTAACACCACCAAGCTGTGTTCAAAGCTCAATATGACCAGGCAGTGTGGCTTGCAGCCAGAAAGCCAGCTGTATGCTAAGCTGCATCAAAAAGAGCGTGGCCAGCAGGATAAAGGAGGCGATTCTCTCCCTTTACTCCTCTCCCGTGAGACGTCATCTGGAATACTGCATTCAGCTCTGGGGTCCCCAAGACAAGAGGGGTGTGGACCTGCTTGAGCAAGGCCAGAGGAGGGCCACAAAGATGATCAAAGGGCTGGAGCCCCTCTCCTATGAAGATAGGATAAGACAGTTGGGTTTGTTCAGCCTGGAAAAGAGTAGGCTCAAGGAAGACTTTCTAGCAGCCTTCTATAGCTAAAGGGGGCCTACAGGAAAGCTGGAAAGCAACCCTTTACAAAGGCATGTAGTGACAGGACAAGGGAGAATGTATTTAAGATGAAAGAGTGTAGATTTATATTAGATATTAGAAAAAAAATTCTTCACTATGAGGGTGACAAGACACTGGAACATGTTGTCCAGAGAAGTTGTGGATACCTCATCCCTGGAAGCATTCAAGGCCAAGTTGGACAGGGCTGGAAGTGTTCAAGGCAAGTTGGACAGCATAAGGGCTACCTCATGCTCTAGCAGCTCCAGCTTACTACATCTCTCTAGGGTGAGTTGAGGATAGGGTTGGGTTGGGGTTTGGTCTTTTGTTTTTGTTGGGTTTTTTTGTGTTAGCTTGTTGGGGTTTTTTTCTGAGTGCTCATGCTCATAATAAAAGGTCTATGAATCAGGTGAGTTGGAAATGTCAGATGCTGTTATCAGCTATTTGATTATACCTAACCAGCATTTCTCTTCTATTTGCTTGCTCTTCTATAGAGCTTTAGCAGAAGGGAATAAGACCTATTAGGGCACTCAAAATCATCACTGTAGTGACTGGATAAGTTGCCGACAATCCTTACTTCCACAGTGATTATGAAAATTTTTATCAAGAGAAAATATTTCAGGACATGAATCTATTTTTTATTAGGTTAGGAGTACTGGGTTCTGTGACCCCTTACCCCTCACATCTTCCCAGCCTTTTATTTAATAGCTTCAGTGGATCTGCAACAGGCCTACAGTGCATAAGTGCTGTATCCTGATTTAAAGCTGCTTCAGCTGCTTGTCAGTATGTTTGTCTCTGAATTGTGCCTGTCAACTTATCACTCTTGACTCTAATTACCTCCTTTACAGGTTATTCTATAATCATCTTCAGTCACAAAGCTCCTGTTTTGTTTTTCAAAACTTCCACAGACATCACTAGAATTTAAAACACCCAAGATGCAGTATTGAAAGTGCAACTCTATAGAAAAATCTCTTTATAGTTTTCAGTAAACTGCTACCTCTCCTTGTTAACTCAATGACTGATCATCATCATTTCTGAATGAGAATCCTACCTGTAGTTTCATCTATATGGATCTTTCATCTTTTTTCTCTCCTTATTCTCTCCCCTCCCACCACCACCATTTTCTGAAGGGGGTGGAAAACAAATCCAGTTTCTTGACATGTTTCCTAGACAGGTTCCTCATATGGTATTACTTTAAAAGACAGGGGTAAGTAAATGTTTTATTAAAGTACTTTTACATAAACTAGGAAAAGAAAGTGTTTAGTTTTATGAAGTAGAATGACAATTCTAAATTAAATCCATTTGTTGTTTCTTAGCAGACACCACAGACTACTTCAGTGCTAACAATTCTGGGGTTTTCCCTACAGAGTATCTCAGTTTACATACTTGATTTTTTTTTTTCTTTCTTTTTTTTTTTTTTTGTCATCTTTCTTCTCCTTCAGTAATTTTTGCATCCTTTTATAAAATTCCCATCTGGACACCCAAACCATCGTATATTGCTAACTCATCAACTCGCACTTCACAAATAATGGTTTTCAGCTCAATCAGTCACACTGAATTACTGTAAGCCTCCAATGTTCACAACTGTGGCATCGAAATATATTTGCTTATTATCTATTGCATGAAATAAATTAGACTGCTGCATAATGCAATGTAACTGTTTCATGCATCGTTGTGCTCTTTACACAGATTGAACTTGTCTGAATATAGAGAGATTTGGTAGGTTAATAGCCTCAGCATCTGAAAGCCTGCATACTCATTTTTATACATAGAAGTAATGTGAAATGGCAGGGAACAGAGAAAAAGAAACTGAGGACAGTTCTAAGGGAAACAGCTCACTTTTCTGTGAGCTTCCTGAATCATTATATACAAAGGGCAGGGTTTGATTACTCCCCCATTCCTCCTTGTTTTCTGCATTCTGAAAATGGGGATATAGGGCTTCTTCAATCTGTGGAAACTTAAATTGCTGCAGATCTGCTTTAGTATTTGTGAGGTAACTAACCACCATGTGTCAGTCTCAACGGTTCATTTAACACTGCTATAACAAACAATAAACAATTAAATTGGTTTTGATTTGTAAATCTCAAAACTCCAAAGCTAGAGACAGAGATGAGAGGGTCCTTAGCTTACATTCAATCATTGTGTTTATATTTCTTACTTTCTTTTATGTAAACCATTCTCTTTAAACTAAAACACAGACAAACCCCTATACCTCCTAATGCAAATAAATAAGAAAGACTAAATTCTGCATGCAGAGGGATGCTGAACATTGACACCAGCTGGGGAAAGTTGTCTTGTATACAGACATGCAAGGCTGATTCAAATAACAAAATATGTTTTAGTTATGCTATCTAAACTGGTTCTGTGCAGAACTAGCCCTGTAGATGATCATATAATCGTGATTGTCTGCTGCTGTGAAAAAACAAGGGGCACATAGTTACGTAGAGTAACTTTTTGCATCTGAATTGCCTTCTGTTAGGCAGATTATCCCAATCATAATGATTTGTATTGTCTACAGAATGAAGGTGATTCAGAAGGAGAGTGCATTTTGGTATGGACTTTGGCCCTGTTTTTTGTGGACATGAACTGCAAGCGTATAACAGTTACTATACTTCAAGAAAGAAGTCAGCAATTCACGAATACATAGATATCTCCTCAAGGCCAACTAGTGAAGTGCCATTGGTAACATAATTAGAGCTTGCATCTACCCTGAAAGAAGGGTACTTTCTCTGCATCTCACTGGCAGGAGGAGGGTACGGAAAACAGCAGCACTTAGAATGATGATTTAGAAGGAAATTAAAACTCAAAGCACAGGACAATGAAGTAGTTTTCACTGGTTTTTACCCTAGCTATATTGCTAGTACAATACTGTCAAGAAAAGTAGAGGATAGGCATTTAGCTTCCAAATACACTTGCTGCCAGTAGCAGCATTGCCTTAGAAAAGTCGGAAGCAATGAAGGCTAGTGCTTTTGATAGCAAGAGAAGTGAGCCGCAAAGATGTAGCTGAGATACTTTTTAAAGAGAAAGTAAAAAGATGTGATAGTTTTAATGTGCATTTGTCTTCTACAGCTAGCAAGCTGAATTAGACTAGAGTAACAAGTTTAAAAAGAGATCTAATTCTTATTTTCTTACAACTATCTGCTAGAAGATGCATCATTTTCTCTAAAACTTTTGGCCTGCACACCCAAATTTTTCATTCAGCAAATCAGAAATAAAAGCAAAATGGGAGACAGGATAAAGCATTTAAAAATTACTTTATAAGGACAGGCTGATAAGGCTTACTGCAAGCTCTCATGATTTTCTTAATAGATTAACTATTTTCCTGCAATGGATAAAATTTATCAAAAATTTTCGGTGGGATGATGTTCTCTGACTATGCCAACAATCTAGAAGGAGAGTAAGGAAGAATTATGGGGGTTTTTTATCTTCAGGGGAAATGGAAAGGGAAAGAAGGACTCCAAATTCAGAGGCACATGCCATTTATTACAATGAACAGAACACCCCGACTGTGCCCTGGGTTGGGATGCTGAAAGAGGTGCAACGCTGCTGCTGAAGGAAGAAGAGAAGAAAAGCAGCTATCCTAGCTTATGGATGACAACCAGCACCATATCCATCAAGTTAGAATATTGCATCTCTGGAAAAACGTATTATAGTGACTGCTGACTTCTGTTTTCCTTTAAATTAGTTCACCAAAAGCTGACAGATTGATTGCTTTGCATTGGTGGTTAACTTTTACAGTTAGAGCAGATGTCATGGACAAACATGTAATTCAGAAAGCCTGAATAGTTCTGGGTTCTTTTTTGTCTTTAAGGGAAGTAAAAAAATACATAACTTGCCCCTTAAGCTGATGGCATGTTGACAGTCTGACATCTCACCACTAAGTGCAGGGTATAATGGATGGGGCTGACATTCTTAAACAGTGTGATCACTGTCAGGATATAGATGTGTCTGAAAAAAATGGAATTTCATCTAAACACACATAAATGGAAGCCATTTGCTGAATTACCTGTCCATCTTGACAATTTATAAGTAAGACTATCTACTGATGGCAAGAATTGCATGTCTCCCCTGTTTACAAATGCTACGGTATCTTGAGCCTTGGGGTTTAACTAAACTTGATTTAGTAGACTTAAACTTCAGAAGCAAGACATTAGACATCTGTTTCTGCAACTCAGAAGGTTTCTAGTATGCTCAAATGTTGTTGATTCTTTTGCTTTTTCAGACATCACAAGAATCCTAACAAATCGATGGGATGCAGAGGAACATTACTGAAACGCAGAGATTCATACAGGGACCTTCCTGCACAACTTAGCAAGCTGCAAAGGACGTTATACCCTCTAAGGTTTCATGCCTTTCTCTCACTATGTTTTTCATTTTCTTTTACATATTACAGAAGTTATTTTGGTGGGTTTTTTTCCTTTTCGTTTTCATTTAAGGTGCCTCACAGGTAGTTTGACTTTACTCTGCTGATAGAATAGCCTGACATGTTGCATGCAGCGAAATAAGCAGCACATAAGAAAAAATAGACTAAAAATGAAACAAAACCCAGAGGGAAAAATTGTCTACTTTGAAATATTCCAACCACAACATGATTAAAATGTACAATACAAATCTCTTACTAGATTTGCAAAGCAAAATATGCTTAAAAAAAAAAAAACAAACCAACATTTTCTTAGATTCAGATCTTATCAATACCTGGGTGGGAGCAATCCCAGGCGCAGCTACAGGTTGGGCAGAGAAGAGATTCAGAGCAGCCCTGCAGAGAAGGACTTGGGGGTGTTGGTCGATGAGAAACTTAGCATGAGGCGGCTTCAGTGTGTGCTCGCAGCCCAGAAAGGCAACCGGATCCTGGGCTGCATCAAGAGGAGCGTGACCAGCAGGTCGAAGGAGGTGATCCTGCCTCTCTGTTCTGCTCTGCTCTCGTGAGACCTCACTTGGAGTGTTGTGTACGGTTCTGGTGTCCTCATCGTAAAAAGGACATGGCACTGTTGGAACAAGTCCAGAGGAGGGCCACGAGGAGGATCAGGGGGCCGGTGCACCTCCTGGATGAAGACAGGCTGAGAAAGTTGGGGCTATTCAGCCTGGAGAAGAGAAGGCTGCGTGGAGACCTCCTAGCAGCCTTCCACTATCTGAAGGGGGCCTACAAGGATGCTGGGGAGGGACTCTTCACTAGGGACTGTAGTGACAGGACAAGGGGTAACGGGTTAAAACTTGAACAAGGGAAGTTTAGATTGGATCGAAGGAGGAAGTTCTTTACTGTGAGGGTGGTGAGGCGCTAGGATGGGTTGCCCAAGGAGGCTGTGAATGCCCCATCCCTGGTGGTGTTCAAGGCCGAGTTGGACAGAGCCTTGGGTGGCATGGTTTAGTGTGAGGTGTCCCTGCCCATGGCAGGGGGGTTGCAACTAGATGATCATAAGGTCCTTTCCGACCCTAACTCTTCTATGACTCTATATGCATAACACGGCATAGCTTTCTGTTGTATTCTGTTCCGTTCCATTCCATTCTCTTCTGTTCTATTTCGTTCCATTTTATTCCGTTCCATTCCCTGCACTCACAAGGAGTTGTACCATGAGGAGATCCTTATTTACCTGAAATGCCAAGGGAATTTCAGCACCAAAAGCACTTTCAAAGACACAAATCAGAATGGTTAGAGACGGAAATTGTATTTTATTTATTTCTAAATAAAGCGATTTGATTTAGTTGAGCTTAGTCAATTTGAGTCCGGTTTAGCTTAGGCCTTTCAGTTTAGCTGGAAAAACCCTGCCTTGCAGCCTGAGAAAGGAAAGCCGGGGCAGGAGCGGTGCTGTGGTGCTGCAAGGGCAGTGCAAGAAGAACCCAGCCAGAAAGGGCCAGGGAAGACCTGACGAGGGGTGGTGCTCAGTACTCCAGAGGACAGCAGCAAGTCCCGGGGCCACGCTGGGGCCAGCCTGGGAGTCCAGAAGGCTGCCTCCCCCCGGATGTGGGGCACGAGGGCCACCTGCGTGGAGCACGAGCAGCTGCCTTTGGGACACCGTGAGCCAAAGGAGCCCCATGAAGGGGCTGTGCTCGGCTGCGGAGGAAGGCAAAAAACCCCAGGGACGCTTGCTAGTCCAGCCTGGGGGGAAAAAAGCCCTTCCCCCCCCAGCTGCAGGACACGAGGGGCCACCTTCGCGGAGCACGAGCACCAGGCGATAACGCAGCCAGAATGGACCAGAGGAGCCCTGACAAGTGGTCATGCTCAGTGCTCAGAGGAAGGCAAAAAACCCCCGGGGACCGGTGCCAATCTGCCCCGGGGGAAAATTCCTTCCTGACCCCAGTTGCTGGCGATCGGCTACTCCCTGAGCATGTGAGCAAGACCTGCTCCCGGTCCACACGCTGGTTACGCCTCTAAGGGGACAAGGGGACACTGGCACTGCCTTTTCTGCTTCCACCTCAAGCCCTCTCAGGGCCTTCCAACAACAGCAAAATGCCATTGGCCTGATGAATCCTCGGAGCACCAATCCTTCCTGTGCTTGGCACTGGGAGCTCCAGAGCACTGGGGGAGGGCACTGAGCCACCTGTGCATCCTTTTTCTTCTGCCTACTGCCACTCTCTCCCCGGGAGGGGAGGATGGCGAGCTCCCCGACAACTGAAGCAGGACCCTTCGATGATGCTTCGAGCGTGGCCCCTCCAGGAGCTGGAAGTGCAGCACAGAACCTCCCGCAGCTTCGTGCAGCTCCAAGTGTTCCCTGCCTCAACCCCTCGCGCAAGCAATTCCCCGGTGCCCAGCAGATGAGGACAGCAAGCTCCCCAACGACTGAAGCAGGATTTCCACCCATCTGATGAGCTTTGAGCGTGGCGCCTCCAGGAGCTGGAACGGCAGCAGAGAACCTCCTGCAGCTTCGCAGCTTCACGGGTTCCCTCCCTGAGTCCCCCCCTCACCTAATTCCCTGGTGCCCAGCAGATGGGGACGGCAAGCTTCCCAACGACTGAAGCTAGATATCCATCCATCTGATGAGCTTTGAGCGTGGCCCCTCCAGGAGCTACGATGGCAGCAGAGAACCTTTCGCAGCCTCGTGCAGCTTCAAGGGCTCCCCCCCGTCAACCCCCTTCCCCCTTCCAGGAATTCCCCCGGTGCCCCAAGGACTTCCTCTCGGATGCCCTCAGGCTGCCAGCTCTGTCCTGGTGGCAGCGCCGGGCACTCTGGCAGTGGGACAGGGGAGGGCGCTGGCCTCACACTGCCCCAGAGCATTGTGATGCTGCGTGGCCGGGTGCTGGCACTATGACACGGGGGTGACGGGGCCCCTGCGGCCCTGCCCACCGCAGCCCTGCTGCTGCTGCCCCTTCACCCAGCATCCCTTGGAGAAAAGCCTTTGGGGTGCTGGCCCTGAGGCAGTGCCTGTGCCCAGGAGGCCCAGGGGGATGTCCCTGCCAATGGTGGCCACACACTGGGCATCGCTGCGGGCTGTCCCTGTAAATACATCTGTTTGTTCAGACTGTCTCGGTAAAGGCTTTCATGCCACGGACAGTCATTTGACTGTGGCGATCCCAAAGGTGAAAGGAAAGGGGTTTGGGTTCCATCTGCATGAACTTTGCAGAAACGCAGAGAGCACACAGCATTTCCTCACCATTCCTTATCAACACACCCATTGGCATTTGCTACTGCACTGCTTATGGTGAGGTCTTCTTCTTGGAAAGGAGAATTCAAGAAATCTCTTCTGCGTTTCTTACACAGGGTAACCTTTGTAGCAGAGGGTGTTTAGATATTTGCCTGTGTTTGTTAACATTCACGTGTCTAGTTTGGGGGTTTACCTCTTGTACTACTACTTGAATGCAACACTTCACTGACTGCTGCCTAATTGCACGTTCTCGAAAGCTCAACCAAGTGTTTTGAGCCCAATGCGGTTTAAAGTGTCTGGGCCGAGCAGGTTTTCCCTGCAACACTCACGAAACACAAGTGAGTGACTCAGTTCTGTAGAATAGTGTTAAACCCCTCAGTGAAGTATCGTGTCAGAAGAACATGGAGCTCGGAGAGGATCCGGTTCGAGAGCATCTTAAGAACCTGAACGTGCACAAGTCCATGGGACCTGATGAAATCCATCGACGGGTCCTGAAGGAACTGGCAAATGAAGTTGCTAAGCCGCTGGCCATCATATTTGAAAAATCCTGGCAGGCAGGTGAAGTTCCCGATGACTGGGAAAAGGGAAATAAATATATCCCCCATGTTCAAGAAGGGGAAAATGGATGACCCAGGGAACTACAGACCAGTCAGTCTCACCTCTGTGCCTGGTAAAATCTTGGAGCAGATTCTCCTGGAAGGCATGCTAAGGCACATGAAAAACAAGGAGGAGGTGGTTGGTGACAGCCAGCATGGCTTCAGTAAGGGGAAATCCTGCCTGACCAACTCGGTAGCCTTCCAGGATGGGGCTACGGAACTGACAGACACGGGTAGAGCGGTTGACGTCATCTACCTGGACTTGTGCAAAGCGTTCGGCACTGTCCCGTATGACATCCTCGTCTCTAAATTGGAGAGACATCAATTTGATAGATGGACCAGTGGGTGGATAAAGAACTGGCTGGATGGCCGCACGCAAAGAGTTGTGGTCGATGGCTCAATGCCCAGCTGGAGACCAGTAACGAGTGGTGCCCCTCAGGGATCGGTGTTGGGACCGGTCTTGGTCAACTTCCTTGTCGGTGACATGGAGAGTGGGATTGAGTGCGCCCTCAGCCAGTTTGCCGATGACACCAAGCTGTGCAGTTCGGTTGGTACGCTGGAGGGAAGGAATGCCATCCAGAGGGACCTCGACACGCTTGTGAGGTGGGCTGATGCCAACCTGAAGAAGTTTAACCATGCCAAGTGCAAGGTCCTCCACCTGGGTGGGAGCAATCCCAGGCGCAGCTACAGGTTGGGCAGAGAAGAGATCCAGAGCAGCCCTGCAGAGAAGGACTTGGGGGTGTTGGTGGATGAGAAACTTAGCATGAGGCGGCTTCAGCGTGTGCTCGCAGCCCAGAAAGGCAACCGGATCCTGGGCTGCATCAAAAGGAGCGTGACCAGCAGGTCGAAGGAGGTGATCCTGCCTCTCTGTTCTGCTCTGCTCTCGTGAGACCTCACTTGGAGTGTTGTGTACGGTTCTGGTGTCCTCATCGTAAAAAGGGCATGGAACTGTTGGAACAAGTCCAGAGGAGGGCCACGAGGAGGATCAGGGGGCCGGTGCACCTCCTGGATGAAGACAGGCTGAGAAAGTTGGGGCTATTCAGCCTGGAGAAGAGAAGGCTGCGTGGAGACCTCCTAGCAGCCTTCCACTATCTGAAGGGGCCTACAAGGATGCTGGGGAGGGACTCTTCACTAGGGACTGTAGTGACAGGACAAGGGGTAACGGGTTAAAACTTGAACAAGGGAAGTTTAGATTGGATCGAAGGAGGAAGTTCTTTACTGTGAGGGTGGTGAGGCGCTAGGATGGGTTGCCCAAGGAGGCTGTGAATGCCCCATCCCTGGTGGTGTTCAAGGCCGAGTTGGACGGAGCCTTGGGTGGCATGGTTTAGTGTGAGGTGTCCCTGCCCATGGCAGGGGGGTTGCAACTAGATGATCATAAGGTCCTTTCCGACCCTAACTCTTCTATGACTCTATATGCATAACACGGCATAGCTTTCTGTTGTATTCTGTTCCGTTCCATTCCATTCTCTTCTGTTCTATTTCGTTCCATTTTATTCCGTTCCATTCCCTGCACTCACAAGGAGTTGTACCATGAGGAGATCCTTATTTACCTGAAATGCCAAGGGAATTTCAGCACCAAAAGCACTTTCAAAGACACAAATCAGAATGGTTAGAGACGGAAATTGTATTTTATTTATTTCTAAATAAAGCGATTTGATTTAGTTGAGCTTAGTCAATTTGAGTCCGGTTTAGCTTAGGCCTTTCAGTTTAGCTGGAAAAACCCTGCCTTGCAGCCTGAGAAAGGAAAGCCGGGGCAGGAGCGGTGCTGTGGTGCTGCAAGGGCAGTGCAAGAAGAACCCAGCCAGAAAGGGCCAGGGAAGACCTGACGAGGGGTGGTGCTCAGTACTCCAGAGGACAGCAGCAAGTCCCGGGGCCACGCTGGGGCCAGCCTGGGAGTCCAGAAGGCTGCCTCCCCCCGGATGTGGGGCACGAGGGCCACCTGCGTGGAGCACGAGCAGCTGCCTTTGGGACACCGTGAGCCAAAGGAGCCCCATGAAGGGGCTGTGCTCGGCTGCGGAGGAAGGCAAAAAACCCCAGGGACGCTTGCTAGTCCAGCCTGGGGGGAAAAAAGCCCTTCCCCCCCCAGCTGCAGGACACGAGGGGCCACCTTCGCGGAGCACGAGCACCAGGCGATAACGCAGCCAGAATGGACCAGAGGAGCCCTGACAAGTGGTCATGCTCAGTGCTCAGAGGAAGGCAAAAAACCCCCGGGGACCGGTGCCAATCTGCCCCGGGGGAAAATTCCTTCCTGACCCCAGTTGCTGGCGATCGGCTACTCCCTGAGCATGTGAGCAAGACCTGCTCCCGGTCCACACGCTGGTTACGCCTCTAAGGGGACAAGGGGACACTGGCACTGCCTTTTCTGCTTCCACCTCAAGCCCTCTCAGGGCCTTCCAACAACAGCAAAATGCCATTGGCCTGATGAATCCTCGGAGCACCAATCCTTCCTGTGCTTGGCACTGGGAGCTCCAGAGCACTGGGGGAGGGCACTGAGCCACCTGTGCATCCTTTTTCTTCTGCCTACTGCCACTCTCTCCCCGGGAGGGGAGGATGGCGAGCTCCCCGACAACTGAAGCAGGACCCTTCGATGATGCTTCGAGCGTGGCCCCTCCAGGAGCTGGAAGTGCAGCACAGAACCTCCCGCAGCTTCGTGCAGCTCCAAGTGTTCCCTGCCTCAACCCCTCGCGCAAGCAATTCCCCGGTGCCCAGCAGATGAGGACGGCAAGCTCCCCAACGACTGAAGCAGGATTTCCACCCATCTGATGAGCTTTGAGCGTGGCGCCTCCAGGAGCTGGAACGGCAGCAGAGAACCTCCTGCAGCTTCGCAGCTTCACGGGTTCCCTCCCTGAGTCCCCCCCTCACCTAATTCCCTGGTGCCCAGCAGATGGGGACGGCAAGCTTCCCAACGACTGAAGCTAGATATCCATCCATCTGATGAGCTTTGAGCGTGGCCCCTCCAGGAGCTACGATGGCAGCAGAGAACCTTTCGCAGCCTCGTGCAGCTTCAAGGGCTCCCCCCCGTCAACCCCCTTCCCCCTTCCAGGAATTCCCCCGGTGCCCCAAGGACTTCCTCTCGGATGCCCTCAGGCTGCCAGCTCTGTCCTGGTGGCAGCGCCGGGCACTCTGGCAGTGGGACAGGGGAGGGCGCTGGCCTCACACTGCCCCAGAGCATTGTGATGCTGCGTGGCCGGGTGCTGGCACTATGACACGGGGGTGACGGGGCCCCTGCGGCCCTGCCCACCGCAGCCCTGCTGCTGCTGCCCCTTCACCCAGCATCCCTTGGAGAAAAGCCTTTGGGGTGCTGGCCCTGAGGCAGTGCCTGTGCCCAGGAGGCCCAGGGGGATGTCCCTGCCAATGGTGGCCACACACTGGGCATCGCTGCGGGCTGTCCCTGTAAATACATCTGTTTGTTCAGACTGTCTCGGTAAAGGCTTTCATGCCACGGACAGTCATTTGACTGTGGCGATCCCAAAGGTGAAAGGAAAGGGGTTTGGGTTCCATCTGCATGAACTTTGCAGAAACGCAGAGAGCACACAGCATTTCCTCACCATTCCTTATCAACACACCCATTGGCATTTGCTACTGCACTGCTTATGGTGAGGTCTTCTTCTTGGAAAGGAGAATTCAAGAAATCTCTTCTGCGTTTCTTACACAGGGTAACCTTTGTAGCAGAGGGTGTTTAGATATTTGCCTGTGTTTGTTAACATTCACGTGTCTAGTTTGGGGGTTTACCTCTTGTACTACTACTTGAATGCAACACTTCACTGACTGCTGCCTAATTGCACGTTCTCGAAAGCTCAACCAAGTGTTTTGAGCCCAATGCGGTTTAAAGTGTCTGGGCCGAGCAGGTTTTCCCTGCAACACTCACGAAACACAAGTGAGTGACTCAGTTCTGTAGAATAGTGTTAAACCCCTCAGTGAAGTATCGTGTCAGAAGAACATGGAGCTCGGAGAGGATCCGGTTCGAGAGCATCTTAAGAACCTGAACGTGCACAAGTCCATGGGACCTGATGAAATCCATCGACGGGTCCTGAAGGAACTGGCAAATGAAGTTGCTAAGCCGCTGGCCATCATATTTGAAAAATCCTGGCAGGCAGGTGAAGTTCCCGATGACTGGGAAAAGGGAAATAAATATATCCCCCATGTTCAAGAAGGGGAAAATGGATGACCCAGGGAACTACAGACCAGTCAGTCTCACCTCTGTGCCTGGTAAAATCTTGGAGCAGATTCTCCTGGAAGGCATGCTAAGGCACATGAAAAACAAGGAGGAGGTGGTTGGTGACAGCCAGCATGGCTTCAGTAAGGGGAAATCCTGCCTGACCAACTCGGTAGCCTTCCAGGATGGGGCTACGGAACTGACAGACACGGGTAGAGCGGTTGACGTCATCTACCTGGACTTGTGCAAAGCGTTCGGCACTGTCCCGTATGACATCCTCGTCTCTAAATTGGAGAGACATCAATTTGATAGATGGACCAGTGGGTGGATAAAGAACTGGCTGGATGGCCGCACGCAAAGAGTTGTGGTCGATGGCTCAATGCCCAGCTGGAGACCAGTAACGAGTGGTGCCCCTCAGGGATCGGTGTTGGGACCGGTCTTGGTCAACTTCCTTGTCGGTGACATGGAGAGTGGGATTGAGTGCGCCCTCAGCCAGTTTGCCGATGACACCAAGCTGTGCAGTTCGGTTGGTACGCTGGAGGGAAGGAATGCCATCCAGAGGGACCTCGACACGCTTGTGAGGTGGGCTGATGCCAACCTGAAGAAGTTTAACCATGCCAAGTGCAAGGTCCTCCACCTGGGTGGGAGCAATCCCAGGCGCAGCTACAGGTTGGGCAGAGAAGAGATCCAGAGCAGCCCTGCAGAGAAGGACTTGGGGGTGTTGGTGGATGAGAAACTTAGCATGAGGCGGCTTCAGCGTGTGCTCGCAGCCCAGAAAGGCAACCGGATCCTGGGCTGCATCAAAAGGAGCGTGACCAGCAGGTCGAAGGAGGTGATCCTGCCTCTCTGTTCTGCTCTGCTCTCATGAGACCTCACTTGGAGTGTTGTGTACGGTTCTGGTGTCCTCATCGTAAAAAGGGCATGGAACTGTTGGAACAAGTCCAGAGGAGGGCCACGAGGAGGATCAGGGGGCCGGTGCACCTCCTGGATGAAGACAGGCTGAGAAAGTTGGGGCTATTCAGCCTGGAGAAGAGAAGGCTGCGTGGAGACCTCCTAGCAGCCTTCCACTATCTGAAGGGGGCCTACAAGGATGCTGGGGAGGGACTCTTCACTAGGGACTGTAGTGACAGGACAAGGGGTAACGGGTTAAAACTTGAACAAGGGAAGTTTAGATTGGATCGAAGGAGGAAGTTCTTTACTGTGAGGGTGGTGAGGCGCTAGGATGGGTTGCCCAAGGAGGCTGTGAATGCCCCATCCCTGGTGGTGTTCAAGGCCGAGTTGGACGGAGCCTTGGGTGGCATGGTTTAGTGTGAGGTGTCCCTGCCCATGGCAGGGGGGTTGCAACTAGATGATCATAAGGTCCTTTCCGACCCTAACTCTTCTATGACTCTATATGCATAACACGGCATAGCTTTCTGTTGTATTCTGTTCCGTTCCATTCCATTCTCTTCTGTTCTATTTCGTTCCATTTTATTCCGTTCCATTCCCTGCACTCACAAGGAGTTGTACCATGAGGAGATCCTTATTTACCTGAAATGCCAAGGGAATTTCAGCACCAAAAGCACTTTCAAAGACACAAATCAGAATGGTTAGAGACGGAAATTGTATTTTATTTATTTCTAAATAAAGCGATTTGATTTAGTTGAGCTTAGTCAATTTGAGTCCGGTTTAGCTTAGGCCTTTCAGTTTAGCTGGAAAAACCCTGCCTTGCAGCCTGAGAAAGGAAAGCCGGGGCAGGAGCGGTGCTGTGGTGCTGCAAGGGCAGTGCAAGAAGAACCCAGCCAGAAAGGGCCGGGGAAGACCTGACGAGGGGTGGTGCTCAGTACTCCAGAGGACAGCAGCAAGTCCCGGGGCCACGCTGGGGCCAGCCTGGGAGTCCAGAAGGCTGCCTCCCCCCGGATGTGGGGCACGAGGGCCACCTGCGTGGAGCACGAGCAGCTGCCTTTGGGACACCGTGAGCCAAAGGAGCCCCATGAAGGGGCTGTGCTCGGCTGCGGAGGAAGGCAAAAAACCCCAGGGACGCTTGCTAGTCCAGCCTGAGGGGAAAAAAGCCCTTCCCCCCCCAGCTGCAGGACACGAGGGGCCACCTTCGCGGAGCACGAGCACCAGGCGATAACGCAGCCAGAATGGACCAGAGGAGCCCTGACAAGTGGTCATGCTCAGTGCTCAGAGGAAGGCAAAAAACCCCCGGGGACCGGTGCCAATCTGCCCCGGGGGAAAATTCCTTCCTGACCCCAGTTGCTGGCGATCGGCTACTCCCTGAGCATGTGAGCAAGACCTGCTCCCGGTCCACACGCTGGTTACGCCTCTAAGGGGACAAGGGGACACTGGCACTGCCTTTTCTGCTTCCACCTCAAGCCCTCTCAGGGCCTTCCAACAACAGCAAAATGCCATTGGCCTGATGAATCCTCGGAGCACCAATCCTTCCTGTGCTTGGCACTGGGAGCTCCAGAGCACTGGGGGAGGGCACTGAGCCACCTGTGCATCCTTTTTCTTCTGCCTACTGCCACTCTCTCCCCGGGAGGGGAGGATGGCGAGCTCCCCGACAACTGAAGCAGGACCCTTCGATGATGCTTCGAGCGTGGCCCCTCCAGGAGCTGGAAGTGCAGCACAGAACCTCCCGCAGCTTCGTGCAGCTCCAAGTGTTCCCTGCCTCAACCCCTCGCGCAAGCAATTCCCCGGTGCCCAGCAGATGAGGACGGCAAGCTCCCCAACGACTGAAGCAGGATTTCCACCCATCTGATGAGCTTTGAGCGTGGCGCCTCCAGGAGCTGGAACGGCAGCAGAGAACCTCCTGCAGCTTCGCAGCTTCACGGGTTCCCTCCCTGAGTCCCCCCCTCACCTAATTCCCTGGTGCCCAGCAGATGGGGACGGCAAGCTTCCCAACGACTGAAGCTAGATATCCATCCATCTGATGAGCTTTGAGCGTGGCCCCTCCAGGAGCTACGATGGCAGCAGAGAACCTTTCGCAGCCTCGTGCAGCTTCAAGGGCTCCCCCCCGTCAACCCCCTTCCCCCTTCCAGGAATTCCCCCGGTGCCCCAAGGACTTCCTCTCGGATGCCCTCAGGCTGCCAGCTCTGTCCTGGTGGCAGCGCCGGGCACTCTGGCAGTGGGACAGGGGAGGGCGCTGGCCTCACACTGCCCCAGAGCATTGTGATGCTGCGTGGCCGGGTGCTGGCACTATGACACGGGGGTGACGGGGCCCCTGCGGCCCTGCCCACCGCAGCCCTGCTGCTGCTGCCCCTTCACCCAGCATCCCTTGGAGAAAAGCCTTTGGGGTGCTGGCCCTGAGGCACTGCCTGTGCCCAGGAGGCCCAGGGGGATGTCCCTGCCAATGGTGGCCACACACTGGGCATCGCTGCGGGCTGTCCCTGTAAATACATCTGTTTGTTCAGACTGTCTCGGTAAAGGCTTTCATGCCACGGACAGTCATTTGACTGTGGCGATCCCAAAGGTGAAAGGAAAGGGGTTTGGGTTCCATCTGCATGAACTTTGCAGAAACGCAGAGAGCACACAGCATTTCCTCACCATTCCTTATCAACACACCCATTGGCATTTGCTACTGCACTGCTTATGGTGAGGTCTTCTTCTTGGAAAGGAGAATTCAAGAAATCTCTTCTGCGTTTCTTACACAGGGTAACCTTTGTAGCAGAGGGTGTTTAGATATTTGCCTGTGTTTGTTAACATTCACGTGTCTAGTTTGGGGGTTTACCTCTTGTACTACTACTTGAATGCAACACTTCACTGACTGCTGCCTAATTGCACGTTCTCGAAAGCTCAACCAAGTGTTTTGAGCCCAATGCGGTTTAAAGTGTCTGGGCCGAGCAGGTTTTCCCTGCAACACTCACGAAACACAAGTGAGTGACTCAGTTCTGTAGAATAGTGTTAAACCCCTCAGTGAAGTATCGTGTCAGAAGAACATGGAGCTCGGAGAGGATCCGGTTCGAGAGCATCTTAAGAACCTGAACGTGCACAAGTCCATGGGACCTGATGAAATCCATCGACGGGTCCTGAAGGAACTGGCAAATGAAGTTGCTAAGCCGCTGGCCATCATATTTGAAAAATCCTGGCAGGCAGGTGAAGTTCCCGATGACTGGGAAAAGGGAAATAAATATATCCCCCATGTTCAAGAAGGGGAAAATGGATGACCCAGGGAACTACAGACCAGTCAGTCTCACCTCTGTGCCTGGTAAAATCTTGGAGCAGATTCTCCTGGAAGGCATGCTAAGGCACATGAAAAACAAGGAGGAGGTGGTTGGTGACAGCCAGCATGGCTTCAGTAAGGGGAAATCCTGCCTGACCAACTCGGTAGCCTTCCAGGATGGGGCTACGGAACTGACAGACACGGGTAGAGCGGTTGACGTCATCTACCTGGACTTGTGCAAAGCGTTCGGCACTGTCCCGTATGACATCCTCGTCTCTAAATTGGAGAGACATCAATTTGATAGATGGACCAGTGGGTGGATAAAGAACTGGCTGGATGGCCGCACGCAAAGAGTTGTGGTCGATGGCTCAATGCCCAGCTGGAGACCAGTAACGAGTGGTGCCCCTCAGGGATCGGTGTTGGGACCGGTCTTGGTCAACTTCCTTGTCGGTGACATGGAGAGTGGGATTGAGTGCGCCCTCAGCCAGTTTGCCGATGACACCAAGCTGTGCAGTTCGGTTGGTACGCTGGAGGGAAGGAATGCCATCCAGAGGGACCTCGACACGCTTGTGAGGTGGGCTGATGCCAACCTGAAGAAGTTTAACCATGCCAAGTGCAAGGTCCTCCACCTGGGTGGGAGCAATCCCAGGCGCAGCTACAGGTTGGGCAGAGAAGAGATCCAGAGCAGCCCTGCAGAGAAGGACTTGGGGGTGTTGGTGGATGAGAAACTTAGCATGAGGCGGCTTCAGCGTGTGCTCGCAGCCCAGAAAGGCAACCGGATCCTGGGCTGCATCAAAAGGAGCGTGACCAGCAGGTCGAAGGAGGTGATCCTGCCTCTCTGTTCTGCTCTGCTCTCGTGAGACCTCACTTGGAGTGTTGTGTACGGTTCTGGTGTCCTCATCGTAAAAAGGGCATGGAACTGTTGGAACAAGTCCAGAGGAGGGCCACGAGGAGGATCAGGGGGCCGGTGCACCTCCTGGATGAAGACAGGCTGAGAAAGTTGGGGCTATTCAGCCTGGAGAAGAGAAGGCTGCGTGGAGACCTCCTAGCAGCCTTCCACTATCTGAAGGGGGCCTACAAGGATGCTGGGGAGGGACTCTTCACTAGGGACTGTAGTGACAGGACAAGGGGTAACGGGTTAAAACTTGAACAAGGGAAGTTTAGATTGGATCGAAGGAGGAAGTTCTTTACTGTGAGGGTGGTGAGGCGCTAGGATGGGTTGCCCAAGGAGGTTGTGAATGCCCCATCCCTGGTGGTGTTCAAGGCCGAGTTGGACGGAGCCTTGGGTGGCATGGTTTAGTGTGAGGTGTCCCTGCCCATGGCAGGGGAGTTGCAACTAGATGATCATAAGGTCCTTTCCGACCCTAACTCTTCTATGACTCTATATGCATAACACGGCATAGCTTTCTGTTGTATTCTGTTCCGTTCCATTCCATTCTCTTCTGTTCTATTTCGTTCCATTTTATTCCGTTCCATTCCCTGCACTCACAAGGAGTTGTACCATGAGGAGATCCTTATTTACCTGAAATGCCAAGGGAATTTCAGCACCAAAAGCACTTTCAAAGACACAAATCAGAATGGTTAGAGACGGAAATTGTATTTTATTTATTTCTAAATAAAGCGATTTGATTTAGTTGAGCTTAGTCAATTTGAGTCCGGTTTAGCTTAGGCCTTTCAGTTTAGCTGGAAAAACCCTGCCTTGCAGCCTGAGAAAGGAAAGCCGGGGCAGGAGCGGTGCTGTGGTGCTGCAAGGGCAGTGCAAGAAGAACCCAGCCAGAAAGGGCCGGGGAAGACCTGACGAGGGGTGGTGCTCAGTACTCCAGAGGACAGCAGCAAGTCCCGGGGCCACGCTGGGGCCAGCCTGGGAGTCCAGAAGGCTGCCTCCCCCCGGATGTGGGGCACGAGGGCCACCTGCGTGGAGCACGAGCAGCTGCCTTTGGGACACCGTGAGCCAAAGGAGCCCCATGAAGGGGCTGTGCTCGGCTGCGGAGGAAGGCAAAAAACCCCAGGGACGCTTGCTAGTCCAGCCTGAGGGGAAAAAAGCCCTTCCCCCCCCAGCTGCAGGACACGAGGGGCCACCTTCGCGGAGCACGAGCACCAGGCGATAACGCAGCCAGAATGGACCAGAGGAGCCCTGACAAGTGGTCATGCTCAGTGCTCAGAGGAAGGCAAAAAACCCCCGGGGACCGGTGCCAATCTGCCCCGGGGGAAAATTCCTTCCTGACCCCAGTTGCTGGCGATCGGCTACTCCCTGAGCATGTGAGCAAGACCTGCTCCCGGTCCACACGCTGGTTACGCCTCTAAGGGGACAAGGGGACACTGGCACTGCCTTTTCTGCTTCCACCTCAAGCCCTCTCAGGGCCTTCCAACAACAGCAAAATGCCATTGGCCTGATGAATCCTCGGAGCACCAATCCTTCCTGTGCTTGGCACTGGGAGCTCCAGAGCACTGGGGGAGGGCACTGAGCCACCTGTGCATCCTTTTTCTTCTGCCTACTGCCACTCTCTCCCCGGGAGGGGAGGATGGCGAGCTCCCCGACAACTGAAGCAGGACCCTTCGATGATGCTTCGAGCGTGGCCCCTCCAGGAGCTGGAAGTGCAGCACAGAACCTCCCGCAGCTTCGTGCAGCTCCAAGTGTTCCCTGCCTCAACCCCTCGCGCAAGCAATTCCCCGGTGCCCAGCAGATGAGGACGGCAAGCTCCCCAACGACTGAAGCAGGATTTCCACCCATCTGATGAGCTTTGAGCGTGGCGCCTCCAGGAGCTGGAACGGCAGCAGAGAACCTCCTGCAGCTTCGCAGCTTCACGGGTTCCCTCCCTGAGTCCCCCCCTCACCTAATTCCCTGGTGCCCAGCAGATGGGGACGGCAAGCTTCCCAACGACTGAAGCTAGATATCCATCCATCTGATGAGCTTTGAGCGTGGCCCCTCCAGGAGCTACGATGGCAGCAGAGAACCTTTCGCAGCCTCGTGCAGCTTCAAGGGCTCCCCCCCGTCAACCCCCTTCCCCCTTCCAGGAATTCCCCCGGTGCCCCAAGGACTTCCTCTCGGATGCCCTCAGGCTGCCAGCTCTGTCCTGGTGGCAGCGCCGGGCACTCTGGCAGTGGGACAGGGGAGGGCGCTGGCCTCACACTGCCCCAGAGCATTGTGATGCTGCGTGGCCGGGTGCTGGCACTATGACACGGGGGTGACGGGGCCCCTGCGGCCCTGCCCACCGCAGCCCTGCTGCTGCTGCCCCTTCACCCAGCATCCCTTGGAGAAAAGCCTTTGGGGTGCTGGCCCTGAGGCACTGCCTGTGCCCAGGAGGCCCAGGGGGATGTCCCTGCCAATGGTGGCCACACACTGGGCATCGCTGCGGGCTGTCCCTGTAAATACATCTGTTTGTTCAGACTGTCTCGGTAAAGGCTTTCATGCCACGGACAGTCATTTGACTGTGGCGATCCCAAAGGTGAAAGGAAAGGGGTTTGGGTTCCATCTGCATGAACTTTGCAGAAACGCAGAGAGCACACAGCATTTCCTCACCATTCCTTATCAACACACCCATTGGCATTTGCTACTGCACTGCTTATGGTGAGGTCTTCTTCTTGGAAAGGAGAATTCAAGAAATCTCTTCTGCGTTTCTTACACAGGGTAACCTTTGTAGCAGAGGGTGTTTAGATATTTGCCTGTGTTTGTTAACATTCACGTGTCTAGTTTGGGGGTTTACCTCTTGTACTACTACTTGAATGCAACACTTCACTGACTGCTGCCTAATTGCACGTTCTCGAAAGCTCAACCAAGTGTTTTGAGCCCAATGCGGTTTAAAGTGTCTGGGCCGAGCAGGTTTTCCCTGCAACACTCACGAAACACAAGTGAGTGACTCAGTTCTGTAGAATAGTGTTAAACCCCTCAGTGAAGTATCGTGTCAGAAGAACATGGAGCTCGGAGAGGATCCGGTTCGAGAGCATCTTAAGAACCTGAACGTGCACAAGTCCATGGGACCTGATGAAATCCATCGACGGGTCCTGAAGGAACTGGCAAATGAAGTTGCTAAGCCGCTGGCCATCATATTTGAAAAATCCTGGCAGGCAGGTGAAGTTCCCGATGACTGGGAAAAGGGAAATAAATATATCCCCCATGTTCAAGAAGGGGAAAATGGATGACCCAGGGAACTACAGACCAGTCAGTCTCACCTCTGTGCCTGGTAAAATCTTGGAGCAGATTCTCCTGGAAGGCATGCTAAGGCACATGAAAAACAAGGAGGAGGTGGTTGGTGACAGCCAGCATGGCTTCAGTAAGGGGAAATCCTGCCTGACCAACTCGGTAGCCTTCCAGGATGGGGCTACGGAACTGACAGACACGGGTAGAGCGGTTGACGTCATCTACCTGGACTTGTGCAAAGCGTTCGGCACTGTCCCGTATGACATCCTCGTCTCTAAATTGGAGAGACATCAATTTGATAGATGGACCAGTGGGTGGATAAAGAACTGGCTGGATGGCCGCACGCAAAGAGTTGTGGTCGATGGCTCAATGCCCAGCTGGAGACCAGTAACGAGTGGTGCCCCTCAGGGATCGGTGTTGGGACCGGTCTTGGTCAACTTCCTTGTCGGTGACATGGAGAGTGGGATTGAGTGCGCCCTCAGCCAGTTTGCCGATGACACCAAGCTGTGCAGTTCGGTTGGTACGCTGGAGGGAAGGAATGCCATCCAGAGGGACCTCGACACGCTTGTGAGGTGGGCTGATGCCAACCTGAAGAAGTTTAACCATGCCAAGTGCAAGGTCCTCCACCTGGGTGGGAGCAATCCCAGGCGCAGCTACAGGTTGGGCAGAGAAGAGATCCAGAGCAGCCCTGCAGAGAAGGACTTGGGGGTGTTGGTGGATGAGAAACTTAGCATGAGGCGGCTTCAGCGTGTGCTCGCAGCCCAGAAAGGCAACCGGATCCTGGGCTGCATCAAAAGGAGCGTGACCAGCAGGTCGAAGGAGGTGATCCTGCCTCTCTGTTCTGCTCTGCTCTCGTGAGACCTCACTTGGAGTGTTGTGTACGGTTCTGGTGTCCTCATCGTAAAAAGGGCATGGAACTGTTGGAACAAGTCCAGAGGAGGGCCACGAGGAGGATCAGGGGGCCGGTGCACCTCCTGGATGAAGACAGGCTGAGAAAGTTGGGGCTATTCAGCCTGGAGAAGAGAAGGCTGCGTGGAGACCTCCTAGCAGCCTTCCACTATCTGAAGGGGCCTACAAGGATGCTGGGGAGGGACTCTTCACTAGGGACTGTAGTGACAGGACAAGGGGTAACGGGTTAAAACTTGAACAAGGGAAGTTTAGATTGGATCGAAGGAGGAAGTTCTTTACTGTGAGGGTGGTGAGGCGCTAGGATGGGTTGCCCAAGGAGGCTGTGAATGCCCCATCCCTGGTGGTGTTCAAGGCCGAGTTGGACGGAGCCTTGGGTGGCATGGTTTAGTGTGAGGTGTCCCTGCCCATGGCAGGGGGGTTGCAACTAGATGATCATAAGGTCCTTTCCGACCCTAACTCTTCTATGACTCTATATGCATAACACGGCATAGCTTTCTGTTGTATTCTGTTCCGTTCCATTCCATTCTCTTCTGTTCTATTTCGTTCCATTTTATTCCGTTCCATTCCCTGCACTCACAAGGAGTTGTACCATGAGGAGATCCTTATTTACCTGAAATGCCAAGGGAATTTCAGCACCAAAAGCACTTTCAAAGACACAAATCAGAATGGTTAGAGACGGAAATTGTATTTTATTTATTTCTAAATAAAGCGATTTGATTTAGTTGAGCTTAGTCAATTTGAGTCCGGTTTAGCTTAGGCCTTTCAGTTTAGCTGGAAAAACCCTGCCTTGCAGCCTGAGAAAGGAAAGCCGGGGCAGGAGCGGTGCTGTGGTGCTGCAAGGGCAGTGCAAGAAGAACCCAGCCAGAAAGGGCCAGGGAAGACCCGACGAGGGGTGGTGCTCAGTACTCCAGAGGACAGCAGCAAGTCCCGGGGCCACGCTGGGGCCAGCCTGGGAGTCCAGAAGGCTGCCTCCCCCCGGATGTGGGGCACGAGGGCCACCTGCGTGGAGCACGAGCAGCTGCCTTTGGGACACCGTGAGCCAAAGGAGCCCCATGAAGGGGCTGTGCTCGGCTGCGGAGGAAGGCAAAAAACCCCAGGGACGCTTGCTAGTCCAGCCTGGGGGGAAAAAAGCCCTTCCCCCCCCAGCTGCAGGACACGAGGGGCCACCTTCGCGGAGCACGAGCACCAGGCGATAACGCAGCCAGAATGGACCAGAGGAGCCCTGACAAGTGGTCATGCTCAGTGCTCAGAGGAAGGCAAAAAACCCCCGGGGACCGGTGCCAATCTGCCCCGGGGGAAAATTCCTTCCTGACCCCAGTTGCTGGCGATCGGCTACTCCCTGAGCATGTGAGCAAGACCTGCTCCCGGTCCACACGCTGGTTACGCCTCTAAGGGGACAAGGGGACACTGGCACTGCCTTTTCTGCTTCCACCTCAAGCCCTCTCAGGGCCTTCCAACAACAGCAAAATGCCATTGGCCTGATGAATCCTCGGAGCACCAATCCTTCCTGTGCTTGGCACTGGGAGCTCCAGAGCACTGGGGGAGGGCACTGAGCCACCTGTGCATCCTTTTTCTTCTGCCTACTGCCACTCTCTCCCCGGGAGGGGAGGATGGCGAGCTCCCCGACAACTGAAGCAGGACCCTTCGATGATGCTTCGAGCGTGGCCCCTCCAGGAGCTGGAAGTGCAGCACAGAACCTCCCGCAGCTTCGTGCAGCTCCAAGTGTTCCCTGCCTCAACCCCTCGCGCAAGCAATTCCCCGGTGCCCAGCAGATGAGGACGGCAAGCTCCCCAACGACTGAAGCAGGATTTCCACCCATCTGATGAGCTTTGAGCGTGGCGCCTCCAGGAGCTGGAACGGCAGCAGAGAACCTCCTGCAGCTTCGCAGCTTCACGGGTTCCCTCCCTGAGTCCCCCCCTCACCTAATTCCCTGGTGCCCAGCAGATGGGGACGGCAAGCTTCCCAACGACTGAAGCTAGATATCCATCCATCTGATGAGCTTTGAGCGTGGCCCCTCCAGGAGCTACGATGGCAGCAGAGAACCTTTCGCAGCCTCGTGCAGCTTCAAGGGCTCCCCCCCGTCAACCCCCTTCCCCCTTCCAGGAATTCCCCCGGTGCCCCAAGGACTTCCTCTCGGATGCCCTCAGGCTGCCAGCTCTGTCCTGGTGGCAGCGCTGGGCACTCTGGCAGTGGGACAGGGGAGGGCGCTGGCCTCACACTGCCCCAGAGCATTGTGATGCTGCGTGGCCGGGTGCTGGCACTATGACACGGGGGTGACGGGGCCCCTGCGGCCCTGCCCACCGCAGCCCTGCTGCTGCTGCCCCTTCACCCAGCATCCCTTGGAGAAAAGCCTTTGGGGTGCTGGCCCTGAGGCAGTGCCTGTGCCCAGGAGGCCCAGGGGGATGTCCCTGCCAATGGTGGCCACACACTGGGCATCGCTGCGGGCTGTCCCTGTAAATACATCTGTTTGTTCAGACTGTCTCGGTAAAGGCTTTCATGCCACGGACAGTCATTTGACTGTGGCGATCCCAAAGGTGAAAGGAAAGGGGTTTGGGTTCCATCTGCATGAACTTTGCAGAAACGCAGAGAGCACACAGCATTTCCTCACCATTCCTTATCAACACACCCATTGGCATTTGCTACTGCACTGCTTATGGTGAGGTCTTCTTCTTGGAAAGGAGAATTCAAGAAATCTCTTCTGCGTTTCTTACACAGGGTAACCTTTGTAGCAGAGGGTGTTTAGATATTTGCCTGTGTTTGTTAACATTCACGTGTCTAGTTTGGGGGTTTACCTCTTGTACTACTACTTGAATGCAACACTTCACTGACTGCTGCCTAATTGCACGTTCTCGAAAGCTCAACCAAGTGTTTTGAGCCCAATGCGGTTTAAAGTGTCTGGGCCGAGCAGGTTTTCCCTGCAACACTCACGAAACACAAGTGAGTGACTCAGTTCTGTAGAATAGTGTTAAACCCCTCAGTGAAGTATCGTGTCAGAAGAACATGGAGCTCGGAGAGGATCCGGTTCGAGAGCATCTTAAGAACCTGAACGTGCACAAGTCCATGGGACCTGATGAAATCCATCGACGGGTCCTGAAGGAACTGGCAAATGAAGTTGCTAAGCCGCTGGCCATCATATTTGAAAAATCCTGGCAGGCAGGTGAAGTTCCCGATGACTGGGAAAAGGGAAATAAATATATCCCCCATGTTCAAGAAGGGGAAAATGGATGACCCAGGGAACTACAGACCAGTCAGTCTCACCTCTGTGCCTGGTAAAATCTTGGAGCAGATTCTCCTGGAAGGCATGCTAAGGCACATGAAAAACAAGGAGGAGGTGGTTGGTGACAGCCAGCATGGCTTCAGTAAGGGGAAATCCTGCCTGACCAACTCGGTAGCCTTCCAGGATGGGGCTACGGAACTGACAGACACGGGTAGAGCGGTTGACGTCATCTACCTGGACTTGTGCAAAGCGTTCGGCACTGTCCCGTATGACATCCTCGTCTCTAAATTGGAGAGACATCAATTTGATAGATGGACCAGTGGGTGGATAAAGAACTGGCTGGATGGCCGCACGCAAAGAGTTGTGGTCGATGGCTCAATGCCCAGCTGGAGACCAGTAACGAGTGGTGCCCCTCAGGGATCGGTGTTGGGACCGGTCTTGGTCAACTTCCTTGTCGGTGACATGGAGAGTGGGATTGAGTGCGCCCTCAGCCAGTTTGCCGATGACACCAAGCTGTGCGGTTCGGTTGGTACGCTGGAGGGAAGGAATGCCATCCAGAGGGACCTCGACACGCTTGTGAGGTGGGCTGATGCCAACCTGAAGAAGTTTAACCATGCCAAGTGCAAGGTCCTCCACCTGGGTGGGAGCAATCCCAGGCGCAGCTACAGGTTGGGCAGAGAAGAGATCCAGAGCAGCCCTGCAGAGAAGGACTTGGGGGTGTTGGTGGATGAGAAACTTAGCATGAGGCGGCTTCAGCGTGTGCTCGCAGCCCAGAAAGGCAACCGGATCCTGGGCTGCATCAAAAGGAGCGTGACCAGCAGGTCGAAGGAGGTGATCCTGCCTCTCTGTTCTGCTCTGCTCTCGTGAGACCTCACTTGGAGTGTTGTGTACGGTTCTGGTGTCCTCATCGTAAAAAGGGCATGGAACTGTTGGAACAAGTCCAGAGGAGGGCCACGAGGAGGATCAGGGGGCCGGTGCACCTCCTGGATGAAGACAGGCTGAGAAAGTTGGGGCTATTCAGCCTGGAGAAGAGAAGGCTGCGTGGAGACCTCCTAGCAGCCTTCCACTATCTGAAGGGGCCTACAAGGATGCTGGGGAGGGACTCTTCACTAGGGACTGTAGTGACAGGACAAGGGGTAACGGGTTAAAACTTGAACAAGGGAAGTTTAGATTGGATCGAAGGAGGAAGTTCTTTACTGTGAGGGTGGTGAGGCGCTAGGATGGGTTGCCCAAGGAGGCTGTGAATGCCCCATCCCTGGTGGTGTTCAAGGCCGAGTTGGACGGAGCCTTGGGTGGCATGGTTTAGTGTGAGGTGTCCCTGCCCATGGCAGGGGGGTTGCAACTAGATGATCATAAGGTCCTTTCCGACCCTAACTCTTCTATGACTCTATATGCATAACACGGCATAGCTTTCTGTTGTATTCTGTTCCGTTCCATTCCATTCTCTTCTGTTCTATTTCGTTCCATTTTATTCCGTTCCATTCCCTGCACTCACAAGGAGTTGTACCATGAGGAGATCCTTATTTACCTGAAATGCCAAGGGAATTTCAGCACCAAAAGCACTTTCAAAGACACAAATCAGAATGGTTAGAGACGGAAATTGTATTTTATTTATTTCTAAATAAAGCGATTTGATTTAGTTGAGCTTAGTCAATTTGAGTCCGGTTTAGCTTAGGCCTTTCAGTTTAGCTGGAAAAACCCTGCCTTGCAGCCTGAGAAAGGAAAGCCGGGGCAGGAGCGGTGCTGTGGTGCTGCAAGGGCAGTGCAAGAAGAACCCAGCCAGAAAGGGCCAGGGAAGACCTGACGAGGGGTGGTGCTCAGTACTCCAGAGGACAGCAGCAAGTCCCGGGGCCACGCTGGGGCCAGCCTGGGAGTCCAGAAGGCTGCCTCCCCCCGGATGTGGGGCACGAGGGCCACCTGCGTGGAGCACGAGCAGCTGCCTTTGGGACACCGTGAGCCAAAGGAGCCCCATGAAGGGGCTGTGCTCGGCTGCGGAGGAAGGCAAAAAACCCCAGGGACGCTTGCTAGTCCAGCCTGGGGGGAAAAAAGCCCTTCCCCCCCCAGCTGCAGGACACGAGGGGCCACCTTCGCGGAGCACGAGCACCAGGCGATAACGCAGCCAGAATGGACCAGAGGAGCCCTGACAAGTGGTCATGCTCAGTGCTCAGAGGAAGGCAAAAAACCCCCGGGGACCGGTGCCAATCTGCCCCGGGGGAAAATTCCTTCCTGACCCCAGTTGCTGGCGATCGGCTACTCCCTGAGCATGTGAGCAAGACCTGCTCCCGGTCCACACGCTGGTTACGCCTCTAAGGGGACAAGGGGACACTGGCACTGCCTTTTCTGCTTCCACCTCAAGCCCTCTCAGGGCCTTCCAACAACAGCAAAATGCCATTGGCCTGATGAATCCTCGGAGCACCAATCCTTCCTGTGCTTGGCACTGGGAGCTCCAGAGCACTGGGGGAGGGCACTGAGCCACCTGTGCATCCTTTTTCTTCTGCCTACTGCCACTCTCTCCCCGGGAGGGGAGGATGGCGAGCTCCCCGACAACTGAAGCAGGACCCTTCGATGATGCTTCGAGCGTGGCCCCTCCAGGAGCTGGAAGTGCAGCACAGAACCTCCCGCAGCTTCGTGCAGCTCCAAGTGTTCCCTGCCTCAACCCCTCGCGCAAGCAATTCCCCGGTGCCCAGCAGATGAGGACGGCAAGCTCCCCAACGACTGAAGCAGGATTTCCACCCATCTGATGAGCTTTGAGCGTGGCGCCTCCAGGAGCTGGAACGGCAGCAGAGAACCTCCTGCAGCTTCGCAGCTTCACGGGTTCCCTCCCTGAGTCCCCCCCTCACCTAATTCCCTGGTGCCCAGCAGATGGGGACGGCAAGCTTCCCAACGACTGAAGCTAGATATCCATCCATCTGATGAGCTTTGAGCGTGGCCCCTCCAGGAGCTACGATGGCAGCAGAGAACCTTTCGCAGCCTCGTGCAGCTTCAAGGGCTCCCCCCCGTCAACCCCCTTCCCCCTTCCAGGAATTCCCCCGGTGCCCCAAGGACTTCCTCTCGGATGCCCTCAGGCTGCCAGCTCTGTCCTGGTGGCAGCGCCGGGCACTCTGGCAGTGGGACAGGGGAGGGCGCTGGCCTCACACTGCCCCAGAGCATTGTGATGCTGCGTGGCCGGGTGCTGGCACTATGACACGGGGGTGACGGGGCCCCTGCGGCCCTGCCCACCGCAGCCCTGCTGCTGCTGCCCCTTCACCCAGCATCCCTTGGAGAAAAGCCTTTGGGGTGCTGGCCCTGAGGCAGTGCCTGTGCCCAGGAGGCCCAGGGGGATGTCCCTGCCAATGGTGGCCACACACTGGGCATCGCTGCGGGCTGTCCCTGTAAATACATCTGTTTGTTCAGACTGTCTCGGTAAAGGCTTTCATGCCACGGACAGTCATTTGACTGTGGCGATCCCAAAGGTGAAAGGAAAGGGGTTTGGGTTCCATCTGCATGAACTTTGCAGAAACGCAGAGAGCACACAGCATTTCCTCACCATTCCTTATCAACACACCCATTGGCATTTGCTACTGCACTGCTTATGGTGAGGTCTTCTTCTTGGAAAGGAGAATTCAAGAAATCTCTTCTGCGTTTCTTACACAGGGTAACCTTTGTAGCAGAGGGTGTTTAGATATTTGCCTGTGTTTGTTAACATTCACGTGTCTAGTTTGGGGGTTTACCTCTTGTACTACTACTTGAATGCAACACTTCACTGACTGCTGCCTAATTGCACGTTCTCGAAAGCTCAACCAAGTGTTTTGAGCCCAATGCGGTTTAAAGTGTCTGGGCCGAGCAGGTTTTCCCTGCAACACTCACGAAACACAAGTGAGTGACTCAGTTCTGTAGAATAGTGTTAAACCCCTCAGTGAAGTATCGTGTCAGAAGAACATGGAGCTCGGAGAGGATCCGGTTCGAGAGCATCTTAAGAACCTGAACGTGCACAAGTCCATGGGACCTGATGAAATCCATCGACGGGTCCTGAAGGAACTGGCAAATGAAGTTGCTAAGCCGCTGGCCATCATATTTGAAAAATCCTGGCAGGCAGGTGAAGTTCCCGATGACTGGGAAAAGGGAAATAAATATATCCCCCATGTTCAAGAAGGGGAAAATGGATGACCCAGGGAACTACAGACCAGTCAGTCTCACCTCTGTGCCTGGTAAAATCTTGGAGCAGATTCTCCTGGAAGGCATGCTAAGGCACATGAAAAACAAGGAGGAGGTGGTTGGTGACAGCCAGCATGGCTTCAGTAAGGGGAAATCCTGCCTGACCAACTCGGTAGCCTTCCAGGATGGGGCTACGGAACTGACAGACACGGGTAGAGCGGTTGACGTCATCTACCTGGACTTGTGCAAAGCGTTCGGCACTGTCCCGTATGACATCCTCGTCTCTAAATTGGAGAGACATCAATTTGATAGATGGACCAGTGGGTGGATAAAGAACTGGCTGGATGGCCGCACGCAAAGAGTTGTGGTCGATGGCTCAATGCCCAGCTGGAGACCAGTAACGAGTGGTGCCCCTCAGGGATCGGTGTTGGGACCGGTCTTGGTCAACTTCCTTGTCGGTGACATGGAGAGTGGGATTGAGTGCGCCCTCAGCCAGTTTGCCGATGACACCAAGCTGTGCAGTTCGGTTGGTACGCTGGAGGGAAGGAATGCCATCCAGAGGGACCTCGACACGCTTGTGAGGTGGGCTGATGCCAACCTGAAGAAGTTTAACCATGCCAAGTGCAAGGTCCTCCACCTGGGTGGGAGCAATCCCAGGCGCAGCTACAGGTTGGGCAGAGAAGAGATCCAGAGCAGCCCTGCAGAGAAGGACTTGGGGGTGTTGGTGGATGAGAAACTTAGCATGAGGCGGCTTCAGCGTGTGCTCGCAGCCCAGAAAGGCAACCGGATCCTGGGCTGCATCAAAAGGAGCGTGACCAGCAGGTCGAAGGAGGTGATCCTGCCTCTCTGTTCTGCTCTGCTCTCATGAGACCTCACTTGGAGTGTTGTGTACGGTTCTGGTGTCCTCATCGTAAAAAGGGCATGGAACTGTTGGAACAAGTCCAGAGGAGGGCCACGAGGAGGATCAGGGGGCCGGTGCACCTCCTGGATGAAGACAGGCTGAGAAAGTTGGGGCTATTCAGCCTGGAGAAGAGAAGGCTGCGTGGAGACCTCCTAGCAGCCTTCCACTATCTGAAGGGGGCCTACAAGGATGCTGGGGAGGGACTCTTCACTAGGGACTGTAGTGACAGGACAAGGGGTAACGGGTTAAAACTTGAACAAGGGAAGTTTAGATTGGATCGAAGGAGGAAGTTCTTTACTGTGAGGGTGGTGAGGCGCTAGGATGGGTTGCCCAAGGAGGCTGTGAATGCCCCATCCCTGGTGGTGTTCAAGGCCGAGTTGGACGGAGCCTTGGGTGGCATGGTTTAGTGTGAGGTGTCCCTGCCCATGGCAGGGGGGTTGCAACTAGATGATCATAAGGTCCTTTCCGACCCTAACTCTTCTATGACTCTATATGCATAACACGGCATAGCTTTCTGTTGTATTCTGTTCCGTTCCATTCCATTCTCTTCTGTTCTATTTCGTTCCATTTTATTCCGTTCCATTCCCTGCACTCACAAGGAGTTGTACCATGAGGAGATCCTTATTTACCTGAAATGCCAAGGGAATTTCAGCACCAAAAGCACTTTCAAAGACACAAATCAGAATGGTTAGAGACGGAAATTGTATTTTATTTATTTCTAAATAAAGCGATTTGATTTAGTTGAGCTTAGTCAATTTGAGTCCGGTTTAGCTTAGGCCTTTCAGTTTAGCTGGAAAAACCCTGCCTTGCAGCCTGAGAAAGGAAAGCCGGGGCAGGAGCGGTGCTGTGGTGCTGCAAGGGCAGTGCAAGAAGAACCCAGCCAGAAAGGGCCGGGGAAGACCTGACGAGGGGTGGTGCTCAGTACTCCAGAGGACAGCAGCAAGTCCCGGGGCCACGCTGGGGCCAGCCTGGGAGTCCAGAAGGCTGCCTCCCCCCGGATGTGGGGCACGAGGGCCACCTGCGTGGAGCACGAGCAGCTGCCTTTGGGACACCGTGAGCCAAAGGAGCCCCATGAAGGGGCTGTGCTCGGCTGCGGAGGAAGGCAAAAAACCCCAGGGACGCTTGCTAGTCCAGCCTGAGGGGAAAAAAGCCCTTCCCCCCCCAGCTGCAGGACACGAGGGGCCACCTTCGCGGAGCACGAGCACCAGGCGATAACGCAGCCAGAATGGACCAGAGGAGCCCTGACAAGTGGTCATGCTCAGTGCTCAGAGGAAGGCAAAAAACCCCCGGGGACCGGTGCCAATCTGCCCCGGGGGAAAATTCCTTCCTGACCCCAGTTGCTGGCGATCGGCTACTCCCTGAGCATGTGAGCAAGACCTGCTCCCGGTCCACACGCTGGTTACGCCTCTAAGGGGACAAGGGGACACTGGCACTGCCTTTTCTGCTTCCACCTCAAGCCCTCTCAGGGCCTTCCAACAACAGCAAAATGCCATTGGCCTGATGAATCCTCGGAGCACCAATCCTTCCTGTGCTTGGCACTGGGAGCTCCAGAGCACTGGGGGAGGGCACTGAGCCACCTGTGCATCCTTTTTCTTCTGCCTACTGCCACTCTCTCCCCGGGAGGGGAGGATGGCGAGCTCCCCGACAACTGAAGCAGGACCCTTCGATGATGCTTCGAGCGTGGCCCCTCCAGGAGCTGGAAGTGCAGCACAGAACCTCCCGCAGCTTCGTGCAGCTCCAAGTGTTCCCTGCCTCAACCCCTCGCGCAAGCAATTCCCCGGTGCCCAGCAGATGAGGACGGCAAGCTCCCCAACGACTGAAGCAGGATTTCCACCCATCTGATGAGCTTTGAGCGTGGCGCCTCCAGGAGCTGGAACGGCAGCAGAGAACCTCCTGCAGCTTCGCAGCTTCACGGGTTCCCTCCCTGAGTCCCCCCCTCACCTAATTCCCTGGTGCCCAGCAGATGGGGACGGCAAGCTTCCCAACGACTGAAGCTAGATATCCATCCATCTGATGAGCTTTGAGCGTGGCCCCTCCAGGAGCTACGATGGCAGCAGAGAACCTTTCGCAGCCTCGTGCAGCTTCAAGGGCTCCCCCCCGTCAACCCCCTTCCCCCTTCCAGGAATTCCCCCGGTGCCCCAAGGACTTCCTCTCGGATGCCCTCAGGCTGCCAGCTCTGTCCTGGTGGCAGCGCCGGGCACTCTGGCAGTGGGACAGGGGAGGGCGCTGGCCTCACACTGCCCCAGAGCATTGTGATGCTGCGTGGCCGGGTGCTGGCACTATGACACGGGGGTGACGGGGCCCCTGCGGCCCTGCCCACCGCAGCCCTGCTGCTGCTGCCCCTTCACCCAGCATCCCTTGGAGAAAAGCCTTTGGGGTGCTGGCCCTGAGGCACTGCCTGTGCCCAGGAGGCCCAGGGGGATGTCCCTGCCAATGGTGGCCACACACTGGGCATCGCTGCGGGCTGTCCCTGTAAATACATCTGTTTGTTCAGACTGTCTCGGTAAAGGCTTTCATGCCACGGACAGTCATTTGACTGTGGCGATCCCAAAGGTGAAAGGAAAGGGGTTTGGGTTCCATCTGCATGAACTTTGCAGAAACGCAGAGAGCACACAGCATTTCCTCACCATTCCTTATCAACACACCCATTGGCATTTGCTACTGCACTGCTTATGGTGAGGTCTTCTTCTTGGAAAGGAGAATTCAAGAAATCTCTTCTGCGTTTCTTACACAGGGTAACCTTTGTAGCAGAGGGTGTTTAGATATTTGCCTGTGTTTGTTAACATTCACGTGTCTAGTTTGGGGGTTTACCTCTTGTACTACTACTTGAATGCAACACTTCACTGACTGCTGCCTAATTGCACGTTCTCGAAAGCTCAACCAAGTGTTTTGAGCCCAATGCGGTTTAAAGTGTCTGGGCCGAGCAGGTTTTCCCTGCAACACTCACGAAACACAAGTGAGTGACTCAGTTCTGTAGAATAGTGTTAAACCCCTCAGTGAAGTATCGTGTCAGAAGAACATGGAGCTCGGAGAGGATCCGGTTCGAGAGCATCTTAAGAACCTGAACGTGCACAAGTCCATGGGACCTGATGAAATCCATCGACGGGTCCTGAAGGAACTGGCAAATGAAGTTGCTAAGCCGCTGGCCATCATATTTGAAAAATCCTGGCAGGCAGGTGAAGTTCCCGATGACTGGGAAAAGGGAAATAAATATATCCCCCATGTTCAAGAAGGGGAAAATGGATGACCCAGGGAACTACAGACCAGTCAGTCTCACCTCTGTGCCTGGTAAAATCTTGGAGCAGATTCTCCTGGAAGGCATGCTAAGGCACATGAAAAACAAGGAGGAGGTGGTTGGTGACAGCCAGCATGGCTTCAGTAAGGGGAAATCCTGCCTGACCAACTCGGTAGCCTTCCAGGATGGGGCTACGGAACTGACAGACACGGGTAGAGCGGTTGACGTCATCTACCTGGACTTGTGCAAAGCGTTCGGCACTGTCCCGTATGACATCCTCGTCTCTAAATTGGAGAGACATCAATTTGATAGATGGACCAGTGGGTGGATAAAGAACTGGCTGGATGGCCGCACGCAAAGAGTTGTGGTCGATGGCTCAATGCCCAGCTGGAGACCAGTAACGAGTGGTGCCCCTCAGGGATCGGTGTTGGGACCGGTCTTGGTCAACTTCCTTGTCGGTGACATGGAGAGTGGGATTGAGTGCGCCCTCAGCCAGTTTGCCGATGACACCAAGCTGTGCAGTTCGGTTGGTACGCTGGAGGGAAGGAATGCCATCCAGAGGGACCTCGACACGCTTGTGAGGTGGGCTGATGCCAACCTGAAGAAGTTTAACCATGCCAAGTGCAAGGTCCTCCACCTGGGTGGGAGCAATCCCAGGCGCAGCTACAGGTTGGGCAGAGAAGAGATCCAGAGCAGCCCTGCAGAGAAGGACTTGGGGGTGTTGGTGGATGAGAAACTTAGCATGAGGCGGCTTCAGCGTGTGCTCGCAGCCCAGAAAGGCAACCGGATCCTGGGCTGCATCAAAAGGAGCGTGACCAGCAGGTCGAAGGAGGTGATCCTGCCTCTCTGTTCTGCTCTGCTCTCGTGAGACCTCACTTGGAGTGTTGTGTACGGTTCTGGTGTCCTCATCGTAAAAAGGGCATGGAACTGTTGGAACAAGTCCAGAGGAGGGCCACGAGGAGGATCAGGGGGCCGGTGCACCTCCTGGATGAAGACAGGCTGAGAAAGTTGGGGCTATTCAGCCTGGAGAAGAGAAGGCTGCGTGGAGACCTCCTAGCAGCCTTCCACTATCTGAAGGGGCCTACAAGGATGCTGGGGAGGGACTCTTCACTAGGGACTGTAGTGACAGGACAAGGGGTAACGGGTTAAAACTTGAACAAGGGAAGTTTAGATTGGATCGAAGGAGGAAGTTCTTTACTGTGAGGGTGGTGAGGCGCTAGGATGGGTTGCCCAAGGAGGCTGTGAATGCCCCATCCCTGGTGGTGTTCAAGGCCGAGTTGGACGGAGCCTTGGGTGGCATGGTTTAGTGTGAGGTGTCCCTGCCCATGGCAGGGGGGTTGCAACTAGATGATCATAAGGTCCTTTCCGACCCTAACTCTTCTATGACTCTATATGCATAACACGGCATAGCTTTCTGTTGTATTCTGTTCCGTTCCATTCCATTCTCTTCTGTTCTATTTCGTTCCATTTTATTCCGTTCCATTCCCTGCACTCACAAGGAGTTGTACCATGAGGAGATCCTTATTTACCTGAAATGCCAAGGGAATTTCAGCACCAAAAGCACTTTCAAAGACACAAATCAGAATGGTTAGAGACGGAAATTGTATTTTATTTATTTCTAAATAAAGCGATTTGATTTAGTTGAGCTTAGTCAATTTGAGTCCGGTTTAGCTTAGGCCTTTCAGTTTAGCTGGAAAAACCCTGCCTTGCAGCCTGAGAAAGGAAAGCCGGGGCAGGAGCGGTGCTGTGGTGCTGCAAGGGCAGTGCAAGAAGAACCCAGCCAGAAAGGGCCAGGGAAGACCCGACGAGGGGTGGTGCTCAGTACTCCAGAGGACAGCAGCAAGTCCCGGGGCCACGCTGGGGCCAGCCTGGGAGTCCAGAAGGCTGCCTCCCCCCGGATGTGGGGCACGAGGGCCACCTGCGTGGAGCACGAGCAGCTGCCTTTGGGACACCGTGAGCCAAAGGAGCCCCATGAAGGGGCTGTGCTCGGCTGCGGAGGAAGGCAAAAAACCCCAGGGACGCTTGCTAGTCCAGCCTGGGGGGAAAAAAGCCCTTCCCCCCCCAGCTGCAGGACACGAGGGGCCACCTTCGCGGAGCACGAGCACCAGGCGATAACGCAGCCAGAATGGACCAGAGGAGCCCTGACAAGTGGTCATGCTCAGTGCTCAGAGGAAGGCAAAAAACCCCCGGGGACCGGTGCCAATCTGCCCCGGGGGAAAATTCCTTCCTGACCCCAGTTGCTGGCGATCGGCTACTCCCTGAGCATGTGAGCAAGACCTGCTCCCGGTCCACACGCTGGTTACGCCTCTAAGGGGACAAGGGGACACTGGCACTGCCTTTTCTGCTTCCACCTCAAGCCCTCTCAGGGCCTTCCAACAACAGCAAAATGCCATTGGCCTGATGAATCCTCGGAGCACCAATCCTTCCTGTGCTTGGCACTGGGAGCTCCAGAGCACTGGGGGAGGGCACTGAGCCACCTGTGCATCCTTTTTCTTCTGCCTACTGCCACTCTCTCCCCGGGAGGGGAGGATGGCGAGCTCCCCGACAACTGAAGCAGGACCCTTCGATGATGCTTCGAGCGTGGCCCCTCCAGGAGCTGGAAGTGCAGCACAGAACCTCCCGCAGCTTCGTGCAGCTCAAAGTGTTCCCTGCCTCAACCCCTCGCGCAAGCAATTCCCCGGTGCCCAGCAGATGAGGACGGCAAGCTCCCCAACGACTGAAGCAGGATTTCCACCCATCTGATGAGCTTTGAGCGTGGCGCCTCCAGGAGCTGGAACGGCAGCAGAGAACCTCCTGCAGCTTCGCAGCTTCACGGGTTCCCTCCCTGAGTCCCCCCCTCACCTAATTCCCTGGTGCCCAGCAGATGGGGACGGCAAGCTTCCCAACGACTGAAGCTAGATATCCATCCATCTGATGAGCTTTGAGCGTGGCCCCTCCAGGAGCTACGATGGCAGCAGAGAACCTTTCGCAGCCTCGTGCAGCTTCAAGGGCTCCCCCCCGTCAACCCCCTTCCCCCTTCCAGGAATTCCCCCGGTGCCCCAAGGACTTCCTCTCGGATGCCCTCAGGCTGCCAGCTCTGTCCTGGTGGCAGCGCCGGGCACTCTGGCAGTGGGACAGGGGAGGGCGCTGGCCTCACACTGCCCCAGAGCATTGTGATGCTGCGTGGCCGGGTGCTGGCACTATGACACGGGGGTGACGGGGCCCCTGCGGCCCTGCCCACCGCAGCCCTGCTGCTGCTGCCCCTTCACCCAGCATCCCTTGGAGAAAAGCCTTTGGGGTGCTGGCCCTGAGGCAGTGCCTGTGCCCAGGAGGCCCAGGGGGATGTCCCTGCCAATGGTGGCCACACACTGGGCATCGCTGCGGGCTGTCCCTGTAAATACATCTGTTTGTTCAGACTGTCTCGGTAAAGGCTTTCATGCCACGGACAGTCATTTGACTGTGGCGATCCCAAAGGTGAAAGGAAAGGGGTTTGGGTTCCATCTGCATGAACTTTGCAGAAACGCAGAGAGCACACAGCATTTCCTCACCATTCCTTATCAACACACCCATTGGCATTTGCTACTGCACTGCTTATGGTGAGGTCTTCTTCTTGGAAAGGAGAATTCAAGAAATCTCTTCTGCGTTTCTTACACAGGGTAACCTTTGTAGCAGAGGGTGTTTAGATATTTGCCTGTGTTTGTTAACATTCACGTGTCTAGTTTGGGGGTTTACCTCTTGTACTACTACTTGAATGCAACACTTCACTGACTGCTGCCTAATTGCACGTTCTCGAAAGCTCAACCAAGTGTTTTGAGCCCAATGCGGTTTAAAGTGTCTGGGCCGAGCAGGTTTTCCCTGCAACACTCACGAAACACAAGTGAGTGACTCAGTTCTGTAGAATAGTGTTAAACCCCTCAGTGAAGTATCGTGTCAGAAGAACATGGAGCTCGGAGAGGATCCGGTTCGAGAGCATCTTAAGAACCTGAACGTGCACAAGTCCATGGGACCTGATGAAATCCATCGACGGGTCCTGAAGGAACTGGCAAATGAAGTTGCTAAGCCGCTGGCCATCATATTTGAAAAATCCTGGCAGGCAGGTGAAGTTCCCGATGACTGGGAAAAGGGAAATAAATATATCCCCCATGTTCAAGAAGGGGAAAATGGATGACCCAGGGAACTACAGACCAGTCAGTCTCACCTCTGTGCCTGGTAAAATCTTGGAGCAGATTCTCCTGGAAGGCATGCTAAGGCACATGAAAAACAAGGAGGAGGTGGTTGGTGACAGCCAGCATGGCTTCAGTAAGGGGAAATCCTGCCTGACCAACTCGGTAGCCTTCCAGGATGGGGCTACGGAACTGACAGACACGGGTAGAGCGGTTGACGTCATCTACCTGGACTTGTGCAAAGCGTTCGGCACTGTCCCGTATGACATCCTCGTCTCTAAATTGGAGAGACATCAATTTGATAGATGGACCAGTGGGTGGATAAAGAACTGGCTGGATGGCCGCACGCAAAGAGTTGTGGTCGATGGCTCAATGCCCAGCTGGAGACCAGTAACGAGTGGTGCCCCTCAGGGATCGGTGTTGGGACCGGTCTTGGTCAACTTCCTTGTCGGTGACATGGAGAGTGGGATTGAGTGCGCCCTCAGCCAGTTTGCCGATGACACCAAGCTGTGCGGTTCGGTTGGTACGCTGGAGGGAAGGAATGCCATCCAGAGGGACCTCGACACGCTTGTGAGGTGGGCTGATGCCAACCTGAAGAAGTTTAACCATGCCAAGTGCAAGGTCCTCCACCTGGGTGGGAGCAATCCCAGGCGCAGCTACAGGTTGGGCAGAGAAGAGATCCAGAGCAGCCCTGCAGAGAAGGACTTGGGGGTGTTGGTGGATGAGAAACTTAGCATGAGGCGGCTTCAGCGTGTGCTCGCAGCCCAGAAAGGCAACCGGATCCTGGGCTGCATCAAAAGGAGCGTGACCAGCAGGTCGAAGGAGGTGATCCTGCCTCTCTGTTCTGCTCTGCTCTCGTGAGACCTCACTTGGAGTGTTGTGTACGGTTCTGGTGTCCTCATCGTAAAAAGGGCATGGAACTGTTGGAACAAGTCCAGAGGAGGGCCACGAGGAGGATCAGGGGGCCGGTGCACCTCCTGGATGAAGACAGGCTGAGAAAGTTGGGGCTATTCAGCCTGGAGAAGAGAAGGCTGCGTGGAGACCTCCTAGCAGCCTTCCACTATCTGAAGGGGGCCTACAAGGATGCTGGGGAGGGACTCTTCACTAGGGACTGTAGTGACAGGACAAGGGGTAACGGGTTAAAACTTGAACAAGGGAAGTTTAGATTGGATCGAAGGAGGAAGTTCTTTACTGTGAAGGTGGTGAGGCGCTAGGATGGGTTGCCCAAGGAGGTTGTGAATGCCCCATCCCTGGTGGTGTTCAAGGCCGAGTTGGACGGAGCCTTGGGTGGCATGGTTTAGTGTGAGGTGTCCCTGCCCATGGCAGGGGGGTTGCAACTAGATGATCATAAGGTCCTTTCCGACCCTAACTCTTCTATGACTCTATATGCATAACACGGCATAGCTTTCTGTTGTATTCTGTTCCGTTCCATTCCATTCTCTTCTGTTCTATTTCGTTCCATTTTATTCCGTTCCATTCCCTGCACTCACAAGGAGTTGTACCATGAGGAGATCCTTATTTACCTGAAATGCCAAGGGAATTTCAGCACCAAAAGCACTTTCAAAGACACAAATCAGAATGGTTAGAGACGGAAATTGTATTTTATTTATTTCTAAATAAAGCGATTTGATTTAGTTGAGCTTAGTCAATTTGAGTCCGGTTTAGCTTAGGCCTTTCAGTTTAGCTGGAAAAACCCTGCCTTGCAGCCTGAGAAAGGAAAGCCGGGGCAGGAGCGGTGCTGTGGTGCTGCAAGGGCAGTGCAAGAAGAACCCAGCCAGAAAGGGCCAGGGAAGACCTGACGAGGGGTGGTGCTCAGTACTCCAGAGGACAGCAGCAAGTCCCGGGGCCACACTGAGGCCAGCCTGGGAGTCCAGAAGGCTGCCTCCCCCCGGATGTGGGGCACGAGGGCCACCTGCGTGGAGCACGAGCAGCTGCCTTTGGGACACCGTGAGCCAAAGGAGCCCCATGAAGGGGCTGTGCTCGGCTGCGGAGGAAGGCAAAAAACCCCAGGGACGCTTGCTAGTCCAGCCTGAGGGGAAAAAAGCCCTTCCCCCCCCAGCTGCAGGACACGAGGGGCCACCTTCGCGGAGCACGAGCACCAGGCGATAACGCAGCCAGAATGGACCAGAGGAGCCCTGACAAGTGGTCATGCTCAGTGCTCAGAGGAAGGCAAAAAACCCCCGGGGACCGGTGCCAATCTGCCCCGGGGGAAAATTCCTTCCTGACCCCAGTTGCTGGCGATCGGCTACTCCCTGAGCATGTGAGCAAGACCTGCTCCCGGTCCACACGCTGGTTACGCCTCTAAGGGGACAAGGGGACACTGGCACTGCCTTTTCTGCTTCCACCTCAAGCCCTCTCAGGGCCTTCCAACAACAGCAAAATGCCATTGGCCTGATGAATCCTCGGAGCACCAATCCTTCCTGTGCTTGGCACTGGGAGCTCCAGAGCACTGGGGGAGGGCACTGAGCCACCTGTGCATCCTTTTTCTTCTGCCTACTGCCACTCTCTCCCCGGGAGGGGAGGATGGCGAGCTCCCCGACAACTGAAGCAGGACCCTTCGATGATGCTTCGAGCGTGGCCCCTCCAGGAGCTGGAAGTGCAGCACAGAACCTCCCGCAGCTTCGTGCAGCTCCAAGTGTTCCCTGCCTCAACCCCTCGCGCAAGCAATTCCCCGGTGCCCAGCAGATGAGGACGGCAAGCTCCCCAACGACTGAAGCAGGATTTCCACCCATCTGATGAGCTTTGAGCGTGGCGCCTCCAGGAGCTGGAACGGCAGCAGAGAACCTCCTGCAGCTTCGCAGCTTCACGGGTTCCCTCCCTGAGTCCCCCCCTCACCTAATTCCCTGGTGCCCAGCAGATGGGGACGGCAAGCTTCCCAACGACTGAAGCTAGATATCCATCCATCTGATGAGCTTTGAGCGTGGCCCCTCCAGGAGCTACGATGGCAGCAGAGAACCTTTCGCAGCCTCGTGCAGCTTCAAGGGCTCCCCCCCGTCAACCCCCTTCCCCCTTCCAGGAATTCCCCCGGTGCCCCAAGGACTTCCTCTCGGATGCCCTCAGGCTGCCAGCTCTGTCCTGGTGGCAGCGCCGGGCACTCTGGCAGTGGGACAGGGGAGGGCGCTGGCCTCACACTGCCCCAGAGCATTGTGATGCTGCGTGGCCGGGTGCTGGCACTATGACACGGGGGTGACGGGGCCCCTGCGGCCCTGCCCACCGCAGCCCTGCTGCTGCTGCCCCTTCACCCAGCATCCCTTGGAGAAAAGCCTTTGGGGTGCTGGCCCTGAGGCAGTGCCTGTGCCCAGGAGGCCCAGGGGGATGTCCCTGCCAATGGTGGCCACACACTGGGCATCGCTGCGGGCTGTCCCTGTAAATACATCTGTTTGTTCAGACTGTCTCGGTAAAGGCTTTCATGCCACGGACAGTCATTTGACTGTGGCGATCCCAAAGGTGAAAGGAAAGGGGTTTGGGTTCCATCTGCATGAACTTTGCAGAAACGCAGAGAGCACACAGCATTTCCTCACCATTCCTTATCAACACACCCATTGGCATTTGCTACTGCACTGCTTATGGTGAGGTCTTCTTCTTGGAAAGGAGAATTCAAGAAATCTCTTCTGCGTTTCTTACACAGGGTAACCTTTGTAGCAGAGGGTGTTTAGATATTTGCCTGTGTTTGTTAACATTCACGTGTCTAGTTTGGGGGTTTACCTCTTGTACTACTACTTGAATGCAACACTTCACTGACTGCTGCCTAATTGCACGTTCTCGAAAGCTCAACCAAGTGTTTTGAGCCCAATGCGGTTTAAAGTGTCTGGGCCGAGCAGGTTTTCCCTGCAACACTCACGAAACACAAGTGAGTGACTCAGTTCTGTAGAATAGTGTTAAACCCCTCAGTGAAGTATCGTGTCAGAAGAACATGGAGCTCGGAGAGGATCCGGTTCGAGAGCATCTTAAGAACCTGAACGTGCACAAGTCCATGGGACCTGATGAAATCCATCGACGGGTCCTGAAGGAACTGGCAAATGAAGTTGCTAAGCCGCTGGCCATCATATTTGAAAAATCCTGGCAGGCAGGTGAAGTTCCCGATGACTGGGAAAAGGGAAATAAATATATCCCCCATGTTCAAGAAGGGGAAAATGGATGACCCAGGGAACTACAGACCAGTCAGTCTCACCTCTGTGCCTGGTAAAATCTTGGAGCAGATTCTCCTGGAAGGCATGCTAAGGCACATGAAAAACAAGGAGGAGGTGGTTGGTGACAGCCAGCATGGCTTCAGTAAGGGGAAATCTTGCCTGACCAACTCGGTAGCCTTCCAGGATGGGGCTACGGAACTGACAGACACGGGTAGAGCGGTTGACGTCATCTACCTGGACTTGTGCAAAGCGTTCGGCACTGTCCCGTATGACATCCTCGTCTCTAAATTGGAGAGACATCAATTTGATAGATGGACCAGTGGGTGGATAAAGAACTGGCTGGATGGCCGCACGCAAAGAGTTGTGGTCGATGGCTCAATGCCCAGCTGGAGACCAGTAACGAGTGGTGCCCCTCAGGGATCGGTGTTGGGACCGGTCTTGGTCAACTTCCTTGTCGGTGACATGGAGAGTGGGATTGAGTGCGCCCTCAGCCAGTTTGCCGATGACACCAAGCTGTGCAGTTCGGTTGGTACGCTGGAGGGAAGGAATGCCATCCAGAGGGACCTCGACACGCTTGTGAGGTGGGCTGATGCCAACCTGAAGAAGTTTAACCATGCCAAGTGCAAGGTCCTCCACCTGGGTGGGAGCAATCCCAGGCGCAGCTACAGGTTGGGCAGAGAAGAGATCCAGAGCAGCCCTGCAGAGAAGGACTTGGGGGTGTTGGTGGATGAGAAACTTAGCATGAGGCGGCTTCAGCGTGTGCTCGCAGCCCAGAAAGGCAACCGGATCCTGGGCTGCATCAAAAGGAGCGTGACCAGCAGGTCGAAGGAGGTGATCCTGCCTCTCTGTTCTGCTCTGCTCTCGTGAGACCTCACTTGGAGTGTTGTGTACGGTTCTGGTGTCCTCATCGTAAAAAGGGCATGGAACTGTTGGAACAAGTCCAGAGGAGGGCCACGAGGAGGATCAGGGGGCCGGTGCACCTCCTGGATGAAGACAGGCTGAGAAAGTTGGGGCTATTCAGCCTGGAGAAGAGAAGGCTGCGTGGAGACCTCCTAGCAGCCTTCCACTATCTGAAGGGGGCCTACAAGGATGCTGGGGAGGGACTCTTCACTAGGGACTGTAGTGACAGGACAAGGGGTAACGGGTTAAAACTTGAACAAGGGAAGTTTAGATTGGATCGAAGGAGGAAGTTCTTTACTGTGAGGGTGGTGAGGCGCTAGGATGGGTTGCCCAAGGAGGTTGTGAATGCCCCATCCCTGGTGGTGTTCAAGGCCGAGTTGGACGGAGCCTTGGGTGGCATGGTTTAGTGTGAGGTGTCCCTGCCCATGGCAGGGGAGTTGCAACTAGATGATCATAAGGTCCTTTCCGACCCTAACTCTTCTATGACTCTATATGCATAACACGGCATAGCTTTCTGTTGTATTCTGTTCCGTTCCATTCCATTCTCTTCTGTTCTATTTCGTTCCATTTTATTCCGTTCCATTCCCTGCACTCACAAGGAGTTGTACCATGAGGAGATCCTTATTTACCTGAAATGCCAAGGGAATTTCAGCACCAAAAGCACTTTCAAAGACACAAATCAGAATGGTTAGAGACGGAAATTGTATTTTATTTATTTCTAAATAAAGCGATTTGATTTAGTTGAGCTTAGTCAATTTGAGTCCGGTTTAGCTTAGGCCTTTCAGTTTAGCTGGAAAAACCCTGCCTTGCAGCCTGAGAAAGGAAAGCCGGGGCAGGAGCGGTGCTGTGGTGCTGCAAGGGCAGTGCAAGAAGAACCCAGCCAGAAAGGGCCGGGGAAGACCTGACGAGGGGTGGTGCTCAGTACTCCAGAGGACAGCAGCAAGTCCCGGGGCCACGCTGGGGCCAGCCTGGGAGTCCAGAAGGCTGCCTCCCCCCGGATGTGGGGCACGAGGGCCACCTGCGTGGAGCACGAGCAGCTGCCTTTGGGACACCGTGAGCCAAAGGAGCCCCATGAAGGGGCTGTGCTCGGCTGCGGAGGAAGGCAAAAAACCCCAGGGACGCTTGCTAGTCCAGCCTGAGGGGAAAAAAGCCCTTCCCCCCCCAGCTGCAGGACACGAGGGGCCACCTTCGCGGAGCACGAGCACCAGGCGATAACGCAGCCAGAATGGACCAGAGGAGCCCTGACAAGTGGTCATGCTCAGTGCTCAGAGGAAGGCAAAAAACCCCCGGGGACCGGTGCCAATCTGCCCCGGGGGAAAATTCCTTCCTGACCCCAGTTGCTGGCGATCGGCTACTCCCTGAGCATGTGAGCAAGACCTGCTCCCGGTCCACACGCTGGTTACGCCTCTAAGGGGACAAGGGGACACTGGCACTGCCTTTTCTGCTTCCACCTCAAGCCCTCTCAGGGCCTTCCAACAACAGCAAAATGCCATTGGCCTGATGAATCCTCGGAGCACCAATCCTTCCTGTGCTTGGCACTGGGAGCTCCAGAGCACTGGGGGAGGGCACTGAGCCACCTGTGCATCCTTTTTCTTCTGCCTACTGCCACTCTCTCCCCGGGAGGGGAGGATGGCGAGCTCCCCGACAACTGAAGCAGGACCCTTCGATGATGCTTCGAGCGTGGCCCCTCCAGGAGCTGGAAGTGCAGCACAGAACCTCCCGCAGCTTCGTGCAGCTCCAAGTGTTCCCTGCCTCAACCCCTCGCGCAAGCAATTCCCCGGTGCCCAGCAGATGAGGACGGCAAGCTCCCCAACGACTGAAGCAGGATTTCCACCCATCTGATGAGCTTTGAGCGTGGCGCCTCCAGGAGCTGGAACGGCAGCAGAGAACCTCCTGCAGCTTCGCAGCTTCACGGGTTCCCTCCCTGAGTCCCCCCCTCACCTAATTCCCTGGTGCCCAGCAGATGGGGACGGCAAGCTTCCCAACGACTGAAGCTAGATATCCATCCATCTGATGAGCTTTGAGCGTGGCCCCTCCAGGAGCTACGATGGCAGCAGAGAACCTTTCGCAGCCTCGTGCAGCTTCAAGGGTTCCCCCCCGTCAACCCCCTTCCCCCTTCCAGGAATTCCCCCGGTGCCCCAAGGACTTCCTCTCGGATGCCCTCAGGCTGCCAGCTCTGTCCTGGTGGCAGCGCCGGGCACTCTGGCAGTGGGACAGGGGAGGGCGCTGGCCTCACACTGCCCCAGAGCATTGTGATGCTGCGTGGCCGGGTGCTGGCACTATGACACGGGGGTGACGGGGCCCCTGCGGCCCTGCCCACCGCAGCCCTGCTGCTGCTGCCCCTTCACCCAGCATCCCTTGGAGAAAAGCCTTTGGGGTGCTGGCCCTGAGGCACTGCCTGTGCCCAGGAGGCCCAGGGGGATGTCCCTGCCAATGGTGGCCACACACTGGGCATCGCTGCGGGCTGTCCCTGTAAATACATCTGTTTGTTCAGACTGTCTCGGTAAAGGCTTTCATGCCACGGACAGTCATTTGACTGTGGCGATCCCAAAGGTGAAAGGAAAGGGGTTTGGGTTCCATCTGCATGAACTTTGCAGAAACGCAGAGAGCACACAGCATTTCCTCACCATTCCTTATCAACACACCCATTGGCATTTGCTACTGCACTGCTTATGGTGAGGTCTTCTTCTTGGAAAGGAGAATTCAAGAAATCTCTTCTGCGTTTCTTACACAGGGTAACCTTTGTAGCAGAGGGTGTTTAGATATTTGCCTGTGTTTGTTAACATTCACGTGTCTAGTTTGGGGGTTTACCTCTTGTACTACTACTTGAATGCAACACTTCACTGACTGCTGCCTAATTGCACGTTCTCGAAAGCTCAACCAAGTGTTTTGAGCCCAATGCGGTTTAAAGTGTCTGGGCCGAGCAGGTTTTCCCTGCAACACTCACGAAACACAAGTGAGTGACTCAGTTCTGTAGAATAGTGTTAAACCCCTCAGTGAAGTATCGTGTCAGAAGAACATGGAGCTCGGAGAGGATCCGGTTCGAGAGCATCTTAAGAACCTGAACGTGCACAAGTCCATGGGACCTGATGAAATCCATCGACGGGTCCTGAAGGAACTGGCAAATGAAGTTGCTAAGCCGCTGGCCATCATATTTGAAAAATCCTGGCAGGCAGGTGAAGTTCCCGATGACTGGGAAAAGGGAAATAAATATATCCCCCATGTTCAAGAAGGGGAAAATGGATGACCCAGGGAACTACAGACCAGTCAGTCTCACCTCTGTGCCTGGTAAAATCTTGGAGCAGATTCTCCTGGAAGGCATGCTAAGGCACATGAAAAACAAGGAGGAGGTGGTTGGTGACAGCCAGCATGGCTTCAGTAAGGGGAAATCCTGCCTGACCAACTCGGTAGCCTTCCAGGATGGGGCTACGGAACTGACAGACACGGGTAGAGCGGTTGACGTCATCTACCTGGACTTGTGCAAAGCGTTCGGCACTGTCCCGTATGACATCCTCGTCTCTAAATTGGAGAGACATCAATTTGATAGATGGACCAGTGGGTGGATAAAGAACTGGCTGGATGGCCGCACGCAAAGAGTTGTGGTCGATGGCTCAATGCCCAGCTGGAGACCAGTAACGAGTGGTGCCCCTCAGGGATCGGTGTTGGGACCGGTCTTGGTCAACTTCCTTGTCGGTGACATGGAGAGTGGGATTGAGTGCGCCCTCAGCCAGTTTGCCGATGACACCAAGCTGTGCAGTTCGGTTGGTACGCTGGAGGGAAGGAATGCCATCCAGAGGGACCTCGACACGCTTGTGAGGTGGGCTGATGCCAACCTGAAGAAGTTTAACCATGCCAAGTGCAAGGTCCTCCACCTGGGTGGGAGCAATCCCAGGCGCAGCTACAGGTTGGGCAGAGAAGAGATCCAGAGCAGCCCTGCAGAGAAGGACTTGGGGGTGTTGGTGGATGAGAAACTTAGCATGAGGCGGCTTCAGCGTGTGCTCGCAGCCCAGAAAGGCAACCGGATCCTGGGCTGCATCAAAAGGAGCGTGACCAGCAGGTCGAAGGAGGTGATCCTGCCTCTCTGTTCTGCTCTGCTCTCGTGAGACCTCACTTGGAGTGTTGTGTACGGTTCTGGTGTCCTCATCGTAAAAAGGGCATGGAACTGTTGGAACAAGTCCAGAGGAGGGCCACGAGGAGGATCAGGGGGCCGGTGCACCTCCTGGATGAAGACAGGCTGAGAAAGTTGGGGCTATTCAGCCTGGAGAAGAGAAGGCTGCGTGGAGACCTCCTAGCAGCCTTCCACTATCTGAAGGGGCCTACAAGGATGCTGGGGAGGGACTCTTCACTAGGGACTGTAGTGACAGGACAAGGGGTAACGGGTTAAAACTTGAACAAGGGAAGTTTAGATTGGATCGAAGGAGGAAGTTCTTTACTGTGAGGGTGGTGAGGCGCTAGGATGGGTTGCCCAAGGAGGCTGTGAATGCCCCATCCCTGGTGGTGTTCAAGGCCGAGTTGGACGGAGCCTTGGGTGGCATGGTTTAGTGTGAGGTGTCCCTGCCCATGGCAGGGGGGTTGCAACTAGATGATCATAAGGTCCTTTCCGACCCTAACTCTTCTATGACTCTATATGCATAACACGGCATAGCTTTCTGTTGTATTCTGTTCCGTTCCATTCCATTCTCTTCTGTTCTATTTCGTTCCATTTTATTCCGTTCCATTCCCTGCACTCACAAGGAGTTGTACCATGAGGAGATCCTTATTTACCTGAAATGCCAAGGGAATTTCAGCACCAAAAGCACTTTCAAAGACACAAATCAGAATGGTTAGAGACGGAAATTGTATTTTATTTATTTCTAAATAAAGCGATTTGATTTAGTTGAGCTTAGTCAATTTGAGTCCGGTTTAGCTTAGGCCTTTCAGTTTAGCTGGAAAAACCCTGCCTTGCAGCCTGAGAAAGGAAAGCCGGGGCAGGAGCGGTGCTGTGGTGCTGCAAGGGCAGTGCAAGAAGAACCCAGCCAGAAAGGGCCAGGGAAGACCTGACGAGGGGTGGTGCTCAGTACTCCAGAGGACAGCAGCAAGTCCCGGGGCCACGCTGGGGCCAGCCTGGGAGTCCAGAAGGCTGCCTCCCCCCGGATGTGGGGCACGAGGGCCACCTGCGTGGAGCACGAGCAGCTGCCTTTGGGACACCGTGAGCCAAAGGAGCCCCATGAAGGGGCTGTGCTCGGCTGCGGAGGAAGGCAAAAAACCCCAGGGACGCTTGCTAGTCCAGCCTGGGGGGAAAAAAGCCCTTCCCCCCCCAGCTGCAGGACACGAGGGGCCACCTTCGCGGAGCACGAGCACCAGGCGATAACGCAGCCAGAATGGACCAGAGGAGCCCTGACAAGTGGTCATGCTCAGTGCTCAGAGGAAGGCAAAAAACCCCCGGGGACCGGTGCCAATCTGCCCCGGGGGAAAATTCCTTCCTGACCCCAGTTGCTGGCGATCGGCTACTCCCTGAGCATGTGAGCAAGACCTGCTCCCGGTCCACACGCTGGTTACGCCTCTAAGGGGACAAGGGGACACTGGCACTGCCTTTTCTGCTTCCACCTCAAGCCCTCTCAGGGCCTTCCAACAACAGCAAAATGCCATTGGCCTGATGAATCCTCGGAGCACCAATCCTTCCTGTGCTTGGCACTGGGAGCTCCAGAGCACTGGGGGAGGGCACTGAGCCACCTGTGCATCCTTTTTCTTCTGCCTACTGCCACTCTCTCCCCGGGAGGGGAGGATGGCGAGCTCCCCGACAACTGAAGCAGGACCCTTCGATGATGCTTCGAGCGTGGCGCCTCCAGGAGCTGGAAGTGCAGCACAGAACCTCCCGCAGCTTCGTGCAGCTCCAAGTGTTCCCTGCCTCAACCCCTCGTGCAAGCAATTCCCCGGTGCCCAGCAGATGAGGACGGCAAGCTCCCCAACGACTGAAGCAGGATTTCCACCCATCTGATGAGCTTTGAGCGTGGCGCCTCCAGGAGCTGGAACGGCAGCAGAGAACCTCCTGCAGCTTCGCAGCTTCACGGGTTCCCTCCCTGAGTCCCCCCCTCACCTAATTCCCTGGTGCCCAGCAGATGGGGACGGCAAGCTTCCCAACGACTGAAGCTAGATATCCATCCATCTGATGAGCTTTGAGCGTGGCCCCTCCAGGAGCTACGATGGCAGCAGAGAACCTTTCGCAGCCTCGTGCAGCTTCACGGGTTCCCCCCCGTCAACCCCCTTCCCCCTTCCAGGAATTCCCCCGGTGCCCCAAGGACTTCCTCTCGGATGCCCTCAGGCTGCCAGCTCTGTCCTGGTGGCAGCGCCAGGCACTCTGGCAGTGGGACAGGGGAGGGCGCTGGCCTCACACTGCCCCAGAGCATTGTGATGCTGCGTGGCCGGGTGCTGGCACTATGACACGGGGGTGACGGGGCCCCTGCGGCCCTGCCCACCGCAGCCCTGCTGCTGCTGCCCCTTCACCCAGCATCCCTTGGAGAAAAGCCTTTGGGGTGCTGGCCCTGAGGCACTGCCTGTGCCCAGGAGGCCCAGGGGGATGTCCCTGCCAATGGTGGCCACACACTGGGCATCGTTGCGGGCTGTCCCTGTAAATACATCTGTTTGTTCAGACTGTCTCGGTAAAGGCTTTCATGCCACGGACAGTCATTTGACTGTGGCGATCCCAAAGGTGAAAGGAAAGGGGTTTGGGTTCCATCTGCATGAACTTTGCAGAAACGCAGAGAGCACACAGCATTTCCTCACCATTCCTTATCAACACACCCATTGGCATTTGCTACTGCACTGCTTATGGTGAGGTCTTCTTCTTGGAAAGGAGAATTCAAGAAATCTCTTCTGCGTTTCTTACACAGGGTAACCTTTGTAGCAGAGGGTGTTTAGATATTTGCCTGTGTTTGTTAACATTCACGTGTCTAGTTTGGGGGTTTACCTCTTGTACTACTACTTGAATGCAACACTTCACTGACTGCTGCCTAATTGCACGTTCTCGAAAGCTCAACCAAGTGTTTTGAGCCCAATGCGGTTTAAAGTGTCTGGGCCGAGCAGGTTTTCCCTGCAACACTCACGAAACACAAGTGAGTGACTCAGTTCTGTAGAATAGTGTTAAACCCCTCAGTGAAGTATCGTGTCAGAAGAACATGGAGCTCGGAGAGGATCCGGTTCGAGAGCATCTTAAGAACCTGAACGTGCACAAGTCCATGGGACCTGATGAAATCCATCGACGGGTCCTGAAGGAACTGGCAAATGAAGTTGCTAAGCCGCTGGCCATCATATTTGAAAAATCCTGGCAGGCAGGTGAAGTTCCCGATGACTGGGAAAAGGGAAATAAATATATCCCCCATGTTCAAGAAGGGGAAAATGGATGACCCAGGGAACTACAGACCAGTCAGTCCCACCTCTGTGCCTGGTAAAATCTTGGAGCAGATTCTCCTGGAAGGCATGCTAAGGCACATGAAAAACAAGGAGGAGGTGGTTGGTGACAGCCAGCATGGCTTCAGTAAGGGGAAATCCTGCCTGACCAACTCGGTAGCCTTCCAGGATGGGGCTACGGAACTGACAGACACGGGTAGAGCGGTTGACGTCATCTACCTGGACTTGTGCAAAGCGTTCGGCACTGTCCCGTATGACATCCTCGTCTCTAAATTGGAGAGACATCAATTTGATAGATGGACCAGTGGGTGGATAAAGAACTGGCTGGATGGCCGCACGCAAAGAGTTGTGGTCGATGGCTCAATGCCCAGCTGGAGACCAGTAACGAGTGGTGCCCCTCAGGGATCGGTGTTGGGACCGGTCTTGGTCAACTTCCTTGTCGGTGACATGGAGAGTGGGATTGAGTGCGCCCTCAGCCAGTTTGCCGATGACACCAAGCTGTGCAGTTCGGTTGGTACGCTGGAGGGAAGGAATGCCATCCAGAGGGACCTCGACACGCTTGTGAGGTGGGCTGATGCCAACCTGAAGAAGTTTAACCATGCCAAGTGCAAGGTCCTCCACCTGGGTGGGAGCAATCCCAGGCGCAGCTACAGGTTGGGCAGAGAAGAGATCCAGAGCAGCCCTGCAGAGAAGGACTTGGGGGTGTTGGTGGATGAGAAACTTAGCATGAGGCGGCTTCAGCGTGTGCTCGCAGCCCAGAAAGGCAACCGGATCCTGGGCTGCATCAAAAGGAGCGTGACCAGCAGGTCGAAGGAGGTGATCCTGCCTCTCTGTTCTGCTCTGCTCTCGTGAGACCTCACTTGGAGTGTTGTGTACGGTTCTGGTGTCCTCATCGTAAAAAGGGCATGGAACTGTTGGAACAAGTCCAGAGGAGGGCCACGAGGAGGATCAGGGGGCCGGTGCACCTCCTGGATGAAGACAGGCTGAGAAAGTTGGGGCTATTCAGCCTGGAGAAGAGAAGGCTGCGTGGAGACCTCCTAGCAGCCTTCCACTATCTGAAGGGGGCCTACAAGGATGCTGGGGAGGGACTCTTCACTAGGGACTGTAGTGACAGGACAAGGGGTAACGGGTTAAAACTTGAACAAGGGAAGTTTAGATTGGATCGAAGGAGGAAGTTCTTTACTGTGAGGGTGGTGAGGCGCTAGGATGGGTTGCCCAAGGAGGCTGTGAATGCCCCATCCCTGGTGGTGTTCAAGGCCGAGTTGGACGGAGCCTTGGGTGGCATGGTTTAGTGTGAGGTGTCCCTGCCCATGGCAGGGGGGTTGCAACTAGATGATCATAAGGTCCTTTCCGACCCTAACTCTTCTATGACTCTATATGCATAACACGGCATAGCTTTCTGTTGTATTCTGTTCCGTTCCATTCCATTCTCTTCTGTTCTATTTCGTTCCATTTTATTCCGTTCCATTCCCTGCACTCACAAGGAGTTGTACCATGAGGAGATCCTTATTTACCTGAAATGCCAAGGGAATTTCAGCACCAAAAGCACTTTCAAAGACACAAATCAGAATGGTTAGAGACGGAAATTGTATTTTATTTATTTCTAAATAAAGCGATTTGATTTAGTTGAGCTTAGTCAATTTGAGTCCGGTTTAGCTTAGGCCTTTCAGTTTAGCTGGAAAAACCCTGCCTTGCAGCCTGAGAAAGGAAAGCCGGGGCAGGAGCGGTGCTGTGGTGCTGCAAGGGCAGTGCAAGAAGAACCCAGCCAGAAAGGGCCAGGGAAGACCTGACGAGGGGTGGTGCTCAGTACTCCAGAGGACAGCAGCAAGTCCCGGGGCCACGCTGGGGCCAGCCTGGGAGTCCAGAAGGCTGCCTCCCCCCGGATGTGGGGCACGAGGGCCACCTGCGTGGAGCACGAGCAGCTGCCTTTGGGACACCGTGAGCCAAAGGAGCCCCATGAAGGGGCTGTGCTCGGCTGCGGAGGAAGGCAAAAAACCCCAGGGACGCTTGCTAGTCCAGCCTGAGGGGAAAAAAGCCCTTCCCCCCCCAGCTGCAGGACACGAGGGGCCACCTTCGCGGAGCACGAGCACCAGGCGATAACGCAGCCAGAATGGACCAGAGGAGCCCTGACAAGTGGTCATGCTCAGTGCTCAGAGGAAGGCAAAAAACCCCCGGGGACCGGTGCCAATCTGCCCCGGGGGAAAATTCCTTCCTGACCCCAGTTGCTGGCGATCGGCTACTCCCTGAGCATGTGAGCAAGACCTGCTCCCGGTCCACACGCTGGTTACGCCTCTAAGGGGACAAGGGGACACTGGCACTGCCTTTTCTGCTTCCACCTCAAGCCCTCTCAGGGCCTTCCAACAACAGCAAAATGCCATTGGCCTGATGAATCCTCGGAGCACCAATCCTTCCTGTGCTTGGCACTGGGAGCTCCAGAGCACTGGGGGAGGGCACTGAGCCACCTGTGCATCCTTTTTCTTCTGCCTACTGCCACTCTCTCCCCGGGAGGGGAGGATGGCGAGCTCCCCGACAACTGAAGCAGGACCCTTCGATGATGCTTCGAGCGTGGCCCCTCCAGGAGCTGGAAGTGCAGCACAGAACCTCCCGCAGCTTCGTGCAGCTCCAAGTGTTCCCTGCCTCAACCCCTCGCGCAAGCAATTCCCCGGTGCCCAGCAGATGAGGACGGCAAGCTCCCCAATGACTGAAGCAGGATTTCCATCCATCTGATGAGCTTTGAGCGTGGCCCCTCCAGGAGCTACGATGGCAGCAGAGAACCTTTCGCAGCCTCGTGCAGCTTCACGGGTTCCCCCCCGTCAACCCCCTTCCCCCTTCCAGGAATTCCCCCGGTGCCCCAAGGACTTCCTCTCGGATGCCCTCAGGCTGCCAGCTCTGTCCTGGTGGCAGCGCCGGGCACTCTGGCAGTGGGACAGGGGAGGGCGCTGGCCTCACACTGCCCCAGAGCATTGTGATGCTGCGTGGCCGGGTGCTGGCACTATGACACGGGGGTGACGGGGCCCCTGCGGCCCTGCCCACCGCAGCCCTGCTGCTGCTGCCCCTTCACCCAGCATCCCTTGGAGAAAAGCCTTTGGGGTGCTGGCCCTGAGGCACTGCCTGTGCCCAGGAGGCCCAGGGGGATGTCCCTGCCAATGGTGGCCACACACTGGGCATCTACCTGGACTTGTGCAAAGTGTTCGGTACTGTCCTGCATGGCATCCTCATCTCTAATTTGGAGAGACATCAATTTGAGTGATCGACCACTGTGTGGATTAAGAAGTGGCTGGATGGCTGCAAGCAAAAATTTGCCGTCAATGGTTCAATGTCCATCTGGAGACCAGTCACGAGTGGTGTCCCTCAGGAATGGTGTTGGACCTGGTCTTGGTCAACTTCTTTGTCAGTGACATGGAGAGTGGGATTGAGTGCGCCCTCTTCATGTTTGCTGAGAACACGAAGCTGTGCGGTGATCAGGGGACTGGAGCAGCTCCTGGATGAAGACAGGCTGAGAAAGTTGGGGCTATTCAGCCTGGAGAAGAGAAGGCTGCGTGGAGATCTCTTAGCAGCCTTCCACTATCTGAAGGGGGCCTACAAGGATGCTGGGGGGGGACTCTTCACTAGGGACTGTAGTGACAGGACAAGGGGTAACGGGTTAAAACTTGAACAAGGGAAGTTTAGATTGGATAGAATGAAGAAATTCTTTACTGTGAGGTTGGTGAGGTATTGGAATTTGTTGCCCATGGAGGTTTTGAATGCCCTATCCTTGGCGGTGTTCAAGAGGTTGGACTAGCCCTCGGCTGACATGGTTTAGTGTGGGGTGTCCCTGCCCATGGCAGGGGGTTGGAACTTGATGATCTTAAAGTCCTTTCCAACCCTAACTCTTCTATGATTCTATAAATTTAGATTGGATAGAAGGGGGAAGTTCTTTACTGTGAGAGTTCTGAGGCACTGGAATGGTTTGCCCAAGGAAGTTGTGAATGCTCCACCCCTGGCGGTGTTCAAGGCCAGGTTGGAAGGAGCCTTGGGTGACATGGTTAACTCTGAGGTGTCCCTGCCCATGCAAGGGGGTTGGAAGTAGATGATCTTAAGGTTCTTTCCAACTCTAACTATTCTATGATTCTGAGTTTATCTAAATTTTGAGGACTGTGCTCAAAGTATTTGGCTGTCTTGTCATTCAGGTCCCTGGAAAGGAAATCTTGATCATAGTCGGGAATTGTAAAACAAAATGAAAGGAGGAATGAAATATTTAAGATTATCTTCACTAAAAAATTGAATTAATTCTTTATTTTCATTATTCATTCACTAATGAGCATTATTAATTTACTGGCCATTAATCCGGATATTTGCATTTTCGTTAGGTGTTCTGGATAAAAGCAGAATGTGAGTTTCTTATTTCTTAATATAACACAATTTTAATGTTGTATCCAGACAGTGAACTATTCTTCAACAGTGCTATCCAGATTTACGTCACTGGGTTATTTGGTCTCTCTAAACTGCTTGGAGTATGCCAATACTATAACTTCTACAGTCTTGTCCAAATGAACTCACTGAAATATGTAAATAACATTTTCAATGATATGTAAGAAAAAATATAAACCAAACAAGTTCAGTCTTTCTAATCAATGCTAGCTTGGCAAGTCCAATGAGTCAAACAAACAATGAAAAGGTTGATCTATGCCACTGCAATCAGGGACAATCTGCAACTGAACCAGAATGCACATTTTTTACATGGTTATTGTTGAGTGGACGATCTTCACAGGCAATATTGCAGCCTGTCTGCAGAGGAAATCAGTAAAGAAATCCAGAGAGTGCAGAATTCCATCATCAGAAACTTTTACAACATAATTTCCTTGCATTACATTTAAAACCCTGTCTTTTCCAAGAAACTGTTAAGATCTTTTGAAGGAGGATGTCTAGCTCATTAATTTTAGTTCTGTTAACCATTTCAGAAGAGAGGAAAGTTATTTTTTGCCACAGCCTAGATATTCAATACAAGTACTGTTATTTCAGAAAACCTTAGGGGTGGCACACAGTTTCATAGAACAAGGGTACCAGGCCACACTAAGATGAAAAATGTGTGTGTGAAAATAAAATGTTTAATTTATAAATAGAAAGGTGAAATTTTCTTCATATATTTGTTGCTGATGAAAGCGATTTAAAAATAGCAGCATATATCTTTCTAGTATAGTGCATCAGACACCAAAAGGCAAGGTTACAGGCCAGATGATAGTTGTCACATGAGCTTAATTTGTCTTTCAGTGTTTGGCTTAACTGTTTCTTTATGACACAAACAGATTTGAAAAATTTAAGTGTAAACATTTTATACAATATCTAACATGACATACTAAAATTGCTTATGCTTGATTTCCAGCTTCTTTTTGAATGCACAAGTCTTTAAGAAATAAGAGTAGACTGCCCTCCTAAAGGATTTTCAAGTGTTGCTGTTATGCTATGACAGATAGCAAAAAATAGGAAGGGAAACTGGATTCCTCCTGAGACAAAGACCATTAATGAGAAAGTGACCTTCAAGTCACTTTCTGAAATACCATAAGATCAGTGTTCAATTTTTTCTACAAATCATTCCCTAACCTTTATGAAATATGGTGCTGGCTCAGTCCAGCAAGGTGCTTTGATGTGCATCACCTAAGTTTTGGTAGAGACACTGACTCCTGTTGCTCAGCTGCCTACTTCTAAAGGTGCCTTCATCCCCCTCCTAGACTAGAGCCTTTCTGACACAGGTGACATGCTTTCTCTGTAGTCTTTTAAAAGAAATAACATGCAAAACGTTCACCCAAACCAGAGGCAAAAGTAACTTAGCCCTGAAAGAAATGTGAGGATAGCACACAGCTAGAACTCCAATGCACAATTATAAACACATCTGATGCCAGTACTGCCATCATCCAGGGCTTTGCCCTTTTGACCCATCCTGTCCTTCACAGTTAATTCATAACTAGCCAGACTAATTGTAGTTCTCTGGAGAATAAGCCTGAGATGTTGATGGAATATGTTTTCTGTTCTGCAGATGAATGTCAATTTGGAGATTCTGGACTTCTGCTAACATACTTGTTCATATATTAAATCAAAAATGTAGTCTAGAAGAATTATATTTTCATAGGCAGAACTGCCAGCCTAGTGTCCCCTGTTTTGATAATTGTCACAACTGTCTTCAGCTACTCACAAAGTACCAGATAGCATACAGTCCTTTTTAAACAGTGGCAAATCATACTAACAGTCCAAGAAAGTGAGAAACAAAAATGTGTTTTTTTCTGTATGTGGACAAAGAGAAGCAAAACATCCTTTTTACATATTTTCCACATGAATCAAATTGAAATGTAGGGGATATAAGAGAATAAGTGGAACATTGAGTAGCAAAAAACATGGAGAAAATAAGAGTTAATAAGAAAACTATATAGCAATGATATAATGAGAAAAGAGAAAGAAAAAAAATAAATGAGGAGACAAGGAGTTGAAATATGAGAAGTTAGCAAGTAAGAGCTGACAATCTGGACAAGAGAAAAAAAGCAGCAACCAGGTGGAAGATAGAACCCAACCAGAAACACAAATGTGTAAGCATTGAATGATTTTAAATTAGAGTTACTGAGTTCCAGGATTTTCTCTTTCTGCGCTCAGGAGGTAGGCTTGCAGTCCATAGGCTGACTGTGTGTTTCACTTGTGAATGATGAGTACAAAGATCCACTCATTATCTTGTGTATTACCAACTTTGCATCATTAGACTGAAAGTTATACCTGGAGAGGTCAATAGAATTTACAGAATTTGGAGGATATTTTATGTGAAATGAAGTTATGGATATGTTCAGGAGATCATATTAAAGTGCAAGATGGAAAAGAATGCTAAGACTGCTATGTCAAGCATTCAGAGGATACCATATATATCTCCAGCTTATATATTATGAAATAGTGTTTATTTATATGATCACATAGACTGATTTTCTCTTCTACTTTATCCAGCTCTGCTAGAAACCAAGTGTGCTATACTTAGCATAATGATTGAACATACAAACAAAAAATGCCCTCTTGTGTCTCATAAACAGTCCGTCATGCTGAGTGCTGTACATACACACTAGAGTGCCAGTAAAATAAGCAGTGTAAGGAAAGCAAGTGAGCCTGGTCACACTCTGGTCATTTGCTTCATCTTCTCCTAGTCTATTAGGGCATTAGAGATACTTGAGGGCACATGCCTACCTTCTCTATTTAATATTCCTGCATGGATTTCCTGTCCACAAAGTGAACTAGACACCTGGAAGTCATCAGTCTCTGTCCAAATACTGTTCTAGCTATGCTTAGCAGATATATATCTGATGTATTGAAAAAAAAAAAAAAAAAAAAGAAAATCCCTGGTGAGATCTTTTGTTCTTTTTCTAATATCATCTACCTGATCTGCTTACCTTGAGAAATCTCTCTGATGTTTAACCTAATTCTCCTTTCTTCTAAGTTAAGACATTATTTCTTAATCTTCACACCATCAACACAGTAGTAAACTTCTCTATATTTCCCAGCAGTCCTATGGAAATAATTTGCAGCAAGCTAAGTACACTGTCATAACATAATTGTTGAAGTAAGAAACAGCATCAAGAAAAATTGTGCTTTGTAACACAATTTTTTTTTGTGCTGTCTGCACCATGGGTACTTTGGCTATACCTACATGAATGTATATAGGATAATTCTCTTGCACTGGGGACAGCTGGGATGGAATGGCCTGTGTGTGCTAAAGACTCCCTCTCCAAAGTAGGATGGCCATGTGCTAAAACCATCCTGGCTACTACTGTAATATCTGATCAGCATGGGTCATATTCCTTGCCCTAGTAGTATTCAATTTAGTAGTAGATAGTCTAACTTACACAAATCAAAACAAGATAAGGAAGCTCGTATTGATACAGCCAGCTGAAGCATTGCTATTTTTTATTTTTTACTTTATTAAATACAGAAAGCTACTTTTTCACATATTGGGCTTATAAAAACCTCATGGGATAAAATAGCATATTTGTGCATATGCACTAATAGAAGTCTTGATTTGTAAGTTTTCTTCCCCACCATTACTCATAATAAAGCTCTCAGCTGCTCTTGTAGTCTCCTATTCTTGAACTCCTTGTTTTCCATCACTTTCCAGTTCCAACCTCACATTATTTTTATTTCTTATTTTGCAGCATTTCTAAGAATTGATCTTTTATCTGACCTTTCAGCTGAACCCATGCCACACACCTTTGCCTATATAACTTTCACAATGGACTTTAGATCCTTTGATGTCTTTTGACCAGACTGATGGAGTGCAGCAGCATATACGATCGCTCCCCACCCAGATATGTCATCTTATTCTTTGCACTTGTCATTAGCCTTAATACCTTTTATCCAGGCTGAATACTGTTTTCAGCCTGTGCACAGTTTTCCTGCTGAATACAAATCCAGTTTCTCCCAGCACTCTCAGTGTGTCCAGTTCCAGTGACACTGGGGTCTTTTTATGCAGTTTTTCTGGGATTTGTGGGGGTTTTTTTGTTGTTGTTTTTTTTGTTTGTTTTTTTTTTTTTTTGTTAAGTATTTCCCCCTCCATGCTCACAGCAAAGCCTTTTTCCCATTATATCTGTAGGTAGTCCCTTATTTCTTCACTAGCCTTTTCTATTCACTTGCTCTACCAAAAGCAATCTCCTTTCCCAATCATCAGATAATATTTATGCATTCAAATCCATGAACAATAATAGAAATATTCCATTTCAGAGGAAGAGGTCAAATAGACAAAATTAAGCTGTTACACTTGATGGGAAATGTTTTCTATACTGTCTTGTCCTTCAAATACAATTTCAGTCCTAGTTTAGCTTTTCTCACTGAGCAGTTTGCCTATCAACTGATAATATGAAAGATTAAAACTTTTCATATCCAGCCTAGATAGTACCTTATAAACAGTCCCTTGGCTAGGAAGAAAACATCAATAGAAATACAATTTATCTTCCACTCATCACCCAGAAGCATTCTCAAGGATTTTGGGAGCAGATCTGCAGTTCACACACTAGCAGAGCACCAGCATGCAACCTCAGCACTGGGCAGCTCAAGCATGCCTTGTTAAGGGTGTGTCAGTACTTGGAGGGACTACCTGGAAGGATTTGGCAGGCACAGACACACAGCTCTGCAAAGCTAGATAGATCTCTCTTCTCTAGTTCAAATCTAAACCTTAAACTCTGGCAGATAATTTTAATCAGAGCAGAAGTCAAAGAAATAATTTATTCCCCACTGCTCTCCAGTACCTGGACTGTTGTAGTGTATGCAGCACTGAATGGTCTTATTTGATGGACTCCTAACTCATGGCCTTGCTCCAACATGCTTTGTGCTCAAACCCACTGGGCTCAGGAGCCCAGCTGGCACTGTTTCCTTATCAGGCCTAAGATAGCATGGGCATTTCTTCTTATCACTTGCACAGATTTAAGCAAACTGAATCATAGTCCACTTTCATGTTTCCTCACTAATGCAAGAGTTATTCCATTCACACTCTTGTGCCCACTTCAGAAGATTTCACAGGCCAAAATACTTTTACACATCAAAGCAAAACTCTCCAGGCTGCTCATAAATAACTCTACAAGCATAAATAGACAACTATATTATACTATTATCAGAACACTTTTTTCTGTACATCTTCAGAAGATGAACATCTTTTCAGATTTATTTTATCTTTTGTTTCTTGCAGAAGATTATCTAGTAGCACAGATTATGATGCAGAAAATACAGGAAAAGATTCTCTTGGCTGATTAGGTTACTAAGGCAGTATTGCATATGAGGAGGAAATTGATCCAGAGGAATCAATTGTACTGGAAAAGGTTATATATGTTTTCAGAAAGAAAATAAAAGGAAAGGGAGGGGAAATCACAACACAGGCAAAAATAGCTTTCAATAAGCTGTCCTTGGTTGCCATGGTTCCTTACTTGTCTTGTCAATAATAATTGTGAATAATAATACCAGCATGAGAGTCAGACAACCACACTGTTTATTGCTACCCTCACAAACATACAGAAACTGTTACTCCCATACCATATTGAACCTTTCTTTCTCCCTGAGCAGAACATGATGCCACGCTGTGGGATCACTTCAAACAGGCAGTGAAGTTCCCAAAAATTTTGGGACCTCAGAGTACAGTGCTATGAGCTCCCTTTCCCCTTGCACTCAATGTTCTTGCTCTTTCTTCCCCTCAGAGATCTCCCAGAGGTCTTCATGGGTCTTCCACCCAGTACATGTTCCCACTAAGGACTGCAGTCCCAGTCTTCTCACAAGGACTCTGCAGAGACATTCTCTGCAGGGGTCCCTCCTGACTCCCTGATGCATAGAAAACAAGGAAGGAAAAGGAATGAAAATTGCCCCTGTAAGACATGCCAGGACAAAATTTTCTATGGCAGAAGCAAGAGCCACAGACATACCAAATATGTTTTTTCTGGAGCAAGAACCTGGGGTTTTCATACCGGTCAGATATTGATCATTACCTCTATTGCTGTGAATTCACATTGAGTCACACGGCAGCATTCCTGAGAACAGGTAATTAACTGCTAGATTTCAGCTGTTCCAGAAATTAATAGACACACCAAACCCCTTGCTTAGTCGCAGGAAACAGTTTTTAAAAGTAACCCAGGGCTCAAATCCTTTCCTCCAGAAACCTCCCACCTCCTCCTCCAATTTCTTTCACTTTCTACACAAAGGTTTAGCAGGTGTGACCTCAGACACAGATGTCACTGTTCAGCAGTATCTTGCCTTTGGCACAAGCACACATTTTCCACTGAGCTCTGAGCTACAAAAGGATTCAGAAGTCACTGCCTTGCAAGCAAGTGGTAGTATCTTGAAGCTATGAGAAGCAGAGCGAGCAGGCGAGCAGGCAGGCAGGCAGGCAGGCAGGCAGGCAGGCACATACCTGCCAAGGGTACTACTTTTTGAATGTCAAATCATCCATTTTTTTTTTTTGCTTGCATTTTATTAAGAAAGTAGATAAGAACCCACGGACTATGTTCATGTTCCTGAAAATATTCGATTTTGAATTGTATTTCACATTCAAATAATTAGACACAAAGTTAAAATTTTATTCTATAGCCATTTGTAACAAATTAATAGCAAATTAAGAAATACTTGCTTATTGTTCACATTTGATTCAACAGTCTCTGTATCTGAGTCTCTCATTGAATCTCCTGACTACATAAAAGTTTTTCTGATGATAAAAGTTGCTCTAATAAGAGGTACTTGATCTGCATGTTTCCGCTAAGACACCCTTAGACACTACCACATTTGTAAGGCAAGATAGTAAAGGAATATATGAGGACTTGACTAGTCTCCAAACTAGTGTTTTCTGTAGTAGTTTGGGGATGAGTTTGGGATTTTCCAGATTAACTTGTGATATTTGATAGTGTGTTTTCCTATTTCCCTATTTGGAAATCTTTAATGTTGCTACCCTCTGAAAGAAATGTACTTCAAGATAACTGAAGTTTTGGGATCCCAAATTAAGAGGTACCCCTCTCTAGTTATCTTCAGAAAAGTTTAGCCTTTTTCATATTTGACGCCATATAGAACAGGGAATGACTTGAGCAGAACAGGAAAGCAAAGACTGAGGCAATACCCAAACATTACAGGTGCAGCAACTCAAAGCATTTGATACTGAACAGACTTTAGACATCATCACTTGTGCATTTATGAGAGGAAATGGGAGCAGGAGAGACTAGAAGCAGTAAAATGTTGGGATAGAATGAACATGTTCTGTTCTGCTTATGTTTTCACAACATAACCACTCATGCTGATTTATATACTTTTTTAATTCTCGAGATGTGCTGAAAGCAGCAGCCAGCCACCAAAAAAAAATTGTTATCAGACAGGACAGGAACATCTGCCTCTACAGGAACTGGGATCTATAGTCAGTCCCATTTTTTTCTACTCATTACATTCTCCATGATATTTAGTTTTATGATGATTACTCTAATTACAATACTAATAATTAATAATTGACTTTATAACCTGCTTGCAAAGTACTCAGGGGAATGCAATGTAACATAATAAACACAAACACAACACAGAAGTGTGTTCTTTGGAATTCATAATCAGAGGGAAATTATGCATAATTTAGTATTTATTAAGTTATTATTAGAAGGATGAGATCACCATCTTTTTTTCCAGATCACAGAGTCAGAACAGAACAGAATCAGAACAGAAATGCTAGATATGCACTCAAATAGATGTGATTTTTTTTCAAGCAACAATGAAGATGGGAATATCATTATGTGTACTCTGAGCCAAAACCAACTGCTCCTTTTTTTTTTCCAGATTAAGAACTTGGGTTTACCTACCTGTTTTCTAATTGTCAGCAAATGCTAAAAAATAACTTACTTTTCAATGAGTCTGTTCTAAAAGCCCAGCTTCTAAGATATTCTGCGCAACCTAATTTTTCAGCTCAGGGGTTAGTTCTTGAGAAGGTGTTTATATTTCATGTATTTCTGATTCCAGTAAGTTTTCTTTCCACATATCTGAAAAATCATATATCAGGGCCACTTGAAAAAGAGAGAACAACAAAAGTGGACTCCAAATAACCTGCCAATGCTTACACTTCTGCCCTTTGACTTTATCTATTCCAATTTAGCATTTACTGCTTTTACATGACTCAGCTAGGGTTTTTGTAGACTGGGAAACAGAATTTTTCTATCATCTTAAAATGTTACTCTAAAGATATGGTTTAAGAACTTCAGGACCTTATTCTACTTAATATTTTATGCTCCACTTACGGCAAAAGAGATTACTGGAGAACAAGTGGTAGCATAGTACATATCACATATCAAATTGCATCTATAATTTGTTTTATCAGATGTTTTTAAAAGCTGCACTCATCTATACTGGAGGCTTCTTGTTGGTAGTTTGTTTCTGACCTTGCACTCGCAGAAGCCTTACAAATAAAAATCTGTCCAAAATGTTGTTATTGCCATGTTATTGCTAATATATCACCACTCCACATACCTGATGCCACTGTGTGTGCTCTTTTTGCATTTGCAATTGACTGTCAGATGGAAAACTATACAGCTTTTAAATGTTCCTCTTGACAATCAGTCTTCAAGAAAAAGAAAAAACAAATAAACAAAAAAGAAAACTCAAATCAAAAAAACTGTGGTATTTCTGCTATAACTGAATTTATAGGAACCCTCAGCTAACACAGCTAGTTGTGACAGCACTGCACAATAGACCAGCAACGCTCATTTGTAAACAAAGTAGCGTGATGATTATGTTACTTTTCTCCTGTAGAAGACATTTCTGGTTATGCACTATGAGGAAGAAAGACTTTGAAGGGGAGGAGGGCAGCACAAGATTACCTCCAGAAAGATTACAGAAAACAAACACAGTTTTTAATTATAATTCACATTTCTGTGGTATTTTAAGGTATACAGAAATCAGACCAAGACAGTAAAACAGCAGCTCACAGATAACAGAACAAAACACAGGAAGAAATGTAGGGCTCTTCTGGTAGTGATTTGCATGTGGCTTCCATTTAATACTTCAACTTTATATAAAATATTTAAATATTAAATAGTTAAACTGCACAAAATTTAAATCAGAGACAGACTTCAGAAAAAGTTTTCCAGTCATAGAGTTAAGATTATGACAATCACACAGCAAAGCAGAAATATTTATTTGTGTCCCTTTGGTATTGAATGGTTTTCTACTTCTAGAAACCAAAACAGCACTAACAGCAAATCTCATGCATGTTCTTTCTCATGACTTTCAGAGCATAGTGCACAGAAAGCAAGCTGCTATCTTCTGGCAAGTGTATGAATACAGTAAGGAACAAGTGAGAAGAATATTAAATAGATTTTTTTTGGGGGGGGGGAGGGCATACAGAAAGATCTTAAATTCATATTTGCATATGGCCTTAGGCACATGGCTTCAAATCAGCTGATCTAAACTGTCTGTCAGCAGAGTCACCGTTTGCAAAACAGCTTCATTTTCCTAGCTTGCAGGTTAAACAGCAGCAGAACGCTTTTTCAGTAAAATGCTGGTGAATCAGCACCACTAAGAAATGCAGCTGTCCATACTGCATCTCAGCAACAACAAGAGACATTTATATGAGCAATAAAACCCAAACAACAGAATCATAAATATGCTTACTGCAGAAGACTGGCTTTCACTTGCACCTCAAAACGTAAGACCAGATTCTTAAAGGATCACACTGCATAAAGAGGTATCAGGAATAGTGTGGAAACCTTAGTAGATACAGCTTTGATGTCTTATGTCCTGATAGAAGAGGATTAATGTCCTTTTCTAAAATGCTATCATCATACCCTTGATACCTATATATCTGTACTGATTGCTTGAACAGAGGCTTTGGCCTTAATTTCCTTTGGTAATAATTCCCCACTCTAGCTGCATACTGTATGGAGACGTGCTTACCTTTATCATCCTGAAATTTCCTGCTTTTCATCTAATAGTCTTTCACCTCTTTTGTGCATAGTGAGAGCAGAAGAAATGAAGCTCCTACTTTCCTTTTACTATGTCATTTGTCATTTTATATGTATTTTTTCAGGCTTGTTATTGGGTTTTTTTTTCTAAAGTAATCAATCCTAATATAAAACTCCTTTCTGGCTGTTTCCATTGACTCATTTTTCATTTTATTTGACATGCACAAACCTACTCCAATTCTGCTATATTATTTTCTAGGTGGAAAAGCAGCAGAGAATACATGCACAAGACTGCACCACTGATTTATCTAATGTGCTCCTTTTTCTTCTACTTAAAGATTTTTCTTTTATGTGCCAATTGGAAGGTGTATATAGTACTAATGCTCATATAAAGCCCATGGTCTCCAGCTGAACCCTAACACTCAAACACACAGGAAGAGGGAGCCCTTTGCCCAGAAGCTGGGAAGGGGTAAACAAGGCAAAAAGCAACTGATTGACTTACTAACACTGCCAGCCTAAGTTACAGTACACCATTCATTAGACTTCAGTAATGCTTACATGTTTTCCATATACCTCTGCGATCACTAACATAGCTGCATATTTCTGGGATATAGTAGGTGGAACTAGCAAGCACAACCCTTAGGGTGTTCGTAAGGACAGTAGAAGAGAAAGTAAATGTGAAACAAAGGAATGTAGAAAACCCAAGAATGACTGAAGGCAGGAAAAGCACTTGGTAAGAAAATCATACCCACTGACATATGCCTAAATTCCAAAGATGACAACTTAGTAGAAGCAGAAAACAAAGCCTAATTAAATATTGGAATTTCTAAAGCAAGCTACATAGGATAGAAAGGAAAAGACAAGCCCATCAGGAAGCTTGGATTCGTATAGCTCCGCTGTAATCCTTGCTATTGTACAGTTACACAGGCATCAGTGCAGTTCCCTCCTGTATTTAGTCAAAATCCTCTTTACAGGAGAAAATGGATGACCCAGGGAATTACAGACCAGTCAGTCTCACCTCTGTGCTTGGCAAAATCTTGCAGCAGATTCTCCTGGAAGGCATGCTAAGGCACATGAAAAACAAGGAGGTGGTTGGTGACAGCCAGCATGTCTTCACTAAGGGGAAATCCTGCCTGACCAATTTGGTAGCCTTCTAGGATGGGGCTACGGAACTGATGAACAGAGGAAGAGCGGTTGATGTCATCTACCTGGACTTGTGCAAAGTGTTCGGCACTGTCCCGTATGACATCCTCGTCTCTAAATTGGAGAGACATCAATTTGATGGGTGGACCAGTGGGTGGATAAAGAACTGGCTGGATGGCCGCACGCAAAGAGTTGTGGTCGATGGCTCAAAGCCCAGCTGGAGACCAGTAACGAGTGGTGTCCCTCAGGGATTGGTGTTGTGACCGGTCTTGGTCAACATCTTTGTCTGTAACATGGAGAGTGGGATTGAGCGTGCCTTCAGCAAGTTTGCCAACAACACCACGCTGGAGGGAAGGAATGCCATCCAGAGGGACCTCGACACGCTTGTGAGGTGGGCTGATGCCAACCTGATGAAGTTTAACCATGCCAAGTGCAAGGTCCTCCACCTGGGTGGGAGCAATCCCAGGCGCAGCTACAGGTTGGGCAGAGAAGAGATTCAGAGCAGCCCTGCAGAGAAGGACTTGGGGGTGTTGGTCGATGAGAAACTTAACATAAGCCTGCTGCAGTGTGTACTCGCAGCCCAGAAAGGCAACCGGATCCTGGGCTGCATCAAAAGGAGCGTGACCAGCAGGTCGAAGGAGGTGATCCTTCCCCTCTACTGTCCTGGGTTCAGCAGTAGCAGTCATTTTTCCTCTTTCTTAGTAGCTGGTACAGCGCTGTGATTTTGACTTTTGGCCTGGGAACAGAGCTGATAACACTGCTGTTTTTAGTTAGTGCTCAAATGTTTAGTCTGACCAAGGACTTTGTGAGTCTCATGCTTTGCCAGGGAGGAGAGGAAGCCGGAAGGAAGCAGAGACAGGACACCTGACCCAAACCAGCCAAAGAGATATTCCATACCACAGCACATCGTGCCCAGGATGTAACTGAGAGTTACCCGGAAGGGCTGGCTCAATGCTCTGTCTGGCTGTTTTCTTGATGGGTGGTGGTGTATTCTCTTCCCTTGTTATTTCCCTTATCATTATTATTATTGGTGTTAGCAGTAGTGGTTTCTGTTATACCTTAGTTACTGGACTGTTCTTATCTCAGCTCTTGGGAATTACATTCTTTCCATTCTCCTCCCCATCCCTCCAGGAGCAGGGGGGGAGGGTGAAGAAAGGGCAGGGGGGGAGTGGACTGTGTGGCTAACTTGACGACAGGGTTTAAACCATGACATCTACTCTGCTCTCGTGAGACCTCACTTGGAGTATTGTGTGTAGTACTGGTGTCCTCAACATAAAAAGGACATGGAACTGTTGGAACAAGTCCAGAGGAGGGCCACGAGGAGGATCAGGGGGCTGGAGCACCTCCCGGATGAAGACAGGCTGAGAAAGTTGGGGCTGTTCAGCCTGGAGAAGAGAAGGCTGCGTGGAGACCTCCCAGCAGCCTTCCAGTATCTGAAGGGGGCCTACAAGGATGCTGGGGAGGGACTCTTCACTAGGGACTGTAGTAACAGGACAAGGGTAACGGGTTAAAGCTTGAACAGGGGAAGTTTAGATTGGATAGAAGGAAAAAATTCTTTACTGTGAGGGTGGTGAGGCACTGGAATGGGTTGCCCAGGGAAGCTGTGAATGCTCCATCCCTGGTGGTGTTCAAGGCCAGGTTGGATGAGGCTTTGGGTGGCATGGTTTAGTGTGAGGTGTCCCTGCCCATGGCAGGGGGTTCGGAACTAGATGATCTTAAGGTCCTTTCTAACCCTAACTATTCTATGATTCTATGATTCTATTGTTATTCTATAATACCTAATCTATGATTCTATACCTTTGCATATTTGACCTCTTTTATCAATTCTCTTCATAGAGAATTACAACAACTCACAGTTTTCTGTTCCCCAAAGAAGTGGCCGGAGTCTTGGTCTCGGAGCAGGGGCGAGTGATGGTGAAACAGCACCTCTCCCCTAGGAATCCCATGAATCCATGGAAAGACAAGAGCTTTCACATGCTGAACACACACAGCTATGGCATTTGTTGGATCTAGTCTGTTCGTATACTGAGCTTTATGAAAGAGCTCACTTGTGGATTTTCACAACTCACTGGCCCTGACTCTCTTACAGCACCAAATGAGTGCTGCAGAAGGTACCAGAAGGTCTCTTGAGTTGTGCTTGATAGCCAGAGTATTTCTCCCTCTCTCCCTGGAGCAGAAGATAGACTCACAGGCCCCAGTACCTAGCCTAACACCGCAGGCCAGCATGTGATCTCGGACCTCTTCCATCAGATGCTGAATTGTTTATTAATCAGTGACAATCTGTACTAAAGTCTCCAGACTGCATAATTTAGTGAATAACCAATAGTGACTGAAAAACATTCTGGCACTTTTAAGTTAAAAAAGTATGTAAATATATACTTGTATGCTTAAATGGTACAAAAATATGCCACATCACTCACAGCTCAAATCACACATACAATATGAACAAAAAAGTCTAATCTCAAAAAAATTCTGATAGCAGAGGTGTGGTACAACTAGGTGGATTATGTCCACCATTGAGTTTGAAAACATCAAGCAAGTCAGTGCATTGACAAAAGCATAGAGAGTTACATGATATATTTAACATCCATTCCTGGAAAATATTTAATGGCTGTGGTGAAAATTGTCTATAGCCACTACTTTCAAACCGGATCTTTGTTCTTATTTCTTTTCATAAATGGCAATGAAATAGAGTAATCTCAGAATCCTTATAAAAATTCAGGTGGGACAGGAGCTGGGAGGTCGGTGTCACAGCCTCCTGCTCAGATCATCTTGGGGCTGGTTCTCCAGGGGGTCCACAACTCTTTGGAGATGCTTCTCCTGAGATCCATCCTGAACCTCCCAGAGCTAGGGTTTCCAGTCAATCTCTTCACTAGGTGGGGACAGGCAGATATTGGGCCATGCAACTACCCCCTCTCAGGGCTAAGGAACCCTTCTCCACCACCATCTCCTCACATGGATGTCGCTCCTGTCCTGACCATCTCAGAGCTCCCCTAGACTCAATTCTGTGTGTGCCTCTCCTGTACTGGGGCCCCAAAATGGATGAAGCAATATAGATGCTCTCCAATATGAAATGGTGCCCAAAGCAGGTTGTATTAAGATAGTGTAGGTTCACAGTCCTGTGAACAAAAAAACACCAAAAATTTTTGATTTTGCTGTCTTTCCTATGACACTATCACATATTCTTATTTGTTGCAGAGTTCACTAAAAGTTCAAAGTGTAAAAAAATCCCAATAAGAACCAAAACACTAAAACCAATAAGTGGCATTAATCCACATTTTCCTACATATTTTTAACTGCCTGCAGAAACATGCAACTGTCATGAAGAGATTCTTTCTTGAATATTACAAAGGCTGTTTGGTTATGGCTTCAGCCTTAATTTTGACACCTAACTGAAACTACCTGTTTGAAGTGGTTCCACTGGTTGTCAGTAAAGTCTTCCAGATTTTACTTCAGACTAGATTTAATCTCATCATGAGGACTGAACATCTGCTCTCCATGCATGTGACCAAGCAGACCAAAGTAGCAGTAACTGGTTGAAAGCTTCATAACCACAGGAGGACTAAAAGTGCATTGGGATGCTGGAACAGAGTTTCAGTTTCTTCCAAAGGGACTAGTACCCAGACTCCAGAAGAGCCCTGAAGAACAAAGCAATCTCCAGTAACTGGGGACAGCTAGAGAATTTGCCCTGAAACTGCACTGCCACTTTGAAGAAAAATGCAGATTCAATCAGGTATTATTCTGCCTAGCATGACAAATGGTCTAAAATATTCCAGCTTTGAGCATTGAATAATCACATTGTTTGCAGTTGTACACTACTGTTGGTGACAAGGCTAACTAATTCTTGCTCAAGGCCCTGCAGTATCATGCTGTAATACGTTTCTACTTTTAGCAGGATAATACACTCTGCCATGGGATGCTTTCATTGACTGCACTGGATTTTTCACCAAAGTGTGTCAAAGTTATGCTTACTGTACTGCACCAATATCCAAAATATGATTAAAGCAGCATTTAGGTAAAGATCAGATTCAGAAATAAAGAATATCAGGAAATATATGCTAATTTTGAATAGTCCTCAAGCTTTAAAGCCTGAAAGTGTAAGCAACTAATCCAGAGAACCAGCACAACAGACACACTACTCAGAACTATTTTCCATTTATATGAGCAATACAAACAGCTGCTTCTGTAGCTTCCACTATAAAACCAAAACACTGCCATAATTAAGTAATGGTCCAAGATAATATAGCTGTACAAGCATAGTATATCTTTCTACAGTGTTTCAAGTTATTTCTGTAATAAAAGCCATTAAGAGCTGCCTCCTACACTGTCTCCTCCAGTCAATGAGAAATCTGCATTCAAACAGGATTAGGAACAAAGGGCCTGAATCAAAGATCTTAAGAATTTCCAAGTCTTATTGAGGTCAATGTAAAGCAAGCTTGCAGTCGAATGCTTTGCTAGAAGTAGGAAAATTGTTCTTTATTTTTGTTTTGCCTGTTTGTCTAAGTAAACAAAAAAGGCAGCAGAAGACGATTTTTAGGTTTTGCCATCACAGCTTTGAAACAGAATGGCTCAGCTGGAGGACATGGAAATTAGCCTGTGGAAAGAGGCTCAGCAGACCTGACAGCAAGTGAGAAAACAGCACAGCATTTATTTTCCCTATAACTTAATATTCTACTTCTGGTGCTAAGTAGATGTGAACTGAATCAAAGTCTCTGTGATGTCTGATTCTGATTTATACAGCCAGGGTATGTAAATATACCAGTGGAATACAATTTTTTATACAACAATAAATAGATACTTTTTACCCAAAAAGTTTTCTTTACACAGAGCTTGATAAATGCTGACACATATGTCAGCACTTATTTGGTAGACACAGTGTCTACCAAATGTAACAGAATGGCAACAAAATGGTAAAATAGCATTCTGAATGTGAAAAAATTATCAGAGAAAGAACAGAGCATTCAATCTGTACAGACATATGAAAATAAAAGATATCTTTGCAATACAGGAAAGATACCAATCCCTGATTCTCGTAAGTGAAAGGCCAACATCATTCAAAATCTCCATTCTTTATTGGATATGGGGGAAACATAATGACAAAGGATGAGGGAAAGGATATTTAATGCATTCTTTACCTCAGTCTTTAATAGTAAGACCAGTTGTTCTTCGGGTACCCAGCCCCCTGAGCTGCAAGAAAAGGGGAAGGAGCAAAATGAAGGTCCCAGAGTCCAGAGAGAAGTGGGCAGTGACCTGCTACAGCATTTAGACATGAAACTTATCATTTGCCAGCTATGCTGGAAACTGGGGAGGTCTCAGGTGACTGGAGGTTAGCAAATATAATTCCCATCTGTAAGAAGGGATAGGAAGATGTAGTGGTGAATGGAGTTAAATTCAATCGGTAGCTGGTCAGAAGTAGCATTCCCCAGGGCCCAGTACTGGGGCCAATTCTGGTTTAATATTTTTGTCAATGATCTGGAGGACAGGATCAAGTGCACCCTTAACAAGTTTACAGATAACACAAAGTGTTCATCTGCTTGACGGTATGAAGGCTCTGCAGAGGGATCTGGACAGGCTAGATCAATAGGCCAAGGCCAGTTGTATAAGGCTTAACAAGGCCCAGTGCCTAGTCCTGCACTTAGGTCACATAATCTCATGCAAGACTACAGGCTTGGGGAAGAGTGGCTGGAAAGCTGCCCAGCAGAAATGGAACTGGGGATACTGATCGACAGCCAGCTGAATATGAGCCAGCTTGTGCCCAGGCAGCCAAGAAGGCCAACAGCATCCTGACCTGTATCAGAAATAGTGTGACCAGCAGGACTAGGGCAGTGATTGCCCCCTGTACTTGGCACTGGTGAGACCACACCTTGAATATTGCGTTCAGTTTCAGGCCTGTCATTACAAGAGAGGCTTTTCAGAGAAGGGCAATGAAACTGGTGAAGGGTTTAGAGTACAAGGCTTATAAGGAGAGGCTGAAGAAACTGGGTTTGCTTGGCCTGAAGAAAAGGAGGCTCAGGGAGACCTTATCAATGTCTACAACTACCTGAAAGGAGGTTTTAGAGAGGTAGACTTCAGGCTCTTCTCCCAAGTAACAAGCAATAGGAAAAGAGGAAATGGCCTTGAGTTGTGCCAGAGGAGGTTTGGATTGGATATTAGGAAAAAATTCCTCATTGAAAGGGTTGCCAGTTATTGGAACAGGCTGCCCAGGGAAGTGGTGGAGTCACCTTTCTTGGAGATATTTAAAAGACGCAGCCTTTAGAGATGTGGTTTAGTGGCAGACTAGGCAGTGACAGGTTAATAGTTGGACTCTGATCTCAAAGGTCTTTTCCAACATAAATGATTCTGTGATTAAAAAAGATTAAAACTGTTGTTTTACCCTGTATGTTACAATGCAGAAATATTTTTAAGTGGTAACGTAATAACTATTATGTGATAATTTACCATACTTGACTCGGTCTGTACAGTGATTTTTATATTTATCATAGTTCATTCAACATCTATCTTTTATAAGGGTTTTCCCTCACTGCTAACCATGGAATCAGAATAAGAATGCTTACACTTTCTTCTGCTGCTTACAATGGAGTCATGAGACAGGTTATACCAAATTTATTATATATTCCTTTAAAAACATAATATTGGAGTATATGATGTAGTATAATTAGAATTATATTAGCATATCATTTTGTTTTGAATCAGTTTACACTCACAATCTTGTGCACTCAATTTTGAGTGTGAAGGTGTTACCAGGAAACTAAATCAAAATCTGATTCCCAGTCTACAATTTCAGCAGAAGATAACACCCTCCAGAGCAGACACAGGATACTTTATAAGCTTTGGTAGGAATGGAACAAGTGAGATTACACACAATTAATTACTGTATTTCAAAGCAGTCTGATATTTCTAGAGTCATTGAGTGACCATTATTTTACTGATTACAAAACTTCAAACTCTTACCTTAATCTTTTACCTGCTGTGTTAATGCCTGTATGCACAACCTAAGCAACTGACTAAGGTTCATTGCAGGACACAGCTGTGGTAGGTAATTTGCATTAAGAAAAAAATAATTAAAAAATCAGATCTTGAGAAATCCTTGGCTGTTTTTTTTTAACAGGAAATAAAGACAATAACAAGGTTTAAAAAAAAAAAACACCACGGATTTTTATCAAATGGAGAGGGAATGAAAGACAGAAGTGTTGCTTTTCTTCTGACTGTGTCACCTGTAAATATGCTTTTAACTAAAAGCAGCTCATACTTGCTATGAAAAAGCTGGTTAGAATTTCTCTAGAAACTTATGTTCCCTGTGAAAGTGAATTTTCTGTTCAGTGGATGCACATCAGCAACGCCATCTTGATCATATGAAAACTAAAATAACTATCTGACAAGGAAGCTGTTGTACAATTAAATTATCTCTCTCCTGAAAGATTTTTCAGGTATGCAAGCATTTAAATTTACATACCAGCTGCCCAAGTTATCTTAGGGTACAGAAAACAATATTTTTGAGGAAACCTGATCTGTGCATAAGTTATTGGATTTCTAGCTAAAATTTCCCCAAAACAAATGGGAATGGTTAACTTCTTGATGACTTCCAGTAAACCAGTAGACTACAGATCTGCATGAATGTGAATAACTAGGTTGCAAACAGACAAAACAAAGACTAATAATAAAATCCAGCACTTCATTTCTCCTTTCTGTACGGGGAAGACTTTCATTGATATTTTCCATTGTAGCATAAGGAATTCTTTCTGACCACAATAACAAGCCATTTCAGTGAAAAAATAAATATATTCCAAGCCTCTTCAACAAATCTGCTACCAAAATACAGTTTTGCCCCACTTCAGCACTCAATAGTAAAAATCTCATTCTCCTCTCCACTAACCAACACATTTCCTAGAGCAGTTATGAAAGCAGTTCACCCAACAAATTTGTTATAATACTTCAGCTTCCCAAATACCAATCAATTTTATTCAGCAACAAGAGGTGGCACACATAATAAAAAACTAAGTTCCTCAAACATACAAGCAAAATTGCTACTTTTTGCTATTAACCCCCCAGGAACTGATTCCTTCAAGGAAAGGCAGGGGACCCAAGATTGTTTCTTGCAGTCCACATAATTCCCAAGATCCTGCAGTATATCCAAAACCTGGTTCCTGTTCCATCTCAACACTGTTATACCTTCTGCCAAATAATTCAATTTCTACATCGCTTTAATTTCTGGTATGATTAAAGTGACAGTGATTCATCCAGACAGTATCAGAGGTTGTTTTGCAGGAAACTGGCCACCCACTGTGTGGTGTGGGATCTGGACAGGCTTCTCAGTGACTTCCTTCTTCTCTCCTTCATGTCTTCCAGCTCCAGGATCCTATACAATCTCTTCCAACCACAAGCTGGATTTGCATCACCTTGTTTTGGGACCCGTAAGGCAATTTTCTCTTCCTCACTCTTACCCCAGATCCAACTGCCTACTGGCTTAAAACCCCCCCCCCAAAAAAAAAAAAACAACAAAAAAACCAAATCCAAATTCTCCATGCCTTACCTAGTAACGCACACAAAAACAATAGCCTACAGCTTCCATTCTGGGATGAGTGTAATTGCAAATCAACATAGTGAAGTTATTTACTTCAAGTGAAGAAAGCCTCTCATATTTACAGAGTAAGGACAAAAGTAGACTTGTTAGTAGCAGCAGGCAGAGAAATTCACAGGGTTGGCCTCCAAGGAATTTGGAATCATCCATATCTGCTTTTAATTGTTAAAATAAGTTAAATGAACAAGATGGCTGACAGTAGGTTCTGAGTTATTTAAAAGAATGAATATTTTATTTAACTTTCAAGCAAATCAATCCATTCACCAACATTTTTTCAGAAAGTTAATTCTGTATTCACCACAAAGCCAAACAGCTGTATTCTGCCTTCATGTATTTAAATCAAGTATGCTTACAAAGGAAACTGCATGCCGCAGTGTAAAAATTCCCATAGTAGTGCTTTAAGCCATAAATGCAATATGCATCTCTAGATATGCTGGACAGAATGGATCTCCTGTCTTTTACAGGAACCATACTACCTGTAACCTCTCAGGAAACAGATGCTACCTTAATATTGTGGTGCTCAAGTCACTGCTAAGGCCAAGTATAAGAGTACTAGATATAAATCAGATCCAACACAATGCCCTCTCCTGCCAGACAATATCATAGACCAGGAAATTATTGCATACATAAGTTAAAATTATTTTCCACCTCCTATTCCCTTCCTCCATTATCTACTACCTTTCCACCTTTCTTACCTCCTGTTATTTTCCACAAGAGTCAATAAATTGCTTCCCAACAATTCTAGTGTTTCTTCTATTATTCCCTTGTTTTTTTAGCGAGCAATAAATAACTCTGCCTATTACGATAGTGTTCTACAGAGGCTGATAGCAGGCACAGGTTAGTTTCATTCCCGTCTTAAAATCTGGAGGTTTATGGCCATGTTATCTCTGTTCTGGACAAGAGCACTGTGCTGCTTCTTTCTACCATGATTTAGGGGAGCAATACAGGGCAAGATTATTCAGTAAGAACAGCACCACCACCCCCCCCCCAAAAAAAAAAAAAAAAAAAAAGCTAAAGCATTCATCTTTCTATTATCAAGAAATAGTAAAGAAAAAGAGTAATATTCACAGTAACATGCTCTGATTTCTAAGGCATTGCCCCCAGTTTGCATCTGTATAGAAGAGCCTCATTTCTCAGTCTTGTGATTTTCTTTATGGTGTTTATACTTATTACTCATACAATGATTGCAAGTTGAAATATAGAAATACTTAAGTAGGACAAATATTTTCATTTTCTTCATTATGCAAGCCAAACAGCTAAGGTGTATACAGAGGTATATTTTTTTTAAAAAAAAACCAAAATTCGATTGAAAACTCTTACTGAATTTTAGAGCAGCTTTTAAAAATCAGTATTCTATTCATCATAGCTATTACATATAACTGACTCATCAATCTAGTGGTGCCAAAATAGCTGAAGCAACTTTAAGATATAGCAGCAAATGTAGGATTCCGTGCAAAGCTCCACACAGAAAGCATTTGAGAGCTTGGAACGTACCTCATTTTGAGATATTTCCCCAGTCCTTCACAGCTATATATTTTAATACAGCTTTTTGAACTCAAAGTAGTGGAGATTTCTTAGTTCCGTTTTTCTAACACTGCCTATTAGCACTCTGTAAAGGCCAGAAAAAGAAACACCTATGAACTCTCTGAAGGCTCCTTTGAGCAGATTGAAAAGACTACATGACCAGCAGAGAGAGAAAAAAAAATAAAGGTGCATGTGAGGGAGGTGCAAAGTTAAGGCCTATTTTTAAGTTTCCCATCTTGCTTAGATGACTTACAAAACATCAATGTCTAGCCTACATTTACTGGTGGCTTTATGAATATTTTGGGTTCTTTTTTCCTGTGCTACACAATGAAGTTATTTACTTATGAGAAATACTGCTCTATGTCAGCTCCAGCCTAGGAGAGCAACTACTTACACTGTCCTTGGCAACATTACAGGGCCTGCCACTACATCAAAATGAACTGTTCTTGAATGTCTCCAGTGTATTATGTGCAAATGTGCTTTCCTTTAGAGCTGGGACTGTAACCTTTCTTGGCTTCCCTTTTTTCCCCCTGGAACACACATACTATTCTTGTATTGTATGTATGTACCAAATAGACAGTAACAAGCTTGTTTTCATAGAAAATGGGATCATTACTTTGACAGCTGACAAAGTTGTGGGCCATATTCTCTCTTGGCAATAACTCTACAGATATTTTATTTTCTCCTGTTTGCCTACAAAATAGATTTATGGTGGCAGGAAGGATAAGGACAGAAGGGTAATCAAATCCAGCTGTAACCTCCTCTTTTGTCTGCTAAGACTTTGGGGACACATAGATCATGCATTCACCTCTGAATACCATTTGTGTTTCTGGGTATGGTAGGGTTGGTAGTGGGTAGGTCCCAGCTATGTCTCAATAGTGCTGAATTTGTTGGCATATTTAGACCACAGTAAGAAGTAAGAAATTTTCTTGCCTTTCTTTATCTGACATATCCTGGCATGCTAACGTGGACAGCAGCAAAGACATAAGGACATCTTCTGGCACAAAATGGGACAGGCTCTGTAAAGATGGGGGAAACTCTAGAAAAGGAAAATTGGTGGACCTGGGAGGGCTCACTGGCCCCTCAGTTTGTGTATATCCCTAGTCACTTCCAGATTCCAAGTGTGGATAAGAGGTAGATCTACACTAGCTCTCTTTATCTTCCCATCCTTCTATACTAATACTACCTTCTATCAAACAAAAGCATGGGTGAACATATGGCAAACTTCAGCCATGTCCTGAAGGCAAAAGAAAAGAGATATAGTAAACTCTGGAGCACCCAAGCGTAATCTACAGATGGAGCTGTATTCCTATTTCTGGTACCCACCTGCTCTGCACTCACAGGTAGATGATTTCACCTTTGTGTGCCCTCTTCTGCAGTGCGGTTTTCTCTGTCATTACATTTGAGAACTGAGACAACTGTGCATATGTGCATATAAATATATGTGTATGTGTGCAAGTATGTATTTATATGTACAGACATAGATGTAGAACCTCACACAAAAGCAACTAACCTTGTCGAGACTGCTGGTTACCCCTGCAGTGCAAAATCTCATGATTTCGGTGGGGAAGGCATATTTTGGTTTTCAATTTTTTTAATGTTTTTAAGAAAACAATGGTAGCTTTTAAGGATAGCCTATGGCTGAATGCAGTGGTGGCTCTAACACTTTTTTAGAGGGTGGGAATCCATCTCAGACATAGTGAGGGTTATTGCATGAACATCGCATGTTACATCCTGCTTCAGTTCATAATTTGTTCTTCTGGGCTTGATGCAATCATATGCACCATCCATGCTCAGTGCAAGATGAAATTAATATTCTGTAAGAGTTCTCAGATAGTTTTCAAAGTTCTGGTGGGTCTATCCCCAAGGTGTGTATGGAAAGAGGAATAAAAAGTACAGTGATGTATTTATAATAGTCAGCAAGCTCAGGGGCACTTCTCCTGTGTGATTGCATCCCTCTAGCATTCTTCTCTATACTTTTTAAACAACAGTTACAGAAAAGCTTTTTGGAGCAAGTAGACTGTTTAAATGAGAATTTGTTTAGGTCTTTGGGGCCATAGCGCTGAAAAGAATTTTAAAGTATTATGATGTATTTAAATGTTGTCACAAGAGCTAAAGTTGCATATTATAATTACAGCTTCATTTTAGTCTGGTATTTGTTCATGAATGGCCTTTGCCTAAATATATACAGGTTTTATGCAAAGGTAACCTAATGTTTAATACACTTTTACTGCTCTAAACCATTTTTCTGAACTGTTCTCCAGTAACTGTAGTTAGCAATTGAAATTTGTCAGGGAGGTAAACCCAGGGCAGAAATATACTTGAGCTTTCCAGTGAAAAATAGCTGCAGCTGGAACAGGGAGAAGACTTAAAATCAGATTTTGAATTATTAACAATAAAAAGGGCCAATGAATATTTTAACAATATTCACAAAAAGGCAATGTTACTAAGGCTGACAACCAAACAGCTTATCTGCACAGTAAGAGTGCTTGCATCTCACTGTGGGCAGGGAGACATGCCTCCTTCAGTAACACCTTTTTTTTTCAGTGGAGTGGGTCTGACTTCTATGTATTGAGCAGGATGCACAATGAAAGACAAAACTGTCTGTCATTACATTTTTTTATGTTTCAAGGTGATGATGCAGTATCCATCTCTTGTTTGCTTTTTCTTCATCATTATAAAACACTAGATGTGCTTGCTTTCTTTTTCTTTCTTAAAATTACATTTAAAATTAATATGATGAATTGAAAAAAAAAATAAAAAATCTCTAATTCCTGAACTGACTGCAGTATACATACTAGATACACTAGACAAAGAAGCGAGACTTCAGCTCGCAGTCGGGTAAAATGGTTAAAGTATGGTATTTCATATCTGCTTAGTATGATGAACTTCACCCTTGGTTTGTTTCCAAAGATGGCTGATGGGAATCTCACAAGTCATCAGTAATTATCATGATGAATTTGCAGAAGGTGGGTGAACGCCAGGCATGTAAAGAAAGGAAATGCAATGCCCATATCTGTGCCAGAAGGAAGCTAAAAAAAGAGCCAGGGATTAGCAAAAGTGTCATCTTAGTTTCAATTTCAGAAAAATTGTAGTGAAAGAAATCCTCAAGCCAACTACTTTTAAGCACCCAAAATTTTTAAAAAAAGGCATGAAAAAGGAAACGTGGATTAGTCTGACAAGTCTTTCTTTTACCAAATCTAATTGCCTTATGTGACACGGAAACACTGTGATAGAAGGGAAGCAAAAGATGTCATATATTGGCTTCTAGTAGTGTTTTGAAAGACATGTTCATCATCAAACTAGGGGAACCACAAGAGGGTGAGAGCAAAGATAGCTGTAAAACTATAATCAAACTGTAGTTATTCATGAGCCACTGCCAAAATGAAAGAATATCCTGAGTAGGCTCTCTGGAGTCTGGTAATATTTAATATTTTCTTTGCTGTTCCAGAAGACTGGACAGGGTATTCAAATTAAATTTGCAGGCAACAACAAAAGGGATAATGGGACCAAACAATCACCAGCCACTCTGCTGAATGCAAGATTTTGAGCTCAAAATGTTCTTGACACTTTTATATGAAAAAGTAAAGTTCAGGAACAAATATAATGGTTTACATTTAGGAGAAAATAGCTATGTAAATACACATAAAAGAATTGCAAAATGGAATAATTTGTTAATTTTTACTCATATTCTGTTTGATCTGCAACCTAAGGTTGCTGTAAAAACTGACTGGCATACAGGGACAAAGGTCAAACCTGAGTGTTATGTGAAAAAATTCTCCTGCTATACATGGTACTGATGTAGCCATAGCTCACGTACTTCTGGATTTCAGCTTCACATTTCTGACCAGTTGTCAAGAGATTAGAGGAAGGAATAACCAGAGATTTCAGGAAGGTTGATTCTGAGAAAAGATAAATGGCTATTTAGCCTGAAGAAGAAAAACAACATGAGGGACGAAAGTCTTTAAATATGGAAAAGGCCACTTCAGAGGAGCAGTGAATCACCTCTTCTCCATGGTCAGTGTGGGCAGAACAGGTAACAAGTTTAAATGGCAAGAGAACATGTTCCTGAGCAGCGTTAAGGAAGGTTTCTATGGGTGAAAGTCAGAATCATTGTGAGAGAAAGTTGTCTAAGAAAGTTGAGAAAAGAAACCTCTTTTTAAAATCTGCTGGGACAGCTTCCTGCCAGGAGTGATGGGGACGTAGCTGACCTTCCTTGGGCAGGAGGAGAAACTATGATCCCTGCTGCTTTAGGCAAGCTCATTAGGACTGTTAACAACCATCCTTCCCTGCCTGGCCTATCTTGGTGGATATACTGACTGCATGGTCACTGCTTAGAGCTGGGCAGCTGGCTACTGGTGGTTCTCAGAAGGGCAACCCAGCCAGGAATACCAACATTGCAACTTGGGGATTGCTTTTGTTGAGCATGCTTCACACCAAACAAGCTTTTAGCTGGTAAAACTTTGTGTATGCTCTTAAGGTGTCTTCTCATTTTTCCTTATTCATATTTATTCAACTTGAGGTTCTTCAGTTCTTAAGATAAACAGCACTTATTGCTTTCTGACTTCAATAACCAAACTAATAAAAATCCAGTTGGTAGACTTAATTTTTTTAAGCTTTTATGAACTGAAACAGGAGAGCAGATGGTTTTATGCTGACGCACAGTCATTGGTGGTATATGAACATAACCTGTATTCCATCCTGCCAGAGGATGCTTTACTGTTGTTATTGTCATTTATCATTTAGACTAACAGAAAGTGCTGCCACTGTTTGTTTAAAATCAAATTAAGTAATTCTGCACTGATCTGGAAGAAAACTGTTTAGAAGAAAACAGTGACGTTTGCAGCAACAGTAGAGAACTTTAAAGCTATGCTAATAACCTAGCCTACGCTATGCCACTTTCAATGAATTTACTGTTATTTTATTGTAATACACATGCAGAAACTATTACGGAGTTTAGAAGAAATCCCTAAAGTATCATTATGAAGAAAGCTCTGAAGTATCATTGTGTATATCTACTCGTATCTAAAGGAACTAAAAACGTTGATGGCTACCAGAAACTTAAAATCTAACAGTTATATCCTTGTTAGATACACAAAAATGGACATTGTATGGCTTAGAGTGATAATTCTGAGAAACCAGCACATCCCTGCAGCATGAATACAAATCTAAGCTCAGAAGTAATATTTCTGGTATGAGAATTCTCCATCTTTAATGCCCTTTCTACATTGTGACAAAAAACTGGAGGCCATCTACAGTTTGCATGCATTTCCCAAATGATTTTTCTTTGTAGCCCTAATGCTACTCCAAAACATTGCACCAACCAAGAAAAGTTTACTGGGGCTGGAGTAGCCTTGGATGTCTGCCCTCTGGACAGACCAAGGTCTCAGACCTTCTTTCCTGATGTATGGGTGGCTTGACTTTAACCTGAGAGGACTGCTCTGTCCATTTGAATATGCGATTTAGGGAGTGTGAAGGAGTAAAGAGAGAGATTAAAAAATGTCCTCTCTGGTATAGCCACAACCTCCAATCCCCTTCTCAGGCAGAAAAGCATTAGCAGCTCCACAGCCTCTAATGCCAGATGGGTTTAAAGTTACAGCAGAAGACTGGATAGCATCTTAATAATAAGTGAAATTTGATTTTCTAGCATTGCCATGCACCTTCAACAAATGAGTCCCTTAGCCTTTAGGAAACATACCTGTGCTTTTCCAGACCTTCGGAGACTGCAAGGTCTTTGGGGTAGAAAATTTATCTTCTTGGTAAAAATATCCGGCATGTTTTTACATATGATTTACAAAAAAATACTATGGCCAAAGGACTTTAGTGCTTTCTCTGTTGCACACATTTAGAATAGTAAGTTCTAACTAGCATAGTTCAGAGCAGAATTTAATCTTCATTTCACATACTTGTTCTGGGAAAAGCTGCTTAAGGGTTATCGCAGAAAAATATGATTAGTTAATTATGCTTCTACTTGTTGCATAGGAAAAACAGGCAATACAGACCTGCTGGCTGTTGAAGACACGTAGTATTGCAAGGGAAACCAACAAACTTTTTAATGGGGAGGGCAACAGGTGCAAGGTTCAGTCTCTAGCAGCCTCTGGTGGCTGTTCATACATAGTTTTTTAATTTTTATTTAAGTTAATGATTATGTAAATACTTTTTATTTGATTTGTAGTTTTGATGTAATGCATTAATATGAACAATTTTTGTGTTGTCAAAAAATGCCTCTGCTTGTTGTAAAGTCTTTGGTTACTGTGTCCTGGACTGCATCAAAGACAGCGTGACCAGCAGGTCAGAGGAGGTGATCCTGCCCCTCTGCTCTGCTCTGCTCTCGTGAGACCTCACTTGGAGTGTTGTGTACGGTTCTGGTGTCCTCATCGTAAAAAGGACATGGAACTGTTGGAACAAGTCCAGAGGAGGGCCACGAGGAGGATCAGGGGACTGGAGCACCTCCCGGATGAAGACAGGCTGAGAAAGTTGGGGCTGTTCAGCCTGGAGAAGAGAAGGCTGCGTGGAGACCTCATCCAGTATCTGAAGCCCCCTATAAGGATGCTGAGGAGGGACTATTCATTAGGGACTGTAGTGATAGGACAAGGGGTAACGGGTTAAAACTTGAACAGGAGAAGTTTAGATTGGATAGAAGGAGGAAGTTCTTTACTGTGAGGGTGGTGAGGCGCTAGGATGGGTTGCCCAAGGAGGCTGTGAATGCCCCATCCCTGGTGGTGTTCAAGGCCGAGTTGGACAGAGCCTTGGGTGGCATGGTTTAGTGTGAGGTGTCCCTGCCCATGGCAGGGGGGTTGCAACTAGATGATCATAAGGTCCTTTCTAACCCTAACTATTCTATAATTCTATGGTTATCCTTGCAGTCATTATTGCTTTGTAGGAAGCTTTTTAATAGAACAGGTCACCTAAATACATTGGTTAAGCTAGCAGCATCTTGTTGGAGATAGTCATGGTAAATGACTAATTACAAAGGCTAATTCAAATGGTTTTGAGCACTGAGATTTTTTTTGATTGACTAGTAGCAATATAAGCTATATCAATACACTGCCTTGTAGATGAATAGTCCAGTCTTTTCCTATTAATTTTATTGAATAATGCTGTTTCATAATAGCAATAGAACACTACTTGTAGTAGATTCCTAAAGGATTATTTGTCAACTTTATGTCCTGTATCACTCCTGGAAAATGCAGTCATTTTTGTTGGGCTGTATTTCTTAATCATTACAGCTGTCACCCATTGCAACTACTGTAGTTAAGGCTGCAAATCTCTATGAATTGCAGCTCCCTGTTATCACAGACTCACAATGTTCCAGCAAATTCTCCTTTTGGTAGTCAAATGTTCCATGTTTGGTCTATGTACACACAAGTGAGTGTTTTGGAACAGAACAACCCCCATTAAGCTATTTATTCCTAGGAAAAGGCCTGAGAGAATGTTACAACACTCTTTTGTGCATGTAAACTGACTCAAGTGTTTAGACATGTTACAGCTTACATAAAACTCTGCCTATGAGTCCTATGTACTCCCCCAAGACATTCACGTTGGCACAGTGCTCATTTCAAGGGAAATTAGAAGGCTGGAAATCTGTTTACCACTAAAATCATGTGTTTCAGTATCTTGAAATATCATCAAAATTCCACCTTGAGTGGGACATGTGCAGGGCTGGGTCAAGACAGAGTGTAACAAGGGTTGCACCCTTTTCATCTCAGCCCTAAAACCTAGACCTAACACATGATCTGATTCCTCTGTCCTCTTAAAAGAGGCAAATGTCATTCCTCCATACACATTGAATTCATTCTTCTTCTGTTTCCCACCCAGATATATAGAGTGTCCTAGGTTTTGCTGACTAAATCAACCTGACCTAAAAGGTTACTATAATCAAGGCATTTTGATGAACACCTCTCCCTAAAAGTATACTTCAGATGGTTGACATAACAAGGGTTTATGTTCTTCCTAGCATTATCTTCTGATTTGATTTTGCTTTCTCTTTACCTCCAAGGACAGGGTATTTTTAAAAGTGGCCAAACATTTCATATTGACATTTTTTACTTTCACAGCTCACTGAAGAGTAAGTCCTTAAGACAATCTTAAAGATACTTGTTTGCAAAGCAGCAAAACTATGAAGGTTAGAAAACATACCATTGTGTTTGCATAGAAGAAAAGCATGCAACATTTTAAATTAGAACTATGAATACAGATACATCTGCTGTTACCTGTTCTTAAGAATTCTGCTAACAGATCATATAGTGTAAATGATCATTAGAAGAAGGCAGGAAAATTAAACCTCTGCCACATGGAGCTATAAAGACTTGAGCCCCCAGGTATTTATCTGATTTGAACACCTTTCTGTAACATAGGCCAAGAGGAATCAGGCTTAGCAGACCAGCATGGCATGAGAGCTACTTCTCAGACATTTCCCAAGACTGTAACACCAAATAGATAACCCACAATGAGACAGAAACAAACCTTAGCATGCCAAACCAGAAGAAAATAGACCTGGCTGGTTTTGGGTTGGAACTGTTGAACCTATGGGTATGCCTACAACATGGCTGCAACTGCACATGGAATGTAAAGCTTGGAGTATTACACTGTGGCTGACATATCATTTATTAAAGCATCTTTCATTTTTTAAGAACTGGTGGAGGATGAGATTTCCGATGGGTCTCATAATGAGTTATACATGCTCAAGGTCACCTTGTATAGCACCTGTGCAGTGCTGGGAGAATTAAGGGTAGCATGTTTGCACAGAGCAGAAGGGCAGTAAAATAGCAGCAGTGGTCTGCCAGTGGTACCTGCCAGTACCTTGTTTGCCTCAGAGGGGGAATCTTTGGGCCAGACAAAGGTCAGAGATAACACCAACAGGCACCTGAAAAAAACCCACAGTATTTTAAGAGCTACTGAATATTCTATTCCTGCTTACTAACCTAAGTTATATAAGTCAGATACATGATGATCTAGCAGTCACAGCCTTATAGGAAAGCCACTAACCCTACAACTACTCCTAGTCACACAACTTGTGTGTTATGGGTCAAAATCCAGTAATATTTTTTGTTATAACCTAGAGCATGTGCAAAATCACATTCTGCTTTCTTTTATTTCTTTAAATCATAGAAGAAAAGGTAAAGGTCACTGACTTCTAAGTCCTATTAATAGCTTGGCTAATGGAGGATATGAAGCCATTCTTTAAACTAAGTATCTGCATAGAAGCATGCTGTTTTGAAACACCTTATTTTTAAATGTATTCTGAGAAAAGATCCTTAACAATTGATATCATAGAGCACAACTGTAGGAACAACCAAATTAGGTTTTTTTGGCATGAAAAATTTTCAGCAAAAACACGTTTATCTACTCAAAATATAAGCTAGAAGTGTGAAAACCACTCACAGGCAGCTGTGACTTTTGTAAAGGTCCACGCACAAAAGACCTGCTCTCGTTGCATCCTTGTCCTGCCAGCCAGTAAAATTACCCCTCACGTGAAGCAGCCCCACCAGAAGACCGTCAGAAAAGACCTCACTGTGCAAGTAAATACAAGTGAGCTTGTCTACTCTGCCATCTGTTATTGAGACCTCCTGTTACTGCTGAATCATTTTCTTCCCTTGTCTTGTTTAAGGTTAGTAGCTGGTATCTTGAGAAATGAAGGTTTGCGTGCCTCTGTCTTTGTTTAGGGTGTGAGCAAGCATTAGAAACTGACATTTTCTATCACAGTCAGGCTGGAAGAGACAGATGCAAGAAGACAAATGTGTTTGCCCTGGTTGTTAGAGGTTTCAGACAGAGAAAGAAGAGCCTGACTTTAATGCAAGTCTTATAGAGAAGCCTTGAAAAAAAGCAGGAGCAAGAGTTGATTGTCTCCAGCTTGCCGTTTTGCAGGCAGAGGGAGAGGAAAAACAAAGCAGCAGCTGATTGAGACAGCTGAGTAAAGAAGCTACAAGGTAAAAATAGCAGCAGGCTGTCAAATAATCTGCCGGTGTTGGGCATGAGTGAGAAAACAGCATCAGGCTGTGTGGGGAACCAAGCCAGGGATGCTGCATGGGAAAGGGGCGTCAGCTGCCAAAGAGCCATCTCACTGAGAGCTGTGTGGCTGTCAAAGGAGGAGCAGGCTTGGAGTTGTTTTTCTACGCCCAGATACAATTCCATAGAGACAGCTTCAAGTCTCACTTTATAACAACTTCAAATTGAATATTTGTGTGAACGAGGCCCTTTTATCACTGAGATATCTGCAGCTGGTTCATGCACTTTCTCTGAAAGGACACTTGCAGGAGTTTTCTGAAGTCTGTTCTATGATTCTAAGTTCTCCTGGAGTACATTAAGTCTACCCCGAGGAGCAGGAAGGTCACAAGCCTTTTCCTCGCTACAGCAATAGAAACAGGTCACTTCTAAATGGAAGGTAAAGTATGGTAGGTGCTAAAACCACTACTGCACTGACTGTGCCCTAGGGTTGGGTGTCATGGATTTTTCTGAAAATGCTTTTGCTCCTTCAGTAATGGCTGCTATGCACAGGCGTCTCTCATAAATGGCCTGCTCAGCATGCTGATGGGCCAAGAATTGAGGTCTGTCTGGCTTTTGTTTATTCTTTCATAAATGCCAATGCTAGGGAAGGGTGTTACAGTGTGAGCCTCAAGCTGTTTATTTACACAGTAAGAATAACCTAAATATGTTGAAGTATGGCTCAAACCAGCTTCAGCAGAGAAAGTAGTTAGGCTAAGCAAACAACTCACAGTATGACCAACCAGGGTGTCATTTGTGATTGAGTGCAGCTGCAGCTGCTGTGAAGTGAGATGTTTGAACCAGTGATCTTAATTGTGCCGCACACATTCTTGAATAAATAGTGCTATGAAAATGCCATTCTGTATTTTTAATGATTTTTTGTTTGCATCTTTTTCTTTCAACTTCTGTCCCTAAACTGCTTGAGGTGAAAAAGTCAACCTGTGCCTGTGCAGAGGAAAAAAGTACAACTGTGGTTGTAATTGAGCTAAAGGTTGCAATTTAAGAGCAGGAAGCAAGGCTGGAGTGGGCAGGTCACTTGCTAAGTCTGTAGGCCTGCACATGCTCCAGCAGTGTGGCTCATTAATGTCTCTACTCGCTAATTCACTGTGATGCAGTTGGGCTCATGCTGGCTCCACACCAGCTTCTCAAAACCCCCAGCCCACCCCACACCTCCCCAGAGCAGTGTCAGCCCGGCACCAGCAGTATTGCATCTAACTTCTGCAGCCTACCCCAGCACCCAGGGCTGTGTTCATAAGGGAACGTAGGTACCTAACCCAGCAAAACATACAGAAATCAGAGCTGGGGATTGAAATCTCCCATGGGCTGCAGGAGGGGAGAGACAGCTCTCAGAAAAGAGGCCCTAACCCCATAGGCATGATGGGTCTGAGGGTGCATGTTTGGGTATGCATCAGGAAAGCAAGCTACCCCACTACTGCTGTATGTCGTGCACAAGTGCTGAGCATCAGGGTAAAAGCAGCAGTGTTCTGCCAGCATTGCACATCAGCCTGATGGTAGGACAGGTTTAGCTGCATGCACGTGGCTCTGCTCTTGGCTGGTCACAGCTCTCCTAGTACTACCAGCCCAGGCATCACTTCTGCTCTGCCAATGACTTCTGGCAGCTAGGAGGTGGGCAGTAGCTTAGCAGGGTCCGCTTCTTCCATGGAAACCCATCCATCCTACTCCTTTAAGTGGATGAATTTCTGCTCTTTTAAAAAGCAGAAGGAAGAGCTGGTGGTAGGGCTCTGCTGGACTGTGAAGGTGGACAGCTTTTTAGACCATATCTGTATTACCAAAATCCATCTTCACCAAAAGAGAGCCTGAGGCATTGCGGCCAATTGAGAGGCTAACATGGCAGCATTGTTTCTCTATACCTCCTTCAGAAACCATGCAGAAAAGAGCAGGGCAACACATTTCCCTAGTCCAGAGACTGAAGCAGTTTTCACTCCTCCTTCTTGTGATTTTTTTCATGGCTATTTAAGAGCTGGGACAAGCAGCCATCTGCTTGGTTGGGCCTGCCTTCACTATTTAGGGTTCCAGCTCATAGAGAGGGAAAACTTGCTTTAAACTGGCTGTCAGAGGGAGGTGCAAAAAAGTCCCTGCAACAGAGAGCAATCAGTGGCCACGTTACCCCAAAATATCTAGCTCTGAAACCCGAAAACCTTGCAGCACAGAGTGGAGGGGTCAATACATTCATGTGCTCTGGCTGTATCATGGGCTGTGTACACAAACTAGAGAGATTTAAGTACTAAGAGTTTCAGTGATTAAACCTAAATCACCGGTTTATTACCTTGCTTGTTGCAATAATCTCAAAATCGAGTTCTTCATGTCTCTTACTTATCCTAATGCAGGAGCCATAAGGAGAAATCTGAGCAAGCAAGGCAATAAACAAGGCTAAGGCCTTAAGTCAGACATGCTGTCAAGTCATCGGAACTATGCCATTTTTAAGAACTTCCTGCAAGTCTGTCTTGACACCCAAAGGGATTCTTACAGCAGTTCTTCCTCTGCTTCACTTGTAGTTGCTACTTAACAGAGACTGAAGTGGAAGAGCCTCCAGTTCTAACCCCCTTTATCTCTTTCACACACAGGCAGTTAGCTAGAATAGAGGGATTTGCAGCATTTTCTGATAAGAGGATAATTGATGATGAAGAGGTGCATCCGTGACATGAAATCCAATTTTTCTGAAGACAAAAGCAAACAGGATCTGAGATCCTCATGTCCTGTTTCAGCCATGACCCCTATCCCCAAGATTCACTCCATAATACCCTGCCAACAAAACTCTAATATCTGTGTTTGCCATGTCTTGTTTTCAAGGCCTCAACTTGTGCCAGGGAAGGTTTAGATTGGATATTAGGAAAAACTTCTTCATTGAAAGGGTTGTCAAGCACTGGAACAGGCTGCCCAGGCAAGTGGTGCAGTCACCAGCCCAGTAAAAGATGTGTAGATGAGGTGCTTACGGGCATGGTTTAATGGTGGACTTAGCAGCATTGGTTAAGGGTTAGACTTGATGATCTTAAAGGTCTTTTCCAACCTAAATGATTCTATGATCATCCATGCTTTACATGGGATCTTCTCAGCCAGGTGTGCCTTTAGTGTGAGCAGCCTCTGCACAGCATTATGCTAAAACTGCATATAGTAATTTAAAGATTTTTACTGTTACTTCATAAATGAAGGATAATTGTTCCTCTTTTCCTCCCTGACCTCTAGTTTTAACAGGTCCTAAAGGAACACATTTTCTCATTCGCAGTCAGGTGCTGGCCAGTCATTTGAGCTCAGCAGCTGCAGCACAGCTTGCATGCGTGGCAAATTACTTGATAGCTGTCCATACTGCCTCATTGTGGTTTTGTACATGGGAACCACATATGCACAACCCTTTTCCACCTCCCTGTCTTCAGTACTCTTACACCTTGTTCTTCAACCCCTTTAGTTTGGTTTTGCTTTCTTTTCTTAACTTTAAATTACAGCACTTTCAAAATGGAACATATTCAGAGATTGCCACAACAGCATGACTCCAGGACAGTGAAAGTGGGCAAAACCTGTTATGTCCCGCTACATAGGCCCCACTTCTTTTTGTTGTTTTCAGTTTGCCAGTTTGCTTTCTATCTGAGCAGTTTTATTTTAGATGCCTGAAAACATATAGAGTTTGCCAGCAGAGTTGAACAGTATGGCCCAACATTGTAACCCAGTGAGGATCCCAGCAGCAAAAATCACATTCGCTGGTGTAGCTCAAGACCATTCGTGAAACAGAATATTTTGTTCTGCCAACAAGCAAAATATAGTTGTCAGTTTTTGAGTAAGTTGAGGCAATTCTTTGGTATCTTATTTGACCTTCTAATGAGAATAGATATGTCAGTGAATTTTGCATTAGGCCATAACTTTGGAGATAACAGAGAAAAGTATTAAGAACTTGTTGGTAGATGAAAGTAAATTAAGGCAGTTAAAAAGGGTGCCTCTATAATTTTAGTGTGCATGTTTTTCTACTTGATACTCAAGATATTTTATTTTATAATAGAATTATATAAGGATATGGTGGTATTTATTCTTATGTGACACTGCGAAATGAATCACTCATCAAATTCTACAGAAATCTGGGATCTTGAATTCTGACAAAGTCCTGGGTGGTTTTCATTTCTTTTTTTTTATTTCCTTCTAGTGTGAAATTGTACTTGTGATCTGCACCCCCTCAAGCAGAAAGTGCTACAAGATTACTCTAGGCATGCTGACCTCTTTGGCATCCACACCTGATGATCATCTCTACTATGCATGCTACTTAGTTGCTAGAGTAATTAGCTGGAAGAGCATGTAATCAGTGCCAGATGTTTTGAGGTTGTTTTTCAGATTGCAGCTGCTGATGAGTTCCCAAACTTAAAATCCTGGTTGTTTTGCCTAGGCAAGACTAAACTCTTCTTCATCCAGTCACCATTTCCTCAGCACTTGCTTGTATTCTTCCAGCCCAAATCTGTGGTTGTACAATCTGACAATGCCACCACCACCCCTGCCCTCGTCAGTTCTAGTTGAGTATGCATTAGTTCTGGTGGAGATTGAAAACTATCAGTTAACTTTTGATTTCCATCTGTACACCCACATTTTTCTTCCTCAAAGAGATGCTTTTGCCTAGGGAAAGAAGAAAAGTTATATGTCAGAGTCAGTGTATTTACATGCTAATGTTTGGATAAATGTAATATTTATGTAAAGGAGAACAGTGAGGGATGGAAGGTGATATTTGTGTCCGTAACTGTGAATGGCATCTGGGGAAAAAGCTCTTCTGCTTCAGGTTTTATTGAACATCGCAGACTAGAGATTTTTCATTTTTAACTTAAATGATGAGTATTATCTGCTCGAAAGTTCAACACCAGTTTTTTAGTTTGTTACCTTCACACTATGCTAAAAATAGTACTCTCTTCAATGCTCTTGAACTACTTTTCCTAGACACAATTGTATATATTTGGTCTTGCTAAATTTACCCTGATATGGTCTTTAATTACCTTGTATACTTCCTGGAAATGAACCAAATGCAGGGATATTTTGTTGGGGAACCGATTTCTTCTTAACCACCTGACTGTCTTTTGTCTATCAAGTGACATTACTAGATCAAAGTATTCGGTTTTTTAATTGCTTCTCTTCAACATTATGAATGCAGTGTTTTTTCTCTTAAGCTGGTAGCTGGTAATGTTACTCTGCTAATGTGCTTTGATTCTTGGGAGCCATCCATTCTTGCACCCACATTCTTAGAGACTCTTCTCACTGGCCTACTCCCCTCCAAATATTCTCTCAATCTATTTTTATGGAACTGTGACACTGCAGTTAATTCTGCCTTTTCTACTTTACAGACAGAATTATAACAGTCCTCCTCTGAAGTTACTGTTCCTTGGCAATATGGGGTTTATTTTCTTTTTTTCTATAAGAGATTTGAACTATGTTTGGTATTTATTTAATTTTATTGATGGATAATTTTTTGGATTATTTTCATTTATGCACCACTGGGATCTGCACTGATTCCTTCACCCAGTTTTACCATGACTTTTCTTATATTTTACATTGTGACAGAGATACTATTATAGTGTTGACAGTCCTGGCAGATGTCTGTTATTTGCTCAAGTGTTCCTTAACACCTGCTAATTTTTAGCTCCTGTTTCTATTTTAAATAATTCTCCATAACTTGTCAGTTTTCTATGCCAGCTGTCTTGTCCTGCTTTATTTAAGGTGGAACTATTCCTCACTTACAAGCTTTCTCTTCCCAAATAATTCTAGTGAAACCTCTACATTCATATTTTCCCTTTTCACACTGCTTTTAATTAATTAATTCAAACACTGGTAATCTACCTAGGTGTTTCTGTCATTAATCCTCTCTGTTAATAATCAAATTTTTTGGTTTTTGATGTTTTGAGAAACAGCAGCCAGACATCATTCTAAACGCGCTAGATGATGGGCAAAATCTCCCAAGAGCATCATCACAATTCACTGTCACTTATCACCAGTAAGTGAAGTAAGCTAAATGCAGATTTCCTCTTTGTAATTTATTCCTGTTAATACAAACCTGGGGAAGGTGTGCAGAGATAATTAGCAGCATGCTCTGAAAGTTAACATAAGGATTATAGCAAATCACAAACTGATTATATTTAAAGCCATGGGACCGCCAGTGGCAATATCACCCAGCTGTTCCCTCTTATTTACAGCAGCACAGCTCTGTCTTAAACACTGGTGCTAGTCTTGGCGGCTGTAGCACCACAGCAATGTAGCTGCCTGGAGTGAACCTCCAGGAGTGAACCTCCAGGCAGCTTCATTGCAGCCTTTTGTCCTCTACAGTCCAAGATAGGAGCACAGATGGGTGTCATAATTCCAGATATCTCCTGCTACTGAACTCCATGAGTTTGACTTCTGTGACCTGCAAATGACCAAACAGCTCTTACGGATGTTGCATCCCCAATTAATAATATTTTTAATGAGCTAATCTAGTGCTTCTGCAGCCTATTTGTGTCTCAGTAGAGTAGCACCATGTCATCTAGCAATTAATCTCTAATAGGGCAATGATCACAACCACTGTGTTTAAACACTGTTCTCTAAGGGAAAAGAGGTTTCCTTAGAAATTATTTCTATAAAACATGATTTCCTTACCTTACTTTTGTTGCTATGAACTTGATTGTCTGTGTTTCCCCTTAACAATATCTTTAATGTAATTTAGATTCATATTGACTGTTTCACAATGATGAATAACTGGTACCTAAGCACAGAAAGACTCAGACCTGGGCAAGGTAGCCTTTTTTTGGGTGTTGAATTTTTTGGTGTGGTTTGTTGTGTGATTTTGTTGTTGTTGTTTTGTGTTGTTTTGTTTTGTTTTTTAAGATAGCAAATATCAGGGCAGAAATAAGACAACAGTAAATGGAATACAAGTACCAATTAATGTTAGCAAAGTAGCTGCATGGCTCAGAAAAGCATTTTAAAATCAAAGGCTTTACATTTGAATGCAACAATTTGTCAGGACCAATGCGAGACTGCTGAATCAGAGCTGTCCACATATTAAATATTTACCAAATTTTAAAGCTACTACCCACATGCATGCTCTGAATTTTGAACCACATACCTGATTGCCTGCACATTCAGCTTGACTTTTCAAGTGCACAGCTTTGAAAGTATGTATTTATTTTACATTTCAAGGTATAAAGATAATCACTGTTTTATTCTTACATTAGATGTATATATGTTAAATCCATAAACACACACATTAGACAGAACTAATGGACTTTGTATGCTGGCAATACATATTAGTGACCTAGTGTCTTTGGGTTTGTTTTCTCTGTTGATATTAAGCAGTCAAAACTGTTTCAGATTGTTTGCAAGGTTGACAAATATATCAAATGCTGAATAACATAAGGATCAGTCACAATACTTATGAGAGAATTGGCTGATATAGTTGCCAAGTCATTCTCCATGACATTTGAAAAATCATGGCTGTCAGGTGAAATCCTCAGCCTGGAAAAACTGAAACATTGCATCCATTTTTAAAAAGGATAGAAGGAGGACCTGGGAACTGGCAACCTGTCAGCCTCGCCTCTGTACCTGGGAAGATCCCAGAACAGATCCTCCTAGAAGCTGTGCTAAGGCACACAAAGGACAGAAAGGTGATTCAAGACAGCCAGCATGTCTTCACCAAGGGCAAGTCCTACCTGACCAACCTAGTGGCCTTCTATGATGGAGTTATGACATCAGTGGACAGAGGAAGAGCTACGGATATCATCTATCTGGACTTTTGTAAGGCCTTTGACACTGTCCCCCACAGCATCCTTCTCTAGATTGGGGAGATATAGATTTGATGGGTGGACTGTTAGGTGGATGAGGAATTGGGTGAATGGTCACATGGCTCAATGTCTGGATGGACACCAGTGACAAGTGGTGTCCCTCAGGGGTCTGTATTTGGACCGGTACTGTTTGCTGTCTTCATCAATGACATGGGTACAGGGATCAAGTACACCTCAGTAAAAGTTTGCAGATGACACCCAGCTGAGTGCTGTAGTTTACATGTCTGAGGGATAGGATGCCATCCAGTGGGACCTGGACAAGCTTGAGAAATGGATCCATGCGAACCTCATAAATGTCAACAAAGCCAAGTGCAAGGTCCTGCACCTGTAACAGGGCAACCCTTGGGATCAATACAAGCTGGGGGATAAAGGGATTGACAGCAACCCTGTGGATGACCTGAGGGTGTTGATAGATAAAAAGCTAGATGTGAGCCAACAGTGTGTGCTTGCAGCCCAGAAAGCAAATTGTGACCTGGGCTACATCAAAAGAAGACTGCCCAACAGGTTCAGCTAGATGATTCTGCTCCTCTACTCTCCTCTGGTGAGACCTCACATGGAGTACTGCATCCAGCTCTGGAGGCACAAGAAAGACCTGGACCTATTGGAGCAGGTCCAGAGGAAGGCCAAATAAATGATCAGAGGAATGGAACACCTCTCCTATGAGGAAACACTGAGAGAGTTTGGATTGTTCAGCCTGGAGAAGAGAAGGCTCCAGGGAGACATAACTGTAGCCTTTCAATACTTAAAGGGAGTTTATAAGAAAGGCAGAGAGACTTTTTAATAGGGCCTGTAGTGAAAGGACAAGGGAGAATAGTTTTAAACTAAAAGAGGGGAGATAGATTTAGACTAGGTATAAGGAAGAATTTTTTGAAAATGAAGATCATGAAATAAGTTGCCCAGAGAGCTGGGACATGCTCCAGCCCTGGAACGGTTCAAGGTCAAGTTGGACAGGGCTCTGAGAAACCTGATCTAGTTGAAGATGTCCCTGCTTATTGCAAGGGCTTGGACTCGATGACCTTTAGAAGTCCATTCCAATCCAAATTGTTCTATGATTCTATGATGCGTAAACCTAAATAGTACTAGAAAAATGCACACTATACTCATCAAAGAATATGGAAGTTCCACACCTCACCCTGAAGTCTGTTTATTAACAGGTCATCAGGAATCTTTTTTTTTTCAGACTAATTTCTTCAAAATTAAACCTCATCTTCCCAGATGCTGCCCTTAGAGAAGCTTGTGGGTGGAGGAACTTGTTTCTTCAATGTTCTTTTGAGAATGACAATGGCAGGTTTCCATTGATTGCAGTGTACATTTTGCACTTACATAAACTAACCAGGACTGAGGAGATGTGGAGTCAGGACGCAGCTACCCCTTACACCTTATATTCACAATATCAGGCCTGTAGGCTACAGCAAAGACACCCTGCAAGCCTGTTATAATTAATGGAAAGCCTTTCATTTCTGTATAGATTAGTACCTTGGATTTCATGTGATGAACACCAGCGCTACTCATTTAAGAAGTGGCAAGATTTTACTTTGTTGCTTTACCCTTCTCTATACTTTCAGTTTTGTGTTGTTAGTTAGACTTGTGCCAGTCTGATTTTGTGGCATCTGCTGTGTACCCCTTATGGTGGGATGAGCAGTGAGTTATCAGGTTTTCCACTGACTGATTTTTTTATTTTTTGGTGATTTTTTTTGACCATGAGAAACTGGTGCTTGGCAGAGGATATGTAAATCCTGGAATAAAGAGAAAAAAAGACCTGAAAGATTTTTCTTGCCCTATGTCTTTCCTTTTATTTGTCTTGCCACCAAGCAGTGCCTTTTGGACAGACTTCTGTGCAGTGACCTTGGCATCCATGTCATGTCACCACAATGTCATCACGCCATAGTCTCAAAATGTAAAATATCCTACTATAGAAAATTTGACACTATCAGTATTACAATAACTGCAGTAAACTGCAAAAAAAAATATGTTTCATATCAGTGGAAGCAGAAAAGCCAGAATTGGATTCCTTTTTAGATGAATCTTTTATGGATCAGTAGGTTTATTCCGAGTTACTTAAAAAGCAGTTAATATTCCATTAGCAACAAACTCTGATCTGTGTCAGCAGTAAAGCATTGTTTAGTCATTTATTTTAGAATGAGCAGTCACTGCAGGGAGAAATAAAATTATTAAACTCTTCACAAACAAATAAATAGTAAGGCAAAGCCAGGGATTTTCTTTCTTATTGTAAATATTAAGCCTTCCTCTTAGGAATATTTATTAATACAGAGCAGTTTTAGTTTGGGGTTGGTTTTTTTCTGATGTTTGCTATATGCAGGATGAGTCAGAAGTTTCCATTTCTCCTGATAGTTTGGGTTTGTGATCAAAGAGAAAAAAGTGCAAGCCCAGATTCACCTGCTGCCATGTTATTTTATTGAAGTAAGAACATTGATGGTCCAGCATTATGTCCTCTTCTAACATGGCTTTAGTTCCAAAGAGCTGTTTGAAAATAATACCCTTCCTTGCAGCTTGCAATAGAAATTTATATGGCTCCATGCCCCAATGGGCTCCTTCTCAGGACATGATTGATTACTTTCTGTTCTTAAAGCAGTCTTTACCTCTCAGTACTCTGAAAGATGAATCATTATAAAGAGACATAAGAAAGAAATAAATATAAATAAGCAGGTGGTGACTACACTGGTTAGCCAATAGTATTTCCAGCAAGCCAGGAGCAAGCAGATGCACAGCTGACTTGTGTGTCAGGTAAGACTACAATGAAGACATTGGCTTTAAGTGTCATATTGACTTTGAAAAACTTATTTTGTGATTTCGATATTTATATATATCAAAATACATACGTGGGGTCAGTAGAAGTAATTTTGTATATCTAATAAAAATCAGCAATTAGAAAGGAAGAGCTATTATTTACAGTAATAATCAATATCTCTCCATTTCCCTGAGGTTCTGCTATACCTGTACAGATTAAAGTGAAGGGAGATTGTCTTTTGCCATACTTTTCACAAGAAAAGAATCTCAAAGGGTGCTCTAATGTGGAAAAACAACGTCAAATTTTTTTTCTCTTCCAGTTTCAGCTAGTGGCTGCTCTGCTATGGCATGAGGGCATAGAAAACATCGTGAGCACTTCTTCAAAAGCTGTAACCTCAAGTCTGTGTTCATTCTCTCCCATTTCCTTGTGAGAAGATTATGATAATAAATAGTAATTCAGAATGAATTATAAGCTAAATGTGGACTGCTTTTTTTTTTTTTTTGGCCTGAGCCTTAACTGCAACATATTTGTTTAGACCCATCTGCACTAGTTAAACTCCTCTGCAGATTACAACCACACAGATACAATTGTCTTTATTTAAATCACCTTTGCAAGTATGTTCTTAATAACAAAAGATATATTTTAGTTCTGATTAAAAGCTTTGAGAAATAATAAAAATGAAATACATTTTTGAGAGTAGGAACAAATTCAACTGATCATAGAATCATAGAATAGTTAGGGTTCGAAAGGACCTTAAGATCACCTAGTTCCAACCCCCCTGATGATGGCATATTTTGCCCAACTCATGAATGACCTTGTCCACATTGAAAAAACCCTGACATCTGTCTAGAAAGCATAAATTATCCTTCCTCTTTTAAGATAATTAGTATAATTAAACTGTACATTTAAAAAAACCCTCAACCCTCTGATATTTTTTATTGCATCAATATTTGCCTATGGATTTTCTTAATGTTGAAATGTATGACAGAATCTGAACATCTACTACATGTACCGGCAAGTGCAAGCAAATTGTGAAATAATATCTGTCAAGTGAGCACTATTTAATTGTTAAGTGATTCACCTTTACGCCATCTGCTAATCCATCTCTGGTAGAATTACAGTTTTGACTATCTTGCAAATAAGTGTCATCTTAAGTAGGAAAGCAAAACTTAAAAAGAAAGTGAAAGAAGGAAAACAAAGCTTTTTACAGAGAAGAGTTGTCACTGAAATGTTTCCTGAACACCAATAATCAGTGGTGAAAGCATTCCATATGTCTGATCCATAACTTCTAATTCCTTTCAGTCAGGGAAACACTTGCTTCATCATATATGCAGATAGAGCCTTCCTATGAAATCTAGCTGTGTCTGTGGTAACATTTAAGATAAATTTTTTGATAGCTTCTTAATGCCTTTTAGATATATGCCAGATATCACTAACGAGAATATTTTTCCTGTGCGGTGTACTGAATTTGTAAGGCAGATTTTATTCCTGCTTCAGATTACCTGGTTTCTGACCAAAACAAGGCAAACTGCATTTAAAAGGAGATATTAAATGGTGCCATTGCTGTTTTATATGTTCCAAACATTTTCTGTAATAGCTTCTCTAAAATGTGTGGCATAAACAAAATCCTCGAGCACACTGCAGTAAAATGGTTTTATTGGTGCTCATTTACACTAACCTACATAGGTTGTTCTCAGGCTCCCCATTCCCGAGCAATGATGTTCATTCTGTATTTGTACCAAGAAAGCAATTAGTAGGTCTGAAGACATTTTTTCTTAAAGTACATCCTGTCAACAGAATAAAGGCTCTAATACAATTTACTTTCTATTAGTAAATTCAGGAAAAACAATCTCAATGAAGAATGAAGGCAGGTGTTTCCCATCCAGTGATCTTACAAAGCATCTCTGAATAGATCTAATATTCCACATTACATCAGGAGCAAATAAAGCATCTCTGAATACCCACCTAGAGTCACCTGTGAATGGGAAGAATGGAAATGGAAACACAAGGTGAAAGGCATCTCTGGTCTGTTTATTAAAAAAAACAACAAACAAACAAAAAAACAGTCTGGCTCCATTCCTCACTGATGTTTCATAGCCTTCTATATTTCAGTAATCTAAAGCACTCTCTAAACATGGACTCAACACAAAAATACTGAGGAAGGATATTTTATTTCTGTCTCTATTACTTCTAATTATCTAGGATTTTGAAGGGTTATGGGCTTAATAAATCAGGATTCTTGTTTTAGGCAAAGCAAAGAAGCAAAGATGTCATAATTAATGAAATTTGACAAACTAAGAGAATCTGAAAGGCACTCAAGCTCTAGACATATGACATGCAAACATGTTTCACCTTAGCAAAATACTGCAAACTTTGGGCAAGGGTTTTATTGTGAAAAACATTATGGATTGGCTTTCTTTGGTTGGTTTGCATGGGTGTAATATGTTGAACATCACACAGAACATTCATTAAATCTTCCTATTAAAGTCTTTCTAAACTAATATCCCTTAGAACACAAAGCACTAGTTTGAATTCCCTAATTTCAAGGGTTTTTTTTTTCAAGTCAAAGATTTTTCTTATTGGAACTTGCTGATATTTGTAAGATATAGAAAGGCATCCAAAATTCCTCATAGAAAAATAAGAGTGTTACTAAAGCTCAGGCACTCTGAATCTTCCATAGAAATTATACCATCAATGCATATCATATCTGATGCAAAAAACAAAAAACCTAGCAAAACCCAATAAATCAACAAAACATACACACACACACAAAAACCCTCAAAAAGCAAAAAAACACCAACAAATAAATTCTGCAGAATTTATTTGACAAAAGTGTCCTCCCCCACCAAAAAAATAACAGATCATAACTTTATTTTTTTCTCAGGACCAAAGGTGACCCCTTAATTGGTGAGGATACTGCAGTGGTTGTAAGTTTCAGATTTTCACGTAAAAAATTGCGTTGTCGAACTGCGGCTGATCTTATGTAACTTCTAGTAGAAATTACTTTTGCTGGACTTGTGGGTGGTATGCTCTGTGGAGGAAGTCCATTGATTTCATATGTCCACTGCATTGACTGAGCCTGGAATAATGAACAGAGACATAGGGGGAAAAGAAAAAAAATCACTGATCAAATACCTTGAAAATTTGACAGTGATTTATCATGCTACATTGATTTCAAAAGATACTTATGTTTTTTCATGTAAGGTACTGGAATAACACAGAAGAAGAATTGCAGTCCTGGAACACAGAGAACTGAAATCAGATTTAACTTTAATCTGGACTAGGCACAACAAAGATGAGAAATTTAGTTTCCTAGCTGATCTAAAATTCCTTTTTTATTTAGTAAACCCCATAGCTCATATGTTTTTCAAAGATAATTATTCCACAGTACAATATAAAAGCCTCGGGTTGATACTGTAGGATTTAATTGCAGCTCTGGTATTGGTAATAATGGTATTATCAAATGGTGGAATTTTTGCATTAAAATAATGAGTAAAACTAAGAGAAAAGGGCTGAGTATACACAAGAGAATTGCAGCTTCATGTTGAAATCTCTAGTTTGAAGAATATTTATGAGAATTGAAAATGACAATCTTCATTTACATTCTGTTTATAAATGGTCTCTAGGAATAGAGCATATGTTTCTATGTCATGTTTTGTAATGCTTGAGTATTTGATTCTGAGTACATGATTCTTACTACATATCCCTTCTATCCGTACTTAAGGAGTATTATAAGGAGTATTATTCAGATGCATATTAAGGCTGTGCTGCTGTATATTTTGCATGTTCTTTTGTGTCCCAAAGCACAATTTTGATTGCTAAAAACCATGTTCTTTTGTGTCCCAAAGCACAATTTTGGTTGCTAAAAACCATGTGCAACTAATACAGAACCTTCAGTCTTTTTTTTTTTTTTTCTCCAAATGTATCACTTTAGTGCTTGAAAGCAGGTCTTTACTCCAAGTCTTCAGCATTTTCATGTCTTTATGTCATGGGTTTTAGTTTTCTATTCTCATTTTCTTTAAAAAACAAAACAAATGAAACAAAAAAATAAAACCAAAAGTATTACAAACCCTCAAATGATGTGTCATTATGTCCAGCTTTGTACTATGCAAGAAAAAAAAGTATTGCATGCTCACTTCAGGAATACACTCTTATCTATTCCTTCACACTCAACAATTAGAAATCCCAGGTTTTATGTTTGCTTTTTCTGTTTACGAAGCCTTTTTTTGCTTCCAAGCCAAAACTTGTAGGGAAGACTGAGTAAAAAATATGGCATGATATAAGTATATAAAAATATATTCATACAAGTGATTTTTTTTTTATATATATAAAACATAGAACAGTGCATGTACATAGTACATACGTACATAGCACACAGAACACATCAGACTATGACTCTGCAGCCTCAAAGCAGCAAAGTCACGCTAAACAATTTATATTTCCAGATTCTCAAAATCTGCCTTTATTCATCTGGCACAGCACTGCAATCACACACCTGTGCTGCTTATGGATCTACAGGAGGTTTGGTGGTGCTAGGCTTTTGCATCATGCTGTGTTGAACTACAGAGACATTGCTTGTAGGATCACCTTTCTATCCCGTTTCCAGCCATAAAGATTTATTGCAACAACATTTGTCATTTATGTAATTCATCTCTCATTTAAAACTAATTTAATCCTTAAGAACAATCAAGCATTTGTAGACATAACCATTACACCTAACAGAAAAGCTGCAAATACTCCCAAATTGATCTGGAAATCAGTGCAACAGTCAACCTCAAAGCTCATGAGTTTTTCCCTCAAGCATTCAGTTAACAGTCCAGCTTCTGACATGGCTGGGTTAGTGGCCCATTTGCTCATTCTCGTTTGAGCACTCTGTTGCTTTGCTGCTGAGCATGTCAGTACACCATGCAGATTTGGCCTATAGAAAGGAGCAACAACATCCATACAAATTGACACATTTTTTCATATTGCATAAACACCACCAAACACCTCCAAAGGTGGCTGATACTATAAACACCTCAACTATAAACACTATAAACACCTCAAACCACCTCCAAAGCACAGTCTGTATATTTTTCTAGTTATTTATCGCATTATGTCACTTAATCATGGCCTAGGTAAAGCACTACAAAAGCCACAGTGAAGAGCGATCAACCTTCTCCATCTCTAATTTTCTCTACAGTCATCCCATAATTTTAACAAAATGATGAAGAGAATAAAATGTTAAAGTGGCTTTCTGACTTTATTAAGTTTTGTTAAATATCAGTTTCCTATTTGCACTGGAAAAGTTTGAATTTATGATGTTTACCTTCATTATCTTTCATATGCTCCTTCATATTGTTTTGATTGTTACTCTGTCATTGCTATATATTTAAAGGATATCATTGCAAGCAATTTTGCATTCATATTTCAGCTGTTCAACAGGAACAAGTTTCAGACCATTAAACTGTAAACCCTTTGGCACAGGCTTTGTTTTCTGCCATGTACTTATACAGAATTTATACTATTTCACTATAGGATTCATCCTCTTAACAGCTCTTAAATGTCATCACCATATGGATCTCTAACTGTGGTGCTTCTGGTTAGACAACTAGTTTTAACCAGTATTTTGGTAACTGAATATATATTTTTCTGTGATAATGCTGAAAGCATAAGTGACTTTTTTGCTGTGTATTTTAAAAAGAAACATTTTTTTAAAACCTCTACCTTAAAACTGGCATTATTGATTTTAGATAGTGTCTGCTGAATGAATTGACTTATTCAAATAAGATTAGTAAGCATGAGATCTTAATAGATATTTTATCGTGCATGCATAAGTTTTTAAACTTTCATTAAAATCTAATTTAAATTGAATATTATTCTCGTGTAAAACAGGCAGATTAACTCATCTTTATTCTCAATTTTATTTAATACTATGAAATGATCTAGTAACCACTGACTGTAAAGATAAAATCCATCAAAAGCACCTTATGTCCAGAGATAAAGTTAGTTTAAGAGAAGTAAATCTTTCTCCAAAGTTAACTAATTGTTTCATTAACTTCAGTGCAAGATGAAATGCTTTATCTTTCTTTGGTATGTGACATGAACAATTTAGTTTAAAAAAAATTTCATCTTGGGGTCATGTTCACTGTATGCAAATCTTCATTGATCACTTCAAGGTCAGAGAAAAGATCTGACAGGTTTTTCAACCAACAGCTTCAATGAGTATCAAGTTACTAAAAAATTATTTCTCTTCATGAAATTCACACATACTGTAATTCTACAGTCTACAGTGTTAGTAATTGTTTGAAGTGGGATTTAAACAAAAGTGGTCAGCTTTGCCACCTCCCAACTTCATTTATCATCAGCATCAAACAATTGATATAGCCTTCTGGGTAGTAATAACCTTTTGCTAACTTTCCCTTTTCTGTACAAATATCCTAGGTTGCATGTTCTGTGAATAAAAAAGTTTGTGGCTTGACTTGGTGAAAAAAGCCTGTGGCTGTTGTAGACTGCATCAGATGTCATTCTGTGGCAGGAGAGGTTGGTTTTTTTTGCTGATGGAAATGGAGAAAATGTTGTGGGCATTATCACATGAAGACGTTACGTAGGATGAAGCTAGAATTACTTATTATCTTGATTATGGATTATTAATATGGACTCCTTATTATCATAGTCTATCTATTGTAAATCATGTGCTATCTTCCAAGAGAGTTGGAGACAGTCATTATGAAAAAATTGTGCTTTTGTGTTCTGATTTACTGAAATAAATACTCTTGGTTTAGTTCAGCAACTTCTGCTAAAGGGGGAAACGAATGTTATATGAGAAGAAAAGAGTTACTGTAACTGTCAACATGACTTGGGTTAGCACTTTGTTTAGCACTAGAGCCACCTACAATTCAGTGATTTTCAAGACAACCTAGAATTCAGTAATTTTCAGAAAACCTTAGACACCCATAAATGTCTATTTTACTAGAATATTTCATTTCCAGGGCAAAATATTAGGTTTTCAAATGCTGCTGAAGCCAGAACTATTTTCCTCAGGATAAAGCTGTACTGCTGAACTACATCAACTATTCTAATCAATATGAGAACTGCAGCAACAGCAAGTCCACCGAGTTCATTATCCATGTAAGTGCCTTGAAACAGCTGCTTTGGGATTCCAGGTTAGACAAGTTCCAGCAAAGCAAAAGACAGATCAAGTTTCAAACTTTTTATTCACTTACAGGAACATTTTCAGATAGAGTTAAAGGTGACTTAATTGATTTATGTTGTTCAAATATTAGATGTTTCACAGCATTGCTTAGGTGTAATACAATCAATATCAGCCATTCCTTCAGGACTGGAAATGGTCTGAATACCCTCAAACAGCAATGAGTCCCATGTCGCTGTCATCTTTTGCATAATGATAGTCTCAATAAGAAAAGTAATCTTTTCTTGTGCTTGTGAATCAAAAATTTTGAGTATTGATTCTGCATTCAAAATCCAGTGTTACTGATTACAGGATGTACTACATTCACTGCCTATAATGAACCTTCTGTGTCTCTACTTTTAATGATAAAACTCAGGTCAACATCAACCAGTGGCAATGGACAGAGGTGATGTCTTATTTAACATGAAAATATTTCAATTATCCTATTAACTTGGTAACATTTTTCATTGTTCATTCTGTTTAAGAGATACAGTTTAGAAACACATTAAACTATGGTAACTGAAAAATCTGCCAGGAACAATGTAGAACATGTTTTCACCAAGCTACTGAATATGTAGTAGTACCATTTGTTAAGATATGCAAGTCCGCATAGACAAGCTTAAAAGAAGTCACACCTGGGTACTGTGGCTGCCCACTGCACCATTTATTTCCAGAACTGTATGACAAGTGGTTTTGATATGCTGTCTTCCATAGGCTAAGTTAATGATTATTCAGTAATAAAGGTGCACAAGCCTGACTCCTGGAGAGCTTGATAACGTTACCTACAATCTGGTTCACTCTGATGTGTATTTTATCATTTAAGACTTATTTCATGTGCCTTCTGGTTTAGAATATCTCTGAAGTCTCACTCATAAATTACAAAGCAATTGCTTGGGTCTCCATCCAAATTCAGCACAGTACAAGAAAATTAACTGCAGCCCAACTTGAATACTTCTTTTTGCAAGGATTCACCAGCCTCCCGGCTGCTCTGCCTTGTACCTGGCAGTGATTCCTGCCCCAGGAAGGCTTTGCAGATCATGCAAAGCCCTGCATGATCAGCCTCTGCCGCAGCTGCACCTTGCCATCCCTAAGCTCTGTTGGTTTTCTTTTCAGTTTTACCAGCACATCACAGCCTAGCTCTGAGATAGTGCAGCTGAGGAAGTCCTTCTTTTCCTCACAACAGTTTATAGCTTATCTAAGCAGCATGCTCTCTTCACTAATTTATCATTAGGGGAAATACATTTTTTTTTTCAGTTAGAACTGCACTGTTTATGAAGGCTGTTATCAATGTGGAGAATTTATTCTGGAATAACACTTATTTAAAAATGTTCTCCAGGCACTGTGTCACTGTTTCATAGAATCATAGAATCACAGAATGGTTAGGGTTGGAAAGGACCTTAAGATCATCAAGTTCCAACCAACCTGCCATGGGGCGGGGACACCTCACACTAGACCATGTCGCCCAAGGCTCTGTCCAACCTGGCCTTGAGCGCTGCCAGGCATGGAGCATTTATCACTCCTTTGGGCAACCTGTTCGAGAGTATCACCACTCTAATAGTAAAGAACTTCTTCCATATATCTAACCTGAATCTCCCCTGATTAAATAAGTTTTAACCCATTACCTATTGTCCCATCCCTATAGTCCCTGATAAAGAGTCCCTGTCTGGCATCCACTGTTTCTTACTAAGTTACTTACTTAGGTCAACTAAGTTATGATGTTCTCTTTCAGAGCTACAGAAACAAGTATGACTATTTACTGACTTTTCATTCTTTGATCTACAGAAATTTTTGAAGATATTTTCTACGTCACTTCTGCAAAATGAAGATTCCTAACAGCTATTCAAATAATTATCTAATTTTAATTGTTTTGATATGTGGTTGATGGAGAGCAGAAGTTTTAATGATCATTAAAGAACATTTAATTGCTTCAGTGAAGTAATTAACGTTTTCTGCCATTGATAAAATTTACTTTAAGTATTCATGAATTAAAATAAAGTCTCAAAGAACCTGAAAAATATGCCACGAACTACCTGATTTGTAAATATAAATTAGGCTACATTATTTCAATCATATATATATATACTTTCAGTAAATAAAATGTATACACTACGTTCTGGTAAAGCCAAATTGTGTTTTCTTAATGCAATTAGCTCATCAGGATTGGGTTTCCAGCAGAACAACCAAACACAAATATTTGCACGTACAAAATTTGGGTTTAATGTTTACAACAAATGAGGAAAAGATAACTGTAGGATCTTTCTCCATAATTCTACCTCCCATTTTACTTTACAACACAATTGTAATGACCAGCATAAACCAAACAACTTACACTGTCATCTCTGCTTCTTTACAGCCTAATTATCACTGTTCATTGAAGCACACAGAAATGACAGTTCTGTTATTCACTATTCAAAGAATTTAATAATAAAAATATATTCTGTTATGACTATGACTTTACCCTCAGAAATGCAAATGAAAATTCATAGCAAGAGTGCTGTAGGCTTTTACTACAGCAGCATCAGAAGAGAGTCAACACTGTTAAAGAAAAGAAATTTCACCACTTTTTCTAAAAATAGCCCAAAGCCTCAGCCAGTATATTGGCTAGAAAGTATATGTACAAGAGAAGTTCTTCAGTGTTAGGTCTAACATTAATTGCATTTCACTACCACCATTATTACTCCCCAAATGAGAGTGATTTAATAGTGCTTTCGCCATTGAAGTCTGTCTCCCTCAGGTCACTAATGAAACTAATTTCAACAGGAAAAGCAGAAATGAGTATCTGGTATTCTCAACATGTCATTGAGTCTTATTTCAGGTCAATGTTGAGAGCGCAGCAGCAGAATTACACACGGTCGCAGATGCTCTGGCTTACATTAGAACTACAAGAATGAAAGCCTTTGTGGAGAGGAAAGTGGGAAGTACAGTTGTACACAAAAGGTTATCTCTAAGAGCAAGGAGAACACAAGCCTCATCAAAGTGTCACTGAAACAATACTTCAATTAGAATCTGTGATGGTGTAATATTGGTCCAAATTTCACTTATGAGCATTAAGAGGCTTCAAAGTATTTTTGAAGATACAGGAATACACAGACAGGACAAGATGTCATCTGATACGTATATGTAATACGTGTGAGTGACTTCCTACACCCACATACAGTACCAAAGGTGTACGTATAAAGTGCCATCTGCCTAGATCATAACCAGAAACCAAGGTGTGACTCAATGTAGGCTAAAATTCCAATTACTCAAAGACCATTTGTACTGATAAATTCCTAAAAGGAAATTTTGGATTACTGACTGAGTACTTAGAAAACTAATAATAATCTTTGACCATCACATTTATCCCATTCCGGACAAATTTATTATGTTAAAGCAATTTGTTAGGGAAGGAAGTTAAGACAAACATGGCTAGTAAATTTACATGTGTCAGGCCTAAAACCAGCTGAGTTCCAGAACTATACTGGAAGTTTCTGAGCTTTGTAGGTGTGTCATATAGCATTACGTAAATATAAAAGAACATGGAATAAATTCAGTCAGTTCTTTCCTTTTCCAAATGAAAGAGTGATCAGCATCATTGATGATTATGTAAAAAGACTGCATGAATCAAATATCTAATACGGTAAAAGAAAACAAGTAGGAGGGATTAAAGGGCCTTCTTTTTTTTCCAGGATTTGAATTTCTTATTCACTGTGGTGAATGAGGTTGTCACTCAGAGAGATAAAACACTGTAGTCATTTACCATGCATCTTTTTATCAACTTTGTTTTGATCATCTTGTTTTTCAAATCAATATTGCTGTTTCCCTTCTAGTATAGTAGCCTAAAAACATTGCCAGCATGCAGTGAAGAGATTTAAAGTGCAAAGCGTGGTTTATAGAGTTTGGGATGATGGCATGTTTTAGACAAACAATTTCCTCCTAAAAAATGACTTGACTTAAAACTTAAAAATTAATTCCTGCAGTTATAAGAACATTTTTACTACGGAAGGAATAAATATCTCCAAAATTTTCCTGCTGTTTAGATTTACAGAAGCTACTTGGCTACCACTTCTTTTTGATTATTTTGAGGCTTGTTTTAGAAAAGTTATTTCTAGCTTTGTGTTCTGAAATTCTGTCTTCTACAGTTTAGTATCTAGTTTCTAATGCCGTTGATCCTAGGAGGTATAATACAGGTATAATCAATAACCTAGGTCTCATGTATTCAATCACTCACATATTTTCCACCAGTTCTTAACATGATTATTTTGATTCTCTGTGAAAAGTCCTTTTATATTGTCTATGGAGTTGGAGTAAACATATCAAGATAAATATACCTATCTGAGGCTGATGGCAAAGGGAAAACATAGGAATTAAAATACGTTTTTCCAGCTTGTAATGAGTCAATTTTTGAAATTTAGTATAATTCCTGTCCATTGTGAGGAGTAGTAAAATATAGTGCATACATTTGTATGTGTCAGTGCTGTATCGCATTCAGAAAGGCTTACCTGTATCACAAGTGTTGCTTTATGCTTCTTGCTGTACATCCTTGGCTTGAATCCTACTGTTATATGGGTTCCTGCAGTGCCTGCAGGAAGAAGTTCTCCTGCTTGTGGCAGTACACGGAACTCAGGATCACTGCCTGACAGGAAGTAGGCGGTGAATGGCTCTGGGTACCTATGGAAAAGCAAAGAAGTCTATTGAGCCTTTTATGGTATCACATTACAATTTATCTACAATCTAACAGTTAGGCCACCATGTGGCACGACTCAGAAACTTGTAAGACCACAGAATGCATATTAATATTAATATTAATAATATTCTTACAGAACATTAATAATGTTCTGAATATTAATAGTATTCTTACTTACAGAACAAATATTCTATACAAATTACTACACTAACAGTAATTATTTACACTTATTAATAAATATTTATATTTTTATAAACAGGGACCTGCATACTGGTCTTTCATTTCAAACATACTTACATGCTAATATAAATATTATAACTACAGACTAAAGATAGCATTTGATACTAGAAAGAAAAGAATCATCTGACCTGTAAAGATATAATGATAGCAATAGGAATAAATTCCATGTCAGAGTGAAAATCCAATTCTATTAAAAGCCCCTCACTTTTCTAATCTCTACTAAATAAAACTGATAAGCTGTCCATTTTATTAAGTTTTATAACTAGGACTAGATTTGTAATCTAGTGGAGTGTTACTAGGCTGGGAGAGAATTCTGAAACCCTTGAAATAAACATACGAAAAATAATATTATCACTATTTTCCACATTTTCCATAACCCATAAACTAAATACTTTAAGATATTGCAATAATAATAATTAGGGTCCTCTATCAATATTACTGTATATCTCATCTGAAAGAATTTCTGCCACAGGTACTGTAGATCTTGTCTAATTGCTAGTTTCATGGTAGTACCATTGCACCCAAAGAAAATATCTTATTCCTGGAAAAGACAGTGGCTGAGGACTTCAAAACAATCTTAGGACAATCCCAAACTTAAGCCTGTCTATCACAGTTGCTCAGGAATTCCTTGCCATAAACTGTTTCAGTATGTATTTTCCAGTCAGGAATTCCTCTTTTAGTTCTTACATGTGTTGCTGAGGACAACTGTATCACCATCTGGGCAGAAAGAGAAGAAAAGAAACTGAAACTAGAAATCGACAACAGTATGTAACAAAATAATCCACTACATCCTGCCACAGTGCAGCAAGACAAGTAGGATGTGTGCATAGAGGGAATGCATTTTTTTTGATAAAACCTGAAGAATGAAAAACTAACAGCATTGCAAAGAAAAGCTGTTCAAATTTATTTATGGATTCTCAAAGCAGAAATATCACTGCTTTTCAAAGAAAATACAAAGAAGTGAAATTTAATATTTTCTGACAATTCTTGTCTCTGTGGAAATGTCCCACATTTCCTGGGCAAGTGTTATTCTGTGGGTGAGTCTATGGCATCTTATTTATAAATAGATCTCCTTTGGAATATGTTCTTACAAAAGGTTTTCCTGAATTCAAAATGCTCTTTTGAAAAAAAAAAGTCACACTTTTAAATTTGTAGGAAGAAAAAGTGCGAGTGCAGAAAATGAGAGCCAAAAACATTATGCCTCCTCAAAAACACACCTAAACTGATATTTATCAGTGCCATCAGACTCGTGTGCATTAGCAGATTCAGCTTAGCTTTTCCTTTAGGTGACATCAAGATGGGCAAAACTATTGAATGTCTGAAATTACACTTCAAGTTCTGTGACATCAAACTTATGCTGACAATCCCTTTTTGCGGTGCCTAAAGATGTGCAGCCGAGTTTATAGCCCTGGGCCATAAGCACTAATGCTGCTACTGCCTGAGTTCCCATCCACGTGCCATCTCAGCTTTGAATTTTTAAAACTGCATTTCCTACAAGGACTGCTCAGCTGCAAATGCCTAGAGCATACTCACTACACACAAAGAAACATGGGATGAAAAAGAAGTGATGCCTCTTAGACTGAGTAGCAGACTACAGCACTCATGAAAAACATTTGAGATGAATATTCAAACCCTGGTTCTGGAAACAGAGACTTGAACACAGGTCTTCCCATCCAATGTCATTGCCCCATAGACTAGATTTAGGAACATTTTAAGGCAGCACTTTCTTCATCTCCCATGTTTAGTCTTTTTGTTTCTTCACAAGACATGCAAGAACATGATTTAGACTACAGATGCAATGATGAGATGCTAAGGGAGATGAGACAGGCTACGTGTACAGAAAACAAGAAAATAAGGACTATATTCCTGCAGAAATTGCATCTTAGCCTTAGCGGGGTGTTATGCAACAACAGTTTTCTTCAGAGACCATAAACAATACCTCAAAACAGTTAGGCAGAAAATACACAGGAGAAAAAGCTATCGTTTAAGACCTGACAAGGGGACCAGATAATTTAGAACGAAACTGTCACAAACCTGATCTATAATTTTCCACACAATGTATATGCCAAGCCAGAGAAAAAAAAAATTATTGCATCACCCTTTTCAGATTTTGTGTATTTTCTAGATAAAATCTGAAAGATATAATCTATATTATTTTATTTTTCTTTTCATAAAGAAAAATGGAGAAAAACTAATAAGAAAGCTTTAAAGAAAATCTACATGCTTCTTGACAGCATTAGCATAAGGTACTAGAGGCAGCTATAAATTTTCTTTGCATTGAATAAAATATATACACACATACACACTTAAATGAGCACATGTAGTAACACCTGAAATCTCTCTGTTCCATTCCTTTCCCCCTCTTCCTTCCCAAAGCCTAGCAGTTTTCAATGAAAGAGTCAAGTAAGTTACTGGATGCAAAATGTTCCTCCAAAGTGGAAGCTATGCCGATTCTGGCAAACCAGATGAATAGCAGTAATATGATAGGCCAGCAGGGATACTGATGAAGATATGGCTAGGAGTACAAGAACAAGCAATTGAAAACTTATGGTCAGAAACAGGAATCTTTCACAGTTCCTGAAGTACTGATAAATCATGACTTTTTTTAAAAAAAATGTATCTAAAGTTGGCCTCTCAAGAAAAAACAAGCAGTGTTTCCACTGATGCTAACATCAGAGAGGTATTTGGCATCCTGGCTAGCTCACTAATATAAGTAAATTGTTTTCTCATTCTCACCTTCTATAGTACAGAGAAAGCTGGAGATAAAATTCTGAGAATATCATCTGAATTTCAGATATTACTGTTCTCAGTTTCTGTATATTTAGTGTATAACTAAAAATTAATAATTATGTGGTTTAAAAATGATTAAAAAGTAATTCCTCCTTTTTGATTACTGCTTCAGGTAAATCAACTCTTGAGTCAATGTTTGGCTTCTCATTTCTCACCCATGAAGGACAGTGATGAGACAGTGTATATTTTTTCAAGGAAGCTTTTGTTTAACTCAAGGGTGGCAGATACTAACAAACTTGATTAAGTTTAATGATGCGTAGAGTTTTGAAAACTCATAAAAACCAAGCACAAATGAATTAGTAAATATAAGGGCAAAAGCCATATAAGCTAGAGAAAGCAAATGTGTCTTTCCACCTGCATGTTCCATAACTCCTGCCATAATGATTAGATACTGCTATCAGACAATATGAACTCTGCCCTTACTCAAACACTGAGTAAGAGTAAATATTAATTTGAATTTAAATAATAATTGGACAATTAAATCATAGTAACTGAGAAGAGTGGAAATTGAGCTAGTATTTAACAGACATATTTATAATTACTCCTTTAATCTTTTTCTTAAATAGCATTGATTCTTAAATAGCAGTCAATGCTCATCAGTGTTCTCATGTTAAATAATTTTCAAATGAGTAAACTAAAAAGAATAGCCCCTTATTTCTTCAGTTAAAGAAAACCTTAAAATTTATAGTTTCATAGTGATCTCACTGCAAAACTTATAAAATCCCCATCAAATCTAAAAATATAAACCTTTATAAAATTAAGGCTCAAAATCACTTTAATATTTACTCCTGTCTTCCTCAAACTAGTGAATAAGTAAATTATTCCCATAGAGATGTATTTCTTTACAAAATAGCATTTTGCAAACTATACTTAAAAAGCAACATATAGTACTTTTGGTCAAATCTGTTGAGGTTTTTTTTTTTTCAATAAATGAATAACAAAATGTCTTAATCTGTAAAGTGCACAACTACTTAAGCAAACAAGGGGATACACTTTGAAAATGTTTCAATGTGATTCCAAAAGCACTTAATCATAACTAAACTCACTTGTAATTTGTAGTTAATATCTGTTGGATGACACAAGAAATTCAAATCACTATACAGTAAAGTTCTTTAAACTCACTAATTGAATGCAGTTGCCAAATTCTACAAAATTATTAGTAAAAGTATGATTTAGATAATTTCTTTGCAACCAAAAAAAAGTCAATGGAAAAAAATTTGATTTCATACCAAAACCAACTGTCATTTACTTGACCATTCTAAATCCTGACCTCTGTACATGAGAAAAGGCTTAACTCCAATTATCACTCTATAGCTTTGGAAAGACTGCTTCAGAATTAAAGGACTTTCAAAAAATATGAAGAAACATTGAATGACAAATGACTATCAGGGAATGTTTTACCAACTATAACATCACTTTTATTGTGTACATGTTGTAAAATCAAATAATGAGATAGGTTTTTGTCTTCACAAAAATGTTAAGACTTCTGTCTAATTCCCTTCGTTCTCTTCTGCACAGCTTTACTATATTTACAGATTGGTAAACTGACTTTTTCTGCTGAAAGGGGTCCAGGTGACATGGCTAGCTACAGCTGGCTAAATGTGAGACATGTCAGGTATTGTATTATAAGAAAGGATGATCATAATTTTTTAGAAGCTCTGATGCATGTGTATCATTATCAGTGTTTTCTGCTAGACTCAAAAAAACTGAGCTCAGTCAACATTTGTTCTTTGCAGCTGCCACTATGTGGGAAATGCTAAGATAAAGTAGTCTAATTATGACTTTAGATTAATGGTAGGATTTTGTAGAACTGGTTAGGAAAGAGATTGGCATAGGAATCCAGGCCTGTAACATGCACAGCAATGTGTGAGAGAGGGTGAGGGAGAAGATACGTGTGCTGAGAACTTAATGAATGAATTTTCTTGCAGCATACATAATTCTGGCTCATGGTAATTCTAATGAAATACAGCAGTAATTACAGTAAAACAGGAATCTCTCTCGAAGTTGTAACTGTAAACATTTTCTTGTTTTTCTCTTCACGATTAGAGGAGGGCACAGAAAAAAAATGGGTTGCTCGCTCTTCTTCAGAAAGTGTTCAGATCAATTTTTTGTGAAAAAGGAATGGTTTTGATTGAACATTCATTCTATGTGCTTCAAAATGTGCATAGAAAAAATAAAGAAAAATATTCACAGTGATGTTTAAAATGTGAAAAGTAGTTTAAGATAAATAAATCTGCACATGCAGTCATTTTAAAATCTAATTTCACTTTTTGTCTCATCTCTCCTGCTCCCTCAGTTTTATTTTTTTTTACTCTTTCTCTGTTTCTATAATTGAGTGCAGCCTTGGATTTTGCAGATAGTACTCCATGGAGGCTATATTGATACCACGCTGTTTGCTTTTGTGATAGCAGGTGCTTACGAAGTGTATTTTCCTGAAGCATAGCTAGAGTTCATCTGAGACATTTTCTCAGTGTAACAAATACCTGCTTGTGATAAACACAGGATTGCAATGAGAGGTTGGGATGGAAGGATGGATAAAATTTTACTGTATATGGGAAGCAATAGGTGATTAAAACAATCACTAACATGGAAAACTACAATTACATTGGCGAAAGGAAGCTCTGTGTACGAGAAATAAGCAGATAGAATGAATAGGAGAGAATTTTCCACCATCTTAACTAGACATTCAAAAGTAATGTAGTTTAGAAAAAATTGCCAAGTGAACATGGTGTTCTTATGTATCTATCCACATTTCATATTGGCTACTGAAGTATTTGCAATGAGAAAAAAAAAAAAAAGGTAACATTATGTTGTAGCTGAATATCGGTATTTTAACATGAAGAAACAAATCCATCAAAATACTGGATTATATAGTACTGGAACATATAGTGAAAAATATTCGCCAAGAACCAGTTCTGTATGAATACAAATGTTCTGATCCCAAAACGTAATTGATTAAAAATACAGTTAAAAGTTATTTTCAGTAAAACAAATACAGAACGGAAAAGTTTTCTTAAGAAAAGCTTCACTGTTGGAATTTTTACTCTGTTTCAAGTATAGATATTGGCATACAATAATGGACCAATAATTTGAGCTGGATATTAATTAAGTTTCTACAATTTTTATTTCAAAGGGAAACATTCTGTCTATTCTTTTTCATAATATTGCTGTCTGGTTTACAATTTTGTAAACCATTGACATTCAATACTGCATTTGGTATTAAAGCAAACACTAATGTTAACACAAACATTAGAGGCTTGTATCAAAGCCAATTACCTCAGTGGAAATGTTGCCAATGATTTCAGCTGGTGTTGAGTTAAAACTATATTTATGACAAAAAGGGTCATGTACAAATGTTAAAAAGTGGCAGATTTTTCTTATTTAACAAGAAAAATCTGCTGATTTGACTCTAATCAAGCTTAATGCCATTACAGGAAACCATTCAACCATGTCCCTTTTGAGTCTTTAAAGCTGAAAGTAAAATATCGGACTACTCATATATCAGAACTGTCCTAGGTGCAGACAGTTTAAAAAAGTATATTTTAGTTTTATTCATACAATAAAGCTATTTGGCTGCATTCTCAGTGTCTTTCATTATTTATTAAAGCAGATACCAGGCTGTTACTTATTGGGAGTCTGTGTAGGTCAATTTTAAATGTGTTAAAAGAGTGTGCATTACCTATTTGCATGCACCCTCAGATCTCAAATTATTGTGTGATTTTGTTAGCATTGTCAACAGCATAGTGACTACCTCCCATTTGTAACTTTATCATTCCTGAAGCAACTACATCAAATGTTGTTATGGGTAAATTGGAATAGCATTAATTCAGTCTGCAATATTTTTTGTACATTGATAATTTTGCTGGGCAGGGGTGAGGGAGAAGCCCTCATCTGAGTTGCAGTAGCTATAAAGAAAAAGAAAACTAAACCCAGGGACGTCATAGCTTTGCGGTGGTCACCAAAGGTGCTCTGTGGATCACTGAAGATCCTCATTCAACTTGGTATATATGCAAGAAGCCTAATTTGTCCTAAATAAGCTACTGAGCCTTTTTAGGGAGTGTGTGGTTCACAAGTATTTTTTATTGCATCATTATGTACCCTGCTAGCCTGAAAAGATGTATGGATCTTCTCAATGATGCTGTGCAACTCTGTCCTGTAAGTAGCGGAGGGAGAAACAGCTGCAGAGTCACTTTCAAGCAGGTTACTCAGACTTACACCTTTGTTTCCCCCACAGTTACTCTCAAAGTAGCAGTGCCATAAGGTACTATCCAGCAGAAGGAAGGAAGAGAGAAAGTATCTATATGCAGAATGAAAAAAAAACCTTCCTCTCTTTTAAGTACTAGAACTGATTCTCTATGTGATTGTGCTGCTAATTGTTTACTTGAAAAAACTCCAAAGGCCTGATCATTTTTATCAGGGGAGGTCTATAAGATGACACTTCATATCCCAATTGAAACTTTCAATCCATAATTTAGTATTTCATGGTTTTATTTTAATCTAAGTAATTTGAGTTATTTAAGCATTAGATTACATCTGTAGTATGCTGGTTTCTTGTGTAATTGCTTTAAACTGCAGATCCAAGCGTGCATTGGCTGGTTTGTTTCTATTACGAAACCTCCACCACCAAAATCTTGTAAGGAAGTCAGAGATAAGATAAAGCAGTATAAATCTTACAGGGCAGTTGTTGGCACTATTTACAACATGGAGATTGTTCAGCATATGCAAGCATTACATTTTGTAGTTGAAATATATGGGGGAACCCTTGTGTAAAATAAAGTTGGAAATTGGTTAAAGGAAAAAAGAGAATCTGTCTTCCATCATGGCTCCTTCTTTTTATAACTGTAATGACTGAGGGTTTATAATATCTTTTGGGAGAACATTAGGTTTCTTCACTACTATCATACACCTACCAGGAGATTACAGTATTGCCAGAGCAATTGCTTCGTTTTTGTTCCTGAAACAGCCTATTCCATAAAAACTGCTAATTTGAACACTGTGATATAAGCGTTTTTCAGAATCCTCAGTAATCATCATCACTGACAGCCATCTGAAAGCTGGAACAGCTGTCCATCTTACAGACACAGCCTTTGGAAATAAAGTCTTAAAGCAAAAATCAGTTGGAACAAAGGACAATTCCTGCTGAGGATACCACAAAAGCATGTGTCTACAATAAAAATTAACTGTCAATCAGTATCTCTGGCACCCTTTCTAGATACATAGTAAAAATAGTTAATTTAAAGGAAAAAAAATACTTAGAAAGCTTCCATAAGCTAATTAGATTGTAAGCATCATGATTCCTTCAGTTTCACTGTTTACTATTTTGAAACTTATCAGTACCAGACAATTTATTCCTTAGCTTTCTGCTGGATACAAATGACACTATGAATTTCCTATAACATCATGAAACTCAGAGAAAATAATGAAAAGTATGTAAAATTATATTAACAGAGATTTCTGCAGGACTTTTAAAAAAGATAATAAAATACTGAAGAATGGCACTGTTATTTTATCACATGAAAGGGCAGAGTAGAGATGAATTCCTAACATGCTTACATAATAAACCAAACATATTTTAAAAAGAATGGCACGTTTAAATTTTTTTAAAGTACAATGTGAAGAATTGCTTTTAACTTGGTGTAAGTATGAAGCACATAGTAAAAACATGAAGGTTTTAATAGTAGCCTTTAGTATCACAACATACCTTCATGAACATTGTATTACACATTTTAACACATACAGGCATTTTAGGGCAAAACTTTGAAGTCATAACATCAGCATTTGGATCTATTCCATAAATTTTCTCTTCAGAGGCAAGAGCCTAAATGTAGTATGCTTCTGTTTTCTACAGTATAGATTCAAAATCACATTTGTTACCTATAAAATACAGCACTTGAAATTGATGATGAAATAGCTGCAGCCCAGTTATGATTCTGTTGCTCAGATCTATCCTATCTGATGTTTGAGAGTGGGTTCTAGCCTCAGAAAAATGCACAAATACTTTATTATAAGTATTTTTACCTTGTCTGGCTTGTAAGCTTAAAGCCAACTATAGATTCCTTATTCAGGCCAACTGCTTCAATGTTGATGATATCATCCACTTCTGGCTCCAAAGCAATGAACAGCACCGGAAACTTCCAAATACCCCCTGCAGTGTACTGTACTACAAGAGTTGCTTCATTCCTTAGAATTTCAGATAGAATAATACATGGAAAAAACATTATAAAACATAAACTGAGTAAACTAATGTCCAAAATAAGCTTTGAGTGTGTAGAACTATACTACAGTAAAACGAAAATACAGATAGCTTTAGCTGGAACACATTCTTAATTTCTCATGGCATAGTACGTATCAGTGGCACTTAGACTGGAATGTAGACTAAATAGTACTCGATATTTGCAGCAAAATACAAGAAAGGACATAATACTAAAGCAAAATAATTGGCACACCCATGTAATTTGTTTCTTCTGCTTACTCTGTTGCGTTAAACAAATTTAACTCAATATTTTTACTTATTATTCTTTATGAACTGTGGTGTTACAGAATTTTGTCCAGAATATGTTAACAATTCATATTGGAATCAAATATATCTGACAAAGTTCCATGTACTTTGGAAAAAATTCAGACTCTAATATCCTGAGACCCTCTAAGAAGACAGCTGGTGCTGTAGTTTCTGAGATAAATAACCTAATTAATTGCAATTATTGAGTCCACTACATGAAGCCTGATAACTCTCAAGCAAACAAAGATGAAACAAATAAAAATAATAAAATAAGTAAGGATAGTGTAGAAATAAAACAGGTTTCTAAATTGACAGTACATGGGGTGAGTGGATAGTCATTCCTAAAGCTTAGCTCCTCGTTCAGTTATCGTTTGGACTACTGGAAATAAGAGCTCCCTCCTGCATCCTAAAAATACTCTTTTTGTATGCAACCTATAATATTCGGCAGTGACTGCTCCCTCATCTTCCTCATAATGTTGAGCATCTGAAATTATCATGTGCCTGCATGTTACCGAAGCTTCTTTCCAACTTCCTCCCCATACACATCTGACTGCTTCAAAAGGAATGTGCAACTTCTTTCTCTCTGAAAGGATCCCCCTTTCACAGTTTCTTTTCAAAGAGGTGGGATGTACTAATGTAAATCAAAGCAAATCTATAATTTTTCACATCACAGCTATAAAAGAGGATAATATTTTCCTGTGGACTGTTGTTACTGGGGAACTAGAGACTAATTTCAAATTCAACAATCCCATTCAGTCAAAGAATATGCACACATGCTGTCTAGGAAAACTTTTTCAAGACTGACAGACCATCTTATCTGCATAATTTCCATGAATTTTAAGAACAACTACTTTTCATTGAAAGTCTTTCAATGCTCCAATGTTTAGAAATAAATTGATGCACACACAGACTAATGCAGTAACTCAACAGAGCCATCTCACAGACATTAAAAAGAAACTATCAGTTTTAATACCAAAGATACCATACTGAGAAGCAGCAAGTGAGAAAACCTAAAATAATAAATCTTTGAGGTGAAAACAAAATGAAGAAAAAAATGCATGGAGATGCCTACATATAGCTAAGAGTGACCATACAGTATTTTATTACATATTCTCTTGGTAATAAGGAACAACAGCTTACCTCATTGGTTTGTTAGGTGCAAACACTATATTAAACACCAGTGTTGCGATTCTGGATTCTGTATCCCATTCTCTTTCAACAAGATGCATACCAACCAAAGATTCAAGCTGAGATTTAATTTCATTTGATTGATATTGCAATTCATACAGAAATTCCTCTGTTGTAGATAAATCTAAATGATACAAGAGAAAAAATATCAGTTTGTGCACATCCTAACATCACACAGTTGGCTGGCTAGTAGCTACAATTCTTTCATGACTAAAAATGACAAGTAAACCTAGTAGATATGCAAAGCTTGAGTGATTTGCTCCTGACTACATAACAAAAACTTCCAGTTTCATATGACAGACTATATAGTTTCCAGCAAAATGAAAGCTGAAAAGCTTACTTAGGAGATGTGACCAGTAGTAGCAACTGGTAGTTCTGGCAACCACTTCTGCATTATGGTGACCTATTTCTAGTTCATCAGTCAAATGAAAATTGCATGAATGTAAGCCTATTTTTGACTATTGCCGTTGGGGAAAATCTCAAAAACAAAACAAAACAAAACAACAACCCCCCCCCCCCAAAAAAAAAAACAAAACCAGAACCAACCAAAAAACCTCAAAACAAACAACATTAAGGACATCAATGCCATTGATGGCTGCGTGCCTGAGAAACAGAATACAGAAAAATAGTGAAGATGTCACTAGGAGCCTCTTTTTATTCCCCATAGCAGCTATGAAAAGGCCAAGTAGTAGACATAAGAATAAACATCTGAGTTTCTTGAAGCAAGCATCTCCTCCTGTGATATTCAGCATACAATAGTAATTTGTGCACAGAAGGGAACATTTCTATGAGGAAAACAATAAGTGGCTAATCTATTTAAATGTTTTACACATTTTTATGGATAAAAAGTCTTTTAACACTGTCGTGGTTTAAGCCCCGGCTGTAAATTAGAACCACGCAGTCTACTTCCCCCCCCCCCACTCCCCAGAGGGATGGGGAGGAGAATTGAAAGAATGTAACTCCCACGGGTTGAGATAAGAACAGTCCAGTAACTCAGGTATAACACAAATCACTACTGCTACCACCAATAATAATAATGATAAGAGAAATAACAAGGGAAGAAAATATGATACCGCTCGCCGGAAAAGAGCCCGACCGAAAGGAGGACGTGCCCTTCCGGGTAGCTCCCAGTTACATCCCCGGGCATGACGTGCTGTGGTATGGAATACCTCTTTGGCTAGTTTGGGTCAGGCGTCCTGTCCCTGCTTCCTCCCGGCCCCTCCTCCTCCCTGGCAGAGCATGAGACTCACAAAGTCCTTGGTCAGTCTAAACATCAGTTGTTATCAGCTCTTCCCAGGCCAAAAGTCAAAAACACAGTGCTGCACCAGCTACTAAGAAGGAGAAAAACTGACTGCTACTGCTGAACCCAGGACAAACACATTCACTAAATCCTACAGGAGATTTCATTTTATTATGACCATGTATCTCAGGGCACATTTTTAATTTGCACAGCTTAGTAGAATGTGTGTTGTGCATAACTCCTATATATGCTTCCCTGTATACATATGGTGGCTATATGGTGCTAGAGATAATTCCCAAATCCTTCCAACTTGAAATTCTAAAATACAGACTACATATATAAAAATTCCAAAAGATAATGCACTTTTAGATAGTTGAACAAATCTTATGTTGATTTTGCCAATCTGTAATGCTACTCAAGTTTGAGTATGGCGCTGCCTTCCTATGCTTGTGGTCTTTCTCCTTTTCTGAAATGTACATATACCTTCTTCCTACTTCATTACTAACAAGAAGCTTGAACTTTTGTTGCCAATATTATTGTTACACACAGATTAACCATATGAAATTTTGCAGTTTATATTGAAACATTTCCAACTTTAAAATGGATCCTTCACACAGACACATGTACAATTTATGCTAGATCAAATATTTACAGATATAACCAAAGTATTATTACCACCATGTGGGATTATTGGTCATAGTAGATACACCCACTGAGTACCAAATATACAGGATTTCCAGGTAATAATGCATCTATTATAAATATACTTTATTATAATAAATGTACTTCGCAATAATGAAATGAAACATGAACACTTTCCTACATTTAATAAAATTCCTATTTTCCTACAAAATTCCTAATATTATCCTATATTATTCCATGCTTTGTTGTTTCTCTGTTTGAAAAATATAACATTTATGCCGTGCATCCAGATTCCAACACAGATCAGAGCTTGAAGTAGTCACCCTAGACAAATACCAAAGCATGGAGATTCAGACATAAAAATTAACTTATCATGGGAGAGAAAAGATTACATCATTTGGGACATTCCACAGTGACAAGATCACAACTGTTTAGCAGATGTGTCTTTTAGCAGTTATATCACACAATGCTACTCAGGAAAAGCTTATTTTATATTCAGATGTTTTAGGAAGAAAATATTGTGAATTCCATGCTGCTTTTAGTATCCATGCTGCTTTTAGTATCCAAAGACATTTGGTTTTGGTTTGATATATGCATATACCATATTTTAGTCAAAAGTAATTAATTAGTTATATTTTTTACAGCTTCAGGCTGTTTGGTAACTTGTTCTATGCACATATTAAGTATTTAGTTAAAATATTTTAACATTTACAACACCTAAGGAAAGATGATGCATTTATAAGTGTCAATATTTGAAAGCCTCATTATGCTGGTCACTTAGCTGGTTTTGATCTACACTGCTGATTTCGTTTAGGACTGTTCAAGAAAGAAAAATGTAATGAGATTTTTATCACAGCTGCCCTGAAGACTGCTATATTATCATACTAGGGGAAGCCTCTATGAATATGTTAATGTTTGATTCTATGCAATTCCACAATACACATTCTGCCTAAACAAACTGGAAGAAACTAGAGTAAAAAAACTAAACAAAACCACCACCAAAAAATTCCATGATTCGTGGCTGGAAATTTGTCCAAACTGCCAAATGTTCAGAGTTCTCTTAACTCTTAGAATTTCCAGTTTCAGTTAAAATGGTGAAATAAATAAAGCACTGGAGACATTAATATTGTCTTTACAGAAATGCCAAATACAATATGGCATATGGTTCAAATATGTCTTGACTCTTTGTCGTGGCTTAAGCCCAGCCGGCAACCCAGAACCACGCAGCTGTTAGCTCACTCCTCCCCGTCCTCCCCCAGCTCCCGGAGGGATGGGAAGGAGAATCAAAAGAATGAAGCTCCCACGGGATGAAATAAGAACAGTCCAGTAACTAAGGTATAACACAAACCACTACTGCTACCACCAATAATAATAATGATAAGGGAAAAAACAAGGGAAGAGAATAAAACCGCTCACCACCTGCCAACCGATACCTAGCCCGACCTGAGCAGTGATCTAGCCCTTCCAGGTAACTGCTCCCAGTTTATATAGTGGGCATGACGTGCTGTGTTATGGAATACCTCTTTGGTTAGTTTGGGTCAGGTGTCCTGTCTCTGCTTCCTCCCACCTTTCCCCTCCTCCCTGGCAGAGCATGAGACTCACAAAGTCCTTGGTCAGAGTAAACAATACTGAGCAACGACTAAGAACATCGGTGTTATCAGCACTGTTTGCAGGCTGAAAGTCAAAAACACAGCACTGCACCAGCTACTAAGAAGGAGAAAAATGACTGCTACTGCTGAACCCAGGGCACCCTTTTAGTCCAGAATTTTGTATGTCTTCATTCACTAGTTTTCTTTTAAAAATTCTCCAGTTTAGTCCAGGTAAAATTTTTATTTTCTCTCATGCAAACTGAAAAATACACATGCAGATATAAAGTATATCCCAATTAATCCGCCTCTGTTTTCTGAACAGAGAGCAGCAGGAAGAGTTTTAGCCACATCTGACACAACATAGAGATATTTATCAATTCAAACACTGGGAAGATATAAGCATACTATTTATGCACATCTTGGTACATCTAGGGAATGGAAATTCGTATTATAAATATATTACTTCTTCATATTTCCTGAATAATATTATGCATTATTTAAGCAAGAAAAGGACAAAGAATATGGTTTCTTTTCAGGTAATTATTCCAAGACAATTTTTTTAAAAGCATTAAATATTTTTTGTTTTGCAAGGCAATTCATCTCAGTCTTTAAGTGTTTTCCTTTCTGTAAATAAAAACTTCCAAACGGTAGCGTGCTTTTAGGCAACATTTATGTGTGCAGGACTACTGAAGCAGCTATGTTTAAAAGACAAAGTATTTCTTCACAGCTCCATTCAGCACTCATTTGACACTTGGCCTTTTTCTGCTTCTCTACTGTCTTCCACGAGTCTTCACACACACTGCTGGAACTCAGCAGGCAGAAGGGAATGAACATTAAGTATGCAGTTATGCATTACCAGCAAAAGCAGCAGCAGATAGAATACACTACTGTAGAGTAGATTAGATCATTTTAATACAGTTTTCAAGTAAATATTCAAGTGAGTAGCAAAAGTGAATCACAAGAATAATAAAGGAAAAAAATAAAAGGAAGGTTAGTGGTCAAGAACATCTTAACATTTAAGTAGACAGTATCATCTGGGTGGTTAGAAATTAATCTTATATGAGAAGCAAATACCTATTTTTTGCTGTAAAATGTCATAATACCACAATACTAGTAGCAGAATAAAGAAGTTGCACAAGAACCTCAAAAGATCTGGCTGTATTTAAATATGCCCTTCACTACATTTCTTCCAACAGGTACAAAAGTGCCCTCTTTTGATCTGGCATTCTACATAGATTTGTACTCTAATCTATAAATTAATGCTTTAAAGGAGCTGATTAAAATGTTTTGATTTTGTTTTATTTTTCAAGCCCATTCTATTACTTTTTCAACACTTTCCTTTCTTATTTAGCATTATCTTCATTTAGCTAGCCATTCTAGCAAATAAAGATCACGTCTGTACCTGGGCACAGTCAATGTCAAACTAGCTTCTTCAAGAACATATTTTTTGATGTAGTCCTAATTCACACAGACATTATTTTTTCAATAGTATACTAACGTATTTGCCTCACTTTGAATGTTGCCCACTGAAACCAGTAACAACTCAAAATGTCTTTTAATCTGACCATTGAATTTGTAATGGCCCACACAAATGCTAAACTGAAAACAATATTATTTAGGATTTCACTTTTTTTTCCACTGCACTCTCTATGATCATGTCGATATGCTTTAATGCTTAAACTAGATACATCAATGACTAAAAGAATTATGCTTGTCATTTGGAAAACCAACTTCCAACGCAAGCAAATTTCTTCAGATTTCTTTGGAGAGGCAGTGTGTTTACAGATAAGTCAACAGATAATCAGCAGATCATGAAGCAATAGACTCTTTTTTCCAGTCTTTTTATGTCAGCATTTTGGCTATGCTGTCCTCTCTCCAGACACTCTCTCACCCTCAGAAGGATCCTAGTTTTTAGCTTTCATTTTTTATTGTTTGGTGATTTACTTGACATAAGTAATTCACAGGGCATGGTCTATCTTTTGGGTTTCTTTTTAAATGCATCAATGGCTCTAAATGCCAATTTTCTGTAGGTGGTTAAGAGGATACCAGTTATTTTCTTCTACGCCCTTTATCACACTCTTGTGTTCAAAGAATTTTCTAGCTTTTTGTATTAAATTGTATACACTTAATCACTTTCTCTTTTCAAAATTCATTCTTAAACTCACTTGCTTTAGAAAAGTTTCTTACCATTTGCATTCCAACACTGTCAGTATCACAGTATCACAGCATGTTAGAGATTGGAAGGGACCTCAAAAGATCATCTAGTCCAATCCCCCTGCCGGAGCAGGAATACCTAGACAAGGTTACACAGGAATGTGTCCAGGCGGGTTTTAAATGTCTCCAGAGAAGGAGACTCCACAACCCCCCTGGGCAGCCTGTTCCAGTATGTACAATCTCAAGTTTATTTCTCTGAGACAGAAAACACCCTTTTCCATATTTTGAAACATAACATTTCCATTCACGGAACTATATCATTTACCAGATAAAATATAATTTTAACACTGTATGAAACTGACCTTCCAAATGAGAAGAACAAATAGATTCCGCCTATCAATCACTAGCTATTTCAGTTCCTTCACAGTTCTTTGTTATTTATACGCAAAATACAAATAAAATTTGTCCTGCTGAATAACAGCAATTACCCATTTAGAAATTAAAACTCCTTCTTGTTCAGGAATACAATCTTAAAATATTGTGGATCTGAGCATCACTTTGTAAATCAGCTGTGTGTCTATACAATGTATGGTGTTCTTTCTGAGCTAATGATGATACAATAAGTTTAAAATACCTATTCTGAGATACAGTAAGTGCTTTATGACTACTTTTAACTTCTGTCTTGTAACTTCAGTGTAAAATTAGAACCATTTTCCTTTTATAAAAATAGATTTTTTTGATCAGCCTTGATCAGTCTGGAACAATTTTAAATGACAAGGAACACCTTAGCTGATTGCTCCTAAAAATCCAAATGTATTAAATTGCACTGAAATACGTCTCTAACTCAGCAAGACCAGCTTCAATTTTTTCAATGAAACATAAAACACTGCTGTTAAAATATTCCTGTATCCAGTACTATCTATTTGCCCTTTGAAATTCTGCAGAGCTGACCTAAACCAATCCAAGACTCTTAATCTTAAAGCTCTGAAATTCATAATGCTTGAAATAACATCCCATACATGTAGCTAAGAGCTTTGCCTTGATTTTAAAGGCACTTTTACATGTATCACGTCTGCCAGTACTGGATGCAGTACTTCCAGAAGTCTTCCATCTTTTTTGTAGGAGGTTTCAGAAAGAGAAGGGCAGCATGGGAATGTATCTATTGCTTGGTTTTGGGTGCGGGTTTTTTGTGGGTTTTGTCTACATAGAGAAGGACATATGCTAACTATAGTAATTTGCAATCTATCTGTTGATTCACAGTCATCATATGAAATGGGTACCTAGGAACCAGGAATTGTTTCTGTTCTGTTTCTTTTTTAATACTTATTAGAAGTTTGGGTGACAAAACTGGCAACTTAGGTTATGATATTTCCCAGTATCTTATTGTAAGTCACTAGGCAAATAAGTCTGTGTGACTATAGACTAAAGAACTTCAGTCTAAAAATTTTCTCATACAAAAAGATTTTTGTGCTTTGAAACACACTGAAAGCTCCCACTCAGTAGCTCCGCAAATTAAAAAAGCACACTACACAACAAACTAAACACAAATAAAAGGTTAATATAAACTTGCAGCCCCAGATGGAGTGATTTTCTGTATTTCCTTTCTAACTTGAAAGGTGACATTGAAAAAAGAAAAAGTTTCTTAGCAAGTATTGTACATCTATTCATTTGTTCAAGTATTATTCTTATAAATGATATAGAATCTGTGTCTCACATCACAAGGAAATTTGTTTGTACGTTTCCTGACATAATTTCAGTTCTAACATCTGTACTATAATGTAATTTTTGATTCAATGGTCAAACATTAATTTTTCATCAAAAAGTAACAAAAAATAAAAATTTATGCACATGGAATAGATGTTCCATGTACATAAATCTAAAAAAAAAAAATAAAAATTTCAAAAAATTAAAAAAATTCAAAAAATGAAAATCTATGCACATTTATCTGAGGCAGATAAATTGTTTCTAGTACTGTCACTAGAATTTGTAAGAATATCTTCTATAGTTTTACACTACACTATGATCTAGCACAAAAGGATACATTATTTATCTTTTGACGTTTTTAATATACAAAACAGACTGAGCCACAGAGACTGGAACACGTGTAATCACCAGAGCCACATTCATTTTTTTTATTTCCCTTATACAATGAATTGCATTCAGTTATACATAAGATGGAACATCTGTAACACAGGGTACTTACTGTAAATCCTCTACTATAAGATAGATGTAATCTCATGGGAGTTATTCACTTGTGTTATTTTTTGGATATAAATCGCGCTATAGAACTAATTCAAATTTTGTGTAGTAAATGTCTGGGATTTCACTCTGTCTTCTTCAGCTGATTTAAAGAGTAACGGTTCAAGGTTGCAATTTCATCCAATATTCCGTGGTGATTCTATGTAACTTCTAACTACTTGTCTTATACATTTAATATCCATCTATATCTTCAAAGCATCAGATCAACTTGTTTTTAAACTGTCAAAACTTCAGTCCCAATGCACTAATTTATAAAATCATAATGTTTTATACATATTGTCCATAACAACTGGGGAAGTTTTCTTTTTTCTTTTTTGCTTCAAGTTCTCATTGGAAATGTGCAACATGGGAGAGATGAAGGAGATCTAAAGTAGATAATTTCATTTTCTCTAACAACACCACTTGAACAGTGCAGCTTCAGAAACAGAAGTACAGAGAATTTTTGCACAAAAATGACAGGATATAATAACCTGGAAATATAACAGCATTTGGAATAGACCAATATGTGTGCATGTTTGTTAGTACAGTGACTGTCAGATACATTGTCTGAGGTAAATTTAGGTGCATAAACCCTCTGCTTGCTTTTCTACAATGAAAGTTTGCAAACAGCTGAGACAGACAGGGAGAACACTGGTCTGTTGTTCTGCAAAACCTATAAAGTTCACATCTTCAGAGCTCTGATAAGCTATGTTTTGTTGATGGCCCCTAATTAATGAGAAAATAATGAAAATAGTGGAAATTAATGCAGATAGAACATTGTGAGGTGTTGGGATGCTGCAGAAGCACAACTAAGACCCTGGAGATCTGTGCTGACTATGGTTTTGATTTACAGAAGCTTTCCCAAAATATCTTTACAAAACAATATAGTGGTTCCACTTCTGTGGAAGTAATAACAGGAAATTCTGAGAACAAGAACTGGGAGAAATGGACCTTTGGCAAGCACAATCTAATAACAGCTTCAGTAATTCATAGACTCTTGCAGCAAATTATATTGCCTAGGTTTCCCTTAACTGCTAAGTCAAAATACATTTTTAAGAGATATTATTTGTGTGTTCTTGTTTCACGGATATGTTATTTTGTGGTAACCAATCAATTCTTTTGTATTTATCATTTTTCCTGGATATACATCATACTGAAAAGTAACGGTAAGAAGAATATAATAATTTCTGGGTTTCTATATGTTTCTGGTTTTGCACTTTGTGAAGTTAAATAAATAACATCAGATTAGTTTATAAGGGTTTATATGGTTCCCTATAAGTGTTGAATATTCTAACTGAGCATGATTTTCCATAGGTGTTAGAAAGTAATTTTTAATTTACATAGTGATGACTGTCATTCTTAAGGCTTGTAGATTTCAATTTTATGAAATAGCAAGGAAACAGAAATTAGTGACTTTTCTGTAAACAGAAATATGAGCAGTTCCAAATTATGCTTCCTCATAATTGACAAGGGTTTTTTTTCCAGTATTTGTAGTTATTATTCTAATTATATTAAGAAATGGGAGTAGCAGGGATTACTTGCGAGAGAAAAACATACTGAATTGTTTCTTTTTCTAGTGGACTAGGTGGTAACATTGTATATCAACAGGTACATAAAGTCCTATTTGAAGTTGTTCATTAAAATACCTATATATATTGCAGTTCATTAAAGGAAATAAACAATACATCAAATCTCTCCCATGTTTCTCTCATAATAAAAATCAAATGACCAGATGTTAACAAAAATTATATAGTTGACAAAATAACTCATATAGGCTTCCATCTCTACTCTGATGCTCTCTTCTTTGCTTCTACTGGTTCTCTGCTTTTAGCTGGAGTTGTCAACTTTAAAAGCTAGGTAGTAATCCATAACAGAGTGACCCAGGTGGTTGTTCGCCACCTTGTCAACATTTTCATTTTGCCATTGCTCACATCTATCACCAACTGTTAATCCAAAACAAACACTTTGTTGTTCTTTTTTATATTGCAGGAATTTTTGAACGCTAGATAACTGCTAAAAATTTATAGAATATATTTGATGGTTTTGCAAATGGTGGAACAAACTGAAGCAATTGCAAGGCAGAGGTTACAAATGACCATTTCAAACAAAAAAGACAGAACAGGACTGATAAGCATATTTCCTCAACCAGAAGATGCTCTGTCTGTGTACTGCACATGCTCTCAACATGGTCAAATCTGATTGCTTAGAAAGTTGTGAGTTTCAGTCAAATATCTATAACTGATAATTTGTGAATATTGGAATGTTGTTCTTAGAAGATCATGGAAAATGAAACATGCATTTTCCACCTAATATTTAAAGTAAACTAAAAATGTTGGTTTATTCAAATAAAAAGTAACAATCTTCAAACTTGTTTGGGTGAATCTTGGGTCTTAAATTTCATTCACTGAAAATACCATTAGGGACATATGTAAGAAAATAGATTTAAAATACATAGAGGGTAAGTATATGCATTTAATACATTTGGAAATTATTCTTTAAAAGGGGCATATCATAATTGTTATGCCTAAACCAATAAGCTTTAATTATTTGATCTCTGGAACTCTGCTGACTTCTGAACAACAATGTAATTTTAGCTAGACAGTATTTAGACTGTTCCCTCTTTTTTAAGAAATTATAATAATTTCCTGTTTGAAATTGTGTCTTCTGGATTGGATGAAATTTAGTTCTTTACATCAAAGCCTTGCTTGAAGATTTTTCTTCAATTCTTACTTGTCCAAATAATTTAAATACTGAAGCCCAGTAGTAACTTTTTAAATTTGATCTGCTAGTAATTATAATAATTTATCTTTGGATGGAAAAGCTTCTAACTACACATCATATATAAACTCTGATGAATCACTCTTTCAAAACAGAAAAAATGAGAAACAGCTTGCCAGGCTGTTATCTTAGGTTTACACTTTTACTTAGTACTGGTAGACTGCAGAAAGCTTAGATAGAACCATTAAATTTGATTCCTAATGGACATCAAATTCATCTATCAACAATGACATATAATGTCATTGCAAACCATGAAAAGCACAGTTATAAATGATCTTACTACTCATGGTATAAAGCATTTCATTACCAGACTTTTCATTTGAAAAGATGCAATGTCCCAAATCAACCTTGCAGTATGTTGTCGTGGTTTAAAGCCCAGGCCATAAATTAGAACCACGCAGTCTCCTTCCCCGCCCCCCCCTTCTTCCCCCCACTTCTGGAGAGATGGGGAGGAGAATCGAAACAATGCAACTCCCACGGGTTGAGATAAGAACAGTTTAATAACTAAGGTATAACACAAATCACTACTGCTACCACCAATAATAATAATGATAAAGGAAATAACAAGGGAAGAGAATACAACACCTCAGCACCCGCCAACCAATAACTCACCCCCACCCCACAGTGAACTAGCCCTTTCAGGTAACTCCCAGTTACATCCCCAGGCATGACGTGCTGTGGTATGGAATACCTCTTTGGCTAGTTTGGGTCAGGTGTCCTGTCCCTGCTTCCTCCCGGCTTCCCCTCCTTCCTGGCAGAGCATGAGACTCACAAAGTCCTTGGTCAGACTAAACATTCTGACCAGCAACTGAAAACATCGGCTTTATCAGTACTGTCCCAGGCCAAAAGTCAAAAACACAGCGCTGCACCAGCTACTAAGAAGGAGAAAAAGTGACTGCTACTGCTGAACCCAGGGCATATGTGCAGAAGCCAGTCGTAATGAGTACAAAATATTATTCCTACTAATAAAACACACACTACATATCATAAATCTGTAAGTAAGTCTTTCAAAATGCTGCCTCAACTTGCTAAATGAATGTTATTCTTGTCAATTCAGATGCTACCATGTTGGAGGGAAATAGCCCAGGTATGTTTAAAGTAGCCTGCTCATATGTGACAAGTCAATAATGTTACAACCCATTAATGTAGTCCCTGTAGGACCAGCAATGGGAAGCAGTGAATCATTAAAGGGTAATGGGTTTAAATTTAAACAGAGCAAGTTCAGGTTAGATATAAGGAAGAAGATCTTTACTGTGAGGGCGGTGAGGCTCTGGAACAGGTTGCCCAAAGTGGTGAGTGCTCTATCCCTGGCAGTGTTCAAGGCCAGGCTGGACAGGGCTTTGATCAACCTGGTCTAGTGTGAGGTGTTTCTACCCATGGCAGGGGGATTGTGACTAGATGATCTTAAGGTCCTTTCCAACCCAGACCATTCTATGATTTTTTTATAATAATCAGCTAAGCCTGCTACTCCATAATAAAAAAAAAAAAATCCTGTACTCTGTATATTAATACACAGCTGTTCTCACAAGGCTGAATAAAGTCCTATAACAGTATTTACAAGGAAGCAAGAATTTACATTGAGAACTTCACATGTTTTTATTTTACTAGATTGATCAATATCACTTTGTAACATGGGAATGTAAGATAATAATGTGCCCAGACAAAATATTTGACACCAAAATATGAATAAATACAAAGTTTAAGCTACTATTAATATTAACTAATCAGTAAGCATATGCTGTGCAAGCTCTTGTTAACTGCTCAACTTCAGATCCTTTCCTGTTTTAAAAGCATTCAGAAATAAAATTTGTTTAAAGATCTGGACAGTGATTGCTAATATGGGACCACATCGGTCAGTAGGCAGAGCAGGGGCATGTTTACATGAAAATCATCCTTAAAGGAAGCATCAAATTCATCTTGATTTACCTTTTACAGCTTTTCAGTTTTTCACAGTTTTTGGCAGGAGAGTTTCTGTAATACCGTATTCCTGTAAAGCCTGTAGTGGACCAGACTCTAAATGGCAGAAATGAGACACAAAAGCCAAGATTGCCTACCTGTCAAACTGATTGCCTAATAGACTGCAGTCATAGCAACTTCTGTAGACTCATCTTTTACCATTTTACAATGCAGCACACTCTTAAAGTAGGAGCATGGGTGAAGTCTTTTCCTTCATTTATAGCTATGTTAAACACACATTAAGGTGACTCATTTCATGGGTCATAATTTTTAAATAATATTTTTCTTGAAAAGTAGGATGACTTTGAACTCAAAAAAAAAAATAAGGTTAAGTTTCAAAGGTGCAATAATAGATGAAGGTAAAATGTAACAATTCATAGTTTGTTGTATTGAGTATGGCTGTTAACACACAAATATTAACAGAGATCCCGGGCATATAACAGTAACAAGCATTCTTTTCTCACTACTTATATGTTGTACCATTCTATTTCAAAGAGACATATAATATGAAAAGCTGCTGTGTCTGTGAAGAAATTGATTTTCACTGTGTCCTCTGCTGTTTACCAGTAAGTGGAAGCTATATTTTTATAATGCTTTATTGCTTCTTTTGAACAAAGCCTCCTTCAATCCATTTTGTTGCAGATACTGGCCTCCTAGTGAGAATGCATCTTACAAATAGGGACAATCTGCAGATAAATACTTCCTTGCAGTGCTTACACAGACATACTTTTGCTAACATCAGACTTTGTGCAAGCTATTCTCTTTTAAAGGAGAGATTGTATGCATGCAAGCCTCACATTAAAGACATACAAAAAGATCATTTCAGGCTCAAAGGTGCCTATAACTGCAGACATATGATCATACAAATGTCCCATATTTGCAACAGGGTAGAAAAATGGACTGAGAGAAGGATCTGTCTAAACTGTTGCCAAGACAGAACTGGTGAAGTGCTAACCTTACTTGCGATGCTCTTAAAACAGTGTGATATCCAAACTACACATTCTTACCATCAGTGACTTGAACATTTTCTTGGGTGTTGGCTGGCTTGTTTGTATGAACCATAGCAGAATTTCTTGCAGCAGGCATAGCAGTTGCAGCAGGAAGAACACCAGTCAGCAGCACTTCTACTCGTCTTTCTACTCTCTGCCTGGCTCGACAGCGTACCACAGCTACAAGGAAGCAAGAACCCAAGCAAACATTGTCATCTTGATTTTAACAAAAAAAAAAAAAAAAAAAAAAAATGAACACAGATGTTAAATCTTATATAAGAATTCCAATAAGGACCAAGACAACTGAAAGCTTTAATCCAACACACAGTTTCTATTGCTCTGTTTAGGTGAAGTAGTAGAAAATATTGCTAAGCAAACGAAAGTCTGTTCCTACAGTTAGTTCACAATAGCACTTGCAAATTTTTCCCTTTTTTTTTTAATCACGAAATATATCTTCGCTTCAGTTCATTTTGTCAAATAGAAATTATGGCATAGTTTGATGTATACCAATTAAGAAAGAAAGACTGAAAACAAAGAAATTAAAGAATTTAAATTCAAAAGTTAAATGAAAGAATATTAAGTTACTCTTTGGTTTCTTAATTTAAAAGTACTGTTTTTCAAACTTCAGCTTTTATAGAACTACAACAGAATAAAAAGTATTCTGACATGAGTTTCTCTTTGACGCATGACAGATCTTTTCTCAGTTCAGTAAGTGATACTCAAACATTTCTTTTTTCATTACAAGGTAGTTTGGTTTTAGCTTATACACCAGATTTTATAAAGCTTACTACAATAGATATTGTTTATCATTCTTTCTGTGCCAATAACTATATGTGGCAGGGAAAGAGGTGAAAATTAGATGCAAGAACTGAAAGAAAAATACATGTTCCTAAAGAAAAGACTTAGAATTTTCTAGAGTTACAGAAATCAACATGAAAAAGAAGAGCTGATTACATACTTCTCACTTTTAAGGTCTAAATATTATTTTCATCAGATTTGTACCAATAATTCTTTAACAATAAACTGTCAATTTACCATAAAGATTTAAGGATTAATAATTTAGAACCATATCTTGGTAAATAATCATGTAAAGTGTTTTTAAAAAGAGCAATGAAACTCTTATAACATGTTTAGTTATCTTCAACTTTGAGTTCTGAAGCTTGATTAACTTTTTTTTTTTTTTTTAGCATATCATTGCATACCAAGTTCAAGTAATTTCCTTTCTCTAAAAAATAAAATAAAATAAAAAAAAGAATTTTCCCTTGGTCTTTTCCTGTTTAACAGGGTTTAAGTTATTTCTATAGCTCTCTTCTAGCTCTCTTCTAAGCATTTCCATAAGGGAGAGTTACTGAAATAGTTGATAGTTAAAAACACATCTTTTTTTTTTTCTGAGATGCATGGCCTTGTATTTAAGAATAAATTACACTGTCTGTATTACACCAGCTTACCAGGTACTTCAGATTACTGTGTGCACATGTTGTGTTACATCATTTTCTATTCCACAGGTCCTCTTACTATGAGAAATTATTTTACATTTTCTTTTTCTTATAGTAATATTTATGGCTAAAAATCATCACTGGAAAAGTCCCTGAGCAACCTGGTGTAGTCAGACCTGGTTTTGAGCAAGGAGTTGGATTAAATTATCTCTGGTGGTCTCTTCCAACCTAAATTATTGTATCTTTCTTTGACTTTACAAGAATTGAGAAAAAAAAAAAAAATTCTGGATGGTTCTTGATTGTATAAAACAGCCAAGTTGCAATCTCCTTAACACATACTACATGGGTTGTGGCCACAGATCATTTTAATTGGTCTCATGAGATATTAAGCCAAGTAACTTTTTGAAGTTTAAATATATTAAGATGTAGATAAGAATGACATGAAAGATGAGCTGCCTAATACAGTAGCAAGGCAGATTTTGTTTTTGACATAACAGTTTGTAGCCTTCAGGCAATTTTAACAAATGTCTGCATTAAAAGAAATGGAAATACTATTTTGATCGGTTTTAAAACAATGATTTAAAGCCAAAGAAGGTTTCCTGTAAATGACCTGCTTTGGATTCATGTCTTATAACTGGGATTTTTAAAAAGTCCATTTATAACTGAAAACCATAGGCTTTCAGAATTATAGCAGGAATGGATTCTTATAAACAGGATTCCAGGTCATTTTTCAATGCAGGATCTAGTACTTCCTTATAAAAAAAAAAAATAAATGGCCCAATGTAATACGGTGATGACTAAAGAGAGATACGTATTCAAAATTAATGCAATTATTTTTTAATTAATTGCATTAATTCAAATTAATTTTGAATTAATGTGTTACAAACATTTATTGAACATAAACTAATGGATAACAGTTAATATTACACAGTTTAGTTTTGCTGTTTTAAAGAAACATTTAAGAATTTAAAATTATGTAAGATTTACTTAAGTTTCTAACCATATACAAGAGTGATGTTACTTAAGCAGTTTATGAATGCTAACAGTTTTAATTAATAACTTCTACACCCACAGATTCTGTGATTCTGTAATGAAAAGAACAGCCCAATAAAAGGGAGATTTATCACAAAGTCTGCCAGTGAAAAACACAACAGCTTTAAATAACACAACAAACATTCACATCAACATACATAGTTTTAATGCTAATGAGACTCGTTAAAATTGTCATTATGGGCAACAGTTGGTCATATGATAATATTCTGCTTCATCCCTTAAGGTATGAAAGTGGAAATTAAAGAGATGAAAGCTCTAATTAATATTACATCATTGGCATTTGTCTGCAAGCAAGGGGTCCTTAAGCAAATTAAATTGATAGCAAAAATGTCTATTTCTATAGCTTTCCAGAAGTTATTCCTGTACCTTAGTCTATTTAGTGTAGAAAGGTACTATATTCACTCATCAGAAGACAAGATGAAGACAAGTTGGTGTAAAATTGCCTCTCATCTAAACCTTGAGCTGTAGTTTCATCAAGGTTATAGATTTAAAATATGATCCACAATTTCTATTTCACAGTTCTGGGATTATATAACACCTTTAAAAAAATTGGTGCATCAAATCTATAAACATTTATTATTCCAAAAATAAGTAACAACAAAAATCCTATGAATGTCAGTTGTCTTTTAATGTAAGTTCACTTCTCAGAAGCAAGTGGAAAACTTACTGCTATTCACACTAACGTATATTCTGGGATTTATTAAGGAATCAAATTCAAGGCTGAGAGAAACAGCAGATACACACTCCAATATTTTGTACCCTGTAAACTCTCCAGCAGGTTGTTCTGGATATGCTAGAAGAAAGAAATTTACCCTTTTGTCAGTCTTTTGCTTGATTTACCTTCAGTTCTGGGACACTGAAGGGCACAAATCTTCAGATTTTCAACTGCTCATGACTCCTTTTATCCACAATGAAAACAAAATAATAGGTTTAGATTTGTTTTGTAGGTTGGGAAAGGAGATTTTATTTTCAGTACGTGTTTTTATCTTTTTCTAAGATATAGCAAAGTACTACTGCAAATTCTCACAATCAAGCAGGTGAGAACACAAATGACTTTCATTTTCTTAAATTCATTAATTTTCTTTAATTCGAGTTTTTTCAGTATTACTTACTTGGAACTAATTTCTGCTGCGGTGCTTCTGGTAATCCATGAACTGGATAGATCCAGAGTATTCCTTTAATTCCCCCATTCTCTGCTACAGTCACACTGTTTGGAAAATAAGTGAAAAGTATCATTATGATAGACTGCTGAGAATTTTTTCAAAAGCAATCTAGTCTTAAGAGTTGTTGGAGAGTTGAGACTCCATGTTTAGCATTTCAGCATGCAAGAAAAATCCAACCAAATCAGAACAGCAATTATCACTTAGTTTAGTGTCTTTGAATATTATTTGAAGGATATGAGAACATTTGGCCTTATCTGCTCTCTCTTATGTCATGTCTGCACTGAAAAAAATTTTACACAGTTTATGCATTAAATAAAAATATCCATAGAAGAATTATTATTAGTCAAATATGCTAAAAAAATTAAAGGCATCTAAGAGCTTTCATTTGCTTAATACTCGTAACTGCACTGGCAGCTAGTACTTTACATTTTCTTTATTTAAAATTAGAAAAAAAATTAATATTGAAACAGATAAAAGTCTTACCCTAAATCTGTATATTTTGCAGGATACCTTTAGAGCTTATGGTGGATACCTAGTACCTTCAAAATTAGACACTTTATTGCCCTTGGGGGCTACACACAAATAGACAAAGGGGAAAATAATAACAGGATTGAATATCCTCAACTACTTTTCCTATTAAAATAAATTACCTCTGTAAGTCTTCATTTAATTTAGCAGAATCCTCATAAGGCCAGTTTTCACCATTTTCCCTCATTACATGAATTACCACTAGCGCCTCATAAGTTTTCATTGTATCTGGCATGAATAACACTGGGATGTTCAGTTTTTGTTTTGGAGCTAATCGGATTCCTGTAAGATAGAACATTATGGTATTTCAAAAGTTTTGAAAATTATTTGCATCATTTTACTCATATATTTCCTTTTCTTCTTTTTGACTGATACAGCATGTAACATTTTATCATAGTGTACCATTCTCCCAGTGACAGCAGATTTCATTTTACCCTGCTCTTGCTACAGCCAAATCTCAAAATCTTTTGTATAGTAGCACTCATAAAACTTTGAAATGAAACCCAGGGAGATACTGAAGGCTGAAAACAAAACAATCATGATTAAGTGAATGTCCCATACTTAGTATTCAAGAATCATGCATAATATATGTAAGACAATCCCATTATTTTCTAGGGCCTAAGTCATGTCTTTTGAGCATCTGAGGGCTGCAATATAAGAGAGTAACACTGCATAAAAAAATACTAATCCAAAAGTAATTGTTCATGTTCAGGACATAATTGATATACATTTGAAAGAATCTACATTATTATACAAGCCATATCTTTTCTGTACAATTTTTCATCTGATTGAATTTGCTGTTAAAAAACCACAGCAAACAAACCTATGTTGCCTATAATGAAGGTAGTGTGATACATTGCATTTTTAAGGGCCTATTTCCAATGACTTGCCAGTCTGCCAAGTGTCAGAACATCTAACTCAGGGTATTACATCTATTTCAGAAATAAAGTTATAGAAAAATTACACCAAATAGAGCAAGTAAACCGTATGGTCTTTTTACTATCAAGTTCCTTGCTTTGAAAAGAACTCTTGAAATTTGCTGGAACTGACAGCTCGGGGTTAGGGTTCCAGCTTTAATTCTATAAGCAGAAAAATCTCTTAGTAATGAATAACTACTTCTACATTAAGCTTTGAACTGATTTTTGTGATAATTTGTCATGCCTGCTACAGTGCATACATGTCAATACAGGCCTATGAGGATTGCTCAGTGAATCTGCTCAAATTTATCTGGGACTGAATCTGCTCAAATTAGTGTGCATGGGACAAGCAGCACTCTCCCTGTGATTGCTTCTTCTGATAACCACAGGTTGCTGTGTTCTCAGAAAATGTCAGCATGGAAATTATCTTGTGATCCAAATGTTCAACTTCCTGCAGCCTGAATGTCTTGAAGGTGAAGACTCCATTGGTGAGACGTGTACCAGAATGGGTGATAAGGAAACTGTAGTGAAATCTTGGATATAAAAAAGAGGTGGATTTATGGAAGGTGGATGTGTAGGAAGACAGAGTAAAATGATGACAGACATGAACGGACAGAAGCAAAAAAGATCAAGTAAGTCATAGGAGGGTGGGAGAGATGGGCTTGAAATATAGCTTTCCAAAACACAGAACAGAAGGCAGGACTCCTCATCTTCACCAACTCTCTGCTAGCATTTAACAATAAAGCCTACTGGACATTGCAACTTCTATTGCTACCTCACAATCTCTTCTTGCTATTATTTATTCCTTCAACACAAATAACAACCCTGAATAAAGATACCCAGAGTATCTTGAGTAGATTAACAACATGTTTAAATTAATGAATTGCCCTGTCCATATTGATTACCTTTATGAAGAATTATCTTGTACTGTGTTGTGTAGGTACCTCCTACAGTATATAACCCCACTGAAGTTGATGTGCTTCAGTAGCTGTACATCTTCTAGCTAGAAATAATCTTAAATTAAAATAAACTAATCAAATTAAGATTGGAAAATTAATCTTAAATTAGGAGAGTTGGGATTACTTAAAGACAAACCACCCAACAGGATTTCTGCCTCTTTCAGTAACGATGCCTAAAGACCTCAAACATAGACCCTCCCTCACATTATTATGGGTGCTACAAGCACTATGGATTTATTACCTAACTATATCTGGATTTCTGCATATAAAAGGTTTATCATGTAGTAGTTATGGAAATTAAGTGACCGTTTTGCTTTTATAATTGCTTAATTTTTGTGTATTTTTTTAAGACCACCATAGCATGAGCCATTTGTCTTTGAAATAATTATTTCAGAAGTCTTTTACCTCAAAATAGCTTGAAAATATCATTAAAAAGTACTTTAAAATTTAAAAATTAAATTAAAATTTAAAATAGATAAAAAAATAGATTATATTTCTCTTTTGTTTTCTATAAATAAAAGTTTAAGATTTTTCTTTAAATCTTAATCTCCCTATTTGATGTGTTAAGTACATATCCAATATTTAAAAGATATATAACATATATATGCATATCTTGTGCAATATTATGGTCAAACTTTTTTTAAAACCTTTAAAAATTAGCAACTAATTTTTTAATACACTATCCAAAATAGTTAAGATGACCACACACATTGTTTCCATTCATCTGAAAACATCTCAAATAGGATCCATTTCTCTGGAACAGAAGTTAGCTCCTGCACTGGTACACTATTTTCCTTCTGTGACAGAAAAAGCAACTCTCTTTGATTTGCCCACTGTGGACCTCTCTGGTGATAGAGATACAGAGGTCTTTAAGTTCTTTAAATTAGAAGTGATAATATATTTGCAATTAGATTGCCTTATACAATATCAATACAAGCACACGCATATCAAAATAGTGCAATCAACAACAGTATGCAAGCAGTTTGTAAAACCATCATGGTACATCTGTAAGTTTCATTTGTAACTATTTTATCAAATGACAAATAGAACAGACTGTAAACTAATACTTATTTTTACTACATATGCATTGCATATACTGTTTGAGCTATAGTTTGGTTATGCCAGTTACAGGAGATAGTGCCTTGGATTTTTTTAGAAAATTAAATATAGAACACATAAGATAGCATTCTGGGTCATTCTGGCAGAAAATTGGTTATTAAAGATAATGAAAAGATAAATTTTACAATATTGCTGTTGAAACAGATGGGATTCACAATTTTAATAAAAATCTTCTTAGTGGAAGCTTTTCATAATGACAGTAATTTCTGTATCACTGGGCTTGCCTGCAGCTGTCAACTAACCAACTGAACATTAACTGCTAGTACAGATTTATTTCCTTATGAATTTGCCTGGTTTATAAGACAGATGAAACAGATCTAATTGCACAGACCACACACTGCTTCATGTTTCTCTTTTCTTCTTCTCATTTAGAGAAAGTCAGCCAGCACAAAAGACAGTATCTATGTGGACAACTTTAATACAAACTTGCATTACCAGCCAAGTTGCTTCTATTTGCCTGTGGACCTCAAGTAACCTACCAGGTATACCAAGAACTGATACCAGCAGTAGAACCCCTATCTTCATGTATTTATATTGTGATGACTCAACATAAGAAGGACATGGAGCTGTTGGAGCAAGTCCAGAGGGTGACCACAAGGATGATCAGGGGGCTGGAGCACCTCTAATAGGAAGACAGGCTAAGAAAGTTGGGGGTGTTCAGCCTGGAGAAGAGAAGGCTGCATGGAGACCTCCTAGCAGCCTTCCAGTATCTGAAGGGAACCTACAAGAATGCTGGAGAGGGACTCTTCATTAGGAACTGTAAGAGATAGGACAAGGGGTAATGGGTTTAAGCTTAAATAGAGGAAGTTCAGGTTAGATATAAGGAAGAAGTTCTTTACTGTGAGAGTGATGAGGCACTGGAACAGATTGCCCATGGTACATGCTCCATCCCTGGCAGCGTTCAAGGCCAGGCTGGACAGAGCCTTGGGAGACATGGTCTAATGTGAGGTGGGTTGGAACTATTTGATCTTAAGGTCATTTCCAAACCTAACCATTCTATGTTTCAATAACTATTCACAAATTCTTCATAAGAAATCCACAGAAATCCATAGTGAGGTTTCTGTGGGGGTTTTTTTGTTTGGTTGGTTTTTTGTTTTGTAGGGTGTTCTTTTTTTTTAATAGAGCTGCTCACATTTGGTAAAATGCTTTGAGCCAGATTTTGTTAATAACTGACTTTCACTGTCCTAGAGGCCATTAGGAAACACTGATAGCAGAGCAAGCTCAGCTGACCCTTTAAAAAACTGAAGCCATCTGATTCAAGCCAAGGGCTGTAATTAGAGTCAACTGTCTTACAGAGAAGAGATCTATCCCCTTCCTCATTTCTTTTTTAGGTAACCTGCTTTTAAGCCTTGTCTCAAGCCTCTCCAAAGGCTGATTAAAACATTTCTTGGGCACTGCATCCTTTGACACTTGAGTCTAGAAATCGGAACTGCATTAGGTAGTTAAATCAAAATGAGTGTATTTCAGATTCCCTGCTTCATTTCTGTAGGGCACTGCACTGTGGTCAAGTTCTGTGTAATTTCTCTGTCAGCCCTAGAAAGCATAGGACTGTGAGAGCTAAAATTAATTAAAGTAATGAAGCACTGGATCCCCATCATTGGGATGCTATTTGGAAGGAATACAGATGGGTAAAAATGCAGTTGTTGCCTCTGCAGTAGCTTAGAAAATGTTTAAAAGCAAGCATCACAGGCAGTGCCATAGTGATAAAATTGTGATGGCAATGAGCAAAGTATCTTGCAATATTTTTGAAAAGAATCATCATCCTCTCATCTAACCTTATCTTAAAGCTATGTATTTTTCATATCAGTAAGGTGCTTTGATGGCAGATTTTCTAGATGTTGAAAGGACTATCTCCTTGATGTATTTCTCTTCACTTTATAGCGTCTCAGATTGGCTTCCATTGATTGTACTCAGAAGAATGGCACTCCGTTCAGATTCCTCTAATTGAAAAAAGAGAGATGAGGCAGAGGTCGCTATGTCTTCTTGAAGTGTGATGAAGAATCATTTAAGACTTGCCACTTTTCTTTGTTTGGGTGGTTTTTCGACTGTATAGTTTCTCCATTAAAATTATTCGTATAGAGTCACTCCAGCTAAAATCACAGGCAGCCCTGCTAAAATCAGTACTGGCCATATAAACGTCAACCTAATATAATCAGGTCTGGTTTCTACCATTATCCTCAGAATCTGGAAAGAACAACCTCCAAAATATTCACAGACAGCAGCAGCTGCTGCTGGAGAAGGATTGATAATTATTTCTCAATGAACTCATCCAGAAAAGGGGCCTGATATCAGGCAGTAAAGAGTGAGATATTGCCAGCACTCCACTAAGTATCTGAAATACATGATAAAAGTTAGGCCTAGGTTTTCTTCATTTATTTTCACCTGCTAGCAGAGATAAAAGCATGGGTCACATATGAAGACTAAGATTTTTTTATCGCAGCTCTTCCAAAAGTGGTTCAGTGCAAAATTCCAAGAGTTTAATAATGAATTAGACAGCGTTTTTGCCTCAGCTGTTATTAAGTGTAGATTCATTTTTGTTTTCATCTTCCTTTGTTGTGGGTTCTTATTAATAAACTGTCAGAATGTAGAAGTCCACATTAGGTTTGCTACATCAGTATTATAATTAGGCAGAGTCAATGGGTAAATATGAATAAAATTGTCTCAACTGACAGCCATCACACAACAGCCAATAGCCTTCATCTGTGGAGATATTGACAGGACATGATCCTGGACAACCTGCTTGAGATGACTCTGCTTGAGGAAGGGAGGGGTTGGATGCACAAGATGATCTCTAGAGGTTCCTTACCACTTAAACAGTTCTGTGATTCTGCAATTCTGTGATCAGGATAGATCACTATCCTTTGTCTTGTTTCTGATTTTAAGAACTCATATAAAATACATTCTTGTTTGCTAAGCTAGATGCAGCCAGTTCATCTCAGTGAATTGCAGGTGATATGAAGAACAGGCCACCTCCTACAAAGGGAAAAGAAGAAAGCAGAACAAGAGATCACCCCAGCTTAACAATTAGCTTTTCAGTGCTCTTGAAGGCAATGAAAGCAGCATACTAACTATGGAAAGGTGGACAGATATCCATCAAGGACTACAGCAGCCTATGCAGAAATTCAGTCAGGAAGGCAAAGGCTTAGCTAGAACTGAAATAGACAAAAATATCAAAACAGCAAGGAAAAAATTTTCAGATATGTGAGTAGTAAGCAGAAGCACAAGGAAGACAGTCCCATTGCTAAATGGGTCAGGGAAGCTAGTTACATATAATGCTGACAAGAAAGAGGTTCTCACCAAGTTTGCTGATGACACTAAACCACTGAGGTGGACAGAAGGAAAAAACAAATTACAGACATTTGGACAGGCTGGAAAAGTGGGCCAGGAGAACTGTATGAAGTTCAGCAAAGTACAAGGTCCTGCAGATGGGACGACATGACCAAATGTCCAGCACAGGCATGGAATGTAATGCACTTCAAGTTACTTCAAGTTATATACAATAAAGTAAGCAAAAGCTAATAGAATAAGGATGCAAAATGCTAAAGGTTAAATTCATCTCATCCTGACTTTTAATGTTTACATTATCATTTTTCTTCCCTCAGTACAGTTTATTAGGTAGGTGGGATGCAAGAGATGCCTTTCACAGATGGCCTTTCACAGATGGCCCACAATGTTTGTATTTCTAGGACTCTGCTTCCGGAATTATGGTTTGTTCTATGAAAAGTTAGAGTTGTCCTCTCCCCTACCTCTGAAGGCTTCACAAAATGACAAAATGGTTGAAGCTGGAAGAGACCTCTGGCAGACATGGTACAATCCCCCTGCTCAAGCACGGTCACCTAGAGCTGGTTGTCAAAGACCATGTCCAAGAAGGCTTTTGAATATCCGCAAGGATGGGGACTCCACCACCTCTCTGTGTGTATGTCTCTCTGTTCCAGTGCTCAGTCACCTTCACAGTAAAAAAGTTTCTGCAATGCTCAGATGGAAGTTCCTGGTTTTCCTGTCACTGGGCACCACTGAAAAGAACCCGATGCTATCCTTTTTGTACCCTCCCTTCAGTTATTTATTATATACATTAATAAGATTTGCTCCTGAGTTGCTGAGCTCCTTAGTTGAAAAAATTGATTTACGAATATGCAGCTCAGATGTTAAAAAACAGTTTTACAAATGACTGGTTAAAACTTGAGGAGTTGCTTTAAAAAATAATGGCACAAATAAAAGAATAAATATTTGAGTCTTCAGCTGAAAGGCTGCACATCATCACTGTCATAAGAACACAATAAAATGCATTAGATACAGCATGTTTATAAGATTTTTTTGCCATTTTACAAATCTTGCGTTAATACAATTTTGTATACAAAAGGCTCTGGCAGAGTCTTTTTGGCTTATGTCATTAAGAGATTTCATTTAGAGGAATTTCTGGTACAAAAAATGGATACAAATTAAATGTTTGCTATTTAGATTAAAATAAATTGATTGAAAACAGGGCTCAGTAACTAAATATATTGTTTCATTTAATGCAGTTTATTTTGTTTTTAAATGAAGCATGTCTAAAAAGCCAAGCATAAAGTTTCCTTTCCAGTTATAAAATTATCCTCTATTAGCCTATTGTGCAGTTGCAGCCAAAATCAAAAACATTATTTTGACATGAAAGCAGAAACAGTGGAGGAGGCCACCCTGCATTATATGAAAGACATCTGGCAGAAGGAATGCCAAATAGATAAGAGTAGGGAGTGAAGAAGAATAATCAGGCATGAAAGTAACAATAGTTTTCTAATTATTCTATGGTCCAACACTTTTTCTAAAACTTTGTGGTGGACTGACAGTTTCTCTTGGTTTTCCTTCCAAATCTTTTTTTCCTCCAATAATCTGAGAGTAAATGTATCCTATTTTCCTTTGACCATTTTATACATATGAAAATTGTTTATCGATCATGCTCATTTCCCTGATGACAACTTTATGTTGATAAAATTTTGTGAGATCCAGGCATCCAAAATATAAAGGTCTGCAGCACAGTAATGTCCTAGATCCAAAGTCAGAGAAAGCAGGAGACATACTGCAAAATTGATGGAAAATAATGCAAAATCTCTTCTACATCAGCACTGTTAGAGATGTACCAGTACACCTTTTCTCTGAATGATTCTATTTGTGACACACTAGAAAATAGACAAGTAAAACTCAGTTACATTAGGTCAATTGGTTCTTCCTTAGCTAAACTTTAATTTTATTTTTTAACACATTTAAATATAATTCTGATATTCATAAGAGAGATTAGCTCATAAATAATGATACAGAAGAAAGACCAGAAACAGTGTGGATGAAAAGGGATTGCTGAGGTGAGTGGAGGGTTAGATAGTGATATTTTTTAGAAACAGGATCTTAGATTTTCTGCCCTACTGTGCTAACAGGAAAACTATGGGCCATTCAAACTCTGTCCCCCTCTACTACAGTGTATAAAATGCGTTCTGCATATAACTAGTCTACCAGCACTTAATAACCTGCCTAAAATCTTAAAAAAAAAATTGAAAATAACCACCAAAATATTTATAAAAATGCAAGAAACACACAAGAAATGTCGCATGATTTGTAAACAAGTGTGACTTTTTTTTAGTGCCCAGCCACAAAAAAAAAATCACCAAACTTTATCCTTTCTCTCTTGAAGAAAGTTCATGTTACCCTAGGGTAAAGTACTAGCAAATAAGTTAAGACTATGGCAGCTTTACCTTTTGTTAATCTTCTTCTAGTCTCAAACACACAGAAAAATGTCTTGAGTCCATGGCTGAAAGGAAACTGTAATTGCTTCGGTTCAGACATAATTGAATTTTTTGACATATGTCAAATATCTGATTATTTTTGACAGATATATTTTTACTTTCATTTTAAACTTTTCCTGGATATACGTATCGCTTAGTCCAATCTCTGAAAGCACAGTAAAGTTCTGAAGCTGTGGCAGATCTTAATCAAAATCTGCAAAGTCTTGTGAAATCAGTAATGACACTGGTGCTGTTACATTCTTCTACTTTTTATATACAACCAAAAATTGTTCTGCTTGTTTCCAGGAGAAATATCACACTTCATATAGCAGACAGCAAAAGGAAACATATATATATATATATACACACATATATGTATGTGTGTGTGTCTCTCACTGTCTCTTTTAAGTGAATGGGATAGAAAGATCACTCAGCACTTTTGCCTTTTCCAAAGTTGCATCCTTGACATAGTTTATAAACTTCTGAAACAGCCAGTTTAGCTATTATTCTTTGCTGTGAGTCACATATAGACATATGTATTTCCCAAGTTATGCATTTTCATAGTCTTAATGTTTACACTCTTCAACATTTTAAGTTTAAAGGTTTCTGTAGTAAGGTAGAATTGAGCTCCACGCTATATTTTTGGTTTCTTAGTACTCAAGAAAACAGGCAAAGTTGGTAAGAAGAATCTCTCTCAAAAAGTAACTTTTGTCCATTAATTTGACTTGTGTCATATAATAGTAGTGACAGAACCCACAATATACTACATGTATTTCATGTTTCATAGCTATATACCTCCTGTAGTTGGAATATTGTTTCTACTGAAGGGAACACTTCTGTAGCCCAGTAAATATAATTTATTTCCATTACTATTTAAAGGCTTTTTAGTGGCTTTACAAGGCAGGGTCTGAGATTTGATTGACATTTATCTGGGCATAAAGTATTCTAGCTTTTTTTACTTATGATAGCAATTATTTAGTAGTCAGCTTTGGTTTAAGGTTTTTTGAGATTATAGAGATACATGACCTGTACAGGCTGAATTATCTATGATACTAAAATAAAAAATGGTTTGCAGGAGTATAAATGCAGGATTGTGCCAGATATCCAAAACTGCAAACACAAATCACAATGGTCGTTACAGGAATATAATCTTGTTAAACTGGTTTAGATAAAGCAGGGAATAGAAAACTGAATAATTGAGAACCAGAAAAGAGAAAATTCACTTATGCAGACTGTGTTAGGATAATGCAAACAATACATCCAGATAGATCCCAAAACTGCTGAGTAATGAACACTTTACTAGCCCTCCAAGTAAAGAAGTTGAAGCATTTACAGCTCTCTGACATTCCCATCCAGCCCCTGCACCTGGGGAGGACTGATACTGTCAAGCTTAAGACCCAGAGGGACACCAGAAGGATGAACCTTACACAGAAAAAAAGATAATTACAGAATGTATAGAACAGGAAAGTTTTCTGTGTAACAATTTTAACTAATAGAGGCTTTCCTGTATTATTGTTACTACGAATGGTATTATTATAACTGGACTAACAGTAGCTTATATTAGCTGTCAAATTAGACATTCCTCTAATTCTTGTTGAAGAATTACCTTGATCCACTTATGTACCCTTTTGCCCAGTGTGTTTTGGGTGCAACATCCTAAAATCAAACATATGGCTATGTGAGCCTCAGTGTGAAACCCTGAAACTTGTCAGCAGATCTCTGGATTCAAACATTCTCATGGAATTAGCTACATCTATTACTCAAACTGAAAATAAATGAAATCAGGCTTAAATGAAAATATATGGTCAAGCTCTTACCTACAAAGCAGAAAAGCAAATAAAATACAAAAGACAATTCTAGATTTACTTGCATTTCACTCAAAATCCTTAGACAGAACAAAGATTTTTAGAGTTGGGGGTTCAGTCTTTACATGAACTGTTTTACAAGTTGTCCCCTTAACTGATTTTTTTCTCCTACTCACAGCTTTGCAGACCACTTTTCTTTGTCCTTGTCCCTATAGATAAAATATTCAGAAGTTAGCCAAAATATTGCTGCAATGTAACTGAAGTATTTTGGGTTTGGCTAGGAGCTGATATCTTTGAAGAATATCATCAAGGCTTGAGACCTCTATTGCCTCAAGTTACTTCTCTCAATAGAACTTTTGTTTCACAATTTTGAGTAGTTTCTTTGGCTCAGACAGCAAAATAAACATTTCAAAACCTTTGTTCTATTGTGTTTTATATGCTTCACGTATAAAGTAATATGAGGCTGAAATCAATTCTGTTTGCTTACTTGGTTTTAGAAGTATTGAAGGCTTTCCACAGAAATAGTTATGATGCATTAAGAACAGAAGCAGTAGACAACTTGGTACTTAAACCAAGCAGTCATATCTTCCTAGTGTTAGATATGAGTTCAAGATGTTTATTTTAGCATAATGCAAGTGGACAAAAAATACACTCCAAAAACAAAGTTTCAGGACTCAATTTATAAATTATAATAATTATAATATTTCTATTCTATAGGAAAATAAAAGCCCTCAGAAAATATAACCTTCATTTCTTTTAAATCTATTATCAAGTCATTTTGATTACTTCCTTAGTCCAGAGTAGGAAATTAAGTCAAATAATGGCCTGGTTGTCATTGCTGATGGATTTTATTGTAGTTTTGGGAGTGAGCCCTGATATAACTGCAATCACCGACTTGTTCTTTTTTCAACAATAATGCTTTCTGACAGAACCCGCACATAATGCACTTGGTTTAGGTCACAAACTACAAAATAATTTATTTTTCAAACTCTGAAGATCCTCATGTCTACACATATCATCTTTTATTGTCAGTGTTGTCTCGCATGGTATTTATGTGCACCTCTGCTCCTCAGTCATTATATCATGTAAGGACACATCAGTTTAGCTATATGTTCTGAAATATTTAAACCCTACTGCAAACATGCTGGGCACATAGATACTCACTTGTTGGACTCAGGTATAGATACAGATCATATTTAAATTTTATTAAGACTTCACTGAAGTCTCATAATATTTTACTCCCTAAATTCCTGTGGCTAATATGATATTTATTATGATTCTCCTGGCTTTCTGAGGGGTCACTGAAATATAGCATAAAGACATAAAGACAATTAGCAGTTCTTGGTTGAGGATTGTGCATTTCTTCCTGTTGTGTGAAAAAGGTTACAACCTACTCAGGACTGATAATTTAGAGCAAAACATAGTCAGTATTCAAAAAAAACCCAATAAATATATGAGTTGGTGCCTCAGACTCAGAAAGGAATATTGAGGGATATGTTTGGGCCCTTGAGAAACAGAAGAAAAGGACAAAATGCTTAGAAGCAGACATGTAGGAAATTAACTGGACTGGAGAGTCTTGCTATAGTACACGATTGAAAAAAAAAAATAATCAATAATGCCCCCCAGTGAAGACAGAGAGAGAGAAGAAGCCATTATAAGATATTCTGGAAGGGATCAAGGACCCAAATTACTCAATAGTGTCAGGATCACTCTGAATCGTACTGACATGGAAGACAGGCTTTGGATGACTCAATTTTAAATGTGAGCTGCAGTGTTTCTGAATAGAATTGGTTGCTGCAGATCCTGTACACCTGTATGAAGCCAGAAATGGGAATCATAAGTAATCCGTAAGTCAGGAGGTAAGATGACTACCAACATCAACATTTTCATGTGAAATATAGAATAATTCTACAATTTAGCTTCTACTTATTTTTGTAGTGGCTGCTCAGTTTTAGCTCTTAGTAAGAGACTAGTTGATTTTCTTTGATTCAGGAAGAAAGAAAACAGATCATCATTGCTGATTCTTTTTTATACTTACAGTACTGTAGTGGATAAAATCACATGAAAACAATACCTTTCTGGAATAGGAGGAGATATTTAAGGTCAGTAACTGTAACTTTCACTCACAGTATCTTGCCATGAGATAACTGGGAATGAAAATTGTCATGGAAGTGACTTAATCAATTAGGATTATCCATTTTAAACCTGTCAAAACAAGAAGCAGCCAGCTTTCAAAGCTAAGGCATTTTCATTTCCCATATGTTTGAGGACAGTCTCTAAAGCAGCTTAAGGCATAAGTGATTTCCAGTCAAAAGTTGAACAAATGTAGGGACAAAAGCTTTTCCCAATAGCTGTTTGTCTTAGGTGTCAACTGAAGAAAAGGTAGAGCAAAAAATCCTTGTGCATAAAGATGACAGTAAACAGATCTTTTCATACTGTCATTTGATATCAACTTAAGAAAAAAATGAAAAGATTTATTTTCTGATAAATGGTAGCACTAAGTTGAAGTTAAGGTTAGAAAAGGGTTCAAAAAAATATTATTTTATTTTTCCTAAAACCTAAGGGAATACATTGGATCTCCAAATTTAATTTCATTATTAGATATCTTCCTTTTGTGTAAAGACTAATGACCACAAAACTTAAAAGAAAATGGTGATGCATTAGAGCCAACAGAGTGCAGTGGTTATGCGTAAAGAAAAGAAAGCTTGTGCAGTCTGTATCTAATCATAGAATCATAGAGTAGTCAGGGTTGGAAAGAACCTTAAGACCATCAAGTTCCAACCCCCCTGCCATGGGCAGGGACACCCCACACTAAACCATGCCACCCAAGGCTCTGTCCAACCTGGCCTTGAACACTACCAGGGATGAAGCATTCACAACTTCCTTGGGCAACCCATTCCAGTGCCTCACCACCATCACAGGAAAGAATCTCTTCCTTATATCCAATCTAAACTTCCCCTGTTCAAGCTTTAACCCGTTACCCCTTGTCCTATCACTACAGTCCCTAATGAAGAGTCCCTCCCCAGCATCCTTGTAGGCCCCCTTCAGATAGCGGAAGGCTGCTAGGAGGTCTCCACGCAGCCTTCTCTTCTCCAGGCTGAACAGTCCCAACTTTCTCAGCCTGTCTTCATACGGGAGGTGCTCCAGTCCCCTGATCCTCCTCGTGGCCCTCCTCTGGACTTGTTCCAACAGTTCCATGTCCTTTTTATGTTGAGGACACCAGAACTGCACACAATACTCCAAGTGAGGTCTCACGAGAGCAGAGCAGAGAGGCAGGATCACCTCCTTCGACCTGCTGGTCACGCTCCTTTTGATGCAGCCCAGGATATGGTTGCCTTTCTGGGCTGCGAGCGCACACTGCCAGCTCATGTTCATTTTCTCATCCACCAGCACCCCCAAGTCCTTCTCTGCTGGGCTGCTCTGAGTCTCTTTGCCCAACCTGTAGCTGAAATTGATGGCACTTGATTTCTTGCCCCAGTTTTCATCCATCATTAGTAAAAGAATAAGCAAAATAATATAATGGAAATTCTGAAAATGCTAATTCAGAAACTTCAAAGTATTTTTTGCCATTTTTGATTGAACCAATAGAAGCATGTTTAAAGAATGTTTACTTATCCAGAACTCTGAAGAGCTTTTTTTTTCATTTCTTCACTGCAAAACATTTCAGTCATTGCAATCATTTAATTTGACATTAATAAATAGGATTTCTTAGAACTCATTTGAAAAACTCAAGGCTCAGTGTGAACAACTCTTCTTGAACAAGAGAATTTAATTAGAAAATAACCCTGTCTGCTTGATGTAACATTTGGCAGTGATGATTACTTCACCTTTCTTTGAGAATTGTTCGAATTTATTAAGCTCATTGTTAAGCATATATTTCATTTTGTATTTGGCTACTGAATAACACTGACCTGGCTTCAGTCCCTGATTTTCCTGTTAAAGTGAAAACTCTTCATTACCAATATTCTGATTTTAGGGAGATAGAAAAAACAAATCACCACCAAAGTTCTCTTTGGTGAGCTAAATACTCTGGGACCACTGAATCTCTCGTTCTCATCTTGAATCATCTGAATATGCTTGTATTGCAAAGACAACATCTGTAGAAGGCACAACAGGCTAACTAACATTGTATATCAAATGAGGGAATCTATAAGTAAATAGGCTTCAAGAAGTTTGAAAAAATCTCTGTCTTCCTCTTATCAATAGTAGGGGCCAAAAAGTAGGGGCAAAAAAGCATTTCCACTTAATTCAGTTGGGAAAATCAGGTAAATCTGTGGATCCAAGAAACAAAAATAACATAAAAATTCATTTTTATTTGAAAAAGGGAAGAATCAATAAGAAGAAAAGACTAATAGGATACAGTTGGTGATTTTACACTTGAAAAGATGTAGAGCAAGCTGTAAAGGCAAAGGTTCCTCAATAGGTAGTGACATGCTACTATATTGTGTATTGTGGTCTTGCACTATTGTGTGTGATAAAACTGAATTGCTTGTTTGTGCGTGTTGAAAACTTAATGTGTTATTCATAAAGGTCTGAATAACAGTTCTTTTCAACAATCAAATTCTTATGTTCCTATTTAATATAAAAGAGAAAACCATATAAAATGGCTAGGAAAAAAAAGGAACTGTAACAGCTTCCAACAGGACTGCCTACAATTCAGCTTGTGGTTTCTGCTGGTTGTATGTAGCAGGGGTAATAAAAATGTCAGCAGACCCCAAGAATTAGCTTAAATTACTGGTCTTCATTGTGAAAAAGGCAGTGCTATGTGTAATTAAAAGATATCAATTTTTATGGACTATTAATCTTTCTTTTATCTTAATATCTAGATGAAGAAGAAAATTATTTCATTTATAAGGGAGTTTCATGGATTCCTTGAAGGTTGCATACAATAGTTTGCATTCTAAGCCTCTGTCCTTCAGACTTTCTATGAAAATTGTTTTCCAAATGCTTCACCATATAATTGTGAGAAAAAAGTATTTGTTTACTTTTCAAGCCTCTAAGTTTTATTTTAGTATGGGAAAACTTTAGTACACCTATGCCTCTGTTTCTCTGGGTTAAAATTTTAAAGGCTATATCTATTTTTGCAAATACATTTTACCTTACATAGCATATTAACAGCAATAACAGAAGTTTCAAATCCTCAGGCTTAAACCACTGCATGACAAAATTAATGTCATAGCAAGCAGAGTCCCAGAAAGTCAAATACTCTTCCAGCTTTGTTTTCACGAGCCTGCAAACCTGTTGTCATCTCAAAAGATATTACTGTGCAAAGAAAAAAGTTCAATTTCCCTCCACTGAGCAGATGATACTAGACCAACTGACTACAAATGAAATAAGGCATCTTATGTGTGTTGTTAACATAAACCCTGATGTCCAATGACGAATTTTGTGTTGCGTGCTTCAGTGGTTGTGAGATATTACTCCTTGTAATAGTAAAGGTTATGATTCAAACTTATGATTTCACCTATTTGTAACATAAATCTTTGTTCTGCATTACCCTAAGAATAGCCAAATTATGTCCTATACTTAATATCAAAACCCTCTCTGTATGCTTATATACTATGACTTATGAACAGGATAAGCATTACATTAAAAGAGAGACAAAGGATAATTTACAGTTAAAGCACATCCTCCCTTTACACACAGCAAACACACCAGTAGTGCCCACATTCCTTTTTTCCTGAGTGGTTTGGGTCTCAGGTAGGCTTTTGTAGCTTGGTATCCATGATGTATTTAAAGAAAAAAATATTGCTTACACCTAAATATTATTGTAAAATGTGACATCATTACTGGTGATGGTGATTGAAGGTATCAGCCTCGTCTTCAAGTAAACAAGGAAGGGTTTCAGCATAAATATTGTGAAAGATGAAAACATGGTCCTGTACGCATCATAAAAGGTAGAGCAGAAAGACAAATCAATTTTTATTGAGCCTTACGAAGAGGAACGAGTTACTAGTGATATGAACTTTTTTGCAAGTACACTCAAGCAGGTATAATCTCAGTGGCTTTATCAAACTCAAATAGGCCCTGCCTAATCATTTAGGCTTTGTGACAGAAGAGTAAATCAGGGAATCCAATTCCTCCTTTGTAACTGACAGATATCAATTCTTAATGAGAATGTGAATAATTTATTATCTCCTTCATAAAAAATATTTTGAATAATTTGTTAGTAATAGTATGACAAAATATCTAGGGAAGAGAAATAAAGCAGCAGAGTACAAAGATATTATGTTCATGGTAATTAAACTATTCCTTTCCTACAGATAGCGGTTTTAAAGACCCCATGTTTCAAGAACTGCAGCTACAGTATTATTGATTCAGGTTTTACCTTCTGAACAAGAAGAAATACGTAATTTTGAGGTGAACATAGAGATATTGGCATACCAAAGTATTTCTCAAAATAATTAAGGATACAAAATATCCTATCTTAATTCATACTACAGCAATTAGAATACATGCCTAACATAAACATTTACATTGCTCATAATTTCAGTGCAACTAAAGCAGACAGTTAAATTCAAATCCTTTGCTATTTAGGGATTGTCTTGCATATCCGAAATTAGACATACTCAAATGTTCTTTTGAATCAAGAACTTCATCCAACAGTCAGAACTGAATAAACTAAATGCATCTTCCACTATAATGAATAATCTGTCTGACTTTTTAGCAGTCATTATTTCGATTAATCACATACCCTACCACAGAACCAAACACACTCTTCAAGTGTATACAAAACTTATTATGGGAGGGTCAGAAGAGAGAACACAGGAGGGAAGAGAAAGACCAAAGTGGATGAGGGAGTTACAAACATAGGAGAATAAAGGTAAAAGAGGATAAATTATACCAGTCATGTAAGCAGGTGCTAGCCAGTAGTACTGAAAATGCCTCAGAATTGATCACTATTCTATACTTTTGTTAAATCTTATGCCTACCTTCTGTGTAAGTTCATTCCATATCCTGAGCCTCTATGTGAATTGGCCACTAACAAAGTTCAGACTGGACTGGCAGCAAGTAGGATGAGGCCTGAGTGCCAGCTACTGGAGGAACTGAGACAAGTCACTGCAGAGAACAGTGTTTTTCATGGGTCTTGGGTGATAGCTGCTATCTAATATCAATGCAGACTAGCCAGCAAGTAGCAGGAGGGCAGCATCTGGAACGACCCATGGTCAGGACCAGTAACCTGATAAAGGGACTACAGACTGAGCACGTGTACAGGACAACCTTAAATCCATGTTAATATTCAAGAGAAAAGCAGACATGCATGCGTTTGTGAGCTGAGTGAATGTATCTGTATGTTCTGACCGTGAACTTTGAGCTGGACTAGCCAGCAAGGAGGAGCAGACCAACATCCAGAACGACCCAAGATCTGAACCAGTGACCACATAAGGAGCTAGAAGCCAGATGCATACTGGACAAACTTTAAATTCTATGCTGATATCTAAAAGATGAGGGAAAAGGGTGGTAGTGCATCAATAGATTGAAGGTGTCTGCATGTACCTCCATCACAGTTCAGTCCTAGTCGGTCAAATAGCACCACCCTCACCAGGCTGCTCATGCTATTCATATTTACATGAGTGCTGATTGTGCTTATGGGTGTGCTGGTAAAAGCACTCATCTCTGTGTCAATCTCTGTGGTTGGCTGTGTCTGCACTCTGTGTGTGTGTGGCTGCTGGTCTGTCTGCAGAAATAGCTACTCAGCCTGGCTGCTGGGTAGGCAGGAGAAGCCCCTGCCTCGAATGTGGCTCCAGCAGAAGGGTAAAGAGAATCCTTTGTGGTCCCAAAGTCCAGTGGATTCTTACCTCTCAGCCTGAGTTTCACATTTTAAGCATATTAAGCCTTTGCTACATCATAGACACTCTTAAATGTTAAACCTCCTTATTCAGCAAGATTTTTTCTGCTACTGGCAACAATTCTGGAGCTAACTATCTTGTATACTGCTAAACTAAAGCCCAGCCAACACTAACTATACCAAAAGTAGAAAAAACATATCTGCATGCCCAGCACACTGACAGCTTGCCTAACCAATTCAAACAGCTACCTCTGAGGACTTAGTGACTAAACTCACACAAAAAAAAATATAACCAAACAAAACAAATCAACTTTCCTTTCTATTCCTTGCTGACTGCAATTCAGATTGAGATTTCATGTCATTCCACCTGAGTTTGTAGTGTAACAATATTTTCCGAAAGCAACAGATATATGTTTCTATTGAAGGGAAATCTGTAAATGCAAGGTTGTTTGGCAGAATAATAATGGAATGATTTAATTGTGTAAGTTTGATTTGTGCGATTGGGTTTTACACAAATGCAAGATAAAAAAGAGACACTCCTGTGTAACATACCAGGATCTGTGCTACATTACAGTGAATTCCAGAAGAAATTACGGGTACATCCCTGTTGTTCACAGTCCCCAAATATACCACCAAGAGTACCAAGGGTTTGCAAAAAAAGTCTTATAGTTGCCTTCTAAATACCTGTGCCCAGTAACTCCTCACTCTGGCACTGGAGCCTAAATGTCTAAGAACATTTGATGCTACTTTGGATGAGAAAAAAAAGAGTCAGAGCAGGGATCATCATACTGAAATAGGCATATAAAAAGCTCAACCCTTGGGAAATAAAACTTTCAAAATGAAGCTGAAGTACACAATGCACCTGCAGGGCAGTTGAATAAAACTCTGATTAAGAAAAATCTTAAGGGTTCACTGGCCTCAACATGTGAGCCACTATATGGAGCCATATTAGAAAAAAGCAAAGTCAAAGTCAAATTCTTTACATAGTATGCATTCAGTATCAATAACTGTTACCCACAGCAGTATCAGAAAAGAATTCTGTTATTGTTAGACTGTTCTGTTAGAATTCTGTTCTGTTAGACTGCATCACTCATGTTGCTATGTCATGTCCCAGTATGGACAACCTCTTTAAAAAAGCTTCTCTGTCAGCTAAAACATTACAACAGTGCTCGTTTCTAATTGTTTCACTTGGTTAAGAAAGGCAAGACAGGCTGATTCAGTGATCAGGAAACTGCCATGTACATGGAGTAGAAAGGGATTCCAGGAGTTCCCTTTTGCTGGAAATTCCACAAAGCAAATCTGCATCTGTACAAGCTTTGGAGTGCCTTGATGGCATTTCAGAGATAACAGGAAAAGGAAAAATGCTAGCTGAAAACAGAAAAGAATTCTGCTACCGCCTTGGGTAAAAATTGTTGATACTGAATTCATGCTATGTAAAGAATTAGACTTTGCCTTAGCTTGTTTCTTATATTTGAGACCCATTCTTCATTGATCAAAAGGGGGAAGGGGGGAATCAATTAAAACATTTTGCAAAAAAAATCTGGGAAAATCTCAGTGTAGGAAAAAAATCAACGTTAATTCAACAGTATAATTACCAAGTACTCTTAAGGCATAAAACTTCAAGGTTGAAAGCTCAGTTTCAATACTGCCTTCTAGCATTTGTGCTTTAAAATAAAATCTGTGCCCCAGACAGTTATTTAATAAGTTTAAATTGTTTTTTCTCTCCTGGACAGAATATAGTAATTGAAACAAAAATGTCATTAAAGTTCAAAGGAGCTAGCTCTTCAACCTATCAATCCATCTTGTGAAAAACATCAAATTTTATCATGATCTTCCAAGTCCAGAAGTTCTGAAATAAAAGATTCATTTTCTTTCCTATACATACCTCCTCATTTAAAAACATAATCTTTTAAGGTAAGTTTTTTCAAGAACTCTGTAATTGTTTTCAGCCTCTTTTTTATGAAAAAGATCTATGTAACTGTTCCATCTCTCCATACATTTTGTTATTAATATCAATACAGTACAGTGTGTTTGTAGGGGATGTTTGTTTCTTTTTTAGTCTTCTGGCCACTTTCAGCAAAGTTAGACACAGATCAACACTCCTTCAGCGCTTTGTGCAAAGCAACAGCTGGCTAGATATGGAAAGTCACCATGGAAACACAAATAAAGAAAAGCCATAGCAGTCTCAACAGTTGCACTTTTCAGATGCAAAATTACTAGTGAGTTTAGGGAAGGAGATAAACTTAGTCTTTAGCATATATTTGGGGTGGAGCATGGATATAGAAGGGTCTTATACAGATGAATTAATAGGAGAGAGAAGTATGCTGTGATTATTCAATGAGCAGAGGACAGGAGAAATGGAAGACAGGAGTCTAGAAAATCAAGCTTCTTTAGTTCTGCTGCTTGAGAAACAACTGTTTAATACTGCGAGTAATTTTCCTACGGGGTGTGTGTGGCTAGAAACAAAAGATTAGTGCAGAAAATTTTTAAAGCCAATTTAGAGCCAGACATAGATGTATTGATTAATTTATAGAATGAAACAAATCTGTGTCTCTGGAGTATTTACTGGGTTTATTACCTAAAAAGGTGAAGCCTAGAAGCAAAAATGAAAAGAAAAGGGGAGGGAGGAAGTAGTTCTGTCTTGTTCAAGGACATATTCTGGCTCCATCTTGTCCATCCAGACCTGTTATCAAATAAATTAGCAGCAATACACTATTCTAAGTTAGAATTAATCACCTTTTCATTTTCTAGCTCTAGTGAAATTGAAGAAGATAATTTCATCAAGTTATAAACCACAGCAGATATTTTTAAATAGAAAAATAGTCTAAGATAATGAAAATAAGAGCCTCCCCTAAGGCTGATTTTCATAGTTTAAACGCTCTGAAGTGCTATACTCTGGATGTTCAGTAACAAATCATGAGATTCTGATGAAACTTACTGCATGGCCTAACTTAAATCTGGGAGGCAATTATGGTTTGAAAATCTGTTTCCCACGATAAATCCACATGGCAAGTCTTATGTGGATTTGCATAAGACTATGCAAAAGATGGGTATCTGATATCTTCCCTTGATTTATTTGTATCCTGAATTCTTTTTTTTCTTTTTTGCAACATCAGGAGAGGGTGCTGAAGTAGATAAATAATTACCTTATATATTCAAGGGAATGTAATGTTCTACTTCAATCCAAGAGATTGCTTTTTTAAAAGAACAGTAATAGAGAATTTCTGCATATTCTTACAGTGCTGCCTTTCACTTCATTGGTTATTTCACTAAAACAGTTGCCTGGAGTTGCAAAAACACATAAGGATATATCAGCATCATATAATTTGCAAAGAAAATAAAATTTAAAGGTAAAAAATTTGCCTATAACAGGACCTATAAATATATGTAATGACCTGAAGAAATTCCAGAAAAGTACAGAGAAAAATCTTTAAGTTTGTGTTCACTGCATTAGAATATTTCATATTTCGATGCACCAATATACCAAGCACAAGTTTTTCAGTGCTGAAAAGCATATAACTCATTAAGACTACAATTCCTACTGTCTGTCAGAATATTTTTGACCACAGATTCTCCAACTAATCAATTATAAAATCAATTTGCAAGAGTGCCTTAAAACACGATGCAAAAATGTCCCTACTGATTCCATGTGAGGAATGCGTCAAATGTGCAGTGGCTTCAGAGAGGTTCCCTTGGAGCTGTGGCTCCAAGGTTTCCCATGCTGACAGTGGGAAAAACTTACACACAGGAATGCCACCAGCTGGAATGTATTGACTTTGTTAGCATATCTCTCTGGAAAGAATATCGCCTAGACTGCATCACTCATGTTGCTATGTCATGTCCCAGTATGGACAACCTCTTTAAAAAAGCTTCTCTGTCAGCTAAAACATTACAACAGTGCTCGTTTCTAATTGTTTCACTTGGTTAAGAAAGGCAAGACAGGCTGATTCAGCGATCAGGAAACTGCCATGTACATGGAGTAGAAAAGGATTCCAGGACTTCCCTTTTGCTAGAAATTTCACAAAGCAAATCTGCATCTGTACAAGCTTTGGAGTGCCTTGATGGCATTTCAGAGATAACAGGAAAAGGAAAAATGCTAGCTGAAGGCTTAAACAAGGCAAGAGTCATACATATAGGCCAAAGATGGCCAAGAAGGAAACTCATTCTTTCTTGTATACATAGGGTCAAGAAGGCTGCTATTTCATGGTGAACATAAACAATAATTTTGTCAAAGACATATGTGATCTTTAGAATAGCAGTTTGCCTGCCTATGATGCAAAGCCTGATTAGGTGCAGCACAGCACCACAACTTCGGATTGATTCCACTAAGAAAATTGGTAAGATGTGAGAAAATACCTAAGTTTTACGAGATAAGAACAGTAAAAACAGACAGAATGGTAGTAACACCTCAGAGACTCAGTAAGAAACTACTGAAACAAAAAGATATAAAAACTCTACTAAAAAAAAAAAAAAAAAGAGACAGAGTCTTCCTAGAAAGACAACCAGGATGATCAAGTATTTTAGTTTCATTGGTTTTCAGTCTTGAAATGTAATCAAAAGAAAAAACAGATTGTGCATACAGAATTTCTGAAAGAAAAAAAAGCAGATGAAAATAAACATAGAAATAAAGAACTAAGTCTTAAAATCTAACATTTTAGGGCCTGAGTACCTGAACAAAATTTATGCCATTTCTTAGATGAAGTTTGTTTAAAAGCCAAGTTAACCATAATCATCATGGACTGTACATGACATCAGAAGAAAGCTAAAATGCTTTCTCAAACATTGTTGAATAAAATATGAAACTCTAATAGCAACATGCTTCCAAAGTGCAAACACAGAATTTTTATATATCAAATTTGATTGCCATCAAAGTGGTTTAATACTCAGGCAACTTTTTGGAAAAAGTCTCCTAATAGCATATACATTTATGAAATATATTTTATCTTTTCTTCCTAAGTGCTTCAGAGAGTTAATACATATATTTGTCATTAAAACAAAGTTAGAAGGCAAAATTAAACACCTAAGCTTAGAGATCTAAGTAAAAAGGGAAAAGAGATGAACACGCAAAAGCTGACATAACAGCTATAAAATACAAAAGTTTCTAAGTACAGAACTCATGAAGAAATATGAAGAGAGATGTCATCGCGCACGGAGGGAACACATGCACAATCAATATGATCGATAAAAGTGATCCGTTTATTGTGCTCAAATAATGGGTATATATAGTGTCAAACTGCCACGTACACACAGCTTCCCGTAGTGATTGGTTGGCATATACAGCATTGGGTACATTCCAGGTGCATTTCGGTGATTTTCCCCTGCTCATATACACATCCTCCTCTCAAGGTCTCTGCTCCTAGTTCACAGACAATTTTTAGCTACAAGGTTGGCCAGCTGGTCTTCTATCTCTATTGGTTAACTTCCAGGGTTTTTCCACTGCTGGCAACTGTACACAACTGGTGTTTTTTCTCACTTTCACAGAATCTGTGCTTAATTAAGCTCAGACATGGGAACATGACCTTTGCTTGCTAACCATGTCTCCACAGAGAGATACCTAAAAGACTAGGCTCAGCTAACTGCCCAGTGTACTGCTGTTGCCTGATGCTACACCAAGTCGTTCTTAACAGACAGGCTATTGACTACCTGAAACATTGAATAATCCATAAAATGCAGTGACTGGAGGTTGAATGCAAAATGAGATCACAGCTTCAGATTAGGACTGGTAGTAGTGCAGTCTGTGCTACTGGAAAACAGTATCAGGCAGTCAGAAGACTTATATGGCTACTGTGAAGCCAAGGCAGGAAAAAAGGATAGTCTACTGTGAGTAACAATTTCAGAGCATGGCTAGTATTTCGGCTTTTTTGCAAAAGTATGAAGAAAAAATTATTCCAAGATTCTCAGCCTCACTATTTCAGAATTTCTTCCTTTTTTTAGAGTCAGTGACGAAAAAACCCAAGTAATTAAATAGCAGCAAGCACACTTTCTCCACCAGTATAAATGTTGCTTATAACATGATCTAGCAATTATATTCCAGCAAGTCTCCTAAGAAGAATATTTGGTTCCAACACATTTTCAAAGAATTCTTTCTTCATTACAGGGAATAGTGATAAAGCAGCAACACCTGCATTAATCCACACATCATCTACTGTCATGTGTAAGGAAAAAGAAGTACAGAGTCTATCCATAAAAAAAGATTTTTAATGTGATTCCAAAAAAAAAAATCTTACGACAACAGTTACAATTTTTATATATGGCTATGTGAAATATATATAAAGAAAATAGTATGATATTCAGATCAATTCTTACATCATCTTTTTCTCCTAAATTCTTCTTTCTATATCACCCACAAATATAGTTCAGGAATAGTACACTTCAAGAAGAGAAAGCAGAAACAGTTCCTTGCTGGGAACAGCAAGGTCTGCAACATTCTTCACAAAATAAAGTTTTGGCAAGTACGTCTTCAGGAAAATCACAGTGAATGGCAAATTTTTGAATGAAATTGAAAATAAGTAACCCTCATTTTCCTAATTCAGGTCTTTCATTCGAGGCAGATACTATTTTTTCAAGGAAAATGATACAGCCTATTCTAATACCTATATTAACATGAAATGGATGATCACACATACTTTTAAGAAGCTTCCCAATTTAAATATAATTAAGAATTTTATGTTAATAAACAGTTAATGCTTTTCTACCTAGTATTTCATAAGATTCCTTATAGTGATGTTGCTTATCTTGACAGTCCTAAAATACAACTATATCTATTTGGATTTAATCTCTTAATTCAAAGACTTTCCTAGGAATCCATCAAGACTGCATCACTATATGGGCTCATTCACCCTTTAATTTTACTGCATCTCTGATTATTATTTACTTTATTCTTTATTTTAAATAAAGCAAAAAAAACATCACTGACATGAGGCTAGATTCTTGTATCCACAAGGAGTCAGATTCAACTGATAAGTTGCACTCATCAAAACACTGAATTTCACACACTCTAGATTTCAGGACCATAAAAAATAATACCATGTGAAAACTTCAAAATAGAACTCAAGAAATTACATACCTTGTGGTTGTTTAAACAGAAGATGGAAAACAGATTCCTTACTGGCGGACTTGGATAGGGCAGATGATCTGAGATGACAACTGGGCTGCTCTTGATCTAAAAAAAAAAAAAAATTGATTCAGGAAAATACATTTTGAAGTCAAAACTCAGTTGAACAATTTCCCTAATAAAACAGCTTCTTAGACAGACATTTTAACAAACACATTCTCAAATGGGAGCAAATGGGATTTTTTATCTCCAAAGTTTAAAATATCTTTTATCTTTTCTTTGTGTCCATCTACATATTCAGCTAAATATAATTTTCACAGAACTAGCTAACTATCTCTGAAAAATAATTTCACTTCATAAAATGAAAAACACTAGGTTATGCTTTGTTCTAACACTGACTTAAATATATGCAATAATATTTATGTCCAGTGTATTTTACCTGAAAGAAAAAAATTGTTAGTAGCAGATTTGCCTTTGATAATTTAGTTCTGTTACATAAAAAAGTTAGAGAAAGCAGTCTAAACGCATTTTGCAATGTACATTTAACAAACGGCATTCCTACTTTGGAAATATTTGCATGGAAAAAGACATGGCCAAGCTACAGTGCATGCAACCTTATCTGAGAAATAAGGTGAGTTTTAACAATCAACAATATAAGACAGCTATTTTAACATGACTGTGCATATAACTTTACGAAAAGCAACCTTATACATTGCCACAGATATCAGTTTTGATAACCCAGATAACACTGGATTTAAGAGAGAAACCAATTTACCTCCCTTATCCAATTTCTAATCACTACTGTATCTTTAATCTTTTACTTGACCATTTCCCTCCAAACTTTGAAGTGAATATCTTCTAAAAAACAATTACACATTTTCCCAGAAACATCAAAATACATTTGGCCATTGAAAACATGAAATCAAATTATCCATGTAAACTGAAATAAAGCATGACAGGTATTAACAAACCACTAATAGTTAGGGCCAATTCTTATACAGGTGAATTCTCTGGGGTCTGGTTTATGCTGGAGATTTCAGTAGTACCAATTATCTATATTGGTTTAGTTTCTCCATAAAGTCTTAGTAACAATAGTATATAGTGGTATTTACAGAAGAGCAGTAACTTTCAGCTTGAAATAGCCGAAATAGTACAAGTGCTTTTCAAATGATCTGTAACGAGAGTTTGTGTACTCTGTAGCTCCCATCATTGGCTCATATTGGGGAAAATGACCTGCTGTTAAATAAACATTACTCTCAAGAACATTCTTAGTACAGCTATGAAGGCTTACGTGAATAAGAGCTGCAGATTTAAGCCACAGATGTGTATCTAAGTCCTAGGAAGAAAATTTATTGCTATTAAACTCAGTCAGAAAACACCAAGTTTTACGAGGTCCAAGATTTCATCTGTGCATCACAAACTAACAGACAGTGGGTAGTTTTACTTGCTCTATAATTATCCAAAATAAAGGACTGTTTGTGCTACAATATCAGTCAAAATTCACAGAAAGAAACATTTCTGAGGAATAATGCTCTTGGGTTTGACAAAGCTTCAGAAATGCAAATGGCAGCTTCAGAAATGGTCCAGATATGAAAATTCCCAATTAATTTCTACTTTAATTCCTAAACTATGCAATTCTAAACATAATTTCACAACTGTCTAGAGCAGAAATAGCCTATCAAAATGTTACTTGAAAACAAGATACAGAAAACTTCTGAAATCTCCTTTAAAGTATTAGGTGAATCTATAAATGTTGATGTTTATTACTTGTACACTTTAATCAAGATGCCCTATTTTCGTTGTTGCCACTTCTAATTCTCTTAAGAGAGAATGGTCTGAAAACACATTTTGACAAGCACATGGTCTGAAACACAATTTGTAAAGATCAAGATCAATCTAACATTTCGTTCTCTCTCCTTTCTGTCAGTTTCCCCAATCCACCTTCTTGATGGCCTCCAATAACACCAGCAATGAACATGGTGAGTCCAGTGCAAGATTAAATAAAGGAAGACATTCCACTAACTTGCTTTAATGTTAAAATGTCAGCTAAGAGGTCTCAAAATGGTAGTAGCTTTGGGTTTATGTTACTAAAACTACAAGTTTAAGTGCTGTTCCTGGAGACAGATTCAAAAAATTCCATGAAGTTGAGTTACCTGCTGACAGAAACAATTCTACTTTTTGGATTAATATTTTTCAGGAAAAAGACAGGTTTTAAGAATGACTAGGCTGTCACTCTTCAAGGAATAAATTAAGACTATGATGATGATAAGGGGGCTTAAGCACCTCCCACATAAAAACAGGCTGAGAAAATTGAGGCTGTTCAGCCTGGAGAAGGCTGTGTGGAGACCTCATTGCAGCCTTCCAATATCTGAAGGGGGCCTACAAAGGTGCAGTAGAAGGACTCTTCATCAGGGGCTGTAGCGATAGGACAAGGGGCAATGGGTTTAAACTTAAACAGGGGAAGTTCAGGTTAGATATAAGGAAGAAGTTCTTTACTGTGAGGGTGGTGAGGCACTGGAACAGGTTGCCCAAAGAAGTGGTAAATGCTCCATCCCAGGCCGTGTTCAAGGCTAGGTTGGACAGAACCTTGGGTGACACGGTCTAGGGTGAGGCATCTCCACCCATGGCAGGGGGTTGGAACTAGATGATCTTAAGATACTTTCCAACCCTAACCATTCTATCATTCTATGATTTCAGACTAAAATATTTGTGTTTAACTAATTCAGATAGAAGGTTAATACTGTTATATCTGAAGTAATATTACAGTCATTCCTAATTATCTTTCTCTTTTCTGAGTGTGTTCTTGCACTGCCAAGAGAGAAACTAGGACAAAAGTAGGTTCTTCGTGTCAAAACACATTAAACTAAGACATAGGTCATCATAACATGGATAAGAGATCCAGTCTTCTCCGTAATTTAGGACTGTAAATAGTCTTGAAATAACATTCAGGTTTGGACAGCTCAAACTGATACAAGCAAAATAGACCAGGGAAAACAAACAAACAAACAACAGTAGTTAACAAAAAAAACAAACAAACAAAAAACAAACAAACAAACAAACAAACAAACAAAAAAAAAACAAAGAAAGAAAGGAAAAGGAAGTTTGTGAAAAAGCAGGTTCACAATTACCTAAGTTCAGCTCTTGGTAGGACAGGAAGTGTACTGAATAATATATTCATACTAGGATAACTTTCTCACCAGCCTGATTAGTCTTGTGGGTTGGCAAATTCATTCCTAATGTTGCAAAACCCCAAGTTAATTAGCTTTTACTGTACACTGGGCTAACATATTTGTGTTGTTGTGGTATATACAATTTCGAAGTTAGTATATTAAAATACTATTTCCATCTGAGGTAAACTATGTCTTGATAACATTCAGCTAAATATGTAGGTCTTTATGGAAATTATTTTCCAGCATATGTAAGGGCCAGAAATACTAAGCTGAAGTTGTGCATCCTTGACTTTGCTTATAATACTAGATTTCCTCTGGGAAGAAGGAAATAGGAATTACAGTAAATATTAGAACAGAGAGCAAATCATAACATGTACAAACGAACATGTCTAAAGACAGTTTGAATGCATAACTCAACTATCTTATTGTGATTAAAACCAAGCAAACATAATTTACAGGTCATCAGTAGCAACTGAATGAGAAAAGTAACATTAAATATTAAACTGATTAACAAATTCAAGACAGCTTTTAAAGGACAAGTAGGGTCTTACTTCCATAAAGAACACAGTACAAAAATAATTTATCTCAAAGAAAACTTTTCATAATTCCATAGACAGCAAAAACATTAGGTCATCATCATGTCAGGTCTACTGATGTGTAGAGAAAAATGAAAACTGACAACTTCTGATGCATAAAACCCAACATCAGTTTTCCACTAAGCCAGTTGCCTCTGCACTGTCTTTATTACTGAAAATATCCCTGGGACAATTTAATGCTCCATAGTTGCAAAGATGTCTATGTTCTCACTAAAATACTTAAACAACATCTGTTTTGCTAATGTTTCTCAGAACATCACAATTTATTAGGGTTTAATACCAATATTTATGCTTTATAAATTATTATGAAACTGCGTTGTGGATAAGTCAGGGTTTTTTTATTATTTTTGCAAATAGTGCATTAGATTAGCTATTTTACAAATTATACTTAGTATTAGCATACTAAACTGTGCTATCCAGCACTAGATTTGCGCTCAAAAAGCCAAGCAGTTTGCTTCTTATAATTGCTCTTGTACAAATCGATACCAGCTTGCACTTGACACTAGGATAAAGCATGCTGTACCCCATGAGATGCAATTGGGACCTTTGTAGCAAACAAGTAATACACACCTACAGTTCAAGAGATTATATAACCAATTATTTCCTGGTCAAATAATTCACAGTGCTTCTGGAAGTGTCTAAGCTAAGATAAACACAAAGGACAGATGGAAGGAGGGGAAAATATAAAGGTTTAACATTCTAGAAGAAAATTGCATTACTAACAATGTGAAGTTTACTGTATCTTCAGCTGCTCCAGGAACAATGAATTGATGAAAAAGAGCACTTCAAAAAAAGAGGTATACTAACGATTTATTGAAGCACCTCTGGACTGAAGATCAACCATTCATGTCAGCCACTTTCCCTACTTAACATTTTACTCTGTCATAATCCATGTCATTAATGAAGGTCTTGAATAACATGGGCGTCAGTGCTGACCCCTAGGGTACTGCACTCATTACCAGCCAGCAATTGATTGTCAAGGTGTTGATCACTATTATTGAGACCAACAATTCAGCCAAGTTTTCAACCCACTCAGCAGTCTGCTCATCAAGCTTACACTTCCTCAGCTTCCAAACAAAAATACAATAGGAAACAATTAAAAAGTCTTGCTAAATCACAGTATATCACATCCACTACTCCTCCTTTATTTGTATGATCACTGATTTCCATACAGAAGGCAATGAAATTAGTCATTCTGATTTGTACTTAATAAATCTATTTCATTACTTCTGATTACCTTCTTGAACTTCATGCGCTTTGAAATTGATTGCAAGATGATGTGCAATTCATTCAAGTTTTGCTTACAGACAGGCAAAAAACTGCACTGTGCACTTCAGCCTTTTCTGCATTGCCTAAATAGCTGATTCCCCCATCCATCAATGGAACTACCTGCATTTTCCCTAAGCTTCCTTAGGCAACTAGCCTAGCTTTAGAACCTCTTCTTGAGAGACCATACTTTCCCTGTTACTTTTCACACCTGATGAGTTTTGGCTTTCCTGATCTTTTTCCTAAGTATGCTCATAGTACTTTTACGTTTGCCTTTTGTTGCCTCTTCTTCCTTTCATCTAGGTGCATGTCGTGGTTTAAACCCAGCCGGTAACTCAGTACCACGCAGCCGTTCACTCACGCCCCTCCCCACCACCTCCTCCTGCTCCCAGATGGATGGGGAGGAGAATTGAAAGAATGTAACTCCCACGGGTTGAGATAAGAACAGTCCAGTAACTAAGGTATAACACAAATCACTGCTGCTAACACAAATAATAATAATGATAAGGAAAATAACAAGGGAAGAGAATACAACCACTCACCACCCGCCGACCAATACTCAGCCTGACCTGAGCAGTGATCTAACCCTTCTGAGTAACTGCCCCCAGTTTACATAGTGGGCATGACGTGCTGTGTTATGGAATACCTCTTTGGTTAGTTTGGGTCAGGTATTCTGTCTCTGCTTCCTCCTGGCTTCCCCTCCTCCCTGGCAGAGCATGAGATTCAGAAAGTCCTTGATCAGAGTAAACATTACTAAGCAGCAACTAAAAAAATCGGTGTTATCAGCGCTGTTCCCAGGCCAAAAGCCAAAAACACAGCACTGCAACAGCTACTAAGGAGGAGAAAAATGACTGCTACTGCTGAACCCAGGACAGTGTAGTGCAGAGAATATGTTATTGCCACTGCTAGTAACAGGCCATGGGGCTTTATATTAAGTCAACAGTGCAAAGCATCAGGGATTTGTGACACCTTGCTTGGTCTTGAGCTATCTTAGCCATAACAGCACATTGCCAAAGTGCCAATTGTTGCCTTATTTGTTTTTCAGCTTCAGCTTAGTGATGAATAATTTTGTGGCATTTCCCTAAGGAAATTATACAATGTATGGTAAACACCTAATAAAGTGAAGAGTTCATTGTGGAACTAAATCTGGCAACCAATAAGAAAGCAAGTGTAACAAGAGACCCTTATGTAAACATAATAATACCACCAAGCACATCCAACACTGTGGAGGAAGAAACTGGTATTTCATCAACATTGTGTTCCTAGTGAAAAACCTAAGATGTTGACAGTTATGCTCCGTGTTCTAATATGAACAGCACTTTTGAGCTTTCTGTATGTGCTGGACATGACTGTTCCACTCTCTGTCAGGTCCCCTGCTCAGCACATAAAAGCTAGCACTGTTCCTGAGAGCCTAGCCATGATTCACTTAGTGTGTAAACAGTGGATCCACTGCAAAATGTTTCTTCCTTCACTGTTGTCCACATGAGAACATCAACAGAAACTGGGAAATGGTCTGATCATTTACAAATGGAACTCTATTTTGTGATAGATGAGAATGAAAATACATCAGCAGTTACACATGGGAAACTGTACTAAAGTACTTGGTCAGCAAAAGCATAGAGAATTCAGTCATGAGAATAAAATGCTCTTGACCAGACACTATTCAGGTAAAAGAATCAGCAAAATCCCCCCTATATTAACTCCATATACAGCGAAAGCTGTATTTCTGTATTTTTAATTCATATCTTAGAAGGTGTAATTAAAAAGCACGAGTTCCATTCAACAAATAAACATGAATCTCCATTTTTAAAAGTCACCTTTCTTCACTTATTTTATGTGCCATAAACCCCAAATCATAGCATGAGTGTATAAACCTGACTTACAACTTACCTTTGCACAGGTTTGAATTTGCTATTCTCTTATGTTTCTCCATCTACTGAGTTGGTGTCAGGAGCCACTGGAAGGTTTATCTTCAATTTTTGCTATATGAAGGTGCCAGGAAATGGTTTGGCACCTGTTTTTTAATACTACATGTTATGTTGAACTAGGTGGAGATTCATAGACCTTCTATAGCTCTCTGCTTCACTGAGAGTGAAATTTATTCTTTCACTGAGTAAATCTCAGTCATCAAGGAGAATCTGAGACTTCAGACTTGAGTTCTACAGCATTTGTGAAATCTCAGGATGATTTGGCAATCTTTGATAATTCTGAATCTTATTTTTTAAAATATGTTTGAGAATATTGCTGAAACATAATTCCCTGGAAGGTCAATCAGAAAAAAAAACTCAAATGTTTTGCCCTTACTAACTCCTTTAGCTGATAAAATAAGATAAAATATTTTGGAAAATAACCGAGGAACAAAACCAAAACAACACATTAGCTATTTGGCTTAGACATACAGATCCCAAAACAGACCCAGAAGACCCCTACTGCCTAAATGCTACAGTGCAGTCCATGGGCAATAACCAGCTTCATGTAGACATGAGACTGTTTGACCTAAGAGTTCTACTGTGAACAGTTTTTAAAGGGTTGTGTTATTTCTTAGCTCACACAGCACTGTCTAACAGAACTTTTCAGGGTAGATGTGAATGATACACAATATCTCCATTGCCAGGAAATGAAATGAGGCAAATGTAATTACATCCCACTCACACATCGAGTGCAACCCAAGGAGCTTAAGTTCCTTTCCTCACCCTAAAAAAATCCAAACCTCTGTACCTGTCAGCATGACATCTACCACCACGTTTTCAGGAGTTGGATTTTTGAAGGATATCATGACAGAAGAACGCTGGCCAATGCATGCACTTATGCTGGTTGGTTCCATCAGCTGAGGAGGAAGACCAGTCCCCGAAAGGTTAAATATCCACTCTGTGAGCTGTAGATGAAACATGCCATTATTTACTATTTGACAAGTTAGATCTGTACATTTTAAGGCATTTTGCCTACTTCTTCCTTCTAGTGTTCTATGTCTCTCTTCTGTTGTAAGTGAACTGCTGTTAAATGCTTGCTTGCTTGCTTGCTTGCTTTCTTCTTCCTGCAAGCTGCTATGTTACTCTTAAGTATTGCCACCCCATTCTGGGAGATGTTCCTACCTCCTCTTTGCATTTAACTTTTGGGCTACTCTGAGCACAGAGTATATAACTTCCAAGCTACTCAGAGCTTCCAGTCTAGTGAATGGAAAGATGTAGGTTTGTTGCAAGAGGGCAATTCAAGGCACATATATTAGAACCTGAAAGCAGATGAAGTGAGAAGTTCTTTTCAGAAGAAAAGTGAATAAGAAAAATAATTCTTTGATTGGACAGCAGAGAATCATACAAAAAACTAAAATTGGTATTCCAAAGATAATAAAGAACATTAACTACTATGCACAGAAGAACCTATAATATTGAAAAGAGCTAGCAGATATAGAGAATCATCACAGAGCAGAAAAAAGGGAAAATATAATTCAATTGATGTGATTATTTTGATCATTTTTTTCAGCATGAGAGTAAGGAGTTGCCTGCTCTACACTTACTGTTTTAAGATTATAAAGAGTGATGTTAATAATGCCACTCACTGTGGAACCTTTAAAGCTGAATGAGCAGCAAGGGCGAATGGTAAATATAAAGGTAATATTATTTTAAGAAAAATGTTTAATTTGTAAATTCATGTCACCTTTAAATAATAACTGACTAAAATTTGACGCTTATTACAAACTGCTCAAAAAGTGACCCTTTGACCTGTTTTGTTCATTATAACTCAAAAAGGTATACATCATAAACAGAATAGAAAATAAATAAATTCAAACCACTACTTCCATTATCTGAAATACTGCATTTACTTCTGCATAGCCTGCCTGAAATAATTAGGGAAAATCTGTGATAGACAGGGTTCAAAAATCTAACAACAAATACAGAAATACTTCAAGTAAAAAGTGACTAATATATTAAGACTTCTCAGCATAAACAGGGATAAATAAAATGTCACATCATACATCTTCAGGAAATAGCTTTGGACAGCAAAATTGCATGCTTTTATTATCATATTATAGAGAAACATTCAATCCAACAAGAAAAAAGACATTTTAGTCTTACTGAAGAAAATTATTTGGTAGAAGTCATCCAAGGCTACAGGGATTAAAAAAAAATAAAAAGATGAAAACCTGTTTATATACTGATGTAGAGAAAAGACTACCCAATACTAAAACTCAGAACATAAAAATAGAGCCTATGTTTTGTTTAGGATTTAGACAGTGATTTATATTACCTGGTTTTCAGGAAGTTCTGCATTTCTCAGTCTAGTAAAAATTGAAAAATACCTCCCTTTAAAATTACATTTTACTTCATTGTTGACTTAAACATGGCCTATAACCTGTTTATTGTTACAAATTCATGAGCAGGAAGCTAACACCACTCACTATTCAGATTCTGTCAGGAAGGTGAATGCTGCCACTGTACAAGCTTTGAAGCAATAGAGGACTAACTCCTTGGTGAAGCCCCTTTGCTGGTTGTAGTCAACAACAAACTGTCCAGCAGTTGCCAAGCCAGCATACCACAGCATTTGTGTTCCTGACTTATTCTTCCTTCCCACAGTGGCCTCAAGAAGTTAAATATAAACAATAGGCTGAGCACACTTTGCAGGCTTATTTTGAAGGACTGGCACGAGCATGCCAGAAGATCGCGTTTTCAGAAAGCTGCATGTGTTAAGCAATTAGTGGTTACACTGGCCAGTCATTGCTACTTTGTGCTTGCTTACACACACAGCACAATATATATACATATATATATGTAAGAGTCTAACAATGCTTTCCAAACCCTCTGTAAATTTGTGTGAACCACCTTGTTTGTAGCAAGTAGTTTCACGCAGAGGTGCAGTGTAGGAGTGGGAGGAGTAAGCATGCTTATATTTTCTACAGGTGAGCTGTAAAGATCAAAGAGCTCTAAAGAGCTTTATTGCTGAATGCCCAGGCTCATGGTCTACAAAAACTAGAGACTGCAGTTTCCACTGATTTTTTGTGGTTAACAAGCAGAGCCATTTTGATCCCCATTGTTTCAAGTGCTGAGCACCTTTAAAACAACACAGAGAAACTGTCAAACTGAACAGCTAAAGGAGCCAAACAAAATTAGTTGTTGGTCTGGAATATAAAACAAGACAACCAAAAAATTATACTGATTATAGGACAGGCCTGCCTTGCCTGATCTGCAGTTACTGTTCCTCATTGACCCACTCTGTGATGGAGCTCAAGACCATGTATGATCAGTGCAAGAAATCAAGAGGATAAGATATTTAAAAACCAGAATCATTAGGAAAATAATACAGGATAGGATCTAACATTGGGTTCATTTTCTCTCTAATATTACTTACTTCTTTTAAATGCTTTACATTATACCTGGATGCTTAGCAATGTGGTAAAAGAATAGGATAATACAGGTATGTTAGAACTCTGGGTGCAGATTACATTAAGACTGACCTTTCAGTTGTGCTGTCCCAACAAACTTAATTTCAGATTTTCACAATGGTTAGAGCTAAACTCAGACTCACTTTGTGAAGAGCTCTTCATACAGCTTCAAACAAGAAACAAATGAAGCAGGTAATAGAACAGAACAGTTTCTCTCAGCTCAGCAAAGAACCACAATCAGAAGTAGTTAAGGCTTATACTGTAAGTACTGTCATTAACTGATTTTAGATTAGTCAGCTATGGCTTAAGCGTCCATTCAGATATATTTAATCAGAGAAATCAAGGGAGGAAAACCAACGTCAGAGGAGGGTGTTTACATTCAAAGTTGTCTGAGGCATCCACCACTGATGAGACACATTCTTCAAGTCTTAATTAAAAAGGGCAGTTATATCTGTGTAAATATTCATTGTCAGCCATCAGTATAACAATTAGCAAACTAAGATAGCCTGAGATTAATTTACTAAAGACTAGCAGTGAAAATGAATAAAAATTTACAGAATTCTCAAGATTCAGGCATAAAAAGAGCACTAAGAAATTACAAATATTAAACCAATATATTGATATGGTTAAAGAGATCTGGAAAAAGCATTTTCTAAATGGCATATTGACTAAAGTTCACTGCAGATAAAAATTTGGAGATTTGACATTTCTTTAAAGGATGTTGCACTGGATGACAAGATTCAGGTGGCAGGGCTCACTCTGTTAAAATGAATTGTTGTATTGTTTTATTATTTCTGTATTTGGTGAAGAATTTTTTTTCTTTTTTTTTAAAAAAATAGATTTCTATGTACCATAAGAATCCATGAAAAGATAAGGACATTCTGTCCTCTTGAACTGGCCTTGGATATATACTATTCCTATGATAATTGCTGTCTCCTTGGTTTTGTCCTTAATAAATATTCTAAAACAGAGATCCTGAAAACAAATGTGCTAACACCACCTACAAATAACCTGTCTGTTCAACATACTTTATCAAGAAAAAAAGGCCACATCGCTTCCTTCACTATTTGTTTTCTTCATATAAAATAATATTTGGTTTTGCAGTATTACTTATAACAGTACTGAAAACTCTTGGTAGCACATAATGGGAGTAATTTACAGGTCAGCAGTCTATTAGGATATCTGAAAATCCAAAAATAATACAGAGAGGAAACTACACAGAAAGCAAATCCTTCTTTCAACCACAGCTCATGTGCTAAAATATAATTTACATCATATTATCAGGTTTCATTTTTGTTTCCAGTTGCAATTTTTAATCAGCTAGCAGGTCATGTTGATGACTCATGCTTCTTTATTTATTTGTTTCTCATTTAAAGGAAAATAAACTCAGAGATGAAATTGTCAACAATTCTAAAATGCTCAAAGTAAAAAAACATTTTCAGATAGACTGAAAGGAAGAATTCACTTTTTCAAGTACATTACCTTCCAAAATTCAGATCAAATAAAAAATGAATCAAATTAATTTCATTGGGGAGTGGGAAAAATAGAAAGAAATTTAATTTCAGAGGTGACAATGCTAAGAAGTGACATTCTTCTCCTGTTAAAAACAGCAGAACTAATTACCAAAAAGGTTAAAATTATTCATTACTTATTCTTGCTTCTACACCATTGCATCACGTTTTAATATTGTAAATAGAAAAATCTCTGTGTAACAAAAAAAAAGGGTTAAAGCAAATTTTAACTTTCGAATATCTGCATTTGCTCTTCCATTATGCATCCACCCATTAAATTTCAACTTCACCTACAGACTGAAACCCTTACTTACTTGCCTATTAAAATATTATCTAATCTGAATTCCAGGTGTTGTGGACAGTAAACACAGTATCATACCTGTGAACAACTGAAGGTTATTGATGCTTTGTGATTGCCTCTTCCAAGGGCAGATGGACAGAATTGCACAGGTACTTCAGTGGTGGAATGAGGAGCAACAATTACCTGTACAAACACAAGAAAGAAGCAAAGGAAAGAGTGAGCAAATAAATCAATGTTTGGGGGTTTTTTTTGTCTGTTTCTCTTTTGTGCTTTGTATCAACACTGTTGATGTTTATGTGATTAATGTGTTCCACCAGATGCATTCTCTCCTCACAAGCACAGGCTGCTAAGGCAGCAAATGTACTGCAGTAAATGATCCTAGTGGCAGTCACTGCACGTTCATTCCCCAGAAACTACAGAGCTGGTGTTACAGATTGCTCCAAGGACATGGACAGTGGCTTGCACAAATTCCCTTCAAACATGACTTTGGTGTCTGATCATACTGATGACATTAAAAGGTTATCACATTGACCTCCAAAGACAGAAATTGGCTTATAAGGGAAATACATGGCAGGTTTTAATAAAGTAGTGTTTTGTCTCTCTTCTGCTTCCCTTTATCTAAACTAACATTATAAATGATGTTGCTAGGTTTCTCTTCATGTGAAGTATACTGCTTGAATCTCAATTGCACAGGGAAAAGTAAAGTATCTGATTACAGTGGGGTCATAAAAGTTTCTAAAAACTAGATAAGCAGTGAAATAATAGAATTATAAATAATAAAAATGCCAATGCATCAGGAGAAGGATTCACTACAAACACTGAATGAGCAATTACGTGTCTGTTTTAATTAAAGAAAAAAGTACTAGGTTTTTAATATCATACATGTCTAAATAATGTTTGCATGTAAGAAGACTGATTGGAATTATGGATACTCGCGCTGTATTTTATAAAATTAATCTAATTTGCAACTAATAAAGGTCAAAACAACACCCTACAACAGCTGGCACTGACAAGCCCTTTTATAAAGGAAATGTCAGCCCTGGAAGAACAGGCTGCTAACAGGCAGCGAACACAAGTTATTAAAACATTCATTTTTGTTTACTACATTTAATATTTGCAAGATGCTTGAATGCACCAATAAGCCCTATGACCTCTTTCTACCCTGGGGTTTTAATTGCCTTTGCTCTGATACAGTACTTGTCTCGGGACTAAGGAAGGCTTGAGTTTATGGCACACCAAGGCAGGGACCTGTAGCCCTGTCCCATCACACCCAGAAACAGCAAGCAGAGCCATGACAATGATAGGTACGGGGGCCTAGTGCAGCATCAGGACCACTGGTGATGACCACAGTGCTGAGAGAGTGAAGCAGGGACAGAGGTGTCCACTTCCAGCTCAGGGCAGAGACCTCTTATAAGGCTTATGTTGCTTTTCTTCTCTGCCCCATGGCATTCTCTGCCGTCTCAGAGCTGGGCCTGGGCAAAGACCACAGGCATCCTGGTCCTTACAGTCATCTTCAGGGTGTGTCTATAGGATACCAGCATGATTACGGACTGAGATGCTGATGTGCCTTGAACAACAGATATTCCTACTGACGGCACTGGGAGTTACACTGAGCAGAAAAGAGGACAGAGCTCAGATGTGGTCAACTAATGCATAAAACTTGAAATGTTATTTTTCTCTCTTGAGGGGGAAGGTTTTAAAACAATTTATCAAAATATTGCCGTAACAGTTTATTGCAGATGTTAGCTGCCTTGTCTATTAGAGGGGGGTGGAACTGTATTTTTTCAAACTTTAAATATTTCATTTGACAGTTTCCACTGCATGATAAAAACATTTCTGGAAGGGCAAGTAGGTGGGTCACACACACAGAGCATGTAGCTCGCCGCTTAGGGCCCACTCCCATTTGGCTGTTAGAGCACCTGCACCTCCTATACAGGGAGCACAGCACTGCTGCATCACCCACACTTCACAATCTCATATGTTCTGTAGGTGAGTGATACCTTGAAGGCATATTTGCCACCAGCAGTCAGCTGCCACCATCCCACACTCACCACCTTTGCAAGGCTTCTCTATTAACCAGAATAACAGACCTGAGGGAGAGTCACCTCCCACAAACCACCTCCACCCCCATCCGCCCCACTGCCCAGAGTTCATTTAGCTGTTCATCATCTAAAATGAGCCTGAACAGCTCATTTCTCTTTGAGTTCCTGGGCATGCTCAGTATCCAGAGACCTTTTTTTGAGATTCTGTACTTTCATTTGCAGCCTAGTTTCTGCTTACTCTGTCCAAACAGGTCAGCCCATTTATCAAATGAAGACTTACAAATGGAGAAAGAATCTTCATGATTACTTTTGAAGGAAATGAAAAAGCAGTTGTCACAGCATAAGAATATATGATTAAAGTAAACCTACAGTTTTCAAATTTTTAGTAATTTCACTAGGAGATCTACATTCTTTGGAATAATAACCCTTCAATAAAGATAAAAACTGACTCGAAATCCATTTTCAATAAGCATTACTTGGCACATTATCATTACACAGAAAATGCACTGCCATAATGAATCTCAATAAGCAATATGGAGTTATGGTAATCCAGCAGACTGCCCAATCTGAAAGCAGAAAGGAGTTTTATTTTTTACATTATAGATCTGTTTTAAACATTTTATATTACACAGGATGCTCTTCTACCATATCCATAAAATGATTTGGCTTAAATAAAAAGATGAGTAAAAATATAATTTATTTTCTACTGAAAATCAAAGAATGAATTGCTTTTAAAAATAGACTTGAAAAATAACACTAACAACATGTTTAAAGAAGGTCATACTTTGCTGCAATCATTCAATAACATAATCCGGACGTAACCCATCCCCTTCCTTTCTTTTTACTTTATGTAAACAAGTTTATTCTAAGATACTCATGTGTAAGGAAACTGGTATCATTGCTTTTTATAAGGTATCAGATATAACTGTTCAAATATGGAAACTGAGTCTGGAGAAGGCTCAGCAACTACATGTCTTATTCCTGTCACAAATCCAACAAAGGAGGAAAGTTTTTAATGAAATTTAGAAGTTTATTCTCCGCCCTGTACAAAAAATAATTACTCATGGCCATTATAAAAATAAAGCTTTCACACAAAGACTTTGAGATTGCACTCCTCTCTGCCAGCCCTTCTTTCTTAATTTACTTTTCCTTAATAAAAATTGTGGTTTATAGCTAATCAGGGTGGAATACAGCTTCACGAAAAAGGTTTAGGCTAGTTTATAGCTGGCTTATAGCCAGAAGAATAGCAAGCTGAAGACTTACAGTGAAAGCATGGTTTTTTTGGCAATATAGATGATCCTATTTGCAAGAATTTTTTGTATATTTAAGTTACATCATAAATATATATGCATATAAATATAATACACATACAAGTGAAATCTGTCCATGTATTTACATAGTAGGAAAGAAATAATTTGGGGAACATAGCATTACTGATGATTGACAATTTTCATCTGTTAAATGCTGAACACAAATCGCTCCGTTCTAGAGATAAAGCAAGCTGCAGTTAGGAAAATACCACAAAATTCAACATTGATGACTGTTCTCCCAGAAACTCAAACTGCCCACTATATAATGAAAGGCAAAGGAGGAATTTTGAAGTAAATTTATGGGAGTTCACTTCTACTCCAACTTCTAGAGATTTTGGCAGAATTTACAAGGATGTTAAGTTAACCCATACAGCGTAAGACTGACAAGAAGGGAAAAAAAAAAAAATTAGGCATAGCCTGCTAATAAATAAGTAAATAAGTAAATGTTACGGAAATCCAACTCACATTAAAGGAAATCCTTGAAAACGTCAAATTCTTGAAAGAAAACTAAGATGGTATATTCCATTTAAAGCTGGTTTAGGCTACAACTGCAAAGCCACTAATAAGAAACATATACTTTTCTCATTTTCATCAGTTTACAAAGAAGTTAATGGAGCTGCTTCTAATATAGATAAAACTGATGAGATTTAAAGCCTCTGATTTTAATTTAGGTTTCATTAAGCAACCAGAAGCTCAGGAATACTTGAGCGTAATTCAACTGGACCTCAGGAAAGCCTATTATTAATGATGTCAGTACCTGAAGTTGAATCAGATCTATAGAAAATAATCCCTTGTGGTATTTCAGTAATGCCTTCTGTTGCAAACTCTAACTGCAACAAGCTTCCACACACATGGAATAAATACAATATTCAAATTTGTTTACATTCTAAAATATTAGTCAAAATTTTAGTTAATATTTAGGCAACTAATTTGTAGGAAAGATAACATTTTCTCTTATATCTGGTGAATCTGGTTTATCTAACATAACTCAGTGACTGATGAAATCATTTGAGATAATTTCTTACTGACAGCCCAATATCCTCAACAGTTTTACATCTTAGATGACGTAAACCCAAATATGGACATAGTAAAGTTACTGATGACATAGTAAGATTATTGATTTAGAATATGCAGAATTCTAGAATTATTCATTCTCTTCAAACATTACTTAATTGGACAAATCCATCATCAATCTATTGTTCTAATAATTTGCTCTTTATTGTTGTATTTCAACCGAGCATCACTAAAATCAGAAATTTTCTGCCAATAAGAAAGAATTATTTGCTTTAAAGAGAGCAGAAACTTGAATAATTAATATGGGAAAATGCTTCCACACAACACAAAGACACTGAACCAGGCATTAACATAAACTAATATATTTAGTTTATATGAGTTCTTTGATAACAGCTGGTTTTATAAGGCTCCAGTCCGGATGATGGCACGTGGGAAAGGTTTAACTCACCGAGGCAAAAGGATGCTGGGGCATGAATTAGCAGGGCTCATTTGGAGAGCTTTAAACTAGATTCGAAGGGGGATGGGGTTGTAGCTGGGCTTGCCCCAGTGGGGCAGCACTCTAGGATTGATGAAGACTGGGAGGCCTCCTATAATCCTAGGGTGAAATTGGTGAGCTCAGCTCCCTCCTTGAAATGCCTGTACACCAATGCGTGCAGCATGGGAAATAAGCAGGAGGAGTTGGAGACCTGTGTTAAGTCAGGAGATTATGATCTGGTGGCAATTACAGAGACGTGGTGGGACAGCTCGCATGACTGGAATATACTCATGGAGGGCTATGTCCTTTTCAGGAAAGACAGGCCAGCCAGGCGGGGTGGTGGGGTTGCTCTTTATGTGCGAGAGCAGCTGCAATGTACTGAGCTCTGTCCAGGGACAGGGGACGAGCGAGTTGAGAGTCTGTGGGTGAGAATTAAGGGGCAGGCTGGCAGGGGCGATACTGTTGTGGGTGTCTGTTACAGGCCACCAGATCAGGGTGAGGAAGTTGACGAGGCCTTCTACAGGCAGCTGAGAGCGGCCTCACAGTCACAGGCCATGGTCGTTGTGGGGGATTTTAACTTCCCTGATGTTTGCTGGAAGGACTACTCAGCAACCCAGCCACAGTCCAGGAGGTTCCTCCAGTGTATGGATGATAACTTCCTCATGCAAATGGTGGATCAGCCAACCAGGAGAGGAGCGCTGCTGGATCTCATCCTCACTAACAAGGAGGGGCTGGTCGAAGCAGTAAGGGTTGAGGGCTGCCTTGGTTGCAGCGACCACGAGATGGTGGAATTCAGGATCTTGTGTGGTAGGACCAGTACAATAGCAAGTAGAATTGCAACCTTGGACTTTAGCAGGGCAAACTTTGGCCTTTTCAAGCAATTGCTAGGGGAAATCCCATGGGCAAGGCTGCTTGAAGGTAAAGGGGCCCAAGATAGTTGGTTGGCATTCAAGGATTGCTTATTCCAAGCTCAAGAGCTGAGCATCCCGACACGTAGGAAGTTAAGGAAGAGGGCCAGGAGACCTGCGTGGCTGAATAAGGAACTGCTGGGTATGCTCAAGTGGAAGAGGAGAGTTTATAGGTCATGGAAGGAGGGGCTGGCCACTCGGGAGGAATATAAGGCTGCTGCTAGAGGATGTAGGAAGGCAGCTAGGATGGCTAAGGCCTCCTTAGAATTAAATCTGGCCAGAGGGGTCAAGGACAACAGAAAGAGCTTTTTCAAATACATAGCTGATAAAACTAACACCAGAGGCAAGGTTGGCCCACTGGTGAATGGGATGGGTGCCCTGGTGACAGAAGATACTGAGATGGCAGAGTTATTGAATGCCGCCTTTGTCTCAGTCTACTCTGCCGGAGGCAGTCCTGAAGAGCACTGTACTCCTGAGACCTCAGATGAAGTCAGGTCAGTGGAGCAGTTTGCCTTAGTCCATGAGGAATGGGTTAGGGACCAGTTGAGCAATCTGGACATCCATAAATCCATGGGTCCAGATGGGATGCACCCGCGGGTGCTGAGGGAACTGGCGGAAGTCATTGCTAGGCCACTCTCCATCATCTTTACCAAGTCTTGGGAAACGGGAGAGGTGCCTGAGGACTGGAGGAAAGCAAATGTCACTCCAGTCTTCAAAAAGGGCAAGAAGGAGGACCCGGGTAACTATAGACCGGTCAGCCTCACCTCCATCCCTGGGAAAGTGATGGAACACCTTATCCTTGATGCCATCTTAAGGCATGTCAAGGATAAGAGGGTTATGAGGGGCAGTCAACATGGCTTTACCAAAGGGAAGTCATGCTTGACCAACCTCCTAGCCTTTTATGAGGAAATAACATTGTGGATGGATGATGGCAGAGCGGTGGATGTGGTCTACCTTGACTTCTGCAAAGCATTTGACACAGTCTCCCACAGCATCCTCATAGCTAAATTGAGGAAGTGTGGTCTGGATGATCAGGTAGTGAGATGGACTGCAAACTGGCTGAAGGACAGAAGCCAGAGAGTTGTAGTCTATGGGGCGGAGTCCAGTTGGAGGCCTGTATCTAGTGGAGTGCCTCAAGGGTCAGTACTGGGACCAGTATTATTTAATATATTCATCAATGATTTAGATGAGGGAATTGAGTGTACTGTCAGCAAGTTTGCTGATGACACTAAGCTGGGAGGAGTGGCTGACACGCCAGAAGGCTGTGCTGCCATCCAGCGGGACCTGGACAGGCTGGAGAGTTGGGCAGGGAGAAACTTGATGAAATATAACAAGGGAAAGTGCAGAGTCCTGCATCTGGGCAGGAACAACCCCAGGTTCCAGTATAGGTTGGGGAACGACCTGTTAGAGAGCAGTGTAGGGGAGAGGGACCTGGGGGTCCTAGTGGATGGCAGGATGACCATGAGCCAACACTGTGCCCTTGTGGCCAAGAAGGCCAATGGCATCCTGGGGTGTATTAGAAGGGGGGTGGTCAGTAGGTCGAGAGAGGTCCTCCTTCCCCTCTACTCTGCCCTGGTGAGACCGCATCTGGAATATTGTGTCCAGTTCTGGGCCCCTCAGTTCAAGAAGGACAGGGACCTGCTGGAGAGAGTCCAGCGCAGGGCGACAAAGATGATTAAGGGAGTGGAGCATCTCCCTTATGAGGAAAGGCTGAGGGAGCTGGGTCTCTATAGTTTGGAGAAGAGGAGACTGCGGGGGGACCTTATTAGTGTATATAAATATATAAAGGGGGAGTGTCATGAGGATGGAGCCAGGCTCTTCTCAATGGCTAACAATGATAAGACAAGGGGTAATGGGTACAAACTGGAACACAAGAGGTTCCACTTAAACTTGAGAAGAAACTTCTTCTCAGTGAGGGTGACAGAACACTGGAACAGGCTGCCCAGGGAGGTTGTGGAGTCTCCTTCTCTGGAGACATTCAAAACCCGCCTGGACACATTCCTGTGTAACCTTATCTAGGTGTTCCTGCTCTGGCAGGGGGATTGGACTAGATGATCTTTTGAGGTCCCTTCCAATCTCTAACATACTGTGATACTGTGATACTGTGAGTTTATAAAGTTTATAAACATTACAGTTTATAAAACCAAGCAGTAATCTCTGGAAGTTGAATGCAGTGCTGTATGGAAGGACTAAACCTAGGATGCAACATATTCAGGAGAAGTAGCAAGTATTTAAATGGCATCCCCTGCCTTTGTCGTCAAAACTACGAAGGAAATCATGTTACCTCTCCAAACATGGGTCTCCAATGGAAGAAACAAGTTCAAAAAGGAACAGTGAGATGAAATAAATATTAGGTAGTTGCTTATAGCAAATTCATCAAAACTATCCTTTCACTGGAAGAACTACTGTAATACACAATGAACATTTCAGAATTCAATGCATGATTAACATAGTTTGCATCCATTATGTTCCCTTGCTCCTATTCAAATGCTATTATTAGTAATAGCACTTGATGAGTTTTAATATGTGTTAATATGCATGACATAAAAGACAGACTAAACCACTTCACAGCTTATATTTAATTTAATATAATACCATGTATGCAAAATATAGGGTAGTTTAATTTAGCTGTTATCTTTAGAGCCCCTTTTAAGAAAATTTGGTTTTGTTGTACTGCTATGTTTGAGGCTGAAAGCTGTTTAGTTTGAGAAAGCAAAAAATACACATATTATAGCTTTATATCATTCCTCTATTTTCCCAATACAATCTATTTTCTATCTTCTCAACTTTATTTTAGGATCTTATTACAATATACCTCTCCTCTCCCTCTGACCTTTATACTAGTTTGCTCAAATAGAATCATAGAACCATTGAGTAGCTTGGGTTGGAAAGGACCAACCAGCTCTGGTGTATGTCCTTCCTGTATTATTTTCCTAATGTCTAGAAAGGTGCAATTGCCATTTATTTCCTGTCTGCAAAGGTTTCTTCATTTTCTTTTTTCACATTAAAGGTTCTCTATTCATCTAGTAAGAAGTTCCTCTGATCCCTTGCACCACAGTTTCCATGCATCTGTCCTCTTTTCTCATTTCCCCACCATAAAAAGGACACATTTAAGGGCATTAATTGTTAATAACATCCAAAGAGTTCTTTATAGGACCTGCACTATTAACTAGCAATCAGTTGTCAATAAAAGATATTTTTCAGAATCTTGACCATCTAGAACTCTATCCAATCTTAATGAAAATATGAAAGCTGAGCCCATCAATATTGCTCTCAGTCCTTGAAAGGACAAAAACATCAGGCAGCAAGATGGAAGGGCTTCTGTGATGGAGAAGGAAAACACTGTCTACATAATAATAATAATAGGATGAAGATTTTCTCAGTAAAATTCAATCCTAGGGTAAATATGAGTTTGGAGAATAAAATTATTCCGGGTATTTGCTTGAAGCTTGTGGCTAACTTGATAAAATTCTTATTCTTATTAGGTTCTGCAAGTTTGTTATAACTGCCATGACTAGGAGATATTCTTAAATTCTTATTAAAATTTTATCTACTTTCCCTTAATATTTACCTGGTTATCCTGTTGATTCTTAGAAACTTGTGAAACTTCTAGTACAGCTGGTTTGTTTACAACTTCTCCTTCTAATATCACCTGAATATTATTTGCAACCAACGCTGCAGTCCTTCTCAAAACCATTCCACAAAGCATTCAAAGAAAATACATCTATACTTCAGCTTGCATTGTTTTTTCAAGTTTAACTGTTTTCAGCCTTAAGCTAGAAAATCTCTAGAATACATACGTATAATGCCTCCAATCCTTGAGACTATGTTGTGTATTCTGAACCCACAGTATGACACACAATTCAATGTGTTTTGAAAAGAAGGCTCTCTTCTATCACTTAGGTGAAAGAACAGAAATCTTACTTACAGGGTGTTTTGGATCAGCCTCAATTGGAAAATTGATAGGATTGCTGTTAACAAATTCTAGCTCCAGAGTTTCTTGGGTAGGATTAAAGAGAGGTATGTATAGACGAGAACATCTGGAAAAAATACATATATGTAATCGCTATTAATTACAAAGCTTCTTCCATCATATTTTATTATTCATCGCATTTTCTTTCTTGAAAAATGAGTATTTTAAAAAAATAATTATGCTTCATTATATAAATAATAACTTATGTATTAGTATTTTTCTAGTAGTATGGATGCATATTTAATAGCATTAATTAATATTATTAATTGTTACTAATAACAATAATAAATGGTAGCAATAACCATTCTAATACTTGGGTCAGTTGTAAGGGCAGAATTTTTCTTGGTGTACTTCAGTTGCCAGGAAGTTAAAGTTGGCTAAAAGGACTGTCTAGCTCCCTCAGTACTCAAGAAGAAGAAAAACATTTTCAGGGAGAACTGATCCTAATGTAGGTCACCAAGATGTGGAATCACTTTTCACAATCTGCAGAAGGAGCCTAGTCTGAATGCCTTAAACTTGATGCCTACCTTTCATATGGTAGAAATGAATTCTAATGTAACCAACACCACAGCTTCACATTTATTCCTAGGCTCCAATTTGCAGATTCATGTTAAGCCTTTCTTTCCTTACTTTCCGCAGATCAGGAAAAGCACAGGTCAGAAATTAAAAGGTAATCAGATAAATGATATCTGCAACTCCTTTTTGTCTAAGCAATGGTTTACAGGAAAATCTTGTAATTAAGTGGTGCTGCAAATAGCTTCTGATTTAGTGCCACTAGGCAACCGTTCTTCTCGATCACCTTGTAACCTTGAGATCTCAAATCAAACTTAGTGTTTCACACCAGCCATTTCAATGGAGGTTCCGCCTGTTTCCCTCTTTCTTCCTCTGAATGGACTCAAAATCTGTTTCATTTTGTACAATTGTTACGTCATTCATTACAGCATAATGGTAAATCATTATGTTGAACATGTAGATTATGTATTTTACTGTGTCTGTCCCAGGACAAAGATTAGAATATACTGATTGCCTAAATGTTATGCTTTACATCTGTTGGCACTCTGTTTGACAGACTGCTTTTCTTTATTTTCTAATTAAAGAATAAACAAACATAAGATACCTTCAATAGGGAGCACAATTTTTAAGAGAATTTGTAGGACTCCCCAAAATTCCTCTATTGTGATCAAAATAATATATTATTTGTCTTTAAAAAAAGATTTATGACTGTAAATCACATTCTCATTATAACACTAAGGGACACAGAAAAGATATCAAAGGTGAATCAGTGAAAACAGCAAATAAGAAAAGTTTGAAAAATGTGATACATATATTGGTTTTGCCATAAGTTATCTATCTAAGGGATATTCTCTCTAGTGAAAGCTGTGGCAGGTCAACTGCCAGATTTCTCCACATATTTATCCTCTGGAAAACGTTACTCAGTTAATCATAGCTAAATCAGTAAGGAAAAAGAAAATATAAAAATCAACATTCAGAAGGGAAGGTTTTCCACTCAGGCTTTATGATCATAACTTCAGGCCCTAAAACTTGTGTGAAGGGGGCTCCTTCCAGAACATTAATCTCCAGCAGCTGAGTGACAGGCTTGTTTCTGCGTAACACTATCAAAGCATTGTATCAGTGAAGTCTCTACAGTAGAGAGTATAGAAATACAAGTTCAATATCAGTTCAGGAAGAGAATAGAAACAAAAAATTAAAACAAACTACAGAATTCTGTATTATGGATCTCTATGATTATGTTCTGCAGTATTTTCATAGTAGTTTGTAAATAAAGACTTCAGATGAAGTCTATGTATACACTACAATTCCATTTATCCAGCTCTACCTACACGTATATCCATGAAAATCATCTGCAAACTACTACAGTAAACATACAACACTATTATGGCTTTTTGATGTAAACTCTTAATATGTTTTCCATGATCCTTTAAAACATTAAGTCCAGCATTATGAACTATGTACTTACTTTCCAAGCTCACATTCTATTCCAGCTATATTAGTTGGCAAGGGTTTCTCTACAGTCAACTTCAGTTCATACCAGAACTCTTCAATCATGTCTGACAGGAATATGACACTAAAAACAGATACATAAGCTTAACATAATACAACCTTTGTGCAGACAATTAAAAATGTATGCGTTAAAATTCAGTTTAACACGAGTTCTTTAATTAGTGACCAGTCTTTCCATAACACTTGTCACTGCTATCTGAATTCAGTTACCAAAACTAATACTATTTACAGTTATTGATGCAGCAAAATCTTATAATCTTTCTTAACTTTTTAGCATTAAAAGTTGTTGTCCTGGGTTCAGCAGCAGCAGTCACTTTTTCTCCTTCTTAGTAGCTGGTGCAGCGCTGTGGTTTTGACTTTTGGCCTGGGAATAATACTGATAAAGCCGATGTTTTCAGTTGCTGGTCAGAATGTTTACCCTGACCAAGGACTTTGTGAGTCTCATGCTCTGCCAGGAAGGAGGGGAAGCTGGGAGGAAGCAGGGACAGGACACCTGACCCAAACTAGCCAAAGAGGTATTCCATACCACAGCACGTCATGCCTGGGGATATAACTGGGAGTTTCCCGGAAGGGCTAGTTCACTGCGGGGTGGGGGCGAGGTACTGGTGGGTGAGCAGTTGCATTCTCTTCCCTTGTTATTTCCTTTATCATTATTATTGGTGGTAGCAGTAGTGATTTGTGTTATACTTCAGTTATTAAACTGTTCTTATCTCAACCCGTGGGAGTTGCATTCTTCCGATTCTCCTCCCCATCCCTCCAGGAGCGGAGGGAAGAAAGGTGGGGAGGGAAGTAGACTGCGTGGTTCTGATTTACAGCCTGGGCTTAAACACAACAGTTGTGTGTTGTTTGTTTGCTTGTTTGGTTTTGGGGTTTTTTTTGCATTTTAGGGCAGTAAAAACTACAACTCAAAAGCATTTCAACTGCTAACCTACAAGAGTAAGCTGTAATTTCATTTCAGTGTCACAGTATGTTCTTTCTATCTATTTTGAGCTCATAGGACACAGGAACAGAAATAGCATTCACTGATTTTTATAAGGAAAATCTTTTAAAATCTACTGATGAAACTGAGGAATAGATATAGACACACTTATATAAGCATGGCAAAGAGGTATGTTTTAAAAGAATATTTAATATACTGTTTTTATATACAATCAAATGTCATGACTGAAAATTGCTTGCTGCTAGATGAGATATGTACAGCAGTACATTTCTGTGATGGACATTCTAATACAATCCTTTCTTATTGCAGATTTGCACTGTGCAAACCCATGACCCACTAAGGACCAGTTCTTGTTCTAAATGATAGATAACTATGTCTGTTCCATGACTTTATGGGTCCAGACTAACAGAGTTTTTAAAGTGAGCATAAAAGCAGCTTAGGAAAGAATCATCCATTTGAAAAGATACACCTGCCACAAACACTTTTATAACACTTTTTCCCAGCTGCTACCATAGTAAAGGAAACAGAGCATGGCTTCCAAAAAAAGATGATAGTCTGGACGTAATGTGGAAGTACCTCTGCCCAGCTGTAATTGTAGTCCTGGGGAGCTATTGCAATTTAAAGCAGCTATTTAGACAGCTTTCTAGTACAGTACTGCATAATTGTATTCACAGGTGTGAATTTATGTCATCTTTGTGTGCTTTATGTCACAGGTGTGCTTTATGTCATCTTTGCATATATTCCTCTATGTCCCAGCCTACCAATCAACCCAAAAGTTTGCCAGTTATTTTATTATTTGGAAATTCTGCACTTGAAAGATACCAGAAATATTATCCGGTATAAAAAAAAAAAAAATTAGATCTCTCTTTATTCGCAGAATTCCCACAGAAAAAAATATTTACTGCAGTGGTAACAGTACTCATTTTTAGAAAATAGTATTGCTTGAAAGCTGCATTGTACAATGATACCTGGAATTATTCTGCTCTTTGGCAAAATCAATACAAGCAGATTGAACAAAACTTTGAAACACATGGATTTTGGCTTTGTAAATATTGTGTCTTTGAACACAAGCCATCTGTTTCTGTCCTCCATACCACCCTACCCTCTTCCCCATTCCCATATTTTTGCCAGTCAATTGATATCACTGAAAAAGAGGGAATCGTTTTCCTCAATTAAATAATGATTTGCTAACCAAATTCCAGGAAAATAAGCTTTGCACTTTTGCACTCTTTATTTACTTGCTGAACTGGTTTAGCTGAAACTAAGACCAATCATCTGTCTTTATATTGTTAATTATCATACCTGCATATTTTTGTTGGCATTCTTAATGTAACTAAAATATTGTAATTAAAAACTTTTCCATATTCATTTCCTAGATCATTGTTAATTAATGGAAGATTCTGAAGCTGAATGGATTTATATGAAGATTGTTAAAGGGCTCTTCACCTGACTTTAGTTAAGTTGTTATAGTTTTGCTTATACTAAGAAGAAAAAATGAAATCATGTTATTTCGTTTGCAGGATGTTGAAATTTAGAAAACAAACAATCTGAATTTTTCAGAGGGACCTTCTAATAATAAATAAATTTCTAAAACACTGTTCACAGAATCAGTGCAAACTAGAAGAACTAGGGGTTATTCTACTGCCCGTCAGTTGGGGTTTTGCCCTCAGAGGAAAGATTCTGTATGGGATACAATCTATTTACAGTTGAAATTTTTTATATAAATTCCATTTATAACCTTTTGCTTTTTGTTTTCTGGGAGTTATTTTAGGACAGTATCCACATCCAGTGTCTGAGGTTTCAATGAAAGTAGTTCACTTATTAGTACAAGAGAAACAACCACAAGTATGAAAGCTCTACAACTTACCTTTCATCTGAAGTGCCAACAGCAACTGGGGAAAACTGCAGTTCATACAAAAATGCTTGTCTGGGTCTAAGAGTGAAAGATTTTTGTCCACAAAGTAACTGATTCTCCAGCACCACATCCAGCTTAAGAATTTTATCTGAGGGATTAGTGATGGGAATATGAATTCCAACAGTATCCTAGAGAAAAAAAAAAAAAGTTATGAACACATAAAAGATCTTTCTCAAAGAAGTGTAAGATGGTTACTCATGAATTACACTTATGTGAACACATAAGGCTGCATCTTTGTTTAATGTGTGAACTAACTCAGAAGAGAGAAGCTGCAGCAAGAGACATTTCAGCCAATCTTCAAATTGCAAAGTAGGTAATTCATAGAATCATAGAGTAGTCAGGGTTGGAAAGAACCTTAAGACCATCTAGTTCCAACCCCCTTGCCATGGGCAGGGACACCTCACACTAAACCATGTCACCCAAGTCTCTGTCCATCCCAGCCTTAAACACCACCAGGGATGGAGCATTCACAACGTCCTTGGGCAGCCATTCCAGTGCCTCAGCACCCTCACAGTAAAGAAGTTCTTCCTTATATCAAATCTAAACTTTCCCCATTGAAGTTTTAACCCATTACCCCTTGTCCTATCACTACAGAAGAGTCCCTAGTGAAGAGTCCCTCTCCAGCATCCTTATAGGTCCCTTTCAGATACTGGAAGGCTGCTATGAGGTCTCCAGGAAGCCTTCTCTTCTCCAGGCTGAACAGCCCCAACTTTCTCAGCCTATCTTCATACGGGAGGTGCTCCAACTCCCTGATCATCCTCATGGCCCTCCTCTGGACTTGTTCCAACAGTTCCATGTCCTTTTGATGTTGAGGACACCAGAACTGCACACAATACTCCAAGTGAGGTCTCACGAGAGCAGAGTAGAGGGGCAGGATGACCTCCTTCGACCTGCTGGTCACACTCCTTTTGATGCAGCCCATGATACAAATTCCATAAATAAGGAAACAATTCCATGAACAAGGAAACATTCAAGTCTTCCTGGCCAGTCTACATTCTAATAAGCTACTTCACCTTCCAAGATATGGCTGAAGCTTGACAAAAGGCACCTTACAGACAGATCTGCTGTAGTTCCAGCCAGGTAAACCCTCCAAGCCATCTCCCAGTGGCCAACCACAGACTGCTGAAAAATTCCACTTTACAAGCCATCAGATGATTCAGGCCGAATTCTGCAGGATTTTTACTCTTCATTTTTAACTTATATCATAATATTTGACATTAAAACAACACCACCACAGCAAACATTCCTTCTCTCATGCCTTTATGCCATTTCTCTTACTACTGGTCTCCATAGCTTTCTGTTTAAAGTCTAGAACACTTCAGACAAGGACAATCTTTTCTTGACCACTAGAAAACGTGGCTGCTACTAAAGACACACATTAAATTCCAGTTACTATAATAAAAGGAAGCCAAACGATGGCTTAATTAGATAAATATGAATACTTTACACATGGAACACCTTTAAGATGAGTGGGAGCTGAGCAGAGGTGGCTCACTCTGAACAGCTCCTACAGTGCATTCTCGGGCAGTCCTCAAAACACAGTTACATTTCAGCAGGGTTGCAGTGACCCCCTTCTTTACTCTAAGGTTAAAAAAAAGCATAAATCCATCCTAACTGCCCTATATGTCTAAATATTAATACACTTTATGAAATGAAATCTTTAAATGGGCACACAGGAATTTATTAATGAAGGAATTCCACTGTCACAATTCAGGATGTGTACCTGCAGTTTAAAATACATACGTTCTATTCATGTATGTTCATCTATATAAAATTTGCAAAATCCAAAAATAGATATATGTATTTATTTCTCTGTATCTATATTTATCTCCATCCTTATTTTGGTCCCTTTCTTTTGCTCTAACCAAGCCGTTTATTTCAAAATGGAAGGTGTTTCTAACATACGGTGGTTTGATTCTCATTGTAGAATTTTGACATATACTTCTTTGCAAAAATTCAAATTGCAATATGAAAGGAGAAAAAGAAAATATCTATTAAAATTAACAATATACTAAAAACTGAGCATGAAATACTTTAAAAAACCTCACATAGCTGCATCATCCTGCTTTGATCCTGCCTATGATTTCATAAATTTCTATATATTTTCATTTATAGAAAATGACTACTGGAACACACATAAAACATATGTAATGTTCTATAGATGGTCAGATTACACGAACAATTTAAATCATTGAAGTGCTTTGCATCAGTAAGATGGGATTTATATTTGCTGTAAACTATTTTAAAGCTCAGATTAATGGTTTTTACCAGTGTAAACAAATTTCTAAATCTATCTACCATTTCATTGCTAAAGGCTTCATAACAATTTTATAGTAAAATATCTACATGCTGTGTTGAAGAAATACTTTTAAAGTAAAAAGGAAATATTGGACAGCTTATTTAGGAAAAAAGCAGCAACCATCAAAGAAACCTTTGTAAACTTGTACACAAAGGATATTTTCTATTGCCAACATTAGCTTAATATTTTTCCCCTGCCAGTATAAAATAAATGCCTAGGATTACGTATTTCCCTGGAATTTCTCAGGAAATTTCCCACGAATTGCTATAGTTTTCGAAGATCTGCTACTTCACGGACGGCAGTAACAGCAGATACATATTTATCAACACAATGTATATATAGTGTACATTTCTAGGCCTTAATGGATTGTTAGCACAGTACTAGGAAAAATAACAAAATGCCCATGCAACTATCAAGAGCAATATTTTTTCTGGAGGCACCATTTTACCATAAAAAAAGCATAGGTGTCACATCATAGCCAGGTTCCACACAAATTTATACTCATTAATTTTGATTTACATTTCAGCATTATGTTTTTTATAAACATTTTAACAAAGGAAAAATATAAAAGCTGAAAAAAGAAGAGAATTAATCTTATTCTTCAAACTTCTTGTGTAAATACTACCAGTGCCCAAGATAGAGCCATTCTGGTGCAGTATGTCATGGTCTTATTCCTTTAGAATTTGCTACGATCCACTTCTTGTCCAATGCAGATCTTTCTTTTAAAATAAACTTACATAAGGTAAAAAAAAATAAATAATAAAATAAATACAAATCTGAAGGAATAGCCTCTGTAGGAGTTATCTGGTTCTGTGCCTCACTATGACTTAAAAGGTCAGATAAACTGTAAAAAGAAAACATCCTCATTTTGTTGTTCCAAGAAAAGTTAACTTTTAAGTCAATGAAGTTTGCCCACAAATTGCTGTCTCACATATAACAACTGTCGCATTATGAATTTTTCTTCCTGTGTCATACTACAGGTATCTGTATTAGAAATCTGTCACATGCATTCCTTCAATATTTTCTCTAAAAAAGTAATGCAAGTTCACTATATCACAAGCAATGTTTATTAATAATATTAGCATAATATATATATTATTGACTGATATCTGTCACTAGAACCTCTGAAAGAGCTAAAATCAGAGCAAACTGAACCAAGGCCACACTTGCACTTCTCTGGTTTCTCTATGCAGTCCAACTAGTTCTGCTGTCATCCAGAAAGCAGCCTCTCTCTCTGTATGAGAAAGATGTGGAAGTCTTTATTAGAGAACCATGGATCTATGAATAAGAATATAAAGCCTTTTAAATACTGATCTCTCCATATTTCTGCGGGCTCAGTTTTGAGTACCTGGCAGATCTTTTTGTGAGGGAAAGGACTTCTGTCACAGTCACCTGAAATATACTTTTTTTGGCATATCCATTTGTATGGACACGAGCCATTATTTCATCCTATATCTTTTATAAAGAGTATTCTACTGAGATTTAGATTTTAAAACTTGTGTAAATATCAGTGAAGTGTTTCTCAATTGTTACATTCATCCTACAGTCACTATCTGCTGTGTATGGGTCACACAGATCAGACTGTTGCATTAATTTTTCTAGAGACTGCCAAAAATTAGGAGTTTCAAAGGCTGGAAAGAGCCAGAAGCAATAATGGAAACACCCTGCCTATTCTTAGATCTGCATGTAAACATCTTGCTAAGCATGAAGACTCTGACAGTGATCTTTTGAAATTACCACTGAAGAGCACAGATGCAGTTCATTAGTGACACAGATCTGTGAACCATTACAAATGACAACAGTGACACAAGTTTCAGCTCAGCAAGAACAACTCTCGTGGAAGTGGGGGTGGGCAGCATATGTTTCAGAGTTACATTACCAGCTTTTGAGTATGAAATGTGGTTCTCAGGGACTTGAGAAAGAGAGAGAAAAAGAGAGATTTGGCAGAAAATAGACAAAACCGTTGTCTTCTCACTTATGTGGAAACCAAACCAAATCCCTTCCAGGCATTTGGTTTTATTAAAGGAGAAACTAATAATTCACTGTTCAAAATAGACCTTCCCCTCTGGCTTATCTCTTGCTGTACAGATCCTGCTTGGAACTCACATATTAGATACTTCCTCTCAAAACAGCCAATACTATTTTTCAAATATATGGATGGATTAGAAAGTCTCTTGATTCAGTGAACCAGCAATATACACTTAGAATTTTTTTGTCCATGAAAGAGACAACTGCTAAAGAATAAGCGTGCTCAAAGCAGTAAATGACAGCCTTTTAGACACCTTACATAAAAACTTACAGCTTGCTTCTTGACCTCTACATACAACCTGAAGGCAAAGTAACTGTTACTGACCATTTTTCTAAACAATTTAAGATAATGAATCTGAATGTATCAGCTTAAGTTCAGCTTCTGTACTACTGTTGCTCACTGAAAATTCCACAGTAAACACCAAAGTAAAGTCCAGTAACCAAAACCTAATTTTTTTAAATTGTAAATTGTTACAATGCTCTCAATGGCCGAAGTTACTTAATAATTATCAATTGGTAACATTAAAAAATATGGTTTTTTACTCTGCATTTAGAACTAAAAATACCTGCAAACACACAAATGAATCATAATAACCAAACATGTTACTTAATTAATGGATAATGAATATTCATGAACAAATTTTTCTTTAGCTTTTGTAAGTTTCCTGTTTTCTCAGGTGGTTCCTTTGAACTGCAAAAATTCTTTGTAATGTATCCTTTCTAAATTCCAGAGAAATATATAAATGATAATTACTGAATCTTCTAATATTTCAGTTGCATTGAGGTTCTTAGTGACTTCTTTACATTGGTCTTCACTGGCAAAGGCTCTGACCGCACCACCCAAGTCTTGGAAAGCAGACACAGGGACTGTGAGAGTGAAGACCCCAGGCCCACTGTAGGAGAGGATCTGGTTCGAAACCATCTTAAAAACCTAAACATACACAAGTCCATGGGACCTGATGAAATCCATCCGTGGGTCCTGAAGGAGCTGGCGAATGAAGTTGCTAAGCCACTGGCCATCATATTTGAAAAATCATGGCAGTCAGGTGAAGTTCCCGATGACTGGAAAAAAGGGAAATATAAACCCCATTTTCAAGAAGGAGAAAATGGATGACCCAGGGAACTACAGACCAGTCAGTCTCACCTCTGTGCCTGCCAAAATCCTGGAGCAGATTCTCCTGGAAGGCATGCTAAGGCACATGGAAAACAAGGAGGTGGTTGGTGACAGCCAGCATGGCTTCACTTAGGGGAAATCCTGCCTGACCAGTTTGGCGGCCTTTTATGATGGGGCTACGAAACTGATGGACAGGGGCAGAGCAGCTGACATCATCTACCTGGACTTGTGCAAAGCGTTCGGCACTGTCCCGTATGACATCCTCGTCTCTAAATTGGAGAGACATCAATTTGATGGGTGGACCACTCGGTGGATAAAGAACTGGCTGGATGGCCGCACGCAAAGAGTTGTGGTCAATGGCTCGATGTCCGTCTGGAGATCAGTAACGAGTGGTGTCCTTCAGGGATCGGTGTTGGGACCGGTCTTGGTCAACGTCTTTGTTGGTGACATGGACAGTGGGATTGAGTGCGCCCTCAGCAAGTTTGCCGATGGCACTGAGCTGTGTGGTTCGGTTGATATGCTGGAGGGAAGGAATGCCATCCAGAGGGACCTCGACACACTTGTGAGGTGGGCTGATGCTAACCTTATGAAGTTTTAACCATGACAAGTGCAAGGTCCTACACCTGGGTCGGAGCAATCCCAGGCACAGCTACAAGTTGGGCAGAGAAGAGATTCAGAGCAGCCCTGCAGAGAAGGACTTGGGGGTGTTGGTCAATGAGAAAATGAATGAGCTGGCTACAGTGTGCGCTCGCAGCCCAGAAAGGCAACCGCATCCTGGGCTGCATCAAAAGGAGCGTGACCAGCAGGTCGAAGGAGGTGATCCTGCCTCCCTACTCTGCTCTCATGAGACCTCACTTGGAGTATTGTGTGCAGTACTGGTGTCCTCAGCATAAAAAGGACACGGAATTGTTGGAACAAGTCCAGAGGAGGGCCACGAGGAGGATCAGGGGACTGGAGCACCTCCCGTATGAAGACAGGCTGAGAAAGTTGGGGCTGTTCAGCCTGGAGAAGAGAAGGCTTCCTGGAGACCTCATAGCAGCCTTCCGCTAGCTGAAGGGGGCCTATAAGGATGCTGGGGATGGACTCTTCACTAGGGACTGTAGTGACAGGACAAGGGGTAATGGGTTAAAACTTAAACAGGGGAAGTTTAGATTTGATATAAGGAAGAACTTCTTTACTGTGAGGGTGGTGAGGCACTGGAATTGGTTGCCCAGGGAGGTTGTGAATGCTCCATCCTTGGCGGTGTTCAAGGCCAGGTTGGACAGAGCCTTGGGTGGCATGGTTTAGTGTGAGGTGTCCCTGCCCATGGCAGGGGGGTTGCAACTAGATGATCATAAGGTCCTTACCAACCCTAACTATTCTATGATTTTATGGTACTCAAGCAGAAATTCAATCTTAAAAATGCTGAGGAACAACCTTCAGAGAGTAACAGACACTGATAACTCCTTTCTAGTGAGGATGATGATTAAGCCAGTGCCAGAGATATGTTCATATTGTCACAATTAGTCATTCCTTACTCCAGTTCACGTAGAAGAGGAAAGATCTGGATTCCTTTTTCAATTGTTCAAACTTTCTAAAATTGGTAGGGTTTTATCCTAAAGTAAAAATGTGAACTAAAATTGTATAACTTAAAGCAAGCTTTTCCTGAGTTAATGGCATTTTACAAAATTCAACACAGCATCTGTTTTCAAAACAAATCCATAATCAACTAATTTTATGTATTTGAAGTTCCTAATTCAGATACTGTTAAAGATTTTTTGTGAATAAACTTCTTGCTCATTGGAATAATGCCATTTAATTATCATTTGCTGTTTCAGAAACTGTGCATACTATCCATAGAAATCCAGCAGAAAAGACCAGGTAACTGCTTCAACACAAGTTCTAGAGATACACAACGATAAATTAGTATTTTATTTGCACTCCAGAATTTTTAAACTGTGTCCTGATCTTGGCAACACAGCAATATTCTTTTGGACCAATGGGGATACATTTTGAGAGCAGTAGTAACCCTGTCAAATTAGTCTTAAGTAAAAGATACAGCTTCCTGTTATATAGATGGAAAAACTTCATAAGAATGGGACGAATAATAAAGATCCCTTCTTTCTTCTTATTCATATTACACAAGGAAAGCACTGAGTTCTCACTACTCACTAATTCACATCAATCAGTGAAGGGAAAAGGAGTGATAGTGCCACCAACTCAGAAAAATGCCAGGATAGATTTAAGGTTATAATTCTGCAGAAAAATTCACAGATCATCACTTGGAAGAGCCTCCAAATGTAGTTTGAAAACTTAAGATAACTGATTTTTTTTTGAGAATACTCTGTTTCTGGTACCTCTTGTTGTTATTTAAAAAAAAAACCCAAACAAACCAAAAACCAACCAAACAGAACAATGAAACAACAAAACAAACCCCACAGCTCTACACAGAGTATATACAACAATTTTTGTCTTGAGCTAAAAATCTAGCACAAGTTCCACTGATTAGAAAGACAATCACTACAGAGGTATATCCAGGGAACAGACTTCAAACATTTAAGTTTTCCTTTCAGTGACGTTACTTTAGTGCCTAACTCACTGAGCTATACAATCTGTACTTCAGATTCTGTCAGTGAGCAAATTTTTTAAAAAGAACATTTTCTGTGGACTTGCTGTGTTTAATGGTTGAGCGAAAAAACACCTTGTTTCAATCCGTAAGCCACAGGAGTAGCAACAGTAGCTATGGAACAAATGACATAGTAGCTTAATTATGCAAGCTACTTTCTTTCTTCATTTGACAGTTATTTTTCATATATATGACCACACATCTAGCATAGATGAAACATGCCTCTAATTGCGTGGTTTAAATCTAACCTTATATTTTTGTTCAATAGCTCAACAGCAGTTAGTGACAGCTCAGCTGTCATTTTATGATCTACGTTAGCTTCCTGAAGCTATATCACAGAACTGATTCATGCATCTGTAAGGAAGAGAGGAGGAGGTTAGCAGTTGCTGTATGTTTATCAAAGATTATCACTCATATTCTAATTTTTCCAGTAATTCACCTTCCTTTTGATAACTCCTTTTTTTTTTTTTTTTTAATGGGCTATATAAATATGGACTGGTCTGAATTATTTTCCAACTGCTTTTTAAATTGATTAATAATTACCACCTTCACAAATTTGTATTTCTTCCATAAACCATGTTGCCATGGTTCTTTTACAGAATGTTACTTTTTATGCTACCAATTGTTATGGAAGCATATTCTAAAATTTGGTCTTAGGGCATGATTCATGATTTCAGGTTTCTCAGTTTCTGAAAACATGATCCAAGCATCAGCCATATATAATATTCAGATCACAGTTTATTTTAGGATTTGTGAAAAACTAATGTACAGCTATGAAAACAATGTGTGACTCTTTGTTGTGGTTTAAGCCCAGACAGCAACCTAGAACCACGCAGCTGCTCGCTCACTCCCCCCTCTTCCTTCCCCAGCTCCTGGAGGGATGGGGAGGAGAATCAAAAGAGTGTAACTCCCATGGGTTGAGATAAGAACAGTCCAGTAACTAAGGTATAACACAAACCACTACTGCTACCACCAATAATAATAATGATAAGGGAAATAACAAGCGAAGAGAATGCAACCACTCACCGCGTGCTGACCAATACCCAGCCCAACCAGAGCAGTGATCTAGCACTTCCAGGCAACTGCCCCCAGTTTATATAGTGGGCATGATGTGCTGTGTGGTATGGAATACGTCTTTGGTTAGTCTGGGTCAGGTGTCCTGTCTCTGCTTCCTCCCAGCTTCCCCTCCTCCCTGACAGAGCATGAGACTCAGAAAGTCCTTGGTCAGACTAAACATTACTTAGCAACAACTAAGAACATCGGTGTTATCAGCACTGTTCCCAGGCTGATAATTCAAAAACACAGCACTGCAAGAGCTACTAAGGAGGAGAAAAATGACTGCTACTGCTGAACCCAGGACACTCTTCAATTTCCAAGTTACATAATTACAATATATTCTTAAGTATATGCTTTTTACTTTTAATTACATAAATAATGAAATAAATGATAGAGGAGATGCTGACACATAATTTAAATTCTAAATTGGACCTACTTTAACACTGGTTATTTTTGTAACAAGCTGTCTACATTATACTTGTTTATTGACATAATGCAGTTCCCACAAAATGCAAACCTCTGCTAGAATAAACGTGATGTAGTTTTGGGTTTTTTTGACAGGAAAAGTCACAAAGACTTAGGTGCTATGATTTATCTATATTAGCATGTAGTAAAACACAAAGAAGTAGATACATTAAATAGTGGTGTGTAGTCAGTGTCCATACAGAAGACATAGTCAAAGTAAACTGAACACACAAAAGATGGAGACTACATACAGGAAAATTAAAGAGCCATTAATCCACAAAATGAAAATTGGCTAAACCAAACCCTTCTATGACATCAGGATCTCATTGCTTAATCTCCTTTTAATAGTTGGAATAAAGTCAGGAACAGGACTGGAATCTACCTACAGAAACTAAAGCCTTCTCACACTCTACTTCACCCTACCAGCACTTTCACTAGAAGCTACACTTACATCTTGGCCATTACAGTCTACATTCCCCTGCTGGGAAATACATAAATTATTCCTGCATGTTGAGCAGATCAACACTACTTTTAACTCTATGAATATTTGCTTATGGGGCATGAAAAGAGCAGGAATTGAGGGAACCTCTCATCGGAGTTGCACTCCTTTCTTCAAAGTAAAAGTATTCTTACTTGACAAATTATTTAATTATTCTACAAGAATAAAAAAAATAAGAAACTAAAATTTTCTCCTTTATTTAAGTGTTTTACAACCAGAGAATCACAGTTTGATATTCACTGCAATATTTCCTAACAGCAATTACAGGTTATGAGTAATATCAAGAATCAAGCTTGATTCTTGACAGTGGGACAGATAACGAGGCCTTCCTAACACCACTTCTAAGATTACATTTAAATGGTTGCTATGGTCAAGCACTGGCATCAGTGGAGTTTGTCAATGATTGACTTTTGATCCAAAGATCTGGTGTGCCACGAATCCCTCTAAAAGGTAATGGGACTAAGCAATTCTTGTAACTTTTCACCTAATATTTTTAAATGTCATTGATGGAAATATGTATTTTGTTTTTTATGCTTCACTGGATTTTTTTAAAACGGTAAAATTTCTAATCTTAAGATACTGCTTTGACTTTTTTTTTTTTTAAGAAATACTTTATCTTATACTCTTCATCCTAAAAGAGTGACAATTCAGAATGAATACATGGAAGTCTGCAAAGTCAAGAGTAACATGGAGAGAATGGATAGGGTTTAACTGTAAACTGACTCCGAAAATTTAGGAACTAGGGGGCATCAAATTAAAGTAAAGAGCACAGGTAAAGAAAAAGGTAATGGCTCAAAAATACCTTAAAAGATATGAAAGTATCATACTATGTGTACCTACTCTTGCTTTTTTTCTTGACATTTTCAACCACCCCTGGAGAGGCCCAAGTTTCCTATCACACCACTTTGTTTAATTTTTTATAGACTGTGCCCAGTGAGTCTGGTACTTTCATAGTATCAAAGAGTGCAATCAGTTTCAAAGAGCCCAGCGAAAATTTTAGAGGAAGAAGAACAGAACACTTACCCTTTTATGGCCTAAAAGACAAATATTGAGGCTGTGACTGTTCAGACTGTTCAGTGTTATGCAGAAATGATATGAAGGCCTGAATTTACTTGTCAACTGTTTGCTAGACTTCCAAGTGATGTACCTGCCTCACTAGGAAGTAAAAGTGCGTTTTTTCTTAATATCCTCATTTATTTTATATGTATTTTAAATGCAATCTGAAATCCTGTACCTAACTGCATAGGTTGGAAAAAAACAAACCAAAACAAACAAACAAACAAAAAACCTCACAAACCCAAACAAATAAAGAAAACCCCAAACCTGGTGGAAAAAAAAAAAAAAAAGAGAAGATGATCACCTGAAAACTGAAGAAACGGTCATCAACCCATTGCTTGGAAATACAGGCATGTGAAATTACCATGACAAACCTTAAAATCAATATTTGATTCTGCCATTTGCAAAATAGTGGCATCATGCATTTATCAAATACAGGAGGTATCCTGAGTACTGATGATCTGGGAGAAAAGCTAAGTGGTAGTGGATCACTGTCCCAAAACGCCTGAATGCAACAATATAAAACAGTATTAGCACTACTAAGGGCAAAATTTGGGGCAATTTATTCTTTTACTATCCTTTTCTTCATAGAAAAATTGAGTGCACACATATAAAAAGAGATTTAAATATTTTTATTATTGAAACATTACACTAAGCTTTAAAACATTGCATTATACCATGCAATCTGTGGAGGGCATTATGTGAACAACAAAAAAATTAACCCTAACTCAATTTAGAGACAGATGTGTTTCAAAATAGAGGAATTATTGGGTTACTATGCTAAAAATCCTACAAAATAAACATTATCTTTTAAAATTAAAAAGTCATTTTCTTCAATTCATGGGTCAGATTTTGAGTTCTTTACTGAAGATGCTCATCCATTTCACAGAAACCCATACTATCTACTGTACAGTAAGGACTATAACTGGATTTGAATTTAAACTTTGGGTTAGACTGAAGCTTTCATTTTGATGAAGGTACATCTGGGACAAAATGGAACTCAAACTTACTGTTTACAGCTGGATGAACCAGTCTAAAAGTTAATTTCTTATCTTGATTTATAGTGATTCTGCTGCCGGCAAGCACATACAACAGATTAAAAGATAAATTATGAGGAATCATGATATTTTATTTATTAGAATTACCATTCTACTACTCTATTTCTAAATGAATTTAGGAGACATTCTGCTTGATTGCAAAAATGTATCCTTAGCACAGCTCATTGCCTTTGTATATTTTAATATAAATTAATATATATACTTATGTTTGTTTATATATATTTTATATATATATGAAGTTGAGAAAGGCCAAAAGAAGATTATAATTTGCCATATTCATATTTTCCTATTTTTTTGGCCGTTATTGGAGGGAGAAAAAACAAAATTAGGTTTCCCTTGAAGTGAGGGCAAATTGCTGCCTACTGAAAAATGATATTTTCTTCCAGCCAGAGAACTCATTTCAAGCATTCTAGCCAAACAAGGACATTTCTTTTACTGATATACAGTGATTGAAGTAATTGAAATTAGGTTAGAGAGTAAAAATAATGATTTTTTTCAATATGGCACACTTATTCAATGTTTTTATTTCCATTAAATAGCCTTATCATAATCTGGTTTATTAGACAAATACAAGCTTAAATGTTTTCAGCCATGACAAGCCAAAAGGTTTTTAACAAAACCTGAGCAGCATAAAACTGGGTTTTAGCTACTTTAACTGTTCAACCTCCACTTTGAACTTTCGGTTGAGATAAAGAACACATCTAAAAGTGATAAGTAGTGTGATGGGTATCACAGTATCACAGTATCACAGTATGTTAGAGATTGGAAGGGACCTCAAAAGATCATCTAGTCCAATCCCCCTGCCAGAGCAGGAACACCTAGATAAGGTTACACAGGAATGTGTCCAGGCGGGTTTTGAATGTCTCCAGAGAAGGAGACTCCACCACCTCCCTGGGCAGCCTGTTCCAGTGTTCTGTCACCCTCACTGAGAAGAAGTTTCTTCTCAAGTTTAAGTGGAACCTCTTGTGTTCCAGTTTATACCCATTACCCCTTGTCCTATCATTGTTTGCCACTGAGAAGAGCCTGGCTCCATCCTCATGACACTCCCCCTTTATATATTTATATACACTAATAAGGTCCCCCCGCAGTCTCCTCTTCTCCAAACTATAGAGACCCAGCTCCCTCAGCCTTTCCTCATAAGGGAGATGCTCCACTCCCTTAATCATCTTAGTTGCCCTGCGCTGGACTCTCTCCAGCAGGTCCCTGTCCTTCTTGAACTGAGGGGCCCAGAACTGGACACAATATTCCAGATGCGGTCTCACCAGGGCAGAGTAGAGGGGAAGGAGGACCTCTCTCGACCTACTGACCACCCCCCTTCTAATACACCCCAGGATGCCATTGGCCTTCTTGGCCACAAGGGCACAGTGTTGGCTCATGGTCATCCTGCCATCCACTAGGACCCCCAGGTCCCTCTCCCCTACACTGCTCTCTAACAGGTCGTTCCCCAACCTATATTGGAACCTGGGGTTGTTCCTGCCCAGATGCAGGACTCTACACTTTCCCTTGTTGTATTTCATCAAGTTTCTCCCTGCCCAACTCTCCAGCCTGTCCAGGTCCCGCTGGATGGCAGCACAGCCTTCTGGCGTGTCAGCCACTCCTCCCAGCTTAGTGTCATCAGCAAACTTGCTGACAGTACACTCAATTCCCTCATCTAAATCATTGATGAATATATTAAATAATACTGGTCCCAGTACTGACCCTTGAGGCACTCCACTAGATACAGGCCTCCAACTAGACTCCGCCCCATAGACTACAACTCTCTGGCTTCTCTCCTTCAGCCAGTTTGCAGTCCATCTCACTACCTGATCATCCAGACCACACTTCCTCAATTTAGCTATGAGGATGCTGTGGGAGACTGTGTCAAATGCTTTGCAGAAGTCAAGGTAGACCACATCCACCGCTCTGCCATCATCCATCCACAATGTTATTTCCCCATAAAAGGCTATGAGGTTGGTCAAGCATGACTTCCCCTTGGTAAAGCCATGTTGACTGCCCCTCATAACCCTCTTATCCTTGACATGCCTTAAGATGGCATCAAGGATAAGGTGTTCCATCACTTTCCCAGGGATGGAGGTGAGGCTGACCGGTCTATAGTTACCCGGGTCCTCCTTCTTGCCCTTTTTGAAGACTGGAGTGACATTTGCTTTCCTCCAGTCCTCAGGCACCTCTCCCGTTTCCCAAGACTTGGTAAAGATGATGGAGAGTGGTCTAGCAATGACTTCCGCCAGTTCCCTCAGCACCCGCGGGTGCATCCCATCTGGACCCATGGATTTATGGATGTCCAGATTGCTCAGCTGGTCCCTAACCCATTCCTCGTCGACTAAGGCAAACTGCTCCATTGACCTGACTTCATCTGAGGTCTCAGGAGTACAGGGCTCTTCAGGACTGCCTCCGGCAGAGTAGACTGAGACAAAGAAGGCATTCAATAACTCTGCCATCTCTGTAACTTCTGTCACCAGGGCACCCATCCCATTCACCAGTGGGCCAACCTTGCCTCTGGTGTTAGTTTTATCAGCTATGTATTTGAAAAAGCTCTTTCTGTTGTCCTTGACCCCTCTGGCCAGATTTAATTCTAAGGAGGCCTTAGCCATCCTAGCTGCCTTCCTACATCCTCTAGCAGCAGCCTTATATTCCTCCCGAGTGTCCAGCCCCTCCTTCCATGACCTGTAAACTCTTCTCTTCCACTTGAGCATACCCAGCAGTTCCTTATGTAGCCACGCAGGTCTCCTGGCCCTCTTTCTTGACTTCCTACGTGTCGGGATGCTTTGCTCTTGAGCTCGGAATAAGCAATCCTTGAATGTCAACCAACTATCTTGGGCCCCTTTACCTTCAAGCAGCCTTGCCCATGGGATTTCCCCTAGCAATTGCTTGAAAAAGCCAAAGTTTGCCCTGCTAAAGTCCAGGGTTGCAATTCTACTTGCTATTGTACTGGCCCTACCACACAAGATCCTGAATTCCACCATCTTGTGGTCGCTGCAACCAAGGCAGCCCTCAACCTTTACTGCTTTGACCAGCCCATCCTTGTTAGTGAGGATGAGATCCAGCAGCACTCCTCTCCTGGTTGGCTCATCCACCATTTGGATGAGGAAGTTATCATCCATACACTGGAGGAACCTCCTGGACTGTGGCTGGGTTGCTGAGTAGTCCTTCCAGCAAACATCAGGGAAGTTAAAATCCCCCACGACAACCACAGCCTGTGACTGTGAGGCCACTCTCAGCTGCCTGTAGAAGGCCTCGTCAACTTCCTCACCCTGATCTGGTGGCCTGTAACAGGCACCCACAACAGTATCGCCCCTGCCAGCCTGCCCCTTAATTCTCACCCACAGACTCTCAACTCGCTCGTCCTCTGTCCCTGGACAGAACTCAGTACATTGCAGCTGCTCTCGCACATAAAGAGCAACCCCACCACCCCGCCTGGCTGGCCTGTCTTTTCTGAAAAGGACATAGCCCTCCATGAGTATATTCCAGTCATGTGAGCTGTCCCACCACGTCTCTGTAATTGCCACCAGATCATAATCTCCTGACTTAACACAGGTCTCCAACTCCTCCTGCTTATTTCCCATGCTGCACGCATTGGTGTACAGGCATTTCAAGGAGGGAGCTGAGCTCACCAATTTCACCCTAGGATTATAGGAGGCCTCCCAGTCTTCATCAATCCTAGAACGCTGCCCCACTGGGGCAAGCCCAGTTACAACCCCATCCCCCTTCGAATCTAGTTATCTATGTATCTATGTGTTATCTATGTGTTATCTATGTGTTATCTAGGTATCATCAATGTAGAAATGCAAATTCATTACATTATATTAAAAACACAAGTTAAACTAAATTATCTGCATTTCAGACACTTTTTCATACCTGCAGATATCTTATGAGACCAAAATTTTGCACTTTATGGATGGTAAGACACAGAATTTACACTGCAAACTAAATACAGATGTAACTGGAATTTAGTCAGAATTATGTATTATAGGAAGACAAATGAAAAAGCTTGCAACACTACCTAGCACAGAAAATCCTGAGCAAATTAAAAGAGGATGGTGACACAATGACTTGTTGAAGTTGTATAAGATCTAGGGGATGGGAAGGGCAGTACAGACAAAACTGTGGCACTTCCTTTTAGCTGATTTTGCCCACTAAAAGCTAAAGAGAGCAACTCTGTCCTGTATCCATGCATGCACCATGAATTGCGATGTCAGGTAGACCTACTCGTTTCTTCAAAATTCTCTGCTCTCTTCAACAAAGGACTCTTTTGCAGCATCAGCTGATGGCCACTGCCTCAGGCCATCCATAATCGTCAGAACACCTACAGTTACGAACTCAGTTTCAACCTTGACACACACATCTTGCCACCCCTTTTCATATGGTATGAGCTATTACCTTATCACAGGCACTACATTTCAAACAGCCACTCATTTATGAAGTTTGAAAGGCTGAGTTAGCAAAAAGATTTTCCAAAGCTCAAACACAAAACTGGAATCTGCAAGTATATTCATGAAAGTCTTGTTAAGATCTATAGCACTCATGGCACCCATGTGACATATGTCAGGATGATCCCATACTGTCCATTCTTCCTGGGATGCCCACCAGCCCTCACTTACCTGGAGACAACCTCACAGTCTGTAGGCTCTTTGCTAGTCACCACAGCCACATGTCCACCATTAAGAAGAGCAAGATGTCAATATACACCTTACTCATTTCAAAACTCTGTCCTGCCAACTGTACCCCTGCTGCAGGCAATTTCTGATGTTTCAGAGATCTGATATGTTACATAAAGTAGGAAAAGTACTTTTGACATGCAGAAGATAAATTTGTATTGCATTTGACTACAACATACAGCTATAACAACTGTCCAAAAGCAGTGTTATTAGTATTTGAAATTAAATGTTGCTAATCCTTTACTTTCCAAGGGCCAGGAAGTAAGAAGACAGACTCTGAGGTCAAAAAGAGACCAATGTATTAATTAAATCTGATTCACTAATGCAGCAGATGTCCCAGGTATCTACGCTTTTTAAAAATTTATCATCTTCTGAAACAATTTCAAGTCCTCAGCTTCACAAGATTCTGTCTACTGTTTTCACCAGTAAGATCTTCCAATGTTTTATTGGAAATTTTATTTACTAGGGCATTCAACGCAACATTAAATATTCTCAAATGAAACTTTTGATCACTAGCTCTTGATTCATGTTGGTCAGCAAAACTGAGAGACCATCACTATCTTTTCTATATTCTTTAGTGAATGATCACATTCCTTATCCATTTTGTTCTTTGGCATACTAAGCTCATGAAGGTACTTAGCGCTAATATGACAAGGCCTGCTTTCCCAGTTCCCCATGCTTTTAGTGGGTTTCTTAAATTTTCTTCCAGTATTTCAATACAATTCTTAACCTTCAAGAACGAGATCTGTGAACAACATTCTAATAGCAGTACCACCAGCATTATTTGCTTTCTGCTTTTATTTGACCATTCCTCAGCAGTTAAGGCCTGTATTAGTTCTTTTACCAATGTCACACTGACAGTCTATAGTAAGACATTAGCTAGGATAGTCTGAGTCACTTACAACAGAGACAGAAAGCTCTTCCATTCCAAAATGAAGTGGCTAGCATGTAAGCAATCATTTCAACAATAGCAATTCCATAATAGTAACCAGGTGTGCTATTTGATAATCAAAAATCTTTGTGTCATCCTCAAAATTCACCAATAAAAATGGAATTTATGAGATTTTCCATGGAGATCTGAAGAAGACATAGAGCTGCTACTTTACCTCCTTCACCTTCATAGAAAGGAATTATTCCTACTCAGGTCAACAATTTCAGAGCCACATACATTGTAAAATTGTATTGTATTTTACTGGTTTTTTACAAGTCTTCATACTGAATTAGATTAAAAATTAAAGGCAGTTAAAATGCACCTTAGGAATTTATTATAAAATAGGGGTCAATAATACTTTAAATATAGTTTTTCTTTTACCATTTAACAGTATTTTCAGATCAGAAAATTATACAAGAATATTCTTTCCACAGTCTCAAATCACAAACAAATTCTTGTAGTCTAGACACCTCCCTACACCATGCTCATCCAACACCAAGATTTTGAACACATCATTCTCCGTTTCTCAGCCCTATAGAAGTTGACAATCAGGATACTACACTTCAAGGAAAGAAGAGCAAACCAGAAGTGATATACTAACAATTATATTTTAAATATTTTTAGAGATGCTTACTGGTTTGGACCTTTTCCTCCACATAAACCCATGCTTACATGTAAAATTAACTGAGAATAGTCTTCTTCTTTCCCAGTACCTGTTATTGGAAGAGATAGTCCCCTAGTTCTTGTATCATATATTTTTATTTGCAAAACTGTCCTGCAGACAAATATCATAGCAGCCACTTCTATTCACAGAACTTGTTAACAGCATCCATTATTAAAATCAGTATTTCTTAGCTGCTTACAATTTATGCAGAAAGCAGAATATCTAGATGATGGAGCAAATATCCATTTACAGAATAAGAAAAATATTAGCTCTGAAAATAAAAACCTCACAAAGTATAATTCAAAGATAAATACAATTACAAATATTTGGCAAATAAAACCAATGTCAATTAAGCAAACATACTAAAAGGTTGTTTTATCTTTAAATATTTACGTGATTTAAATCATATAACTTCTTTAATATGATGTATTTGTTCCTCTAAAATGACTAATATATTTTAATTCATTTTTGAGAGTGAAAGTATGTCTTTATCTTGTAACAAAAATAAGATTGAATACACTCCAATGATTAATGAAATCTAAATGACAATAATAACTTGGCATACATAAGGAATGAGGGTACCAAAAGAGACTTACTCTGTTGTGAACTGTACAGGAACTGCTTGAAGTTTTTATAGATTTCAACCCTATCTGAGATCCAAAATTAGAAGCATATGTCAGAAGAATAAAAATGTAATTCTTTAAATAGGATAAAATAGACACTTTTTCAAGCATTCATATTAGTTCATATCACTGAGCTTAAATGAAGTCTTCATAAGTTTTGAGTGTCATTATTCAAAAAGTGATCATGTGTGATTACTTAATAAAATTGATTAATCCTCCATGATTACAGACAGACCAACAGTAAAAATTACATTTTTCTTCTAATGCAGCAGAACAAAATTAAACGTTTACAGTAATCTTACCATAACCTTGCATTTCACATGTATCTTTCTTTCTGGTGGTGCAGGTATGCCGGTAATCTTTAAGGAGAACCACACTTTGCAATGTAAAGATCTTCCTCCTATGTTAAAAAGAATATAATGTCTTACAAATGATCTCATGAGATGACCAATCCTAGCAGCATTCAAATCAGTGAGAAAGTTGGACTTTTAGCAGAAATGCCAGTCATTGTGCACATTGAGACAAAGCAAATCATGAACTGATTTAATAGCTGTCAACCAACTGCATTATCTAATTCTTTCTTGTCTGGATTCAACATAGTAATAAAATCAATATGTACACAAACCAAATGGAAATCACACTTTAGCAAAGTAGTCTCCCAGACTATCACATTGTTTGAGAATTTTAAATATCATTGATTTGTAACTGGTTTTTCTTTAACAAAGACAATGCTAGAAGACATTTAAAATTGCGGGGTTTTTTATTAAAAGCTCATCCATCATAGATTCAAAACTACAAGGTTATTCATTTAACAGATCAGACTATTCAGTTACATAGAATCCATCCTCAAATACCTATTTGAACAAACAGTAATTTGTATAGCAATGCATTTTTCATCAGGTTTTGAGACAGGATGTCCTGAGTTATTGTGATAACAAACAAGTTGGCATGAAAGAGACCAAGGATGCTCAAAGATGGTAAACACATGCATCAAAACATGCATGCATCAGCATTGTCCTATTAGATCAGATTCATTATCTACCTTATCCTAAGCTCTGTTATCAGTAACTAGTAAAATTCTGTTTAGAAAAAATGTTCAATAAACTCTTGTAAACGCACACTTAATTACACAATAAACTATGAAGAAATAAAAAATATTCCCTTTAGTGTTTTGTATTACCTAGTCCAATAAGAAGAGATAGGAAATTCCAATGGTGTGTACAAAAGTTGAAATGCATCAGACACTCCGTTGAATTTTGGAGATCGTTTATGAAGTCACAGAAGACTATTTATTTCACACATGTATGCTCATGAAATTCTACAGATAGATTTTAAATTCTGCTGATTCCAATGATTATGAAACCCTCTAGATGGAACTTGAAGGTATGTTACCACTAAGGCTAGAAACAAGGAAGCATTAACTACCAGTAGCCATGGGAAGCATAAGCAAGCAGACCTTTGATCTGGAGAAAGTCTGACAGTGTTTTTTACTGACAAACTGACAGTATTTTTATAATTTTATATGATATCTACCAAATTAAATCAAAATTGGTTTACCCAGTATAACCTTTGGTATATCACAGAACTTAAATTCTGTTCACTTACACAGAATTGTTGTGCAGCTTCATACAAATGGTCTGTTTTGATAAAGCGTATTTTCCAGATAGACTTTGAGTCTTGATTTGAAGATATCCACCAGCAGTTTATTCTGGTGGCTAATTGCTGGCATTGGAAAACATTTAAATATTAGTTTAATTTCTGATTTCTATTAGATTTGCTTCAGTAATCAGCCAAAAGGTCTTGCAATGACTTTAATAGATTTAAGAGATCTAGTATTATGGATCTAGCATTTTCCTGTATTTAGAATAGTCATGAATGTTAATAACATCAGCTCTTCAATCTTGGTCAGATAGGCAAAAGAGACTGAGGCCAAAGTCTTTCATCATTAGGCCTGATCTCCACAGCACGTATTTCATGTGGAAATTTTTCTTTAAGTTGTTGAACATCTGTTCAGCACCTTTTAATAATACATACACAAGAACTGCTTGCAGTATTCGTTTGTCAGTATATTGTATGAGATAAAAATCACCTTAATCCTCCTACTCACACTTCCTTGAATTATACACTAGAGAGCTATATAACCAGTTCTGTTTTACCACAGCATTAGTCTTGGGAGCTCCTACTGTTTTTCTTTTATGCTGTGACCACAGCCCTTCTCAGAGGCACTGATTCCCTTATTGCAGTTCCTCATTCTGCATATATGACTTTGTATCTAACCATATTTCCAACAAAACTGTGCCTGGTTGGTTTTTAACTATATTAATGTCTTCAAATATTCACTGAATACCTTCTGTATCAGCTTACCCATTCTTTTGTTCAGGCTAATTTGATATGCATACAATTAACTCTTTTTTTAATACCAGCAGAGTATTACAGTCTTCCAGTTTCTGAAACAGCCTCAGTATCTTAAGATCTATAAAAATTAACATCATGGAGCTCATTTCAGTGAATGAGATCTCAGAATTCGTCTTCTGAATGTCCATTAAAGGATTCTGGCATGCATGCGACCTTGAGTTTAATCAATTAAAAAAGTGAAAAAAATAGTATACATCTGTATATTATCCTTACGCAAAACTAGAACACATGATCTGAGACCTGACATAGAAGTTCTCCATTAAAGATTGAAAGAAAATCAAAGGATGCCTATTACTTGGGACATCACATCCTTCCAGAATGCAGTCAAACCGTAGGAAACGGTACAACAGAAGTCTAAAAATGCAGGTAGGAAACAACAAAGGGACATGTCAATGGTAAAGTTCCATTTTACATGATTAAACAGCAGGACAAATGCATTTATTAAAGTAAAGCAACACATTCATGAATGAATGTTCTGTACAACTAAAGAAAATAAAAAAGAGCATAAACAGTTATTTAAACAGAAAATTAACAAGGTTGTCTCCCTGTCTTAAACTTTCCACAGAAAATCAACCAACCAACCAACCAACCAACCCCCCCCCCCCAAAACAATGACAACTTTGAGTGACAACTTGCTAAGACTTAAAAGAGGAGTAGTAAAATCTTTTCAAACACATCTGAAGCTGGTAGCCTGCCAAACTCTGAAGGCCTGATAGATGATCAGGGTGGACGAACAATGTCCAAGTTACATAAGGCTGCAGCAGAAAAACCAAATTAATTCTGTGCAGTAGCATTTGTTATAAGGGAGTCCAGGGGCTTCCTATACCCATGCTAGAGCTTGTTTTGAGGGGAATGGTCAAAGGGACCCTGCCAAATTATTGTTTCAGCAGGAATGGTTTTGGAGCAGACTGATAATGAGGAAAGCAGCAAATCACCTGGGCAAGATAGTCTCTGCCCAACAATTCTGGTCTAGAGTAAGGTCTCCCTGCCAATGGCAGGGGCGATGGAACTAGGTGATATTTAAGGTTCCTTCCAACCCAAGCCATTATGTGATTTTATGAATCCAAAAGGAACTCATGTATGAAAGTGCAGTGGTGCAAACAGGCATGTGAACCATTGTTTAATTTAACTACAGGTACAATGACATGAAAAGGCAAAGAATGTGCTGCCAATTTTTAGACAAGTCTCTGAGATGAGAAATTACAGATGTGAGTTTGTTTATATATTCCAAAGAAAATTATTAAGAACCATAGTAAGGGAGAGAAGCCACAACACACAAAACTATTTGAAATCTTTCTTCGACAAAGTCACCACCTCTGCGAATAAGGGATATGTGCTTCACATAGCACCCTGGTTTTTCAAAAATCTATTTCTAAGGTCCCCTTCCAAAGGTTTCTAAGGAAACTAAGTTGCAGAAGAGGGAACATTAGAAGATGGTATTAAAATACAGAAACCAAAGAACAGGAATGGCTAATTCTTACTATGAAGAGACATAAAGAATGAAGTGAAAAGGCTCAGTTTTGGTATGAAAAGTTCCTAACCACTTTTTCTCCCTAGGATGGATATTTTAAGATGTTGTCTCTAGAAAACTGATCTGGAAACACTTCCAAACAATTGGAAGTATATCTCCGGTATGCTAGGAGTACTTTCACTTTTATCTTAATGCACAGCCACATGTTTCATGGAACTGCTTTGTTACATGGCATACAGTGCCTAATTAACACATCTATGCTTCTACCAAGATATTTTCCTTATAGATTTACAGCCTGCTTTGTTGTCTCTGATCACATATTTTTCCTCTGTATTCTTAGCTTTCCTGAATCACTTTTCTGTACTTCAAAATTACAGTAATGTAGAAGTTATAATTCACTTGCTTTTCCTCTTCTTACTTTCATATACAAATTCATTGATTCTGCTCACACAAATTACTTAAAAGTACTGTAATTTCTGACATGTCTCAAAAGCAAAGTTTTCACGTCAAAATGTTCAGTTTTGACTTCAAGTATTTAGAGCTATTGAAACCTTTTTCATTTTAGGAAGGAACTCTTCATTTCTTTTTGTCCTTTTTATGCATTTGAATTTAGATTGATTTCTCTTTAAATTTTCCTCATTGCAACTTGTATGATATACCAAAACCATCAGTTTTTCCTCCAGAGAGTTGAACAACCTTTTGTAATCCAGTCAGTCTGGTATATTTAGTGATGAAGCTGTTCCTCCTGTGCATGATCTCTTTTTTTTTTTTTTTTTTTTTGCAATTTTTTAAATGTTATGAATTTCTGCTAAACAAATCAGTGTTGTAAACCATAAACTTTTAATCCTATACTTTGCATCATGTCCTGAAGATTTAGCAGTTTTGAAATTCCCTCCCTTATACTCACAGCATGCTTTGCTCTACTCCCTCAGATGAGAATACATTACTACCATATCAGCCACAAACTGAAAAATCTGTTCTCTCTTTCTCCTTTCCTTGTCCTTCCCTTAAAATTGCTTTTCGTCCTCTGTCTGCTACACCAGCCATTAAATGTGCCGTGAAGCATCAGTGGTTATATATCAGCTTAAAAATAGAAAAGATTCTTATCTCCTGATTGGGACACAGCTGCCCATCATTCAGCTACATTACACATCACTGAAGATGAAGGAAGATCCTGCCTGGTCTCCTGAACACTGTAGATTTCTAGGGTGTTTTGGGAGTAGAGGAGATATGGACACAATGGGGAAATTGGAATTATGCTGCTAAATACTAAAATATCTGTTTGAAAGATTTTATCCTGATTTTACACACTTCTCATATTGACATCAAAAATACGCTTATTTAAACAAAAAGCTGAATTAAAGTGGTATTCTCAAATTCAATGTGTGTTCTTTCCACAGTATTTTTATCTAATATTTGCAGAGCTGATATATAGCAATTAAAAAAAATATTAGATTTGATTCCAGCTTTAAATGAAACATCAACCACACTCTTAGATGTGCCTTTAAGGGTATGTTTTTTAGCAGTAACAGGCAAAGGAATAACACAGCTTAATTTTTTTGATCTATACAAAACTTTACATGCTGGTAGTTATCTAAATTCTCTTGAAATGAGAGAATTTGAGACCCTTACATGCTGTTCTAACAGTATATGACTGTCCTTCACAGAATTAAAAATATAAATTAAGACATTTTGCCTAGTTCCCTACAATATGTAAATATGTAATAGTTTCCAATTAAAGAGCTTACACTGCTAGCACAAGATAAATCAATATTTAAACTTCATTCTGCTCATGTGCAAACACAACATCCACAAGTAACCAATCCCATGCAGAGTCATCTCTTGGACAAGAGCTGCTGTTCACAAGATCAGTTAATAAGTATATGTCACATTTATTCTGTTTTTCATTTTTGATTTAGAATATATCATCAGACTAGCTATTAAGCACATGTGATGATTTATGCTCATTTTTTAAATTTGGCAAGCCTTAGCAATCTAAGAATTACAGTAAAAAGACCTAATATTTCTTCTGTAAACTTTTCCTGACAATTTAAGTTTCTCTACCATGTTAAATCCACAGAATTTTTTTGCATATTTTGTTTTTCACACCTCAAAGTTTATTCCAGATACAAAACTAGTTACAGTAATCTGTCCAAAGACATCGAAATCCTTTACAATAAGGTTTTGGATAGTTCTTTTAACAGTGTCTCTGGATCAGTCTAGTTGGTTCATATGTGTGAGGTGCAAATTGCTATTTTGCTGTTTAAGTAGACCCATCACTCCACTGAAAACTATTTATAAATTGATTCCTGTTTTAACAGGCTCTAGCTATCTCACTTCATTTAGTTTCCAAGTGTAGAAAAATCGCACTTAATTTTGGGGAGAAAGCTATAAAACACTATACACATTAAGAAAATATTGCAATCCTATTATGTTAAAACGTCAAAATGATGTAAAAAGGCAGACACTAATATTTATTCTTATGATGTGAGGAATAGTCATCATTAGAAAGGCAATGCTTCTGCACTTTCTTTTTTCAAGGAAAGTATTAATTTAAGGTTATCACCTTTAGGCTTGAGCTCATGAGTTTTCTCACCCAGGGGTTATAGTTTTTCAATAAATGTAATTAGTATGTATAGCTTCTAAAAATGTTTGCTCTTTGCATGACAAGATAAACTTTGTTCTCAGCTGCCATTTTATGCACATGAACATATTGGAGCAACCCTAACATTCAATGAATATTCATTTCATGTACCCCTTACAACATCGCTTGAAAAAATATTTTAATATCTTTCAAATATTAATGTTGTTCTTAAAGAATATTGTGTTATAATTTGCTTTGAGCAACTCTCATAAATTTAGCGTGCCTTACATTTTGTATCAAACCTAGGTAATAGAGTGGACAGTACTAAAGTTATGCTGAGATTAAAAGACTGCATCAGTTTGTCCACCTAAATCAGAGTTGATGTATGCAAGTACTGCAATTTAAAATTAAATTATGATGTTTTAACGTGTAAAAAAATTACTTAATATTGAATTAATTCAAAATTTTCAAGTTAATATAATACACATAGTTGGGATTGGTGAAGAAGAGCATTCTACAAGAGCGATATCACCAAGATAGAGTAGGGATCCTTTTCTTCAGGACTTGCCCTAGACTAGGTAATTCCCATATCTCCAAAGCCTTTTGTCACTTGAGAAAATTTGGAAACAGAAATTATAATAATTTTCTAAAATGTAAAATCAAACCCACATTTTTGCCTTTTGGAATTAGCTGTGATCACCGGGCAATGAAGCTTTAAAAAAGTGTTTGTTCTCTTTTAAGGCAGAATCCCAGAATCTCTCTTTTTTCTTTTCTGCCTTCAAATCCATCTTTCCGAATGAAGATCACCACGTTATGGTAGAAACTCAGATACCACTAGCCCATAAATCATATCCCTTTTCCCTTAACTTTCTCCAGAACTGTAAGGAGGATAGAGAATTTTGACACCACAGGGAGCTTATTTCAAAGAAATGGATGACTAGAGCTGTTGACATCTTCCATTTCTGAAGCTGTCTTTCATGTTATTAATATAATCACAGTATGATGTCATAACACCATTTCTCAGTTAGACACCTTTACTCCACAAAGACACTTTCTCATCTCCATCTCCCAGGTAACAGCTTCAAAAAAATCATTCAGGAAATCTGCTGTATCCATAGGATTTGCGGGGAAAAAAATTCCTTATAATACAGAATAATCTTGATTCCCTTCATGAATTTTTAATGTCTTAATATGAGGATTTCACAGCTCTCCATTCTCCATTGCAGTTGGGTGATAAAATGTAAATAAAGCAAATATGGTTATTCACCTTCTACAGGTTTGTAGGGGGGTTCTTTTTAGTCTCCATTTGTATTGTGTTCTGCACTTACCCAAGGCATGTACCTTTCATGAAATTTAGTCTAGTCTGCTATCATCCATCTACTGGTGACACACAGACATCTATCTGCTGGTGCACACTGGGGCAGAATTTAGTGCCTGATCTGGTTTACATGTTAACCTTTTCCTGAGGAAATCAAGGGGAGTAAACTCAGAGCACATGCCAGTCTGCCATCCGGATACCAAGCACTTGTGACACTAAGTAAATATAGATACAACCAAGAGATCAAAATCAACAATAACACAGTGTCCTGGGTTCAGCAGTAGCAGTCAGTTTTTCCTCCTTCTTAGTAGCTGTTGCAGCACTGTTTTTGACTTTCAGCCTGGGAACAGAGCTGATAACACCGATGTTTACCCTGACCAAGGACTTTGTGAGTCTCATGCTCTGCCAGGGAGGAGGAGAAGCTGGGAGGAAGCAGGGACAGGACACCTGACCCAAACTAGCCAAAGAGGTATTCCATACCACAGCACATCGTGCCCAGGATGTAGAACTGAGAGTTCCCGGAAGGGCTGGATCACTGCGGGGTGGGGGCGAGGTACCAGTTGGTGAGCGGTTGTATTCTCTTCCTTGTTATTTCCTTTATCATTATTACTATTAGTGGTAGCAGTAGTGATTTGTGTTATACCTTAGTTATTAAACTGTTCTTATCTCAACCTGTGGGAGTTGCATTCTTTTGATTCTCCTCCCCATCCCTCCAGAAGCGGAGGGAAGAAAGGTGGGGGGGGAAGCAGACTTCGTGGCTCTGATTTACGGCCTGGGCTTAAACCATGACACACAGGAAAAATATTGTAATATACTTGGCAATAAAATCCATCTCCCTTCATTTTTTAAAGTTCTGCAGGAAGATTTCACATAGGTGAACACAAAGTATTCAAAGCTGAAGAAAATTCCAAATGATGAACACAAATTCAGCACTTATTAGCAACACGAGTCAAAAACTCACTGAATTCTGGAATGAGCAAGAAGAATATTCTATCATATTCACAGTTGTAGGATAAATTTGAAGTACCGTCACAAAGCCTATCAAAGTAGGTTCACAGTATCAATTACACTTCTTGACCCTACTTTCTTTAGTAAGAGTATAAAGAACCCCAGACTTGAAACCTAAGCCACCCAAATACTTTCTGAACAAGTGGGATAGGCACTTGGGAGATGAAACAATCTACTACATAAGGAATCTGTCATGAATGAGCCACTAAAAATAAACAGAACACCTCTGGGGAGCACTAGTAGGTTTCAAGTAGGATAGCCTGTATGTTTGGGAGCAGCCTGCACCTCGAACACTAGGTTTTCTCAAAGCCTACCCTTACAGTACTATTTAATCTTTTACTGCCTGTCTTTATTATTCTTAGTCTAGAAGATTAATGTATCTGAATTGGATATCTCAAAATCAGACCATTATCACAAGCAGAATCTTTGTGGTATTTATGGGAAGATGATATGCTTTTAGTTAATATCATGGTTTTAGAAGTTTGGATAGCAAGCAAGAGGAACTGGACCTCTTCACTGATTAGAATAAATTTGATATAACTGGAGATTATATAGTGAAGTGATTGCTTAGAATACTAATACCCTTTTAAAATATTGTTTAACTTCCAGTGTAAAGATAAATTACATTTGCTTTAAGAATGTTATTTGATTATTATAGTTACCTTAGTTCAAAGACCTGGAAAAGAAAGAAGTTGAGGCTAAGAACAGGAGATACTCAGGATAATCCAGTCTAAAAGTAAAATAAGCACACAATTCCAGAAAGGGAGAGAGACAAGAAAAGCTGAAGAAGAGAATAAAAATCACAAAGTAGCTAATTGCTATGCAATGACAAAAAGACTTACGAAAAAGACTACTATAACCAGAATGATCTTGAAGCTCAGAAAACAACTACTGCTAAATATTTTTTTATTTATTTTAATTTTTCTTCAGAAAGATTTTTAAGGAAAATCAATGGTTACAATCATGACATGCACAAAAAGATTGCTACTAAAAATGTTAAATGCTCTTTATAATGATATTCAAAGTCATATTCTATTATTGTCAACACAATAAATACAAAATAACATTACTGCAGACAAAGCTCAGTTTTATGCTAGTGTTGTGTCACACAAGCAAATAACTGCTCTTGTGAATTGCTGCTGCACATGCAAGCTATTTCAAAGCTATACTCCATTAAGCAGCACAAGCTTCATTTGAGAGGCAAATGTCACTGAATCAATTGAATCATAGAAATTACTTTGGAGTTTAGAAGGTGCTGTAAAATCAAGTGCTGTTTTTCCCTAAAAGTTTTACATTTCTTAGCTTGGAATTCAGCATCTTAAAAAAATATCAAAAAGACCCAAGAAACAGTGAGCACTACATATCTTTATTTTTAATATTCATTAATATTCACAGATTTTACCCCTTCTAGTTACCACAAAACTAAGTTAACAACATTTCCTGGAATACACATGAATTTCTAGCAGAACATTTAACTATGACTTTGATTTTAATATATGAATCCACATGAGACTTCAGTGAGAAGACAGCTCATTTCCAAACAGGGCTCACTTTTAAATTCTCTACCATACACTAACAGGCTCACCGTATGCAGTTTCCTTTGAGAAATGTATTAAATATTAAGGCTAAGAATGCCTATTTTCTAAGTGAAGATATGTGAGAATTACAAAAATTATTTTATGCATCCTACAGAGTGATTTCTGACCGTTATTAGAATTTTTTTATTCTGTATTTGCCAATAAAAATTTTTTCCATAATAAAGTTGGAATGCTAAAAACATTAAACAAAAGCATTTTATCAACCCTAATATAGTTTCATGGCAATGCAGCTAGGCAAATGCAAAGGCATTAAATCTGACAAGTGTCCATTTATTTTATTTTTCAGCATAACCTTTTTCAGGAACCTTTTAATCAAATTCATTGGGATTTGGATCAGTTTCCATTCTAAGCTTTGCTACAAAGTAGGCATTTGATTTCATTCTCCTAAGACAAAAAGGCAACTCCACACATACAAAAAAGGCAATGTTATTCTTGGATAAAAAAAGTCTTCCCTGAAAGAGATATTATTTATTAACATAATTTTATGACCTGTTTAACATGTTTCTGCTGAGCACTTTGGGTCATTTTAGGAAAACTATGTTTATTTCTCTATACATAAAATACAAAATTAGTTATATGAAATAGAATCCTGACACAATGATGAAATGGGCAGATTTTCATTAGATTTCAGCAAAACTTATTGTAGAGATATGCAAACAATTTATGTTTTCAATAAAATAAGAAATGATGAAGTCAAATTCCATTAATTTTCAAGCAGAAGAGCTTTATGTTCATGTATTTCCACACTAAATAAAACCAACCCTTCATTCATTTAATGGATATTCTCTGCCTTATTTACAGATGCTGAACTTTATCAGGCTGCTTTTATTAACTTCTCGATGTATTGGTGGACAAATAAGGTGCAGATAACTCATAAATCCAGAGAGTTTAGTGAAAGCAATCCTCTAATTCAACTATTAATTAATGTACATATATATTGCACTGTGAAAGAAACATTACTCATAAATAACACAGGTTTTCTTGAAGTGTTCCCAGGAACACTAATCATGCTTTTATAATTCAATCTAACTGTCAAAACTACAAAAGCTTTTGTAATCCTCTCCCCCAGAAACCCAAGGAATTATGTTACTTACTGCACTGTAACTTTTTTATGAGGTTTGTCATTATTAGAGGCTATATTTTTAAATGTGCATGAAGTCTGGGTATGAAATAATATGGACATAAGGAACCATGATACATTGCCAAAAAAAATGTCTGGAAAGCAATTTATATATGCACATTTCCCATATTTCATACACATTATGCACATTTAAAAGAGTCAGAAATTGCTAGGTTCTGCATCCTACACATTATTTAGTACTGCATAGATCCACAGTAGTGACATACAAATATTTATGCTAGATGCTTTTTCTTTAGCTGTACCTGTTAAACATCTGCAATGTAAAAAACATGGTTTACTGAAATTACAGCAATGTGACTACTACGTGAAGCCTAAAACAAAAAAGTATGATGTTTTAAAGTATGCATTTTACACTTCAAAACAATGCAATACTAATTGTCATATTGTACAGCAAGTAACACTGATTTGAATGCAATATCATATCACTTTTAAAAAGTTATAACAATGCTTATGTATATTCTAGAAGAGGGGCTCTGAGTGCAGCCTACATCTTCATATTTAGAAAGAAAAAGTGTATCTTCTTTTAAAAAGAAGCAAACACTGTTCAGTATTATTTGATATGAAAACAGAAAAACAAAACTCGAAATGGTAAAAATAAAGCTTTTCATAATTTCCACTATAATAATTTCCAATTTCCACTATAAATGCAAACAATAATTCTGGAAAATGAATATTAATTCAAAACCAATAAACTTTAATCTAAAGATTATAAACATGTAAGACACAGGAATCCCTGCAGCACTCGTAGACATTTTTGCCTGTTCATCTTTTCACCTACCTATAAAAAATGAGGGTCATTTGAAAGATCTTTAAGATCAGATCTACAACATAGCTCTTAGAAATCATGCATTCAATAAACACCAACGTGACACACAAGACATTATAAGGGATAAGAAAGAAAGTATATTACATGATGTCTACATAAATTTATTGGTAGGCAATTAGACAAACCAGTTGAAAAAGAAGCATGAAAGTGAGATTTTTTTTAGTCATCATGGAAAAATATGAGTCAAAGGTTCAGCAGAACAAAATAAGTATACCTTAGGGTAAAACAGAAAAGGAAAAAGCAAGGACCTTTCAGTGCAGATAAACAAGCATGTGCTCAGGAATCAAAATATCTCTCAAAAAATCTCGCCTGAAAAAAATGCCCTTTATGTTGTCTAGAGAAAAAATATTTGTGGATATGTAAGGTTACTATTGACAGTCAAACTAATATTCAGTAATCAGTAATATGAAGTCTGACAGATACTTCAAGGTAAAGGAAAAGGATGTGCCAGTTCATTGCAAATCAGTTCAAGTTTTGGATGTGAACCGAAGAGTGATATTTAAGAGACAGAAAGACACCATAAAATATCTTCTATAGTATTTCCTCAGCTCACAGAAAAGCAAGGAGACCACTAGCCAGATACAGTCCAGTATTTGGCTTCTGATTTACCTATACACTTATTGTTACTGCATAAATAGCACCTGACCTTTTAGCTTAATTTAACCTGCAATTGCTTCTGAGAGAGAGCAAGACTCTGGGTCATCCTACAGTGAACAGCAAGGACCTACTGGCAGAGAATGCAGTACAAATGAAGAAATTAATAGGTTCTTATGGAATTTAAGTGATGCTAAAGGCCAAAGACTTCATAGGATACCCCTCAAAAAGGTCACAAGGGCTTCTGAACTCACGTGAACTCTTACCATGTTAATGCTAACATCACACAGCAACTGTATGCGCTCCAGCCTATGACTGCAGTGGTTGAGACTTTCCTGACAACTGCTCTTTCCTGGTATCAGTGGTAGAATATGCAGTACTAGTAATCAACACAAACCAGTAACATACCTGCTTTAAAACTTTTTTCATTTCTGAAATGTATATCTGAGGGTGAAAAGAGTGACTTGTGAATATCTGAATTTTCAGTAGGAATGTTTAATGAATTATATTACAGAAAAACACAGAAAAGGCATACCAAAAGAACAAAGTTACTTAGTGAGCTTCTTTCTACTTAGTCAAAAAAATCCCTTTCAGAAAATTCTACTACAAAATCAGTGCCAAATGGCATAAACAGAAATGAATAATGCCTTGAAAGTGCATCCAAATCTCTGAATTACACTTCTTGCACACACGTATTCTCTGATGACAATGTATAAAATGCCATCTGTCTTTTGGCACCGTGGGAAACAGTAGTTCCCTAATATTTATAATTTCATAAGTATGTCAAGAACAATTAGGGCTCTACTGTGCCCACAGAGAAAGCAAAGGAAATACTTTGAGAAAGACAGTAGACACCATAACAAACAAATCACTGCAATAAACAAGAAACACCTATTACCTACTCAGTAAAAATATCAGAGTGGTCCTTTGCTGGCTGGTTAGGCAAACCTACCTTGTAATTGAACGCATGAGAATGAAGGAATGTCCAAGTGTCTGGGGTAAATTAAAAGGCAGAATTCTATGTGGGCTATTTATTTTGCAGCTGCTAAAGGCCTTTGCAAGTTCCAGCAGCAAACTACTGAGTGGACAAGACAATCTAGGATACAAGAGAAATTCATCCACGAAAAAACAATGAGGTGAACTTTAGAACTACCTAATTACAAATAGTCTTCAGGAACAACTTAGTTATAACTTCAAAGGCAGACAAGGGCAGTAGTAAGTGGTGTGAAATTGTCTGGTTATGAAAGTATAACACTACTTGTAATTGAATGATAATGCTGGGGGGGAGCCTGACAGCAAAATGAAAAATTAAAGTAGATTGGATGGAGAAATGTATTTTATTTTCTCTTGTTGGAAATTAACATGCTTTCTGCCATCTTAAAAACATAATTTTTACTCAACCTAATGTTTAAATTGGTATTTCTGAACTGCTCAGTTTTCAGAAACTTGCAACAAAGCAATAAATACATAAACCCTTCGCTCTAGATTTGTGTATCTATTTATACTATATCTTAACTGTTGGATAGTCTGACCAGGCTCTGAGAATGTATATGCAATTCTTTTTTCTGCTTGAGGGACTGAACACACACCTTGAAGGAAATTGTTCTTACCTCTAAGCAATAGGATATTCTAAGTAATTGCTCTTAAACAATCTAGTTGATGTTACTGCAATCTGAATCTGTCATCATAATAATTATATTCATGTAATAGATTGAAGGAACTATTCAGACAGAAAAAGAACAACACACTGTAGAAGACGTTTAAAAAAACCCACGTATTTAATTAAACTCCACTTCTTATGAAGTGTCCCAAATATTAAAGTTTGACTTTTTTTCTGGTTCAGTGCATATTTTCACAGGTCATAGCAATTGAAACAGCATGAATAGAGGAGATTTTCCTCTAGGGACCTTCTGCTCTGTCCTCTCTTCATTCCACTATCTTCTGCCCCAGACGTGCTTATATGACTGTTAGAGACTGATAAATGTTAGTGTTCTTTCTCATGACAATTATGTGCTGTCTGTGCATTTATAATTCAGCACTTGCTAAGGGGAAAAGTAAGAATTGTTTGCAAGCATGACAAAGTAGAAAAGGCAAAATGATGACCTAGATAAAGAGCAAGGGCATTGGCTGGTAAAGGAAACTACTGCTCTGTTCCTAGCTCTTTTCCTATTTTGTTTTAAAAATGTTATTTTTTATAGGGGTTTACACTTGAACGTATCACCTTAGCCCTATTGCTGAAGAGAGGATTAGAAGGTGAAGAAATTTAAGTGTGATTCTGCTGCACAGATTCTGCTGTGTTTCAATGCACACCGGTCATTTCACAGATGAACTTAAAAGGGATGGGGAGAAGTCCAGAGTGCATGAAGCCATTTAACCATGACAAATATACCCATTATTTTTGCTCAGGACTTTTTTTCCCCTAGACTATTTTTTTATTATATGGTCTACTAATTGACAAAATTCCATATATACACGAATATTTGAGGTCTGCCAGACAAAACAGAATGAATGTGTTTCTGAGTAATATAGTTATAGTTTATATAGACTATCAGAATAGGTAAAATTCATTTCACAGATATTTTTAATTAGGTAAGAAAATTTAATCTATATATAAGCTAATGCAATCCTACATGCTACAACCAAAAACATACAGATGTACAGGTTTACAAATGGAGTGACTTATTTGTGGGTAGGTCAGATGCACCATTACTAGCCTTCTCAGCATAGCAATCTTAAAACACCTGCTGCATGGAGAATGACGTAACCTAAATTTCACCGGCAGCATTACACTGTGAGCAATTACAGACTTTTTGTTATTAATTTTAAATGGGCTACCACACTTTGTTTGCACAGATTTTTAATTGCACACATACCATGCCCCATAAAATTCCATGTGGACCATAGGTCCTTGAACCATTGCTACATCTGGATTGTTTCAGAACAACAGGTTAGTTTATTAGGGGAATCAAGCTGTTGCAAGTCTCAAAAGAGCACAGGAAAACGCATAACACTTAGCAGACTGCAGTAGGACACCTACTGAGAAAGCTAGCAATTGAACATTCTTTTTGACAGAGGAAAAAAACATAAAACTGTCTAATCCTTAATGTTCTGCATATGTTAAACTATCCCCAGAAGCTTGTATGCACTAGCATAAGTATAGCTGCAAATCCTAAAATGGTATCAAAAGAAAAGCAAACCTTCTTTGGTATTTTACATTTTCAAATATGCATGCAGTTTATATAGAGATACTTCTCTTTGGATATTTTTCTGTATCTTTTTTTTCCTGAAGAGAGTGACTCAATTGGAACAAACTAATCTGATGTGGAGTACAATATGCTTGAATATACAGTGTGCAGATTAGACTGAAAAATAGCTTAATGACACAATCAAAATTTATGAGGTAGATAACTTTTAAGGATATTCCTGTTAGATAGTAATTCCAGAAATAACTATGCATGTGAGATATATCAATTATACCTTTAATATGTTAAAGGTATATTAATCATGTTACTGCATTAATACTGAATAAATCCTAATATTTACCATTGTATATTCAGTTCTTACAATCTTTTTAAAAATGATCATGAATAAATGCAAAGTCTTATTTTAAAGTGTTGCCATCCTGAGTACTGTTTTCCTCTTAATCACCTTTAACAGCTGCTAGCACAAAGAAATTATTTCAATATCTTCCATATGTGAATACCCGAGTGTGTTACCATAAATGTTCAGCTTTCAGGGATTAATTTCAAGTCTGAAAGTCTGGAAGGACAACATATGAAAGAATCATTACTTTTCAAAGGTGTCAGCACCTCAATGAACCCACTTGAAAGCAGGTTTTCTTAAAGACCACAAGAAAGACACTTAACTGCCAGAAACATACTATGAGAACTACAGTGACAATGTAGACTAGAATATGCCACCAGTTATTGAAGGCCTGGTTGAATGATAAATTAGCTTTAAAAAGATAATTAAAACAGGCTTTGCCAAAATGAATGTCTTGCCTAAACCTTGGGACTATGCTTTTTTTATTATGGCTCATTCACAAGTAGTATATCTTTTTGATGTTACTCCTTTCAAGTACAAAGAAATCAAAAAACTTGGCAATGGTATAAAAATGTAAATGCATTCCATAAGACAAACACAATGGGAAGTATAATCTTTTGATAAAGGCAATGCTCAGGGCAGCCAGAATAAGACAACAGCACAAGCACAATTCCCCTGTGTTCTACAAACAAATATTCTGCATCTGTAGTGCTCAGCTCTGTGAGACATCACCACTGGCAGGAGCATTAAAAGCTCTTGCTTAAATGCCAGCTCTGTGTTAAGACTTGCTGATGGAGAAAGGGATTCTGGAAGACTAGAGGGGGATTTGCAGTTGCAGTGCAAATCTCAGCCACTACAGCAACTGCACCGACTTCTCACTCTTGACTCTTCTTTACAGGGGAGCTGTTGAAACAGATAGCTGAGGAGGGCTGAGCTGGTCTAGCAGAAGCTGAGCCAAACATCCTCCCTACTGCACATATGCTATACAGCAAAGAGTGCAAAACAGGGGCAATTGTGCAAGGACAGTTCAGTTTAAGAAGTTACCACAGGCTCCATAGTACAGTAGAAAAATTTCCTCTACTTTGAAAGGGAATTTTGACAATTCAGCAGACTGTGAAGCAAATATCTATTAATGATTAGTATCTAGTTATGATTTTAGCACTTCGGTATATAGAAATATCTAACAATAAGTCCTACATGGAAGACCAGCTGCACCCTACTTTCAGTCTTAGCAACCACTTAGTTTTGTTTCACTTTTGGCTCCCATGAGAAAAAAACCCTAGGACCTCTTCTCTCAAAAGACAGAAATATGCTTTGGAAAGAACTAAAAACCCATATCAGTTTAGAAAGGGGCAAACCCCTGTCACTACGTCTGCACTGCAGATGTAGTTTTGGTTTGTTTTCTTTTTCTTCCCCTGGTATAAGGCAGCATAAACAGGATTTGTCATAAGTATTGCTGTATCAGTGGTTTTCACTGCAAGCACTAAACATGTTTTCTTAGCTACATCTGAAGGAGAAAGAGATCATACACAAATTATGCATTTTAGAAGAGCATAATGAGTGATTTTGGTAGATATTATGAAAATAATATATGAAAACTATTCTAGAAATTATCATCTTTTACAGTAATACCTACAATGTCATTTGGAGGAAAAAAAAAAAGGTTAAATACATGTATACTACATATGTGTGTGCATCTTAAGGTCATAGAATCATAGAATAGTTAGGGTTGGAAAGGACCTTAAGATCATCAAGTTCCAGCCCCCCTGCCATGGGCAGGGACACCCCACACTAAGCCATGCCACCCAAGGCCTCATCCAACCTGGCCTTGAACACCGCCAAGGATGGAGCATTCACAACCTCCCTGGGCAACCCATTCCAGTGCCTCACCACCCTCACAGTAAAGAATTTCTTCCTTATATCTAATCTAAACTTCCCCTGTTTAAGTTTGAACCTGTTACCCCTTGTCCTGTCACTACAGTCCCTGATGAAGATGCTATTGAATGTTAAGGTGTGTATAACAAGGTAATTGTTTCTAGTATGTTTAAAAGGAATAATTTTCACTGAGTGTCAGGAAGACAAAAATGTCTGGTGGACATATGTTTATCATTAGAAATCTTTTTCTAACCTTATTCAGCTATGGACAACCTCACACTTGTTTTGGCTACTACCAAATCAAGTTTGTTTATTAATTTCCACTACATCAGAAATTTATTATTTTCTGTTAGCCCAGGTTGGTAACAGGTATCCTTGGAAATAGCTTCAGTGTGTGACGCCTTTGGTCTAATGCAAGTGGCTTGCACTCTACTAGTGGTGTGCACCTTGCAATTAAGAAAAAACACAGAAATATCCATCAGTCATTCTACTCTGAAAAGCCATAGAATGATTATCTTTTATTAAAAGCTACAGTCACAATTTAGATGTAAAAGAAAACTGTGTAGGATAAAGATAAGACTGTTAGTTCCCCTTTGAAGAAAGTTCAGAACAGACTAGTACTATTATATAAATTATATCACACCTTGTTAAATTTCACTTCTATTTAGGTATTTTCAGCAGATACTTTCCCCAGCTGTGAAGTTATAGATGTCTAGTACAAATGAATGGCTGAGACAGACAACAGTATTTTGTGAAATGACCAGAAACTGTTGGTTGTTTTAAAGGTGAGATGGAAGTTTGTTGTTCCTAATCAGTCACCAACATATTTGAAAAACACATTCCAAATGCATAAGTAGATCTGTCAGTCTGACATTGTTAAAGTGGAATCAAACTAAGTTAAAGGCTTATCAATAGTAATAGCAAACAGCAAACTTGGATTTTCTATCTAAGAACAATGCCCTCAATTCATAGCAGTGATAGGGACAGTACTAAGAAATCCACTTACTCAACCTCCTATTTTCTTACCTAACCTTCTATTTTCTTACTTAAACTTCTATTTTTAGTTACTTTCAATTACAGCCTCTACCAGTTTCAGACTGATGATTCCTAACTTTGCAAAGCCTATCTCATAAGTAGAAGTGTCTAGTTTGGACAATTGAAACATAATTGAATTTATTAACATTTTCAGGCTTTCAGTAGAGATTGAAGATTCAATAGAGATATGTCTGAGTACTTGGCATCACCCTAGATATTTTTTTTATATTAATTCTTCCTAGCATCTTGAAATCTGCTAATTCTTATATCTACTCCTTTGCCTGCATCTATCACCTTAATTTAATCCTTGTTAAAATCCTTAAAATTAGTTTTAAAACTAGATAAATTCTGTTAAAGTGAAAATACAGTTATAAAGAAAATGAAAAGATCTCGAGTTGCAAGCTTGTCTCTATTTTCTAAAAACTAAATATTGATTAAAACAACTTCTTTTTCAGGTTAAAAAGAACTTTCCTTGATAGCTTTTTATGCAAGAAATATGCTTTAGCCATGTAACATAATAATGATTGATAATTTAAATACATTCCAAATTAGGTATTAAAAGCATAAAAAGCACAGTTAATTCCATAGTCAAAGCTTTACTTGCAAATGTACAGAAAAAAAAAAAAGATAAATCAATGTAAAAAAAAACCAAAACAACAAAAACCCCAAACAAAATCTCTACCTTTGGCATGCACATTTGTAATCACAAAAGTACTCCGCAGGAATACTTAAAATCTCAAAAATCATGCAGAAACTAGGAGGTGACAAACTGAATGTAACTGGGTATTCTGGAATTTTCTCCTAGATTTAATCGCAATTGACCAAAGGACTGTCTATGACTGACAGTTAAAAGAAAGTTTTTTCTACAGTGCAATGAAGTAAAGCAATATGAATGTCAGAAACAGCCTGCTTTGACATCAGCACTATTAATATTATTGGATACTTTTAAAAGAAAGCATTTCATAAATCCTGCCCCTCTCCAACAAGAAGTGACATTCAGTGATATGACTGTAAAAAAAAAAATAATAAAAAAAAATCTGAGCTTAAAATTTCATTAAAATTCTTCAGAAATCATAAAAGGAGAAGTTTCACATATGCCTGAAACATTCTACTTAACACTGTTTGCAGGCATGTGACCTGGCATACTAAAGACACATTAAGTTTAAAAAGAAATTATGATGAAAGTTTATACAAACTGACAATGAACTTACTTAACCACAGTAACAAACATACCCATGTTTGCTGCATCAACAGTTTGTGGTGTCTCTGCTGACAATTTCTGAAAGGCCTGTTCACCATCTGTCTTCTCTGGTGAGCTGTTATGTCGAGACTGCTGTTGGTCTTCAACTTCAGCAACAAATGAAATTACACCTAAAACAAATAGATAGCAGGTGTTATATTAGCCAGGGCATTAGCTTCATAAAACAGACTGCCAGACATGTATGAGTATTTCCTCATTTCAAAACTAATAAAAAATGAAATAAAACTTCCACTCCAGGTGTCAGCCATGCAAATTTAATTTATGGCAATAAAAAAATACATCTTGAGTCCAAGGAAATTAACCATTTTTTCTCCTAAAAGTGTTGTGTAACTACAATAAAAAAATATAACCATTATGGTATTATTACAGCTCATGGGAATGAAGTCTGAGGAAAATGTTCAAGGTATATAAATATTAATGTAAGAGGACATGTTTGATGGCACTAATAGCTAGTGGATTTTAGGATTACTAATTAATCTTGTTTTATGTCTCAATATATAAACCTATAATCTTGGTCTATTGCAGCACAATATTAGAGAGAAGCAAAGTGCAAGAGAAAGACTTCATTAATTTTAAATACTATCCTAACTACCAATATACTTGAAAGACATCAACAATTATATGAACAATTTAGTTATGCTTCTTTTTAAATTTAAGTAATTTTTCCTTATAGCTCTTGCTTCCAGTGATAATTTCAAAATACTGCGCTGTGCATATATGCATGTGAGAGAAAGGAATAGGACAGGAGTGCTTACAGTTTTAAAATTTTTATTTCATCAGTCAGTAGGAGGATGGTAAAACAAACATAACTTTTTTGGATCTGCACAAAACATGCTCTCAAAAGCACCAAAGTAATTGGCCAAAAAACTCTGAATAATTAATTTCTATGTGCAGCAAATCTTGGAATGCTTGAAAAGTTCCAGATCTGTAAATTAGCAATCCTCAAGAATATTTCAAGAGCTAGTGGAAGAAATATGGTAACTGAAATACTACTTGAGTTGCTAAACCACTTTGCTGATAATCCAACAATAGCACCATCAAGAAACCAGTGAAAAATTGCACTATAATAGCTGACACTCAATTTTCCTTCTTTGTGGAAAACAGATCTCAAACAAACAGAATTGATAAAAATGAGGCAAAAATCTTGATCAATAAAGGTAACTGGATTGATGTAATGTATTCAGATCTCCACAAGGCACCCAATTAAATCTGTCATACTTCAACAAAAAATAATGAGATTACTACAGATGGCATAGATTTTTAAACTCAGTTTATCTGCTCAATCTTAAAATATTAATAACTTGTCTTTCATAAATAACAAAAAAAAAGTGTATTAATATTATTAATACTGGAAGTATTCCTAAGTAGACTGCTCTCATGGTTCAGGAGTGAATGGTGCAACCCAATGACCACTACTGGAGATTAAGATAGCTGATGACACATAAATATATTTATTCAAATTTTGGACTGCAAAAAATTCCCATAAAAAGGTGCTTAGCAGGAGCTTAGCAGGACAGGAAAAAGTAGTTTTATACAAGGAAGAGTAACAAAGAGTCCCTAGCACCCCATGAGGCAATTAAAAATATACTGCACAGGTGCAAAACAACTGCATCAAAAATGACAGGTTTAAAATAACAAATAAGCATGTTTACATTTTTTCATAAGGTTCTGCTGAACTGGCTCCTATGTTATGAAAAGGCTTTGACACAGGAAGTTTTAGGTTTTCTGCTGTGTACGCACTGCCATCCTATAGAACCCACTGTTGCTTACACTTGTCAGTAATGCCAGCAGCATCTTATGTTACCTTATTGATACTGAAAAGCAACTGATAAATGATGATTTGTTCATGTACAACAGTCCCCAATGTTTGGAGATCTTTTTCTTACATCTAGTTGCTCAGTTCTAACTTGTGTGCCATATGTTATATAACATACCTTGTCAAAATATCATGGCTGACAACATCACAAAGATATAATTCCCAATGATTCAACTGACCACCTTATTATGCCACCATTAAGAACGTCAGAAAACACCACTCCTCAGCTGTCCTTTAGCATATATATAAAATATATAAAACATTAAACTTGTCAAAGTAACAATGCAAGTACTCCTAGAATGACACTGAAAATTAATAATTAAAAATTACATAACTGTGCAGGTTTTCTTTTTGCTGATACAACATTGCTTTAAATGTTTCTTGGTCAAAACCAAATTCTGAATCTTTATTGTCCACTCTTTAAACACTTTATACAGCTTCAGTTCACATATTAATACTGAAGCCCTGTTTTATATTGTTTCAGAGAAGATGCAACCCTTTAAAAGAAGGCAAGCTGTTCTATTTCCCAATAAAATTTTAAATGCAACACCACATGTTAGACTGACTCATTGGCTATACAGTACAATACTCCAACCCCAAATTCAATTAAAAAAGCAAGAAATTTCAACTTTTACTTTTCTGTATAATTTTAATGGACTGTTTGAAAGATCTGCTTTGCACATGATTATTTTCTGGTGCAGAGAGATGATAAAAGCCCAAAATATCACAATATTTTAACTGAAAACAAGAACAGAAAGCTATGCAGCCATGGAATTCATCACACAATATAAAAAGATATAGAAATGCTGAGTTTGTGGTTTAAATATACCAATACGACCTGAATAAGTATAGGTCTTGGGAGCAGGAGGAGGGTTTCTATGTTTACCTCTTTTTTTCTGACCAATGAAATACATGTATAGTTGCTGCATCAGAAAAGCTCTACCAAAGAGATCAGGTTCTTCAGGAATCTGCTTAGTAAGGTTCCATGGGATATAGCCCTAGAGGGCAGAGGGGCCAACACTGTTGGTTAATATTCAAGGATCACCTGCTACAAGCTCAGGAGTGTTGCGTCCCAACTAGAAGGAAGTGCAGCAGGAGGGCCAGGAGATCTCCTTGGATGCATAAGGAGCTGCTCAGGAAAATTTGAAGGAAAAAAGAGGCTTATAAAAGGTGGAAGCAAGGACAGGCGACCTGGGAAGAATATAGGGATGTTGTCTGGAAAGCTACAGAATAGGTTAGGAAAGCCAAAGCCCAGTTAGAATTAAACTTGACTAGGGATGTGAAAGGTAACAAGAAGGGATTCTATAGGTACATTGCAAATAAAAGACATACTAGGGACAATGTGGGCCCTCTCCAGAAGCTATCAGGAGAACTGGCTACCGAGGATTTGGAGAAGGCTGAGGTCCTTAATGACTTCTTTGCCTCAGTCTTCACTGGCAAAGGCTCTGACAGCACCACCCAAGTCTTGGAAGGCAGACACAGGGACTGTGAGAATGAAGACCTCAGGCTCACTGTAGGAGAGGATCTGGTTCGAGAACATCTTAAGAACCTGAACATGCACAAGTCCATGGGACCTTGATGAAATCCATCCGCGGGTCCTGAAGGAGCTGGTGAATGAAGTTGCTAAGCCACTGGCCATCATATTTGAAAAATCATGGCAATCAGGTGAAGTTCCCGATGACTGGAAAAAGGGAAATATAACCCCCATTTTCAAGAAAGGGAAAATGGATGACCCAGGAAACTATAGTCTCACCTCTGTGCCTGGCAAAATCCTGGAGCAGATTATCCTGGAAGGCATGTTAAGGCACATGAAAAACAAGGAGGTGGTTGGTGACAGCCAGCATGGCTTCACTAAGGGGAAATCCTGCCTGACCAATTTGGTGGCCTTTTATGATGGGGCTACGAAACTGATGGACAGGGGCAGAGCAGCTGACATCATCTACCTGGACTTGTGCAAAGTGTTCGGCACTGTCCCGGATGACATCCTCGTCTCTAAATTGGAGAGACATCAATTTGATGGGTGGACCACTCGGTGGATAAAGAACTGGCTGGATGGCTGCACTCAAAGAGCTGTGGTCAATGGCTCGATGTCCAGCTGGAGACCAGTAACGAATGGTGCCCCTCAGGGATCGGTGTTGGGACCGGTCTTGGTCAACATCTTTGTCGGTGACATGGAGAGTGGGATTGAGTGCGCCCTCAGCGAGTTTGCCGATGATACCAAGCTGTGTGGTTCAGTTGACAGGCTAGAGGGAAGGAATGCCATCCCAAGGGACCTTGACATGCTTGTGAGGTGGGCTGATGCTAGCCTTATGAAGTCTAACCGTGCAAGGTCCTATGCCTGGGTCAGAGCAATCCCAGGCGCAGCTACAGGTTGGGCAGAGAAGAGATTCAGAGCAGCCCTGCAGAGAAGGACCTTGGGGGTGCTGGTGGATGAGAACCTGAACATGAGGTGGCTTCAGTGTGAGCTCGAAACCCAGAAAGCCAACCGCATCCTGGGCTGCATCAAGAGGAGTGTGACCAGCAGGTCGAAGGAGGTCATCCTGCCCCTCTACTCTGCTCTCGTGAGACCTCACTTGGAGTATTGTGTACGGTTCTGGTGTCCTCAATATAAAAAGGACATGGAACTGTTGGAACAAGTCCAGAGGAGGACCACGAGGATGATCAGGGGACTGGAGCACCTCCCGTATGAAGACAGGCTGAAAAAGTTGGGGCTGTCAGCCTGGAGAAGAGAAGGCTGTGTGGAGACCTCCTAGCAGCTTTCCAGTATCTGAAGGGGGCCTACAAGGATGCTGGGGATGGACTCTTCACTAGGGACTGTAGTGATAGGAGAAGGGGTAACGGGTTAAAACTTAAACAGGGGAAGTTTAGATTGGATATAAGAAGTTCTTTCCTGTGAAGGTGCTGAGGCACTGGAATGGGTTGCCCAGGGAAGTTGTGAATGCTCCATCCCTGTCTGTTTTCAAGGCTGAGTTGGACAGAGCCTTGAGTGGCATGGTTTAGTGCGAGGTGTCCGTGCCCATGGCAGGGGGTTTGGAATTAGATCATCTTAAGGTCCTTTCCAACCCTAATTATTCTATGATTCTATGATTCTATAAATTAAAAATATGACTGCAATTCATGCAAGCTATAGCTTTAGCCAATTTTTCGTCTGGCAATTTTTCTGCTGACAAAAAATTGGTTTACTTTATAATCTCTATTTTGAATGGGAAAACCTCTACAGTAATAAATGTAAATTCAAAAGTTTCTGTGTATCCTACTGCTTGTTGCTATACTGGATCTAAATGAACTGTTCCCTGCTTTAATGAAAAGGAATTGGAATAATAGCTAAGACTCATACATAGGAGAATTAGCGAGTGGCAAATACTGCTGTCAACTAGTATTCATATATGGGTTTGCAGCATTTAATAAAAAGGTGATTTTTTTTTAATTTATAATTCTCACTGTATATTCTTAGTATGACAATGAAACCATGATATGAAAGCATACAGAAGTATGCAACTGCACTAGGATGCACTAGATGGACCATCTTGCCAGGCAGTGCCATGTATGAATAGAGAAGTCCTCCTTCAGTGAACTCCAGTGACACAGCAGTGGAGGTATGCCAGAGCCGCTCACGGAAGTCAAGCAACCCGAAGATCCTTCTAGCTTTGTCTTTATTACAGATTAATTAGATTCAATTTGTTATGGTGTTGCAGTTGAAAAGTGCCTACAGCAAAGGTACAGACAGGTCCTGGAAATACAGCAATGGCTAGTTATTCCTCCCACATGTGATTTTGTATTTCCATTGAAATAAGAGCAATCAGTAGAATTTGCAGAATTCCATCAAAGAAAGAAATGGAACTTTTTGTTGTTTTTTTTGTGTTGCTTTTTTTTAATCAGATTTCACACAACTGTTGAACAGAAAAAGCTGTTAAACAAGCAAGCTTAATCAACTCATTTGCAGGCCAGAATGTATTGGCATAATCCTCACCATCTCTATAAAACTGGCCTACAGCTACAGTCTGACAGGCCATGGCATATAATACACTGCCTTTTTTCCTCAATGTAAGCAAAAGTTCCAAGTAGCACAAAAACCTGCTGCTTACTTAGTACAGAAACAGTTAAAAATGCAAATGAAAGATGATACATAAAATTAGAAAGCTTATTTCCAAAATTTAGAATATTTTTATGGATAAAAGAACACTGACTATAACAATTATGCATTTATTATTGCACAAGAAATGTTCAAGCATTAAGAGCTTTTTTCTATTCTGGAAAAATTCTGGTCTATTCTGTGGAAAGCAGAAGTGAGTTTGATAAAAATAAACTAATAAGTAGAAGATGCTTTATCAAACCTAAGGAAAATTGCTCTATTATTTAGAAAATAGATTGCTAAGGAATTTTATCTAGTGCCAGAGTCTTGTGTGAGATGTTTATTAACTATTATTTCTGCATTAAAGCTGTCATAAGCTACAAACCAGCCGAAGCATATAATATTAGCTCTCTATTGGAATGCTTCCAAATAGACTTTTGAAAAGAACTGGACCCATTTTCAGCTTAGCAATCATAAAATAGCAAGAAGGAAAGCAAAAAAAATATAATTTTGCAGCCATATAATTTTGCAACAAAAAGAACTTTGAATGTAAAGAAAAAATGCAGACCATTTGCTCAGTACAGCAATTTATATGGTGAAAGTACTTTTATGAGTTTATTTTAATACCACAAAAATAATACTAAAATACCAAGGCTACAAAGTTTTATACTTACAAGTTAAGAAGTTTTAAATTTGAAACCATCCAGTAGCACTATGACAGAGATGTCCAACAGGTATCCAAATAGTTGTTCTTTTTTCCCATAGGATAAGATTTATTCACTCAGTGGATAGCTTTTGAACACTGCTTTCTGTTTTCAATTAGTCAACATCATGTCCCCATGGGTTATTTACTTCCCTCTGAACAAATTTACCAAACTGAATAAAGAGTACCTTTCCTTTTGGGGGTTTAAATTATACCATATTGCTAGTATCTTGACCTAGAAAGGACTAAGAGTCCTGAATTCTAATTAATTCCCACTTGAATCACCTACATCTAGTCCACAGTCCTCAAGCTATCTACATCAGGCTGGCTGCTGAAAAATCCTGAAAATGCCAAAACCGCATATGTATCTCAGCTTTGACATTAAAGTTTCCCAGAAGCTGAAAATTCTTCTTTGGGGTACACATATTACTTTCCAGCCTTGCACAGTATGAAGCAGACTTGAAGCCACAAAGTAAGCAGTTCCTTAGCTAGGACACTTTGTAGTTAGGTTTGTATCAGCTAACATCAGACAGCGAAATCAGCGGTCCTTCAAACTGTGACAGTGGCTTTTCTTTCCTCCACCCCTCTTTCTAGTACAGCAGCTGAATGATTAGAGAACATGCACAGATCTCTGTGATACAACCAAAACTGTCCCCACTGCAGAGGAAGAAGGAACATGATTTCCTAAGGTAGTGATTAAAGCAAGCACTGGGCCAGGAAGTGGATGGTAGATAACTGGGCCCTGTGTCTTTTCAAAGGATAACTTCAGACTTCTATGAAGTTATTTTAAAGCACAAAATAAACAAACTGTTTTCTGAGAAAGGAAAAAAAGAGCATACATTGTTTCCCAGCTTTTGAACCAATAACTTTTCTGTCAGGTTAGAGAGACTCTCTTTTCCTCACTCAGTGAAGATGTAATAATTCTAAACATAACGCAAACCATTATGATAGAAGTTAGGGGAATGACAGAACATAGGAGATGTCAATCTGAACATGCCATCTCCATTCCTTTGAAGGCATGGCTATTACCACCTGGTATTAATTTGCTGTATGACAGATCCCTTGGAACCTCTTCTACTGAAACTTTTAGCATATATGAAAGAACTGGGGATTTTCTAAACCAGAAGAAGAGAATATTCCTAAATCTTTAAAGCCTGAAAAAAAAAGGCATAAGTTAAATTACAGCACATCTTCAGTATTTCCTGGTGAAGATTCTTGATGGTCACAAGTTTCATTGAAAGCTGACTCTTCTTATTCATAGAAAGTGATTTTTTTTTTCAGGGATACAAATCTAGCGAGAAGGCATTGAAGTTTTCTTGTTGTACTAGGCCAAGCTTGCCTTGTGGCTAACAGGTTGAACTTTAGTCAAGGGGAAGAATCAAATTCTGCCTTTAAACCTTTTATTCTAGAAGCATTAAGGTAACTACAGCTATTCAACAGGGTTTGGAAAATTAAATTTAAAGCCAAAAACTTGGGTAATAATTCAAAATCATTATTAAATCAGATTTCATTAAACTAACTTAATGCATAAAGTTGCACATATGCCAGCATTTTCGAAGGACCTGACCATATATTTAGCAGTAATAGACCTTTACAGATAAAAATATGAGCCACATTGAAAGCTAGTTTTACCAGTAATTATAGCCTTATTCTAGAAGAAAGGTCATGTTGAACAGAAATGCAATCATTAAATGTAAACAGGTTTAATTTGCTAATTTACAGGGACATTTTATATATTTGGGTTCTATATTGTACCTTGAAAGACTCCTCGTTTCCATGGAGACACATTCAAAGTATAAGCAACTTTGTCACCTGGTTGTACCGTAATAACAGATGCACCATTCACTATTGAAAGATCTGAAAATACCTGGAGAAGAAAATTCATAAAGAGGAAAAATCAAAAATCATCAAAAGTAAGTTACATTTGCAAGAACACTATAGATACAATATCCATTCTACTTGTTTTGAAAAGTAGAGTATGAAGTATGCTATTATTAAGTCATAACCCTTATGCACATGAAAAGAATATATAGTGTAAGAGCAGTGCTGGCATATACAGATCATATTAAGCACAGATTTTGAAGTCCTTGCTCCATGTGAGTAAAAGTATCTTACATAGACCAGAGAACTATTTACATATGCCTAGATTTGCACAGACAGGCTCTTAGTATTTTACATACATTTTCTTTAGAAGTGTAACAAAGAGCCTTAATGGTAATGATCTACTTAAACAGAGCAAAGCAAAATCTGAAGTGTCATTTTAACATCAATTGTTATACCTCAAATTATAATAAAGCATGCTTTTTGATATATTTTTTAAATTACATGTATGCAATGGCATACATAGTAACTAAATGAACAATGGAAAGACCTATATAATTTTCATATGTTGAATTTTAGATTTTGTAAACTGTAAAGCTGATTGTAGGAATACAGGCTGAGAGTACTTTTGAATTGCATCTTGTTTCTTCATCACTTGTATAAGTTTGCCACAGACAGACTCTATGATCAGCTGCTTGGGTAAGAGACATTAAATTTTGAGGCAGTATCAACCAAAGCTAATGATTATCTGCTTGAGTCACTGGTTGTGCAGAAAGCCAACAGGCAGACTGCATGAACGGTTCTGCTCACATCCTCTCTTCTGTTACCTCTGCCACTGCGTGAAGTAAACAGCTGCTGAGTGACAGCATTTTAAACTGAAACTGCAGTTTCTGCAGAGGACATCTGGCAACAGGTGATGGTTTTCCACTGAGGCATGCAGTCCTTTTAAAAAATCTTTTCAGGATATAATGGGAATTTCTTATTACCTTAAATAATAAAATTGTATCTGTGCTGTTCAGGGAAGTTTTGAAATGAAATCACAAGTCAAGTCAGAAAACCTTTCTAATTTTTTTTTTTTTTTTCAGCTCATCTATTCCTCTATTTTCTGTCTCTTTTACAATAGTAAAAGCATTAGGTGCATGGACCATTTTCTTCCTCCCGAAAGTTACCTTTATGTTTTTAGTAAATAAGTTCTGTTTGTATTTTCTGTAAAAACAAAAATAAAATTCTAAGATTATCTTGTCTTCAATTACAGCAAATCATTGCCTATAATGTTTGTCCTGTCTTGGGTATTTGTGTTAATATAATCATTTGTTCAAGTGCTCGTACAACCTGGAACTCCAATTCCAAGTAAAGGAATAAAAACCTATAAGGCAAAAATCTTCCTCTTCCCCAATAAATCTGCATTTCAAGACGAATATTGGAAGCCCAACAACTGAAAATAATAGGAAAATAGACTAATTGTCAAAAAAAAAAAATACACACAAAACCAAAACAAATTAAAAAAAAAAAACACCAACATCACAACACCCCACCCCCCCCCCCCGAAACCAAGCAACAACAACAACAGCAAAAAGAACAGGCCAATAAGAGAATGCTGGAAAGCCTTGTTGAAGGAAAAAAAATAATAATTTGGGGAAAAAAAAACCTTTAACTATTAACAACAAAGAGGAAAGGAGGGGCTGTTACACACTGAAGACGAGCAAGTTTCATTTTATATAAGATAAACAATAAATTACCATGACCCTACATTTTATGTAGTACTCTATTTCAGTTTACAATAAAGTTAGTAAAGTCTACAAAAGCAAAGGCTATGTACCTAAAAACAAGGATAGGATAACACAACTGACAGCAAATTCTTAGGAATAGAAATAAGATCAATTAAAACAAGATTTTAAGAATGTTCTGGGTTCAGCAGTAGCAGTCAGTTTTTCTCCTTCTTAGTAGCTGGTGCAGCGTTGTAGTTTTGACTTTCGGCCTGGGAATAATACTGATAAAGTCGATGTTTTCAGTTGCTGGTCAGAATGTTTACCCTGACCAAGGACTTTGTGAGTCTCATGCTCTGCCAGGGAGGAGGGGAAGCCGGGAGGAAGCAGGAACAGGACACCTGACCCAAACTAGCCAAAGAGGTATTCCATACCACAGCATGTCATGCCCAGGGATGTAACTGGGAGTTTCCCAGAAGCACACGTTCTCTGCTCTGTCAGGCTCGTTTTTGGCGGGTGGTATCGTATTCTCTTCCCTTGTTATTTCCTTTATCATTATTATTATTGGTGGCAGCAGTAGTGATTTGTGTTATACCTTAGTTACTGGACTGTTTTTATCTCAACCCGTGGGAGTTGCATTCTTTTGATTCTCCTCCCCATCCCTCTGGGGGGGCGGGGAGTAGAAACTGCGTGGCTGACTTGCCGACTGGCTTAAACCATGACAAAGAAAAAAAGTAGCATAGAAGCAGAAGTAGAATAAGTGTGATTACTTTGAATAAAATGCAGGAAAGTAGGGTAATACCGTTTCTGTCAAAGGCTGGATATATCAAACTAGTTTCTACCAAAAATGTCAAAGTGAAAGGAACACTACATTCAGTCATTCAAGAGAAGTTTTGGATACCTTTCCAAAGAGAGTATTGAATTAACAGAAGCTAAATTATTTTAAAATTGTGGACTTTAAGAAAGTAATTGTATAACCAAACAGGAAAAAAACTGACTCTAAGCAAGGAAGTTATGTTACATACATACATACATGGGCACTGCTTCAGTATTGGAAAGCGTTCTTTTTCCTTCCTTGTGTCTAAAATTTGGTCTTCCTGATAATGCTTTGGTTTAACAATGTTTCTACTAGCTCAGTTATAATCACACCTTTCCGTAAATACACATGCTTCTAATTTGCTACACAGCCCAATCCCAGAATTTTTAAATTCTAAATAGCCTTTTTCATGTCAGTCTGCCTTCTGACACATTTCCCAAACTCTTCCTAAAGCTATTATTGTCCTCACCCACAAGCATATCCTACATACTGCTTCATGGCTGCATGCCAAGATGAAATCCGAGTGCACATTTCCATTTCATGTAGTTGTCCCTTCGAGGGCAGAAAGACAACTGTGGTATGCTTCAAAATGCCCCAAGTGTAAATGATCAGAGAACTGGGACTGCAAGGTAAATTACTGTGTACACTCCTCCTCCTATCCTCTCCAGCAAGGACACAAATAGTTTTCCTTAGTTCTTTAAGCTGTTAGGAAGATTTTAAGAAGACTGTTTAAAGTTATGCAAGCCAAAGAGCTGGAATTCTGTTTTCACAATACACAAAATAGGAAATCAAAATACCAAAATGAGCACATCTGAAACTGAAAACTTCCTAGTGAATTCAGAAATAAAAAATCTATCATCAGTACTGTATTTAACATTTTTATTATACACATATTTTCACAGATACTATTTATGCTGTAAAGCAATTAGTTCTAAGAAAAAACAGATTATGAAACACAACTGAGTACTGAAGGCTTCCCTTATGAGCTCAAGTTTCAGCTGAAAACCTTAAATCTGAACACCTATTTTTGTTTTAATTTAAGCATTAATATAACTCAATGCTGAATCAACTAATCTGCGTTACTATCTAAACATTTGTGCCAAGAGAAACCCATAGTTCTTTTCATGATTTTGCAAAATTTACAAACCCAAATATGAACAAACCCCCATGACTGCACATGCATTGCTTTTGTGTCATTCTTCCTATTGACTTTTCTTGACTGAAAATCCTGAAACTCCAGCTTCTAATACACAACAAAGTTTGTGCCGTCATTGCCACTATGTCCTCACCCTTCTCTTGTTTAACTGATATATAGTGAATTGTGTTTCACAATGAGACAGATCTTAATAAATATGCATCTTTAAGAAATTAGGCCAAAATAGCAAAAATAGCAATTTTGCCTGATTTCTAGTTCTAGTGATATATACTTAAGCTTAAAAGGAAACAACTTTAACAAACAGATTTTCACTCTATTGTGTTCTGCTGCTAGACTCCAGCATAAATAAAAACTAATGGACAGACTAAAGTCTCAGTTTCTGGAGTGAAAATAGAAATAGGCTTAGGATCATGGTAAGAACTTCCCTGTATCAGAAATCCCATTGCTTTTGTGAGACAAGAAGATTCTGAATATTAGAGTAGGGTTCTAAAGCATGTTCAAAGAAAGAATAATTTCATTATTTCTCTGGCCATTATAAATCCACGTTAAAAATTATACATAACTGCTGCTGCCTCAGTCTGCTATCACCTTTCCCACTGCAGTCATGAAACTCACTAGTATTCTTCATGCTGCTCACTATTCCGACTTATAGGGATACTCAAGATGTAATCATTAATGAATTGCTCCTATTTATTTATCTTTAGAAGCAACCCTATTTGTCTTTACCATTTAAGTTATTCACACCTTAGGAGCCTCAGTGTCAAAATTGTGGTCACTCTGGTCACAACAATATTATCTCCTATAGTATAGGAGATAATATAAAGTATTACCTCCAACATCTTGATAAGGTCTATGGTTGTAACAAACATCACTCGCTAGTTACCTTTTATGTATTCCTTACACTGATCTTTGCCTTGCTGTATTGGCCATGTCATTTAATCAACTGTGTTACAGAGACTAATTAAATGATCAACCTCAAAGGATTCTAAATATGCATGCCCACAAACGCAGATGCACACAAGTCAATTTATATCAATATCAAAATTTACCAAGAATCCTATTCAATGAGAAGTGTTCAAAGACATTTGAGGTTCCAATACGGCATAAAGTTGTTAATGTTTATCTGCCTAACAATATATATATTACATATATATTAATACACTCCAAAAGTGAAAAAGATGGAAAATGAAAAAGTACACATAGGAAAAAGTCCAGAAATTTCAGCTATTTATAAGAATAAATTCTTGCAAAGATTTTGTAAGTGTAGAAGAAAGCTTGAAGAAATGAATCAATTTATATACAGTAATCTTTAAGTCAATTTCCTTCAAAATATTAGAGATAACTATATTTTATCAGAATGTACTTTTACAAAGATTGCATGTGAGAATAGGACGCAATTTTAGTCTCTAGAATCCTGCAATCTTATAATGCAAAGCCATGTTCCCAAAAGTACCTGAATGTGTCTAACAAAACCTTCCATGCGTCATTGTTATTAGGCAAATAAATTTTGAAGTAAGGTATAAGGCCTAAATGGGGATTCTTAAATCAACAACAACAATGAAAGTCTTCAAATTTACAAGCTATCCAAAAGAAGTCAAGACATGGAATTACTTCTACCAGTTAGTGGGAGAGGCAGTCCATTAGCATTCCTCCTAATCTGCAAGGAGGAAGTGATGAACAATTAGATAGATTAATTGAAATTTAGGGAAAGAAGTCTTGAACTGTTTGCAATTAAGGAATGATCAAAGCAAACCTGAAAGACAAAAACCTTGTCTCAAAGGTATCCAGATAGATATGAGCAAGCCAAGACAAAAATAGTGAAACTGTAGCATTTAGCTAAGGTTCTACGCTAGAAGAAGATAAGAACTCGTAGGTTATTGATGCATACAGAGTAAAGTAACTGGCAATGTTCTGGGGACAGATGCTGTCATGATAACCATGGCACAGGACAAAGGATATCTCTTGTTCTATACCCATCCAATACAAAAAAATTAAGCTCCTTTTAGGATGAAATTGTATGAAGGTTGTTACATCCTTGTACTATCACTCAGAAAATAAGAACTGTAGAATACCACAATGAAACCAAATGTAAATTATTATTAAATTAATAAATTTGACCCTGCAGAAAATTTTCTCCAATTAATCCATCTCCAATGATTTAATTTTTAAATTGTGGCATTCTCCATTGTCTTATACTTCAGGTCATTATATACACACAGCCAGAAAGTATAAATGGAGCAGTTTTATGAAATGTTACAATTTTAAAATAATTTATCAGTCAGAGGTTTGAAAACTCATTCTGCAGACTGTAATATGGCTATTTAAGATGAAAAGGAATGGAAAAGGGATTACTAAAAAATTATAGTAATTTTTTTTCCCCAGAGTTGAATAACCAAATAAGCATAACTTCAAGAATGGCAACTGATACTTCACACTAAAGTAGTGAACAGATGTACAGAACTTAATTAAATATATCCACTGTTTCTTTGCATACAAAGTTTGTAATATGTTCAATATTTCCATTTGAAAATTGTTTCTCAAGTCTGTTTAAAAATATTGACAGACTCTGCTTACTAAAACGTAAATGTTCCTTGGCACTAGGCCAGAACAGGGTCTGTAAGAGGCACTGAATGATCCCACACTCAGATATTTTCAGTGCTGTCAAGAATGACATATGTTTCAAGTAAAACTCCCATTACTTTCCCTCATTCTTCTTTCAGTGCATACCTTGCAAGTTCCTGAGTTATTAGGAATTAATTTAATTCTTGCAATGTTACTACACTGAAATAAAACATCTTTGCACTGCACTGAATATATCCCCCCAAATAATTCCTACCTGTTGCCTGCAACCTGCATTTCTACATAATGAAGAGTGCTACATAATCCAGAGTCATAAACCAGCCAGTCCACCTGACAAGACCACTAAGCTATCTGGCAGACAATGTGGAAACAAAAAAGAATGAAATTTGAAGGACAGATAAAATTACAAAGATTATGGAATACACAGATTTACTTGTGGTTAAAGAATGCAAACTTGATGAGGTTATATAACCTTCAGCAACCAGGTTATTGAGTTGCATGGAATTTATTCCCAGGAAACCTCACAAATACCCAACCTTCAGGTCATTCTTTCATTGACATTGTAAAGATATAAAATAGTTACATAGAGAATTGAGAGACGACTGAGATAGAAATGCATTGAAGAACAAGAGATTTGATATTTCTTGATTATGTACTTATTCTATCATACTTTCAGAAATTACAAATAGCTTGTACAACCTAATACCCAAAAGGTAAATTAACTGAGCCTTGAGATTTCTCTGGAGAGCTTACTTTAATGATGTCTATTTTGAACAGCACTGAGAAAAACACATTTTATATTTTTACTGCAAAACCATGCCTTGCAAGAATTATGCACATTTACAGCTAAAGTTACTATCAAAGGTGTCATTAGTAGCAACCATCAGCACACCAAACAATTATTTATATGCGTCTGACAGAGTTTTATATAAAATCCCAAAAGAAAATACTATAAAAAAATTTTGTTATGAGACTGACTGGATTTTCTTACAAATACTTTACATGTCCAACTCTTGTAGTATGATTTGAATCTAATTTTACAGCCACTAAAATCCACTTATGTTGTAGTCACTAAGCTTATATAAATTCAGCACTAGAGAAGGATGTATTCTCTGCCTGTGTTATGTGTGCACAATTCTTTATGAATTCTGTTGTGATGTTTTTTCAGACCCAGGAGTAAGTTAATCACAAGAAAGACTATTTGTTGTAATATCCCCTAGAACAGCCGTGAAGAGCACAGTGGCAGTATTTCCCTGAGGTTTACACATCAATCAGTAGAAAATAGTTCATAAAAACACTTACATTTTTCAAGGGAATTTATGGAAATTGTTTTTTTAATCAGAAAGCTTTGTGGGCACAGAAAGTGTTTTGCTTGGCATTTTTAAAGGTAGACTGATGCAGTCATATTCATGACCTCCACTGAATTCCAATGACACTTCTCTCCCCAAGTCTTTTTGATACGTATTAATGGTTGCACAGACAACCACACATACAAAAATTGCTTCTCAGACAAGAACACTCTATATATGTTTGAAATGGGAAAAGCGAAGAGGGTTTTCTTAATGAAGGAAAGGAAAGATTTCCCTCTTCCTTCTTCCAGACTTAACTTCCAATATAAATAGTCACTTTGTCAGTACTCTTATTTTGGTTGAGGCTATTAGGTAAATATAGTGTATACTGAGAAACAGAGCAGCATATATACAATGTAATTATTTTTTTAATGAAATGAGTTTTTATTCATTTTATAGTTTAATATATTCAGTTATTAAAATTGAATAGTGAAGCTAAATTTGCACCTCAAAGGCAAAATTACCCAAGTATTAATTCAGCTAAATTACTTAATCGCTAGGTAGTCATTGTGCAGTAAATTGTTTATGGACAAGCCTGTAAATTATTAGGCTCATCAGCTACTGACACATCTTGTACCATTCTAGATATAAGCTGAGCCTTATTACTTCAGTAAATGAAACACTCTTTTTTTTTTCAGAAAATATCATGTATGTTCCAGTTTGCCTACGAGAAGTTAACTTGCAAAGCAAATACACTCCATCAATGGAGAATGCGCAGATCAACCAACGAATTCAACGATGAAGATATTCATTAGCAACAAAGTTACAAAAAATCCCACTAAAACCATTTCTCAAACTATTACTTTTTGGATTATCTTTGTTCTGTCTCCTCCAAAGCTGACAAGATTTCCTCTACCTAACCATCAATTTAGCTAAATGATAACATGGTAAAATTTCAAAGATGCTGGATTATAAAGGAGAAGGAGTTGGTCTGTCAGCAATGGCCCCCAAGAGAAACACTGACAAAGACAAAAACACCATGCAACAGGCAGCATGAAATGAACGACAAAATTAGTATCAATTCTTTTTCTTGTTGCCCTTTGTACTATATACTTCTGTCCTGGGTTCAGGACAGAAACTAAAAACATTGGTGTTATCAGCACTGTTCCCAGGCCAAAAGTCAAAATCACAGCACTGCACCAGCTACTAAGACGGAGAAAAAATGACTGCTTCTGCTGAACCTAGGACAACTTCTGAGTAAATAAAGTTTATTTTGCATTTCTAACAAGGCTGTTGGTCACAATTCCCTCTTAGAGGAGGTTTTCCCTTTTCTCCAAATATCCAGACAACAGTGATCATATACTGCATTTATTGATTAAAACTTAATTTACTAACTAACCATTTTGGAACTAAAAGTGAGCAAATGATCTTCACTCACTACAATAGCGCAAGACACTACATGACATCAGATAGAGATTGCTAGAAGGGATTAATGTCATTGAGGACACAGTTTTCAGACACTGGTAGGTTTTATAGTAATGCCTTTTTAAACAATTCCAGCCAGCCTTGCTTCAATAACTGTTTGCAACACCTTTCAGGTAAAATCCTAGCATAGAAAAAATACATTATTCACATTGATTATTATATGCGTACAAGCATGAAATAGCTGGCCCTACTACTTCTCTCCCAAAAATCCCAGAGCAAAAACAGCACACACAGACTGGCAAGCAGTACTTCACAGAGGAAAACATAAAATTAAAGGCAAAACAAACCACCAAAACACCAAGCAGAATAAAAAAAAAAACCACCCAAAACCCACTTTTTTGTATTCAGAGAACACCCTCAAGGAGGTCAAAGTTCAACTACACCCAGCTCACTCCGGAATAGCTAAAACAGGTGTAAGTTAACAATGTTTCTGAAAAAGATATACAAATAATAATGTATGCATTTTGAATTTTGATATCTCAATGTCTTTCACTTTAATTGGCACAAAAAATTGAGTTTGCAGTCAATGGGAAAGCAGAGGGGCTAGCTCTGTTGACAACTTTCAAAAACATTCACTTCTTTCAGAGACAAAGCATTAAAGATAAAATACATTTCTAAATGTATTAGAAATGTAAATGCATTCACATATAAAAAGCTAAGAATGTTGAAAACAAAAATGTCAAAACTGGTGATGCTCAATAAATACATTTCCTACTTTGTCTGGCAGGCTTAATAATGAGTCAAAAAATAGGAACATGAAGCTGAACCTTTTTATAACACGCAAAGTTTTTCAAATGTATATTTGAAAATATACATTTTTTTCTGTAATAATGAAAAATCAGAGACTAGCAAGAGCTTAACGAAGGATTTCACACTGCCATGAGTTCTCATTAACCAACAGAAGAGTGCTGTTGGTACACACATGATCTCTCTTTATAAAATAAGGTGAGGCTACTGTCTATCAATATGTCATTTTCAGTAAAGCAGCATTCAGTGCTACTGACTCCAAGGCAGAAACAAAAGGTCACTCATTTCATGAGTCCACATTAGTTAACTAGTCAGATTTTACCTCCTATCAAATAGTATTGCAGCCATAGTATCTAGATGCTATCTACTCTAGATTTAAATGCCATAATAAAGTCACAAATATAGCTTTTGTTGAGCAAGGTCCAAGATGTTCTTACTCAGAAACCTCCTCTGCAGCTGAGAAAAAAAACACAAGTCATCTTATTTGCCACAATGTACATTCTTCATCTGCTGACGTATGACATAGGGTCCTACGCATGGATAAGGAAGGTGAAGATTACTACTGACACACTTCTTTCACCTTCAAATTAAGCATTGAGGCAAGATAAATGGTAGAAAAATCATGCAGTTACAATAATACAACAGTATTTTTAAATAGGAGAATGTGTTTGTGTAAATACAGTTATAAACCAATGAAAAATAATTATATTTAATAGGATAATTGTATTTAATTTATAATTAATATTATATCTAATAATTATAATTAATTTATATTTAATAGAATAATTGTATTTAATAGGAAAAAAAATCTTCCTGAGCAGAGAAACTAAGAAAACTGTATTTTCTAAGAATTTATCTTATATCCACTGAAGTCACAAATACCTCAGCACCTGTTCCATATCTGCTGTGACCCATTGCCTTTCAACAATTCCAGTTTGTTATTTCCTCCGAAATTTCTTTCCCATCAGGAAACAAACACAGTATTCCCAACTTCCTCCAACATCTGTGAAACAACTGGGCAAAAGACACTAACAGCAATTACTGCAACGACTGACTGTTCAGGCCATAAGACCGTTAGAATCAGTAAGCTCATGCTGCAGTCTTTCCCTTAGTAGAACAATATTCTTTGCCCTTTTCCTGTAATATTCTAATGTTTTATGAAAATTTCAGGAACCCTGTAATTCTCAAGCCACTTCTGTGATTTCAAAACATGGATTTGGCCACTGTTTCAAACCAGTGGAGGAGGAAGGGAGGAAAGACTAGAGAATGAGCAAAGTTTTGCCCCCTTAGGAACCAGCCTAAAAAAACAAGAAAACTCTTTCCATGGAACATACAGTAAAATCATACACTATTTCACAGATATCCTGACTGTAAACATATATATACACTGTAAGCTGTAGTTTTATATATCTCACAGATACATGAATTTTAATAGTATATTTGCAATTACGATAATATTTGCTACTGGTTAATACATAATTCATAGGTTCTTGGATAGAAAAATAGTTGCAATATGATAGCAAAAATTTACCTTGTATATTAACTTGTGCTCGGTATAATTGGGTACCCATAAAATTTTTTGAATGACGTTTCTCACTTGGCAATCCACCACAACACAACCCTGTGACAGAGGTTTCTTCCCTAGTCCCTTAAGATTAAAGATGGTTTCAGTGCCAGCTGTGTTATTTCGCAAAATAAGCCTTCCCTATGACAAAGAAAGAAGAAAAAAAAGTTTCAGTATTATAAAATTCCCCTTTGGCTGCCAAATCAACTCTGTTAGTTTGCTAATCTTAAATCTAGATAACAAAGCATGCTTACACGAAAGTGTTCCTATTGACTTTTATAGTTCTTAAGCAAACTCTGCTGTTAAACAGAGAAGAAAACTAAATAAACAAATGTGGTGGGTTTTTTTAATTATAAAAATTAACAATACAAAGCCTTCATATTTCCAGATTTTATACTTCTTGGTTTCTTCCTTGAAGACAAATATCCAAGAAAATATGTTCTCATGCGTACTTATCCCTCATATAAAATAGAACTTCGCTCAACCATTTCCACCTGTCCTTCAGCTGAAATGTTCTTCATGATTATTTGCCATCAGAGGATTCAAGGCTCTGTGCTTTTAATAGTTTTATAACACTGGTTTCCTAAAGCAATTATATATTTGGTTGGAAATGCATGCTAATATGCAGGCAAAAAATTGTATACTGCTCCTTGCTAAAGGTGTCATAGGTTCTGCTCTGCTCATACTTACTCATATGTAAAAATATGAAATTATTTCATGAAACAAAATACCAGTCACATAAATTCCCTTGTGATGTATACACGCAATGAGAAATATTCAAAATTATTACTTAATTTCTTAGGTAATTAAATATCATTTAACATATATATTTACATTCAGATTAATACAATTTGTATTTTTATGATCAAAGTTCAGGATCTCAACAGAGTAACTTCTTTCATTAAAATGGAGGGTTTGATAGAAAAGCAAATAAAGGAAGAAATAAGAAAGGGTGGCGGGGAAATCCATCATGCCTAATCTTAAGCTTTGCAAAGTTAGGTCTTTAATTTTTTTACTTCAGCTAATAGGCAATCTGTCAATTTCTGACTCTCAAGTAGATGCTTAATATTAGCAACTGCCTAAGCATTTTCATAATTTGGACACTGATGTAAATTTCATTGACAGAAGCATCCTTTTCAAACGCTGAAACTAATTTCCTTCTTACCGTCATAACACACTCAGCAATAGGCTTGAACATGAGAGGATACAAAGCTGTTTCATGCAGACCCACATTTATTAGAGGAGGGCCATAAAAACCTTGTCCTTCCAAAATTGCTTCAAGTTTCCAGTCCTGACTGGACAAGTTACTCTGAAATCAAAGTGAAGATGTATTTTATATTACGCATTTAAAGCTCTTACCATGCATTTCAAGCTTTTACTTGCAGTTATCACCAAATCAGAGCACGGTACTCATTCCTCTTTATCTTCTCTTTGAAAGTCTTCCAAGCTCAGCTATCTCAATCTCACAACTAAAAACCACCACCTGTGGTCATCAGAGCTACCTCACGTCACCTCATGGCAGTGCATGACACCTGCAGTATTGTATATCTAAGGTTTGATTAATATGTATGATTAATGCTTAATTCTTAGTTGATAAGAGGTAAACTTCCTAGTAGTTGACCACAAATGCCTGTTTAGAATGTTAAGATATGTATAGTGCCCCAGTTTTTCAAAACACTTCCATCACTGTGGTCTTCAATTCTGTAATAACAATGACATCATCTCTGGTAGGGGAAAAAGTAATTAGCTGCTGTCCTCATCCTGAGGAAAAAAAGAAAGATGAAGAAAGGCAACAAAAGATTATATTTGTTTTGGGTTTTTTTTCTCTTTTTCTTCTTCACAATATCAGGAACAACCTTACCCATTTGAAAACCGGCCTGACCCATTTTAAAACTGACAGGTCATCAGCCTTTGCTAATCTACTGTTTTAAAAGATGGGAGAGGAACCATAGTTCAAATCTCAGGAAATATACCATTTTTATCTCTTGAAGATTCTCTACCTTTTCTCTCATAGATTAAGCTCTTTTTTCTTTTCTTTTTTTTTTTTTTTTAAATTTTTTTTAGGTTGGAGAAGTTCTTTAAAATTTGAGCATCATTTTCTAAAGGAGGATGATATTCCAACCTACACTCTCTCTTCAGTAGATGGCCTTACTTCTCATGTCAAGGGTTTCATATAAAAAATAGACACGATAAAGCTATATATGATATACTGCCTATACTTGCCATATTTTAAAAATTGTATGCAATCTAGTTCTTCTATTTTGCTTCTCAATCTCTCTTTTTTTTTTTCCATAAACAAGACATTTATTCCCTACATTAAACTAATTTTTCACTTTCAATGTGATAACATTATTAGCAGATTAACAATTCTCAGGAAAAAAGTGAAACATTAGAAATAAGCCCATAAAACTAACATAAAACTTTAACAATTGCCATAAACTATTTTTACCATCAAGCTTTATATAAAGTCCAATATGAACATTAAGTAATAATACTCCAGTCAGCATTTACATGCATTTGTGCATTTTACAACTGTAAATTTTAACATCACTGATCCAGAGTCTAGTTTTTTAAAATCTTGAATCTTAGTTTAGTTTCCAGTACTGAAGTGAACTTACAATTGGAATATTCTGAATCACTGCTTGGTAAGCTGGAGTTAGAAATTCAAGCTCTGCTTCAGCATTGTCCGTATTCACTACACATTCAATCTCATAAACACGAACATCACAGGAGGACTTCAGAAGAATCTGACAGTGGTAGCAACCAGCATACCGAGGACTGAATTTTATAGGAAGGTCAACTGTATCAATCCTATCTAAAAACAAAACCAAAAAATCGAAATGTTGCAAAGCTTTTCAGAAAGACAGAATTCACAAACAGAATCTAGAGAAAATACTGCTCTCCAGCAGTACATGCAACAATTTAAAGCAAACAGTAGAATTTTAGGACTGTTAGCATATAAGCAAATTGTTATTTTTTCCTTTGGAAAAAGGTATATATAAGCATCTAAACAATCTTTTCTATTGGTTTTAGTAGTGCACAGACAGAAGTGCTTTTAAAAGATCTATTAAATCCGGTAGAAAAGTTTACTACATATGAATTTTTGCAAAAAACAAAAAGCATATATGCTTCTGTAGAATCATGTGATGGTTTAGGTTGGAAATGACCTTAAGATCATCTAGCTCCAAGCCCGTGCCATGGGCAGGGACACCTTCCAGTAGACCAAGCTGTTCTAAGCCCCATCCAAGCTTGCCTTGAACACTGCCAGAGCTGGAGAATTCACAACTTCCTTGGGCAGGTTGCACCAGCACCTTATCACTCTCACAGTAAATAATTTCTTCCTTATATCTAACCTAAGTCTCCCCTGTTTAAGTTACCTCTTGTCCCATCACTACATTCCCTGATGAAGAGTCTCTCTCCAAGATCCTTGTAGGCCCCCTTCAGATATTGGAAGGCTTCTATGAGGTCTCCACCTAACCTCTTCTCCAGGCTGAGCAGCCCCAATTTTCTCAGTCTGTATTCATATGGGAAGTGTTCCAGCCCCCTTGTCCTCATGGCCCTCCTCTGGACTTGCTCCAGTTTTAATATAGTAGTTAGTGTAATTTTGTCAACAATTACCATGAGACATATCAGAGACAATACAGTGTATGTGGCTAATAATAGCCCCAACAATGGCTGTAATTCTGTTTAGTAGTACTCATGAAAGCTACTCATTAGAATTATTCTATGTGCAAATTTGCATTGAAAGCATGAGCTTCCGAAAAGTCCAAGTTGTAACAGAACCATGGAAAGTCCCATTTGGCCAATTCACAGCACATAGGAAAAACTCCCCATAGTAATTTCTAGAGTTAGGAAGAAGCAATACAAATGCTTTTTGTCCATCTTTAGACACAGCCAGGTCTAAGAAGTCTGCGGCTGACTTTCTCCTCTGCTCTTGCTTACAGAAAGCAGCAGACTCTTCCACAGTATTTTAAGCACTTCACTAGTCCTGGTGGGACACATTCTAAAGAAGAAGGAAAGTCACATGGTACATAAGGAACTCCAGTGACTGCAGATTTATAAGTAACAAAGACTTTCTTTTCACTGTTTTCAAAGCTTAGAAACCAATGCCTGAATTTTGAAAAGATAATGAGGAAGGTCAGAGATAATGTAACAACACAACAGAACCTTACACATTCAACTTCAAAGAAATTGCTTCTCCTTGAGGGGAAAGAACCTGACAAATTCTAGTTGAATTTCCCTCCTTCTTTAATGTAGCTTATTTTCTGATGATATGTATGACACTTGGACACAAACTATTCTAGTATCTTCAATGATGACTACTGAATTTTGAAAGTGCAATCAGTTTTCACCTGCAATTCTCTTAATTCTGTTTCACAGAGGTGTTTCCTCATGTATTCAGTTCTCACCTCTATGAAAATGTACACCAAATAGAAGCCTTCTTTTTGCCTTAAGTCATCACTACTTCAGTTTTCTTCACAAAAATAGCTCAAGTGCAAGAGACAAATCATATAAATGAAATTATTAATCTTTCAACATTACTAAGCTATCAAAAAGGTTATAAATTGCACCTCAGGTTTAACCCTCTCTAAAATAAATTAGTTCATTTTCTTTTAAAGACAAGATTAACAGTCTGGTAATTTTTTTTTTTTTTTTTTTTTTTTTTAATTTTGTCACTAAGTTATTATCCCCATGGGCTATCTTCTACAAAAGTGACTTCGGTTTGTCAGTTATCCAAGGAATTAAACTGTTCTTTCCATTCTTCAGTTTATTAATACAGTCCCTAATTTTACCTTTCTAGAAGAATAATATTAGGATGTTGAAACAAAATGTTTACTTAAAATTTAAAGTACACATATTAAATACTTGCATTTCAAGATAAAGTGGATGTTTTCAACATATATTTAAAGACAATGTACTGGAAGCCCCAGATTGTTTCTTCATGAGTCTTACTTTCTTACATTAAGTGGAGATCATAATTACTAATAAATAGGGTAATCCTTCACCAAATTGGACCCATATTTGAAAAGTACACTTTCAAACTGAAATGCCTCCTATAAAAAAAATTTTTAAAAGAAAACCAAGAAGAGTCTTCCTACCCATCCCATTCCATATTCATAATATCATTCGGCATTACTTTAGCAATTTAAAAGTAATTTAAAAGACATCCATAAGCCACTGAAGACCTGTGCGGCACCACAATAAAGAACAAGTAATTTCTCTGGGGTTTGTAGTTTAATAGGCATCACCCCTTAATACTTCTGAGGAATACTTATAGGCACTTCAAAAGCAAGCAGGTTACAGTCACTATGCCAATTGGCAATTGGAATGCCAACAAGTAAAATTTTGCTTAATACTACTTAAGAAACAAAGCAAGCACCTTAGCTTTACTGAAGTCATCCAATGCATAGCCCCTACTGAAAAGTATTTGACAAATTATAAATTATTACAGTGAGAAAAATATACTAGTGTAATAATTTAAAATCCCTTTATCTAAAATCACAATAAACACAGAGCTAAGATCTCTCTGAAACACATGCACCAATTTACAAATATCAAAAATTTCAAAGGTGGTTCTTCATGACTGGGAGAAGGAAGTGGCTGAGACATGATCTTCAAAAATAAGTTATAGAGGGAAAAGAAGGAAAATTAAGCAAAATTTCCTAAAGAGAGCACAGAACTAACAAAAAGAGTGCACCGAATGCATAATATGTATGGAGAAAATAAAAACCAAGTTTTTATACTACTTACTGCAAAATAGTAAGTTAATGCAAAATTAGTAATGAAGGTTTGATCCAAAAAAGATATTACAAGAGCTAGCCACAGATTTGTGTAGTACATAATAATATACATTCCTTTCTTTTGCAATATGGAATTCTCTAAAGAAAGAAGTTTTTGTTCTTTGGGATTTTTTAAAAAAAAAGAAAAAGAAGAGAAAAGCCAGTAGAGTTTTTTAACAAAAGCCAACAAACCACAACAGTCTGAATAAATTAACTGTTGGAACAATTATCAACGAAGTGTAAAATTGCTAACAATTCTTGACACTTAAGTACAGAAACCTTTTTCAGCCATTCATGGAGAAGCCTCTCTTTTGGAGGCTCTTTTCATATATTTTTTACAAGTTTAAGAGCAGACAGCAAGCAGTATCAAATCCTGTAGTAAAAGGCAGCAGAATTCTGATAATAGCTTTTGATTCTGAATCTAAATTAGATAGCAAGGTGGAACATTTTTTCATTGAAAGTGCATTTTGGATTGTTATTTCTTCTCAGATAATTTTAATGCCAAAATAGAACAACCCAATCATAAAAAAAAAAAAAAAAAAAATTATTTTTTTCCTACATAGGTTCTTTATATCTATCTTTATAAACTAGGAAAGAAATTAAACCATATGGAAACTAAAAGCATTCTAGGTGCATGCTTGCATTAGGAAATTTTAACAATGTACATGCTTATAAAATAGAGTAATTGTATATCAAGACATACCCAGATGCATAACCATTTGAAAATTAAAACCTTCCCGTTATTCTTAAGAACTGCACGAATTTATCGTTACTGATGTAACGTATATTTATCATGACATGGCAATAGCAGTTGGCATTTGGCTTTTATTACAATGTATAATGTAAAGTATTTATAAGCTGGTACTGACATGCTAGCGCATTTTTTGCATATCAATTCCTATCAGTCATTTCTTCCCATGTATTTTCTTTCCTTTAAAATAATTCTAGTCCAAGGGTATTGCCATCAGGTTTCTATAAATAGTATGATCAGAAATGTAAAGTCTTTTTGAGTCAGAAGACTGCAAACAAAATAGCAGCCTGAAAAAAATACTAAGTAAACAGGATGCCCTTCATAGAAAGGATTTACACCCAGTAGTATCCATGAACTGTCACACAGAAATATGTGAGACCCTCTGTCTCAGGAATTTGTACACCAGAATGCTATAATTTTAGATATTAGCAGTGATAGACCTTGTATAATTTAGGCAATTGATCAAATATATCCATAGAATGTTTCCCTTCCTACAGCAGGGAAGACCCTATGTATACCTGAACTTTAGAGCAAATAATTTATGAGTAGTCTAGAAATCTGACAACTAACTCACGTCTTCCAAATTTTTCTCTTTTCCCTAATAATTAAAGTGATTTTTACTTTCGGTTTGATTTTTTCAGTGTTTATTTATTCAACTTGATGTCTAAATAGCACAGTCCTATTTAATTTTGTGCAATTTTTGCTTGTATTTTATTCTCCTTCCCCTCTTTGTATAATGTGACTGCATCAAATGTTTATTTCACTTTTAAAACCAAATGACATATTATTGGACATTCAACTTAACATTAGAATTTCAGAAAAAAAATCTTACGTTAAGCCGTAGCCTGACAGTTGGAACAAAAGTGTGTATATTAGCTTTCTTTTTTATAAGACTAAGTGGTAGAAAGACTGTTGTCTCTCTTGAGTTTGTGTCAGCATTTAATAAACCTCTCATATCAATACCTGTTTATAGGTATCAAATTCTTTCATTATAAATCTCTATGTTATGTAGAAAGTGCTATGCTTTCTGCACAGTGCCCTTTAATACATATTCTTAGACATATTAAGACATATTCTTCCATTTGAAGCACTCACTAGTAACCTGAACAGGACCTCTTCCCCTCAGAGATCACTGACAGATAAGATTTCAGCATTCAAGACCTTGAGATAATTACTACAGCACTTTTCTGAACACTTCCTCATTTGTAACCTCCTTTCTGAAGTAAGGAAACCAGAACCAGACGTGTTGTTCCAGTAATACTCTCCCTTCCATACAACAGTAATAGCATTTTTCAATACCTACACTGTATTTTTCCAGATATGCATTTAAGGATCCTCATTTTTTAAAACTAAAAAAAAAAAAAAATCCTTAATGAAAGAGAGAGAGGGAACTGAAGTCAGAAAAACACAGATCGGGAGTGGAAGGCTGAAAGCTTTAGATCACACTGTGAGATAAGTACTCTGCTACTTTTCAGATTCTCAAACATTTTCAGAAACATCACTTTGCAAAACAAAACCTTTCCTTCGCTTTCAACCTATGTTACTTCATCTTTGATACACAACATAATTTAGTATAAAACCCATGTTGTTCAAATAAACCCAACTGCTGAGCAAGTTGTTCTGCTTAGCTAAAACTTACTCATATTTCATTAATGGGCAAATAGGATGGATTTTTGGTTTGGTTTTCACATTTTTATTCCAAAATCCATAGCCATTTCCTTCCATCCCTACCATAATCAGTGTTGTGCAGACATGCATGCGCAGCAAATATACAGCAGATAAACTGACTTGTCAAACATGCTCCTCACTTGCAGGAAGAGCATGTTCTTTTATACAGATGCAATTCTATAAACAAGACTGCAGGGTAGGATATCTTTAGACAAAACTATTAAAAAATAAGAATTATCAAGATTATAAATCTATACATATGCATTACAAAGTCAGTGACACTGGCAACTAATTATAAAGTTTTAAAGCATGTGTCTTTACAAAATAACAGCAGAAAACAGGGGAAGTTCAGATTCATATAAGGAAGATGTTGATTACTGTGAGGATGGTGAGGCACTGAAACAGGTTGCTCAAAGAAGTGGCAAATGCTCAGCCCCTGGTAGCGTTCAAGGCCAATTTAGACAGAGCTGCGTGCGAGATGGTGTAGTGTGAGGCATCCCTGCCCATGGCAGGGAGGTTGGAACTAGATGATCTCAAGGTCCTTTCCAACTCACCATTCTATAATTATATGTACTTATTTTTAAATTACACAGAACGTCAGAGTTTACTTATGAAAAACTAAATTACAGATGAGCACCCTGATCCCTAAAGCTTCACTTGTGAAGTGAGCTTGAAGTCTTTGTTGTCTATCCACATGTCCTTCTTCTAAGCAGACTCCAAGTTTCAGGGAATTTTCTGAATCTCAATTCTGAACAGAGGATGAAGTAAAGGATACTCTGATGTATTTACTGAGGATTAATATCCTTCTTCAGCACAGCTGTAAGCCTATTCACACACCAGCACAAGACAGAGGACTTCAGAAAGATTTTCGACTATACAAAAAAACCCATAGTAAATACAATTACACTCTACTGAAATTATTGATGCAGGCATTAAACACAAAAGAAACATATTCAGTCTGATATTTAAATCCCTCTCACTTTTGCAAGACCAAATCAACTTTCTACTAATACATACACAGTAGAAATAGTTATTCAATAGATATAGCTGGAATGAAAACTATGAAGACGAAGACCTATACCATCATTTCTCAGAGCCACATATTGAAACAGAATCATATTTTAAATATATCCTTTGTACGAATGAAGAGTAAAAGGAATGATAATCCCATTTGTGTCTAACTATCCTGGATGAATAAGACCATCAAATGTAATTAAATTTTTATTAATATACTCTGAAAAGTAGACACTGAAAGTAGAACTCTGAAAGTTGACATGATAAGGAGCTAAAAAAAAACCTCAAAATATAAACAGCAAAATGAAAAGCTAACAAAATTTTTGTTATTGGACAGCGACCATGTAATTTTGCTTTAAAAGATTTACACTTTATTCAGAAAAAAAACAAACTAAGGCGCAGGAAAATTTATACAGCATGTGGACCATGGAATACAAAAAAGAAACCACAAAATTACTGATAATGTTTTATTCAAAAATAGGTTTAAAGCTCCAGGAAATTGCTTTGCAGGCACTGATAAATAAATAAAAGATAAAAAAAAAAGAAAAAAAAAAAAAGATTGCCCTGATTAAACCCAATGTTGAGCAAGTAGCAAGTATATGTGATAAAATTTAAAAGTCATAGAAAACAAGAGATAAGGTTGACCACAGGTCATGAAAAAATATTAAGATAAATTTTACAACATAGCATGTAATTATCAAGAAAATATACATAGTAATTAGAAAATATTACTAACATGAATATGTACATATATAGATGATACAGTGTAGGTAAACATTTTTAATTAGCTGAAAAATTTTTGTGTTTTGTTTTTCACAATTTTTTTTAGAATTTCCATAAACTTCTTACAGACAACAGACCCTTCACTTCTCTACCAGCTCTTGTGCCAATAGTGTGTACTGAGACAAGATCATCTCCCCAGTTCTTACAACATTTCTAATTTATCTGTAGATCTCATTGGCCATTTCAGCACTAAGAGCGAGGTCACACTAAGGTAATAATTTTATGTGACTCTGTCCTTTTCACTAACAACTCTTTTCCAAAGTGTCCTTGGTTCAGCAGTAGCAGTCATTTTTCTCAGTCTTAGAAGCTGTTGCAGTGCTGTGTCTTCGACTTTTAGCCTAGGGACAGAGCTGATAACACTGATGTTTTTAGTTACTGCTAAGTCACGTTTACTCTGGCCAAGCACTTTCTATGAGTATCATGCTCTGCCAGGGAAGAGGGGAAGCCGGGAGGAAGCAGAGACAGGACACTTGACCCAAATTAGCCAAAGAGGTATTCCATACCACAGCACGTCACGCCCACTATAAAAACTGAGGGCAGTTACCCGGAATGAACAAACAGATGTATTTACAGGGACAGTCCGCAGCGATGCCCAGTGTGTGGCCACCATTGGCAGGGACATCCCCTTGGGCCTCCTGGGCACAGGCAGTGCCTCAGGGCCAGCACCCCAAAGGCTTTTCTCCAAGGGATGCTGGGTGAAGGGGCAGCAGCAGCAGGGCTGCGGTGGGCAGGGCCGCAGGGGCCCCGTCACCCTCGTGTCATAGTGCCAGCACCCGGCCACGCAGCATCACAATGCTCTGGGGCAGTGTGAGGCCAGCGCCCTCCCCTGTCCCACTGCCAGAGTGCCCGGCGCTGCCACCAGGACAGAGCTGGCAGCCTGAGGGCATCCGAGAGGAAGTCCTTGGGGCACCGGGGGAATTCCTGGAAGGGGGAAGGGTGTTGACGGGGGGAACCCTTGAAGCTGCACGAGGCTGCGAGAGGTTCTCTGCTGCCATCGTAGCTCCTAGAGGGGCCACGCTCAAATCTCATCAGATGGATGGAAATCTAGCTTCAGTTGTTGGGAAGCTTGCCATCCTCATCTCCTGGGCACCAGGGAATTAGGTGAGGGGGGGACTCAGGGAGGGAACCCGTGAAGCTGCGAAGCTGCAGGAGGTTCTCTGCTGCCATTTCAGCTCGTGGAAGGGCCACGCTCAAAGCTCATCAGATGGGTGGAAATCCTGCTTCAGTCGTTGGGGAGCTTGCCGTCCTCATCTGCTGGGCACCGGGGAATTGCTTGCGCGAGGGGTTGAGGCAGGGAACACTTGGAGCTGCACGAAGCTGCGGGAGGTTCTGTGCTGCACTTCCAGCTCCTGGAGGGGCCACGCTCAAAGCATCATCAAGGGGTCCTGCTTCAGTTGTCGGGGAGCTCGCCATCCTCACCTCCCGGGGAGAGAGTGGCAGTAGGCAGAAGAAAAAGGATGCACAGGTGGCTCAGTGCCCTCCCCCAGTGCTCTGGAGCTCCCAGTGCCAAGCACAGGAAGGATTGGTGCTCCGAGGATTCATCAGGCCAATGGCATTTTGCTGTTGTTGGAAGGCCCTGAGAGGGCTTGAGGTGGAAGCAGAAAAGGCAGTGCCAGTGTCCCCTTGTCCCCTTAGAGGCATAACCAGCGTGTGGACCGGGAGCAGGTCTTGCTCACATGCTCAGGGAGTAGCCGATCGCCAGCAACTGGGGTCAGGAAGGAATTTTCCCCCGGGGCAGATTGGTACCGGTCCCCGGGGGTTTTTTGCCTTCCTCTGAGCACTGAGCATGACCACTTGTCAGGGCTCCTCTGGTCCATTCTGGCTGCGTTATCGCCTGGTGCTCGTGCTCCGCGAAGGTGGCCCCTCGTGTCCTGCAGCTGGGGGGGGAAGGGCTTTTTTCCCCCCAGGCTGGACTAGCAAGCGTCCCTGGGGTTTTTTGCCTTCCTCCGCAGCCGAGCACAGCCCCTTCATGGGGCTCCTTTGGCTCACGGTGTCCCAAAGGCAGCTGCTCGTGCTCCACGCAGGTGGCCCTCGTGCCCCACATCCGGGGGGAGGCAGCCTTCTGGACTCCCAGGCTGGCCCCAGCGTGGCCCCGGGACTTGCTGCTGTCCTCTGGAGTACTGAGCACCACCCCTCGTCAGGTCTTCCCTGGCCCTTTCTGCCTGGGTTCTTCTTGCACTGCTCTTGCACCACCACAGCACCGCTCCTGCCCCGGCTTTCCTTTCTCAGGCTGCAAGGCAGGGTTTTTCCAGCTAAACTGAAAGGCCTAAGCTAAACCGGACTCAAATTGACTAAGCTCAACTAAATCAAATCGCTTTATTTAGAAATAAATAAAACGCAATTTCCGTCTCTAACCATTCTGATTTGTGTCTTTGAAAGTGCTTTTGGTGCTGAAATTCCCTTGGCATTTCAGGTGAATAAGGATCTCCTCATGGTACAACTCCTTGTGAGTGCAGGGAATGGAACGGAATAAAATGGAACGAAATAGAACAGAAGAGAATGGAATGGAACGGAACAGAATACAACAGAAAGCTATGCTGTGTTATGCATATAGAGTCATAGAAGAGTTAGGGTCGGAAAGGACCTTATGATCATCTAGTTGCAACCCCCCTGCCATGGGCAGGGACACCTCACACTAAACCATGCCACCCAAGGCTCCGTCCAACTCGGCCTTGAACACCACCAGGGATGGGGCATTCACAACCTCCTTGGGCAACCCATCCTAGCGCCTCACCACCCTCACAGTAAAGAACTTCCTCCTTCGATCCAATCTAAACTTCCCCTGTTCAAGTTTTAACCCGTTACCCCTTGTCCTACCACTACAGTCCCTAGTGAAGAGTCCCTCCCCAGCATCCTTGTAGGCCCCCTTCAGATAGCGGAAGGCTGCTAGGAGGTCTCCACGCAGCCTTCTCTTCTCCAGGCTGAACAGCCCCAACTTTCTCAGCCTGTCTTCATCCGGGAGGTGCTCCAGTCCCCTGATCCTCCTCGTGGCCCTCCTCTGGACTTGTTCCAACAGTTCCATGTCCTTTTTATATTGAGGACACCAGAACCGTACACAACACTCCAAGTGAGGTCTCACAAGAGCAGAGCAGAGCAGAGCAGAGGGGCAGGATCACCTCCTTCGACCTGCTGGTCACGCTCCTTTTGATGCAGCCCAGGATACGGTTGCCTTTCTGGGCTGCGAGCACACGCTGAAGCCGCCTCATGTTAAGTTTCTCATCGACCAACACCCCCAAGTCCTTCTCTGCAGGGCTGCTCTGAATCTCTTCTCTGCCCAACCTGTAGCTGCGCCTGCGATTGCTCCCACCCAGGTGGAGGACCTTGCACTTGGCATGGTTAAACTTCATCAGGTTGGCATCAGCCCACCTCACAAGCGTGTCGAGGTCCCTCTGGATGGCATTCCTTCCCTCCAGCGTATCAACCGAACCGCACAGCTTGGTGTCATCGGCAAACTCGCTGAGGGCGCACTCAATCCCACTCTCCATGTCACCGACAAAGATGTTGACCAAGACCGGTCCCAACACCGATCCCTGAGGGGCACCACTCGTTACTGGTCTCCAGCTGGGCATTGAGCCATCGACCACAACTCTTTGCGTGCGGCCATCCAGCCAGTTCTTTATCCACCCACTGGTCCATCTATCAAATTGATGTCTCTCCAATTTAGAGACGAGGATGTCATACGGGACAGTGCCGAACGCTTTGCACAAGTCCAGGTAGATGACGTCAACCGCTCTACCCGTGTCTGTCAGTTCCGTAGCCCCATCCTGGAAGGCTACCGAGTTGGTCAGGCAGGATTTCCCCTTAGTGAAGCCATGCTGGCTGTCACCAACCACCTCCCTGTTTTTCATGTGCCTTAGCATGCCTTCCAGGAGAATCTGCTCCAAGATTTTAGCAGGCACAGAGGTGAGACTGACTGGTCTGTAGTTCCCTGGGTCATCCATTTTCCCCTTCTTGAACATGGGGGATATATTTATTTCCCTTTTCCCAGTCATCGGGAACTTCACCTGCCTGCCAGGATTTTTTCAGATATGATGGCCAGCGGCTCAGCATCTTCATTCGCCAGTTCCTTCAGGACCTGTCGATGGATTTCATCAGGTCCCATGGACTTGTGCACGTTCAGGTTCTTAAGATGGTCTCAAACCGGATCCTCTCCGAGCTCCATGTTCTTCTGACACGATACTTCACTGAGGGGTTTAACACTATTCTACAGAACTGAGTCACTCACTTGTGTTTCCCGAGTGTTGCAGGGAAAACCTGCTCGGCCCAGACACTTGAAACCGAATTGGGCTCAAAACACTTGGTTGAGCTTTTGAGAACGTGCAATTAGGCAGCAGTCAGTGAAGTGTTGCATTCAAGTAGTAGTACAAGAGGTAAACCCCCAAACTAGACACGTGAATGTTAACAAACTCAGGCAAATATCTAAACACCCTCTGCTACAAAGGTTACCCTGTGTAAGAAACGCAGAAGAGATTTCTTGAATTCTCCTTTCCAAGAAGAAGACCTCACCATAAGCGGTGGAGTAGCAAATGCCAATCGGTGTGTTGATAAGGAATGGTGAGGAAATGCTGTGTGCTCTCTGCGTTTCTGCAAAGTTCATGCAGATGGAACCCAAACCCCTTTCCTTTCACCTTTGGGATCGCCACAGTCAAATGACTGTCCGTGGTATAAAAGCCTTTACTGATACAGTCTGAACAAACAGATGTATTTACAGGGACAGCCCGCAGCGATGCCCAGTGTGTGACCACCACTGGCAGGGACATCCCCCTGGGCCTCCTGGGCACAGGCAGTGCCTCAGGGCCAGCACCCCAAAGGCTTTTCTCCAAGGGATGCTGGGTGAAGGGGCAGCAGCAGCAGGGCTGCGGTGGGCAGGGCCGCAGGGGCCCCGTCACCCTCGTGTCATAGTGCCAGCACCCGGCCACGCAGCATCACAATGCTCTGGGGCAGTATGAGGCCAGCGCCCTCCCCTGTCCCACTGCCAGAGTGCCCGGCGCTGCCACCAGGACAGAGCTGGCAGCCTGAGGGCATCCGAGAGGAAGTCCTTGGGGCACCGGGGGAATTCCTGGAAGGGGGAAGGGGGTTGACGGGGGGAACCCTTGAAGCTGCACGAAGCTGCGAGAGGTTCTCTGCTGCCATCGTAGCTCCTGGAGGGGCCACGCTCAAAGCTCGTCAGATGGATGGATATCTAGCTTCAGTTGTTGGGAAGCTTGCCGTCCCCATCTGCTGGGCACCAGGGAATTAGGTGAGGGGGGGACTCAGGGAGGGAACCCATGAAGCTGCGAAGCTGCAGGAGGTTCTCTGCTGCCGTTCCAGCTCGTGGAAGGGCCACGCTCAAAGCTCATCAGATGGATGGATATCCTGCTTCAGTCGTTGGGGAGCTCGCCGTCCTTAGATCTGCTGGGCACCGGGGAATTGCTTGAGGGGAGCTGAGGAAGGGAACACTTGGAGCTGCACGAGGCTGCAGGAGGTTCTCTGCTGCCATTCTAGCTCCTGGAGGGGCCACGCTCAAAGCTCATCGCATGGAAGGAAATCCTGCTTCAGAAGTTGGGGAGCTCGTCATACCGATCTGCTGGGCACGGGGGAATTGCTTGCGGGGCAAGCTGAGGAAGGGAACACTTGGAGCTGCACGAAGACGCGGAAGGTTCTCTGCTGCCGTTCCAGCTCCTGGAGGGGCCACGCTCAAAGCTCATCAGATGGGTGGAAATCCTGCTTTAGTTGTCGGGAAACTTTCATCCTCATCTGCTGGGCACCAGGGAAATAGGTGAGGGGGGGACTCAGGGAGGGAACCCGTGAAGCTGCGAAGCTGCAGGAGGTTCTCTGCTGCCATTTCAGCTCCTGGAGGGGCCACGCTCAAAGCTCATCAGATGGGTGGAAATCCTGCTTCAGTCATTGGGGAGCTTGCTGTCCTCATCTGCTGGGCACCGGGGAATTGCTTGCGCGAGGGGTTGAGGCAGGGAACACTTGGAGCTGCACGAAGCTGCGGGAGGTTCTGTGCTGCACTTCCAGCTCCTGGAGGGGCCACGCTCAAAGCATCATCAAGGGGTCCTGCTTCAGTTGTCGGGGAGCTCGCCATCCTCACCTCCCGGGGAGAGAGTGGCAGTAGGCAGAAGAAAAAGGATGCACAGGTGGCTCAGTGCCCTCCCCCAGTGCTCTGGAGCTCCCAGTGCCAAGCACAGGAAGGATTGGTGCTCCGAGGATTCATCAGGCCAATGGCATTTTGCTGTTGTTGGAAGGCCCTGAGAGGGCTTGAGGTGGAAGCAGAAAAGGCAGTGCCAGTGTCCCCTTGTCCCCTTAGAGGCATAACCAGCGTGTGGACCGGGAGCAGGTCTTGCTCACATGCTCAGGGAGTAGCCGATCGCCAGCAACTGGGGTCAGGAAGGAATTTTCCCCCGGGGCAGATTGGCACCGGTCCCCGGGGGTTTTTTGCCTTCCTCTGAGCACTGAGCATGACCACTTGTCAGGGCTCCTCTGGTCCATTCTGGCTGCGTTATCGCCTGGTGCTCGTGCTCCGCGAAGGTGGCCCCTCGTGTCCTGCAGCTGGGGGGGGAAGGGCTTTTTTCCCCCCAGGCTGGACTAGCAAGCGTCCCTGGGGTTTTTTGCCTTCCTCCGCAGCCGAGCACAGCCCCTTCATGGGGCTCCTTTGGCTCACGGTGTCCCAAAGGCAGCTGCTCGTGCTCCACGCAGGTGGCCCTCGTGCCCCACATCCGGGGGGAGGCAGCCTTCTGGACTCCCAGGCTGGCCCCAGCGTGGCCCCGGGACTTGCTGCTGTCCTCTGGAGTACTGAGCACCACCCCTCGTCAGGTCTTCCCTGGCCCTTTCTGGCTGGGTTCTTCTTGCACTGCCCTTGCACCACCACAGCACCGCTCCTGCCCCGGCTTTCCTTTCTCAGGCTGCAAGGCAGGGTTTTTCCAGCTAAACTGAAAGGCCTAAGCTAAACCGGACTCAAATTGACTAAGCTCAACTAAATCAAATCGCTTTATTTAGAAATAAATAAAACGCAATTTCCGTCTCTAACCATTCTGATTTGTGTCTTTGAAAGTGCTTTTGGTGCTGAAATTCCCTTGGCATTTCAGGTGAATAAGGATCTCCTCATGGTACAACTCCTTGTGAGTGCAGGGAATGGAACGGAATAAAATGGAACGAAATAGAACAGAAGAGAATGGAATGGAACGGAACAGAATACAACAGAAAGCTATGCTGTGTTATGCATATAGAGTCATAGAAGAGTTAGGGTCGGAAAGGACCTTATGATCATCTAGTTGCAACCCCCCTGCCATGGGCAGGGACACCTCACACTAAACCATGCCACCCAAGGCTCCGTCCAACTCGGCCTTGAACACCACCAGGGATGGGGCATTCACAACCTCCTTGGGCAACCCATCCTAGCGCCTCACCACCCTCACAGTAAAGAACTTCCTCCTTCGATCCAATCTAAACTTCCCCTGTTCAAGTTTTAACCCGTTACCCCTTGTCCTACCACTACAGTCCCTAGTGAAGAGTCCCTCCCCAGCATCCTTGTAGGCCCCCTTCAGATAGCGGAAGGCTGCTAGGAGGTCTCCACGCAGCCTTCTCTTCTCCAGGCTGAACAGCCCCAACTTTCTCAGCCTGTCTTCATCCGGGAGGTGCTCCAGTCCCCTGATCCTCCTCGTGGCCCTCCTCTGGACTTGTTCCAACAGTTCCATGTCCTTTTTATATTGAGGACACCAGAACCGTACACAACACTCCAAGTGAGGTCTCACAAGAGCAGAGCAGAGCAGAGCAGAGGGGCAGGATCACCTCCTTCGACCTGCTGGTCACGCTCCTTTTGATGCAGCCCAGGATACGGTTGCCTTTCTGGGCTGCGAGCACACGCTGAAGCCGCCTCATGTTAAGTTTCTCATCGACCAACACCCCCAAGTCCTTCTCTGCAGGGCTGCTCTGAATCTCTTCTCTGCCCAACCTGTAGCTGCGCCTGCGATTGCTCCCACCCAGGTGGAGGACCTTGCACTTGGCATTGTTAAACTTCATCAGGTTGGCATCAGCCCACCTCACAAGCGTGTCGAGGTCCCTCTGGATGGCATTCCTTCCCTCCAGCGTATCAACCGAACCGCACAGCTTGGTGTTATCGGCAAACTCGCTGAGGGCGCACTCAATCCCACTCTCCATGTCACCGACAAAGATGTTGACCAAGACCGGTTCCAACACTGATCCCTGAGGGGCACCACTCGTTACTGGTCTCCAGCTGGGCATTGAGCCATCGATCACAACTCTTTGCGTGCGGCCATCCAGCCAGTTCTTTATCCACCCACTGGTCCATCTATCAAATTGATGTCTCTCCAATTTAGAGACGAGGATGTCATACGGGACAGTGCCGAACGCTTTGCACAAGTCCAGGTAGATGACGTCAACCGCTCTACCCGTGTCTGTCAGTTCCGTAGCCCCATCCTGGAAGGCTACCGAGTTGGTCAGGCAGGATTTCCCCTTACTGAAGCATGCTGGCTGTCACCAACCACCTCCCTGTTTTTCATGTGCCTTAGCATGCCTTCCAGGAGAATCTGCTCCAAGATTTTACCAGGCACAGAGGTGAGACTGACTGGTCTGTAGTTCCCTGGGTCATCCATTTTCCCCTTCTTGAACATGGGGGATATATTTATTTCCCTTTTCCCAGTCATCGGGAACTTCACCTGCCTGCCAGGATTTTTTCAGATATGATGGCCAGCGGCTCAGCATCTTCATTCGCCAGCTCCTTCAGGACCTGTCGATGGATTTCATCAGGTCCCATGGACTTGTGCACGTTCAGGTTCTTAAGATGGTCTCAAACCGGATCCTCTCCGAGCTCCATGTTCTTCTGACACGATACTTCACTGAGGGGTTTAACACTATTCTACAGAACTGAGTCACTCACTTGTGTTTCCCGAGTGTTGCAGGGAAAACCTGCTCGGCCCAGACACTTGAAACCGAATTGGGCTCAAAACACTTGGTTGAGCTTTTGAGAACGTGCAATTAGGCAGCAGTCAGTGAAGTGTTGCATTCAAGTAGTAGTACAAGAGGTAAACCCCCAAACTAGACACGTGAATGTTAACAAACTCAGGCAAATATCTAAACACCCTCTGCTACAAAGGTTACCCTGTGTAAGAAACGCAGAAGAGATTTCTTGAATTCTCCTTTCCAAGAAGAAGACCTCACCATAAGCGGTGGAGTAGCAAATGCCAATCGGTGTGTTGATAAGGAATGGTGAGGAAATGCTGTGTGCTCTCTGCGTTTCTGCAAAGTTCATGCAGATGGAACCCAAACCCCTTTCCTTTCACCTTTGGGATCGCCACAGTCAAATGACTGTCTGTGGTATAAAAGCCTTTACTGATACAGTCTGAACAAACAGATGTATTTACAGGGACAGCCCGCAGCGATGCCCAGTGTGTGGCCACCACTGGCAGGGACATCCCCCTGGGCCTCCTGGGCACAGGCAGTGCCTCAGGGCCAGCACCCCAAAGGCTTTTCTCCAAGGGATGCTGGGTGAAGGGGCAGCAGCAGCAGGGCTGCGGTGGGCAGGGCCGCAGGGGCCCCGTCACCCTCGTGTCATAGTGCCAGCACCCGGCCACGCAGCATCACAATGCTCTGGGGCAGTATGAGGCCAGCGCCCTCCCCTGTCCCACTGCCAGAGTGCCCGGCGCTGCCACCAGGACAGAGCTGGCAGCCTGAGGGCATCCGAGAGGAAGTCCTTGGGGCACCGGGGGAATTCCTGGAAGGGGGAAGGGAGTTGACGGGGGGAACCCTTGAAGCTGCACGAAGCTGCGAGAGGTTCTCTGCTGCCATCGTAGCTCCTGGAGGGGCCACGCTCAAAGCTCGTCAGATGGATGGATATCTAGCTTCAGTTGTTGGGAAGCTTGCCGTCCCCATCTGCTGGGCACCAGGGAATTAGGTGAGGGGGGGACTCAGGGAGGGAACCCATGAAGCTGCGAAGCTGCAGGAGGTTCTCTGCTGCCGTTCCAGCTCGTGGAAGGGCCACGCTCAAAGCTCATCAGATGGATGGATATCCTGCTTCAGTCGTTGGGGAGCTCGCCGTCCTTAGATCTGCTGGGCACCGGGGAATTGCTTGAGGGGAGCTGAGGAAGGGAACACTTGGAGCTGCACGAGGCTGCAGGAGGTTCTCTGCTGCCATTCTAGCTCCTGGAGGGGCCACGCTCAAAGCTCATCGCATGGAAGGAAATCCTGCTTCAGAAGTTGGGGAGCTCGTCATACCGATCTGCTGGGCACGGGGGAATTGCTTGCGGGGCAAGCTGAGGAAGGGAACACTTGGAGCTGCACGAAGACGCGGAAGGTTCTCTGCTGCCGTTCCAGCTCCTGGAGGGGCCACGCTCAAAGCTCATCAGATGGGTGGAAATCCTGCTTTAGTTGTCGGGAAACTTTCATCCTCATCTGCTGGGCACCAGGGAAATAGGTGAGGGGGGGACTCAGGGAGGGAACCCGTGAAGCTGCGAAGCTGCAGGAGGTTCTCTGCTGCCATTTCAGCTCCTGGAGGGGCCACGCTCAAAGCTCATCAGATGGGTGGAAATCCTGCTTCAGTCATTGGGGAGCTTGCCGTCCTCATCTGCTGGGCACCGGGGAATTGCTTGCACGCAGGGTTGAGGCAGGGAACACTTGGAGCTGCACGAAGCTGCGGGAGGTTCTGTGCTGCACTTCCAGCTCCTGGAGGGGCCACGCTCAAAGCATCATCAAGAGGTCCTGCTTCAGTTGTCGGGGAGCTCGCCATCCTCACCTCCCGGGGAGAGAGTGGCAGTAGGCAGAAGAAAAAGGATGCACAGGTGGCTCAGTGCCCTCCCCCAGTGCTCTGGAGCTCCCAGTGCCAAGCACAGGAAGGATTGGTGCTCCGAGGATTCATCAGGCCAATGGCATTTTGCTGTTGTTGGAAGGCCCTGAGAGGGCTTGAGGTGGAAGCAGAAAAGGCAGTGCCAGTGTCCCCTTGTCCCCTTAGAGGCATAACCAGCGTGTGGACCGGGAGCAGGTCTTGCTCACATGCTCAGGGAGTAGCCGATCGCCAGCACTGGGGTCAGGAAGGAATTTTCCCCCGGGGCAGATTGGCACCGGTCCCCGGGGGTTTTTTGCCTTCCTCTGAGCACTGAGCATGACCACTTGTCAGGGCTCCTCTGGTCCATTCTGGCTGCGTTATCGCCTGGTGCTCGTGCTCCGCGAAGGTGGCCCCTCGTGTCCTGCAGCTGGGGGAGGAAGGGCTTTTTTCCCCCCAGGCTGGACTAGCAAGCGTCCCTGGGGTTTTTTGCCTTCCTCCGCAGCCGAGCACAGCCCCTTCATGGGGCTCCTTTGGCTCACGGTGTCCCAAAGGCAGCTGCTCGTGCTCCACGCAGGTGGCCCTCGTGCCCCACATCCGGGGGGAGGCAGCCTTCTGGACTCCCAGGCTGGCCCCAGCGTGGCCCCGGGACTTGCTGCTGTCCTCTGGAGTACTGAGCACCACCCCTCGTCAGGTCTTCCCTGGCCCTTTCTGGCTGGGTTCTTCTTGCACTGCTCTTGCACCACCACAGCACCGCTCCTGCCCCGGCTTTCCTTTCTCAGGCTGCAAGGCAGGGTTTTTCCAGCTAAACTGAAAGGCCTAAGCTAAACCGGACTCAAATTGACTAAGCTCAACTAAATCAAATCGCTTTATTTAGAAATAAATAAAACGCAATTTCCGTCTCTAACCATTCTGATTTGTGTCTTTGAAAGTGCTTTTGGTGCTGAAATTCCCTTGGCATTTCAGGTGAATAAGGATCTCCTCATGGTACAACTCCTTGTGAGTGCAGGGAATGGAACGGAATAAAATGGAACGAAATAGAACAGAAGAGAATGGAATGGAACGGAACAGAATACAACAGAAAGCTATGCTGTGTTATGCATATAGAGTCATAGAAGAGTTAGGGTCGGAAAGGACCTTATGATCATCTAGTTGCAACCCCCCTGCCATGGGCAGGGACACCTCACACTAAACCATGCCACCCAAGGCTCCGTCCAACTCGGCCTTGAACACCACCAGGGATGGGGCATTCACAACCTCCTTGGGCAACCCATCCTAGCGCCTCACCACCCTCACAGTAAAGAACTTCCTCCTTCGATCCAATCTAAACTTCCCCTGTTCAAGTTTTAACCCGTTACCCCTTGTCCTACCACTACAGTCCCTAGTGAAGAGTCCCTCCCCAGCATCCTTGTAGGCCCCCTTCAGATAGCGGAAGGCTGCTAGGAGGTCTCCACGCAGCCTTCTCTTCTCCAGGCTGAACAGCCCCAACTTTCTCAGCCTGTCTTCATCCGGGAGGTGCTCCAGTCCCCTGATCCTCCTCGTGGCCCTCCTCTGGACTTGTTCCAACAGTTCCATGTCCTTTTTATATTGAGGACACCAGAACCGTACACAACACTCCAAGTGAGGTCTCACGAGAGCAGAGCAGAGCAGAGCAGAGCAGAGCAGAGGGGCAGGATCACCTCCTTCGACCTGCTGGTCACGCTCCTTTTGATGCAGCCCAGGATACGGTTGCCTTTCTGGGCTGCGAGCACACGCTGAAGCCGCCTCATGTTAAGTTTCTCATCGACCAACACCCCCAAGTCCTTCTCTGCAGGGCTGCTCTGAATCTCTTCTCTGCCCAACCTGTAGCTGCGCCTGCGATTGCTCCCACCCAGGTGGAGCCTTGCACTTGGCATGGTTAAACTTCATCACGTTGGCATCAGCCCACCTCACAAGCGTGTCGAGGTCCCTCTGGATGGCATTCCTTCCCTCCAGCGTATCAACCGAACCGCACAGCTTGGTGTCATCGGCAAACTCGCTGAGGGCGCACTCAATCCCACTCTCCATGTCACCGACAAAGATGTTGACCAAGACCGGTCCCAACACCGATCCCTGAGGGGCACCACTCGTTACTGGTCTCCAGCTGGGCATTGAGCCATCGACCACAACTCTTTGCGTGCGGCCATCCAGCCAGTTCTTTATCCACCCACTGGTCCATCTATCAAATTGATGTCTCTCCAATTTAGAGACGAGGATGTCATACGGGACAGTGCCGAACGCTTTGCACAAGTCCAGGTAGATGACATCAACCGCTCTACCCGTGTCTGTCAGTTCCGTAGCCCCATCCTGGAAGGCTACCGAGTTGGTCAGGCAGGATTTCCCCTTAGTGAAGCCATGCTGGCTGTCACCAACCACCTCCCTGTTTTTCATGTGCCTTAGCATGCCTTCCAGGAGAATCTGCTCCAAGATTTTACCAGGCACAGAGGTGAGACTGACTGGTCTGTAGTTCCCTGGGTCATCCATTTTCCCCTTCTTGAACATGGGGGATATATTTATTTCCCTTTTCCCAGTCATCGGGAACTTCACCTGCCTGCCAGGATTTTTTCAGATATGATGGCCAGCGGCTCAGCATCTTCATTCGCCAGTTCCTTCAGGACCTGTCGATGGATTTCATCAGGTCCCATGGACTTGTGCACGTTCAGGTTCTTAAGATGGTTTTGAATCAGATCCTCTCCTAGCTCCATGTTCCTCTTACATGATACTTAACTGAGGGTTTTAAAACTACTCTACAGAACAGAGACACTTACTTGTGTTTCATGAGCGCTGCAGGGAAAACCTACTCGGTCCAGATAGTTTAAACCGAATTGGGCTCAAAACACTTGGTTGAGCTTTTGAGAACGTGCAATTAGGCAGCAGTCAGTGAAGTGTTGCATTCAAGTAGTAATGCCAGAGGTAAACCCCCAAACTAGACACATGAATGTTAACAAGCCATTCTACAGAACTGAGTCACTGTCCTTGGTTCAGCAGTAGCAGTCATTTTTCTCCTTCTTAGTAGCTGGTGCAGTGCTGTGTTTTTGACTTTCAGCCTGGGAACAGTGCTGATTACATCGATGTTCTTAGTTGTTGCTTAGTAATGTTTAGTCTAACCAAGGTCTTTCTGAGTTTCCTGCTTTGCTAGGGAGGAGGGGAAACCAGGAGGAAGCAGAGACAGGACACCTGACCCAAACTAACCAAAGAGGTATTCCATACCACAGCACGTCATGCCCACTATATAAACTGGGGGCAGTTAGCCAGAAGGCCCAGATCACTGCTCAGGTCGGGCTGGGTATCAGTTGGCGGGTGGTGAGTGGTTGTATTCTCTCCCCTTGTTTTTTCCCTTATCATTATTATTATTGGTGGTAGCAGCAGTGGTTTGTGTTATACTTTAGTCACTGGACTGTTCTTATCTCAGCCCGTGGGAGTTACATTCTCCGGGAGCTGGGGGAGGAAGGGGGGAGCGAGCGAGCGGCTGCGTGGTTCTGGGTTGAAGGCTGTGCTTAAACCACGCACAAAACCAGACTCTTAACTAGCATGCAAACTCTGTTCCACATATACTACATTTAGTTACACTAAAATACATAGTTTTTAACTATCTAGCATTTCCAAGTAACTATTCTTTCACAAAATCTGGGTCATTGCTACCTCTACATATACTTTATATGATCTTCCATATTACTAATGGAAAGTACTTGACACTGTCCAACAAGTATTGGTTCCTGAGGGCACACTTTCTGATGACTCTGCAGTAACAAATTATCAAAATTTGCTAACTTTTCAATGCAGCCAATGCATTATTTTATTTCCATAAAAGTATAGGGTTTGGGTTTGAATCAAGATGTCATATCAGAAGTAAACATGTTGTGTTCTTTTTCCGTATTAAGATCTGAAATACTGCCAAAAAAGTAATAAGGTTATTTAACAAGATCTATTTTATAGGAAAATGTGTAGAATGGCATTGATTTTTATCTTCTAATTCCCTTTTGGCAGAGTTCTTAAAATATTGGCTAGACAATTTTCCTGCTACTGCAGACTAAAATTCTGATCCAGGGACCGATTTTAGTTAGCTTGGTTCTGCCTTTGTTTTTCTTCACAAATCTAAGCACTCTGTCATTTCTTCAGAAAAGCAGCTACTCCCACCCTAAGTAAAGCTACTGCCACGGTTAAAATACCACTTTTTCTTCAGGTAATAAAGTTAAAATTTTCAGATGAGACCAATGTTTTTTCTCCATCTACAGGAACACCACCTGGGGACTTCTGTCATAATATTAGATTTTCTAAGAGCCTGCAAATATTCCTTTTTCCTCATTAGCACAATAAATGCACTGAATCAGCCAGGATTGCCTTTGTACTGAACACACCTTTGCTTTCATGCTTTTAGCTCCTTATCTCAGCTTTTCTTATTAGCTGCTCTTTAACTCACCACCTCTCTGAATTCACTACCAAAGCCCCATTTAGTTTTCTGCATCATCTTGACTTTTCTGTGCCCTCATGTAACTCTTTAAGTGTCTTAGTAAGAAAAAATAAGTATCAAAGATTGTGTTCACTGTAGAATGAATTATTTTCTGAGTTTCCAGTGCTTACTTTCCCTCTTTCAGATACTTTTATAATTTCCTTAGCTGGATAAAGAAGCAGCATGAATCAGCAATAAAATACCTCCTTACTATAATGTGGTTTCTTCACTACATTTTAGCAATTAATATTCTAAAAATTTCAGATAAGTTCATTCACATTTCAACTTTAAAAATAATTTTAGAAGTTGCTAAGCAACAGTGACCTGCCATATGGTCAGTTAACAATTTTTGTTCTGAGATCACGATGGAGATCTTATTATGTCCTTATCAGATTTGCATCTACAGATTTTGCTCTCTCCCTCAGCAGGTATTACCCTCTTCTACAGAGCACTCCAAAGAATCCCCTGTGCAATTATGACTTTTTTTTAGTTCACTTCTAAATTAATTATTACAAACACAAGCAATTATTTTTTAACTTGACAACAAAAGGATTTTAACTAGGATTTAAATATCTTGTCACTCAAGAAATGTTTCAGCTATCAACCTGTGTTACATCTATTCTACAGCTTCTACTGGCTGCTAGCCCTGTAGTCACTCATCAGGCTAGTCTTGCTTCTAATACCGCAGTAACTATTTTCATCTTTCTAAAAACATGCCTAGTGACACCCTAAAATATTTTACAGCACAGATACTCTAATCAAGTAGAATGAATCTGTAGCAAAAAGACTTGCCAGAAATAATCAAGAAATTCCTTATTTTTATTCCAGAAAAGAAACAAAAAACACAAGGGATACACCAATTTTGAGACAAACATACACCATGAAAGCACATGACTGGTTCCAGTGACAGAAAAATGGATGGGGCTTTGAGCAACCTGGTCTAGTGAAAGGGAAGTTAGAGCTAGATGATCCCTTCCAACCCCTAACCATTCTATGATTCTATGAAGTGAACTGCAGAAAGATACAGAAGGACTCTACTGATCAAGAAGTGATGAAATGAAAGTATGGATGGACTGACTAGAATTCAAGCCTATTAAATTTGCCAAGAAAACTGCTACTTATATTTTAAGTACAAACCTCCAAATTATTTGTGTCATCCAGTGCTTGTGGAATATTACATTAGCTGTGATATAACCATGTACAGATACCTTAGCAGGTAAATATAAACACAAATTTTATTATAGAATCATCCAGGTTAGAAAAGAGCCTTAAGATCGAGTCCAACTGTCAACCTAGCACTGCCGAGACCACTACTAAATCATGTCCCTAAGCACCACATCTATATGTCTTTTAAATACCTCCAGGGATGCTGACTCCACCACTGCCCTGGGCAGCCTGTTCCAATGCTTGCCAACCCTTTTGGTGAACAATTTTTTCCTGATATTCAATCTAAACTTCCCCTGATGTAACTTGAGGCCATTTATTCATCCTATTGCTTGTTACTTGGCAGAAGAGAGCAACACGCAGCTCACTACAACCTCCTTTCAGGTAGTTGTAGAGACCAATAAAGTCCCCCTAAGCCTCCTTTTCTCCAGGCTAAATCACCCCAGTTGTCTCAGCTGCTCAAGTTTTTTTAAGAAATGCAACCTAGAGGGTTTTGTAAGTTGAAATTAAGATTTAAAATATATATATATAATCAACCAGCAAAGAAGGGATCAAATTGAAAGCCAAGAAAAAAAGAAAGCAATATTTCAGAATAAAATTTAAGATACTAGAAAAATCTTAGGCAACAGAGACTGACTAAAGTTGACAAGATCAATCTGAAGGCTAGTGTACAACTTTTCATTGATGAGGGACAAAGAGAACACAGCATACAATTAGTTGACACCTCCCTCTGGCTGATTAAGGAGAAGCAAACAAGAAACAATATGTGGTATAAATGGTGCAATTTGAGCACAGATCACTGCTGGATGAGAAAAGGATGTAAGAAATGAGCACAAATTTAAGATCTCTCGGATAAACAAACCAAATTAATTTACCTTATAGAGCAAGTCTCCTGTGGTTATGTGCCTTTGAGAAAATGGGGAGCAAGTAAAAAGCACTATTTTGAGCTAATAAAAGAGAACTTCGGTAATGATGACAAAGACAAGGTTGAGGATTTGATCAATAGCAGAATGAAGAAAAAGATAATTTTCTGATTCTATTCAGGTAAACCTTAATAACACAGATCATTTCAGTGAAAAGAAAAAAAAAAAAAAGAACCAAACAAAAAACCCCCCGCAAATTCATCATATATAAGACTATTCTTACCTGTTTTCTGAGGTGAAAGGTCTTTTGCTGATAGAACTTTCAAATTAACTCTGCCCGATCCCAATACTGGAATAGAGAGCTTCTTAGGAACCTCAAAGAATTCTTGCGCACTCACTTCTACGCTGTAATCCACATACTTCAGCTCTGGCAGGAATTTACGAGGTTTCAGGAGTGCATGTCTCTGTAGTGAAGGAATAATGTATACATATGAACAATCATCTCATAATAATTTCAGATTAAGACATCAAAAATAATACAGGTCTAAATATGTAATTCTAAAGCTAAGTTAGTAATTTGGCAAGTTGCATAGAAGTTGTTGAAAGATCCTTCTAAATAAAAACTGTCTTGTATAGTTTTGTTAGGCATCATGTGTCTGAAACATTTGTTTAAGAAAAATGGAGTTTGAAATTTACAGTAAAACCATCTCCTACCCCGAAACCACTGAGCAGTCTCTTAAAAGTGTTCAGGAAAGGCAAGAAAGGGGGAGAATAAAGATGAAAACATATTTTGCATCAGATGTAGATAGATTTTTCATCATTTACTTTATAAAAGTTTCTGGATAATAAAAGGCATGAAAACAAAAAATTATTTTTCTGTTTTTGAAGGATAATCATATAGTTAGCTGAGCTAACTTTGACACTTTGAAATTGACAATATATTTTAGAAAGCAAAGCATTTATGATTAATTTTAGGGATAAATAAACTCCCCTTTTGGTAAAAAGCATTTCTAATCAACAGTAAAACACATATTAGTAAAGGATTAGCACAGTACGTAAAGACAAGCTCAAAATCATAGAATCATAGAATAGCTAGGGTTGGAGAGGACCTTAAGATCATCTAGTTCCAACCCTCTTGCCATGGGCAGGGACATCTCACGCTAAACCATGTCACCCAAGTCATCTAAACATCCTGATGAACTAAATTTGACTCCTGTAAAACAGCATTACAGAAATAATGCAATAGTTTAATACACTACTTGCTGAAAACAGCCATTTTCAATCCAATAACACAGTATAATTTTAATGTTCAAGATTAACTGTAAGTTGAACAAATTCAAAATCTGAAACTAGTTGCATCTTTTTTATAGAAAAGTCTTTGGAATAAATGACTGCTGTGAATTATCTTGAAGCAAATCTAGGCAAGAGATAAATAGAGAAAAAATCAGTTTGTGCTAAGAAAACTGGTTTATTCTATTCGTTTAAAATAGTGTCAGGACAACAGGTATCACAGTAGATATCAGAATGGGATAAGGAATGGAGATCCATTCCGGGAATTCAAAAAGACAATTTAAAAGGAATGTGGATTGTTCTTAAGGATTACTATTAAGGGTAATATGGTCAAATTACTGTTGAAATCAATTGGGCTGGAGTTCTGCTTTGGCTTGGTGGCTTGTCTATTGGTTGGTTGGTTTGGTTCTTTTTCTTTTTTAATAAAAAACTCACATTCCCTTTCCAGCTTTATAAAACAGACCCACACTCTGCATTGCCTTGTTCTGACCGTTAATCTATCCATCAAAAATGTCAATATGGCTTTAAATACAAAGTACTTTTGGAATTTAGGAATCTGTAAAAACAAATAATTATTTATGATTCTTGTTCTATAAAGAACTGGACACATATGTGACTGAAAAAAGTACTCACTGAAATGAAACATTAACTGAGGGGTTTTTTACTGTATATGCACTATTTGTGTAGTGCAAATATAATCTACAGAAGGAACAAGAAGATTTGTTATGTGAGTTGAAAACTTGGACTCACTGTTGTCTGCTGAGACACTTGCTGAGGGAGCTGGGTCTCTATAGTTTGGAGAAGAGGAGACTGCGGGGGGACCTTATTAGTGTATATAAATATATAAAGGGGGAGTGTCATGAGGATGGAGCCAGGCTCTTCTCAATGGCAAACAATGATAGGACAAGGGGTAATGGGTATAAACTGGAACACAAGAGGTTCCACTTAAACTTGAGAAGAAACTTCTTCTCAGTGAGGGTGACAGAACACTGGAACAGGCTGCCCAGGGAGGTTGTGGAGTCTCCTTCTCTGGAGACATTCAAAACCCGCCTGGACACATTCCTATGTAACCTTATCTAGGTGTTCCTGCTCTGGCAGGGGGATTGGACTAGATGATCTTTTGAGGTCCCTTCCAATCTCTAACATACTGTGATACTGTGATACTGTGATTGATTTCTATCCTGCAAGACTGGAAGTTCACTGATAGTGCTTGCTCATACACACACATAAGATAAATTAAAAAAAAAAATAAAATCAATACATGTTAATAATTCAGTTGCTATTATTAGTAGCAAGTTCCATTTCTCTCTGATAGGACTGAAATGACAGAAGACTCTGCAGTGGGAAAAAGATATTTCATTTTCACTTGTATTGGGAAGTTTCAAACCAAAAGAATTATATGTATTTACCAGTTTAAATTTGACTTAGATCTTCTGTATATTCAAATACAAATTTATACCTACACATGATTTCGGTAATTAGATTATTTTCCAACACTGAAATAAAAAGCCAACATGATTTAAAAGTTTTGGTAAGTCTTAATTGACAGAATGATTGTAAGATGACCTTTGGTGGAGCACTGAACAGTTCAATAATAATTATCTTGAAGATATATCTTATGATCTAAAAAATAACTGAAGCACTTATTTTAAGATCCTTGTTCATGCTATCTCATTTTTAAGGATACGTTAAGAAAAAAGACAGCTGGTTAGTATTACATAGTCTATGGACATATCAAATATTTCCTGGTACATTGTCAAAGAGTAAATGAGGAAAACATTTTTAATGAGAAACCTAGATCTTTTTGAAAGGGGAAAAGAAATCCTACAAACACACAAAAGACTAAAATATGTTGCCTCAAAGGGCAACATTTCCAAGAAAAGAGAAAATGTCCAACATAATTCAGATAAATGTTGCAGCTGGTACATTTTTTAGTATTTTTCAGGGCAGTAAGTTAGATGAAATTCAGTATTTTTTAACTCTTACTATCAGTTACAGGTCTAAGGCTGCTGTGCTACAATAAGACATATTCCAATACGTACTTCATCAATGTAATGGTTCATGGTATTCCATGTGTGGAAGTGTTACTACCAGTTAACAGCAGTATTTGCGTTCACTTCCCAGGATTAATTTATTTTTAGAATAATTATTCAAAAAAGGATTGGAGGTATATAAAGGTATATAAAGCATCAGAATTAAACTTAGTATTTTTTCAAAGACCAATTGATTTTCCAAGGTATTTTCTTAGAACTACCACCTGCACTTTCTATGTGTAAAGTATGGCAGATTCTATTACAGAATGCAGAAGAACCTTACTCTTTCCCTGCATATTACTGTTTTCCAGATCGTCATTTAGCCCCATTTCTTCTTTCCAGTAATTAACTTCTAAAACTGTTCCTCATGAATAAAATAATTTCATTATGTCAGTCTCTCAGAATCTGTGATAAACCATGTTTGCCATTTCCCTTAATCCCATATCAAAAGATAAGTGATGCAATATAAAAGACATTGGTCCCACTTATAAACTCAATAAATTGAAATCTGACCCCAGAACCTTTTGCGAAAAGTTCATTCCAATTCAAATATACCTAATGAAATTTTGCAACTTTTTAATTACAGTATCTTCTCTCTTCAAGGACACTATGATTCTTCCTTAAAAAAAAAAACCAAACCCACCAACAAAAACCCCACTTGTATTTAAAAAAGCAAACTGTCCAAACTTAACTTACAATTCTTCCATAATCACATGGAAGATCACAAAATCCTTGAATCACGGGTGTCTATGAAGAGTACAGACTTTGAAGATCAGAGCTGAACAGATGTAGGATGAGATTCTGTCACATCAGCCAAGCAGCAGAAGCCATAGCTTTGAATGCACAAGGTCTCTGCTCATCTTTCATTTATCAAAGACCATTAGCACCACCATGATGTACTAAGATAAAATATTCAGTGCTGCTTAGTCCCATGGACAGCAGGACAGAAAGAAAATGCACAATGTCCTAACATCTAGAATATGGTTATGGACACAGAGATCTGCTGTCCATGATAAGCCATGACCTTGAAGGAAGGCAAAATAGAGCCTAAATATTTTTTACAGTTTAACTATGAGGACATATCTGGACATAGAGGCAATTGCAAGCTTCAGTTTTGTGATTCTTGCAGAACAGGACTTCTCTTCCTTCCCTCATGCAATGTGTAATTATACAAGGGGTTACTAGCATCTCTGACTATGAAGAAAAAGTATCTGATTATGAAGAAAGAGTATCTAGAAACTGGGTTTAATTTATTCATCTATGTGGATTCTAGAAAGAAGGAAAATGAGACATGTTATTTTGAAATTCACTAACTGCAACTCCCCCTGCATATCCATGTGAATTCTCATTATTCTGTTATTTCCTTCCTTCTTTTAATCACTTTCCTCTCTTTACTACCATTAGCAACTTCAATCTAAACAAGTTATGTTCTTCTTCCACATTCTCTCCCCTTTCTTTCCACATGTTTTTTCTTCCCTTGTTATCTGTTCACCTAAACTTTCCACCTACAGCTTTCTGTTATTAATCATTTAAAAAGTATTTTGTAATTATTGACAATAATGCCAGTCCCAACCTTAACAGTGGCAGAGTTCCATCCTATATTCTTTTTACTACTACCTAACAATGTTTTCATTGGAATTAAATTAATGAAATACCCAAGAGGTAAGACATTCACACAATTGTATACTTAAAAATAAAACTCAGAACTATCTTAACATCTTTAATTAAAAACAATAAAAAATTCACAGTCATAAATAGGCATGCACCCAGGATATTATTTACTGTCTGGGTTTTTATGCCTTGTATATATTTACTAATAGAATTAAGAAGCATGAGGTTACTGATTTTAATTTCTGATTTTCCTTTAAATATCGAGATATGCATCTTTAGATTCCTATTGCTTTAGCATCCCTACTTCCTATCTCTTCACTACTCAGCTTCTCTAACTGGTTTATTTTTTGATGCTATTTGTTTTCAAATATTTTTTAGATTATACCAAAGTTAAAACACAAAAAAAAAAATCGTGTAAAAAATTGTTTGGATTGTCCTGGTAGTACTGGTTACTTTGGGGAGACAAGGAAGGAGATGGCAGATTAAGAACTTAACCTTGCTGCTAGTGGGTCTTTCATTGCCCAAGATTTTAAAATAAACCATTAAATTTCTCTTTGTAGCAGAACTGCTTAATGATCTGATTTTAACCTAGCTAAATAAGTAAAAGACAGAAATCAAGATTTAGCTAATATTCCTGCACCTTTCATTGAATGTCCATTTCCAAGTTCCTCTGACTCGTTAACTGTCACTTTTGTAATCTGATTGTGCACTAATACCGGCACAATAGTAACACCTTTTAGTACAAAATACAAACAGGAGAAACAGGATGTGCACAGCAACTTTTATGGTAAAGAGATAAGAAACCTTTTTTTTTTTTTTTTAGTAACTCTATTAAAAAGAATAATTAGAATATAAATATAAATAGAATATTAGAATATTAAAAAGAATAATTTTATGGGAAAGATATAAGAATTTTTTTTTATTAATTCTACTTATTAAAAAGAATCAAAACAGATATTTTTTTCTTACAGCAAGAAAAAGAAGCAGTAAAAACAGATTACTAAAATAGCTAGGAGTTTCAACCATGCATATAGATGGGTCAAGTAAAACCATATAGCAAATGTTACTGAATATACAGTTTGACTAAAAAAATATAGCCTACCTTTATTTCTGTTTTCTATGTGATTGAAGTAAACATGAGTAAAATGTACAGTTTAATAGGAATGGAAAGCATGCAATTATTTAGTTAGTTATTCCACAGATTGACAGGCAAATAAATGGAGCAAGCCAAAACAATTTTTCCTTCTGTCCATCCATTATATAACACAATTAGGTCTTCAGGAAGTGAGTAGAAAGGTGGAATAGAAATCAAAGAGAGTAACAAAGAGAGATATTGAGATGCTGGAGAGGGTCCAGAAAAGGGCAATGAAGCTGGTGAAGGGCCTGGAGCACAAGTTTGATGAGGAACAGCTGAGGGAACTGGGGTTGTTAGTCTTGAGAAAAGAAGGCTTGGGGGTGGGATGACCTTGACACTCTCTGCAGCTACCTGAAAGGAGGTATTGGAACAGGCTTCCCAGGGAAGTGGTGGAATCACTATTCCTGGAAGTGTTCAAAAAACATGTAGATGAGGCCCTTCGTGAAATGGCTTAGTGATAGACTTTGCAGTCATGGGGTAATGGCTGGACTTGATGATCTTGAAGGTCTTTACTAACCTAGTTGATTCTATTATTCTGTATATTCCAAAGGATTTCATGAGCCTAAACAATTCACAAAACCACAGGGTACGGATGGGATTTTTTTTTTTTTTCGGGGGGGGGAAGGCAGTTAAGCAATGAACCTAAACCCATAATTTAGCTCCAAATTTAAATATAGAATACCAGCCCCCTCCAAAAACTTTCTTCAATTAATACCACCAGAATTTCTGTATTGTCACTTTTATACAGACAGTAAGTAAGACTTTATGACAAAAGTTATTAGGAAAACTTTTCAGAATTTAATGTGCATAGGGATTTGCCATACTGACATATTTTTAATGTGTCTTTTCTAAATCAGTTTACAGCAAACTTCTCCATTTTATTTTTCATAAGCAATTACAAGACCTTCTGTACATGGAGCAAAATATTTTTTTCTGCATACTAGTTTCATTTCTCACATGATAATTTATTCAGTGTTAATATCCATTATGTATTTTATATCTAATCTAGTTGTCCTCCACTCTTCTATGATACAGGCAATTTTAGAACTCATGCCAGAGTTTAGCATACCTAGTGGTACAAAAAGTGTTGCTATTATGTTCTGCCTCGATTACATTCAAAGTTTCAGAGCTGTCAAGTCTTTCATTAAGTATTTACTAAGTGACTGCAATATTAAGGGTCTTCAATTATGTTTATAAAAATGTTCTCACAGCAGTGGATTAGCTATAATCCAAAAGGAAACTATTTGAGTCCAGATTACATGGTTACAATTCTCTTCCCAATATAAACATAAAATAGATCAAATCTACTCTGTCATTTTTCCTCACTTAATTTGTTTTATATTACTTTTTGAGCTTATCTGTAAATAGAAGGCATATATTTAGCAACATTGAGACATGAAGGAAACTTCCTCTTAGTATTGGGAACCCATACTTAGTAGTCTAACTGGCAATCTGGAATAACACAACTGCTCAGCGATCTAGCTGAGGCCAGGTAACATCAGGTTCACAAGGGAAATTAAAGCCTAGAGTGTGGTTATTATCCATAGAAGGTGGCACTTGAATTCTCATTTGGCAATATTGCTATTATAAATTTATTCACAAGTACTAATTGAATGTTTAAGAGACCACCTTGGGAGGTTTTTTGTTTCTAAATTTTGAAATCTTGGAAAAATATCTCTAGGTTGGAATGATGTCTAAATAGGGAGCTATAGCTTAGAAAGAAGATCTGTGGTTTTTCAAAACCATTTTGTATTGATCGCAAGACATGAACAAATCTTTCCTGCTCCTCGATTTTTTCACAAAGCTTATTCTTTAAAGAAAAATCCTGTTTAAGAATTTTCAATTCTTACAAAAATGTGCATAAGGAAGGAAACTAATACAGATACCTATTACATAGAGTATGAAATACAGTAAAATGTTTATGCTCTTTTTAACTACAGCCAACATTTCTTAAAGGAAGTACTTCTTAATAGCATGGAGAAAGCAGCTTCAGAATGAACATGTAAAACATTGCAGTGTCTGAGGGAAATTGGGATTACTGTCAGAATTTGTGAAAAAAAAAACATAACTTCACAGTTTCCTGAAACTTAAAAAACTCAGGCAAACAAACCAAGAACCACTAAATAATTGCAGTAACAGAGTACTGTGTTTCTCACCTCTATTCTGGACAGCCCTAACAATGCAATCGCAACTCTAACACTACTGCTCTGCAGAGTCCCTGTGATCTTTCTTCTTTCATATTCAATAGTTGACATCTGCTGTTGTGCAGCAATAGCCAGAGCCCTTTCTCTTGAGTCATTGATCACTGGAACCTTCAGATTTTCTTCAAGAATCTGATCAAGACGACATTTCAAATATAAAACTGGCTCTACTGAACTTGGACCTGTTAAATAAATAAAAGAAAACAAACAAACAAACAAACAAACATACAAAACAAACAAACAAAAAAAAAAAAAAAACAAAAAAAAAAAAAAAAAACCCACATTTGTCAACCAGTAGCATAACTGCATGGAGCATTTAAAATCTCTAATCTCCAAAGAAAAGTCAGAACACAAAATTGCCTTGATGTTTAGTGTTATTGCTCTAGTACATGCTATTTACTCCAGTAACACTTTTTTTTTATTTTTTTTAATCATAATGGGGAAATAAAAATTAAATAAACATAGAAATACAAACCACAAGTTGCTTAAGTAACAAGAAAACCCAGGCTTTAGTGTCACTACTATTATGACAATAATGAAAGTTTTAAAAAGTCTTTCTGACACCTACAAAACACAGCCACTCTTTTACCCCGCTAGATGATGTTTCATCTCCTCTAAAGGAAGCAACAAGCAATTATTTCAAATAATAGCTAACATTCTTTCTGAAATAGGATTGGCAGCAGTTTATCACTGTCTGTTTAAATACAAAAATATTGGATTGCCTGTCAAATCACAACACCGCATACAAAACTCATGCAATTTAAAATTAGAAAAATTCTAGGTAAAGATGACTTGTCCTAGTTCACCTAGCTACAACCCATATTCCCAAGTAGAAGAGAAATAATCAAAAGGAAGTTATGAAGACTGTGTTGAAGACAATAAAAGAAAGTCAAAGAAGCTCGCTAACAACCAGCTGCTGCATTGAAGACCACAGACTGGACAACATTAAAAGAAACATCTGATAGTTACACTGTAATATCTTTCTTATAGTTCACTATAAACAATTTCTTTTACAAGATTTATTTAATTAATTTGGGCAAAAATCCATAGGAGCTGAATAATAATTGCAAAAGAGAATTATTTGCTCTATTTTACTCTTCTCCTATTTGTTTTACCTTCTAACGTACTGCTAACATGCAAAACATTTGGACTGTCCATTGGAAGCAATCCTGAAGGCAAAGGTATATCACCTGTTCCCTCTATCAGATATATGAATTCTCCAATCTGAAATGCAAGAACATACAAATCCACAAAACTCAGAAAATAACCCATACAGAAGACGAGGCAAGATATTAAAACTAAAAACAAAGATACCTTAGTAATACTTAAAATCTGATTTGTGAAATAATTTACATATTTAGGAGACCTACTATTTTAAAACTATATTTAAATGAAAGAAAATTACAATTTCAAACTTTGCTATGATAATAAGGTACCGTTAACTGACAATATTAAATGTGAAAAGCCAAGAAATTTCAATTAATTGAATCCTTTCCAACTCTTCATATAATTTAACTCAATAAGGATACCCTGACCCATAAATACAGCAATAAAGTGAATTCTAATTATGTGCTATAGGTATATATAATTTAAGCAAATTCATTCATAACTTACTTCACAGTTAAGAACTTTTTTTGAAAAATGTTTACATTAATTTTGAGCCAGTAACATTTCTCTAGAAAGCAAAAAAGAGCAGAAATCAAGACAGGAAGATGTTGCTCAAAAAAGTGGTAAATACTCCATCCCTGGCAGTGTTCAAGGCCAGGCTGGACATAGCCTTGGTCAATATGGTCTAGGGTGGGTTAGAACTAGATGGTCTTAAGGTCCTTTCCAACCCTAACCATTTTATGATTCTATGATTCTATGTACAAATTCTCCATAAAGAAGTAATAAAGTTAAGAAATCTTATTTATTTCATTAAAATAATGGAAAAAATACAAAAAGCTTGCATGTAAATATAAACATGACCTAGAACAAAGGAACACAGTAATTTTTCAATGAGGAAATGATAGATTAATTAGCAGAGAAATAATGCTTTGAATCATAGATAAAAAAAAAAAAAAAAAAGTATGGTGCAAGAAAAACAGACACATATTTAAAAAAAAAAAAAAAAAAAGAAAAAGAAAATTCACTTCAAGTACTCCAAATTATAAAGGCCACAATCAGGACATCCCAAAACTAAGATACCTAAATTAGGTACCTATAGAATCATAGAATTATAGAATAGTTAGGGTTGGAAAGGACCTTAAGATCATCTAGTTCCAACCCCTCTGCCATGGGCAGGGACCCCCCACACAATAGATCTATGTGAACTAGGCAGGAGTTTTAATGATATATTACTATTGTTTTGATAACTTTTTTTCTTTACCACAGACTTTTCTTTGGACAACGTTACCTTCTACTGATTGCAACGCAGAACTGATATAACAACTGATATAATGTGCACAGAAGGTCATCTCTTTGTGTCTGTAAACCACATTCTGTAAAACTCTGCCTTAAAAATGCATATTCTATTATAAATAATAAGATATATTATCCTTTATTCCAGATATGAAGGAAATAATTTATGGAACCAAGTCCGTCTTCCAACCAATGCAATGTTTTCCCTTTAATAATGCTCAATAACATAAGGCTGATTTTTATTTTAACTTTATTCATAGTTTCAACACATTTATGTTGAGGCTGAAAGCATTGCACTTATGTTTCTGACACAGCAGAAGGAAAGCTATTCAACTTCGATGGCATTTTCTCCCCTTCCTTGATTCAGAAGTTCAGACAGTTCTTCCTTGGGAAGGATTAAAGAAACCTACAGCAAAAGTGAGTTCCCACACAGAAACTAATAGCCACTCCTAGGAACCAATTTAGGAATTGTTCCTGTTTCACACAGTTATTTGGCTCCATAAGGACTGCTAACAAGCTCACAGTATATACAAGTAATTCCATGAAGGTTTTGGTTGCTAAGATGCCATTTTACTATCAATTTCTTTTCTTGTCATTGCTGATATCAGTATGCTTATAGGTAGGAACAAACCCATTTCCCTCTTTGTTTTGAAGAGTTCTTGCTTTTTGATCTCCATAGAATGAAAATCCTGTTTTCTTTCTGCTGAGTTTTTCCTAATGCTTCCTGATGGAACAGAACGAGTATTTCACTTTATGTTGACAGTTTAGCTAGTATCCCCATGGTTTTAATGCTTTATATTTCCATTTTCTATCAGCTGCAAATAGAACATCATCAAAATTTTGTAGGATTTACTGATAATAAAACTAGTTAAGAAAATAGGTGTTGAACTACCATTACCTATTTATCTAACCCCATTCCTAACTGATATTTCAGGAGAATATATAGCTACCAGGAATTTGCAGCTCTCCACACAAGTCAGTAATTAAGAATAACATATAGTAAACTGTTCTCCTAATAAAACATTTAATTCTACATTAGACATTTAGCTGTGAAAGTCTGGACTGACATTCTCAAAGTATGACTTAGTAAATTATTATCATTGCAATCCTGAGATGTTCATATTTAAATAAGCTCCCAGAAACAAAGATTTAGAGAAAAAGTAACCCAGTTATGTTAACCAATATATAATTTCTTCTCTGAAAAGACCTATACTAAAAATTTCAAGAATGTTTTTCTTAAAAAACAGAAATATTGAAGCAAGTCCCTGGAAAATGCTATAAATAACTTGTGCTGTCATTTCAAACCTTAGAAAAGTTAACACCCAGATTATTTTGAAACAATTTAAGCAACGTACTTAAGCAGGCCAACAAACTTGAACCAGTGTATCTTCTTGCTTTTATGACAGATACATAGTTAATGCAACAACAGATAGGATTCCTAGTGCAACTGGGGATCTGAATCACAGTACCTTCTTGGTTGGTTGTAATGAAGAAGCAGTCTTTGATTACTATTTTGGTCCATTTGTCAAAAAGGGTAGGAAAAGTAAGTAGGAAGAATCTACAGAAATGCTAAATTTGGTTATTTTTTTAGATTACATACAGCACAAGTCATAGAATCATAGAACAGTTAGGGTTGGAAAGGACCTTAAGATCATCTAGTTTCAACCCCCCTGCCATGGGCAGGGACACCTCACACTAAACCATGCCACTGTCCAACCTGGCCTTGAACACCGCCAGGGATGGAGCATTCACAGTTTCCCTGGGCAACTCATTACAGGGCCTCACCACCCTAACAATAAAGAATTTCTTCCTTATATCCAATCTAAACTTTCCCTGTTTAAGTTTGAACCCGTTACCCCTTCTCCTATCACTACAGTCCCTGATGAATCATCCTTTCCCTGCAACTCTTTAGCTCCCCTTCAGATACTGGAAGACTGCTATGAGGTCTCCATGCAGACGTCGCTTCTGCAGGCTGAACAGCCCCAACTTTCTCACCCTACCTTCATACATGAATGATATGTCTCGTCGTTGTATGAAGCCATTTGATTTCCATACAGCATGGTAGCTACACTTGTTTGTCAATTAGACAATGGTATGATTGAAATACTGCAGCCATATACACAATATTTAAGAAAGCCAACTTCTTCCTGTGCCATTACTGTTCAGGTCTAAAATCACACCAGCTATCTTGCAGTTTCATTTTTCCCTACAAGATTTACCACATTTTCTTACAAATGATACATTTCTGTGGATGGGACTTTTTCTAACCTGAAGTGCTACATATAGAAAATTTTGTACTTTCAGCAGCCTTTAAATGCATCCTACCTACTCAGCTAGGATGGAAAGACCAGGTGTTATGGCAATACTTAACATACAAGACATAACAGTGGCTTCTCTGAGGCATTAATGCTTTCTACTATGATAAGGTGAACTTGTTCTTGGTTAAAAATTATGATTACTAGTTAGGTGCCTAAATTTAAATGCTTCCACATCACCACTGGAGGCAACACTGGGGCTGTCAGAAATGTTCTTTTCCCTTTCCACATGAAGTATAACCATCTCATACCTCTGACCACACCTCTTAGATTTGCTTTCCTCCCATCAACATGTCTCTATTCCCTAAACTATTTATTTTTCTGGCTCTATACCCAATATAGCACGAGCCTTTTCTTAGCCAGTGTATAGACTTCTGTGCTATGTACCTATTAATGCCCCTTAACAATTTCTTTTATTAATTGCAGTATCTTTTTTATTCTCTGTCTCTGTAAAGAAACTGTTACATCCTTCTAATCATCCTGATTTCTCTCTCTCTTCCCTCCATCCCTATCTTTATTATATTATTTGCTGGGGTGACCAGAACTGCACACAACATTCAAGATGTGTACAGCATAGCTCTTCAGAAAGTCATACTGAGATTTCACATTTTATTCTATTTCTTTCCTATTAATTTATCTTTCTGAATGATGCTGAGTGCTGGATTCCTTTTTTATTGAACCATTCACAGAGATCACTATCTTCTGACATGAGGACATTTATACAGCCTTTTTGTGGGCTATTCCCTGGTCTCAATGAGGCATGAGCTCACTGTCTCACTATAGGTTTTGGCAGACTATCTTCTCTCTCTCTGCTAACTTTCAAGAAACTTAAGTGAACTGCACACTCTTTAGACTTCCAGCCATATGGCTTGTTTTCTTAAAAAATGGCCAGTGGTTTCAAACACTGAACAGGGCCAGATAGACAGGCATGGGCATTATTTCATTATTCTCATTTTCCTTTAAAAGCAAGGACAAGTATGAGCTGGCCAAGTGGCATAGCTAAAGTCCTGGTTAAACAATAAAAACAAACACCAAACACTAGCAGAAGTCTTTTGTACTATTCTATAGTAATGAAACATATGGAAGCAGGAATGTGCAGGGGGAAAAGAATAAGTCGTTTAGTTTTGGATGTATTATTACAAATCATGAAAACATGTCAGAGAGAATGGCAGATGCATGTAACTGCACAGAAGGAAAGCTGAAACACAGAGGTAGTATTACGAAAGTAAAAAACAGAATATAAGCCTAGAGATCAACGACACATAAAAGAATATTAGAAAAACACAGGGTGTTGAAAAACATTGATGGATAGAGACAAAACACAACAGCGAGTTTAAAGGGCTGTGAAAAGATGGAATAAAGACAGATAAATAAGACTGTGACCACTGAGATAAAGGATTACAGGAACATCAAAAAAGCTGGAGTGCAAATTTTAAACTCTGAAAGTTGGTCAAAACCAGGTCTTGGTAATTTGATTAAATCAATTTTGATTAAATACATATGGCAAAACCCAGGCTACATGAATCAAGAGAAACTGAAATGTAATGCAGTCAGTATTGATGTACAATCTGTTCAAAAGTTTTTCCTGCATTAGTGCAAGGACTGCATAGAATCTGGATTGGCAGGCAAATTAAAAAAGAGACAGAGCAAGGAAAACAATTATTATTTTATTTTGACATCATACCCTAGATACAGTGAAAAAGATGGGGAGACTTCATCCTCTTCCTGCATGTCTCATCCTAAAGCATACTCTTGCTCCAATATCAAGACAAATTATTTAAATTCTAAGTTTGTTTTTAGATGAGTTGCCTAGAAAAGCCACCAAAATAACATTCCTTGCAGTATTATTTTTATTTGTAATGATTTTACAGTGAAAAGTAGTTTGCGGCATTTCATTTAATTATAATTGTGTGAAGATTAAAAGGCAGCAAACTTTGGTTTAAATTTCTTAACTGAAGCATCCAATCTTATGTTAATCTCTGATCAACTTCTTCAGCAACATTTTCCTCCATGAATTATAGGAATACCATACATAGATCACATCTTTATAACTGCATATGCATTCAAATACTTTCCTTAATATATGTACATAACCAATTTGTATATTTACTTACCCTATTCACACACAGTTGGCAAACATCATAGCCCAATTCTTAACTGATGAGGCTATCATACGAAAACCACTTTCTATTCATACTTTCTGTTCTTACCAGTTCATTAGCCAGAATGACACTACAGTAACGTTTTTCCAGACTAAAGGGAAGGAAGTGAATATCTAAGCCTGCAGAACTTTTCCCTTCCAAGAACAGGTTTTCCACTGGACTGAAGAACTCATGCAGGAGGCTGGGCTGGTCAGCTGTTAAAATAAGTTTAAATGGTTGTTTAGATACAACAGCACAGGTTGTAAAATACTGTAGCTGCCTATGGTTAAATATAAGGATACCGTACACAGCCTCCTGTAGTAATCAGTATCTAAGGCACATTTGTAATTGGTAATCAGTATCTTCAGTTACACTTGTGTAGACATGTTGCAGTATTGCATGCTGTATTATTTAAATACTTAATTTTGCTAACTACTCATGTTCTTATTCTGTGCACTGAAACAAAACCTAGGAAAACTGTTATCACCATCAAAAGCTCTTTAAGAATCTATACTACAGTTTACTACTATTTAAACAAACAGTTTTGCTCTCAGCAGCAGTAACAATGTTATGTTATAGTCTGAAATCCTCCAGTATAGATAAAAATACTGGTAAGCTTGCTTTCTTTGCATTGTTTTCACAAATTGAGAAAGTGCTTTCTTCACAGACATTAAGAATCTTGGGGTTGAATCTGGCAAAGTCTGACTACTTTATTACTATGTGTTTTTCACCTGCTAAGCATATTTTGATAATACGGATTACCTTAGAACCAGACATTCATTCAAGCTTGGCTTGCAGACTTTAGAAGATGTAAAAGTGAAAGCAACAGAAATGGGTGAACATTATGTAAAAAACATATGCCAAACTCTAAATAGAACTGATTCACCCCTCAAAACCACCAAGAACCAAGCTGAAGAAAGGCATAGCCACCACCCATCTTCTCTCTACATAGTCCAAATTGTTCTCCAAACAATAAAAATACAAATTTCCCAATATTCATGCTTTAACCAACAGGTAAATTTGATATTAATTTGATGTTTCTAAAGCCTACATAAACAATGACACACACACAAATACCAAGAGGACTGAAGTCCCATTTTAACCTTTCCATCAAATAAGGTAAGGCAGACCTAACAGCAATTTTTTACTATCAAAGGCACTAACTCTCAAACTTGTCTCTGTTCAAGGTTTTCTCATTCAAGGTATGTAAAACTGTGGAGTAGACTGAATTAGTCTTGTGAGAGCCCTCTCTCCTCACTTTTTTTATGGATTTTGTGAAATTAAAACAATTGCCAAAAAAGCAACATTTAATAAGTAGGGGGTTTTGGGGGAGGTTTGGTTGGGTTTGGGTTTTTCTGGTTTGGGTTGGGTTGGGTTTGTTTGTTTGCTTGTTTTGTTGTTTTTTGGGGTTGGGTTTTTTGGTGGGTTTTTGTTTTTTTTTTCTTACAGTTTTCTTCCTTTTTATTATGGCTGCTCCAAAATAAAGAAAAATACATTCCTATAGTTTAAAATAATACATGTTCTCTCAGGTCAGGGTGTAAAACACATAAAGAAGACTCTTATTTAGGTTTTGTTTGCCATGGTATTGAGAGAATGAAGGGGAATTATTCTTAAAGCAGGAATGCACTTCTACAAGAAATGAAAACATAATTTCATTTCCAAAGACCTGAGATGCCATAAAAAATGCCTGTAGTCTCAATTTGATTAAAGCCATAAAAACATTTGTAATCTACTCACAAATTGGTACAATAGTTGTACCCACTTTATTACTTGAGGTACATACATTTTATTTTTATGAACTGTATATTAGTTGGCTTTTAATCACATCTCAGAATACAATTTGAGCTAATCAATATATCTAGAAGGGCTAAATTATTCGGACTACAAATCTGCTTTCCATATCACCTCACAGAAGCAAACCAATATTTTCTAAGGGACAAAATTAATTTCATAAAGCCATCCTAAAAATTTGCAACAGTCTCAGAAAATGCTGTAGCTCTACATTTGTACGTTTCAACAGAACTGTGGACTGATATTTCATAAGAAATAAGGTCAAGAAATGCCTGATCCCTAGAACAACCTTAGAAATCATTTAACTAAATTAAATACATCAGAAGATAAACTGTCTATGAATAATAATTACTGAACATACTTTATATGTCAAAACCTTGCCTAGGTAGACAATCTAATTTCTACCATAGTGACACAAGAGGTATTGTATACTTACAGCAATTTAAGTTGATCTCTTCATTTGGATCTTCAGGCAGTGCACCATTTTTAAAATGTAAGATGTTATTTTTAGAGCTAAAGGAAAAAAAAATGAAAGCAATATTCTAAAGCTGGATATTTCTATTATTAATAGCTAGGATTGTTCCCCTTTTTATGAATAAATACCTGAAAAGCAAATATTTCCAAGAAAAAAATCCACATTGTGGAACCATCTACCTACCAATAATATGGAATAGTACCTCTTCCACTTAAGTTAGTAGTCATATTTACAGCAGAGCCAGAACATGCTCCCTTCACTTAACCAGTATAATATCTCTGCAATATTCATATAAGCAAAATTCCATGTTAAAAAAGTACAATTATATTCTGACAGTCAAAATTACTCCTGTTCAATAATACCTTTGCAGACCTCCATTCCAGTTCTTTTCTATCATTTCAATATCTTATGAAGATAGGAAAGAACTGTTCCCTGGTACATCATGAAGTGGCAAGGCCCTGCATTCTTCTGATGCTCTGAGTTGTCTTCCATTCAGTCTTTCCAGTTTTCCCCCAAAAATCTACTCTGTAGAAATATATCTAAATATCTGCAAATCAAATTCAGTTCAGATACATTGTGCTCATACTAGGACTTATATTCTTAGACCTGTGGACATGTCTTTAGACTGCTGCTTTTCACAGTAACTGATCTGCAAAAGTAACAGTCTTACTTTGACCATTATCAGAACACACTTCAGAGACTAGACCTCCTCTTAACTAAACTTTTTTTTTAAGCCCCAATTTTTTCTGTAGCTCTCTCTATCTTCTTCCTAGCTCGACAGTCTCCACTTTTTAAAGATAAGTGTTCTACTTTATTCATGTTAACTCAATTACCTTATCCAGGTACCACCCTGAGAGCTACCTGAATCTTTTCACTTATATCTGCCTAACTAGGGGTTGATGTACCTTAACACAAAATTAATATTAAAAAAAAAAAAAAAAAAAAATAAGACATTTAAAGTTAGAAATATTTTAAACATTAATTGTACTTCCAGGCTGCATAGTTGCATGTTCAGAATACTAGATTCTTTGTGTGTGTGTGTGTGAGAGGCACTTTCAGGGAAACATTTTACATTTATTATATTAATTAGAAAACATACAAGCAGGTCATATATGCAAAAATTAGAACTATCTAGTAAATGAAGAATCTAGCCTATGGCTTTGGCTTACTGGGAACCTTGAATATACCATTAGTCATTATTCCAGAGTCTGGTTTAAACTCTAAGTCTAAACTTTGTTTCCAATACCATCTGGAAAAGAAACCTGTCCAGTGAAGGGGAAATTCAAATTTTAAACTACTCAGCAATGATAATTCAGGACCAAGGAACAATCTGGCATGAAGGACAAGAAGGCCCAACTAGCTGTGAGCATGAATGCCAAAGACAGAACAACTCCTTCTAAGGGAGTGAAATTTTCCTTCCTGAAGAGATAAGAAATGATACAGCAGTTACAAAACTATGGATCGTGGAATGCAAGTGATCAGAAGCCACTTTTGCTAAACAAATAGCTCTGGTGTTGGGGGATGAACGGAACAGCTGCTTAAGGCACCTGATGCCGACGCTCACAGGATTGACATTGGTGAAAGTGTATACAAGGAATTGGGTCACGTAGCAACTTTGCGGAGTTCCTGTGGAAGCGCTTATGGTAGTAAATCTCTGCACAACACATATGTTCATTAAATCTTTATATTTAAGCAAAACAGTGTGTTCAATTTGATCCAAGGAATACAACAAAAGTTCCCCAACATCAATTCAAAAAAATGTCAATTTTTTTTGATTCCTTGCTTAGGCCTGGATAAATATGTGAAACTAAACTCCTGTGCAGAGCTCCACTGATTTCAACAGAAGTCTGTGTTTCTGTGGGGGCAACATTACCAACTCTAAAAAAAGGTTCAGGCCTTAATTGTTTTAATTTTGTGAAATACAGCAAGTGTTGAAATGTTATCTCATTTCATTTTTTCCATTTAAAACATTAATGATTTTAATTCTGTTGGTTTTATTTATTGTTCAGTGCAGCAGCAGATTTCTGACCTCAGAGGGACTAGTATTTCACCATGTAAATTTGAAATTTTTACCTGTGGGGGATATACTTTTTTAAATATAACATAGTGTGATACCAGCAAATTATTCCTCTTTCAACTTACAAATAAAGAGAATGCAGACTGTGGATCTTGGCTGGAAATGCACAAGAGGCTCACCACTTTATAAAGTCCTATATTTAATCCCTCCTAGACAGTAAAGTCAATAGAGCTTTAATAAGATATAAATGAAATATTAAAGATAAAAATATATGTATTATATGCAGAGACTTTAGCTACTGCATAGACTATTAACAATTATGTAGATTAAATTTTATAATCTGCAAATCAAACATTTGAAAAACTTACATATAGTAGGATGTATCATTAGCTTTAAAAGATGTCTCCAAATTTCTATTTGGAATGTAAAACAGCAATATTTTGATTTTTGTACTACTATACCTCAACAGTAAAATAATTCCTAATTAATTTAGAAAACTTTATCACTAAATATAACTTTCAAATTAAATTATTATTCTTTGAGACACACTATTTCACTTCAAATCACATGTATATTGATAATTTCTGTAAGGTACTTAAATAATCTCACTATGAACCAGGGTTTCAAATATGTACTACATACAAGTATACACTGGGCAATACAGTGTATTGATTTGTCAACCTTCTTCCTCCTATTCATGAGTGTTTATAACTCACAAGGGACAGATAAATGCTTTAATCTATAATTTATTGTAAATATATAACGAAGCTTCCTGCATGTTTTCTCTATTGATTTTTAAATACAAATCTAATTTTGAAAATTCAATCTTGAAAATAAGATGTAAGATCGTATTTATTATTTGCTTGTTTGTTTATTTAGATTTATTTTTAAGTTAGCTACATTGTAATACTGACAGAACACATCACAACACATCTTACTATAAAACTGGGGCGACTTTATACAATATCGTCTAGCTTAACCAAGCCCCAGGACAGCAATATGTTTAAGAAATTTAATAGGAAATCCACTTCTTTTGTTATTTAAGATAAGACAGGCCATTTTTTAACAAATGAAATCAGTAAAGCTAAGTAAAACATGGATTTTACACTAATGTTAATAAATGTTAAGTGACCTACACTCAATGCAGTAAGTGCAAAATCCAGATTTAAACCATCAGAAACATCCCACTGGAATCCCACAATTCTGTATAACAAGGATTCATGAACTACAACAAATCAATAGTATAAAAATTATTTAAGGTTTTTTGAGCCATGGTTTGTTTTTTTTTTTCTTAGAAGAAACAGAGCTCAATTATTTATGAAAAAGCATAAGACAGTGTAATATTTGAATATTTCATGGCTAAAAATAGGGGGCTGCTGTTACCACTATCTCTGCCTGGTGTAAATAGTTTCTCTTACTTATAGTGCTGATCCAAAAAGACTGAATGTGGCATCTTTAGAGTAGAAATTAATTACTTAAAAAAGTTCTTGACTAATATATTCATTAGATTTTTTCTTTTTCTCCTCAAGAATTATTATATGAGGGAAAACAAACAAACAAACAAACAAAACCACATTTGAGACTAACTTTTTTACACATACTTTACAACATTTCTAGTCACAGAATAAACATAATTTTCCATGATTTTCTGTACAAATGCTAATTTTTCTCTTGGCTCAGAGTATTTGGGGAATTTATACCAAACAATAAGGCATTAGGGATGTAAAATCCCATGTTAATATGTAGTTCATGATCTTTCTAGGAATCATCAAATCTCATAAGAGAAGCTCTTCCAGCAAGTTCTAAAAATTTCTACTAAATATCTTTTTCTATCCTTCACAAATATTTCCTACCATTTTTGACAAGAGTTAAGACTGTGCACTTACATTTATGGAAAGAGAGTTTTGCTTATATTACAACAAGCACAGAGCTCAAATACGCTGAAAACTATACTGTAATGTATATAAAAAAAATACTGCAAGTTTCAGATCTAGACTCAGGTTTAATATTATCTACACATAAAAGTCATTTTCCCATAGCAGTAAAATTTGATGAACCAGCTTATAGCAAACAATTATTACATACAGCATTTGATAGCTATTTGGTCTCTTTTAAAATAAACAGTTAATCTTGCTAGGCTAAGAAAAAATCACAGCCTTAAATAAATGGACTTGTAAAATTCTCAGAATATGTTACCCTGGAGATTCATTTTAATACCTATACTTAAAGGCCATTTTTCAGAAAAGAAAATAGTCTCTCAGTATGCAAGTACAACCATGTATTCTGTACTTACAAATGAGTATTTCACATAAAGATATAAAAATACAAATTTTATATAAAACGTCATCTCTTTTAATGCTTTATCTTTGAATCAGAATGCCAAGTCATGACTGCAAAATCAGAGACTACAGCAGGTGGATTTGGCAGGTTAATAAATGGTTAGAATGGTGGTGCCACAGTCATGGGTTTGGTTATTTAGAACATGGAACTCGATTTGGGAAGCTAGATCTACTGGAGGAGCTGATCTGACAGAGGGGAAGAGCTACTTTCATAGGAGACTTGCCAGGCTGGTCAATAAACACAGATATTCTGTTTAACATAACTCTTTCCTTGACATATGAAACTGCTTAGAACAAAAGTATAAGAACAATATTCAGAAAAATTAAAAGTATTTGGAATGCCGGGGTATTATCTCTGTTAAAAACTAATAAATAAGCTATATACAATATTCTGCAAAGCCAGCTTTGAAATTTATTAATTAATTTTTCCCTTTTTTGTCATAGAGTAAGTTTTTCTTGATGTAAAAATATTTATCCACATTCACAGCTTTTTTTGCAAATCAGTCTGTGCAATCATAAGCCATCCTTATGACTCATGGACACTGTAATGCATACTCTAAACAGCTTGGCTGTGGTCTTAGAATAGGATTATTAGTGAATCATTAGCATACCTTTACACTTGCCGGTTTTGCAGAAGGAAATCTCTGAAGGAAAGTTAGCTATTAAATGTAACCTTGAACTTTACTGTCATTTAATACTTTTTTAATGGACATAATTCAAAATACCAACATGCTTGAAAACTGCTTATAGGTAGTTTTACATTAGAATTCCTGGGCCATGTGGTGTGCACTTCTCCACCTGGTTCTCCTCCCACAGGGAGCAGACCATACTGGTACACAGATGTAGACCAAGGGTAATAACTGAAGTGTCAAGGGCTTGGAAAAGAATAGAAAAGTTCATAACTTGAAAAAATCCAGGCACTTTTATCACAGTATACTTAAAACTATGTCAGCTGGATGAAATAAAAAAATCTATCCTTCTCACCAAACATCATTCAGTTCCCTATGGACAAAAAGGTCTTGCCTGCAACGACTGAATGACATCCTGCCTCAGACATGGGTCACTGCTAAGTGCTTTTTTGGCTTAGACAGCACTGTGTCCCAGTAAGGATATAGTTCATATGGGCCCTAGCTTCAGGTTGGTATGCCTTTCCAGTCACAGTAGGATCAACTCATGCTACAGTGACTGAACAACTGGTCTCCTCTTTGGTGTGAATGACACCATTTTGGGCATCTGTGATACCGCCAGAGGTGAAAGGTGGTAGGTAAAAGGATTGCCTGCCAGGTAAAGCTTGTTACAATGTTTAAAGCAGTGCATCTAACACATCTGGACGACACAGAAGGAACCCTGAGACTAAGAACCCCACTTGGACCCGCACAGATTATTAAGTTCAAAGCATGCGAAGGACATCAATCATATTGACACCAAAAAAAGGCTTAGAATTAACACTTTCAGTCTATGATTGAAAAAATGACTTATTAAACTGTCAATTATTAATACAGTGCAATTTCTAACACCCACCGAGTTCCAAACATTCTTTTAGATATTTCTGGTTGCTCTTTCTCTGTGCTGGGCCGCTTCTAGAGAGTGCCACAAATTTTATTTCTTAAACCTTTTTGATTCTCTTTTTCTCCTTTAAATTTGACTATCAGCGATTCTGATTTACATCTCACCTTTTCAAAGCCTGCCAAGATTTCTGCTTGTTCATCTAAGCTTACTGGTATTTATCTCACTGTCTAACAACTGATGACAGTGAAGACTGAACTATCTTCTTTCAGACATTAAGTCTTAAGCATAGATTTTTCTTTATATGTCTCCTTGATTCTCATTCCAGTTGCTATCTCTTTTTCATTCTTTGGCACTTTATTATCTTTATCACACTTAGTTTGAACTCTCCTTCTCCTTCCAGATTTCACATGTTAGAAAATCTGTCCATGGTCAGCTAAGTAGTAATGTCTAGACATAAAATTATTTTAACATATCAATACATCTGCACTAATAACCTCTTACCCTATTCTTGCATCTCCAGGAGCCTACTGAACCCGTAACATCTTACATTTCAGCACAATGAGAATTCTAGACACTGCATATTTATAATTAAAAACTTGACCTTACTCTTGCACCTTCAAATATCTCTACCTTCTTCATGCCAAGAATTGAACTAATCCTGTTGCACTGAACTGGAACTAGTTTTCAGAGTTTCAGTCACCTAAGTCATCACAGTTGCCCCTATCCCAGCGTCTTTGTCTTTTCTCTACAGTTATCTGTAAGGTGTTATTAAAATGTTACATAATTCATTATATTATATTTAGCAATTGCCATTTAGAGCTTACCTGAAAGTTTGCTCTTGCTTTGCTTGCTTCACTTGATATACTTTCTCTGGCTGCATTAAGTAACTTGTGGATTCCAGCAAAGTGACCCTGGGGTACGGTAGGTACACATTTTTTAACTTGCAGAATGAAGACAAAATTAAGTTTATTCTTTTAAATGAAGGCTTGGTAAGCAAGCTTATTATTTTCACTTGGAGATACATTAAAAGTACTGCAAAAAAAAACTTTAACAGATTTTTTAAAAAACATAATTAATTAATGTTTTAATTTTCTTCCTTATTTAATAACTTAGAACATTTTGCACAATTTAGGCCAAGACAGTTATCCATATCATAGAACTGATTAAAGACAACCTCGTTGACCACCTCAAGAACTTAAAAAAAAAGACAGATGCTAAATAAACTCATAAGATTCCCACATACAAGGCGTATGCCAGGGCACGTGACTGGAGCAGTGAAAACAATCCTGTCACAGGTGTCTATATCAAACCCATTCTATAGGGGCAAAAGAAATTTAATTTGCAGCTTATGCAACACATATATTAATCAGATCAGTAAAATAAGCTAAAAACATTATTGGAAATGGCTCTTGTAAATAAATCAATTATATGAACCAATCCTTAACTCTATAGACTAAAGACAAAATACGGAGTCAGATCACATACATAGATTTAAACGGGCACAGCTCTCTATCTCTTTTATATTAAGTGAAGCAATATTTATAACTCTGCAGTTGTTACATCTATGATGAATATAAATGAAAAATTAGATTAACTGACAGCGCTGCAAGCTCCAAGGCAAAACCACGTTTTTTTCTTATGCATGCTTAATAATTTAAAACAGCAGGATAAAGCAGATTGGGGAAGGATAAAGCAGACTGGGGAAAAATAACCAACTATTAATTAACATGGTTTGTTTCTCTTTGGAATTCTGCTGGACCTCAGCCAAACACAAAAATACAAGCAAGGTTCATGAACTCCATTTGATTAAAGCTCTAGCTTTATTGCTTACACTGAGATGAATTTCAATTAAGGCTTTTTTATCTTTTTTGTTCATTACAATAGCTTCCACTTCATAGTGCTTGTAACAATTTTGGTAATATAAATCCCTATAATTTAACCTTAAGGTTTTACATTTTTAAGAAGAAGAAGAAAATTATGGAAAAGATTTGATAAAACAGAATGATCATTAAAGATCTGAATCTACCTGAATATGCCATCAGTACTGAAGGGATTGGTAACACTTAGGGTAACTTTCTTCAGCTCATAACATGGGGATTTGCATTTCAATATATCCTAAAACAGAACAAAAAATTGTATCAATATGAAAAAGTTATAAACCTACATTCATGAATTCATAAACAGGGAAACATTACAAAGAATAGAACCATGTGTTTGACTACTGGTTACTACAAAATTAACACAATTTAAGTGCTAGGCTTTATTGCCAGCAAAGAACAGTTGAAGCCTATTCTTCTTAAACATGCATTAAACTTCACCACATTTTAAATACTCTTCCAAATGATAGCACAAGATCAAGAATTGAGCTATCATCCTTCTTCCTTCTTATCATTACATTCTCTCTGTTTTTTTCTCTTGCCCCAATTTGTCTTTCTAACATCAGTGTCTTTTGCTATGGGATAAAGTCTTGTGAAAAAAAAAAAAAGAAAGAAAAAAGAGAGAGATAACTGTATAAACACCATCTAAGTTCAGAAGAGGATCTATCTACACCTGCTCAAGAAATGTTTGATAACAAATGCTGGAACACATGCTTATCTCTGCTCTTAATATTTCTGGGATACATCTTAAATCTACAGAATGTCTAAAGTCACAAATAAACCTAGCAACATCTAACAATATTTTGCTGTCCATCTACATCTGACAGCTGAAATAACTAGGTTGAAGCATATCACCACCTTCACAATGGGATTTCCACAAGCATTCATATTCCAAAAGGGCTGCAGGTCTCTTTTCAGAGCAATCGGAACAAAATTTTAAAATTTATTCAGGATCTAAGTGTGATTTATATCCTTAGGAATCTTAGGTATTCCTCTAGGCTTTTCTCCGCATGTACATAGGCTAATATTGTGTCCTGGGTTCAGCAGTAGCAAACGAAAATTCATGGGTTTCACCTCGGTTCACTTTTGTTTGATATAAGGTACAGAAGAACAGTATTTTTGTGGCAATGTTAAGCATACACACATAAACTTACAGCAGGCTCAATATGGTTGACTTCAGATTTCAGAAAGAATGTCAGTGTGGCACCATCTATTCCACCCACATTCCTTGAGACCAGTAGCAACATTGCTTCAGCAGGGTGTAGAAAGCGACTAGTGAATTCCACATTTATAGCTGCTTGTCTCCTAGCAAAATAATAACAATAATAACAGTTTAAATAGTTTGGCACAACATTTTGACTCAGAAATTACTCAGAAATATCAATTCAGAAGCACATTTTAGACTCTTTGTAAGAGAAAGAGGCAAGAAAATAAGTAATTTGTTTCTTCTGGAAACAATCTCCTACCTAAAAGGACCTGAAAACATTCTAGTAAAAGAACTATATAGATAGAAAAAGAAAAATTTTGAGTCCTTATTGCTTTTTATGACCTCAACATGTAGCTTAATTTTTCTTCCCACACGCACTAGCACAGAAAGTTCTCTTTCCTTATATTATTACCCTAAGTTAACAACTGATTTACTTTATCCTCCTGCTTGAACAGGTTTTTGTAAGGTAAACAGCCAGGTATCCTGTTATAGAATCATACAATAGTTAGGGTTGGAAAGGACCTGAAGATCATCTAGTTCCAGCCCCCCTGCCATGGGCAGGGAAAATCGGGGAAAAAAATCCTCAAAAAAGGATTCAGCAGAACTCAGAAAAGCTCACCCAACTGCAGAAAGGATGACTATAGGCAATAGAATTAATCCAGTAGGATTTCTAGGCTCAACACATAGGATAAGGGAGTATGATACTGGGCAAAGTTCTTCCTAAGGCCAAAGTCTCAGGATGTCAGTTCTGAGAATCAGTTATGAAATCCTGGAAGTTCTTACAGCATTCATGTTCCTGTTGCAGAGCCCCCAGACATCATTTTTGACAGTGAAGAGTTACTAAGCCACCCAGAGTCTGTGGCTACTAAGTCACCCTGCCACTCAAAACATCCTGGAAAATGCATCCTGGGACTGCAGGCTCCCAGACAAGAATACTGCCTGAGACATCCACTTCGAAAACCACTTTAAGGATCAAGTTTTAAAGAGTCTGTTCTTGTCACAAATAAGAATGACAGGGAAATGGAGTGTATGGAGCATTCTGCCTGATCTTAGCCCTCTGGCTTTTGCAACAGCAGAGAAAACTGATTTGAAATGTCTATATATGCATGTCTACACAGAAGAGAGCTTAGACACCTTTATGCTATTACTGTTGTGAACTGCAAGTTGATAGGTCACAGTGCGGTATCCTGCAGAGTGGGAATCTCAGATGAAAGATTAATTACATTATATGCAAGGTATGACACTTAGCTACACTGAGAATGTTCTGATGCATCCCAAAAGCCAGAGCAGAATGACAGTACAGTCTCTGGAAGATTTCCCTGATGTTCAGCTGGTTAGGATTAAGGCCAATTTCATCTTGACCAATTGATATAAAATATTCATTCTTGACAGATATGGAGCATAGGTGGCAAGGTTTTGCTAGTAGGGGGCTGTAGAGGCAGCCTCTGTGAGAAGAGATGGGGAGCTGTCCTGTGCAGGACACAAATGGTTCTGGCTGGTGCCATAATGGATCCAGATGAGTCCATCAGCCAAGCTGGTGTCACCTCTGTGAAAGCGTATTTAAGGGCAAAAACATCAGAAGGGCAGAGGAGTAAGGAAAAAGAGTAAGAAACAGCAGTGGAAACATCAAGATCAGAAAAGTAGAGGGAGGGTGCTCCAGCTGCCAGAGCAGATAATTCCCTGTAGCACGTGGAGAGGGCTACACTGGAGCAGACATCCACGCTGCAATCCATGGAGAGTCCCATGCCAGAGCAGTTAAACATTTCCTGAAGTAACTGTGATCCATGGATGGCTCACGCTGGAGCAAATTTTTTCCTGAAGGACTACAGCCCATGGCAGGACCCACAGAGCAGGAGAAAAGCATGAGGAGGAAGAAGAAGCAGAGAGGAACTGTTACAAAGTTACAAATGGCTGAAGCCATTTGCTCATCGTTACACCCTGTGCCATTCAGGATGGCAGGGAGAGAAGGTAAGAAGACTCAGGAATGAGAGAGTGAAGCTCAGTTTGAGGGAAAAGGGTGGGGAAGACATGAGGTAATGTTTTAATTTTTATCTTTGTTTCCTACTACAAAAGTCTATTTTAATTGAAAATTAACTAAAACAATTTCACCTAAGTTGAGCCTGGTTTTCCTGTGATGGTCACTGCTAAGCAGTGTCCCCATCTTTCTCAACTCACAAATTTTTCTAGCGTTTTTTTTTCTCTCCCATTCTGTTGAGTATATGGAGTAAGAGAATGTCTAGATAAGTGTCTGGTAGCCAGCCAAGTTTAACCCATCACAACCATTTATGAGTTTCTCCAGCTAGTAGTGGACCACAGAATGCATTGTCATGATTCTTTGAAAATACAGATAGAAATATACTACATATTTCTATCACTTTGCTACTGTTACTTTAAAATCTCTATTTAATGCTGCACCACTGCTTCCTAATATATTTAAGTAACCCCTCTTCATTACCCTTTGCCTTTCCTCTCAATTTTTTCCCTGATCTGTTTAGCTTATCAGTTTCCTGCAATTCATCTCCCCTGGAAAGTAAACGCAGTTTTTTCAGAATGGGCCTTCATCTACAGAATCATCCAGGCCAAACATGCTCACACAGCAGGTCCAACAGGATTAGTCAGTCACAGTTATTCCTCATTAGTGATTACAATGACCCACAGTCATCTCAAATCCAATTATAGTTACTTCTAAATATAGGAATTTGGCAGCTAATTACAGGCATATCTCTATGCATAATGTCTTTCTAAAAGTCTTCCAGCTCTCCAATCAGAAGACTGACAAGTTTCAGTTTCTTTAGCCTCCCTATCAAGACTATAGTTCTTTTCAGCTGTAATTGCCTGAACTCTCATGAGTGAATGTTCTCTGAACTGCTAATATTTCCCTTGACCTTCTACCCCGACACTTTGGTAAAGCAAGCTTTACAAATTGACTGAAGCTCTACAGCAGGCCTTCACTAGGCAACAGTTGCTATTTTTAACTGCTTTGTCTTTATTAGCTTATCTAAAGGACCTGTTATTTCAGAGATAAAAAATCTCCCTAGCATCAAGCTAGCTTGCAGTGAAGGACAAACTAGTGATGAAGGCATATCCATATCTAAACATAATATTCATAAATTCATAACGAACAGTTTCAATTTGGGGAATAAGAATGTAGAGTTATCTGACCTTATGTTTTCTGAACCATTACAGATACTCAGAAAGTTTTAACATATACCTCCAGTTTTCACTGTAGAAATGTTCTCTGATACAGCAAGTAGGCTATCCTAATTTTTAGTGATTTTTAACACATTGATTAATCTGCCTTCAATCCCATATTTATGGATTATTTACTTCAAAAAGTAGAACAAAGAAATTTAATGTGAAGTGCTTATTTCTAGCTATCGCTTATTCCTAAACAGGTTATAGTCATTCTCATTAAAAAAACCCCAAAACCTCTATTAGGCTTCACTAATACACTCACATCAAATGTCTTACTGAATATACTGAAAATTCTCCCTTTTTATTTAGGCCATAGGTTTTTGGTTTTTTGTTTTTTGTTTTTTTTTTTTTTTTTTAATAGAAGTCTGTTACAAGCCTACCTACTATCTCTGAGTTTCTCTGAAAGCATTCTTTCCAAAGAAAGCAGAACATTCTTTCCTACAAATCCTCTACCATTTTGCACTAATAGCAATAAGCCTACACATAATCAGTTACAGCTGTGTTAGTTTATTATTCACATTACTATCACTTCCAAACTCACCTGTGAGATCATGAACTAATAAAAAACACCTACAAGACTCCCACCCCTACACTGGAATTCTCAAACACATCCATCAGAATATTAAGAAAGCTGTTAAGTACAAAGAACCTATTTTTCACTTAGTGACCAAGACTACAAGTAAGGTTACTTGATGATCTTAAAGGTCTTTTCCAACCTAGCTGATTCTGTGACTCTATGATTATGATAAACTCTACAGAAGTCACCAGTGGATGACTGGCATTTCCACAAGCTTTTATTATCATTGCAGGTTTTCAAATGTTTGTTGTTATATATAATGTCAAGCAGGTGAGTGACAAGATTTTTCACAATTACTTGTGTCTTGGTTTTTCAGGGTGTTTTTAAAGGCGAAGTGAAAAACAACAATGGTTGTTTTCAACCTTTCAGAGAAACATGATATTTACAAGGATTACACTTTTATGTTAATTTTCATTTGAAGTAATTGCAGCAAAAATGGAAATCAAATCAATATAACATTACTTGTTGTCCCTTTTGCATGTCATTTGAAATATTAATCATCCTTAAAGTGCACTGTATTTATGTTGACTATTCTGGAATTTGACAATATATATTTGATTTTTTTCTTCTTCACAGGTTATTTTCATACAAATGTTAACCTGTGTTTTCCTTTCCTAGACAATCTCTAATCCATTTTCTCTCCAAAGGAATATCTTAAATAGATTCGCAGCCTGAACTTAAAAACTCATAACTGACAGCCAGAGTAACTGCTAATCTTGTCCTCTCTGGTTAAACGGGGATTACTGAACTTCCTGTATGCAGTCATAAAGACATAGCGCATAAAAAAAAAAGAAAACCATAATTAGTGAACAAAAAGAAAAAGATGGCAATATACCATGAGTATTTATGATACCAAAATGTTAACAACCTAGTATTTTACCAAAATTAAATATCTCCAAAATCCTTGCATGGCTTTCAGAAATGCAAGAGTTTCCATCTCTGTGGGGAAAAAGGATGGAGGCAAAAAGAAGCAGTGTAACAAGATTATAAAACCTGTGTCATGGGCTCCTAAATTCCTAGCCATTAAGAAACAAAACCTGAAATCTTAGAAGAAAGAAGTTTTACCTTCTCATGCTTCCACAATGCATTAATGTAAAAACCTGTGAATCAAGTTCAGAGCAGATAACTTTGACTGGGAAAAAAAAAAAAATAGCTGATTCAAGCTGAAAATTAAAGCTTTCAATACACATTGCAATAAAAATATGTTTTGGACACAGATTACTCCTCTAATGATCTGAAAGTTTGTATTCTGCTCTTAAAGCTATCTATTGAGCTAAAGTGCAAATGTCCCACTGAAAAAATACTCTGGACTTCTTCTAGGTTTAGGAAAAAAGCCTTATCTTTATATTGACTAATTTTGCCGTTTGCAGTTGAACACATTTCTAGTGTTCCACCACTATTAAATTAGTAGTTTATATTTCCATAATGCTAGACTTGTTAATGACGAAAAAAAACCAAAACATTACTTACTTAGGGGCAATGGTGACAGTGTTCCCTTTGGGTAATGAGAAATCATTGGCATCTCTTCCAACAAGAATAGCGTTGTACACCAAAGTTTTGCAGCTTGGGTTTTTCAGACGCACCTATCACAACAACAATATCAGCCTATTTTTACTCAATTTTTCAAGTATAAAAGGTGTGTTCTGCAGCTAAGTTCCAAAATACAGACTAAGGATTTCACAAAATAAGAAAGTACTTCAAATATTTAGGTAGACCATTTTTCTTCTAAATGAGCATGGACTTCCCATAGACTATCCAACCTCAGTTTTTCTGGGTACTCTTTTTGCAGTATACACTACCCTCCTATGCCTGTTAATCTCTTATTCCTCTCTTTTACCTCAGATTTGTCAGATTTGTAGATTTTTATTGTGTTTACAAGCAAAGGTAAAAAACAGCAATGGAATTCAGAATCCCAAATCTGAAGAGATTAAAAAAGAAAATGCATACTTCCATCTTTTACATTTAGTAGTCAAATGACATGAAATCCATTGATTCATTGTTGTAGTATACACATACTATAAACACAGATATACATACAATGCTTTGGCCTTGTACTGCTACAAATCTAAATTCAGTGGTATTAGTACCTGTTTAATAACAGTTGCATGGAGAGCACCTGTAAATTCTATGGTGTTCTTGGGTAAGTAGTGAGGGAGACTTTCATGTAGGTAGACACATAGAATAAGCATCATGACTGGGTTTGGATCACAGATGTCACTGGCCTAATATTGGAAAGAAAAAAGGAAAAATAACCAGACATACTGTTAAAATTTTACCTGTACAGTTTAGAGATTTGAAGACTAAACAAAAAAAGTTATGGTAATTCTTATTACAAACATATTTTCAACCTAACTTTTAATAACTGGATTAGGCACATAGCTAAGATGAATATGAATCTTGACAATGCACAAAAAAGCTAATTCTTGAAGACCACTGACCTGCTCTGGTAATAAACCTAGGATAAAAATTAAAACCACCTTTTTTTCCACACAGTTCAGCAGAAACAGAGGCTCCTCTTTTGAAAATGAAGCATAATGAAAAAGCAAGTAAAATTCACTGACTGGAAAAAACATTCGTATTTATTATCTTTAAAAAAACCCAAAACAAAACAAACAAACAAAAAAACACCCCTCTTTTAAAATCTTTTGGTTTATTCTGCAAAATACCATCCCAAGTACATCTACATATACTTTTGCAACTGTTTATGAAGACATTATCACTATCCAACTAACAATTATATAGTTATTTTTATTGAGATGACAAATTGCTTTACAAAAGGTAGCAAGTATTAATGCATCTTAAATATTTTATTTACAGAAATGAATTTAAATGGCAACTGTGAAACTTGTCAAAGCTTTAGTACTCAGCAATTCTGGTAAGTCATTGAAAAGAGAGAGGCAGAAACTTCTCCATCAAATACATGAACTTTTCAGAAAGCTAATCAAACAGTAAAGGGACTTAATGATTTAAGCAGTTTCCCAAAAATACAGGCAGGAAAGATTTGGCTACAGATATAAATAAACAAGATTCTATACTTCCTAAATCAAAAAAATTAAAGTAAGTCTTTTAAAACTTATTGATTAGCAACTTATATAATATAGAGTATTATAATGAAGTTGTCTATAATATACTAAATAAAATTTACAACTGCAGTTAATTTCTCTCCTGAATTAAATATGAAGTCATACTGAAAAATACACACACTTGGGAGCAGATTTAAGCAGCAAACCACTTCATTAAATTGCCACATGCCACATATCATCCCATTAAAAGGTGCTTTTTTTCATTGAAGACATTTTATTTGGATCCCTTACATAACTAACAGTCATTCACTATGGCAGTATTTTGAAAAAGACCCTCTTTGCCTAATGCCTAGAAAGTGATTACCATTCTAAATCCCCTCACCTTACAGGAAAATCTTTGCCTAGTTCTCAAGCAAAAAACTCAGATCTATTGGGCTGTTGCTGACTGTCAGTGTCATCCTCTCTAAGCAGCTTGGATAAGCGGCACATAAATACAGGTAATCTCATACCACCACTCTAGAATAAAGCTTCCTTCTTCATGGTTTCGTCATATCATGAATTTGCAACTACAAACCATTCAAAGAACAGATTGAGCGCATTTTTATTTTAATATTGACCTGTACATTACTTAGAAGCATTGCATATATATAAAGTCAATGTCTTTCAGATCTCCAGGGTCATTTAAGACAGCAAGAAAATAGGTATGAGACACTTTCAAATCCCAAGACTTTATCTTATGAAAAGTAGCTTACTACTTGTTTCTTTAAATCACTAGGAACTCAAGAACCTCTATGAGATACTTCATATACAAATAGTTAAGCAATAAAGAAAAAGCCTTCTCTAGTCAGCAACTATTGAAAGTTTTGCATCCATTTCTAAGGACATGAACAAACAAGTCTCAAATGATATTACATTCTTTTGTAGTACAAGGATATGTAGGAAGACGACATTACATTGCACTGTCCTAACAACAGGGAAAAAAAGACAAAATTAAACAAAACTATCTTAAATGGCACACCTTTTTGTTTATCTGAAATAGGAACGTGGAGCAATACGTAACCGGTTTTATTTGGAACACCAGCTTTATTTGCACAAGGTTTTATTTACACCACCAGTTGAATTTAGAAACATGCATACTATATGGATCTGAATCTGTCTCATAAGCATGTACATGGTAGGCATATCAATGGAAAAAGATCTAGAAAAACATCTGAGCTTTTAGGCAAAAAGGGAAATCAAGAGTTGCATGGAATTAACAGCGTGCTCTCAGTGTTCACCGTCGTCCATCCTTCAAAAACTACTGCAAGCAATAACATCTCCCACCCACATTAGCCCACACTGTGTCACAAAATCACGTGACTTGGTAACAGCACACAGGTCTCTTCAGATGAGCAACAGTCACATGACAGCTGCATACATATATCTTCCATGTGTACAAAAAACTCTTGTGTGCATTGTAAGCACAAACATATTTGCTGATTCAAGGCTAGCAAGCTATCGATAAACTCAATATACAATTTCCCTGCTTTTCTGCATGCACATACTTCCCTCAAGCAGACCTTTATAGAGAGGGCCTTGTAACATAACCCAAGAAACCTGCAAGCCTTGAACTTATTAGATATGAAGCAAAAACTCACAGTAGAAGAGTGTACAGTGATTCTGTGAGATCCCTCAGGAGAATAGAGCAATTCTAACTGAAATTTGCTAGATGACTCCAGCTGTGGTAGCATGGACAGAGAATGTGATACTCCAATGGAAGCTTTGGTTATCTTTTCTGGGTAAGGTAAAAATGCAGTAAAAATGGTAATGTGATACTTTTGATTAAGTCAGATTTATAAAAAAAATTAAAGATTAAAGATTAAAGATGCAGTCCATCTAATTAAATGTGACATTATTTGAACTATCTTGAATAAGGAGCCCAGGTTTTTGTCACAACAACTCTTATAAAAAGAACAAAGTTTTAAAAATATTTCACAAAAAAGTTCTCTCTCTAGATAAAAATACATCGTGTTCATGGGTGCATTTTCTTACTGCTGTACCTTTTCAGGACCAAAAACCCTTAAAAACTATGAGGATAAAGTTGTATCAGCTTAATTTTCTTTTCTTACTTTGTCAGTAAAGACTCATTTTAATATTTATTATGAATATCACAAATATTTCCAGGGATCTCTGAGAATAACAGATATTCCTATACATTAATATTTCTTCTATGAACTACATTATACCAAGTTTTCACAGGATGACACTTCCAGCTACACAATATTTTATTTTTATGACCAACTATATTCTTGTCCTCAACATGAGATGATGTTTATTGCCTAAATGGAGCTTTAGAGGAAAAAACTGCTTCAAATCTTTTCTTAATTGAGTCTTATGAGGCAATTTTCATAATGAATCATCTATTACTACCTAACTATTCCATGATTCTATGATTACAGAACCTCAATACTCTCCAGCAGATTAATCAAGGGAATGTTCATTATTTCTAAAACAGTAGGATAAAGAAAACAGAGCAGCTATTTAGTCAATCACCTGCTCACTGATGTGAATCTATGTAGAAATATTATTTGCGTTAGTTAATATTTCACCTTTGTATATGTCTGCTTCTAGATGAGCCAATTCTGCATTTTACTGAATGGAAAAAATGTTACACACTTGGATTATAACCAGAAAATGTAGCAATTTTCTTAATCCAATAAAATTTTTGTACAGATTATATTTTCCTCTTCAGTATTAAGAAGATAAAATGAATAATAAATATCCAGATTCCTGAAACATCTTAAAAAAATATGACTTAATTAAGAGTGTTCTTAAACTATGGTTAACTATACAAATATGATTTAAAGTTATGTTTTTCTTTCTTTTCCATGTATATGTCTTGAGGACTATAAAAAAATATCTTTAGCAATATAAAAAATATCTTTAGCAATTACTTAGCAATTCCTTTTTTGTCATTTCAAAGAACAGAAAATTCTAGCAATAAAAAAAAATAAAATCAGTGGGAGATAAGGCTAAAATAGTCAGCTCAATAAAGTAACTCCATGGGAAGAACAAGGCCTATGTGGATTCTCACTAGGAACCTTGAAGCAAAAGAAAAAGTTTCATTCTCATTATCAGAAATTTTTGGATAACTTCAGTTACTCTGTGACCCAAATATTAATAAGAGTTTGGGAAAAGACATCACATTTCTTAGTCACATGGGCTGAAAAGGAGAGAAAACTTTTTGGCCTCCTCTGGACTGTCTTTAGTGCAGCAAAAGAGATGCATAGACATATCTATCATCTTAACTATCTTAGTTAATTTTTATTTCCAAGTTAAAGATTTATACTACAGCATACATTGCAGCACTTCTACAAACCAGCCTATTCAACTTCCTAATTAGTAAAAGCTCAAGATGCAATACAACACCCTGTGAAAAAGTAAACATACATTCCAAAGGACAGAACTCAACAGCCAGACTATCTTCAGATTTTGCAGAAAAGCCCTTGTTCCTCTAGCTAGTTCCTTCTGCTGGTATAGCTATAAACAGCTTCACAAATGTCCCTTGTTAGAATGCAAAAACAGCTGTAATGATATTGAACAAAGATCCACAAGATCTAAGTGCTACTGATCTCCATGGAATATCAGAGGCTCGGTATCCCACCATTCTGCCTCTGCCAACAGAGCAGTTGCTTGAGAAAAGAATAAAGGAAATTCGGCAAATATAAAGTGGTCTTTACATTGACGTAATTTGTCAGCTTCTGGAAATTAGTTGCTTAAGGATTTATTTATTATTGTTGAACACCTCTCTGTCGCCATTTTAAATTCTTCCCTTTTTTCATTCTTTATATACAGAATTAAGCTTGCCATTAACAGTTTATTAATTTGTCTTAATTAGAAACTGCTTGTTGCACTTTCTTCCTCTTTTAAGGTTATTAAAATGCAGTATTAGCTGAAATTTATTGCCTGAAACATAGGACCATATAAAGTAGCTGAGATTTAAGTCCTAAAACTCTAAGAAAGAAAAATGATGCATCACAGACCACAAGTACAAATAGCTCCACCCTCAAACAGCTGCTTCTTGATGACTGACAGATTGGCAACTGACCAAGTTTTCTTCAGTAACAAAAGATGCATTCTGACATAATTTTGGGAGGAAAAAGGGTATGAAGGGCAAAAAATTTGAAAATCTAGTGGAGCTACCTTCTTCCATGACAAAATTTTTCAAAATACGAAAAGTCCTCTCACATTTTTTGAAGAGTTGGGTCCTTGCTTGGTAGCTTTTCATTTATGCTTTAATGTTGCTTTGTTAAAGAATATGCTGAAGCCGAGAAACTGGATAAATTATTATACTTCAAATGCTAAACATTTCAAGTTAGGACTACATAAAAATGGACAAAAAATTCAAGGGCTGGTAAATTAGTTCTATTACAAAAAGAAAGTTATTTGACTTTTATAAAACCATCAGCTCTGTGATGTTAATTCCATAACCAACTCTCCATATTTTCAGTCACCTGTATATTATTAAAGTCTGGTCTTTAGTATTGCTGGTACTACAGTTTGTAACTGATTACAAGTAATGGCTCTTAATTTTGTGAAAATAGTTTTATAACTTAATGCAAAAATTAAATGGCATTAGCTGCATCTAAGTCATCCCATGGTATTTAGAGAATGCTGGCAGTTCTGTTTTATTAGCACAGCAGTGTACTGGATTGATATTAGAACAGAATATATTATGAACAAATATTAATCTATCCAGCTGGAGAAAGAAGAAAAGGTGATTTAAAGGGTGATTTAAATCTGAAATAATCACAGTAACTATAAGCCAAAGTTCTGACAGACAGAAGAGAGAAAAACTTTATTAAAAGATATCAGGAAGGAATAGACCACTGAACCATTTCTTGTGGCAATTACACTCTGTTTTTCTGAACGTGTAATTATTGCTTGAATAATGTAACAAACCAAACTATTCAACAGATGCAAAAAATCATGCAAGAAGGCTTTCCTCACTGCAAATCAATTATGAAAATAGACATCCTATGTCAAAGAACAGCTACTAGCAGGCCACAAATAACTGGAAAATAGAAAATGCTTGGAATCAGTGGCCATGAAATGTTAACCTAGGTAACTAATTTAAACCAACAATTGCAAATGACCATTGAAAATTATGGTAAAACTATTAAACAAACAGAAGGCAATAAAAATACTATATTAAATTTCAGAAACAGAAAACCATACCTCTAATCTTCATTAGTTATTTCCAGATTGGTAAGGCTTAAACACTGAACTTAAAAGGTAAACATATAGGAAACAATGTTGTGTGTGAACAATAGATGGTTCCTAAGTTTATATAGGCTTTGCTTATACAAGTGCAGTAGCCAAGTTTTCAATAAGCTGGAAGTCAATGTGAGGATAGAACAGTCAGCAAGAGCGGATAAAAGATCAAGTAGTCATTTTAGTGTCTAAATAAAGCTTAAAAGTCTATATTTTCGTATGTTTCTAAAGAATACACATATGAATATTGTTTTTAAAAGACTTCGTCTATGCCATGCATATCCAGTTTGTCTTTTAATATACCCCAGGTGAGACCCTTATCTGGTCCAAGTAATTTTTAGCCACTCTGATAGAAATAAAAAGCACCACTGATTTTGAAACATTTCCTTTTCTTTTATTTCCATAACAGGTTTATGGGGTGCCTACGAGTATAACCTAGGTGAATCTAAAAATAGACATACCTAAACAGATCACTTGCCTGTTGCAATTCATGTTTCCATAGATCTCGCGCCAGTGAAAACACAATCACAAAAGAAAGTCACAGAATGGCTTGGGTTGAACTGTCAATCATGATTAGGAAGTGGAAACAAGAATTTCTTGCCTAAAGTACTCCATCTTAAGCCTATACCTTAATCCTTAAAAGAATTTAAAAGCCCTAAACTCTGTTAGAACTATCATTTAAACTTGCAGGTGAAGTCTTCCAGACAGTTAAACTTCTTTATTACTGGAGAAGCTTAGATTTTTTAAAGGATTGAAATTGCCACCTATTCCCAACCTAACGTGTCTCACCTGTGCTGTCACCACCATCCTTGTATTAATTACTGCAAAGCTGCCTTGAAAGTTCAGCAGCAGTGATTGCCTCATAATCAAGAACTTGCCAATACTGTTGGACTATTTTAGCTTGCTAAATTTAAGAGACAAGACTATCAGAAAAATCTTAAATTAGAAACAGGATTCATTTATTTTGCTGGGTTTACTGCTGAAGAAGCTTATGAAATTTCTACAGTAGCCTTTGAAAAGCATATATGAATTACAATAAATCTATGTAAAAAGCACCCTCTACCTTCTCTTTGTTTTTCATTTAACTTTCCCCAGTATTTTGTTGTAGAACATGCCTTAGCTAGAATTAAAATACAGACCTCAAAGATCCAAGATCTCTTCCTTTTTTCGGTGTTAACAGATTATATAGATTTAAATTCCTATTCTGTATGGAGATGAATTTTCCCATTTATAAAAACACCAATACGTCAAAAATGTGCTGAACTAATAACATTGTAGTCTTTTAGATGCTGCAGTCTTAAAACACACTAACTGTATTAAACAGAATATCCTGGAGTTCTGCTTCCACCTTTAATGTGGTTAACTACTTTTGCATATCTGACATCCAGCCTCAGATGTAAAATATGCCTTTATTCTGAGGGTTTTACCTAGATTATCTTTTTATGCTTCCTGTCAGTCACAAGTATGCAAAACAGTGGATTTTCTTGGTTTAGCCTGCCATAGTAAAGCCATTTATAACTGCATATCTGTATCGTGACGTGGTAGCAAGACAGTAACCAATACAACTGGAAATAGAAGGGTTAATTTACCCTATAATCATAACACAATCAAATGAAAATGGAGAGAAAAAAATAAAAAGTTGTAATTGAGCTCCCTTTCATAGTACTTTATTCACACTACACCTCTACCTCTGATTCCTACTACTATTAATTCCTTTGGAAAGTTTCCCCACATACCAACAAATACTATGTCTATTCTACTGTGTCCTTTTCTGATCTTCTAGCCAGTCCATATATCCTACACCAACCCCAGCCTGTCACAGTCCCTGACATTCACTTTGCTTGCGATGGAAGATGCATTACTCTGCAAGTTCTTCAGGGAACAATGTGATCTTAAAGAGTTTTTACTAGTTTTGGTAAGGACAGGATTTTTAATGACAGAGCAATCAAAATAAAAGAGAAAAATATGAGGGAATCTATTTTGAAAAGGTAATAGCCCACTAACACATGCAGCCAGCACATGGAAGATGAAAGCATGAATCCCTGTGAGCATATAATTTTGTAACAGAGCCTTGCCATTGCTATTATCTGGTCATAACCATTGTACTGAACTTTTAGGGTCTCAGAACTGGAGTTTGACAAGCTTTCCTCTATGTGAAGGCATGTTGACCAGCTTGTACAGATTTGATTTGGTTCAGCTGTGACAGCTACTTTTTTACTGATCAGGCCTCTACAACTATTTTGTTTTATCTTTGTATGGTAATACCAGAGCCCACAGCTATAAATAACTCACAAATGGTCAGTTAAAGAAGGGCAGACTGGAAGCAGGAGAAAAGTGGGTTTAGGAGCGACAAAAACAACAAAGAAATAATATCTAACATATGTAAAAGGCACCATATATAGAAAATTTGGAGCTCTAGGCTAATGAAAAAAGACAGATATAAAGCATGTTGTTAAACATACAAAAATGATTCCAAATGGATCCTAGATTGAACAAGAAGCTAACATCACAGTATCACAGTATGTTAAAGATTGGAAGGGACCTCAAAAGATCATCTAGTCCAATCCCCCTGCCAGAGCAAGAACACCTAGATAAGGTTACACAGGAATGTGTCCAGGCGGGTTTTGAATGTCTCCAGAGAAGGAGACTCCACAACCCCCCTGGGCAGCATGTTCCAGTGTTCTGTCACCCTCACTGAGAAGAAGTTTCTTCTCAAGTTTAAGTGGAACCTCTTGTGTTCCAGTTTATACCCATTACCCCTTGTCCTATCATTGTTTGCCACTGAGAAGAGCCTGGCTCCATCCTTGTGACACTCCCCCTTTATATATTTATATACATTAATAAGGTCACCCCTCAGTCTCCTCCAAACTATAGAGACCCAGCTCCCTCAGCCTTTCCTCATAAGGGAGATGCTCCACTCCCTTAATCATCTTAGTTGCCCTGCGCTGGACTCTCTCCAGCAGGTCCCTGTCCTTCTTGAACTGAGGGGCCCAGAACTGGACACAATATTCCAGATGCGGTCTCACCAGGGCAGAGTAGAGGGGAAGGAGGACCTCTCTCGACCTACTGACCACCCCCCTTCTAATACACCCCAGGATGCCATTGGCCTTCTTGGCCACAAGGGCACAGTGTTGGCTCATGGTCATCCTGCCATCCACTAGGACCCCCAGGTCCCTCTCCCCTACACTGCTCTCTAACAGGTTGTTCCCCAACCTATACTGGAACCTGGGATTGTTCCTGCCCAGATGCAGGACTCTACACTTTCCCTTGTTGTATTTCATCAAGTTTCTCCCTGCCCAACTCTCCAGCCTGTCCAGGTCCCGCTGGATGGCAGCACAGCCTTCTGGCATGTCAGCCACTCCTCCCAGCTTAGTGTCATCAGCAAACTTGCTGATAGTACACTCAATTCCCTCATCTAAATCATTGATGAATATATTAAATAATACTGGTCCCAGTACTGACCCTTGAGGCACTCCACTAGATACAGGCCTCCAACTAGACTCCGCCCCATAGACTACAACTCTCTGGCTTCTCTCCTTCAGCCAGTTTGCAGTCCATCTCACTACCTGATCATCCAGACCACACTTCCTCAATTTAGCTATGAGGATGCTGTGGGAGACTGTGTCAAATGCTTTGCAGAAGTCAAGGTAGACCACATCCACCGCTCTGCCATCATCCATCCACCGTGTTATTTCCTCATAAAAGGCTATGAGGTTGGTCAAGCATGACTTCCCCTTGGTAAAGCCATGTTGACTGCCCCTCATAACCCTCTTATCCTTGACATGCCTTAAGATGGCACCAAGGATAAGGTGTTCCATCAGTTTCCCAGGGATGGAGGTGAGGCTGACCGGTCTATAGTTACCCGGGTCCTCCTTCTTGCCCTTTTTGAAGACTGGAGTGACATTTGCTTTCCTCCAGTCCTCAGGCACCTCTCCCGTTTCCCAAGACTTGGTAAAGATGATGGAGAGTGGTCTAGCAATGACTTCCGCCAGTTCCCTCAGCACCCGCGGGTGCATCCCATCTGGACCCATGGATTTATGGATGTCCAGATTGCTCAACTGGTCTCTAACCCATTCCTCATCGACTAAGGCAAACTGCTCCGTTGACCTGACTTCATCTGAGGTCACAGGGGTACAGGGCTCTTCAGGACTGCCTCCGGCAGAGTAGACTGAGACAAAGAAGGCATTCAATAACTCTGCCATCTCTGTAACTTTATCAGCTATGTATTTGAAAAAGCTCTTTCTGCTGTCCTTGACCCCTCTCGCAATTCTAAGGAGGCCTTAGCCATCCTAGCTGCCTTCCTACATCCTCTAGCAGCAGCCTTATATTCCTCCCGAGTGGCCAGCCCCTCCTTCCATGACCTGTAAACTCTCCTCTTCCACTTGAGCATACCCAGCAGTTCCTTATGTAGCCACGCAGGTCTCCTGGTCCTCTTCCTTGACTTCCTATGTGTCGGAATGCTCTGATCTTGAGCTCGGAATAAGCAATTCTTGAATGTCAACCAACTATCTTGGGCCCCTTTACCTTCAAGCAGCCTTGCCCATGGGATTTCCCCTAGCAATTGCTTGAAAAGGCCAAAGTTTGCCCTGCTAAAGTCCAGGGTTGCAATTCTACTTGCTATTGTACTGGCCCTACCACACAAGATCCTGAATTCCACCATCTCGTGGTCGCTGCAACCAAGGCAGCCCTCAACCTTTACTGCTTCGAGCAGACCCTCCTTGTTAGTGAGGATGAGATCCAGCAGCGCTCCTCTCCTGGTTGGCTCATCCACCATTTGGATGAGGAAGTTATCATCCATACACTGGAGGAACCTCCTGGACTGTGGCTGGGTTGCTGAGTAGTCCTTCCAGCAAACATCAGGGAAGTTAAAATCCCCCACGACGACCACAGCCTGTGACTGTGAGGCCACTCTCAGCTGCCTGTAGAAGGCCTCGTCAACTTCCTCACCCTGATCTGGTGGCCTGTAACAGACACCCACAACAGTATCGCCCCTGCCAGCCTGCCCCTTAATTCTCACCCACAGACTCTCAACTCGCTCGTCCCCTGTTCCTGGACAGAGCTCAGTACATTGCAGCTGCTCTCGCACATAAAGAGCAACCCCACCACCCCGCCTGGCTGGCCTGTCTTTCCTGAAAAGGACATAGCCCTCCATGACTATATTCCAGTCATGCGAGCTGTCCCACCACGTCTCTGTAATTGCCACCAGATCATAATCTCCTGACTTAACACAGGTCTCCAACTCCTCCTGCTTATTTCCCATGCTGCACGCATTGGTGTACAGGCATTTCAAGGAGGGAGATGAGCTCACCGATTTCACCCTAGGATTATAGGAGGCCTCCCAGTCTTCATCAATCCTAGAGTGCTGCCCCACTGGGGCAAGCCCAGCTACAAACCCATCCCCCTTCGAATCTAGGTTAAAGCTCTCCAAATGAGCCCTGCTAATTCATGCCCCAGCATCCTTTTGCCTCGGTGAGATAAACCTTTCCCACGTGCCATCATCCGGACTGGAGCCTTATAAAACCAGCTGTTATCAAAGAACCCAAAGCCCTGCCTAAAGCACCAGTCTTGTAGCCAATTGTTTATGGACTGAATTTTCCCATTCAGTCCCACATCATCACCGGAAGATGGAAGAAGCGAGGAGAAGATCACTTGAGCCCCAGACTCTTTCACCATCCGCCCCAAGGCCCTGTAGTCTTTCTTCATCCCCCTCAGACTCCGGGAAGCAGCTTCCCCCCCACCTGTCTGGAAGACCAGCAGCGGGTAGTAGTCTGTCGGGTGCACCAGGCTGGGGAGCGCCCTGGTGATATCCCTGATCCGGGCTCCAGGCAGACTACACACTTCCCTATGATGAGGGTCAGCTCTGCATATCGGGCCCTCTGTTCCTCTCAGAAGGGAATCACCTACGACAATGACCTTTCTTTCTTTCTTATCAGAGGCAGTCTTGAGATGCGAAGTCGACCGCCTTTTCCTATGTGACCTTGTAGTCTGGCCTTGCACCACATCCTCACTTACCTCTCCATCAAGATCCTATTACGGAGGGGCACCTGGGGAAGCAGGGCAGGAAGGGAGGAGGGTTGCCCACGACTCCAAACTGGAACTTGCTTCCAGCCCTCATTGTCTTTTTGGTCTCTTACCTCTGCACGACAGCTACAGGGCAGGGTCTGTCTCGGGTCATCCCCCTCTGTCTGAGAGGGCAGGGGGTCCATCCCTTTTTGGGGGGTATCTCCCTGGAACCGTTCCAACTGGCACGCCAGGGAGTTACTCCACCAGGCAATCTCCCTTTCACACTCCCTGATGGTCCTCAGCGTCTTGACCTTCTCTTTAAGTTCTGCCACCAAGCTAAGCAGATCTTCTACCTGCTCACACCTCACACAGGTGGAATGCTGGCCTCCCTCTCTCAGCAGCAGCAGGCTCTGGCACTCCCTGCAGCCAGAGACCTGAACAGCCATGGTTTGGGACGGGGTCTCTGTCTGAGTTGCTACAGTCTCCTTACTGCAAGCTCTTCTTCTGGAGGCGACCATATTGGTCAGCAGTCTGGGACACCAGCAACAGGGTCCACAACACGACCTGCTTGTTCCTCCCTGCGCCTGCTGGGCAGCGCTGCCCTCCCAAAGGCTCTTTCAAGGCGAGGGGCAGGGGTGCGGTCGCCGTTACCGCGGGAACGCCCCCTGCCACGTCAGCCGCTCTCTCGCAAGGGCTGCTGGGGCTTCAGGGATCGGGAGATGTCGGGAATCGCGATGTCTCTGCGCTATCCCATCTGATTTTCCTAATCTCTGCTGAACCTTGTGGTCGATGAAGCGTGCCGGCTCCGGCTCTAGCTGTGCTAGCTCCGATCAGCTGACTGATCAACAACATCATATCATTCCCAAAATAGGATGTCAGAAGCTATCAGCTTACAGTATTACTCTTACCAGCAGTCTAAAGCTACAGACTTCTGTGTGCATCAAACCTGGGACAGAACCTTCATGGATCTTCATCATTAGATAGATGCACATAATTGTCACCAAACAGTCACAGGGCTTTTTACCACTCTTTTTTAAGTGCATGATGTTTGTTCTTAAATATATTTTGTCTAAATTGCCCTGGAATGTTAATAATAAATTCCACTCAGGTTTTCATTGTGTGACTGATGATGCTAGAATCTGAACTGAATTAATCATAATGGGTCTTCACTGGCAAAGTCTCTGACCGCACCACCCAAGTCTTGGAAGGCGGACGCAGGGACTGTAAGAATGAAGACCCTAAGCCCACTGTAGGAGAGGATCTGGTTCGAGACCATCTTAAAAACCTAAACATACACAAGTCCATGGGACCTGACGAAAACCATCCGCGGGTCCTGAAGGAGCTGGCAAATGAAGTTGCTAAGCCACTGGCCATCATATTTGAAAAATCATGGCAGTCAGGTGAAGTTCCCGATGACTGGGAAAAGGGAAATATAAACCCCATTTTCAAGAAGGGGAAAATGGATGACCCAGGGAATTACAGACCAGTCAGTCTCACCTCTGTGCCTGCCAAAATCTTGGAGCAGATTCTCCTGGAAGGCATGCTAAGGCACATGAAAAACAACAAGGAGGTGGTTGGTGACAGGCAGCATGGCTTCACTAAGGGGAAATCCTGCCTGACCAGTTTGGTGGCCTTCTATGATGGGGCTATGGAACTGATAGACAGGGGTAGAGCAGTTGACGTCATCTACCTGGATTTGTGCAAAGCGTTTGACACTGTCCCACATGACATCGTTGTCTCTAAATTGGAGAGACATCAATTTGATGGGTGGACCACTCGGTGGATAAAGAGCTGGCTGGATGGCCGCACGCAAAGAGTTGTGGTCAATGGCTCGATGTCTGGCTGGAGACCGGTAACGAGTGGTGTCCCTCAGGGATCGGTGTTGGGACCAGTCTTGGTCAACATCTTTGTCGGTGACATGGAGAGTGAAATTGAGTGCGTCCTCAGCAAGTTTGCCGATGACACCAAGCTGTGCGGTTCGGTTGATACGCTGGAGGGTAGGAATGCCATCCAGAGGGACCTCGACACGCTTGTGAGGTGGGCTGATGCCAACCTTATGAAGTTTAACCATGCCAAGTGCAAGGTCCTACACCTGGGTCAGAGCAATCCCGGGCACAGCTACAGGTTGGGCAGAGAAGAGATTCAGAGCAGCCCTGCAGAGAAGGACTTGGGGGTGTTGGTGGATGAGAAAATGAACATGAGCCGGCTTCAGTGTGTGCTCGCAGCCCAGAAAGCCAACCGTATCCTGGGCTGCATCAAGAGGAGTGTGACCAGCAGGTCGAAGGAGGTGATCCTGCCCCTCTACTCTGCTCTCGTGAGACCTCACTTGGAGTATTGTGTACAGTTCTGGTGTCCTCAACATAAAAAGGACATGGAACTGTTGGAACAAGTCCAGAGGAGGGCCACGAGGATGATCAGGGGACTGGAGCACCTGCCGTATGAAGACAGGCTGAGAAAGTTGGGGCTGTTCAGCCTGGAGAAGTGAAGGCTGCGTGGAGACCTCCTAGCAGCCTTCCACTATCTGAAGGGGGCCTATAAGAATGCTGGGGAGGGACTATTCATCAGGGACTGTAGTGACAGGACAAGGGGTAACGGGTTCAAACTTAAACAGGGGAAGTTTAGATTGGATATAAGGGAGAAATTCTTTACTGTGAGGGTGGTGAGGCACTGGAATGAGTTGCCCAGGGAGGTTGTGAATGCTCCATCCTTGGTGGTGTTCAAGGCCAGGTTGGATGAGGCCTTGGGTGTCATGGTTTAGTGTGAGGTGTCCCTGCCCATGGCAGGGGATTTGGAACTAGATGATCTTAAGGTCCTTTCCAACCCTGACTATTCTATGATTCTATGATTCTATGATTCAGCTAGTTGTATATATATGATTCTACAAAGCAAGGAATTCTGGAAATTGCTTATAATTAAGTGTATTTATATGAAGCAATAGTTTCATTTCCTTCATACAGTAACACATCATGAAACAAAACTGCTTCGCTAAAATCTCATCTTAATTTCATGTACAATATTACTATCATAAAAGCGAAGGAAAAAAAAAGTATATAAGAACTGCTAGTACAAAATCATTTACCTTTATGTCTATAGCCAGACTGATAGCCTGCATAGCATCCACAAGTATCAAAGAGTTGTGCAGAAGCTGTTCAGGAGTTCTTGGCTTAGTATACATCCTTACAAAGTGAGTAGCAATCTAGAGAAGACAAAGAAATTAAAATCTTGATCTTCCACTAAGCAAAAGTACTGTTTGTATTTTCAGTCTTTCAACAATCCATAAAGTCTAAATTTTGAACTAAAATTTAAAAAATTGATACTGATATAACCACTAGACTTGCTAAAAGTTGGTGTTGTCATTTTCTTTTTAAAAACCACATATGCCAACAGTTCCAAAGGAAAATAATGAATTAATGAATAAACCCACTTACATTTACAAATTGAATAAAAATTGCACAATATTAAGAAAAGTCCTTACCAAATATGGACAATAAGCTGCCAGCTGTGCTGCTAATACCAGACCATCTAGAAGATCTCGGTCAAAATTTACTATCCATCTCATTGGTGGTACTTCACCTGATTTAAAACCAGAGCAAGGTGAATTAGACTCTTTTCCCATGGGATGCTTAATTTTATTCTAGGTAGATATGATGACAATTTGAAATGACTGAGTAGAGGAAAGAATGAAAAAGGAAATATCCATTCACATGTAGAACTTCCCAGGCATAATTCTCCTCCAGAGCCACTGTTGAAAACATGAAAAAACTCACCTAGAATACTGTAACTATTAATCATACACTCTGATGCAGCATGTAAGAGTATTTATCACAAGGGAAGAGAAAGCAGGTAAACTAAACCTCACAGATAAGGAACCTAAACATGTAAATTATTTTTATAGGTATAACATTTGTAGGGCTTCAAAACTCACGAAAATATGCATGAATCCTTTAAAGTTGCAACGTTTAAGGACATAAGAAGGAAAAGGTTCTTGATTTACTTTAAGGTCATATTAATTTGTTTGTCACAAATGCAATAGAAATGAAAGCTAACAGCTCAGTTCCTGCAGCATAGATCACTACTTCTACAATTGTGTTGCAAAAGCCTATGCCCCAGAAGGTTAGATTTTTTTTTTATATTTCTACTGGTTTTATTTAAAATAAAACTTATTAAGAAAGTAAATTGAGTTTATTTATTAGTATTTCTTCTTGAAAACATTCTATATCTTAAATATTTAACATGGCATTTAGACAACAGACTTGTGTTCTTAAGCATCATATTAAACTATAGGAAGAATACAGTCATTTGAAAAATCTCAACCTTAGGTATTCTCTAAAAAAAGTTAGTGACATACCAGCAACTCAATGTTTTAAATCCCTGTCTGTACCAATTTATCAGTACTTTGCTGTCCAGATAATATGCACTCTGTGAAGCATGAACACATAGAAGCTGATCCTTTTTTAAAGAGACCAATCTTGTCACAAATATTCAGATGCTGAGTTATGTCTTCTGTCATATTATTTGCAGTTTTCTTCCAATTACTATTGTAAACATACTTATTGCTCAATTTCCTTTGTTTTCATTACTGTCTCAGGTCCAAGCTCCCAAATTTAGGGAACCCTTTGGACTTCAGCCACTGACAAGGTTTTTCAGATAAACTGGGATCATGCTTGCTCATATAGGACAAATTATATAGTTTTTATTTCAGTATACATCCAGACAGTGCATTATTTACCATGTCTGACGCTTCCTAAATTCAAAAAAAAAATAAAAAGAAAACAAACAAACCTATATGTTACAGAATCTGAGATGATCAAAAATCTACAAATTATAAATACATAATCTTAATGTAATAATAAAAAGAAATGTTCTTTTCTTCCAAAATTGCTACCATTAAAAGATAAAAAAATGTTTGCAACACTGAACTGTTATCATAGCAATATAACAGTGTTCAGAACAGGCCACTATCTTCATTAGCAAAAGAAGAATCTGAAAACACCACTAGTTGACAAAGAAATAATTCAAAAGAATGGAGGCATAAAGTGTTTCATCAGGTTACACATTTCAGATTCTTATTACAAGTCTGTCCTTATTAAGAGCTTCATTCTACAAGACCCAACACATGTAAGCAGGGACACAAATCATGTATGTTTTAAAGGCCTCTACCTTTACAGAAAGAATACAATAACCTAAATGAAAGTTCAAGAAAGAGAAAGGGGTAAATTCTTTATGCATTTGGATACTGAAGAATGCTAAACCTTGCTCTTACAACTAAGATGACACTATGCCTTAGATGTAACACTTCAATCAGTGTTATTAAGGGTTTCAACTTAAAACTATTTTGGGGTATGTTATATGGCCTGCGAACAAAAACTATCAAAACCACACAGACTAAGAAAGTAGGCTGTTGTATATTGAAAGTTATTAAATTTCTTAAAGTAACCTTATACACTCCTAAGTACTTTCAGACATCAGACAGGCTGATGTACCCAAGCAAGTTATTGTTCAAAAGCCAGGACACAAATCCAAAATACATTGAAACTGGAAGAAAAGAAAAAAAAAAAAAAAGAAAGAAAATCATGATTTTAAACTGAAAAAGTGGCAACCATTTCATGTGGTGTTGAAGACATTGAATCTTCAAAATGGTTTTCTACTAGCACTTATTTTACTTGAGTTTATACCTCCTCAATTGCCTTTACTCACTTACTTTTCTTTGATATCAACTTTGACTGCAAAATTGTAATTAAAGACAGGGAAACTGTTGCTAGAAATGCTGCTGCTAATGCCAGATTATAATTTATCAACATCAACTCAAGTAACATCAACTGATCCCCCAAGATGTACAGTTAAATCAGAATTGCAAGTATCTATTGCCAGCTATAGGTACAAATTTTGTTGCGGAACTCTTCATTTATACCAAATATGTTAGTTGTAAGCTTACAAAATTGTTCTGTGTAATTGTTTTATTCTCCTGTAAATATTATGCTTCAGACTAAATATAAGATAAAAACTATTCAAGAACCAAACAGAAGAAATAAAACAACCATGAGGCAAATCATTAAATAGGAATTGCATTCAGATGGAATCTTATATTAACATATATATATATCAAATTGTAATCTCAAATAAAAATTAATTCCAGGAACACTAATTTTTAAGCACTTGCTTTCATAAAATAAGCTAGCTAGCACATGAAAGAATCTTATCAAACTATGACTGCATGTCACAGAAGAGGGAAATTCTTACAGAATTTTCAAATATTGTTCATGAATACCCAGAAGTAAAATTTTGATGCGCACATGCTTTGCACCAGGGAGTGCTGGTTCGTTACGATCCCACTAAAAAAGACAGTCAGACTTCATGAAGTATCACTGCCACTTATTGGACCTAATGCTATGGGGAAAAAGTGGTTATAAATAACCTTGTATCCCCTCAGTCACTGGAACTGACCTTCGGTCAGGAGGCAGCACACTGTACAGATGAAGTCTGTGGGAGGGATAGCTCTTACAGGATTTATTTTAAATAAAACAATTCCGCTAATAAGTTTTACCACCAGATAAAAAGGATGTTCATGTGAGAACATCCTTGATGTCACAGTTTAATTAAAGACAAGGACACAATGGTGGAAAAACCACTGGTACCAAGTGGGAGCTGCCTACAGACTTCTCTCTTACAATTAGATTGCTAAGTTTGTTCCGTAGCCAACAGGTATGCATAGTGCAGCACAGAGCTGTACCTACATCAGTTAACTGTTATGTGGATCACTCAGCTCCTTTGTGTACAAGGATCTTCCAGGCTTGGTGTATTTATGCTATTTGGAGAGAAACTCCCCAAAACAATTTAATTATAAATTATTTGGGAAAAAAAAAGTTCTTTCCAGAAAATTAGAACCAAAAGTATTCTTTATTACCAAGCACTTTGTGAGGAATTACTTGATTCCTCACTTCAGGATTATCTTTTGCTGATTTAGAAAGAAGAAAAAAAAGTTACAGAGGAATCAAGTCTTCCATACTGATCCAAAACTGCATTTGAAGTACAGGTTAAAAAGAATTATGTATAAGACAATTCTGTATAGGGCTTCTTATGACATGACACAAAGAAAGTAGACATTCAGAAAAAAAACATGTACTCTGTAAGGAAAGATGCTTCTATGTGGCATGAGCAGCAAATAAAGAACCTCAGAAGGATTCAGTGTGCTATCAAGAAAAATGATATAAACCTAAACCAACTTTACAACCTACTGTTTTTAGTAGCAGTCAGTTCAGGCTTCCTTTTTTGATTTCACTTTCATGTACAATAACGTAGGAATTATGATGTTTAGTCTAACTCACTAAGCACTGGAGCTTTAACATTATTCTTACAAAATAATCTCTAGCACCTGCTTGAAAGTATTTCAACTGATACAATAAATCCTGCTGCAGTGGGAAAAAGAATGTATCAAAAATTGAGAAAGTAATTAGAATATTAATAACTAATTAAAAAAATCAAACTGCAACAAACCTATGTACCATATTCTAAAGCAAAATCTGCCTTTTATGATTCTTTTGTTCATGTATAGAATACAGATTCCTTAGCATCCGAAAAACTTAAATGTCTGTCAGTTCACATCAACTATTTGCAGATTCTTCAGCATTTTAATATAGTTCTAGTAAGAAAGAATAGGAGCAGATGCTGAACTAACTTACCAACAAAAGCACTTAAATTCATCTCAGCTTAACTGTGACATTGATAATTATTTTAGTTTCACACTTCTTCAGTGTGTTATAAGGTCCAAAATCCCATATTTTTTCCTATTCATGCTGTAGAGTGACTTCAAATATTATTTCAAGTAAAAGATCAGTAAGTCAATGAGTTTAAAAGCTGATGGCTGCTGCCGTCCACACTTCTATCTATTTGCAGTGTTCTGCCTCATCACACTAATCAGTCTCTTTCCACCAGTCTTTGTTTATACACCCAATTACATTCAATCAGATGGCTTTCACAACAGTTAAGATCTTGGATCTAACCAGGTGTAACTTTGGCCAACATCTTCCCCTACACACATGCCAAAACCTATTCAAGGTATAAAAAGATAGATTGACATCTTACTAAAAACAAACCATTATATAAAATACATTTTGTCATATATTAATTAATAATTACACTGTTCTTAAACAGCGAAAAAAGTATTCTTAAATGTATGTTCATTTAAAAATATATCAAAACCCACTATTTAAAGAATTAGAATATTTCATTTTCTGTAAGTTTTCAAATAAATTACAACATTCATTTACAAGTTTGTAAAGAAAAAAGAATTCCACTGTGTCAGATTTTTTTCCTATTGTTTAACTGAAACAACTCTTTTTCAAGCAGAAAATTCAAACTTGAAGGGTCCTCAATAATTCTGGAGGGACAGGTACCAAACATCAATTCTGACTGGATATATAACATCTCCCTGTTACCTATGTTAGGAACAGACCACAGTAAATTCCAGCCTCAACATCTAAATTTGACAGTATTAATTTTAATAAGTTCAGACCTCCAATTTTACAAATGTCTGCAGTAGAAGACATTAATTTTATCCCCACTCCTTGGTTAATTGCTTGCAGTTATTTCAAAATATTTAAGGTAGTCACTGCAAAACCAATTCCTTCAGCAAAACACATTTTTAAAAGCTATTTCTTCCTAAAATGTTATCCTTTCTAATATAAATCCATTTTACTGATCATAATTAGAAACTATAAAATTCAATCTTTCCATCTTTTTTTTTTTTTAATTAATAGAACTCAGACTCACTCTTAGCACACAATATTGGTATTTTAATAAATCATCATTTTCACATTTTTGTTTTGAACTTTTTAAGGTCAACTACTTCTGCTCTCATTTTAAACTAGGTTTAATAATGAATTGTCCTCCTGGTTAGTCAGGAAAAAAGTACTGTTAGGTGGAGCACAAAGCGCACTGAACAGTGCCTAATCATCAGCAGTTTGCAAATCAAACTCTGAAGTCTTCAATTGTATACTACTCAGTATTTTCTTGTTGAACTTGGAAAATAGCATAAAACGACCTTAGTCCAATCTGGAGGTAATACCAAGCAGGTTAAAGAATTGATTCTGGAAAGAAGAATGGGCTGCAAGTTATAAAAAGGCTATAATTTAAGCTCTTGAACAACTGCAGTAATGATCTGAAACAAATCATATGAAATCCAATAATGATCTGTGCAGTGTACTACAATTAATTAAGAATAATTCGTTCCACAAGTACTAGACGGAAAACTGGATAGATGGAAATTCTGCAGAAAAGGAACTGGATATAATGACAGCAAAGATACATAAATAGAAAAGTTGTGCCTTAAGCAGGTAGACTGATCCTTTCACTTCTATTCAGTTCCAGTAGTCCCACCTTGTATAAAAAACAGTAATTGGCACCAAACTTCAAGAAAGACACAGATCAACTAGGAGAGTTTATTAGAAAATAAAGGAGAGAACACAGAAAGACTGAAAGTACGTAATCGTTTTACCAAAAGGGGGTAGAGGGAGTAACTGAAGCAGAACGTAATAATTTGTGAATACACATAAAGTTACTAGAGAAGCAGAAATCCACTGCACACCAAAATTTAGAAGCGAAAGGATGGACTTAAACTCTAGCAGGTAAAATTTCGGGTTATGTTAGACAATAGCAAACTCTTTCAAATGGAAATGAGTGGAAAATACTGGAAGGTATTGCCTCAAGTTGACAATGGAATCCCTTTTTTTAGAGATTTTTACAACCGTCTAGGCAAACACCTGTCCAGTCTACTACAGATATAGTCAAATAAGTCAATTAGTTTAGTCTTTGCACATGAGAATGAAACAGATTATTTCTGTTCTTTCTACCTTTCCTACTTTCAGTGGTAGGAAAACTACTGAAGTAAGGTTTTTTCACTTTTTGCTTTTATTAACTGATCCATCAGTATGCTTTATCTCACTGATGTAGTAAGTAAGCAAGCTTGTAACAAAGTATCTCTTCGAAGATAGATGGTAGTGTTTTCATTCAAAGAAACACCCCAGACAATGGCTAATAGTATCAAGTTCCCAACAATCTCTGAAGCCATTGATCACAATGGTCATGAAGTCAGTCAAAAATGTCACGATATAGCTAACACATCCCACTTCTAACAGTGAAAATAAAATCCTTTAAACTGTTTGGCTCCTCTTCTGACAAGCAGTTCTGGAAAGAAATTATACAGTTTTATACTATACAGACAGACAAATGTATTCTTTCTAGTAGAACACTGTTTAGCCCTTCCAAAAAAATCACTAAATCTAAACAGCTCTTCCACCGCACACACCGTACTTACTTTCGCTATAGAAAAAAATTATCATGAAAAATCACCATTAATCTTTAAAGAAAAATACCAATAGAAGAGGGAAAAAAAACGTTGTAACACAGAAGTATGATGTCTTAATATTATCTGGATAAGAAGACTATCCAGAAAGATCAAAAATTGTCTTATATCAAGTGTTAAACCTCTTAAAGGATCAAATCTGGTTTAATCTACTAAGTTTAAGAGTTATTTTATGTAAAAAAATAAGAACAGCAGGAAATCTTTAAAGAAAGTACTGTGGTTGGAACTAGATGATCTTAAGGTCCTTTCCAACCCTAACTATTCTATGATTCTGTGATTCTATTTCTTGTGAAGCTGTTCTACTTTTTTCACAAGCAATAAAAAAGTTAAATCTTGCTGTCAGTTGCAAAGTCAACTGATACATGTCTAAGGAGGCACAACAGCTATCTTCAGACACGATAAATTCTCTGTTATATAGCCACTTTTTTTCTTTCAAATTCTGAATTACTGAGGAAAAAACATATAGAAATAGGCTAAATTCTATAAGACTTTCCAAATAAACCTAATGCATTCACAAAAAATCTTGAATGACCTTTAATGATCAAAAGTATGAAATGGCACTTTAAATGAAATACATAAATCAGACTATGTTACTAAAAGTAACAATTGAATAGTTATATGACAACAGTCTACATAAGTAGGCATGCCATTGAGAATGGGAACCAGACATTGTTAAATAGCTCAGCGAAACACACAAATTTGTCAGTAAAGGAAGTACCAAATTACAGCACTAAGCAGCAAGCTCAAAATAAAATATTTTACCTACTATATAGGTTTTAAACTGACTGCTTCAGAAGGGTGCAATACAAAAAGGTTGCACAGGTTCAAAATACAATTAAATGAATTCACAGAATAAAAACCTACTACAACCTTTAAGAAATACCACCTCCATCTCAAGTCATCTTGAATCTCAAATCAGGAAGTCACAGATTATGTATAAAGAAAGTACAGCCATACATTTGCACTGTTACTCATCTTTAAACATCTATTGGAGGTTGAATACTGAGCTAGACAGACCTTTAAACTATTACAGTATGTCCTTTTTAATGTAAATTACTGAAGAAATAATGGTTTATAATATTGTATAACAACTTCCTATTCTGGGATCTGAAAATCTCTGGAGGTGGAAATAATCTATAGCTACAATAATGCCTATAGCCGTGTTTCAATAGCTTACATCTGGTATTGAATAACACAAACATTTACAGAAGAAATATGTTGCAATAACCTTTTCTGTAAGTGCTCACATTAGAAGTAGGACAAGGTTTAAAATGATGATACTGGAGTATACAATACAGATCATAAGAAAGATGAGAAGAAATATGCCTTTGAGTATGTTTTGAAAAAGGCTATTATGTTTTTTCTAAAATGTATTTTTAGGATAAACAGAATTATAATGTATCTACCTTCAGCACATACAGCATGTGAGGCTACATTTATCTTAACAGGGAAAACAAGACGTCTTTTCTTAGAGACTTGCAGGCAAATTACACTTCCTACTTCAGGCAGGATGCTACACCACTTGCTCAACAAAACTGATAATTATTCTTTTAAGAGCCCCTGAAAGATCAGGGACAAATCAATTTAATACCACTGTCAATTCATAATAACTCTAAGCAGAAAAGTTCAAGAAGCACCACATGGGGAAGTGACAGAAAAACAGATACACTGGGAATATGTCTCATTTATTCCCATCTGTTGCAGAGGTTTTTACCTTGAGGCATGAACATTTATCTTTCTGCTCCTCATAAAATTTTTTAACTGCCTTTCACTATCTATGCAACCTTTTTTTTATTTACACCAAATCTTATCCTAAATAATATCTTAAATCGAAAAATTCCTTAGGTTTTATGCGTCACATAAGAATGGTGTTACTTATCTGTCTCTCTTTTGTTTCTTTTCAAGAGAAAGTTTGTATTTGTAAAGAGAACAAGTTTTAAAATCACTGAATTGTAGTAAAAGCTTCTTGGTTAACATCTCACCTTTAACATTTTTTTTATCGTAGCATTTCACTGATAGATCACTTTGATTTAAAATACAATAAATCACAACAATTCATTACAGCATACCTGGCTTCTGAATGAATACTGTAATCTCACATTATCTTATTTAATAATAAAAAAAAAAGTTAAATACTGTTCTCAATGAAATTCACTGTTTGATCCTTACAATGAAATACCAGAACCTTTTTCAATCAATGAGTCTAAAATACCTTTTCTCCTCACAAAATATCTGAAGTTGTATTACTAAATCCACAGCTATACCACATTCAATCTACACATTTGGCATGCACTGCAGAAGTAGCAGTAATTACACAAACAATCAGAAAGCTTATTTATTCCAATTAGTATACAAACAATGCAAAGTGCCTTGTTTAGCTGAAATTAGAATAGCTGTCCAGGAATCTCAAAATGTATTGCAAGTAAGGAAACAAAATTTCTTCCTAAATATTCACCTGATTATTCTTATTTATGTAATAAGGGCCCTTTTTTTTGAGGGTAAGCGTATATGTATATACACATATACATTTTTATTTATAAGCATGCCTGTCTACACAAACACACGCACACATTTCACAGTATCACAGTATGTTAGAGATTGGAAGGGACCTCAAAAGATCATCTAGTCCAATCCCCCTGCCAGAGCAGGAACACCTAGATAAGGTTACACAGGAATGTGTCCAGGCGGGTTTTGAATGTCTCCAGAGAAGGAGACTCCACAACCCCCCTGGGCAGCATGTTCCAGTGTTCTGTCACCCTCACTAAGAAGAAGTTTCTTCTCAAGTTTAAGTGGAACCTCTTGTGTTCCAGTTTGTACCCATTACCCCTTGTCCTATCATTGTTTGTCATTGAGAAGAGCCTGGCTCCATCCTCGTGACACTCCCCCTTTATATATTTATATACACTAATAAGGTCACCCCGCAGTCTCCTCTTCTCCAAACTATAGAGACCCAGCTCCCTCAGCCTTTCCTCATAAGGGAGATGCTCCACTCCCTTAATCATCTTTGTCGCCCTGCGCTGGACTCTCTCCAGCAGGTCCCTGTCCTTCTTGAACTGAGGGGCCCAGAACTGGACACAATATTCCAGATGCGGTCTCACCAGGGCAGAGTAGAGGGGAAGGAGGACCTCTCTCGACCTACTGACCACCCCCCTTCTAATACACCCCAGGATGCCATTGGCCTTCTTGGCCACAAGGGCACAGTGTTGGCTCATGGTCATCCTGCCATCCACTAGGACCCCCAGGTCCCTCTCCCCTACACTGCTCTCTAACAGGTCGTTCCCCAACCTATACTGGAACCTGGGGTTGTTCCTGCCCAGATGCAGGACTCTAGACTTTCCCTTGTTATATTTCATCAAGTTTCTCCCTGCCCAACTCTCCAGCCTGTCCAGGTCTCGCTGGATGGCAGCACAGCCTTCTGGCGTGTCAGCCACTCCTCCCAGCTTAGTGTCATCAGCAAACTTGCTGACAGTACACTCAATTCCCTCATCTAAATCGTTGACGAATATATTAAATAATACTGGTCCCAGTACTGACCCTTGAGGCACTCCACTAGATACAGGCCTCCAACTAGACTCCGCCCCATAGACTACAACTCTCTGGCTTCTCTCCTTCAGCCAGTTTGCAGTCCACCTCACTACCTGATCATCCAGACCACACTTCCTCAATTTAGCTATGAGGATGCTGTGGGAGACTGTGGCTGGGTTGCTGAGAGGTCCTTCCAGCAAACATCAGGGAAGTTAAAATCCCCCACGACGACCACAGCCTGTGACTGTGAGGCCACTCTCAGCTGCCTGTAGAAGGCCTCGTCAACTTCCTCACCCTGATCTGGTGGCCTGTAACAAACACCCACAACAGTATCGCCCCTGCCAGCCTGCCCCTTAATTCTCACCCACAGACTCTCAACTCGCTCGTCCTCTGTCCCTGGACAGAACTCAGTACATTGCAGCTGCTCTCGCACATAAAGAGCAACCCCACCACCCCGCCTGGCTGGCCTGTCTTTTCTGAAAAGGACATAGCCCTCCATGACTATATTCCAGTCATGCGAGCTGTCCCACCACGTCTCTGTAATTGCCACCAGATCATAATCTCCTGACTTAACACAGGTCTCCAACTCCTCCTGCTTATTTCCCATGCTGCACGCATTGGTGTACAGGCATTTCAAGGAGGGAGATGAGCTCACCGATTTCACCCTAGGATTATAGGAGGCCTCCCAGTCTTCATCAATCCTAGAGTGCTGCCCCACTGGGGCAAGCCCAGCTACAAACCCATCCCCCTTCGAAGCTCTCCAAATGAGCCCTGCTAATTCATGCCCCAGCATCCTTTTGCCTCGGTGAGATAAACCTTTCCCACGTGCCATCATCCGGACTGGAGCCTTATAAAACCAGCTGTTATCAAAGAACCCAAAGCCCTGCCTAAAGCACCAGTCTCGTAGCCAATTGTTTACGGACTGAATTTTCCCATACAATCCCACATCATCACCAGAAGATGGAAGAAGCAAGGAGAAGATCACTTGAGCCCCAGACTCTTTCACCATCCGCCCCAAGGCCCTGTAGTCTTTCTTCATCCCCCTCAGACTCCGGGAAGCAGCTTCCCCCCCACCTGTCTGGAAGACCAGCAGCGGGTAGTAGTCTGTCGGGTGCACCAGGCTGGGGAGCGCCCTGGTGATATCCCTGATCCGGGCTCCAGGCAGACTACACACTTCCCTATGATGAGGGTCAGCTCTGCATATCGGGCCCTCTGTTCCTCTCAGAAGGGAATCACCTACGACAATGACCTTTCTTTCTTTCTTATCAGAGGCAGTCTTGAGGTGCGAAGTCGACCGCCTTTTCCTATGTGACCTTGTAGTCTGGCCTTGCACCACATCCTCACTTACCTCTCCATCAAGATCCAGGGCCTCAAACCTATTACGGAGGGGCACCTGGGGAAGCAGGGCAGGAAGGGAGGAGGGTTGCCCACGGTTCCGAACTGGAACTTGCTTCCAGCCCTCATTGTCTTTTTGGTCCCTTACCTCTGCGTGACAGCTACAGGGCAGGGGCTGTCTCGGGTCATCCCCCTCTGTCTGAGAGGGCAGGGGGTCCATCCCCTTTTGGGGGGTATCTCCCTGGAACCGTTCCTTCTGGCACGCCAGGGAGTTACTCCACCAGTCGTCCTGGGTTCAGCTGTAACAGTTATTTTTAACTTCTTAGTAGCTGGTGCAGTGCTGTGTTTCAGCTTTAGTCTGAGAATAATGCTGATAACACACTGATGTTTTAGTTATTGCTATGTAACGCTTACCCTGATCAATGCTGTTTCAGTCTTATGCTCTGCCAGTGAAGAGGGGTACAGGAAGCTGGGAGGAAGCAGAGACAGGACACTTGACCCAAACTAGCCAAAGGGGTATCCCGTACCACACCTCGTCATGCCCAGTATATAAACTGTGGGGAGTTATCCAGAAGGCCCAGATCACTGCTTGGGTCCAGCTGGGGACTGGTCAGTGGGTGGGTCAGGCTGGGGGTTGATCAGTGGGTGGTGAGCAATTGTATTGTGCATCACTTGTGTTTATTGGGTTTTTTTAATTTCCTTCCCTCTTTAGTCTCTTCCTTTGTTATTTCCATTACCACTACTATTATTGGTGGTAGTAGTAGAAGTTTTGTATTATACTTTAGTTACTGGACTATTCTTACCTCAACCCATGGGATTTACATTCTTTCAATTCTCCTCGCCATCATTCTGGGAATGGGGGGAAAGACAGTCAGGAGTGTGTGAGCAGCTGCATGGTTCTGAGTTATGGGCTGGGCTTAAACCATGACAATATTTATACACACAAATATATACCCAATTATATGTACCTCTAACAGTTTGGACTTTTCTTTCTTCTTTTGAAAGATCTTTTTATGATTTTTCAAATATAAACTCTTTGAACCTTTTTAATATAGGACTCCTCCTACTCTTACAGGTTTTGAATTACAGCATTCCAAAACTCCAGCAACATTTTAAGTTCTTTCCTGACTGCTTTTTTTTTTTCCCTTCATGCTATCAGTAGTTAGTTTTTCAGAGAGAAATGTTGAAAAGAAAAACAGAATATGAAGACATGGTAGAAAGTAAACTGAAAATTTATTACACTCAGGTCATGCTTCCCCTCTTATCATTACTATTGCCCATATAAAACCTTAATTGGGCACTGAATCTCATATATCATGCATAACTAAGGTCTTAGCAAAATAGACAAAATTGCATTTTCCAGTTTTCATAGAACCATAGAACCTTAAGATCATCTAGTTCCAACCCCCCTGCCATGGGCAGGGACACCTCACAATAAACCATGCCACCCAAGGCCTCATCCAACCTGGCCTCGAACACCGCCAAGGATGGAGCATTCACAATCTCCCTGGGCAACCCATTCCAGTGCCTCACCACCCTCACAGTAAAGAATTTCTCCCTTATATCCAATCTAAACTTCCCCTGTTTAAGTTTGAACCCGTTACCACTTGTCCTGTCACTACAGTCCCTGATGAATAGTCCATCCTCAGCATCCCTGTAGGCCCCCTTCAGATACTGGAAAGCTGCTAGGAGGTCTCCACGCAGCCTTCTCTTCTCCAGGCTGAACAGCCCCAACTTTCTCACCCTATCTTCATACGGCAGGTGCTCCAGTCCCCTGATCATCCTCGTGGCCCTCCTCTGGACTTGTTCCAACAGTTCCATGTCCTTTTTATGTTGAGGACACCAGAACTGCACACAATACTCCAAGTGAGGTCTCACAAGAGCAGAGCAGAGGGGCAGGATCACCTCCTTCAACCTGCTGGTCACACTCCTCTTGATGCAGCCCAGGATACGGTTGGCTTTAATGGCCTGCGAGTGCACACTGCCGGCTCATGTTCATTTTCTCATCGACCAACATCCCCAAGTCCTTCTCTGCAGGGCTGCTCTGAATCTCTTCTCTGCCCAACCTGTAGCTGTGCCCGGGATTGCTCCCACCCAGGTGGAGGACCTTGCACTTGGCATGGTTAAACTTCATAACGTTGGCATCAGCCACCTCACAAACCTCTCGAGGTCCCTCTGGATGGCATCCCTTCCCTCCAGCGTATCAACCGAACCACACAGCTTGGTGTCATCGGCAAACTTGCTGAGGGCGCACTCAATCCCACTCTCCATGTCACCGACAAAGATGTTGAACAAGACCGGTCCCAACACCGATCCCCGAGGGACACCACTCGTTACCGATCTCCAGATGGACATTGAGCCATTGACCACAACTCTTTGCGTGCGGCCATCCAGCCAGTTCTTTATCCACCGAGTGGTCCACCCATCAAATTGATGTCTCTCCAATTTAGAGACAAGGATGTCATGTGGGACAGTGTCAAACGCTTTGCACAAATCCAGGTAGATGATATCAACTGCTCCGCCCCTGTCCATCAGTTCCGTAGCCCCATCATAGAAGGCCACCAAATTGGTCAGGCAGGATTTCCCCTTAGTGAAGCCATGCTGGCTGTCACCAACCACCTCCTTCTTTTTCATGTGCCTTAGCATGCCTTCCAGGAGAATCTGCTCCAGGATTTTGGCAGGCACAGAGGTGAGACTGACTGGTCTGTAGTTCCCTGGGTCATCCATTTTCCCCTTCTTGAAAATGGGGGTTATATTTCCCTTTTTCCAGTCATCGGGAACTTCACCTGACTGCCAGGATTTTTCAAATATGATGGCCAGTGGCTTAGCAACTTCATTTGCCAGTTCCTTCAGGACCTGCCGATGGATTTCGTCAGGTCCCATGGACTTGTGTACGTTTAGGTTTTTAAGATGGTCTCAAACCAGATCCTCTCCTACAGCGGGCCTAAGGTCTTCATTCTTACAGTCCCTGCGTCCGCCTTCCAAGACTTGGGTGGTGCAGTCGGAGCCTTTGCCAGTAAAGACCGAGGCAAAGAAGTCATTAAGAACCTCAGCCTTCTCCAAATCCTGGGTAGCCAGTTCTCCCGATATCTTCTGGAGGGGGCCTATGTTGTCCCTACTCTGTCTTTGATTTGCTACGTACATATAGAATCCCTTCCTGTTATCCTTAACATCCCTAGCCAAGTTCAATTTTAACTGAACCTTAGCTTTCATAACCTGGTCCCTAGCTTCCCGGACAGCATCCCTGTATTCTTCCCAGGCCGCCTGTCCCTGTTTCCACCTTCTATAAGCCTCTTTTCTCCTTTGAATTTCCCTGAGCAGCTCCTTATCCATTCAAGGAGGTCTCCTGGCCCTCCTGCTGCACTTCCTTCTACTTGGGATGCAACACTCCTGAGCTTGTAGCAGGTGATCCTTGAAGAACAACCAACAGTCTTGGGCCCCCTGCCCTCTAGGGCTGTACCCCATGGAACCTTACTGAGCAGGTTCCTGAAGAGGGCAAAGTCTGCTCTCTTGAAGTCCAGGGCAGTGAGCTTGCTGCACACTCTTCTCACTGTCCCAAGGATCTCAAATTTGACCATCTCGTGGTCGCTGCAACCAAGGCTGCCCTGAAGAGTCACATTTCCAACAAGCCCTTCCCTCTTGGTGAGCACAAGGTCAAGCAGGGCACCTCTCCTTGTCAGCTCCTCTATTACTTGCAGAAGGAAGTTTTCTTCCACACAATCGAGGAACCTCCTGGATTGCTTGTGCCGGGACGTACCTTCACTCCAACAGATGTCAGGGTGGTTGAAGCCCCCATGAGAACAAGGGCCTGTGAGCATTTTGCAGCATTTGGTCTCAACTTTCAACACTGCTTTCCATTTTATGGTCATTAAGACATATTATAAGGATGCCTCCTAAAACATATGTCAAGCGGCTTTTGAAATGCTTACTATGTAGTAGCAGTAAGGGCAGAAGAGGTGGAGGTAGTAAACTCCTTGCTAATGTTCTATGATACTGAGATCTTAACTCTTGCAAGAGTACTGATGAATGACAGGTATCTTCAACTTCAGAAGGAAGTAATAAAGATGTATATTTAAAGCCTCTCTGCACAGCAGAAACTCCAGCTTGCTCACTGTCACATGTCACTTTAAGTAGCTTAGGTATCACAGGAAAGACTGAGAAATGTGGCCTGGATAGATCTTCACCTTTTGTAGGGATGGATCACGCAACAGATTAGCTTGAGCTAGAAGCAGCTTGTCCTGTTTCCAGCTGGGACAGAGTTAATTTTCTTCCTAGTAGCTGGTACAACGCTGTGTTTTGGCTGAAGTCCAAGAACAATGCTTGATAGCAACAACTAAAACATTGGTGTGTTAAGTATTGCTTACTCTAAGTCAAGGACTTTTCAATTTCCCATGCTCTGCCAGTAAGGAGGGGCACAAGAACTTGGGGGGAGCACAGCCAGGACAGCTGACCTGAAAATAGCCAAAGGGATATTTCCATACCACAGGACATCATGGTCAGCATAGAACCTGGAAGGAGTTGGTCAAAAGGGGCCATTTACTGCTCTGGCACAGGCCGGGCATCAGGTGGTGAGCAATTGCATTGTGCATCACTGTTGTTTGTTGGGGGGGGGGGGGTGTTGTTTTATTTCTCTCTCACTTCTTGTAATTTCCAAACTTCCCCCGAGTTGTCCTGACCTTTCTAGGATTACTGAGCATGGCCTTGCAATAACAAGGGCTAGCTCCCTCGCATTTGTTGGTGTAAGCCATCTGATCCCATGGACTTGTGTTTGTCTGATTTGTTTAACTGCTCCCTAATCTAATCCTCCTCCACCTAGGCTAAGTCCTTCTTGCTCCAGATTCCCATTCATCTTGAGTGCCTAGGATTGCTCAGTGCTAGTTTTATCAATAAAGACCAAGGTGAAGGAGCCACTAAGAACCTCAGCCTTTTCTGTAAACTCCGTCATCAGATTCTCCGTCCCATTCTTTGTTCTGAGAGAACGGCATAGTAGCAGACATCAATTCATTCTGAGGCAGTAAAGGCAAAAAAGTAATGAAAGTAAATGATAGAACATAAGATTCAAAGAGATACTGAGCTAGTCATTGTGGAACAGAACAGGATAAGATCACTCAGTTAAGAACTTTCATTCTATTAAATGACTATGAATTTCATAATTTGTCTGAATTTTCCCATTTTCTTTTAATTATTGTATCTTTAGCAATGCTCAATAATGTAGGGGTTTTAGAGAAATGGAAATAGAAGCAAAAGAAGAGGGTTTGCTTATGTGCATACATTGAGGTACTTCTGTGTGCCCCCTAGCAAACAGAATATACTACGCACAAACCAAAAAAGCTATATACAAGTCAATATAGCAAGGCAGTATCTAATTTCCCATAGACAGAAAGCATATATCATCTCTGCTTTCTCATTCCAATCTTGTACTTATCTGAAAGCAGAAAAACATAGTTAACTGAAATTGTAAGGGAGAACAGAACTCCAATGCAGATAAACATTCCTTGGCAGTAACCACAAAATTCATCTTTACCTGTTACTCAGGGTCTAATCTGCAACCAGGTCTGCACAAATGAATACACTAACTTCCTGAGTTGTCTGTCGTATTAGCATGACTTAATAGAAGTTATTATTAGCACTGAGAATCCCAATATTGTAATTAACTTGTCCTTTTTGGGTGCTAACTTTGGGGACCATTTAAAAATAAATAATTGGGAAAAAAATACTTAACAATTGCTGTTAACCACATGAAACCTCATTTTTTAAAAAAACTTACTTCAATATTTTAATATTATAACATACTCTTAGCAACTAAAACTACACCTTCAATAACCAGCTGCTTAAAATGCATCATCAGTAGATACTTCACCTGGACCAAGATACCTGGGGGGTTTCCACAGAAGTTTTTCCACAGGCCAGAACAAGGCTTGCTGTGCCTAAACATCTACTTATTACTATAGCCTACAATAAAGAGAATGGACAGTAGAGCTGAGGAATATATCCATGTGGCATTTATGGTGAGCTACAAGACTGACCACTACATTTTATTTTTTTAAGCTAGCCACTCTCTGCAAATTGTCATCTATATGTACGGGAGCTGGATAACACCAAGCAGAGCAGAGTACTTGTAATTGACTGCAAGACAGCTCCACCAAAACAGGCACTAGACACAGTAAATAAGAAAACCATACATTGCAAATACACCTACTTACTGTAGGGCATGTTACCTTAGCTGGGGAAGCTCCCTGAATTAATCATAAAATCAGACCCAAACTGTGACTTGACAGCTAGAAATCTATTTCTATTGGATGCAGGGGGTACATGTTAGCAGCAGAATTATCCAACACATTTAAGAATATCTAGTATAAATTACTTCTGCACACTAAAATGATAAAAACAAGGGGATATTCAAAGCATTTGCAAGGCACAGAATATGCCCAAATGAGATTTGTGGAAGATTATATGGAAATAGGTTATCCATAATTCAGACAGGTCAGAAATCACTCAAGGCAAATATGACATTAGACAATCTTTTCCATTTGTGGCTTATGAACCATTCTGGAGTCCTTTTCTTAGTGTCAACTATCCATTCAAAGTTAATGCTGAAAGAGACAATGAAGTTAGAGTCAAGAAGCAAAAGACAGAAATTATACAAAGAAATAGAATTAATAATTACTAATGGTTGAACAGTTCTATTAGATTTGAACACCAGAACAGCCTAGGTCAGTCTTAAACAGAACAGCCCATTTCGCCTAACTTAATCATGAGGTGTCAAACTGACCTTGCAAGTAGGACAAGATTTATAATCTGGTACCTTGGTCTCCATTACTTTCCTAACTGGCATTAGAATAAAGGCAATACAAAAATTATTCTAAAAATTCTGAACAGCTAGCTCTCAAACGCACCACTATAAGCACAAATACTAACAACTGCATGTGACTATTAACAGGAAAACAAAGAGAAAGTGATTACTGTTAGCACTTCCCTCCTGAGATCATTAGTGGAAAGAAGAAAGTAAGAAGGTCCATCATGCTTCACCCTTTATGCCTAGTTTGAAACTCTAAGGACACTCAAAACACAGAAGATATTTCATAAACAGTGCTAGTAAAAAAGACACTTATCTTCGAACACAGAAACACAAGAAAAGGAAATACGTACGTGCAGGCAATAACTTATCCCAAAAAAAACTTTCAGTGGCAATTTCTCATGATATCTCTATGAATAAAAATTCTAAAAGTCTACAAAAACAGTATTAAAAGGAAGAGTATAATGAAAGAATTATTTCACCTTTTTGACAGTCTTTCCACACAGTTTTTCGATTCTTCTCATAATGTTTATTCAACCAGGTGAGGATGGTTCGTTCATATGGAGAATATATATTACTGGATAATGGTTCTGATTTTATTCTTGGCATGTTCTGCACATTTTCCAAGCTGAGCTGATCAGTGATACTACGTGAAAAAACATGTGGAAGAACAAACACCTGAAATTAGAAAAAGTGGTTTTAAGCATGAACAATAAAAAGAACAATTTAAAGTTAAGTGACAACCGCCGCCCTTCAAACTCAAAAGGTTTTCTAATTCAGAAAAGATTTAAGAGATTATACATTAGTATAAACACATAACACAAAAGAGGTTTTGGGAGTCTGTAAAGGTCCCAGTCAACTAGAAGCTGGGAAATGTTGTCCTGGTTTTCAAGAAGGGGAAGAAGGAAGACACAGGCAATTACAGGCGTCTCAGTCTCACTTCAGTGCCTGGTAAAATTATGGAGAATGGTGTTCTGGGAGTTGCTGACAACCATTTGAGAGACAATGCAGTCATTGCTCATAACCAGCAGAGGTTCACAAAGGCAAAGTCCTGCTTAACCAACTTAATTTTCTTTTATGAGAAGGTCACCCACCTAGTTGACCAAGGGAAGCCAGTAGATGTGGATTTCTTGGATTTTAGCAAAGTTTATAATACTGTCTCTCACAGAAGCCTTCCAGGCAAAATGCCCAGCATACACCTAGACAAGTTCAAAATACGATGGCTGAACAATGGCTGACAATTCAGGCTAAAGAGTTTTAGTAAATGGGGTTACATCCAGCTGGCAGCCAGTCATGAATAGGGGGTCATCCAGGGCTTAATTTTAGGGCCAGTGCTCTTTAGTGTTTGTATGAATGATCTGCACATACGGATCGAATGTACATTAAGTTTGTTGGTGATACAATATTAGGAGCAGCTCTGGACTCTCTCAAAGGTAGAAAGGCCTTACAGAGAGATCTGGATAGAGTAGAGAGTGGGACAATCCTAAACTGTATTAAATTTAACAAGAGCAAGTGCCATATTCGCACCCAGGATGGAGTAATCCTACATAAACATTTAAAATTGGGGATGAGAGGCTGGAAAGCAGCCCCACACTTAGTCGCATGGTTTAGTTCTATGTAGGAGCAGTGAGTTGGACTATGGGTCCCTTCCAACTCAAGATATTCTATGATTCTAAATATTTTTTAGTTTCCGATATTTTTCCAAGTTTTGAGGAACTGAATGAAAACACTGGACTCATCTGGATTCCAAGAATTACTGTGTATATTCTATCCAAAGCACTAATTCCTCAACTACTACACTGGTCTCCAGTGCAATCTACAGATAATCTTGAAATGGTATCTTTCATGAGCCAGTTGCTTAATCAGGTTCAAACCACACTGACTGTTTCTCCTGAAAAAGTAAACATTTTAATGTCTACAACAAAATTTTTGATACTCAGTCTTGTATGAACATATGTTAAAAAAAAAAAACAAAACAACATCTGTATGTAAAATATATAAGAAATATAAAGAAGTTAAAAGTAAAAATTCTACACAATATTTTCTTTTTCTCCTCTTCCCTCCCCCCGCAACTGAAATAGCTGCATAGAAAAAGGTATTTGGAGGAAGAACACAGAACTTATTTTTGGGATGATGATGAAGTCAACAGCTTTGGTTTCATCCTCCATCATCAAAGAGGTCTCAGGCCTGATCACCTTGGCCAGTGACTAAGACTACCAAGGACCATGGTCATAAATGCTAACTACAGTGCATCAGCTCCACAGATAATTTAGGATGAGTTTAAGGACTAATTGTTTGTTGGGGAAAAAAGAAAAAAAAAGGCTATCATTGACAATGTCGATTGACAATCAATTAATGCAAACCCAGTAAAATGTTATTTTGAAATGTGGATTGGGCACAGTTTCTCAGTCCCTTAAGTACTCCCAGTGATGAATAATTCCCTGACACATAGATACATAAAGAAAATGCCTTTTCATTTAATCTAATCAAAATGAAAACAGCTTGCACCCCTTTTATAATTTTTGCTCTTCATATTAGTTTCCAATATCAGATTTTAACAGGTTTATTAGAGAAAGCCTCGGTTTCTCAAGGCAAAGTGTTAAAATTTAATCCCTCCACTTGCTGCAGAGGTACTCTTACTATATACTCTTACATATAGTATGATGCAGCTACAGCCATGTGGCTTCACAGTTTCCACACTTACATCTGCATTTCTTTTTTTTTTCCCTGAAGTTTTTCTAAAGAAAAATTTTTGATATACTACTATACAAAACCTACCTATTAATGTACACTAGATCCAAGCTATAACATCCATATTTAATTACAATTTTAAAAATAGTCACTTTGAAATACTTTCTTAAACCCTGAAGCATTTCAGTTCAGCAAAACCTAGTTCTATGCAGAGATGGCTGGACTAATTTAATTTAAATATTTGGATTTCTCTCCATGGCACTTTATTGATTTGCATAGGACTATCTTATATGAAAAAGAAATAACAATATCAGCATCCTCAGATACAAATCTGAAGAAAACAGCAAAATAAGCAAGCAAATATATACTATTTTATGCTTTTCTCAAAAGGCAGCGTCTTTGCAGTTAATTTATTGCCACAGTCCTTCACCAGTATAATCTGATGTTCTGTGAAAAGGATCAAAACAGTAACAGCAACTACATTTAGAAGAAAACATGAAGAGTTATTTACGCATAAAACATTCTTTTACTGTCTGTTAACAAGAAAAATCCAATCTCTCCTAATCCAATTCATCAGGGACTGTAATTATAGAACAAGAGGGAATGGGTTTCAACTTAAACAGGGGAAGTTCAGGTAAGAACAGGTTGCCCAAATAAGTGGTAAATGCTCCATCCCTGGCAATGCTCAAGGCCAGGTTGGACAGATTCTTGGGCAGTAACATGGTCTAGTGTGAGGCATCCCTGCTCATGGCAGGGGTTTTGGAACTAGATGATCTTAAGTTCCTTTCCAACCCTAATTATTCTATGATCCTAAGATGCCGCATGCTTACATTCCTACTGAGATCCTGTCAAGGAACCAGAGCATTGTTCACCAGAACAATGACATTTTGGAGCCCACTGTATTTATTAAAATAAATAAATTAATTAATTAGCTATAAGATTCGGAAATGTTATTAATTCTAAGAAGCATCCTTATTACCACATGCCCATTAAATTTAAAGATAGATAGTCTTTATTGAAAATCTGGCCTAACCCAGGGGCTAAATTACCACTTCTGCTATTAGCATCCCTCTGTTTCCATTAGCCTCGTCTTTCCAGATTTGCAAAATGCTATCAAAATATTTTACTCCTTGCTTGAAAAGAGAAAAAAAGCGTATCTTTATGACTGATGAATTTCCCATTTTATTCCCCACAGGCTCTACCTTTTCTTCAAAATAAAATTAATTTTTCATTCTTCTGAGATGGATTTATGTGTACTTTTTTGCTATGGAACTCCTGCAGCAACAGAAGCTTTCATAACAAATAAGTGGCCATAATGCAGTAAGTACGGGTATGAAAGCAATATGAGATGACATTTCAGTTGATAACGAATAATATTAAATATTTCTAATAACAGCAGTTTAATTCAAAAATAAAATTGGATAACAAAACTGACTTTAGATAAATAGATAATTTCCTTTAACTTTTTTCTGAAATTTGCAGCATGCTATGTAAGGATTCTGTTTCATCTTATATTGCTTGAAATCAGACTATTGTAATCACAAAAAAACTTGTCTCTACTTTCATTTTAATGAAACTGGTTTTAAGATATGAAACATTCTCTTAACTTCAGAATATTTCAACAGTAACCCAAATAAATATTTTTATGTAAACCAATCTTGCTGCCTTGACAGTTCATATCCTGTTTTTCCTTATTGTTCCTATGCTTCCTTTACAAATTTAATAAAATAAATAAATAAACCTTCTTCAGCAGCAGTCATGGTCACCCTTATAAAAAATGGGTTTGAAGAAAAGGGTATGTAAGAGTGAACAGGACTAGTTCCAAGTTCTCATGTTCTTTTAAGAGTTCTGCTTATGCTGTACGATATTGAATTGAATACCATGTTAGCCAAATTGCATAAAGCTACAACAAAAAAGTAGAGCAGAGATGTTTAATTCCTAAGACAGTAGGTGGGACAGAGAAGATGAATGTGATGTTAGGAAGCTCAAAAACTTTACTATTAGAGGATAGAAATATGGAGGAACAATGAATGAGAAGCTGAAACATGTTTCTCATGCATGAAACAGAACTAGAATGATGAAGAGCACATCTTCACAATAGGTGTAAGTTGATCTAAACCTGAAGTCTTTCTTATCTCCAGCAACCATGTGTTCTGTCCCACTCTTGTGTCTATACCAACAGTCAGATAGATGCAAGAGTTTGCAAGCATTGCCCTACTCCACTAGTTCTAGCAAAAGGGAAGTGGCAGAAAAAATGCAGCCTGGAAAACTTGTTTTTCCCTGCCATCTGAGAAATGTTGTTTCAAAGACATGCAAGCTGCACCTACATTAGTGTAAATTCATGGTGATGCTTTGCTCTCTGACATTGTAAAGGCTACAAAGTTTATTTTAAAAGACTGCACTTCACATGCACACATGGAAGAAAAAAGAAAAAGAACTGTAAAAAGGATTAAAAAGAGTTAAAACTTTTTAAAGCAAAGTTGAGGCACCAGCAAAGCTGAACCAGGCCACCTGAAAACCAATATTTAATGATACCAACTTTCTAGAAAATTAAGAAAGACCACAGATTTAAATGAGCACTGAAGTGTTCAAATTTACTTTCAAAAATGTGATTTAGCCATACAAAATTTTTATCTAACATAAGTAAAAATAAAACCAAATAAAATTTTGGAAGTCCATACTGACCAAGTTCATTATATCTTAAAAGGAATCAATATTGTATAAAATGCTTTAAGAATTCTATTCTAATCTAAGACAATAAATACCATGGTTATATGTCTAGTCAACTAAGTGTTTCCAGGGAAAAGTGTTTCTAACCAGGGCAACAAAAAAACATGGTGGAGAGTTTTTTCTGTAATAAGCTTTCAAAACATTTAATTCTAAACAATTCAGCAGTAGCAGTCATTTTTCTCCTTTTTAGTAGCTGGTGCAGTGCTGTGTTTTCGACTTTCAGCCTGGGAACAGCACTGATAACACCGACAGTTTTAGTTGTTGCTAAGTCATGTTTACTCTGACCAAGGACTTTCTGAGTCTCATGCTCTGCCAGGGAGGAGGGGAAAGGTGGGAGGAAGCAGAGACAGGACACCTGACCCAAACTAACCAAAGGGGTATCCCATACCACAGCACATCATGCCCAGTATATAAACTGAGGGGAGTTACAAGGAAGGGCTAGATCACTGCTTGGGTCGGCCTGGGTATCAGTCGGTGGGTGGTGACCGGTTGTATTCTCTTCCCTTGTTGTTGCCCTTATCATTATTATTATTGGTGGTAGCAGTAGTGATTTGTGTTATACCTTAGTTATTAAACTGTTCTTATCTCAACCCGTGGGAGTCACATTCTTTTGATTCTCCTCCCCATCCCTCCAGGAGCGAGGGGAGGAAGGGGGGGAGTGAGCAGCTGGTGGCTGCATGGTTCTGGGTTGCTGGCTGGGCTTAAACCACGACGCTGCTCTAACAGAATTTCTTTACTAAAACATAACACACTGCTAACATTTCAGAATTAAGAAAATTAAAATGTTCTCAATCAGGTTTTTTCTTCTCTGTTAGAAAGAAATAAAGAAAAAAAAAAACTTGAATATACCACAGATCTTTTTAAAAACAAAGTTTTTGCCATCAGTTCTTCAGAATTTAATTGATAAATATATATACAATTTACCTTGTATATTTGCAGCAGCACATCTGTCCAAGCTCGTTTGCTCATTTTCTCAAATACACTGTCCTTTAGAATTAATAGATGCTTGTTGCTGTAGATCTCTGAGATTTTCTCATCTATTTTCAACTCAGACATATGACCCTTCAGATAAAAGAATGAGATTTAATTTTTTATATTTATTCCAGTGGTTTGGATAAAAAATTCACTAGAGGACAATAATGAATCAATCACATAAACGCCTGATGTCTACTATAGTGCAACAGTGATCAGCAGCATTAGAACCATTTACAGTTCGCAGCTGTTCCAGGAACATGCAGCGCAATACAGAATTGACAGGATTTGAAAGCAGCAACCAGGACAGAGAAGCAATACAAAGGATATAGTTTTAAAAACAGTAAAATCAGTAGAAAACAGTAAAATTAATTTTATTTTGAGAAAACTTATCTGTTGGAAATAAAGTACAGGTATCAGCAGCATCAGAAGGAATGGAAGATCAAAAATGTAAATGTTAGTGCCAGTTTAAATTTCAGTTCAATTTCATGCACATGCTTAGATGTGTGCAACCCAAAACAGTCACCACAGTAGGAATATTCATGGTTCTCAGAGGACTCCCATTAATCTTTGAAAGACTGACACTTAGCACATGGTCCGTGTTAAAAAATAAAGAACAAAAAATGGAACAAAACTAACAAACACAAAAAAAAACCAACAACAACAAAAACCACACAAAACAAACCTACCTTAAGTACAGTTTGCTGTACTTTAATCCACTTCTTATAATCATCAGGTTCAAGCAGAAATTCTGGCATAACATGCGGAAGATATGCTCCGTGGCGTCTGAAATCATAAAGCAGGAAAAGTTAATAGGTCAGCAAAATAATTCTTTTTAAGAGCTGTCGAAGTTTTTTGACTTGCTCAGCCTGTGTACAAGCTCTTCTGAGTTCCATTTAAGTGCACTTTGGACTAATGATCCAGTGCTACTAATTGCTTTAGATATCTTCTATTTATGAAATTCATGTGCCTACAACCAACCAACTTTTGACAGACCAGTTTCTTTACAAGAATTGGTTCTCCATAAATGATTGATTACAGCACAAAACATCAAAAACAGGTAATACGTATTTCCATGTGAAAGTCAAAAGATGAGTGTTACACAACATTAGCAGAATTAAAATTTGACAATGCTTCATCTGTCTGCAGGTCTGATGTCGGAAGTCTCATGAGTGTGAGCAAAGGGATTTCAAAACACTGTCAATTGTTAAACTGATTTACCATCTCTTCTAAAGTGACTAATAAATTCAGTAGGAAAAGTAATGAAAGGCAACTTCATTAGACTGAATACCAAAAAAAGCTAACTTCCACATGAAGAAAGACTATTCTTTATTTCAAATGACACAGTTTAAACAAATGTTGCTGGAAAAGGGGGAAAATAATGAAGAACTCTTAAGTTTATTTTTTTCAGAGGAGCAGAAAAGTTTCCTGACTTTCAGGTCAGAAAGATTACCCTACCGCACCTAGATTTACATTGTTCTCTGTGATTTTAACATGGCTAATGTGAATAATAATCAAATGAACTTTTCTTGTTATGTAACCAGTCTCTCACTCAAATGAACTGATCATATTTTTCTGGTACCATACAGTCTAAATTCAATATACTTTGTACATAAAAATCATCACATTTTGAAACTAGGATCATGACAACTAGTTTCTCTTCCCACAGAATTCTGGTAAGAGAAATTTTTTTTTACTCCATATTTTACACAGTGACATTATCTTTTCATTTCAATTCATTTCATTTATTCAATTCATTTCATTTCAATTTATTGAAATTTCATGTTTCATACAGTTACCAGTAGGGCTTTTTAAGACACAAATATTTTAATCAAGGTTCCAAAATAGCATCAATAGCCTGGTTCTAAAACTCACCATGTTTGAAATTCCCGTTCTCCATTAAAGCATGCACTCTGTCCCATGAAGTCCCTTTAAAACTTCAGTTCTTCCAAAATTATAAAAGAAGGAAGCTATACAATGCTCATCTTTTCAGGTATCCTATCTTTCTTTCAGTGTTTTTACTTGGTGGATACATGAGAATAGTATCTACAATAGAATAATCTACAATCTTCATCATCAGAAAAGATGTATTCTATATAACTGAATGTTTTCAAAATTGGCTGCATTTTGCTATTGTGGAACATCATCTTAAAAAACTTCTCTTTATTAATGTAAATATTTAACACAACGTGGGGATATTTAGATTAGCCATTAGGAAAACATTTTTTTACTCTGAGGATGGTAAGGCACTGGCACAGGTTGCCCAGAGGAGTTATGGCTGCTGTGTTCCTGGATGTGTTCAAGGTCAGGTTGGATGGGCCTCTGACCAACCTGGTCTAGTAGACGTCCCTATCCATGGCAAGGGGATTGGAACTAGAAGATCTTTAAGGTCCCTTCCAACCCCAACCTTTCTGTGATTCTATGAAAATTAACTTCGGAGAAAGTCTAATGTAATGACATAGAATGACAGAATGGTTTGTGTTCATCCATGCAGCCTCCTGGATTTCTTGTCTGACTGCTCTTTGTTGGCACTCATTGTCCTGAGCTTGGATGAGGTGATCTGTGAATATTAACCAGCTTTCTTAGGCTCCTTTTACCTCTTCTCTGTTTCACAGCAACAACAGCAAAGAAGGATGAAGAAGAGTTTATTAACTTTTTTTAATTTGTACTATCTCTGACAGCTGTTCCATATTATGTGACAAGGTAAGATTATCAATGAAGGTAGCTAATAGCTACATCCATTGAGCAACAGGAGTAGTGCTTCCATTTCTTGGCATATTATTAATTTCAAAGACTAACAGATGACAAGATAAGTGTACAAATTTTTTGTTAAAGCCAGTAACTACAGGACAAAGAGCATCAGTGGAATGGTGATCATTAATGACAAACCTGATATGACTATCTACTGAGTCTGTCTAAAGACTCAGGTTAAGAGTCATCTTGTTTTGTAATTAAGGAAGCAGAGTTCCTGTTAGATCCTGTGTTACATATAGCCCTATCACAGGACACCTCAATTAGTGTAAACTGCAGAGGATAACCTTGGAGAAAAAAAATTGGTGAAATTTTTAGTAAATTTGATAAATAAGAACCTTGGTTAAAAAATTTATAAGACACAAATTTTAGATCACAAAAGTATAAAGGAAACCCTAAACCTATGATATATTTTTCAGTTGGAATTATGTCTGAACTATGCGAATAAAAAAGTGGAAATATGCATGCATATTTTATCATACATCTACTTACTTAAGGAAAGCAAGCAATATAGAGTGCTGGCAGTGGAGCTGTAACATTCGTTCAGTTGGATCAAGGACCAATGCTTGGCTCGATGTAACGTCTGGTAACATTTGTCCACTCAAATGGAATAGCATGTCATAAAGAGTCTTAGTATCTTTCTCACGGTTTTGTTTAAAAACCTTGTCTTGTGAAGGCATTGTCTGGACTTTGCACACATCACTAAGAGAGAAAAATGCACAAAACAAGCTAACGCTATATCATGATGGTAAATTTAATGAACCATGAAGTAAAAACAGCACCAAGAAGGCTGAAAAGTATATCACTTTTTTCTTTTTACAGAACTTTTATAATAATGTAAGAATTTTGCACTGCATGAAATATTTAATAAATATATGTGAAATATTTAATAAATAAATGTGTTTGTCACTGCTTTCTGCCAAACATAACTTTGATTTCTATCATATTTATAAATGTCTATGTGTTTCTGTCCTAGAAGACTGGCTTCTTTATTATTTAGTAGCAAGCTAGATAAGATCAACTAAGTGATGCCACTAAGACTGATATTTTTCCAGGGTGTTTGCAAGAATATTGATTATGAAATTTGCTTTCCCATCTGTTTCTTGATCTTTAAAGTAGAAGGGGAGAGGGAGGGGGAAGACATATTGTTAAGACACTTCTCTATGCCACCAAAGATGGGAAAATTGCTAGAACTGTGTTAATTCTGGGAGAAGAATCAATTTCAGCTAAGAGGGTGACACATAGTTTGAACTGCATATTTAACATACTCTGCATTATGATATACCAAAGCATCATAGTTCAAAATAAATTTTAGAAAATGAAAAATAACACCTGAATAACATTTTCATATAAACAGCACATAGATGCTGCAATTTTAATATACAACTGTGCATTAGAGTGCATTTATATTCCTCAGATCACATCCAAACCACTTTAGTATATATGTTAACATTTTATCAGGCAGGCATAAGTTAGCTCTAAGCAGATATGAATTACCGTCTCAGTGAATATGGTATTGAAATAGGATTTTGTCCCTTAGACCAACCAAAGAGAGTAAACCAATTCTTAACAGCAGTTAGGGTTTTCTGAAAGAAGATGTACTCCTCTTGATCTTCACTGGGAAAAAATGAAAATCTATTTTCTCTTTCTTCTCTTTGACTGCCAGTTTCACTACTCTCTTCAGTCATCGTTTCATCACTCTCACTTTCAGAAGAATCAGATTCTGAATGATTCAGAAAAATTAAAAAGAAAACATACAGAAAGATTCTTTATTTACCTGTTTTTGTCTAGTACAAGAACAATTATTATTTTTAAAACCATAATTGCTTTCAGAAAGTAAAAAATAGTCAGACAAATACTGATCAATTTTTTCAAGAGCAAACAACTTATGTAACATGTACATGTCTTGGAAATAGAACAAATTATATTCTTAGACTCTAATTTCACTTAAAGAAAAAAAATATTACCCAATCAACAAAAATAGATTCAGGCACGGCTTACGAAACCACAGCAATCTCAAAAAAACAGTCTTATGCATACAGTTCCAGTAGGTATAGCTTTTCCAGCTAGTCCACACTAGTTCCCCTCCTCTCCCTCACAGTCACATTGCATAGCTCAGTAATTGGCTTGTGTTCAGTTTATCAGGTAACGTATAAGTAAAGCTAAACCTACATCCCAAATCTATAAGCCTTCAGACTTTTCTCCCCTCTATTCAACCTCCTTTCTCCAAAATTCTGACCTGGTCAAAACTTAGATTATATATTTTTACTAGTAGTTATTAACAACATCAACAACAACAGTATTGTATAAAAAATAACTGAAAATACAATCATTCTCCTCGTATCACAAAAACCTTAGATGATTCCAAACTCGAAGGTGTGATTTAACACCAATGTTGCAGTTTAAATATTTCATTAAGTGATGAAAAAATAAAACTAATACCTTAGATAATGAATAAAAAAGTATCTTGCTAGAATTTAAGAAGAAAAACTATGTAATATGAATAAAGGATGCCTATAAGGATGCTGGGGAGGGACTCTTCATTAGGGACTGCAGTGATAGGACAAGGGGTAACGGGTTAAAAATTAAACAGGGGAAGTTTAGATTGGATAGAAGCAGGAAGTTCTTTACTGTAAGAGTGGTGAGGTACTGGAATGGGTTGCCCAAGGAAGTTGTGAATGCTCCATCCCTGGCAGTGTTCAAGGCCAGGTTGGACGGAGACTTGGGTGACATGGTTTAGTGTGAGGTGTCCCTGCCCATGGCAGGGGGTTTGGAACTAGATGATCTTAAGGTCCTTTCCAACCCTAACTATTCTATGATTCTAAAGAGACTTTATAAGATCACCATGCAGACCTCAGTTTGTGCAGTTCTGTGGGCTCACAAGATTACTTGCCCCATCTTGTCACTGTCACCTTTGCCAGAGGTTATTGCCTTTTCAGATCTGAAACTGAGTTGCTCTTTTGAACTCTTATTATATCATTCCACTAAAAATTAATCATGTTGGTAAAGAGCTACTATTTAATCTGTTTTACTACCCCTATTTGTCTTGGTAAACCACGTATTTTCTTGGTAAATTTATCTTAGAGAATGACACATAAACATTAGCAGATCTGCAAGAGTAGAATACTAACAGTGAATGAAACAGCAGCAACTTCAGCTGTTCTAACTTCCTAGTTAGAAAAGTAGCAGCTGAAAGAAGAGAGATGTCAACAGACTCAGATACTAGTCATCTGACAACCTTACAGAGGATCTATTACTCTTAGTTCCTATGGAACAGCACCTTAACTGAGGCCCCACTGACAATGGTTAGATTTATACAGTACTCCATAAATGCATTATAAATGTGGAAGTCTAACCAGAGCATACAACTAGACATTTGCAGAATACAGCATATTTCGGGGCCCCTCACTATAAGAGAGATATTGAGTTGCTGAAGCGGGTCCAGAGAAGGATGGAAAAGCTGGTGAAGGGTCTGGAGAATAAGTCTTATGAGGAATGGCTGAGGGAACTGGGGCTGTTTAGTCTGGAGAAGGCTCAGGAGGGACCTTACCGCTCTCTACAACTACCTGAACAGAGGTTGCATGAGGTGGGTGTTGCTCTCTTCTCTCAGGTAACAAGTGATAGGCCAAGAGATAACAGCCTCAAGCTGCAGCAGGAGAGGTTTAGGTTGGATATATGGAAAAATTTCTTCACCAAAGGGGTGATCAGACATTGGAACAGGCTGCCCAGGGAAGTGGTGGAGTCACCATCCTGGAAGTGTTCAAAAACTATGTAGATGAGGCCGTTAGTAATATGGCAGTCCTGGGGTAAAGGCTGGACTTGATGATCTTAACTGTCTTTTCCAACCTAGTAGTTGAATCTAGATTTACAGATGTATATGGTTGGTGTCCTGGGTTCAGCAGTAGCAGTCATTTTTCTCCTTCTTAGCTGGTGCAGTGCTGTGGTTTTGACTTTCGGCCTGGGGACAGCGCTGATAACACTGATGTTTTTAGTTGTTGCTAAGTCATGTTTACTCTGACCAAGGACTTTCTGAGTCTCATGCTCTGCCAGGGAGGAGGGGAAGCTGGGAGGAAGCAGAGACAGGACACCTAACGCAAACTAGCCAAAGAGGTATTCCATAACACAGAACGTCATGCCCAGTATATAAACTGGGGTCTGTCACCTGGAAGGGTTAGATCACTGCTCGGTCGGGCTGGGTGTCGGTCAGCAGGTGGTGAGCGGTTGTATTCTCTTTTCCTTGTTATTTCCCTTATCATTATTATTATTGGTTGTAGCAGCAGTGATTTGTGTTATACCTTAGTTACTGGACTGCTCTTATCTTAACCTGTGGGAGTTACATTCTTTCGTTTCTCCTCCCAGTCCCTCCGGGGGGGGGGGGGAGGGGAAAGGGGGAAGTGAGACAGAGACTGCGTGGTTCTGATTTACGGCTGGGCTTAAACCATGACAGTTCTTTTTGGCGCCCAACATGGGGCTGGTGTAGCTGCTGTGCTTGGAGCTGGAGTAGCTGCACTGTCTGCTGCAGTTGGAGTTTGTGTAGCTGCTGTACTTGTCACTGGGGTTGGTGTAGCTGCTGTGCTTGGAGCTGGAGTAGCTGCACTGTCTGCTGCGGTCGGAGTTTGAGTAGCCGCTGTACTTGTTGCAGGGGCTGGTGCAGCTGCGGTATCTGTTGTCAGGGTTTGGGTAGCTGCTGTACTTGTAGCGAAAAAAAACTTTTGGGTAGCTGCTGTACTTGTAGCGAAAAAAAACTGTCATGGTTTAAGCCCAGATGTAAATCAGAACCATGCAGTTTCTGTCTCACTTCCCCTCTTCCCCCCCCCACCCCCGCTCCTGGAGGCATGGGGACGAGAATCAAAAGAATGTAACTCCCACGGGTTGAGATAAGAACAATCCAGTAACTAAGGTATAACACAAACTGCTACTTCTACCACCAATAATAATAATGATAAGGGAAATAACAAGGGAAGAGAATACAACCGCTCACCACCTGCCGACCGATACCCAGCCCGACCCGAGCAGTGATCTAACCCTTCTGGGTAACTGCCTCCAGTTTATATACTCGGCATGACCTGCTGTGGTATGGAATACCTCTTTGGCTCGTTTGGGTCAGGTGTCCTGTCTCTGCTTCCTCCCAGCTTCCCCTCCTCCCTGGCAGAGCATGAGGCTCAGAAAGTGCTTGGTCAGAGTAAACATGACTTAGCAACAACTAAAAACATCAGCGTTATCAGCGCTGTTCCCAGGCCGAAAGTCAAAACCACAGTGCTGCACCAGCTACTAAGAAGAAGAAAAACTGACTGCTACTGCTGAACCCAGGACAGTTGGTTAGTTCATACCTACAGAAACAATGCCTTTCTTTGCAACAAATGCCTTAGGTTTGTGTAGTATTAATTGTTCTGCTGGCTTCTCTGTGGACATGTTATTGCAAATAGGACCTTGATATTGTTTGGGTTTTTTGGTTTTAGGGGCTTCTTGGAGGGTTTTTTGGTTTTGTTTTTTAGTGGTCTGACTGGTTTCCCATAAACATAATCTGCTAACAGGAAGGACAGTCTTTACTTGCATCTATATGCTAGGCCAGGTTTCCCATGGTGTCACAGGAGAGAATAGCCTTTCCAGTATTCATTGATTATACATACAAAAGCATTGTTTACAGATGTGAAAAATGCCTTTTTAAAACAATAAGCTGAAAAACAGTTGCAACATCTCAAAGTGTTTAAAAGGAACAGTTGCACTCTACCTGATTTGGAATCTTCATAGCTTGTGTCAGTGGTTGCACAAAAGGTACTTGAGGAAATACTACGGGCAGGTGATTGTGAAGTAAGAAATGGAAGCAGAACAACTTCACTACTGTGGCCTTTGCTGTCTATAAAACAAGATTACAAGCTGCATTTGAGCAAACATATTTTATTGTCTCTGTGCTCTAATAGTTTATAAACAGATATCTGCTTCCATATTTTTCTACTTTGTTCTTCAGTTTAACAAGTAACAGCTCTCATTTGACTCATGATGAAAACCTTATATTGGTCATTAGACCTGATACAAAAAGAAAAAAACAACTTTCATAGTTTTTTTCTATTAACTGTATATTTTACAGCCTGGGTCTCCACACTTGCTGAAAAACACCTATCAGAAAAGACCTAATTCAAGAATTCTAAGTCATGAACAAAACATTCTTAAGGAATTTTTGGTCACAGCTCTGTAATGAGTCTCCGCATACTATTATCAAGCTCTTTCAGACTCAACAACACATATTTTGCAAACTCAAATGTATGCTTTATCAATCCATCAGGTCTGTCAGAACATATGTCAGCCTTTGAAATGATTAGAGGACCCTATTCTAGCTATCTCTGATGTCAGTGTCCAGAAAAAAAGAGTAGAAGAGGAACCCAGTGTAATTTTTAGAGAAGTAAATGCACCAGTAACAGAAGGAAGAGCTCTGTATGATTTTCTTTAATTTCTGATTACTGGCACTGTTATTAGCACGATTCGGAGCAAATAACACAAGAGCAATCTGCCAGATATGTGGAAGCAAAGCCTCCCTGAATAGCTTTCCAAGCCACTGTGTTGTACAGGTATGGTTTGGTCACATTAAATAATCTATACAAAACCCACAAAATAGACTCAAGCAATTTAGTGGAAGCGACTTGCTTCAAAACTGATAGTGGGACCAAACCAATAGGCAATCAATACAGGACAGAAATATCCATTAGTAATGGGAGATCAGTTCTTCTAAAGTCATTACTTCATTTTTGGTTTAATGCTCAAGGGAAACCTATAAAGCATCTTCAAAAGACAAGCTGCAAAAATGAGCTATTGATCACAGAAAAAACAAACAAACACACACATTCATGAGAGATAACATTTTCTCCCTTCCTATCTTCATTTAATTGTACTATAATCCATGAATGATATATTACCTATACCTATATTATATATGAAAAAAAATATATATGTATATCATTACCTGTCTTCTTGCTAACCCCTTTTTCACCTTCAAAGTACAAACTCTCTTTACTCTTAGATAGCCTAAGTAACACACTTAAAATATTTTTAATCTCTGATCACAAGCTTTTATTGGGCATAAAAATATGACTTTACTCTCCAGCCTTCAAGGACAGTCATTAAAAAAACCTGAAAACTATTCCCAACAGGCAAATAACAATCACTTTTTATCATAACGTTGTGTGGCCTTCTATTCTGCTTTCTTCAATACATATCCAACTGTTGTCCTAGGAATAACTGAGGATCACTATCAATGCCATTTTAATTATATTAATTTATTCATCATTGGGCTGCTTTCTCTACTCATACTTTAAAAACTTCATAAAACATTCTGTCGGATTTAGGTTTGCCCAATATTTTTCAATAAACATTACCTATGTTTTCCTCATTTTCAACAATAAAACAGAAGCTATTAAACTGCTTTAAAAGTTTAATTGTATTATCCCCTTGTAATTAATGATGAAAAATACTATGTTAATGATAACATCCCTATTATACTAAAAACATTGCTAATATCACTGGGCATGATATAAGTTTAAGAAGTAGAGTGTTAACTGCTTACCGCTTCTCAAGATAATTTGTTCATCAGAGCAGTTAATTGCAAAATACGGATATAAAGTAAGAAGGCAATTCTCTGCTGTTGCAGCAACTTGAATTTTGAACCTGTTCAAAATAAAATACAAAACCAATAGTTTCTATTTAGCTTTGGTAATTGAGATATTTCAGCACAAGAATTTAAGAGACAGAATTAAGGTGTCCAGACAGTTCTGCACAATTCTATTCTGGTTCAGTAGGAGAATACACAGATAGGACTGCACATGCAAATATAGTGAAGACTATTAAAGCATGTCCACTTCATAGTTTTACTATGAGCATGAATGTATTATTAATCTGAAAGTTCAAGAGCTAGCAGAGATTTCATTAAATAAATAACCTAAATAACCTCTGACTCTCTGAAAAGAAAAAAGAATTAAAATTACAGCTGACATTTATGAGGAGACAGCTAACTTGCTAAATATATCCTATAACTTTTGATAGGGGAAGTTTTCTTGAAAAGTAATTCCTACTTTGATTTAACATTCTATAAGACTTTACTGAAATATCAAAATAAATATTTTGAAATTAATAGATTCAACTTACAAACAATGAGATATTGACTGCAATTGCTAGAATGTAATAGAAATTAATGTACATGCTCCAGTGTTCACTAGTGTGAATACATTATTATGGCCATAGCCATATTAATGTGCGACAATCCACCTTATAACCTTTTTTCATACATCCCCTCAGTTTCTCAGGGTGCAATCAACGTGCAAATTATTGCCAACAATGGATCCCTGTTAGCTATTTGCATTTATGTTCTTAACTCACTGCAACTGACAGATAATTCAACTGAGCTTTGTCCTATGTTACTACACAGCTGGTTTTTTACTACACATTAACTTATTAACTAACATTAATATTCATGAACTGTTTAGTCTAAGTTGTCAAAATAGAAAGAAAAATGTATTTTAACAATTCAAACAGCATGCTGATATTCGTCTTGCTTTGGTATATTAAGAATTACGCATATTGAAAATACACATTGCACAGAAGAAAAGAATATGTTTTCTATTATTTAAATTACATATTGAATGATAATTTCCTATTTAATGTAAATTTAGATTAATAGTAAAAGATATCAAGAGACCTTACAGACTTATTTATATGATGCAATTAGTTTCTGCTTTGATATAGTATATAATAATAATCAAGGAAAACAGAAATGTTTTAAAAGTCACTGGTTTTACAAGAGAAAGTAACTTTTCTTTCCTCTTTCACACTTCTCTCTCCATATACAACATTCTTAGATACTGCTTTCAGAGGAATTTTATTAAATAAAGAAAGGCTCCAACAAAATCCATAGCTATGTTTCTTATTTGTAAATATTCACATTTGGATTTCAATTTCATAGCTAACTGTTATTTAAAACAATAATCCAGCTCTGCAATTTTTGGGTTGTTTGTAGGACATGTGAATCCTATTGGAACTTGGCTGGGAGTGGGGCAAGGGCCGTAGCCAGTTTCACCTTTTAGCATAGCAATTCTTTTAGCTAACTTCCTGCTTTCTGCTTTTATTCAGCAAAAATCTCAGCAACAGGACATCAGCAGGACAGATGGCTGTGAAAGATACACCTATATGTATGAAATGTACATTTGTACATGCTCACGCCAGATGTCAGAGCACTTTTTCTTTTTCTACCTTCATCAAGCCGTTTGAAGACAAACAGGGTCAATAACACAGAGTTCACCAACTTCTAACTCATTACATTACTGTGACAAACAACAATTCTCACTACTCTGCAGGCATACATTAGGTTAACTTCAGACAACAGAATTGAGGCAGGGGTGGAAGAAAGCTGTACGAATGTTAATAAAAGACATAGCTCTCCAGTTATATGAAAGCAACTGAATGTCTGTATTATTGAGCTCAGTCAACTTTCCAATTTTTTGGTGTGGGGTAAACACCTCAGCTATCTCCATCCTAAATGCTTACTTGAGATTTGGGCATATGCCAAATCTTCATTCCTGCTCTGATTTGCACAGTAACAAAACAGAAATTGTGCTTGAGAACAACTGTAGTACATCGTGAACTACTTACCAAATGCAATAGGTGATACTACTCAAAGCAAACAACCTAGAATATAAAGAACCGCCATTGCTACAGAACATCTGTGTACAAATGAATGTCTCAGACCTCAAAATGCCACTGCAAAAGAAGCTCCTCCCTGCTTCATCCAGCTAGCAATCCAACAAAGGCAGGTCTCCTCGGCTACTGTGGTATTATAGTAAGAGAAATTAATACACCCAGCCAATAGCAAATGCATATATTAATAACTGAGAAATTTAGAAGCTTCAGAGTGTTTATAACATGATAAAAGATTGGATGGTAAAGCACCTGTGCTGGCTGAGCATGAGCTGTGAAGCAACATCAGGAACCTGCAAGTGATAGTCATGAGTAACTGCTACAGGCAACAAAGAACACCATTTACCAACCTAACCTTTCATCTAGGGAGGTTTGCTGCTTGCCTATGGCTTTGATGGAGGATGCTTTTGAGAGACTGATGCAACTTTCTGACCCTTTGCCCTGCCACACTTCCAGATAAGTACCAGTGAAGCTGATGGGGAACAGCTGACCTGGAACATATCAGACATGACTGCATGGCCTTGGGAGCAACAATAAGGGAATGGGGCACAGGTGGTCTTCAATCATGTTGGTGAGAAAAAAGAGCTTAAGGATGAGCAGATGGATTCTGCAAGTCAACAACTGGTTCTGCAGCTGATATTGACAGCAAGGATTTAGCTCTTGTGACCATGGGTTTACAGTAGCTGCAGTGACTATGATTCAGAATTCTGAAAGGAAGGAACAAGGCAAAAAGCCATTATCACAACCCTGGAATTCCGAAGAGCAGACTTTGGCCAGCAAAGAGCCACAAGGATGAAGGGACTGAAGAACCTGCCATAAGGGGAGAGACAATTGTGAGTGTTCAGCCTGGAGAAGGCTCAGGAGGATCTTATCTACATGTATAAATACCTGATTTGAGGGAATAAACAAGATGGAGCCAAACTCAGCTATTTTCAGTGACAGTATAAAAGGCAATGGGTACAAATTGAAAACACAGGGTTACAATAATAATATAATGTAAAATAATAATATAATATAATGCTTAATAAAGTGAAATATTTGTGATCTACATGAACCATTATTGCCACTGCCATTCCACTGTTTATTCTCTAATGCATATTTCCAAAGAACACAAAACTGGAAAATGGCCATTAAATATGTTGTTTACCAACATTAGAAACCTGCTGATCATCAAAAACTAAGGTTCCAACTATGATGAAAAAAAAAAAAAAAAAAGCCATCCAACACTCTATATAAATGCAATTTGTTTATTTCTTTTAAATTAACGCTAATTATTTTGGTTTTGTTGTTTTGTTTGGGTGTTTGTATTTTTTTTTTTTTGCTTTAATGTTTGTGAAAAGAAAAAAGAACCTGAATCAAAACATTTCATCCTTTTTATTTTGCTCTATAGCATTTCAGACATTTTCTAAATAGAAACAAGTGATTTGTCTTCCATCAGTGTATCCCAAATGCTCTAGAAATACAGGCACAGTTAAATAACCCTTCAACAGTATTAACAGATGCAGCATATAGAATCATAGAATCATAAGAATAGTTACGGTTGGAAAGGATCTTAAGATCATCTAGTACCAACCCCCCTGCCATGGACCACTAACAGTTTCCAAAGAAAAAGAATCCAAAACCATTAGGATCTAACTGACAAATTTCTTTAACAACACTGCTTGGGTAAATTACAAAAATATTTAAGGGACACTCGCACTGCTAGTTTAGGAAACAAAACATACTGCTTGTGGAATTGATTAGCCTAAAGGAAACAATGTGAGTGTGAGGCATTTTACAGGTCTTTAAGACAAAGGAATAACCTAGTAGCAGGGAAAAAGAAGGTGTAATTTAAAAATAAATAAATAAATAAATAAATAAAGACCTGCCCTCCTCCTTCCCCACAAAAAAAAATCCTTGCACAGATCCAGAGATGACAGAACTGGAATGGAGAGAAAAAGATGACCCATGCAAGCTCTGCCACTTCTATTCACAAATGAAGAGTTCCCCAACACTGAGGAGCCTTTATCCTTTGCAGCAGGAGCTCAGGCTTCCACAGCAATCAAAATAATATAATACTGAACAATGACAGGCACATGATTTCACATGATATACAAGACTTTTAGCTGGGAAAACAGCCATCTTTTTTCTAGTAGCAGCAATAATGTCAGTTTTTTATTCAGGAATAACAGACATTTCAGTTGGCAGGGACCATCAAACAGTAGAAAGGCACAAGCACAGAAAAGAACATGAGTGATTAATGAGTTTGAGCCATCCTGATGTTCAAAAGCAATCCCAACTGTCTGATGTAAAATGCCAATATATTATTAGGTCAGATGAATGCAGCAAACAAGCACGCAAATATCAAGAACTCAAATGTTTTCTAACTCCCTGCTCTCTCCAAATTTAAATGATATTAAAAGAAATTGACAGCCCTTATTCTTTAAGATATGCCAGCAGAATACATGCATTTGACATTTGAAAGCAGTGGTATTAAAGAGCTGCACGGTTTAGGCACATTTCCCAACAGCAAAAGGGAAAAAACTCTTTCCCTCTATGAGACAGAGATCTCACTTCATAACTGGGTACCTTTTAGTGATGGTGTCTCAGCTACATTATGTCCTCGACTTCTGACATTCCAACCACAAAACACAAATAACATCAGAAATTTAATGGGTTTCCCCAGGTTCCCGGTGGGAGAGGAAAAGAAAATGGAGAACTGAAGAACATGGGAGGCAAAGACTTCAGCACACTTCTGTCACCAATGATCACAGCAATTCAGCTACACAGCACATGTGGGGCTTTTTTGTTACTTTGGTGCCCAAAGCACCATTTTCTTTGATTGTATAACAAAACATGTACCTGTTGTTTACTACTTATTTTTCCACAAAGAATAAGTTAAATGTAATTTCATTCAGGATGGCAGAAACCATTTTTTCCTGTTAAACTATTTATCTAATCAGCAAATTAAAAAATATAATAACAATTAAAGAACAAGTATGAAAACATGCCATGTTTGCAGAGGCTTTTTTTGGTTTATTTTTTCAAGTTTAAGGAAATAAGTGCCATAGCTGAATATTTCTTCCCATTTATTAAGTACTTGCTTAATACATTCTTGAATTTTCTGTTATCTTTTACTTCCGTATTACTATCAGCCCCATACAGGGATATGCCATTTATTCTGCTTTGGAGTCAAAGAAGCAAAAAGGAAGAATAGAGATTAAAAATAACATTAAAAATAAACTGCAAATTCTTATTAAAGGCAGTCACTAAATAAATATTAATGCATTTTCTCAGGAACTATTTAATGGAATTTGTGCACACAGTCAATTACTTGCACAAATGACAACCATGTATCTCAAGTTTTCTTTTACAGCTACATATAGCATGAGTTTGCTACAAAACATGATTGCCTATCTTCTTTCAAATGTTTTCTGTAACGTAGACAAATTCAACAGTATCTATCCTCTATCAATGTTCACTTGATTTAAAGAAAAAAAAAGACATTATTATTTAGATGGACTTAATATGAACTATGTGAATCAATCCTACTGAAGTTTTAGACACAAAAAGCAAAACATTGCACAGCTTAAGTAAAAAAAGACCAAGACACATCATTCATCTCATCAGTACTCATGCTTTTAAATATGCCTACAATTAGTTTTGCTTAGAAGTTAAGCCTCCTCTTCTAAGTAGTTAAATACAGGACATGATATTTTACCAACATATGAAAATAAATTTTTAACTCACTTATTTACACCCCAGAACAAAGAATATGAGTAGAAGTTCAAAATTTTATTTCAAATCATTTAAAAATACATATCATTACTTTGAAAATGGAAATACAAAGAGAGAACAGCTGACAAATTAATACATCCTCTGCAACTGATGCTATGAGATTTCACAGCCTATTAAACAAACCAGGAACCTATCCAAGATCAGTTAGCTTTTATAGGTCTTATAAAAGGTTACAGTTTCATTGTTTTATCATGAAAGTTCTATAAGGCCTCAAAATCTTGCCTTCCTAAAAGATTTGTCTTCCTAGAAGACTCAAATTAACAAAATAGTTTGAATTCATTAGTTACACAGTTTGAAACAAACTGCTCGAATGCTTAGCTAATTAGTTGAATCAGGTTTGAAGTTTGAATGCATTGCATAGGTCTCCCATGGGGGAAGGGGTTGGGAAGAATGAGGATACGCAGATAAGAAGAAATTGCAGCTACAGATTACTACAGAGTGGAATATCAAAGCACATGATATTATTAACAGTAGTAACGAAACCCAAGTCTGGATAAATTATCAAATACTTCACTTAGAACAACAACAATACGGTCAGGATTAGAAAAATTAGATACTTAGACTTTCCTAATTGAAGAAAAGTATTCTTTCTGGTTATGGCTGAAAAAAAAAAGTATTATAAAAGACAATATGAATAATATTACTACACTGACTAATAGCACATATGAAATCCCTTTGTTTTGGATGGTGTGCTATCGCACCCACTTATGTGCAGGCTTTTACAGCCCACGCACGCATGCAACTGCCTGACAGGAAATCACATATGCATTGTCAAGCCAATTGTTGGTTCTATTCTGTAACAAATACCAATCTACTATGTTTTAAAATACAGCAGCAATTTTAAAATTATGTGACATTTCAGACCATGAATTCTTTTGCCTTTGCGAGCGTGGATGTCCCAGTCCTAAGGTTTAAGATTACTTTTATGACTTTTCAAAAACACATTGAGTTTGCCTTTAAATTGAAGATGATATCCTTTATTTTCTTTTAATAACAAATATAGGAAAAAAGTTTATTACACAGCAGAAAGGATTATTTCTCTGTAAAGTTTGAGAAGCTGCTAGTGCATCATATCAAAACAGTTATTATAACTAAACATTGTGCCTACTCAGAAGCATATTTAAGAACTCATCGTAAGCTTAAGTTACCCTTCTCTCATAATTACTGCAAGACTTAGCACAAATTTATGAATCACATCCCACACCATGATTAAATCTTAAAATTAAATAAAATGAATAAGAAACAGATTCCTGGCTGACAATCTATACATGAATATATTTAATACTAATACAAGGCAAGCAGCAGTAACTGAAAGGTACACAACCCTTGCATCAAAATATATAAAATTTAGTTTTACACACAGTAAAAAGTCCATTCTAAGCTGTATGATGGAGATACATAACCCTCGAAATAGTTGTTTACACCAAAATAGTAACTGCAGGTACTACTTTTAATCACAACAATACTTATCTTTCCTTATCATGTATACACCCGTTCATGCCACCAAGGGAAGAGATGAACAAAGAGAAAAAAGCTGAAAATGGTTATTTTTGCACAGAACATGCAATAACAGATTTGATCTCCATTTACTAGGGGCAGAGGGACCTTATAGAATCATAGAATAGCTAGGGTTGGAAAGGACCTTAAGATCATCTAGTTCCAAATCCCCTGCCATGGGCAGGGACACCTCACACTAAACCATGACACCCAAGGCCTCATCCAACCTGGCCTTGAACACCGCCAAGGATGGAGCATTCACAATCTCCCTGGGCAACCCATTCCAGTGCCTCACCACCCTCACAGTAAAGAATTTCTCCCTTATATCAAATCTAAACTTCCCCTGTTTAGGTTTTAACCCATTGTCCCTTGTCCTGTGACTACAGTCCCTGATGAATAGTCCATCCTCAGCATCCCTGTAGGCCCCCTTCAGATAGCGGAAGGCTGCTAGGAGGTCTTCATGCAGCCTTCTCTTCTCCAGGCTGAACAGCCCCAACTTTCTCACCCTATCTTCATACGGCAGGTGCTCCAGTCCCCTGATCATCCTCGTGGCCCTCCTCTGGACTTGTTCCAACAATTCCATGTCCTTTTTATGTTGAGGACACCAGAACTGTACACAATACTCCAAGTGAGGTCTCACAAGAGCAGAGTAGAGGGGCAGGACCACCTCCTTCGACCTGCTGATCACGCTCCTCTTGATGCAGCCCAGGATGCGGTTGGCTTTCTGAGCTGCGAGTGCACACTGCCGGCTCATGTTCATTTTCTCATCGACCAACATCCCCAAGTCCGTCTCTGCAGGGCTGCTCTGAATCTCTTCTCCACCCAGCCTGTAGCTGTGCCCAGGATTGCTCCCACCCAGGTGGAGGACCTTGCACTTGGCATGGTTAAACTTCATAAGGCTGGCATCAGCCCACCTCACAAGTGTGTCGAGGTCCCTCTGGATGGCATTCCTTCCCTCCAGTGTATCAACCGAACCACACAGCTTGGTGTCATCGGCAAACTTGCTGAGGGCGCACTCAATCCCACTGTCCATGTCACCGACAAAGATGTTGAACAAGACCGGTCCCAACACCGATCCCTGAGGGACACCACTCGTTACCGATCTCCAGACGGATATTGAGCCATTGACCACAACTCTTTGAGTGCAGCCATCCAGCCAGTTCTTTATCCACTCACTGCTCCACCTATCAAATTGATGTCTCTCCAATTTAGAGACAAGGATGTCATGTGGGACAGTGTCGAACGCTTTGCACAAATCCAGGTAGATGATGTCAACTGCTCTACCCCTGTCCGTCAGTTTCGTAGCCCCATCATAGAAGGCCACCAAATTGGTCAGGCAGGATTTCCCCTTAGTGAAGCCATGCTGCCTGTCACCAACCACCTCCTTGTTTTCCATGTGCCTTAGCATGCCTTCCAGGAGATGGATTTCGTCAGGTCCCATGGACTTGTGTACATTTAGGTTTTTAAGATGGTCTTGAACCAGATCCTCTCCTACAGCGGGCCTAAGGTCTTCATTCTTACAGTCCCTGCGTCCGCCTTCCAAGACTTGGGTGGTGCAGTCGGAGCCTTTGCCAGTGAAGACCGAGGCAAAGAAGTCATTAAGAACCTCAGCCTTCTCCAAATCCTGGGTAGCCAGTTCTCCCGATATCTTCTGGAGGGGGCCTATGTTGTCCCTACTCTGTCTTTGATTTGCTACGTACCTATAGAATCCCTTCCTGTTATCCTTAACATCCCTAGCGAAGTTGAATTCTAACTGAACCTTAGCTTTCATAACCTGGTCCCTAGCTTCCCGGACAGCATCCCTGTATTCTTCCCAGGCCGCCTGTCCCTGTTTCCACCTTCTATAAGCCTCTTTTCTCCTTTGAATTTCCCTGAGCAGCTCCTTATCCATTCAAGGAGGTCTCCTGGCCCTCCTGCTGCATTTCCTTCTACTTGGGATGCAACACTCCTGAGCTTGTAGCAGGTGATCCTTGAAGAACAACCAACAGTCTTGGGCCCCCTGCCCTCTAGGGCTGTACCCCATGGAACCTTACTGAGCAGGTTCCTGAAGAGGGCAAAGTCTGCTCTCTTGAAGTCCAGGGCAGTGAGCTTGCTGCACACTCTTCTCACTGTCCCGAGGATCTCAAATTTGACCATCTCGTGGTCGCTGCAACCAAGGCTGCCCCTGAAGCGTCACATTTCCAACAAGCCCTTCCCTCTTGGTGAGCACAAGGTCAAGCAGGGCACCTCTCCTTGTCGGCTCCTCTATTACTTGCAGAAGGAAGTTTTCTTCCACACAATCGAGGAACCTCCTGGATTGCTTGTGCCGGGACGTACCTTCACTCCAACAGATGTCAGGGTGGTTGAAGCCCCCATGAGAACAAGGGCCTGTGAGCGTGAGGCTGTTCCTATCTGTCTGTAGAGTGCTTCATCCACAGATTCCTCTTGATCAGGCGGTCTGTAACAGATCCCCACAATAATGTCCCCCATAGCTGTTCTCCCTTTAACCCTGACCCACAAGCTCTCTGTCGACTGCTCACCCGTCCCCAGACAGAGTTCCATACTCTCCAGCCTATCCTAACATAAATAGCAACTCCCTCTCTCCGCCTGCCAGGCCTGTCTTTTCCAAAGAGCCTGTAACCTTCCATTCCAACACTCCAGTCGTAGCAGCCATCCCACCATGTTTCTGTGATGCCTACTATATCATACTCCCGTAGTCGTGCACACATCTCTAATTCCTGTTGTTTGTTCCCCATGCTAAGGGTGTTTGTATAGAGGCATCTGAGCCGAGCTCCAAATGAAGCCGGCTCATTGGCTGGAGCGGCTGGAATATCTCTGCATCACTCCGAGCATTTATTATAGGTGCTGGCAACTGACTGGGTGTGTTGGGATGAAACAATGCTCCCCTCCCCCAACACATCTAGTTTAAAGAAACCTTGACCAGCCTGGCAAGCCTCCTACCTTCTGCATTGCTTTTTAACATTGTTACTTAAAAAGCAGCCTACTACTATAAAATCAAAATAAGATGTATGAATTTCACATTTGTGTATGTCTTCATCACTAAACAGTGTTTTAAAGAAATGAATTTTGGTATGAACACTGCATATAAATTGCTATCAAACCCTAGGTTTTCTGTCCTTAAGGAAATCAGGTCTAACAGGAATCGGACTGTGTAAATTCCTATTTTTCAGATGCTTATATTAAAAAAAAATTTCAGTACTTTTGAAAACTTCAAATGCTTTCTGACTGAGTGTGCAGGATTGCATCTGAGGAAATATATAAAATACACAAATAAACAACTAGCAATGGAAACCACATCTGTCCCTTATGCCTTCTCTTTCATAATTCCCACTTCTGATACTTGTCGTGGCTTAAACCTTGTCGTCAAGTCAGCCATGCAGTCCACTCCCCCCACACCTTTCTTCCCCCCTGCTCCAAGAGGGAGGAGAATTGAAAGAATGTAACTCTCATGGGTTGAGATAAGAACAGTCCAGTAACTAAGGTATAAACACAAATCACTACTGCTACCACCAATAATAATAATGATAAAAGAAATAACAAGGGAAGAGAATACAACAGCTTTCCGACCGACACCTCGCCCCCACCCAGAAGTGATCTAGCCCTTCCGGGTATACTTCTCATACAGCAAAGTGTGGTCTGAAGCCGAAATATATTCCTAGTGTACTTTTATCGATTCCTAGCATTACACATTAAAAAAAGATGAGCAATATCCATCCATGCAGTTTCCATTACCTGGCTGTTAAAATGATTCTTTTTTATCTTATACTCCAAAGAACGCCTTCACTCAGATCAGGAGCTGGCCTCCTTTTCATTCATGAACCAACTGTTTCCCTATAGAGCTAGTTAAAGATACTGCCCTGCCCCTTACAAATTCAAAAAAAAAAAAAAGAAAAAAAGAAAAATGAAAAATAAATAAAAAAAAAAGACAGAAGTATTATTACAGTAATCACTTAATAGTTCTCAATTCCTGTCTTGGAATACACACAAAGTGTAATGGTATGACAGACATTGCAGAAAGAACTAGCGATCAGGAAATGATTCAGCTGAGGATACAAACTTATAACAGGCTGTCCTGCTCTTCAAAGCTTAAAAACAGAGAACATAAATCCACAGAAAGGAAAGTTAAGTATTCAGATATAACAACAGAAGATGAGTTAAAAATGACATTTAAAAAAATAAACAAAAACATCAAAGAAATGCATATACATATGTATGTATACATATACACACACAAAAAAAGAAAAATAAAATAAAAAGGTAGCAGTAGAGTGCACAGGGAAAAAAAGACATAACATGGAGAGCAAAAGATTGAAGAATGGCACATACTGAGAGAAGGAAGGAGGAATGTCCCTTCAAAATAAGACTGGAACATGCCCTTTGCTGGTTCCTCGCAAAATGAAATTCTGATTCCCAGTATAACTCCCCTTTGAGAAGTCTCCTTCCTTTTACTCTGAGCCTCTGCTCAGGAACGAATAAACCACATGTATAAATAATAGATCACATGAATAAATTGCAAATATCCTCAATCAATCAATCAATAAACATGTACTCTTGGGCAGTTCCACATTGTACAGATAAGTCTTTAAAATAACCAGAAACTCTTACTTTGAGACAGTACTTGCTAAGTTACTCAGAGATGTCTCCTCTTGAATTCTTTGGTACCAGAGGGACAACTAAAGCTTTTGTTGGACTAATGGACTAATCCTTTGCAAGACCAAGCTCCTGCAACTTTGTAAAGATTTGCAAACAGGTGATGAGAACCACTAGCTCTTCCAGATGCCAGGGAACTCAAAACCAGTCACAAACATTGATTTAAAAAATGAAACATAGGAGAAAGTCTCAATGAAATAAAATTTCACAGTTTGGCTCAATCCAAAATCAGACAATCTTGACAGCCAGCATGGAATGTACTGGAAGATTTTAACAGGGTATTTTTCAAAAAGCAAAATATTTTATAATGGAAAACGTTGGATTTGCTGAATGAAGACCATGTCTCTCCAAAGCAATCTGAGAAGGCCGAAATAAACATCAGAATTAGCAGTAGATATAAATGGTATACAAGAACTTAAGATGGCCACTTAGATGGATCTTATCTTAGAGACCAAAGCTGAACTTTGTGGTTTTGAATTGTAATTCAGTTGGGGGAAAAAAAAAGACAGTTCTGTTTCTTTTTTTTTTTCCAGAATGACCCTTGTACGCCTTTTCCCAACCAGTATGAGTCCTGTGTCTTATATCCAATTTTGTCAGTTTAGACCATGCCCAAAATGAATTTCAATTGCACACATTACCTGTTTTCTTCTTCATCAATGAAGCAGATATTGCCTGAAAATGACACTGGCCTAGATGATATGAAGCTGATATGACAAATTAGTTCCTTATTTGTGCCATCTGAAGAAAGAACAGTATCTTGTCCTGAGAACTGTACAGAAAAAGGGTAAATCCTTTCACCATCTTCGAGTTCAACCTCTGGAAGTTCAACTTGAATTCGTGATTGCCTGAGTTAAAAACAAACAGTAGTTATGTTTGGGCTCACAGAATGACAGTAATAAAGTTAAATTCACAGATTCACACATTTATGAAACTTTTTCACAGTTACATACAGAATAATAACTTGAGTTTTGAGCTATAAATCAAGTTAAACTAAAGGATTAATATTCCTTTAGCATTTATATGCTAGCTTGTTTTCCACATGTGTCTGAGTGTTTCATACTGACCCACAATAGTTCAACATCTACATGAAGAGCAATTTCTACTAAGAGCATAAATATTACTTCCTTACCTTAGATTTCCTAAACTTAAAAATTTCACTGATATTTATTAAACTGCATTATTGCAGAACAGTTAGGGCAAGTTTTGAAATAGAAATATTAAGGGGAAATTCATGAAGATTCTTGAGATGCTCTCCCCAGTTGTGTAACTTTAAGTTTCAGTTCTAACATCAGAAGGGCAGTCAGTCCAGACCCACATGAAATCCTTTCAGTTCAGTACTGATTTACTGACATTAGAGAAATAACTTGATATTACAACTCAAACAAAATACGACAATAATAATTTTAAAGCAAATTTAATTTCATTAATGTACAGCAACTTAAGGAGATTTGCTGCAATTCTTCAGGTATTAAAATGATACCTATGTAAGCATAACAAATTAATATTATTGCTATTTAGTAATTGCAAATAGAAAAGTTGTATCTTATCCAACAAACATGTACACAAGAGTGTGTCAAAAGATTAAAATACTAAGATTTCTATCATATCAGAATAGGTGTGGTGCTGAGTTATGCTATATAATACGAAGATCACAAAAAGGTTCTCTTTTCAATTCAAGTAAAGATAAAGTGAATGATCCAAAGAAAAATTTAAAATATATGGATTGTTTATTATATTAAGTGACAGGATCAAAACATTTGTGCTCTCATCTTTGGTAGTAAAATCTTGCTTAGGAAAAGAAAAGCAAAACAATACAAAAAAGGAACCACAATCCCATCAATTGCCCAAATAACATCTAGATTTCAAAGCAGTGCTTTATAACCTATGGCGTAGAGAAACTAAAACAATAGAAAGATTTTATCAGATCACAATGCGAAAAAACAAATAAAACTATGATATTAGTGTCAGCTAAATTTAACAAAAAATCATGGTAGAACTCTCTTTTTCAGTTTTGTGCTATTCAAAGTAATTTTAAAAGCATATGACAGAGCAAATCTCTCAGAAGATGGTCACTTCATGAAGCAAGAATATTTTGGGGACAGAACATGAGTTGAATGTACAGCAATATTAGTTACATGAATTTTCTCTTAAATAGGCAGACTCCTCTACTGAGCAGGAAACCAATACTAACCTTCACTAACAGATTAATTAACTTTTTAGAAGAGAACAAAGACCAAGAATTATTCAAGATTTCTTTAATAAATTTATTTTGAGATTTTTTTACCTTATATAATCTTGTGGAATGATACTGATGGCTGTTTCAGTTTTTACATCCAGAGGAACTGGCATCAGCATTAAAAAGGGTGGATCAAAGTATATTTTTGGTGACTTCACAGTGCCACACAATGTTATTTTGTAATGTGATGGATTATCATCTAGACAAAGCGACATTTCAGATACATATGTCCCAGGACAAGCTGTAAAAAAAAAATACATATATATATAACCACAAACATACGCAATAAAAAGAGTTTGGAGAGGCTTGGGGGGAAAGGGGGGTTGATTGGTTTCTTAAAAAGTCATTGGTATTGCTTTCTTCCTCAAAACGTAGCTTAACATACAGTAAATACTGTATTCTGATACAATTGTATTAGAAGAATTATTTATTAAGAAAGCTTATAACCCTTGCCTGTAGCAAATCAGAAATCTGTATTTTGTTTAATTTGACAGAAATTTTTCAAAGTCTGAGTTCTTAATTTATTGTATTAATATTCTTTTTATATAACATCAATGTAATGAATTTTAAGAATTGCAGTCATAAGTTACACTAATGAATACAGAGAATGCTAATTTTATAAAGGAATAAATATCAGAAGCATCTGACTTTCAAGGCAAGAAAAAGTTGGTGCCTTTTAAGACGACAATCGCTACATTTTAACAGATAACCATAAACCCTGTACTGTTGCAAGTCAGCCTCACACAAGCCAGCAGGACAGGTCCTACCCTCCACTAATAGCATCTCCCATGTCATTGTGTTCTGCCCCTTGTGCTATCTTGCTATCTGCTGTAAGGCATTTTTCTCTAGGATGGAAACAGCACATTTTCTTTCATTGATACAGGAAGCAAGATGATTTCTTCCACAATTGTTACACTACCAAAATGGTGTTTCAAATCATTCAGCATCATTTGCTAAATTGTCATTCATTCCCACCTGCTGAACAGCTAGCAAAATACACATTTTTAAGGACAAACTAATGAACACTTCTTGTACTTAGAAATAAGTCTGCATGATATGTTGCAGGACAACCCAAAAATTTAATCTTTTCATTTTGAGAAAAACACCTTTCTGTTTGATTCCCTTCTGTCATCAGATTAGTAAGTATGAAAACACCCTCACTGAATAATTAAGGAGGAAAGAGATAACAAAACAAATAATTTTGTATTTTATTTGTCTGTATGAGCACATGTGTCACTGCAAACAAAATAAACATTATGAGCTCTTCTGATAGTTATTTTCATAGCCTGAGAAAGAGCTGCCATTATTTACATATATAAAGAAGAAAACCTGGTGTCTTCAAAATATTTTGCCTTACTCCCTGCTTATGAGAGCAAATTTCCTCATGGAGATAACAAAAGAGGAGCTTCACAGATGTCTTATCAGAATATGGCCTGCAGATCCCTTTGTTTCAGACCAGAAAACAGAAAGTTGTCAAAGTGAAAAACATTAAATGGGAACTTGTTGCAGTGTTTACAACATCTGGCTAATTCCCTGTTACAGGGAAATCAAATTTAGGAGACAATACTGCTGAGAAGGCTGAGAAGCTTGTGCTTGTAGGCTGTCCTGGTTGCAGCTAAAACCAGGATATAGGTTTCGATACAGCAAGAACACATCTGTTTTCTGGCACACAGCCCTTTTATGAGGGAAAGTTGAGAGGGCATCAGAAAAAGTCATGGAGAGGTATGAAAACTGACATGCTTGTTAAGAAAAGATGTATAGAATTTACTCCCATGTACAAGCTAGACAAGTCTACTGTCCTACAAGTGTGCTTTAACTAACCATACTTATGGTGTCCTATCTTCATACATATATATGATATATGGTAAAGTGAAAGGCCATAACCAAGAAATGCCATAGGGATGGAACACCATGAAGGAAGAAAACCAGGACGGCGTATGTCAGTACCAAAGAATATGTAATTTTCACTAACTCACATATTAAAATATTTTTATTTAACATATTTCCAAAGTTATCTTTCAAAATTCAGGAAAGAATACTGTTAAGCTTTCCTCAGATAAACTTTTAATCCATGCTGTAAATAATTATTCTAAAAATTCCAGTAACTATATGATCACATGCATTTGCAGTAAAATCCATGAATCACTCAGAAGGCAGAACAGACAGTGCTTCTTTGTTCAGCTCCACACATTTACTAACACCAAAATTCTGCATAATATGTAAGCCAATAATGTATTGCTTATGTCAATAACACCAGGATGTTGAGATATTGTCGTTTTTTTAAGCAGACACATAGACAAAAAAGTGAATAATTTCACTAACTTTTTCTATTACTTTGTAACGTCTAGGATCAATGTTTTCAGGATAATTTATGTTAAATATATTACTTTGAAATTAATAATTATGTCCTGAACTAACAGCTGAAGTTATGAGTTTATTCTATTAATCACACCTTTCTTGACTACTGTCAAAGCTTGGGCTGCTGATATTTTTGTATGCCACCATTAATTTCTATAGGGCAAACAACAAGCAGTCCAGCAGATGTGAAAATTTTCCTTAGGGAGATTTGATAGTATTTACAAATCTGCCAATCTAAATTTGCCAAGGGCTAACAAAATCTGTGGAATTATATGGGAAATTTCTCCTTTGTATTTTCTAGATACATTTATGAGGGGAAATAAGCATTCATTGCCTTACCTTAGAAAAAAAAAAATGAATAAAGAAACACAATTTCTCGAAGTACAAGTGTATGTGATCATTAGCTGCTTCATTTTCAGTCTAACTTGCCCTAGAAAGTTAGTGCAAGTTAGGCATCCAGTTCAGAATGTCTGACTCCCTAGTATGATATTCTGGAACTATACCTTATGCAGACTCCTTGTTAATAGAAACATAAACAGATCACATTTCTGCCAAAATCAGTTATATAATGTACTTATCAGAACATATGGAAGTTCTCCTGTCAATACTACTCAAACACTTTTGGAGGAGAAATATTTCAAGTTCCCATACTTTTCACTCCACCTGCTTCAGTCCACTTTAAAGAGAGAGAAAAAGCTAGTTTGAACATCCATCTCTTTAAGGCTCTCCAGATTCTCAATTCCTCTGGAAATTTTAACTATATAATAGCATGGGGTTTGATATTCTGACAGTGCGTGGGAAGAAAGTGATATCACCATCTGCTCTTCTCAACCTCTTAAGTTTGTATTAGATTATTATTCAGTTCCTGCATTTGTCCACTTGTCTCCCAAATAAACACTTCCAGTTTAGTTTTAGTGCCTTTGCCTTTCCAACAATTCAAGCCTTATTGCATATATAGACCTTCAGTATAAATGGTTGTCAATGAAGAATTTGCACACACTGAAATACAGAATTCAAAGCAGAAAAGTCACCAGTAGTTAAAACAAGCAAGATCTACAAAAAAATGAAGAAAAAAAAAAAAACAACAACCTGATCAAAAATAAATTCATAATTTCTCCACAGAAACTGTTAAACGGTGTAGTTATTTAATATCTTACTGCTGTAGAAAGAAACCTTAGGAGATGGAGGTCATGATGGTCATCTGTACCCATCACATAATCATCGCATCTTCCAGGGTCACTGAACTCCTGGTAACTCACAGGTGCATTTCTGGATATTTTTCCCCACAGGATGCCAGAGCACAGATTTATTGTAAGTTACTATGCTGCAGGTAATTTTTTTTCATAGCACAATAAGATATAGTGAAATTTCTCATATGCTCTTAATTCATTATACTATAGTACAGCAGAAGATATTCATATTAATATACCTTCAGTTCTTGCACATCTCTATTAAATTTAGTGTACTTATTTTTAATGGGTAGCATTGTATTACCACAGATTATATAAACTCTTGCATTTAATTTAATACTGTACCTTACTATAGTATTTAGCACTCTATTATAAATGTTGCACTGTAATGCACACTCAAAGTTCATTTTAAGGTTTGTTCACCCCCACATTCTACAACCTTGCAGTACAAACCTATGGAGGTAATTAGCGCATCATATTCATTAACTAGGTCTCCTGTGTGGGTTATGATGTATCTAATGTTCTCTTACAAGAGTAATTGTATAGCACAAGTACGCTATAAATTTGGGGAAAGTACTTAGAACATCAAATCAAGGGCAATTAATATTTACATTTATTTATGATTTTCTGTAAATAAAAGAAATGGGAACACAGAAAAAATATGAATAATTGTCATTTGAATTTATTTTGTCAATCATATTTTTGAATATACAAATCTGCATTTAAACATGCAATTTATTCAGTAATTCAAAATATTGGCTTTTATTCATATGCTGTTCTCTGCTTCTCAGTCTTTGCAACATGCAGGCAATTTTAATGCATTGTCATTACGTTAATACCTAAACAGAACACAGCCATCATATGGATGATTATTTTAACTATTCATTATCACATGATGCCTCTCCAGCTGCTGCACAAAACAGTATTAGAATATGGTTTTTTTAATTTCCTCTCTCAAATGCCAGAGTGGTACTTAGAAGAAGGAGCAAATCAGACCCTGTGCTCATCAAGGCCCTAAAGACCACCAGGTATCTGCCAACACAAATTAGTTTTTTTTTATTATCCAAGTCTAGTATTGCTGGGAGCAATTTTCTTTTCAAAGCTATATATATTAACCTAATCAATGCAAAATACAGCTATTATGTCTCCTATTAGAATATGTTTCTGAAATCCAAAGCAGACAAAAATGTTGATATGTATTTTTCACAAATGGTTATTTCAGTATGATCCACAATTACTCTAATTATAGGCACACGCTGTAAAAATATCTACTAAAATACCTTCTCAAAGTTACAACACTTACTTTGTAGGCTTTATTATCTGAAATACTGCAGGAAAAAAAAAAAAAATACCCTATTGCAAGCAAAGTAGAAATTTATGAAAGGAGAAAAAAAATATTTGAATGAAATTTAAAAGTTTAAAAGTAAACTACCTGGTGGTTTTTTTTCTTGCATCTCAAGGAATAACAGAAGGTTAAGAGTTTGTTCGGGGTTTTTTTTCTACTTTTCAACCTGCTGTATTTCCATTCTTCTTTCCTCTACATTCTTACTCCAAAGACCTGAGGCCACAACATGTTTCTGTTTCTTGACTTCTTTATCTTTTTCCTTTGAGTTGTATCTTAACAGTTTCTCAAAATTCAAAAGGTAATGCAAAGCCTTTCTTCTGTCTAGACACACTCTCCAGATGTGCTTTGACTAGATCCTTACACGTTTCCTAAGTGAACTGTGATTCCAAGTCCAAATTTCTAAAACTTTGTAAAAATGGAAATCTGAAAAAGAGATAACTTCCAGATTTTTCTCCTACGATATCTCTCTGCATTTTGTCTGATCTTCTTGTAAACCTGCTCCCACTATTTTAGTCTTCCTGATTTTTATATTTCAACATTTTCTCACACCCTGGAACAATATCTTCATTCAATTCACCTAGTATCCTTGGATTTTTTATTTCATCTTGCTCCCAAAACAAATCCTTTAACAAAATATGTTCATCTCTGTGTATTTTATTTTTATAAGCTATGCCAGTTATCATTAAAAATTGATTGAGCATTTGCATAGACGAAATGGAGATGAGATCACATCATTTGGTTCCAAAACCAAGGATTACATGAAGTACAAAATAAAACCCATGTAGTAAAAAATCCTTATTGCTTTGAACACATCTTCATGTCTATTTCACAAACAAATGTTTCAGAGCCAAAAAAAACGGGGTTTGCAATTTACTTTGGAGTAATATAGGGGAAAAGGAGACAAAGTGATGCATCAAAGCCAGAAACATGTAAATATTTTTGCTCGGCCTTCCAATAGTAAATGTCTTTTAACTTTCTTCTAGCAGTTTAATTTGTAGCAATATATAATAGAGTAATTTTAAAACATATTTCTAAATGGATACCTCATGGACAGCTCAGAAGTGTAAAAACTACAATTACAGATAATGATTAGGTCAAAATCTTTCCAGGTATTATATGCACAGAGGTATATTATTTTAGAAGAGTCACAATTTGCTACTCAAACAAAGAATAAGAGAATTTAAAATAAATGACCTTTTAAATAATTCTGAAAAAAATCATTATATATTAATTACTTTTTCACTTCATGAAGCAAAATCACAAGTTGATGTGATTCTTAAGTTGAAAACAAAACTACCAATGAGGCATAAAACACAATGGAAAAATGTTTTGAAGTACAGCAAGAGACTCCAAGCAATGCATGCAATTAAATACTGTTCTTGCATATCGATATGTTTGCAGGACAATATTTAATACAGTCTTCTCAATTTATAATACAGAATCATGCCAGGGCTCTTATACCTTTTTATTTTTTTTTTTCCATTATTTAGAATTATATGGAATTGTTTCCAGTGCTTAACTGAAGTTACAGATTTCAATCCTACCATAAAGAATAGCAGCAACATCTTTCTTTAGGACAGGGATGCTCACTTGCTGACTTGGGATCAGATCCAACTGATAAAAGAACTTCTCTTCCCCTTGAGAACGCTGGGGTCTCAAAAGTAAGCCAGTTAAAGCTGTCAAAATGACTGAGTTCTGTAGGCATTAGTAGGATATGCTAGTGGACATAATCAAGTCAAATACAGTGTTACTTTACTCTCTATCGTGAACACTTGATTGGCAAGAAGGTGGAATCCTAATAATCATGTTCTGTCATTCCTCTCTGGTGTATGTGGTTGATTACTATCATCCTGCATGCTTTGAAGTTTTGTTAGAAATCTATCTTATGTTTTTTATTTATGGTCTGTTGTCCAAGCAGACGGCTCAGAAAATGCCATGGCTATGTGATTTTGCATCTTACTGAGGCAAAAAATTTTCATTTTTATCTAAATTATGGCTATTTTGAAAAAAAGCCTGCACACATTCCAAGTACTCTTGGAAAGCTTTATTATCTAAGTCAACCTAAATGCACATGAAAGACCAGTAATGAAAACAATTCAGATATCCCAGCCTTTGATATTTGATATGTGCAAAACTTGATGCTTTATATGTGCAAACCAGACTTTTCAAATAATGCTATCAAGTGATTCCATGCCTTGTTTTCATTCTGCAGCTGTCTTATTTTCTCTGAACCACAACAAACCTTTCTCTTGGCATTTCAGTTCATTATTTAGACATTTCAACTGGAAGTTAATTGAAACAAGTGCTAGTTATGATTCACCATAAAAAGCCATTTAAACAAATCTGTGAAAAATTCAGAAAATTACTTACAAGGGCAGAAGACTACAGCAATACTGATTTTTTGTCCAGGATCAAGAAATCCAGTCTGCAGACTAAATTTAAAAACATCATCTTCTGTGTTTTTGCCTGCATTGTCACGATTTATTTTCCATGTCAACTGCTGCTTTGAGATATTCTTCAGGTCAAGCTTCTGTAAATATTTGAAGAGAAAGGAAGACGTGATAAAAGAAAGCAGTAAACACCATGACACTTTTCATATTGCTCTATCCTAAGCATTCTTTTTGCAATCAGATCAGAGCAAAAGCAATAAAGCACTAGAAAGCAATGAAGCTCAGTTTATTACAAATGTAAGTTGATGAGTATGCCTATCAGCTCAGACTAGATGCTTTCCAGTCACTCTCCAAATTCATAAAGAGCAATGCTTTCTCTCCAGAATAGAAACCTCATTTATACAAGGTAACTCTCCAGAATAAAAAACTTATTTATACAAGGTAACTAGACAAAAGGATTATGGTGGGAGTGCTCAGCCAAACAGAAATTAAGAGGTTTTCCTGACAAAGCAGAGCAAGCACTAAATGCATGGCTCATGACATCCAGATTTACAGGTGGGTATGTGGAAAAAGCAAGAAGTTCAGAATAGTTTTTTCACAAACCATTATTTCATCTTAATTTGATGAGAGTGGAAACAAAAAAAATTTCCTTTCCTTTATCTCAGAGCTACTCTTTCATCTCCTAACAGATCCATAGCTAGGAAAAGACCTTGACTTTGTATTAGCATTGCTTTCTGAAGATACTTGAAAAAGTTTCAAGTGTTTTCATCCTTGCCCACAATAATTTTTTACAATTTCTAAACAAAGACTTTGGGAATTAGAAACAACAAATTATGGTCTATTATGGTTTGCATTCATACAGCCAAATTCTGTATTTTCCAAACCAGAATGGTGCTGGCCAATTAGCCTATTCAATTTAATTATCCTATTCAACTATCCTAAAGCTGTACCATGCAACACACTGGGACAGCAATTTAACTGTATGGGCCATCATGGCACCCCAATTGCATTCCTGCAATGTCACTGCCTAGTTTACTAGTGCAGGCAAAAAATCTTTGCGAGGAAGCTATTTCTTACACAATTCATGGTCAGTGTTTCATAGTGCCCACACTTTCCCATATATCAGAAAGTCAGGAAAGACCAGTTTTCAATTTTGGAAAAATTTCTAATGATCAAAAGAAAAACATAAAATAAAACTGAACAAAATAAGAATGGGAAAACTCATATATTTTAACCATGTATTTGAAACATGACTGAATTTTGAGATCCAAATCTGTATTCTTTTCTCTGTCATTTCTAATTAAAAGCTATAGCCAAAAATAAGTATAACAATACTTGTGATTACATACCTGAGAATTCAGACTTTCCTCCGCAATATTGAAATATAAGCCACTTGAATGTTGTGAAAATTGAAGTTCCTTTGTGGAGAACTCCAATGGTGAGTTAAGTGCTGTTGGAAAAAAAATAATTTGTTTATACAGCATTATTTTTACAAATATTTCCTTAAAGTCCCTTCATAAAATCATTGTTTCTGCAGAAATATTTCTCTCCTTGTTTTAAAGCTGTATTTTCTTTCTGTTGTTCCCATGCTATATAAAAAATTACTGTGATTTTACTTTCTGTCCTATTATGATTCTTTAGTCACATTATCATTATTTAAATTTTACATCTACCAGACTTACAGCATCTTTTCTTCATAGAAAGATGCTATAAACAGAGACCTACATGATCTTTCTACTGCAAATGAATGCATTTGTGACAATAATAATCAGAAAATACTTGAAACATTTTGCAAAAAATTGCATTTTTCTTAATTTCATATAGCTGCAACAAAGAAAGTGTCACAAAGTATGAAGCTTAAAAGTGATGATTTAGAAAAACAAAGGTATATTTTCCCATAGCCTCATTCTGCATCTTGATTGAATGCTGGAAATGAACCTAGCAAGTCTAAAGTATCCTTTTATTAAAATCTGCAATTTTGTTTGAGACTTTGTGATGAAGGGTGTTGCTCAATTCTTTTCTCCTAGAAAGCCCAAAGAATTTCCTCATCACATATCTCACAATATGTAAACAATAATACTATCCATATTTCCTAAAGCACAGTCATATAAACTAATACTGTTTTGAAGTAGGAACCTAATCTGCTGGAATGCTTCTACCAATATGCAACTAAGTCTTGTTCACTCACAAATTCCTCACCTCTCACAGAAACTGCCTGCACAAGGAAAACATGGCATGACTGAAAGACTAGGCAGGAAATTATCTACCCCATGAGAAAAAAAAAAAAAAGAAACAGCTCACATGGGGTCAATTAGATTTATAATACATCCTCATCCTTTAAGTCTGGCTGAGGTAGGGCTTGTACTTTTCCACTTGAGTTTTCTATTTTGCTTTGGGCTTTTTTACTGTTTCAGTGCTTTCTTACATACTGATAAGCAGTTTCCAAGGGAAAAGTCTTACAAGTATTTAAGAGACACTCTTTCCTTCCCAGGTGCTGAAACTGTCTACAAACTTTGTTTTTTAAGAATAAAATAAAAAAAGAAAGATCCATGATAAATTGAAAACACACTGACTACACTGAAGTTAAAAGTCTCAGTTGACCACTCTGAGATTATTGTGATTCTTTTCTCAGAAAAATCCCTAGTACAAATATCAGATATAATCTATTGATTTAAGTAGCTACTGCACTGTTCTGTGCAGTCTGAATTCCAGTCAACCACAAAAACATTCACAGGGAAGAAAATAAAATACTTAATGGAAAGTGCCATAAAGCACTAAAGAATTAGGTTTATTTGTCAACCCAAAACTTAGAATTTGCAAGATGCATTTTAGCCCACTTTTAGTTTTTAAAGTGATAATCTGTAATAATGAATCAGTAACAGATATAAATTTTAAGTTTCATAAATGTAATAAAATTATCAAGTTCTCTTTAACAGTACAAAAAAATTGGCTAGTTACCTGCATCTGTATGATCATGTGACATACCGAGTGGTTAAGACATTTCTTAGACTTCTCTCCCTTTTCCCAGTCCACTAAAATTCCCAGTAAGAATGTAGTTGAAATATTTAAATTTAAATACAAGCCACATTTTTTTTTCCAACTATTTCAAAGAATTAAAAATATTATATAATCACTTTAATATTATGATTACTTGTTGTTGGCCTACGAGTAATAGCAATGGTACTTCGAAGAAATTCTATGTGGCAGAAGCACAAATTTGTAATAACATTTACATAAGATTATAATCTATTAGCAAGACCTATTTATTTAATTTATTCATTATTCCACAAAGAAAGGGAAAAAGGAAATAAACATTTTCTTTTTCTTCAGGTTACATAACTTCTGTACTAGTAATTTGTCACTTTGATTCATGACCTTTTTAGAGACTTTCTAATTTTTTCTAATCTTTTTAGAGGCTTTCTAATAGTCTCATGTACATTTATCTTTATTCTACATGTTCTTAAACTAAAGATATTTAGAAGTATTTAATATTGATTTACTTCCATCACAGAATCTAAAGAAGGTCTCCCAGATTTCTCTGATATTTTAAAAGATCTCAAAAGAAAGATTTAATTTAAAGCCCTACAGAGAAAGGCAAAGAAAAAAATAAGCCACAAATAAAAATCTAAAAAATTGGAGTTGCTTTTACCCTACATTATACATTTAATTGGCCAAGCCTGCTTCAGTGCTCCCAAGATGCTCAAGTATTACACAAACATCATTCCAGGAAGACACTCTGAACTTAAGTCAAATGAACAGTGACTATACATTAAAAACTGGAATGAGGAAAGCTAGTGGATTCAAGAATTCACAAAGTGTAGGTCTACATGACTATAAGGATCAGACAGGAGACTAAAGAGAACCACGGATTATTTTCAAGAGAAGCAGAGAAGAGTCATTTAAAATATCAATTTCTTGCTGCAGGCAAATGGCCTGTAACTTTGGCCATTAAAAAACTGACAGGCCAGAAGAAGGGTGCAGATCTGCATACAAAAGCAAACCGAAGCAAATGAACTACACTACTACCTGCTCTCTCAAATTGGATCACTGCCAGTGAGAGGCATTTTCAAGGAGTTTTAAATATAGCTAGAGCTCCTAGTTTTGACAGGATAAAGAAAAAAATGAGTATGAATTACATACTACCTTTCCACATTTTTCAGATGAACGCTAAGGCCTGCATGATTAAGGTCAAGAAATACTAATGAATCAATAGAAACAAAACTTGAGTTTTAGTAAACTATTTTTTATTGCTCATTAGGCAAACAGTTCTATTAATTTATTCTTTTTTTCCAGCACATCATAATTATGTAAAGAAAGTTCAGGTTTACACAGTTAAAAATACAAATAAAAATTTGAAAATTTTGCAGGTATCCAGAAAATTTACATATTATGCAATTACCAATGAAATTTTTCTTAACTAGTAATCCTCTGCAATCAGACTACAAGCAAAAACAGCACTACAAATGTAAGTATCCACCATGTGCATAAGCCCCTACTTTACCTACCAACTGCTTTAACTCTGCAGAGTGGAACAGCCACAGTCACCATCTGTGGTGAAGGGCCAAGAAGGTGCTGCATAGATGTCATGGAAGTTACAGATCCACGGGTTGTCGGTGCCAATGGGAACTCAGCCAGAGGAGTATTAACTGGAAGAGTGAAGTCATATGCCGCCACCTAAAGGACAAAAACATCACTGTGGTCACTTTCCCAAAGAAATTGTAGGTACTTCTTGAACCATCTGATTAGTATTACTATTTCAGAAGAATTACTGAAAATAATTTAGGACCTGATCTTGATAGTAATAAGATGATAGTTTATCAGCTGCCAGTATCAGCCCCTGAAGTAAGCAGTGGCCTGCCATTTTTTCCACCACTGTGGAAAAATTATGTCTACAAGTAGCAGGGTTATCAGCACAGCTACAGACAAGGCTTCTGGTAAATCCCTGTGTTGTGTTTCTCTCCAACCACTCTCCCAAGTGAATAAAGATGGGAGCAGTGGTTTAAAATGCATAATCATGAGCAAAGAGGGAAAAAACAAAGTTATGTAAGTTAAGAAAGCCTTTCTAAAAAGCTGTCACAGCATATCTAGAATAAACAAAATGGGCTCTGAGATCATAGTGAAGTGTGAATTAAAAATTGAGATACCCCAGGGAAAAAAAAAAAATAAAAAAAAAAAAAAGCCACAAATAAGAATTCTACTTAACATCTTTGTCATTGAGCAGCTCAAAATTCCAGGAGTCCAGATTCCAACGATTTGGTTCTACTTTTGTCTCTGCAATCACATCCCCAAAGAACTGGGGTTTAGAATTTAAAGGATAACATATTTTATACTAATTCCTCTTTTTGACTGTGCATTTGAGAGGACAAATTGATTTCACAGTGCACTTCCAAGGAGGCATTTCTTGCCTCTTGCTTTTTCTTTCCAAGGATCAACACACTAGAGCAGTATGTTCTCCAGACAAAGAAGGTATAGGTAGCCATTACAAAGGTAATGGAATTGAAAACAAAACTTCTGCACTGAAATCACTGTTGGAGTCCTTCAATTCTGTTTTCATCCTGAAGGCCACTGAAACCTCCAGAAAGGATTCTGGCCTATAAAACCTGCATGCTGCTAAAATTTGCAGCAAAACCAGCTATATAAAGAAGTTATGAATCATTTTAAAGCTTTCCAGAACTGCAGAAAATAGTGCATCATGCTTCACTTTCACATATGTGGCAGTGAGTAAAATGACATGAAAGAAAAATATAATTTTGTCCTAAACTAGGACATGAGACATATAACCATCTCTAACAGAATCATCACAGGGCTTAGATAATGAGAAGCAAGTACACAACACTTACACTGTTTGGAGTTCCAGGAGGGTCTGCAACACACAGCATGAACTCCTGGTAAGCGAGATGTGTACTGAGCCCCGTGGAGTATACTGTATTTGTGCTTAGCAGGAGGAAAGTACGGGATGAGGGGAAGTTTTCTTAGAGAGATCTCCACAGTACATTGATTGATATAGATACTTCAAATCTGATAATGATTAGATTTAATAACATAGAATTCTCAAAATTAACATGGTGAATGCCATTAAAGAGTTTTAGTAACTAAAGCTCGAGGTGTGTCATAAACAAAGATTGAGTAAAAAACTCCTGATTTTATTTAGACACCCTTCTATTTTTAGTATATCAAGTCACCCACATAAAATACTTCATCAAGTTACATCTTCAAAATATGTTCTTGTGGAATAAAACCACATTATTTAAAATTAGACTGAAAAGGATATTTTTTTCATAGTCTGAGAAGTTCCTTACACTTCAAAGTATGTGTGAAATACATGATTTCACATTACTAACAGTGGCTCTTTACTGTTTTGGAGAAACAACTATCTCTTCCTATAGCAGAAAGTAATAAGCATTTAAAGACTGAAATAGCTCAAAAAGAAAAAAACAAACCTCTTTTACAACTCTTTCCAACAACTTGAGAAGTTTGATAGAGAAAAGCTGAATACATGTTTATTTTGTAACCCTGCTAGCTATTAAAATGGGTATGTAAGAGAGAACTTACATATGTAAAGTGAACCAATACTAGAAAGATTACAAGACTTGCTAGATCAAACATCTCATGCAACAGTCACAACACAGACACAACACAAAGACTCTGCTACACTCCTTCAGCTGTATGAGAATTTTACTATATTGGGTATAGTGTACCCAGCACATATCTTCAGAAGTGTAATATGCAAAATGCCGCATAAATAACCAGCTTATCTCCTATGCATTATGGATCACTGTAAGAACAATAGAGAAAAGATGACTGCACATATCAATGCACAGCTCAGTTTCTAAGAACTGCTCCCAGCATTGACAGCTCCCTATAGCCAGCAGGTACTCCCCCACAGGGGCAGATTTAACAGTTGAAACACCAAGAACTACAGTAAAAACTACTACAAGAACTACAAAAACTACCAAAAAAAAAAAAAAAAAAAAAAAAAAGGAGATAGGAAATACTTTCCATCCCTAGTGTGTGTGACATATGTAACAATATGACACTAATTTTTTTAAGTTTGGTAATGGCCATTTGAACGGATTGTCCAGAGAAGTTGTGGCTGCTCCAGCCCTGGAAGTGTTCAAGGCCAGGCTGGAGGTGGCTTTGAGCAACCTGGTCTAGTGGAACATGTCCCTGCCCATGGCAGGGGTGGTGAAACTATATGATCTTCAAGGTCCTTTCCAGACCAAACCACTCTCATTCTTTGATTGAAATGCTTAAACTACAATAGATATCCTTACATCATTTCATATGCAAATGAGTTCAATCTAGTACTGCAATTTTTCTTTATCAATGCTCTTAAGTTTAGGTCAGACAACTAAAGGTAGAATCCCTTTATCCCTCTCTCAAAACAGCTACTCGAAAAGTGTTTTCCATCCCCACTACCACAAAAATTTGTTTTAGTCTTACTATGCAACAAGGGTTTTATTTGCTAAGAACTGGCAAACAAAACCAAATATGTGCAAGACAATTCACCACATGTAGGATATAATGGTTCATTGAAAAGCTGTATTTGCTTTAAAGCACAGTGGCGTAAATTAAGAGCCAGCATATATATAAATATATAATATATAATATTTTATAATTTATAATTAAATATATATTATATATAATATATATTTATATATTTATTATAATATATAATATATAATATATAAAAATAATTATATATAAACATATATATATAAATAATTATATACTAAAAGTTATGCTATAATAGTTTATATAGACAGGGACAGAGCAGTTGACATCATCTACCTGGACTTGTGCAAAGCATTCGACATTTATGAAGTTTAACCATGCCAAGTGTAAGGTCCTCCACCTGGGTTGAAGCAATCCCAGGCACAGCTACAGGTTGAGCAGAGAAGAGATTCAGAGCAGCCCTGCAGAGAAGGACTTGGCGGTGTTGGTCGATGAGAAAATGAACATGAGCTGGCTACAGTGTGCGCTCGCAGGCCATAAAGCCAACTGGATCCTGGGCTGCATCAAGAGGAGCGTGACCAGCAGGTCGAAGGAGGTGATCCTGCCCCTCTACTCTGCTCTCATGAGACCTCACTTGGAGTATTGTTTGCAGTTCTGGTGTCCTCAATATAAAAAGGACATGGAACTGTTGGAACAAGTCCAGAGGAGGGCCACAAGGATGATCAGGGGACTGGAGCACCTCCCGTATGAAAATAGGGTGAGAAAGTTGGGCTGTTCAGCCTGGAGAAGAGAAGGCTGCGTGGAGACCTCCTAGCAGCCTTCCAGTATCTGAAGGGGGCCTATAAGAATGCTAGGGATGGACTATTCATCAGGGACTGTAGTGACAGGAGAAGGGGTAACGGGTTCAAACTTAAACAGGGGAAGTTTAGATTGGATAGAAGAAAGAAATTCTTTACTGTGAGGGTGGTGAGGCACTGGAATGGGTTGCCCAAGGAAATTGTGAATGCTTCATCGCTGGTGGTGTTCAAGACCAGGTTGGACAGAGCCTTGGGTGGCATGGTTTAGTGTGGGGTGTCCCTGCCCATGGCAGGGGGGTTGGAACTAGATGATCTTAAGGTCCTTTCCAACCCTAACTATTCTATGATTCTAACTATTCTAATTGAGAAAATAAATCATAGAACTTTTGTTTCATTCACCTTTACCTCATTAACTACACATTAACCTGTATACAAATGAAAAATTCTTTTAAAAGTCTATATACAAAGAAATCATATTGTGATTCCTACACATACACACACACACATTAGTGAAACAGAATTAAAACTTTTTTTTTTTCTTACTTAACTTTGCAAGCAGAATAATTCTTTTTCTTTTTATACGTATTTTAAGAAATGTTATTTGTATTTAATCTTTAAAATTTACATGAGAGAAGTTTCAATTACGGAGATTGTATACTAAAAAAAAATTAATTACTATTAAAAAAAAATCCTTATACTATTGCTGGACTTACAGCTGCTTTTTAAATAATCTATTGACAATTTGCAGTTATTTATCTATTCAGATATTTTGCTGCAGCTGCATTTAACTTCATAAACCAGAGAATAGAGGGAGGAGCAGGAAGCAATCAGCCTCAGAGAGAGTTCTTTCACAAACACTCAAGCTTGTTTATAACATTAGAAGAAATATTTTTCCTGTCCTGATTTACACTTAATTATGCACATTTGCATCATTTACGAAGTGGTTGTCTTAGCAGTAGAAATACTTCAAAAGAAGCTTTAAAAAGACTTGTCATGTAAGACAAATGAGCTTTCTGTAATGCCTTCATACAAAATACCTCCAAAATACGCCAGAAAAGGACATGCATGTGGAGCCTGCCACGACAAGATAACAATTCTTTAAATAAAACTGATATTCCTGCATACTTTCATGTAGAGGGCATTTTATAAAGCCTTTAAATTTTTTTGCTAGACTTGCTAAACAAATAGAGGTTGTTGATTTCAAGACATCTGTCTGATCAAGAAAGCCCTGCTACAGACACTTACTTGAGTTTGTGAAATAGGTTTGATACAAAGTGCATGGTAGCTCTAAGTCCAAAACTGGTGAGTGAACATAACTGAATGGCTTCCTGCCTGTCGTGGTTTAAGCCCAGGCCGTAAATCAGAACCACGAAGTCCACTTCCCCCCCACCTTTCTTCCCTCCGCTTCTGGAGGGACGGGGAGGAGAATCAAAAGAATGCAACTCCCACGGGTTGAGATAAGAACAGTCCAGTAACTAAGGTATAACACAAATCACTACTGCTACCACTAATAGATAATGACAAAGGAAATAACAAGGAAGAGAATACAACCGCTCACCAACTGGTACCTCGCCCCCACCCCGGAGTGATCCAGCCCTTCCCGGAACTCTCAGTTCTACATCCCCAGGGCATGACGTGCTATGGTATGGAATACCTCTTTGGCTACTTTGGGTCAGGTGTCCTGTCCCCTCTTCCTCCCGGCCCCCCCTCCTCCCTGGCAGAGCATGAGACTCACAAAGTCCTTGGTCAGTCTAAACATCGGTGTTATCAGCTTTGTTCCCAGGCCAAAAGTCAAAACCACAGTGCTGCAACAGCTACTAAGAAGGAGAAAAACTGACTGCTACTGCTGAACCCAGGACACTGCCTCAGGCCTAAATAGCCAGTATACATAAAGAAACAAAAGAGTGAACAGCTACCCTAAAAAAACCCCTGAAACATAATTGAAGTGTGTCTCAAAGTTATGTCCAAGCAGGAGAGAAAGCAGCATATGGCCTGTATATAAATAGGAAGAGAAATATTAGGAAGTATTTGCTACCTTACCAGTTTATATATATTTTTGTATCCTGCTGTCACTTTCATGGCCCACAAACACAAAGATTAAACTTCCTCCAGTGAGGCTGAGAGCCCCATCACCTCTAACACCTTCTGAGACACTGGAACAACAGGAATGCAGAGCCAGGCTGTGACGAGCAGCATCCTAGCCTTATCTAAAATGACTTCATTTTACCACTTAGAATATTGGGAGAATTATCTTAAATTTTTTTTATATATTATAACCATGGCAATGTACTTCATCTCTAAGAGCATCATTTGAAGTCACATGTATTTGTACATATCAAGGTTTAGTGAGAATTGTAGGAGGTATTTGGAGTTCTTATGCATTTACTTTGTTTGTTGCTTTGAAGCTTTTAGAGCCAGAAGGAAAGCTATTGCCAAGTTGATTTTTAGAAGAATTCAAGATTGTGTTCAAGTCTAAATTACTTAAACCTTACATTAATAATCCAAGTAGTTTTAATAAAATTCTAAAGCATATTAAAATTAGTTCATGCTTTTGTGATTTTTTTTTTATCAGTGCTCCTGAATTATTTTGTTTCATTTTTTCCTTAGTTTTAGTATCTACTTTCTTAGCAATTGTATTGATATAGTGAATTTTTATTGGTATATTGGGTAGTGTTGTCAGTACCAGCTACAACGGCAGGCAGTTTTAGAACCAGAAGGTGGACAGAAAAGAATGTGACTCAATGGGATATGCAAAGTTTGCAGCAGCTGGAGGTAAGCTGGGTAAGAGCAGTTGTCCAAAAAATCGTGATGAGATCAGAGAAGCAGCTGTTCAAGTACAGAGGCAGGAAATAGCATTTGCAACCATGAAAACTGAAAAGGGAAAGTTTACTATACAGAGAAGTTTAGAGTTTTTTCAAGACTTGAAATTCAGGAAAGAGAAGGAAGAAATCTGGTGAGAAAAGGGGAGAATCTAGGTGAGGTAGAATGATAAAGAACTTGGATCTAGTCGTGAATGTTTTAAGAATCAGTAACTAATGAGAGTTTCTGATCACAAGAGATGCTGGCACCTATACCAGAACTATGCTTTTATTAGTATTCTACTTTGCAGGAGTTAAATTAAAGAAAAGCTACAGCATCCTAGGGGGTACATGTAGTTCCAGATGCTCTTTAATCATGCCATACTGGGCAACATATTTAGTTTCCAAAGTTAACTTCATTTAACATTATCAGTGCTATTACTGCCAGCTATCAATGCTGCACTCACTTCCAGTGATATTAACTTGTGACAACCGGTGGGCTGTGAGTCCTAAGTGTATTTGGGCATGTCGTGCCTAGTAATGAGTAAGCTGCCCCCTAACAGGCAGGTAGTAATAATAATTGAGCAGAAGGGAAGCACTGATTGTGCAGTGAGCTTACCCGGTACCAAGGGCAAAGTGAGACAGAAAATCTGGGAGCATGTGGAGAGAAGAGGCAACTGAAATAAAGACAGTTCATTAAAGTAACATTTATTAGTTGGTTATAAGGCATAAGGTGCCCCATGAAGATTTCATTTTTGAAATTCTTTATTCCCTTACTTCTGAATTTATGTTTGCCAAAAATTACTCTCAAGACTGAAAAAAAAAAAAAGAAAAAAAACAAACAAACAAAACCAAACCCACCTTATACCCATAGTTTAAAAATTAAAAAAAAAAGATGACATCAGATAACCCTATAGAGAAATCCGTAATGAAGAGATGTAATATATTTGATAGTAGTTGTGGGGTGGTCGGCTTTCTTAAAAAAGAAGAGTAGCCACAAAGCAGATCCAGTCAAATTGGAAGATTTGAAAAGTTTTTACAGAAGGGTATTACAGTTTAAGCAACCATTTACTTTATTTAGTGTTATATCTACAGCTTACTAGAAGCTAACTTGCAGTTATGGAGCAGCATTTTGTTTCTCATTTCTATTGACAATCTTTTAATTTGAATAAAAAATTAAAAATGTTGTTGAATACTTATGATTTTAAACTGAAAAAGAAAATGTTCTTTAAGGCTGTTACAATCAGGTACTTTTGTAAATGCAATATGCATCTCAGAGCACTTTACTGGTAAAATAAAAATCAAAACTAATTAAGTTTCAAAACTTGGCTGTAAGAACAGTACTAATATATACTATTCATTAAAGGTTCAATCAATCTTTTCCCCATTTTTGTTTTACATGGCTCTACACTATCTTATGTACTTCTTTTTATTTGTACGAGCATTTCCACACTCCAATTTCATCATTTTAAGCTAAAAATCTATATTCCTTTGTATTGGTTATTTTTAATTGGTTTGAATTTCACACTTGGCAAGAGACAGCCACTAAGGAGTACCATTATAATTACTATGAGCCTTAACACTGGCCTGTGTGGGGACAGAATTTCATCTTTGGAGCAAAAACATGCTGCTAGAATATGATTTTACAATGGACAAGTCTGACTGTCTGCCAGATTACTTATCCCCTTGGGACGGAGTGAATCATTTCTGGTGCTGCTTCTCCAACCCATTCTTGAGACTCTTCGATAATGAAGATTTCTTCTTACGTAGTTTATTTCAATATTTTACTCTTTTCTCTACAATGAGTTTTTATATCTAATCTAATCCATCCTGGCATAATTTAAACCCACTACTTGTTACTTATCTACTGCAGTGAAGAAGCCTATATAAATTATATTCCACAAACTATTGGAAGTTAGATCCATTTTTTACACAGTTTGTGCTTTCTGAACTTCTGATGATATCCAGGATTTTCTTTTGGACTTACTTTTCAAGGGAAATTTTCACACTTCTTTCTTTAAGTGTGGCATCCAAACTGAGAAAGGTGTTGCAGCTGAAGTGTTAACTGCACTGATTAGAATAACTATTCTACTTGCTTTACTTACATTATTCCTATTCACACAAATCACTGTGATGTCTGCCTCTACTCATAATACTTGTTCAACTTGCGATCTATAATACCATACACATAGATTATTCCAACAGCATTATCTAGTCTTAAACTTGTATGATTTACCCTTCCTACTTAAATGAAAATGTCAGCATTTTTTCTTACTGATCTTTTCTCCAGTTTGACAAAAGGTCACTGGTGATATTCTGCAGGTATCATTTTGCAAGCTATTGCATACTTTTCTATCTAGTCTAAATCTGACTACTTGATTATGAGAATGCATCTGACAGTGATGCAAAATATATCCACTGCTTCTCCCCTAACCTCATGTCCTCCAATGCTATAGGAAAAAATTAGTTTGGCTTGAAATAGTTCATTTTTTATTAATCTAATAACTCATGTTCTGTCAAGAAAAATCATCTCAGAGTAGTGAATGCCCTATAAATTCATCCCATCAGTAATTTCACAATGGCTTCCATGTGTACACAGAATCTAAGCTGGCAGTAATAAGAAAAAGAAAATCACAGTTTTACCAGACACAGTCTGTAATATGTAAATACTATTTGAGTGATGCTTTGAACAAAAGAATTCCCTTTTATTCAAAAACTAAAGTGCTAAAAAGGAGGGCGGGTGGATTAGAAAAGAATATTGTCAACCCTTCCAAGATACATTGTCTCTGATATTATTTTTTAAGGAAAAAATGCAGTTAATGCAACACGTTTAGGTGCTATAGAAGTGATCCCCAGCTGCTTGTTCTGAAGCTGATTTATAATATCAAAGTTTTCTTTCAGTTCACTGTTCTCCAAATATGTAGAAACCCCAAATCCTCAATTTCTAAATTGCTATTCAATAGGTTTAGATTTAGAATTTGCTGTAGCTCTCTCTATTGACACCTACTGCCAATAAAATGCTGTTTTCATAATTTAAAACTAACCCACTAAGTCTCACATCTTCAGTTTATTTCCCTCAAATAGCTCAGTCAGAAAGCAACTATGCCAATCTTTACAGCACATAAAACTCCTCTAATTTTGTAGTCCCTTGGTCATATGAGAGTTGAAGCATGAATAACTGCAAAAATAAAAGGACTGTCTGTTTGTTGAATGATTTAATGAATGCAATTCAATTTAAGTTCCTACTTTTTCCATTTTTCAGTCATTGATATAGTGTGTGTTCTTCGTGTACGCAAATGTTTTAGGATAGCAGCAAGTTATGTAAGGGTTATTTCAGAACTTGTTTTCTTAAGAATTGGATTACTATTGTAAAACTATGGCACACACTAAAATGTGAATCTACAATGTCTATATTCTTTCACCGTAGAAATATCACTGAGCACAATTTTAATTTAGCATAATCACCACCCATAAACCTACCTCTTTTGGCATGAAGGACAACAAGCATTTCAAAGCTGACTTTCCCTTTAAGTTAACTGAATACGTATAAGGCTCTGAAGAACAGCCATCAAACACTGTCAAACAAAATTTAGAATAAAATTACAGATGTTATTACTCTAAATAAAAAATAAATAAATCCATTCTTTATATAATGAAAATTCTGATATAGCAAAAGCAAATACCTGACTGGTCATTAGCATTCAATTCAAAATCCTTATATTTACTGAAGTCAAACTCCACTCTGGTACAAGCATGTCCCTTGTTCTGCAGCAAAAAGGGAACTGATTTTGTAGCACCAACATAAACACCACCAAAGTCAAATTGCTGCTGTAAGTTTAAATAAAAAAAAAAAAAAGGGTCAAAGCACTATGAAGTCAAGCACATTACCAGAGTGTGAAAAAAATATAATTGTTCAAAGATTCATAATGTCTAACACAATAACAGCCTTGCTTAACCAATTGTCTTGAATAACTCTTATTATCAAAATCTTTCCAGGACATAAAATGCAACAGTTAAGAATCCAATACATAAGTCCTGTTACACCATCAGAAAATTTTTCATGCTTCGATAAAGAGATCAGAGGATTCCTTTTCCACTTCTTGATTTTTTTTTTCCCCTCCCTATAACTACACCTTAAGGAAATCCTCTTCCTTTTAACATGCTTTTTCCAGATTCTCAAGTACAAAAGCTAAAGCTGTCAGCTACCATTAATGCAATGGGTATACGTACATATAGGTTTTTATTTTCACTTTGATAATTTTCTCAGGAGGTAAGACACTATCAACCTTACCAATTGCTACCGTTTTTTTATACTTACCACATCAATATTTATTTCGGGGACCTCTACAAATCCACCAATCCTAAGCATCAGTATTTCTGAATTTCGCACTGCTACCTAAGCGAGTGGACAAAAGTGTGATTATTGACAAGATCATTTTAATGTATCTCACCAAATCAGTCATAGTTACATTAAAAAAAAGATTTAGGTTTTTTGTTTAAAAAAAAAAAAAAAAAAAAAAAAAGACACCAACCAACTAACCTACCCCAGAGACAATGAGTGGAAAAAGACATTCAACTTAATTTGTAATGAAAATGATTATGCTCTTATAATATAATGCATTTCTGTTATGGAAATATGAAGAGGTAAAGAAAGTGTCATAATTTTCCAGGACATTTATATACAGATTCCAGTGAGATGTGGCTTCAAAGAAGAACCAATCATGCCTTTGTGGCATACCATACCTGTGATGGTTGTAGCTGTTGATAAAAAAAAAAAAAAAAGAAAGAAAAACCACACAAATTTTTAGGAAATACCAGTTTTCTGCGGAGAAAAACAGCATTGCAGGAGGCTGCGTCACTAGATTAACAGTTTAGTCCAACAGGAGAAAGATAATTGGTTGGGTTAGATTTAAGCTGAGTGGATGGGGTAGATCTATTCAGCAGCATGAGGCCTGGAAAGCATACTGCAACACAAACTGCTTGACAGAGATCCTGGTACAAAGTAGATACTATTGTTTTGAGCAATGCTAAATCTGGTTTAGAAGTGGAAAATAATATGTTACTAGCTTTAGAGAGCATACTGTAGGCAGCCACAAAAGATGGAGAATCCAGGATTACAGTCAGAAAAGGTAGCAAAGATCAGCCCCGTGATAGCATCCTTTTACCCATTCTCACTTATCTGATCAGAAACAAGCTCAGGAAGCAGGCATGCAGAAAACAAAATAGGATTTGTTGTTTATTGCACTCCCATCATCAAATCAAGTCTACTAGTAAATCCACCTCTGAGATGACCATAAAAAGATGTCAAGAAATTAAAGACACTGCAGTGTTACAGTCCTGCTCCAATATAGATCATAAAAGCAGTGGATATGCCTATATGTTCTTCTGAAGACAACCATAAGTTAGCTTCAACAGCTTGCCAAAGATATAGTATCAATCAGATCAAGGAGAGGCTGCTTTGATACTTCTCAGCAGGACTGAGAAAAAATTCAGAATAGGTTACAGCAGCCATCAACTGCTGATAAAAACCTTTTTTTTTTCTTTTCTTTTCTTTCCTCCTCCCAGCCCCCCCCCCCCCCGCAGCATTAGAACACTGGAGATAAAATCCAAAAAATGCTTAAATGCACACACCACCACACATAAACAGACAACATAACACTCAAAAGACAGTTCTTCCAGTTCTGATTACCTCCACTTTTGTATCAAAATTCATTTTTGCAATCGGATTAAAACAGATTTTGAGATCAGCATAGCCTCCCACAGGTACCACCCCTTCAGAAGGGGAGATCCTCATTCCGGGCAGTGGGTTTGAATCAAGAACCTTCAAACAAAAATATAAAACATTAATAATTCTGAAAAAGGTGGTGGGTTTGGGGAAGGGAAGTGGGGAGAGGTTTGGTTTGTGCTTTTGTTGGAGTTTTGTTTGGGATTTTTTAATACGAGTATATCTACAATGAAGATTTTATATTCTTACAAGAACATTCATAGCACGCAATACTAACTTGGACTTAGAAGCTTGAGAAAAAAATACAGGTAAACAAAATAGAATCATAGAATAGTTAGGGTTAGAAAGGACCTTAAGATCATCTAGTTCCAACGCCCCTGCCATGGGCAGGGACACCTCACACTAAACCATGCCACCCAAGGCCTCATCCAACCTGGCCTTGAACACCACCAAAGATGGAGCATTCACAACTTCCCTGGGCAACCCATTCCAGTGCCTCACCACCCTCACAGTAAAGAACTTCTTCCTTATATCCAATCTAAACTTCCCCTGTTTAAGTTTGAACCCGTTACCCCTTCTCCTGTCACTACAGTCCCTGATGAATAGTCCATCCCCAGCATTCTTATAGGCCCCCTTCAGATACTGGAAGGCTGCTAGGAGGTCTTCATGCAGCCTTCTCTTCTCCAGGCTGAACAGCCCCAACTTTCTCACCCTATCTTCATACGGCAGGTGCTCCAGTCCCCTGATCATCCTCGTGGCCCTCCTCTGGACTTGTTCCAACAATTCCATGTCCTTTTTATGTTGAGGACACCAGAACTGCACACAATACTCCAAGTGAGGTCTCATGAGAGCAGAGTAGAGGGGCAGGATCACCTCCTTCGACCTGCTGATCACGCTCCTCTTGATACAGCCCAGGATATGGTTGCCTTTCTAGGCTGCGAGCGCACACTGTAGCCGGCTCATGTTCATTTTCTCATCGACCAACACCGCCAAGTCCTTCTCTGCAGGGCTGCTCTGAATCTCTTCTCTGCTCAACCTGTAGCTGTGCCTGGGATTGCTTCAACCCAGGTGGAGGACCTTACACTTGGCATGGTTAAACTTCATAAATGTCGAATGCTTTGCACAAGTCCAGGTAGATGATGTCAACTGCTCTGTCCCTGTCCATCAGTTCCGTAGCCCCATCATAGAAGGCCACCAAATTGGTCAGGCAGGATTTCCCCTTTGTGAAGCCATGCTGCCTGTCACCAACCACCTCCTTGTTTTCCATGTGCCTTAGCATGCCTTCCAGGAGAATCTGCTCCAGGATTTTGGCAGGCACAGAGGTGAGACTGACTGGTCTGTAATTCCCTGGGTCATCCATTTTCCCCTTCTTGAAAATGGGGGTTATATTTCCCTTTTTCCAGTCATCGGGAACTTCACCTGACTGCCATGATTTTTCAAATATGATGGCCAGTGGCTTAGCAACTTCATTCGCCAGCTCCTTCAGGACCCGTGGATGGGTTTCATCAAGTCCCATGGACTTGTGTATGTTTAGGTTTTTAAGATGGTCTCGAACCAGATCCTCTCCTTCAGTGGGCCTAAGGTCTTCATTCTCACAGTCCCTGTGTCTGCCTTCCAAGATTTGGGTGGTGCAGTCAGAGCCTTTGCTGGTAAAGACTGAGGCAAAGAAGTCATTAAGAACCTCAGCCTTCTCCAAATCCTGGGTAGCCAGTTGTCCTGATAGCTTCCAGAGGGGGCCTATGTTGTCCCTACTCTGTCTTTTATTTGCTACGTACCTATAGAATCCCTTCCTGTTATCCTTAACATTCCTAGCCAAGTTCAATTCTAACTGGGCCTTAGCTTTCCTAACCTGGTCCCTAGCTTCCCAGACAACATCCCTGTATTCTTCCCAGGCCGCCTGTCCCTGTTTCCACCTTTTATAAGCCTCTTTTTTCCTTTGAATTTTCCTGAGCAACTCCTTATCCATCCAAGGAGGTCTCCTGGTCCTCCTGCTGCACTTCCTTCTAGTTGAGATGCAACACTCCTGAGCTTGTAGCAAGTGATCCTTGAATATTAACCAACAGTGTTGGCCCCTCTGCCCCCTAGGGCTATATCCCATATAAAAAAAAAATAAATAAAAAATAAAGTAACAAAATCCTAAACATGATGACTGTCAGTTTCTACTACAAAATAATGTTTGCACACTGGTTGGAAACTTCACCTTCTGGTTTTCAGGTTGTTTTCTAGTTGTTTTCAAGAACAAATTAAAATTAAAACTTGCTATCTAGAAAATCTCAAGAATATATTACAATGCATATTTTCAGTGACAGATAAATTCTTCACTTCTTTTTTGACACTCACAGTAAGAAGACAGGTCACAGGATCCTAATATTGTAAAGTTCATTAATAGCACTACTAGTAAATATCCAGTTTACCTACAATTAGTAGGGACAAAATAAAATTTGTTCTCTTCTAATGCGCTGCAAATGGATAAAGTTTTAAAGTATAGCTACACAAGTGATAATGACCAAGACCATGCAGTCATCTCTTGGCTTAAAAGTAAATATGGAGGCTTAAAAGGCTGAGTATGTTTGCCTTATTGATTATGCGGATTTTATTAATTCAGATCTATCCTCCAAGGGTGCAGTAAAAATAATTATTACAATGCTCCATTAATAAACAGAGAAATGAGGTAAAAATCAAAATAAATTAATCAAGTTTCTTAGTACCATAGTAATGTAGTAAAAAAAGTTCTGAGGATTTTAACGAAAACTCTTTTGCTTCACTAAATAAATAGAGCAAATTACTCTGTGATCAGGAGAACAAATGAAGTTAGGTTTCCTACTAATTTGTGTATTATGTCTTTACACACTCTGGCATTCAGCTCATCTCTTAACCAACTGATAATACAGCCTATCTTTCTCTCACATGTTAGTAATCATATTTGCTGTGTCTGGTCCAGTTCTATGCGTGTACTGCCTGGACAGCTAGTAGGAATGATAGCCAGTTTGCTCAGTCTCTCAAAATATAAAAACATCCAAGCTGTAACTGCTTTTTCATATGCTACACCAATACGAGGTTCTACTCCCACCACTGGTTCTCATGAAACTTTCAGAACTTTTTAGACCATTATCACTTTGCTTGTCTGTTGGTCCATCTATCCATCAATCCAAATTTGACGGAGGGATGAATTCCTATTCACATAAATATTGCTTCTTCAGAAAACCAAACAAAAATTTAAGTAGGCATGTATCTAATAACTGAGAACACAAACTCTAACATGATCTGATAAAATGAATTCCCTTCTTCCTCCCCAGCCCAAGAAATTAATATGTTAAAAATAATTGTAGCTTACTTGGAAGTACGCATGATTGCATCCTATGTTTTGAAGAGTAGCTGTCTTACAAGTAGATAAGCCCATTGGACTATGACTGAAGGGTATCCTTTGTTCCACAAACTGAACCTTAGTAGCACCAAGCTATTAAAAAAAATAAGAAAAACCAAGCAAACTACGTATTACTAAGTGCAAATACATAAATCAGCCTAATTTTCTTTTCATTATATAACGAATTAATATACTTGTGGAAATGCATAAATTAGAAGTACTCAAATAGACAAATACAGTTTAAATGTGAGACAATATTTACTCAACATATTGAACTTATCTCTATTCAAAGTGAACAGACAACCCCAGAGATATTTCTAGGCTAATTTCAAGATAAATAAAAATATTTTAATTAAATTTAATTTAACAGCATAAGCTGTGTGATTTTCTTTTAATCCTAAATGTGTGATCAGGACAAGATACTTCAGAGTTTTTAATAGCAGTAGAAATGCTAGTATTCTAGCTTACACACACCCTTGTCCATATATATATATATATAGCAGTTTCCGAGGCTTCAAAAGATGAGGAAGAAAAAGAAAACAGTTACTAGGGAAAAAGCCTAAAAGATAAAGCAAGCACATAAAAAGGAAGGGAAAGTTTTTATTGGCTCCCAAACTAGAAGTTCTAGTGCATGCAGCCTGTACAATCCAGCAGTGAGAGAAAGAAAAAAAAAAAAAAAAAAAAAGAAAGAAACAATGAGTCTTTCTCCTTTGCACTCCCTGGAGTGTGACGTAAGATATGATATGATTAACCTAAGCTGATTTTCACTGTTTAGAAGACTATCCAGAGCACTGCTTTTCGAATTATCACAAATACCAACACGAAACTGCATTATAGTCTGTTGTCTCAAATATACTTTCCCACACACAGATTGATTTTTATCCCTTCATATATGTGTCTATACTATTATCACCTTTCAACCTTTGTTTGGCTAAACTAAGCAAGCCAAGAATAGTAATTACCACTTAGTATATGAGGACAACTAAGTTGTGGTGCAAAAAAAAAGTGTATCATTGAAGGTAAGAAAAAGGCAAATTGTCTTGCCTTCTCCATTCATGTCTTTGGAGCAATATTCTTTTTTTAAACATGTCAAATAGAAGACATATGAGATTAAAATAATTTTTAAATACGTAATAAAAATATATTTAAGAAATTACTTGTTTAGAAAAAACACACATTTTGCTTCTTTATACCTCCTACACAAATTCTTACCTTTGCAAAGCATTTCAATGTAATTGTGTTTCCTTTATGCACACACAAGTTGAATTCTCCTGCTTCTGGAGAGCTGTATCCTGGATGCCAAACAACTTCACACTCCAGATCTCTATAGGCCTCCACAAAGCCTAAGTAAATATAGGTAATTTACATGTTATAGCATATATGTACAGTTATCAAATTGTTAATTAGAAATAATATAAGCACATTAAAGTGAAATTACTATTACTGAAGACTAAGCTTACATTTCAAAGGTGTTGAACAGTATGCCAAATTAAGTAGAATTATTTTCTGAATTCTCATGACAATTGCATAATCTGTTTATTAGTATCCTGCAGTAAAACCCACTCAAGAGTTCACTGGCAGCTTTTAGCCATGAATTACTCAAATAGTCAACATTTTAAAAAATAGAACCACAGACTGTAGAATCAAAAATTTGGGAAAGATCATATATATTTTCTTGCTTGCAATAGAGTCTGAACTTGTACCAGCAGAAATATCTTTTCTTAAGAAATCAGAGCTGATCCAGCTAAATTTTGTTTGAACTGTGTAATGCCAATTCAATTAGCAGTTAGTTCTTTAATAATGGAGCTCCATCATACCGCTGCAGAACACTATAATTCAAAGGAAAGAAAGTAAAAGTTAATGTTTCACAACACTTCTAACAATATTGACCCATAATGTAAGTGGAAACTAATCCCAGATTGAATTCCATTTGTATTACTCAGACTCTGTAGATTGTCTTAGCAGCTTCACATACAGTCCTTTTGGGAAATTTCATATCCTGATAAGCTGTATAATATTGCTAACTGCCATTAAATAAATGCCTCACTTCTGAAATCACCAATCTGCACTGAGAAAAAGTTACATAAGCACTGCTGGCATAGAAACAATTAACTGGACTGAGTATGCAGTCACAGAAAGCCTCATAGAGGGAGTGCCGCTATGGTATACATTCTGATCTGGTACTACTTTTGGGATACACTGATGCTGACCCAAATCTAAAAACCAGAGTTTATAGCATCAGCTGAGTGTTTGTTTCATTTAACTTTGTTGACATTTAAGATACATGCACATACACCGGACTTGCATAGTATACCTTTGGCTGGCCGTACAGAAAATGCAGGTTTTCTATTTTTCATTACAGGTTTCCAAGTAAACTTAGCAGGATGGTTTCTGGGATTGTATACCCTGACAGTTGTTCTAAATTCTGCCTCTGCTAGGTAGCCAGGATTAGGATTTAAAATCACTTCCTTTGCAGACAGCTCAAGTTCAACAGACACTGCTTTTGCAATTACCAGCACATGGCCAAGATGTTGGTTGTTTATTGTATAAATGAAAGATCTGTAACAAAAATATATATTTTTATGTATTTGTTACATCCAGTTTATATGAAATAGAATCATTAGCAAGAAAATCCTTGACAAAGCAATTGTGAACACACAGTTAAGATTGACAAGAGAAAGCAATTTGCAATTGTTTTGCATAAAACTTAAATCATGTTGAAAGTGAGGATCATGCCAAAAGATGATCAACCTCATACAGTCATTTCAACAGCATTATGAAAATAAGAATCCTAACTCCATACGAGGGGGCTAGAAAACAGTGTGCCCATAAATTTATCCACATGCTTCATCAAAAGCATACATGCAGCAACACAACACTACGCTGGAAAAAGCACAGCATTTTCTATTAAATTTTCCTAACAAATACATTGTAATGGCAAATAATTTTCCTTGATACACCTGTGGCTATATGGGCTTTTGACAGGACAGTTTCTTGGGTTTTTTTTAAATCTTAAGAAATATTACTATACTAGAAAAATTTTGCAATGTAAAACTGTATTAATTATAGCAATATCACCATAACTGAGTGCATACCATTAACAATTATCATAATTATACTGAGCTTAAACCAGCCACAGGATTTTTTATTTTACTACTGCAAAGAAAATATGTGAATCAAGACAATTGTTAAAAGCCTTACTTTTTAAACATTCCAAGAGTCTCTGTCTCAAATGCAATTGGAACATGAGTCTTTGTAAGAGGAGGCACCACCTGAGACAATGGACCTGACTTCTGTAATTCATCAATTTCAATATCAATTTGTACCCATATATGAACTAACAAGTTATTGATGATGTGCAGTTTCCTGAATGTTGTAGAATGCACACAAACATCACCAAAATCCATAGTAGAAGGACCTGGAATATATAAGTATAACTACTAAAACATTATGATCAAAACATTTTAGTTCCTCAAATTACAGAATTAGTCAGCTAGAACAATCCTTTGGCAGAACAAATTCACACTAAAATTTGGAAGCAAATACCATGCATGTTCTGTGAACGCTTTCAGTAGTACAATTCAAACGCCAGCACCAACATTTATTTCTATAACAGGAAAAGCAATGTGCTAATTACTAAAGGGATTATTAATAATCACAAATATTTTTTATTGATCAGATATTCTAATAGTTAGACAACCAGCAATTCACTGAGAATTTATATACTTAACCTGTTTGTTTGCTCCCTCATGTTTGACCATTTGGTTTAATAATTCATGTAATTTGGTGGTGACAGGATTATCTCCCTACTTTATTTACGGCTATCACCAATTTTTATGCTGGTCTGCAAATTTCAGTGCTCGTGGCACTAATCAAGCATCTTACAAAACTCTAAGTACTTTTTGTAATTAATATGTTTATCTTATTCTCCATTTCCCTAAGTGTATCAGTATGCAGAGCTACACTATTCAAGTTCTGGTTTCACTGAAAATTTAAAAAAAAGGCCAGAACATACTGAATATTTTTACTTTCCTGCTAAATAATTTTACCAAAGAAAACTGATCTCAAAATAGGCCAGTTTTAATACCAGGTGTTGTTAATAGATGAGACCCTCACAGACTTTAGCAGGTGTAAATCCCCATCACAGAGCAATTCACTGAAATTTTTTTCAAGGAAAATCCTGAAGAAGTTTCAATTTTTTTGGCTGTCACAATTCACTGTTAATTCCCAGAAATTCTGGACACTCCCATGAGTCTTCCCAATATTAATGTTGATCCAGATACTACCCAGTAACAAGGCATAGGGGTATCAACAACCCTCATATTATGCTTCATTGATGCTTTTCTAACAGGCTCTAGCATAAGCAGTCTTTAAAGAAAGCTCTTTTTACATTTTCATGTCTAATCATACGTCACTATTTTCTGAGAAGTAAAAAGCTTTAGTTAAACACTACTGTAGATAGTAAGCTGCCACCAAATTAAGCTATTTTCTATTGAAGTTGAAAAATTATGAACGTAAAGTGCATTACTGTAAATAAGAGTTTTTAAAACTAGCGTATTTATTATTATAGTACTATATTTAGGAAGCAAATTAAAAATCTTACCTATGAGTATTTGATGAAGCTGCTTTGATGTCAAAGTTAGACTACAATCTTCCTTTTCTTGGGTAGAAGATGGCGTAGCATTAAGCCCACTCCAAGTCTGTGGTAAGCACAAAGCATCTTCTCAGAGCAGGATTAAAATTCTCATGCTTTTTATACGGTAAACAAATTATGCTTACGTTACTATTCACACATTTAACTTACATCTTTGATTGAAGATTTAAAACCAATTGGTGATGTTTTTTGACTAATTAATAGGCAATTCTCTTCTAAAGGAAGGATTTTGAATTGTGTCTTCTCCTTGTGAATATCTGTGATTGACATCTTTGGTGACATAAGCCCTTCAGCTGGTTTAAGGCCTATGTTTACAGAATTATTATAAATATAAAACTGCCTATAGGAGAGGAGAAAAAAAAATAATATGGAAATCCAGAAGTTTGAGCATCCCATGTTCCACACATTAAACTATTTAATATGGTTAAACAAAACAAATTATAGTCTAATTTAGGGTATTTCATTATCAAAAAAAAATACCTCAATTACAGAAAATGCATTGAAAAGTCTTTTACTGTATTGTTTAGGCAACAATTAACAACTGTTGCACATTTGTAGCAATTGCTTAGCTACCAAAATATAAATATGATATCATGTTTAAAATACTTGTTCAAGAACAATTGAGTTGTAAAGTCAAGTACTTAAAAGTTAGTAAATACCAAGATTACAAAGGATCCTTTAATTGCATATGTCTGAAATGCACCAATTACAGCCTTATTTTTCAGAGCAATTAACTTTTTTGGTGGAAGTTCAAATTCAATCAATGTTACCTGCAACCAAGGGATTTGAAACTTCCAGAGATCTTATACAGATGTTTTCTACCAAGTATTCAGAAAATTAATACTATGTTGGATAGTAACAGTGAAATTCATCTGATAACTGTGAAACGTTCCTTTCTGATCTTGCTCCTCATGCAATAAAATATAACTTTAATATATGCCTTATAGTTATATAAACAGTTCAACAATTCCACAACACCAGTTTATTTCAAAAACACCATAGACCATGTGCATGTGTAAAAATAAAATAATCAAGCTCTGCAGGCCTTGTCTGAATCATGATGTATATAAACAGAGTAAGGTAAATTGAGATTACAAGAATAATCCACTGGCACTATATTTTTTTTAAGTAATGGTTCTTGCAAACTAAACAATCTTAAGATATTACTCATCTTGCTTTAGAGGTTTTAAAGGTTGGGTTTTGGTTTCCTTGGTTTTTTGTTTTTTTAATAAAACTTTTAGAAATAGCAGAGGTGTAAGTTCTTTTCTGTTATTATGTTCCAAAGCATACCTAAAATAAAGCTAAAAGACCAATACAATCCTTTAATTTTATCTGCTTTATTCCACAAATTATTTCATAATTTATATACTGAATCTGCCACTTTGGGTCAGCTACAGATACAAGTTGGAAATACTCACTATTTATCATATAAAAATAAAAGAGAATCCAACACAATCAATGTTATATTTTTCCTATTAACTGTAGCCAACTCTTCTTAAAACTTGGCATCTTATTTTAATTTCAAGTTCCATGCCTCCATCCCTACATTTTATCCAAGAAGTGACCTCTAAGTGTCTAAATGAACATTTGAACAAAACAGGTTTTGTATTAGGCATTCCAAATGAAGATCCCAAGATCATAAGCATTTCAGCATGGGACAAATTTAGCTATATGATTGGTGCCACTAAATTAACCCTGCACATATAAACACATTTTTCACATAAGCCTGAAGTATATATTTATCCTTTAAACAAAGTCTTACCTAGTGGTATCTTTCAGTAAGCGACACTGTCTTAAACTAGAAATGAAGTCTGCATAGTATTCCTTATGTGCTTCTTTTGACAGTTGCTCATAGTCAGTATAAGAAAACTCTGGATCTATATAATTATATCTTTCAGTCTTTGTGAAAATAGTCCTAAATATTTAAAGAGAATTGAAGTTTCACTATGTGCGTAAAATAATTCTGGGTCTTGTTAGAATGAAAACATCAATTTTGCTACACATATATTTCATTGCAAACACTCTTCCTATTGTAGCTGATTATTAATATTTAACCTCATAAGGGCAACCATAAAAAATGAAATACCAAAACTGTAATAAATGCACTTGTAGTTTCATACGAGAAAAGCAACTCATGGAATTTATGTGCAAAAGGCATAAGTTTAAGTAGAACTCAGTGAATTTTAAGGAACTTTAGGCCTGAAAAACAAAAAAGCCACAAAAACCAGTAAACTGTCATAAGAGTAACCAATTTCTATCTCTTATATACTGTATAAGAATGTGCGAATTTACATTGCACATTTGCATAATTTTTACCTGTACTTTTTATTCCGTTCACTAGGCCTAATGCTGGCTGCTCGATCATTAGGAAAAGCTGTAAGTACATCACCCTTACAATTCCTGTTTATCCGGTGAGTATGAATTTGTGTTTGGGTTGATTTAAGTATTGCCACAGGTGCTGTATCAGTGCACTGTCTTGTGCCATGAGCTACAAACTGTCCAGTTGCATTGGAAATCATTGGTGTTAAACCTTAAAATTCAAGTAAAATATGTTACATTCACTTGTACTAATATATTCTGAACAGAACTCAGTATAAAAAAAGTATTAAAAAAGTAATTCTTAATTTATAATGGTCCACCCAGCAATGCAACTATCAGTCACCCATCCCATTGTTTTCCTCAGACAAGAGGGAAAAAGGCATTCAGGCCATACTAACAACCAATCACTTTCCCTGGTCCAGATCAGACAAACAAATACTAGAATGTAAACCACTCCTACTACGTCCAGCTGTGACTCACTGTCTTGTGCATGCACATGACCAAACACTTGGAGATGCCTCTGTGACAACAATATCCGCGGTTTCCTAAAGCTTGCCTTAAAGGTTGCAAACACAGGCATGATTTTTGACAAAGAACTTCCAAGCTATCACAACTAAAAGGAGCTCTGATCTTTTTCACTCTAGTTTCAGAAAAGCACATGTACATTAAACAGAAAAATTATGACAAACTAGTCCATGTTTGCTCACCTCTCCTGTCTATATGTATGTTTTAAATATCTGTGTTTAAAACAGCACTATAAAGAAATTAGTAAATTCAGTCTTTAACTTCCCTTTTCTCCCCCACCTGAAAAAAAAAAAAAACAAACAAAAAAACACCCACCAAAAAAACCCCAAACCACCAAACAGCTATGTTCCATCCTCCAAACTATAAGAGTGATTCCTTTAGTATATTCCTTCCATTGCCCATGGAGGCACAGTTTGCAAGGAGCTTCATTCCAGCCTTATTCCCCCTCCACTGTATACAGATGCAAGTATACATACTCATCCTCAGAGACTGGGAGAACATGAAGATATAGAACCCATCTATATAAGGATCTGAAAAAAAAACACTTTCCCTCCATGCTTCAATGAAGCTTAGAAGCAAAGCATAAACATCAGTAGCCTACAGAGTACAGACACCCCTCATAATCTCTTTATAAACCTGCAATAGGAGCAGAATGAGGACATTAATAGGACAAAAAGTAAATGAGCATTTAGAAAAGCTGACAAAACCTGAATATTATATTAACACTTTGATCCATAGAACCATATTTTAATTGTGTATAAGCACTTTAAAAAGTACTTATAAAACATTTTATCACTTGTCACTTATCTTTTCAGCATCTTACCAGGATTAATTTTGAATAGAATGTTTTTTCGCTTAGATTTGCACACACCATTAAAGCTCAAATATATTTGGTGAAAGGATTTTGTCTTCAGAACCTGAAAATTATTTTTCTCGAATGCTGTACCAATTATATCAACAACTTGCTTCACTTTAAATATTCCTATTTGATGTGGAGTAAATGAAAACATCACATCCTGGAAAATAAAAGTTGTTATGAGACATATGAGCAGAAAAGCAAAGAGAAAAGTTTTGTGTAATTCTCTGTTTGAGTCACTTCTCTCCACACTTACTTCTAAGATAAGTGTTCAAAACTGACCTTTTGGAATATGTCAACTGCCACACATAAATCAACAATATATGGAAATAAAAAACTGATACACATCAGAACACCACAAAGTCGCAGTTTCCCATTTCCGAGGCAAGTTATTCTCTCTTGTGGCCTGAGTTACAGGTTTGTGAACTGACTCCATGTTTGACATAAATTTGGCAAAATTTCTTCCATTAAAAGAAATTTTATCTTACTAGAGTAGTTGTGATTTACTGAAAGAAAATAAAAGGATCCTGGAAAGGTTTAAACATAAATCAGTCTTCTCAAGTCAGTAAAATATAAGGAATTTAAAGCCAGGAAAAAACTGAGTAAAGTTTCTTTAATGCTGTGCCATGGTTTAAGCCCAGGACATGCTGCAATTATTTTTTTTCAAATTTAAAATAATACTTGTTGCTTCCTGGCATACAGGAAAGACTCTACATGAGGAGGAAAAAAAAATCCAAACATTTGGATGATATTAAATGCCATGGCTACTGAAATGAAATTGTTCTGGTTTACTTTCAAGGAGTTCCACTTCTGACCACTGTAAAGTAATCAGCATGTCTACAGAATCTAAGAGAAAGGGTTAGTTACCTTTGCAGATTTTTTCGTAATTTTTCCCTTTTCAGGAGAAATATTAAAGTGAGCAGTCTTGCGGAAGCTGAATGTTACTGGAAGGGACTCGGATTCATTTTTGAGTGTGCACAGAACTTGTGTTTGTTCACCCATGAAACAGTCCAAAAAGTTAATAACTGGTCCTGGATTAAAAGTTAACATGACAGGAAGCCCAGAACCTGTCAAAGCTAAGTCCATGTGATGAGGATGATTCACTGCAATAGACAAACATATAAAAAAAAACCAAACCACCAAAAAATCTCACACACCTAATCTCTTATACACAGAAAAGTCATACTGTAGTTTTATGGTTGCAAAACCAACATAATACCATAATATGATGTAATTATAATGAAATTTTCTATAAACTTAGCCCAGACACGCTTACTTATAATGGCTGTTAGATAACATATTCCCTCATTACGGAAGCTGAAGGTGATCAACTATCCATTTGAAAATGCACAAAACTGGTATTAGCAAAATGCTTGTGACTTGCAAATGACTGAGGGGTTCTTTTATGTCCTTCAAATATTTACATTTATAACTAAGTTCTAGGTGTTCACTAGCAGCCAGTGTATTCATGACACACAATTTCCTCCTCCTTTCTACTCACTGTTCAAAGAGGTTTTGGTGCTAAAACATTAAAGATGTAAGTTACAATAATTTACTTGTATAAATAGAAAAAAGCAAAAACAAAAAAAAAAAAAACAAAAAAAAAAACCACAAAACAAACAACAAAAACCCCAACAAACAAAAAGAAAAAAACACAAACATAGGTTTCCCATAAAACTGCTAAGATGAAGAAATTAAAAAAAAAAAAAAATCCAGACATACAGTTTTATCATCCATATACACATTTCTGATAGTCACTATACATTTCCAGTAACAAACCTTTGATTGCTGTACCACCATCATTGAGGGCCTGCAGACAGACATCTTTATTTCCAACATTCTCAAATCTCAGAAACAGTACATAATCTTGTTTTGGTGATGAGTCATGCACTCCAAAGTCCCTTTGAAATTTTCTGTAAGATCCACAATCTCTAATTACAAGATGGGGAAAAAAACAAAGCACCAAACTCCAACCCATAAAAAAATCAAGGCTTATTTTTCATCAACCAGTCTGGCTTTGTTGTGGTTGGATACAGTTTGAACAAATGGCCTTTATACTTCCTTTCAGACAGTGGAACAGCAACAAATTTAAACTCAACAGTACCTGTATGCTTATTACACTAGTCATTTGATATCTTGTCCAGTCTACAACAGTTTTCTAAACTAATACTACATGCATACTAACCACCTATAATTATAGTTTAAGTATGGGATATAGCTAGAGAGCGTTTTCTTTTTCTTATCTTCAAAAGAAATGTTCCTTTACGCTTTTTTTTTTTTTTAAATAGAATGAAATTAGTCCAAAATGTTTTGGTCTCTTGGTGATGATACATATATTCTTTCAAAATTCTGCACATATAGTATATCTTTATGAACTAAATCTGCAGTCATTAAAAAGACACTTAATCTGACACTGTAAGACTCTCTCAACAATCTTTAAAGATTTAACATACTTAATGAGAGCTGCAATTAGTTCCCTTGGCAAAATCTAATAAAATTCTTGTTCTCGCAAAAAGAGCTTAACCAATTCTTGGTTCAAATAAACCCTTAATGTATTATAAAACCTCTTCCAGATAATCCCTTCAGACTTTACTTTCTCATTTGTAGTATCATGCCAAGCATTTCTTTGAAGACACATAAAATATAAGAAATCATTCATTAAAAAAAATTGCAGACACATTAACGTAAAACAATTACAAAATAGCTTAGCCAAATCATTTTGTATGTATGTTTCTAATTTGGAGCACTCACTCACTTTGGAGTAAAGCACAATGTAACCAAAGACTTCCCATAAGGTAGCAAGGTGCCTTGATTAGGAATGCACAAGATCAAGGTGGAAAGATCTATGTCTCTTTTTCTATTCTTGAGGCTTAAGTCTTGTAAAGCAGCATCTGTACTCCTCTGAAGATCTGTTCCCTAAAATATAATCAAAATGTAGAATAGTTTAGCCTGTTTTGCTTCCCCTTTTGTATTTGGTGTTTGGGTGGGGTTTTGGGGGTTTGTTTGTTGGTTTTGTTGTGAGTTTGTTGTTTGGGGTTGTTTGGTTGGTTGTTTGGGTTTTTTTTGGAGGGTAGTAGTGTTTTTTTCCCTACACATACACTTTCATCATTTTCATATCATTCACACATCACAGAATCACAGAATCCCAAGGGTTGGAAAGGACCTCAAAAGATCATCTAGTCCAACCCCCCTGCAAGAGCAGGGTAACCTAGAGTACATCACACAGGAACTTGTCCAGCCGGGCCTTGAATATCTCCAACGTAGGAGACTCCACAATCCCCCTGGGCAACCTGTTCCAGTGCTCTGTCACTCTCACAGTAAAGAAGTTTTTCCTGATGTTCCCATGGAACCTCCTATGCTCCAGTTTACGCCCATTACCCCTTGTCCTATCACTGGACATCACTGAAAAAAACCTAGCTCCATCATCCTGACACTCATCCTTTACATATTTGTAAACATTGATGAGGTCACCCCTCAGTCTCCTCTTCTCCAAGCTGAAGAGACCCAGCTCCCTCAGCCTCTCCTCATAAGGGAGATGTTCCACTCCCTTAATCACCTTTGTGGCTCTGCGCTGGACTCTTTCAAGCAATTCCCTGTCCTTCTTGCACTGAGGGCCCCAGAACTGGACACAATATTCCAGATGCGGCCTCACCAAGGCAGAGTAGAGGGGGAGGAGGACCTCTCTTGACCTACTAACCACACCCTTTCTAATGCACCCTAGGATGCCATTGGCCTTCTTGGCCACAAGGGCACATTGCTGGCTCATGGTCATCCTCCTATCCACCAGGACCCCCAGGTCCCTTTCCCCTTCACTACTTTCCAGCAGGTCAACGCCCAACCTGTACTGGTACATGGGGTTGTTCTTCCCCAGATGCAAGACTCTACACTTGCCCTTGTTGAATTTCATCACACAGAAATTCATAACTTAAGTAATAGCTCTGACATAGCTACCGATCACATGGCTAATCAACTAACTTTTAAACATCAATCCCATAACAAGGTTTTGAATTCCTTTTTTTAAAGATGATGCTCACTCACACGATTTCTCTGTCTGAGAAAAACAAGTGAAACCAGATTCATAACATCTTGGAATACCAACGTATGTTTTGATTTCAAAGCAGGATTTTAAGCAAAAGCATTCAAAAAAACCCTAACAAACAAGCAAACAAACCCCACATAGATGCATGGAATGTACTTAATACTCTTAAGGTTAACATGTAACAAAGTGAAACAGAGACATCTGAAAAACTGAATTCCAAAATTATATTATAGGAACATATTTGTTGATCAGACAGAAGTTTTAGAAAGCCTATGGATCAGGAAATGGTATGACATAGTAAAAACTACTAGAAGATTAATGTTGATAAACAAAAAAAGCAAAAGCAGAAGTGAAAACAAGTTTTCAACTGAAATAAAACCCAGAACAGTTTCTTACCATCTCTCCTGCAGTGGCATTGTCTTCCAGTACTGCTACCCAGTCCATACACTCGGGACTTTCATTGTACAAACATATTTGTTCAGTCTTTGAACACCCAAAGTAAACTGGTCCGAAGTTAATGCATTCCAATATATTTCCACAAGACACTCCTAGAACTTTAAGAACTTGTTCAACCACAACAGCTTTGATCCATACTTCAGTGCAGCCACGACCTTCCAACTCCACTCTGTCAGTAAGAGTAGAAAGGAGCAATAGATAATGTAGGAAAGTGTTAGAAATAATTCACTTGGTTTAATTAAAACCTATGCAAAACTGAACCTACGCAGAGCATTCAAATCACTGCCTTTCTATAAATAACCTAACCTGGGGCAAGGGGGAAGTTGTACTTGACAAAGTGATACCTAAAAGAGATATTACTATTCAGTAAGAATCACACATTACATGGTGGAGTTTTGGGGGGAGCTTTTTAAGTTTTTCTGCTTTTTTAATGCTTGAAACAATACGAATAATATCTCAAGAGAATCAGAGATATACACAGAAGATACACTGCTCTTATTTCTGAGAATCTTTGTTTCTAGCTACCAACTCTGGTATATATGTAGTAATTTTCTTTTAGGCAACTGGAGCTAAATTTCATCTAATAAGCATAAAAGAACTACTGCTTTTCCTGCCTGAATGCTAGATCTAGATGATATCACAAAACACCAAAGGACCACAAATACAGGGTACAAATCTTCATTATTAGAATTTTAATGGAACAAAGCATGTTTGCTCTTGTGGCACAAAACAATCAAATTTACTAATATGGCTATTATTCTAATAGAACCAACTATCCTTTCAAATAGCCTCTGAGCTGAAAAAAAAAAAAAAAAAAACATAAAAATCTTTGTGTTGAATATTCACATAGAACTATACAATCCTGGAAAGCAAAGCAAAAGCAGAAAGCATGATGCTTTGCAACCAAAATACTGAAACTCAATAACCAAAGAAAATATAGTATGAAGAAGGATGTAACTGTGGTACAAAATGCAAACATTTTCTTCCCCGTCACTCTAATAGAATTTGTTTCCTTTCCTTTCATTTCCTTTTCCACCTAGCTACACAAATAAAGAATACAAAGAGATAATATTAAGTTATATGTCTTAATAATTTTAAAAGAAAAATAAAAACAACAAACACCACAAGCCAACCACACCCTATTCACTATTATAATAAAACAGGATTGAAAAGGACTTTACAGATGGGAATCTACTTTCAAATTCTGGCACTTCTAAAAAGTTTATATTCACCAGTTGAAGGGAGATAAGGTGGGCATTTAAAAATAGTCTATTCTTAAAGGAGTTAGTGGTTCCTAATACATTCTCTCCATTTAAAATAAGATACATCAAAGGATAACATAATGTTTCTCAGATGCCTGAAACACAAAAAGCCAATGGAAAAATAGCAAAATTAGAGAAGCTAATAAAAAAAATAAGGAACACAGGATGTGTAGAAAGGTAAAAAATACAAAAGGCTCTTGATTAATTGTATAATGAGAGATGTGCAAAGAACCCATATCATTGCAACTTATGAGAGAACTTTAATAACACAGCCAGGTACACAATTTATGCATCACTGATTATGTTATTGCCACAGAACATCAAATTAATTTAATATAAATGTGGAAGACAGCAACTGACACCTAGGAGATCAACTTTCTTAGATAAACAATCATAACAAAGACTAGAATTAATAATGTAATTTATAGAGCTGGATTTCCTCAGTCATACACTCACTTTATCACTTCTTTGATGATTCTGGGTACATCTGTGCAGATATCCACTTTAACTGTCTTCCTAGATTTTGGCTCTACCACTCCACTGATAGGTTCTATGTTAAGCAAGACAGCCCCATCATATGATACTTTAAATGTACCTAAAAGAAACAGAATAATAAACACAGTGTTACACAACAAAGTTGTAGATTCATATTCTTCTATTACACATTTGAAATTACAAAATACATAATGCAGATATTCACAATGAGTACGTTTTCTTGTGGAACAGAAAAACTATTTCTAACAACAAAGTAGATCATTATTTCCAGCATTTCTTTAAATATTACACCCACATGTCCAATGCCACTTTGCAAGTTGTAACACAAAAAGTACTCACATTCCAAACAAAAGTGGCTATATAATAAAGCAGCTATAAGTAACAGTTTGTAAGTTACAGGCTGGTTTATACAGAGCTCCAGACAGCTACTATAGCCAGAAAGTTAAATGCATAATGCAGTCAACAATAATTTTCATTATTTGGGACACATCACAATTTATTGCAAAAGAAAACAGTGAATATTTCTAGGTTATAATTTTTTTAATGTGAAAAAATATATTTAACCAGCAGCACTAATTAACTGATATATCATAGACAGCAAGAAATTGCTTCAAATGTTGTAAGAAAAATTGACTGTTTGACCTCAGACAATCCCTTATATGAGAAGCAAAAACAAAGGACTCATTTTGTGCAAGCGATAAGACGTGAAATGCAAGGCTTGAGTCACAGGCTGGCATACAGCATTTCCTGCTGATACAGTTTACATGCTGCCTGTTAGTGTGACCCGCTGTGTTATGATTTACGAAGCCCTCAATACTTTCTTCATTAACCATCACTTTCATTCTAATTTTCCATGTCCAATCCTGCAGAACTCGATCACGCAACCTGCATGTATCATGCAACAGAGTTTATAGCTAGAAATAGCTTGTACACAACATGAGAAATTTCACATCATGGATATTAGTTATAGATGCATATGCAGTGTAGGTTATCTCATTTTCTTTATTTAATCATGATTTCTCAAAGTGAGAAGTTACTATGTATAAGAGTAATCAAATTCTGTTCTGTTTTTGGGGTGGGGGTTGTTTGGGATTTTTTTAATATTGCAACCCATCTCTGTGTTTCTACAATCATGTGTTTTCTTTTGATACAGTATTTCTGTGGAAATCTATGAAGCAAATGCTCACACAACCTTGGCCTACTGCAAATAAAATGTCTTGTGTTTTAATAAACAGCTGTACAAGTGAGGAACAAAAAATAACCACACAGTTGCCACCCTGCTTCTGGAGAAAGGTCTCTGCAGCTTTGTCCAGTGAAAAGGCAGTTACTTGGATCATATAAGCATTCTTATGCACCATTCTCTGTGTGTCTTATATTCCTTGGAGGGGTTCCTTACAAAAGTTGAAGGACGTACATGTTTTGAAAACTCTATGACTTCAAAAGCTATGGCAGCAAGATAAAAAGACTTCTTGTTATCTTCTGGTAATAAAAACAGCTCAATTCCCGTCCTAGAGGACTTCAGCTCTGAAAGTACAAGGAGCTTGTAGTTGTTTATTTAATAGACAGTTTTTGGTATCATAGAATCACAAGACAAAAAAGCAAGGGCAGACGTGATTTGCTACTGTTTATGTTGTGCATAGTAATCCAATATGAAACTGTTGTTTTTTCATCTTTCAGATAGGACTCAAAAAATAGAGAACTCCTAAAATTTGGCAAAGTTCTAAATTAATTTTTCTTCCCTAAGCAGAAGCAGTACTGCCTATAGAAACAATGCCATTTCTAACACCTTTAGCTACAACACTCATAACCTCCATAACCCACTTGGCCACTGAAGTGTCTACTTGCATAAAATTACATTTTCCAAAGAAAAAAATATTTGTATAATGTAATACATACTAAATATTTACCTGAAGACGATCCATGGTTAGCAATACTAATCTCTTTACTAATTACTTTGCTGTTTGCAATCACTGTACCAAAATTAATCTCTGACTCAATTTCCAGGCAACTGCACGGAATCAACCTGCAGAGAAAAACCATGGTTATATGTTCCCAAAACTTGAAAATATCTTTGCATTTTTTAAGAAATTTGGTTAACTACTCCAGCAGAAGACAGTTCTACTTTTCTCCTAATTCTCCTACCAATGTTTATGCAACTCACCTCAGCAGTATGGTATACACAGGGAAGATGTAAGAGAGATCTAGCTATCTATCAAGCTGTTTAATGGCAAACTACTGTAGCTTTAAAACATTACAGCTTTAAACAATTGGTCAAAATGGAACGTATACATTTCTATTTAATTTTAAATAACTATAGTACTAAGAACTTCAAGTAAAAGTAGTTAGTTACACCACAAAAGAAGACTGAAGTTTACATTCACTGTATTTTATTACCAGCTGCCTGAACTAAAAGCAGAGAGAAAACATGCATGCCAGTTCCAATTTAGTCATCTTGTTTTATAGATACTTTATGTGGCTTCAACAAAATTTATTGCAACAGACAGAAGTGGATAATGACACAAGTTATTTCTATTATTGATTTAAGAGCCCTAGCCAGCATGACAACAAAACTGTATTGGGTACTTCTCAGCCATAACAAAAAGATCGTGCTTGTTTCAGGAAACTTGTATTTTAAAGGCCCCAATTTCTCACAGACTCACACTTCTGATCTCACACAAACTGTGTCTGAAATTGGAATTTTACATCAGCACAAGTCTATCTCATCTCCTCTTAACCACAAATAGGAACATGCAGGAACAACTATACCATGATCTGTGTTACATACGGTACTAGAGACTAAATGGAGAAGGAAGATACATCTCCTTGGCCAAGCTAGATAGACCCTGCCCGTATAACATGTTGCCGGGGGGGAGCGGGGAGAGATTTGTAAATGTTATCTCATTATCATAACCAAATTAGGATGAAGCAAAACCAAAATCCATATTCTTTCCAGAATCTTAAAGGACATTGCCCCAATTAACTATTTACTTTCGTGCTGCTTCAAAAAAAAAAAAAAGAAAACCTTACTTTTGTAAGAAAATTTACTATTTCTTTTCAGTACAACTGACACATTAATTACATAGCCATAGGTGACTTGTATTAGCAAGCTTTCCACAAGATTAAACTGCTAATAATAACAGCAGCATATGAACTTCAGAACATCATACCCAAGCAGGGGGATATCAACTATCTCATCTTCTATTAAAAGAAGTAGTCTATCTTGAAGATCTTCTTTACTCTTAGGATAATATTCCACAAAAGCTGTAACTCGAAGTCCAGGTGCAACAGGTTTTTCTGGATTTTCCACAATCAATTTAAACTGCAATTAAAAAATAAAGAAAAAAAAAAAGTGAAAAAATTTCTAGTTTTAAAAACATACACATGTGGCATGTGGTTCATTGATTTTTAAATTCAAAACCAACTTTAAAATATGTAGGAAAATATGTAGAATTTTATAAACTTTCTTTTCCTATTCAATGAAGTTCAGACCTTTTACAGTAGGACAGAAAGAGTAAATACTGACCCATCAAATTACACAGAAGAGTTAATTTAGAAAAACATAATTTCAAGTCTTTCCAAGAGAGCTTTAGCTTTTCCTACTGTTGCAATAAACCTTCAGCAACACACAAGTAAGTCAGCTATTACTGTATGGTGAATCTTTTCAGTACCTCAGAAAGTAACAAGGATTAAGTCTCAGTTCAAAGCAGCAACCAAAGGAGACTGCATCAGAGGTTTCTCTCGGTCTGACTGACATACAGCAAATGTCAAGAGGAAGTCCCTCAGATTGTTGAAAAGTCTGCTTGAAGGGCCCATGGCACTTCCAATTTTGGGGATCAAATGAAAGAAAAAAATCCCAGAAGCAGCTGTCAGAAAGCAGGTTTTCCCTCTCTCAAAAATTCTGTATTCATTGTTGTCTGTAAGCATCTGCTTATATCCAAAAGCCCTCACACATTTTTTCCTTGAACAAAATATACAAGTAATCTACTAGTACATTGTGGAAAATACAGCAGTTACCATGTTCCTAGGAAAGCCTCGTAGCAAAATCTATAGCTTCTGGGGTGTTTCAGTCTCCTTACAATTCACATCACTCTATGCACAAAAGGCTTCTGCTCTATATGTCCAGTTTTATTCATGTTATTTCTGAAAAAGGGTCATCCCAGTATTCTTTAATTTTTCTGTTCTAATTTATGTTTAACATATGCAAACATATCATTTACTACTTGTTGATTTTATTGTCCAAGCATCCCCTTCTATTCCTTTAATATTTTCCTAGCAGTATAAACACTCAACTGGAGGAAATTTGTTACGTAACATGCATCATGATTATGGGCTCGATTTTGAAAGAGTAACCATGCTTTAATTTTGAACTGTGTAAAATTATTTTTGAAAGTTAATTAAACAGCCAAGCATATTCATTTTACACAAGGGAAAATTAATATGTTGTCCTACAGACTTTTAATGAACCTTATGGAAAACTGCTTTGTGAGCTATATTTCTTGAAAGGCATTTCTTGGTCACGCACCATGACAGCTCAAGGAAAGTTATTTTTCAGTTCTTGCACTCTATGAATGTAATACCTCTGAAAATTTATAGATGAGTCATACACTTCAGAGCCATGTAATCACAGATGGCAGCGTAAGGTTTGTGAATGAGAAAGGTCAATATAACAGACCTCTCTGGAACTAAGCATGTGAAGTGGAACCTTGTCCTCTTAACAGTCAGATTAGTCGTCTCACTCACAATAGCATTAAAATACTCTGCAAAGGCATGAGATACATATAGAGGTAAAAACTCTTTAAGCTATTATTAACTTTTTCTCTAAAATTGACTCTGCCTTTCCACTTCTGGAGCACATGAAAAATTGATAGGGCTGATGAAATCTAGCAAACCAGAATAAGCACAGTCTTACCAAATCAACCACACTCAACACTTTCTGGTTCATTCCAACAGTCTTCAGTTACAGTGTAATAAAAATCAAGCTCCACATCACACAAAGTTTAGTGGGGGTATAAAATGCAGTTTTGGCCACTCTTGCCATCCAAAAGAAAGGCTGACTACTCAAAACAGCAAAATTTTCCAAGTTACTACAAGTGTCTGACAATCGTTTTGAGGACTACCCTGGCATATACATATTTATAGTCCAAGCTGTTGTGAACACAAAGCAACCTCAGTTTCTGTTCAACACCCAATGCAAATTTAACCCTTTGATCCTAATTTTGACATAATTAATAGATAATAAACTAGCTAAAAGAAAGACCAAAGTAAAACTACCAACCACAGCTGGGTTTTGCTGGACCCACACAGGATACAAGTCAAGGGCTAAACTGGTTGGAATTGTAAAGATGCATTTGCCTTTAAAAAGTCTGCCTATGCAATGACTTCTCCAGAACTAATTAGATGATAGTAACAGTGATCATACTATCTTGAGAAAAGATTGTAAACTCCTCTTTTCTGAGAAAGCTCTCTGCAAGCAAGCATAAAAAATGAAGTGCACCACTCAAAAAACTTAGAATACAGAAATGAGGTAACAGAGCTATCAATCAATCCTATGGAAATCCAAGCAAAAACAATTTCAAACACTGTGCCCTTCGGCTGATCTGGAACACTTCTCAGATTTGGTGTTCACAGTGTGGCAAACTGAACAATTTCTACATAACACGGCATGAAGTAACAAGGAACTCATGGGCTTTTTGAGGGATAGAACTTCTGGAGACTGCAAAGCCAGCCAGTAAAGTTAAGCAGCATTTTGTACCAACAAGGGACTTTATGTAGTAAAACTTACAAGCAAGTACTTCTACTGAAACTCTGGATTTAACAAACAAAGGAGCTCTCCAAATCACCCACAACCTCTGGAAAATATAGGGAAAGTCGGAGTTCATTTCATTCTGACTTACAGGCTTCAAATGAGCAGCCTATACAGAACATTTTTCAAGTATCATAGAATTGAGACCTACACATTGTCACAAGAAAATTATAAACCAGGACTGACTCCCTCCTTCAGAACTGTCACACAAAAAGCAATTCAGACAACTCTGAGAATTGCCTTTTATTCTTTCTATTTATCCAGTTATTCAACTATTTTAGATTACTCTCCAATTCACTGGCAAATTTCAGACAGTTTCATAAGCTGCTCAGACATCCATGAGCCATTTGCCATGTGCATCACTGAATGCATTTACACCTGCCAAAGCAGTCTCTTACATAGGACTGATAATAAAAATTCACTAAGACAAAGAAGTTATATACTAAGACAAAGAAGTTTTAAGAAAAAGTTAGCATAAAATTGTAAGGTCAGTAAGTTAATTAAGTAACTTTGCTACTGCTTGTCTAGGCCTAAGCCAACAGGAACTGCTTGTGTGTTAAAGACGTATACGGGTTAGAACTGCTTCGGTGGTTTGGAAAACTGCCATGAAAGCACTTGCGCATACTCCAAGAGAGAAAGTGAAAAGTTCAACCTAGGGGAAGACTTTGAGCCTTCGTCCTCACAGCCACTGTCGACCACCACCAGAGGACAGTACGCATGCTCAAGGAGAAGTAGCAGAGTTCCAAGAAGGACCCCTCCTCTTCTCAGAAATCTTACGAATATGTGTATCTACTAACATGAATTTGTGATAAGCCGGGCAGTGAGCACACGTGTTAGCAGGAGCAATCCCCCACGCGCCCATAAGTAAACAAATATCTGAACAAATGCTGAATAAACAAATATCTACTTAGTAATTATATTGACTACTGACTTTCATTATGGTGCTTGACTCGGCATCAGATTTGGCGACCCAGATGGGACACTCTGCTCGGCTGCAGGATCCACTGAATGCAGGGACTTCCTTGGGCACCCCTGCGATTTCCCAGAGGGACTCCTCGCTTCATTCGGCTCACTACAGTAGCAGACAAGGACCATCACTGCACCAGCTTTGAGGTATTTGTTAAACACTTTGGCTTGGTTGATCAGTCTTAGTAAAGGGTTCCCATAAGTTGTGGGAGACGTCCCATGCAGGGCTCCATATCACAGGTGAAATTGCTGATGCTGATACTTGGATAAGGTTTGCCTATGGAAACTGAGGTTTATGTAATAGTTATTGTGAGCATTGTGATTTTAATAATTATTGTGCTTTGTATAACTAGGAGGTTATGTGTTGTCCGCCTTGTCTGGTTCAAAACAGTGTGAAATCTCTATAGTTTGACGAGGGACTTGGTTAGGAAAGTGTAAAGTTACTGATTTTACATGGGAGGAGAAGTTGCAGGTGATAAGGAGACTCAAAAATATTTTGAAAGTGTATAAGGCTTTCCAGTGGTTGTGAATGACTATCCTTGTTTAGGACAAGGATATAGGCATTGTTTTTTACGTTTAGCTGCTATTTGTAATAATTGTGGGATATATTTGTCATCAGAGCCATTGTCCTTATACCAAAACGTTGATCAGATTTGTGAAGGGTGTGGGGCACCTTCCAGTTTGTTAGGCGTGATTACCCCCGCCTATATTATGCCTTGGGGTGTGGTAGACTTTCTTGAAGGCAGGAAAAATAATTCCTCAAAGATAAAAAGGTGAAAATTTAAGATGGGAGGATCACAGAATAGTGAAGTTTTGAAGCAAAATCCTCTTGGTTGTATTCTAGCTCTTTGGAAAAAGACAGGAGTACTGCCCAGTGCAAATATGAACAAAAAGACCTTGATTGAATATTGTAAAGAGTGGTGGCCCCTCTATAAATTAGAGGACGAAGAAAAGTGGCCGGTTAATCAAACTTTAAATTGCAATACTTCGTTACAATTAATGTTATTCTTGAGATGAGAAGGAAAATGGGATGAAATTATGTATGCAGATATGTTTTTCACTGTATAGAACCATCCTGAATGGCAAAAAGAATGTGGAATTAATGTTTGCCCCATAGGATCCTCTGGTATTATCACTGGAAAAGATCAAAAGAAAGTAGAAGGGAAATTAAAGCAATGTTGTTCTGCCTGTAGTATTGGACAGCATTGTCTTAAAGCTACAAAGACCAAAAACGACAAACAGGATCCTATGCCAGAACCACAGCAGTTAAGGGCTCTCATTTTGAAAAATCCACAGGCAGAAGCAGGGAACTCTCATACAGATAGTAGCGGGGAAAGTGAAGGGGAAGTGGAAGCCTCTGGATGAGATACTCCTATAACAGCACTAACTAGGAATAAAACTCTCAAAGGACTTCGAATTGTAGCACCCCTTAGGCAAGTTATGAGACCTGAAGGGGATACAGTTAAAGTTCCTTTCAGCACTGGAGATTTAGACAACTGGAAAGAAGTGGCTAAAAGGTATCAGGAAGATCCCGATAAAAGGGCTAAGAGGTTTGAATTAATTGTTAGAAATTAGGATCCTGACTGGTCTGATGTTGATTTAACGCTCGGAGAAATGACTGAAACTGGAAAACAGTTGATATTGAAAACTGCTAGAACTCCTGTCCAAGCTCAGATTACCAGAGAAGCCTTACAGGGAAATGTGGATCAGCATGTACCATTGACTAATCCTAATTGGGACCCTAATACTGCAGGAAGTTATCAGATGTTGAGTCATTGAGTCAACCTAGGATTGGCTTAAAATAGGACTAGAAAATGCTATCCCCAAAGCAGTAAATTGCTCAGCATTTTATGCAGTAAAATAAGGGCAAAGTGAAACCCCAACTGATTTTTTTAGACAGTCTCCGGAGTGCAGTGAGGAAATACATGACTTTGGACCCGTCCTCAGATTTTGGAACACAGCAGTTGGTTTCATTATTTCTAGGGCATTCAGGCCCAGATATTAGAAAGAACCTACAGAAGTTGAAAGAGCCAGAAATAAGAGACTTGTCAAAGTTGTTAGAAGGGGCTTGGAGGGTGTATAGGAATAGAGATGGAGAAGAGAAGAGAAAGTTGACTAGAGTCATAGTGACCGCAACAGTGGCTGCTTTAGAGCAAAGTAGAAATGGGAGACCATTACCAGGACATGGCAGAGGTAGACCTATGAGAGTTAAAAGCTTAGATCATAAAGTTCACTCTTTTAATCCAGGTGACTGGATATATATTAAGAATTGTTCAGGTGACCCTCTTCAGGAGAAGTGGGACAGACCATACCAAGTGCTGCAAACAACATTCATAGCTGTCAGCATCAGAGAACAACCTTCCTGGATCTATTATTCCAGAATAAAGAAGACACCCACAGAATGGAGAGTGGAAGCTAGAGGACCTTTACAATTAAAATTCCAGAGAGATATGAGACAATGAATTTATGGCTGCTAACGTTCATGTATACAGGCTGTAACATTGGTTATAATAAAAAATTAATTTTGCAATTAGTTCAAGAATACAGAATGTATCCTCCATTACTGCCTGCCTACCAATGCCAACTGAGGCAGGAAATCCAATTCCATGGGGAATTTTACCCACCAATTTGACTAAAATTTGGGAAAATATGTGGCAAGGATATAGTGAAAGCAAGTTATGATGGGTAGATACAGAAGGAAATTACTTTCTGAATTATAAAAAAGTCAATGGTTCAGTTACCGAGTGTAATGTAACTAAACCTCCCACTTCTTGGGCCAAGGAAATAACATACCAGCCCTCTGGAGACCAATGTACAAACATTTCATGGGGCTGTCAGATACCATGGGTTTGGAAAGATGTTCAGAAAGAATCCTGGGAAGTTATGTCCTCAACTGGGTAGTATATAGAATTTACAGGAATTGAAGGTAGTCCTAAAGATCCATTGCGAGTGGAGGTGAGCTACAGCAATATTGAGGAAATGAGAAAAAAAGAACACAGCTAATAAGCCACAATGGAACTGCACTAGAGTATATAATTGCAGCTCTACAGAACCAGAGATACAACGATTAGTGCCTGTTGCCCAAGCATTGAGATTAAGATGTATTTGTAGGAATTACTTTACACAGTTAAACAACACTTGGTCATATTTAACTAATAACAATACATGGCTCTCAATTAACTGCCTTCAGGATACTATGAAAACAATCAGCCATGTTGTTTGGGTAGGCAGTGATGGAATTTGGGCCACTCATTTACAAGTAATAGATAAAACAAAACAATGGACCTTGGGATTATTAACAAACACTACGTCCATTATGGAGAAAATCCCCCTTGCAACCATCTCTATGGGGACAAAGAAAGAGAGAAAGTCAGGAAAATGAGCAATCCCCTGGCAGAGGTACAAAAGTATTATGGACTATAGACCAGAATTATGGACATATAGTATTATGGACTATTTTCACTCCAGGATACTCAACATTAAAAAATAAATTTATTTTACATAACCTTACTCAACAGGTAGAAAGCTTAGTGAACTCCATCCAGAAGGGTTTGCAGGACTTAAACAGGCAATTACAGACAACTTCCAAAATGATATTGCAAAATAGACTGGCATTAGACCTACTCCTTTTAAAAGAACATGGGATATGTGGCTTTCTAAGAATAAAAAATAAAACATGTTGTATATACATTTCAAATATCACTCAAGATTTAAATAAGCAAATTGATCAAATTAAGAAAATAGCATGAGACAGTAAAGCTTTAAAAAAGAATATGTAAACTACTTGGTTCAACAAAATTCTACAGGTATTTGGGTTAGGGCTGCTTCGGTGGTTTGGAAAACTGCCATACTCCAAGAGAAAAGGTGAAAAGTTCAACCTAGGGGAAAACTTTGAGCCTTCATCCTCACAACCACTGTCTACCACCACCAGAGGACAGTACGCATGCTCAAGGAGAAGTAGCAGAGTTCCAAGAAGGACCCTTCCTCTACTCAGAAATCTTACGAATATGTGTATCTACTAACATGAATTTGTGATAAGCCGGGCAGTGAGCACGCGTGTTAGCAGGAGCAATCCCCCACGCGCCCAGTGGGGAAATAAACAAATACGTACTTAATAGTTATATTGACTACTGAGTTTCTTTGCGGTGCTTTTCTCAGCCTCAGGACCTACCAAGGTATGCAGCCCTTTCTGCAAAACTTCGGTAATAAAAGCTAGGCATTGAGATGTGTTTTTCCCCTGACAATGTTCTGCACTTCAAGGAGGGCACTCATTTGGCAAGTGCAAGGCGAGTGGGGTACCAGTTCCTCAGCCAGGACAAGCCCTGGAGGGAGGGACAGAGACCCTCGGGACCTGGGGCGGAGTGTCTGCATTACCGTTACTGATGCACGCCGGAGTGGTGCGAGGCGCTGCACAAACAAGCATAGAGCCAACAACTGACTCGTAAAGCCTGGCAAACCTCGGCGACGTTAGATCCGCCCGGGCAGGAGCCGCGGGCGCAGACACTCCCCTCCGCTTCCCTCCCGGCCACCCCTCACCTGGGGCCGGCGCGGCGGCAGCAGCTGGAGACGACAGCTCTCCAGCCGCTGGTTCTGGACGCTGAGCGCGGCGCGGTAGCAGTTTCCCGGCAGCGCGTCTCTGAAGCACAGCTCGGCAGGGTCGATGCGCACCCCGGCCACGTCCCGCCACCCACCCGCCATGGCCGCCGTCGCCGTCTCACCGGGAGGCCTGCGCGGCCTGGAAACGATCGCTTAGCAACGGACGCAGGACGCTGATTGGAAGCAAAAGAGCGGCGCTTCCATACCCACCAATCGGAAGAGGAGAAACGGGGCGGGGACGCGGCTAGGGGCTCGGCCCGGGGCAGGGCGAGCAGCGGCCCTGGCGGCGTTTGGGTGTGGTTCCACGCAGGTGGGGTTTGGCAGGAGCTGGAAGGAAATAAAAACCCCAGACCCGCTGTTTTGGAAGTGCACTAAAATGGTCACGTTCTCTTTGACTGTATTTATTGAGTAAAAGACACCTCCCACTAGACCAGGTTACTCAAAGCCCCATGCAGCATGGCCTTGAACAGTGCCAAAGCAGCTTGGATAAGGTTTTGAGCAACCTGGTCTAGTGGGAGGCATCCCTGCCCATGGCAAGGGGTTGGAACTTGGTGATCTTAAGGTCCTTTCCAACCCAGACCATTCTATGGCTCTATGAAAGAGATACCTGAGCCTGTGCCTCCTGCCACTTGTCCAGCATGGTCCCTCTGTTTCACCTGAGGAGTTTTCCTGCTGTGAATCCCCATCCAGCAACAGCCCAGGACAATGAAGGGCAATACAAGCATGGACACTGTTCCTGCCCTGGCTTTCTTAAAGATGAATTAGGCTGAAATAAAAATGCCTTGATTTATCTTCTGGGCATGCATGTTAATAACAGACATGGTCTACACAGAGCCAAAGCAGGGCACTAACACACTTGTTAGCTCAGTGTCTGCAGTGCCAGTGACTACACTAATAATTCATTACATGCATTTACTGAGTGGTGAAAGATGTGTTCCTCTGCTGTATCCCTACACTGTAATTGAAGTGGTAAAATGAAATTGACAAGAATCCAGCACTTAGGCAGACTCAGAGGATAATGGGCTGTGTTGTGCTTTACCTCAAAATAGCAGAAGCAAGGAGAGGGAACAGTATGCACGCATAACCTCAACCATCAGTTTAGATTAGCCCAAAATATTTTGCTTTGGATTACTTTATCCCTTGAAAGTGTGTAAGGACTCAAACTATTTATATTTTAAAAGTCAAATATGAGCAGTGCAAACACGGATGGCACAGATCAGGAGAACTACAAAGTACATAAAGGGTGAAAAGCCTGATTTTAATGGATAAGGAAACCTAAAGTGAGCAAGGGGAGAGGAGAGCCTTTGTTTCTATTACTGTGGGAGGACACTAAGAGGTCTTTCTGTCCCTCTTAAAAATTCAAGTAATAGCTACCAAGAGTAAGTAGAATCCAGGCATCTGAAAGGAGTTCTTCAGGAAGACTGCTTGAATCTCTTTTACGGCAATATGATTGTACTTAACTGGCACAAAGACAAAAAAAAATAAAATGATTAAGTTATCAAAGAATTAAACTCCTCTGCTTTTTCACTTTAGAGAATGGAGAACACACCTACATAGTTTCTCTGATCCTTTACTGAAATCTTGAGGAAATTCAAGGGACACAATATCACACCTAATAAATATCTGATCTAAAGAAAGAGAAACCTTCAAAGACTTTATACATGATGGTGCCGAAAAGTCACAAGCTCATTAGTTCATCTTATGTTGTGTTATTTCTCAGTTTTCACATGAACATGGAAATGTTCTGTCCTTCTGATCACACAAACCTAATACAAACACATAATAGTTTTAGAAACAAAACTTGCTTATGGTTTTTCATTTCAGTTCAGACCTTGCTGGAGTAGAAGAGGATCTCCAGAAGGTCCCTGCCCTCACTACTCCATCTGACCTTCCTGGTGTCCTACATTCTCACCTGCTTCCCAATCTGGTCACTAGCCTTCATTCTGCTAACTGAGATCCATGTAGGGCTATATAATAAACCTGACCTGTGAAACAATCCTGATGTCATTGGAGGAGAGTGGTCTTTAGGCAAGATAAAGTCTTGGATTCAATTTATAGCTCTATTTCATGAACAGTTGAAGCAGCACTGTCGATAGGGTGGTAACTTTGGGAAGGGGGGCTGGAGCAAGCAGCAGAGACAGAAATCTTTAAAAAACAATTCTTTCATAAAAGAATTGGCAGCAAAGAGCACTGCCTTATTTTCACCTGACTTGATATAGATATGTTCATACAAAATTTTTATCAGTTTAACTAAATTTTTTAAAAACAAATTTTAACTGTGATTTAGCTTGTTTATAGAGGAGCCAAGTTCTGCATTAAAAAAATCCTGATCTCTCTGAAATAGTTTGGCTAGGCTCTCTTCCTCTTCTGCAGATCATTTTATCTAAATGCTTACAATTGCCATCATTATGATATCTCATTATGAAACAACATTAGATAATGGACTCTGCTCCTTCCTTTCCTCAGTTTATGATGGCTTCATAAAATTTTTTATCAGTCACCTAATAATCATCTCCAAGTGAAAATTATTGTAAAGAACCAGGCATCTGTTTTGGTGACAGAATATTTATAACTAGTGCTAGAGTATAGATTCTGTACATCCCTTATCCTTTATCACTAAATCATATGACCACATTAAAAGCAATTTTACTTCTGCAGAAATGCATGCTATTTTACAGTGCAGTAAGCTGTACAATTCATACTGCATTCACCTTAGCAGTATCATGATGAATAACAAAGCTTCACAGCAAACTTCTCAAAATTGCGTTATAGTCATCAGAGTGAATATTATAACCTTATATAAATCTCCACCACACTTCAGTATCTGAATCGCTTCCATCTTTCATAAGCTAGACTTTCCAGACCTTAAACTTGTTTGACTGCTAATCTGACTATCCTCCCAGGTTCCAGGCAGAAAACCAGAATAGCATTGTCAGTACTTTCCATTTCATAGAAATGGCTATTTTAAAAAAAAAAATAAATAGCCCCAGCTTGTTCAAATCTACACTGGGGCCTCATGTAAAATGAGATGCAGAATCAGAAAGCCATCACCAATCTGTTTTCCCATGCTGCACAGGGGTAGAAAAATATTAGAAAACGTATTAAAAAACAGCGAGACCTGAGACACTGATCCTATCTGCCCACGTTCTAAACATGGGTCAGGGAACTTCTGCACTGACTGAGTCACCTATTACATCACAAGTAGCTCTCACTCATCTAGGAACCTCTAAAACCATAGACAAATCCCTTTAGAAAGAATTCAAGAGGTTAGAAAAAAGGGCAGTTAAAATTATCATAAGGGTGGTTTATTTGACAGTAATTCTGCAACAAGAAATGGCAGTGATACCTGAGATAATTAAACTAATTTGAACAAACTGCCATTCATACTGCACTTCATTGCTGGAATCTGAATCCTGAGGAACTGTGATTTGAACTGTGAAAGCTGACTTATTTATTCTACTTCAGGAGGAACAAATATATTTAGAATATACTAGAAGGAAATAGTGCCACTTACCGGTAAAACAAGTAAAATGTATTTTTTAGGAGTTAAAATCAGACGAAGTCCAAATAATGATGACTAATAAATTATATTCTTTGCATATAATCTTGCAAATTGCTGCATTTACTGGGAAATTAGAATGTTCAAAATGGCAGATCTGGGCTCTAATTCTCACTAAAGGTCTCTTGCTAAACAATGCGTTCCATGAGAAGCAAAACTAATGAAGATTTTATTTGCTCTTTTGTCTCAGTGAAACCATTAGTCTTCAAAAAGCATGTAAGAATTGACAGTCTGAGACGTTCTTCCTTCTCGGATTGGGTTGAAAGGAGTGGGACCAAAATTATTTCAAAAATTGAATGACAGAGAGATTGTCAGTTAGACAAGACAATCACAAATGCCTTCCTTTTTCTTTGTTTAAGAGTGACTTTTTAGAAACTGGTAAATTAAAACCCTGTATCATGAATACATACAGTCTCCATTATTCAGCAGTATGGTTTAGGGCTTCAAGAGCCACATGCTGAGCGATTATATGTACCTATACAGCAGAAGCAGAGTAGGTTTATCAGTGTACTCTTTCAGTTCCCTTCAGTTTGACTAGGAGAGAAGTCACAGTATTGCTATAACCTGACAATACTGATTTGAGGACCAAGGCTAGTACGAGCACGCAGTGCTGAGCTGAACGTTTCGGTCTTGAGAGCTCACAGCAGTTAGTCCAAAGCTTTCAGCACCAAAGTACAAATGTGTCCTTTGTTTCCTGCAGTCTGCTGCAATGGAAATGCTTTCTGCATCTGGTATCTTTTTTAGTCAGAATGTGTGAAAGCATCCATGTTCATGAAAAATTTAGTAACTCTAAAAGCATCCATAACTAGTCACAGATACCATGTATTAGACAAATATAAAAATTGCTGGCTAGAAAGAAGAATCATTGAACCACACTAAGAAACATGATGAAGATGTATGTTTCTGAGCTGGGCAGATCATCTCTGATTAAAGCAGAACATAACTATAGAGAAACTGCATATATATAGGTAATAGAAGATTCCAATAAGGGATGGTTTTGAAAAATCTCTCATATAAATCAGGGGTGCTTTAACAGCTTTTAAGGACTCCTATAAAATCATGATATTTACTACACTGAACCAGTAGACTTTCCAGACTGATATCAAGATGTCAACAGCTATTGGCACCAATGAATCAATATTAAATTTCCACTGTACACAAATAAGATGTGATTTCCTAAAGTTACTAATGGTGGGATTCATCATGCCACACTTCACTACTGAAAAAATCAATGTCTAGTCCAAGCTTCCACTATGGTTAGGAGTGAGACAAGTACCTGCAGAGGATAATCATGCCCCTCCCCTTACAGAAGTATTTAAAATATAATTCCATATATCATATTAGCTTTATGCAGGTCTCCTGCTATTTAGTTACTTAAATAATTTCAAGAATCTTTTTCTTAGGCAGTAATGATAAAATTATTAAGGACCATGTTCAGATATTACTGAATTTATTTTCTTTTGCCTGAAGGATGAAAATTACTGCCTAATCATTTTATGGTACAATTACATATATTTTTATTATATGTGTATCTTTTACATTTTATAAGCAATTTATCCAACTTACTTCCTCACAATCCAAGTGCTTAGTAAGGTAAATAAAATTTGCAGTCATATTTAATACTTGATTTTTCTCTTCAGGGCTGCTCTGTATCAATCTACTTTTCCTGAAAATACTCCTCATGAACATCATCACTTTGCTGCATTACACTAGGAGAGCTCATTTGTCTTCATAAGTTACAGATGAAACAGTACTATCCAATTTAGCTGGGTTCTTATGCAAAGACGGCCTTGAAGATCAATAGCAAAGCTTCAGTATTGCATTAAACAGGAATTAGGATAGAATATATCTTGCAGAGCATTGAAGATACATACTTTGGGGAATTAATGCTACTCAGTAGGTTAATGATACATCGCATCAACATATGCTTTCTTTTATAAATTTTACAGATTTTTTTCAGATTGCTATTTTGATATTTTATGCTACACTAATGATAAAAGGTGAAACATGGACATTCAACTGACCTTAACTATTCCATTCATTATTTTAATATCTCTATCCTAATATTTCTTGCTCAGTTTAATCCTGTGTTTATATATATTTTTCTCTGGTTCAGGGTTTCTCCATGCGATTTGTTGTTCCTCTTCTAGTCACCAGCTATTTTTAAATGCTGAGGTTTACCTGTAAATCTATCTGTACTTTTCTTAATGCAGTTTAATATCCTGTCTCTATTGACATTTTGCATAAAGCAGACATTAAATTGATTTCATTTCACTGACATCAATTCCTCTTTTTGGCTGGTCATATCAACATAGAGGCTTCACAGGCTTTCAGCTCCTCCTTTCAACATGCAGTACTTTCGCCTTATCCACATTTCATTTCACCTGCCATCATGACCTAATTTATCAGCTACAGATATAGCATGTCTATTCATTATGGTACATTAGATATGTTTGTATTTTAGGCTACATATAAAGGGCATTTTGCACTTTCTAATTTTTCCTAGCCATAGTGAAATATATTTAATGAACTGGGAAAAAAAATAAAAAAAACCAAGTTGTTTGTTGTTGCAACAAAACTACATCCATCAGTGCTGTAAGACAAGAATAGAAACAAGCAATGCATAATAAAAGCAGTTATCCAGTGGGTATAGAGGTCACCAGTGTTAGAGTCTTGAAGGCTGTTCACACAGAGCTAGTAGTCTGGGGAACTGTTGCAAGCTGAATCTCATTTCTTCAGTACTTATTACTTTCTATTAACTGAAGAGGGATCCACATTCCTGAAATTACAATCACTACTCTTTCTTTTCCTGAGGGACTTCAACCTACCAGATATCTGCTGGCTACAATACAGCAGAGAAGAAACTGTCTAGAAGGTTCCTGGAGTGTGTGGAAGATATTGTCCTTACATGGCTGGTGAGACAACTAGGGAAGGCACCCCGGCTGGAGGCTGTCTTGGGCACAGCAATCATGAAATGGTAGTTTTCAATTCCTGGAGAGGTAAGGACGAGAGTCAGCAGAAATGCTACCGTGGACTTCCAGAGAGCAGACTTTGATTTGTTTGGGAGACTATTTGACAGAGTCCCTTGGGAGGCAGTACTGAAAGGCAAAAGAATCCAGGAAGACTGGATGTTCTTCCAGAAGAAAATCTTCAAGGTGCAGAAGCAGGCCATCTCTATGTGAAGAAAGACAAACTGGGTAAATCATACCCAAAATGTTAATTGGGCAAGCCATGATGAAATTATATTTTTACTTAATAATTTTGCAATATCTATATGCCTAAAAGTATAGACCCATGAAAATCAAAGTATTTTGATAGTGTCTCCTACAGAATTCTTTCTTCAACCGAGAGAACTACCTACCTATATGCAGGCAGATTTCACATTTTCTGGGAGAAGATGTGATTTTGTTAATTTATCTAGGCACTGTGTAGCCTCTCAGCACATTCAATGTGCATTTTGGAAATGCAAGAGGTTCAAAAAACTTTACAGCTGCTTTACTATAATTGAATATGCTTATATCTCTGAGATCTAACTGCCTAGATGTTTGGTGAAAGAAAATGTAAAACAAAATTATTTGCAAGAATGCTAATTCTTAGGAAATACTAAAATGACCAAAATAAGTTCTTCCTGAACTTCCTAAATAGCTTAGGGTGTATGAGTACAATCTGATTTACAGGTAAGAGGTATTTCCAATTGAGATAAAATCCCATTTAAGAGCTACGAATGTAATTTAGCAGGCTAATAAATACTTTGATCATACATTGAGAAATCTGCTACAGAGAGCAAAAACCAGCTTCTTTCAGTAATTGACTGAAAGTGGATCCAATTCTGCTCTCATGAGTCCTACCTGGTACAGCAGTGTTAGCAAGGGATGGACCTGCTGTGGGGGAGGGGGTGGGGGTGCAGGAGAAGGAGTGAAGAGGAAGGAGGTGGAGAAAAGGCAAAGACAAAGGCTGTTCCTGCAGCCAAGCACCTATCCAGATACACTGTGAGTTACTGTGGTGTGATCTTCTAATATTTGCATATTTTTAAATAAAAATACTAAGTTTAGCATATTTGCTTCTTATGTCTCCATGTGTTCTCAGATGGAGAAGAGCAAAGCAATTACCATCAAAGAACTATCCCCAGCACTGGGGACATTTATAAATACTTTCTGCAGAGTTGTCTTGATAAACATTTCAGGGTCTCATATTTTCAAAATAAGTTGAGTATTTAAGGAGAGTGGCTTTATGCTGTTCCCCACTCCAAACTCTTAATGAACCTTTTCCAGGATTTATCTTTTATTTTGCACAAATCAATGGTATGCAGATTGTAAGTCTCCATCAGTCCTAAGAGGAGGCACTTAGCTGAGCCTATCAGCCACAAGAATAGTAATTCATTAGGGATTTGGAATCCAATGCATGGCTTATTTCTCATTTGTCTTCCCTTGCAGGCCTCCCAGCACCAAGAACAGCTGTGCACTGAACTGCACAGATCAAGCAAGCTACTATATTTACCACAGTGCTCTTCTTTTCTCTGTTGCCAAAAAAGTGGTCAGATGTAGCACAGCAATTTATACTGCTGAATTCTATTATCATAATATTTTTGTATTTTTGGCCACATTCTGAAAATAAATTCATATGCCCAATGCCATTATCTGTTGAGGAAGTATAGCAACATTTTAATACAGATTTTAAATTCCCTATATTTGAATTAGGTGCTTACATGTCACAATGGCATAATTTAACTCAAATTCAGCTTTCAGCAATCACTGGAACATTTCCCCACAAGTTCTTACCCACAGGGCTAGAAGTCAGCTTACAAAGTTTTTCAAGTTTCTAGCCAAGGACATAATCAGCATTTCTTTACAGTAACATCACAAGGCCAGCACTCCTCCATCAGCCTATGTAGCTTCAGGGGCCCAATACCCACAGTATTTGACACATCTCATTACATCTTGCCACAAATTGTGAAGCATTTCCTGGTAGTCAGCATAGTCGTCAATGACTTTTTATAAATTAAGACAAAAAGGTGTGTTATCGTCTAATTAGACTTTCAGCAATATAAATGCCTTGTGATTTACTAAGATCTAATTGCTTATTTAATTCCAGTAGTTGGTTTTGTACTAAAATTTATCTTTTAGAGATCCTGGTATAAAGATCTCCAATTCTGACATACTTGTATTCTTTGTTTGATTCCAATAATTAATTGTCCTTACTGTCCCTTCTTCATTCAGTCTGCTGTCCTATATCAGGGTCCACCATCTATGGATGTGTCTCTAAATCCAAGATCCATGACTGCAAGTAAAGACACTCTGATGACTGCAGAGGTAACCAGCGACATCAAGAGAAGCTTTATTGACACTTTGAATAGTAGACCTTTGTTCTGGCATTTTACATACATTACTGGCATTCCAGAAATCTCTAATTAGCCCAATCTTAGTTATATTCAGTCTCCACTTTAAAACTAGAAAGCCCAAGGGCACATAAGCATAAAAATAGCTCACTAACATGTAGCTAAAATTTACAAATACATGTTCCAGATATGAAAGACATTAAGAAATTGAAAGTCTTTGTCATTCCAAAGTATTTAAACATTTTGGATGAAAGATAAACAAATGTGATTGTAAAACAAAAGTGACAAAAATGCCTTCATAAGTAACTTCTTACTCCTACACTACCAAGATCACAATTGAAGCATAATTTGGGATGGTTTCAATTGAATGTACTAGGGAAGTTTGCTAGAATTTTTGGCACAAAGTCCTTGAAGTATCTGAAGGAACTAGAAAACATTTCACACATTGCTAGAAAAAAATAATTAATGAAGAATAATAAAACATTTCAAAAGGCTAACGTGAAAACACATGCAATGAGACAAATAAGAGCTGTAGGTCAGCAGCTGCAATCTAGAAAGATGTGGAAGAATTCACACATGAAACAGCAGCCTGAGAAGCTGGAGAAGTTCAACAAGTATGTATATTATTCAGTATATAAAATGGTAAAAAGAGCATGTTAATACTTGTTAATCACTAGGTCAGCTCAAACAGAATAAAGAAGAGTTGGATTATTTAACTGTCAGGTTTGTAGTAGATTGAAGATTATATCTGCATGCAGGTTTATATTCACTGCAGTTGCCTCAGTTTTTCTGGATTAGCATGAATGTTTTTCTAACAGTGGAAGAAGTTAAGGATAGTGGTGTAGTCTGGACAAAAAGTTAATGGCCATTGACAATTCATATCTGTTTGGGAACGACAGCAAAAGTTGTTAGCACTGGAGGCAGTGAAACATCCTGCTGTACGGTGCTGACTGCTCCAGTGACACCTGAGCGGCAGAAGGACAGAGGTTGAAAAAGGCATGTATAAGACAGCCAGGTACTGTTCATTGAGTTGCTGACCTTGCAGTATACTTTTAGTTTGTAAAGAGATTTAGTCCTGGCAACTGCAGCTTCAACAACAAAGCCAAGCAGCTGCTGGTGGAGATAAGCAGTCTAATTTACTGCTGAAAAATGGCTTCTAAAAGATTCAAAAGAAGTCCTTATCTGGAGTGTTCCTGAGGGGTCTCAGACAGTAAGTGAGCTGCTGTGACACTGGCACCCTCTCAAGGGTCCGGAAGAGTCTGAGGTGCAGAAACAGCCAAGTAGCTGCCCAGCTGAGGAGGTGACTGAAGGAGGCTGGGGAAGCAGCCATCTGTAGACAGAAAGACCCTGACTCAGGCAAATACTATGTAAAACAGAAAAAAAGGTACAATTGCAGAAATACTACTGCATCCAGCTAAAAGGGACTGAGGAATAGAATCTACAATTACACTTTTTCCTCTCTGTCAGAAATATGCAGGGGCTGTACACAAGCCCTCTCTATCATGATCCGGTGGCCTGCATTCAAACACAAAGATTACACAAGTTATTTAGTTTTTCTGAATAAGGGCAATTCTTTATAGCTGTTCTGTGCTTTTGCTCTCAATGAGTCATTTTTAGGAGGGGATATCATGCACATTATTTGACAACAAGCTTCTGAAGACAATAGTTCTTTCATGTCAACTATATCCTGTTTAAACCAGTAGATTAGACTAACCCATGACTGACATTTAGTAACAGTAAAGGTTTTTCAGAGAGTTAAAAAGAAAAAGGGGCAACTTTCAGTCCTAGATTCTAAAAGAGAGTCCTAGAATTGGCAAAAACAAGAGTGTGTATTTTAACAGTGAATAACTAAATACAGCTCATACTTCAAAAGGCTTTTTTTGTAACTCCTTAGAAAGAAATGTTACAAACAAAAGGCAAATAAAGAACCCTCAGATATCTCAACTTACTCTTCTACAAAAAACAATTTCAGAAAGGGATGGATGTACATAAAATAATTTCTAAAAAGTCTGCCTTTAATTTTTCAGGACATCTTGCCATACCTATGCAGGAATCAGAAGCTGTGGCATAAAATTGAGTGAAAACTCAAGAGTACACTGATTTTTTTCCCTCTGCTTGTCCTTTGTCTTTGTTACCTAATAAAACTGACTAATAATCCTCAATGTGACCTTTCAAAAATTGTCTTTGTTAGTTAAATCCCTCTTTGTTATCTTAGACCCTCTTATCTATATTTGACCAACTCATTTCTTTTAGATCTGTCCCTCTTTGAATAGTTTTTTCAATTTACCTTTCCTAAGTTGATTTTTTTCTGCCCGTTACTCTGTCTTCTTTCTTTCTTTTGATTTTTTTCTTAGTTGTAAGATTTTGTATTTGTCTGATTCTCTGTTCCAGTCACTTATCATTATTCTTTCTGATTATCATTATTTTGTCAGTTTTCTTTTTCATGTGGTGATTTATTTCATATCCCAGCCTGCCCACAGCAACATTTTTTTATTAATTCATTTTCCATTTATTTTTAATCTTTTCTTCTCTTTCCTCTCCATGACTCAGCCTGTGTTTCCCGTACTTTGTTCTTTTATTGTATTTGTAGCTATTTTTCGTGTGTTCAGCATCAACTACTAGAACTTTCTAAGGGCATGAATCCAGAGAGACAGCTTCTGTGCTGAATGGGATGATGTCAGCAAAGCAGCTTCTGAAAGCACATTTCAGTCCACTGACTTGTTAACAATTAGGAATCACAAAACAAATTGGTCTGTTATATCTGTAAGATATAGCCCTTGAATCTGTCTCCTGCAATTTGTTTCAATTTTATTCCACATAGATTTTGCAATTCTATGGCAAATTGGTGTAGCTGTTCAAAAGAAACACATTGCATGAATCTGCAAGAACTAATTTAATGGCAGCCAGCGATCATGAAATCACCACTTCAAATAAATTAGCAAGTCAACATCATTGGAGTTTCACACTTAGAGCAATGCAGGTTAATTTCAAAGTACCATGTCAGCACTGCAAGAGTAACTACTGTGTGAATTTAGTGTAATACTGCTTTAAACCCAAGCATCAGAAAAACAACGATATTGATTCTCCATTACCTCTCTCTATTGCAAGTATAATTTAATAAAGGATAAATGTCCTCTTTTTATGTTATACTCAACACCTTTGACCTCAGTAAGGTTTCTTCCAACTCTAACAATCACATCCTACATAAAGCATGCCTTTCCAGTCAGGTCAGTTTTCTGAATATCACAATGACACTATATATGAGAGATATATATTTCCTGGCAATTCAAAATTGAATGCTAAAGCCATAGTAGGAAATTAATCTAAAAAACCCAAAAGATTCTATCCCAGAATTTCAAGAAAGGATCACAGCTGTTGGTGTGATTTATAAGATAATTAAATGTGCTTTCCAACCCAATTTCTCATGTAATATTTTTATGATAGTTTATTCATAGATTATTTCCTTTTCTGTTAGTGTCAGATCTTGTAGTCTGATTTCCATTATAGCACAAGCTATTAAATGAATACTTTTGTAGAGGTCAATAAGTCCTGAAGAAAATTTCTATCACCTCTTCCAAGAGATACCCACCACTGATTTTACAACATTAACACTGGAAACTTCAAATTCTTTGGCAGTTGTTCTTGTTGTTTATCAGCCTTGCTGGTAATGTGCCGTATTTGTACTTCGAATATTTCTGACCTTAATAACCAAGCACAGATTATTGTTTTGCTTGGTTCCACTAAGAAACCTTTATTATTTAGTATTTTTTTCCCTTGAAAGTGCTTATACACTCTTATAAAGCCACCTTTCATATGATAATTTAAACAAGTCCAACTTTGCCAGCATCTCAGGATGTATTTTAGTGAATGAGCTATTTCTGATGAACAGGATTTAATTTAGCATGGCCCACATGCTAACAATCATGTTGCAAATCTCTGCCGCATGTTGTGTGTCTTCAGTCACTGCTCAACTCACTGATTTAATACAGAAGGACTTCTGGACATATACTTCATGTTCTTTGTGTTGCTATAAAAGAAGGCAATTGCTTATTGTATACAGGCACACAACGCTGTCACAGTGGTCAGTACGTTCCTGAGAAGTGTGAGAGTAGCAAACCAAAGGAAAATATCTGGCCTTCAACCTATATAGGTCAGGAATATATTTAAATCTCATTTGAGTGCACCAATATAAAATCTTGTTTGAGAGATTATATGAATACATATAAATCTCTTTTGAGGGGCACCAGAAAGCTTGATTGACAGAACTACACTATTGATAGATTGACATTCAGGGGCATTGGTGCATTAACTATGCAACAATGTTGTCTGTTAAAGTAAAATATTTTCTTCAACCTTAAAGTCATTTTTGTGATTCTTCTCGACCTTTCTCTGTTCTTCCAATTTTATTTTTTAAAGCATTGATGTCACAGCTGCATAGACTGTGTTGAGAGGTAAAATCACCTCCTTATTCCCCACTTATAGTTCTGGGGTTTACACATCATAAACCTTCTGTTATAGCACATCACACAGGCAGACCATGCTGCCTCTCTACTAAAACCTTTCATTGTTTTCCAGGCCACAGACTCTGTCCTCTTGAGAAATACCTACAGTCTTATTCCTTGCCTGTGTGTCCTTCTAGCAGTTTGCATTAAAGTTACAATGTGTTTCATTGAGCTCAACTTTCTTCCCTTTTAATCCAGAATACTCTGTCGGAGTGACTTGCTCTTTACTACTTTGGACTATAAAAAAATGTTAACACCACTGATTTTATTTTTTACTTTTTTCTGCTAATTGATTGAAAATTATGAAGAACACAGAGCTGATCAAAACAAAGCTGATTAAGGACTAGGACTAGTAACTAAAGAACCTTCCCGAAAATGTCATAATCAGTAATAAGCCCCTGCTGACAAGCACTCTTTGAGTCCTGTGAGCTAGTTCTTAATCCATTTAAGATGTACTTTTCTGATTCTTCATAGTCCTAATATTTTTATCAGCATGTCCTTTATAGTAAATCAAGTGCTTTACAAAATTGCCAACTATAATTGTAAGAAGGAAGTCAAATATGTTTGACAAAGCCTATTTTTCATAAAATCATGTTTACCAAGCTTTATTGTTAACCTTTCTCTTTTAATTTTTATCAGCGGAATCTCTAGCAAGCCTCCTGTTATCTTCTCTTCCTCCTTGAACATTTTGAATACTTATATGGTTTTGATCTTCAGAATCATCCATGTGCAAAGACTTACTCAAATCTGACATTTGCAGGAGACAATCCTAAATGTTATCGCTTTTAGTAATCTTAGGTGTAAGCTATCTATGTTTGCCAATGTGAAATGTGAGCTACTAATAGTGTGAATTCATCTAAAATTAACTGTTACCTAGGATTCCCACAGTGGAGAATGATAAGATCCCCCATAGAGCCATTTGATTCCAGTTAACCTGAAGAGAATCAAATAAATTTAAGTATGTATCAGTAATATTGCTGTAAATACACAGATATTAATAATGCTAGGTACAAAACATATAACCTAATTCTTGTGTACAGTTCCATGTAAAGGGAATTTTCAGGAACTCTAAAAGAGAAATGCGTATGTGACCAAGCAAACACCACTTATACCGTTAGGGATTCTTATCTTGATGACTGCTAAAGAAAAACAGACCTCTTCTGTGGGAGCTGTAAGGGGATCACATAACTTTAAACATGTACAGAATCTATTGAAGCTGCCCCTAAGTGTGCAGGTGGAGCTATCATTAGACTGGGCCCTCATTCCCTGCAGCAATGCCATCAGTTGCGCACCCTTTCTTGATGTAGAACTGAGCACCATAACGGCCTGTACTGCAACGAATCATTAAAGGGCACCATAATATGAACATCTGGATGGGTTCCCCATCTGAGACCTGGTGTTAATTTGGCTGCTATGCCTGGTAGAGAATGTGGGCAGCATAGTCAATTAAGCTTTTCCTGAAAATCTCAGGGAAGAGACTCTGTTTTATGCTGATTGCCGACCAGGCTGAAATATTCAAACAAGATACACAGTGGGAGATCGCTGAATATGCAAGGGAACAGTAATCAGTGCAGTAATGGATAAAGAGGAGTATAAGCAGCAAATTGAAAGAATCACCACCTTTTTCTTGTAATATCTAAGAAAGGAAAAATTCCTTGTCACTTAGAATCATGATTCAGTAGGGTCCCAATCTGCAGACAGAGGATGCTTTCCATGGGCAGTTACGAATTACAAAACATATTTTTGAAGGCATGGATATCAATAAGAACCAAGTTAAGGGTATCCAAAGAGCTTATTGGATGAGCAGTTCAGGCACTGGAGTGTTTGGGAAGAACGCTGAAAACAGGATCCAAGGCCAAGCATAATAGGGAATATGATGCAGTCACAGAAGGATTAAGGACAGCAGCTGTTATGACATTTCCAGGAAAAGGACACCAGTATGGAAAAGGGCAGAACTTCCCAGAAGAGAAAGTGAGTTAAGCCGAAAATTAAGTGAGGCACAGGCAGCTGTTTGGACTATACTATGAAATAAAAGAAGACGTCAAAAATATTTAATCAGAAAACATCAACCGAAAAATAAATCAGCTGTAACAGCAGGCATCGTGCAAATCATGGTTAAAGCAGAATTAAATACCACTGTGTTTAGAGCAATAGCAAAAGCATTATAGACTTCAGGAGGAAAACTGGTGTGCTTGTTACATCACAACAGTGATTATTGACCATCTGCGTCTCACCATTTACATTCAAAATTAATTCAACTTTGTATGATGCCTTTGTTAACATTAACAGTCGAGTTATCACCCTGATTTTAACATTTAAACACTTCAAGATATTGGAAATCACCTGAACATAAAGGTATCAGTATGATGCAATTCCAGTGTTGTAGATGTAAAACTTCATTCTTCAAATTCTAAGCCAAACAATTTGTAGTTTGTTAGTTAGTTAGGTTGAATTTTTCCAAGACTTCAGCTAAGATTGCCATTCAACAAGTAACTCTTCTAACAGCTAGCAGTGTTGTTCTGATTTCAGTTCTCTTCAAATCAAGTCTCAAGAAACATATACCAATCAAACCACAGTGGTTGCTCTTAGGGCCATGACTACAGTAGAGAGCTCCTCATTGCAATTTTTATCACTACTTTTTACTAATTTTCTAAGTTTTCTTGCTTGTTCTAAAGGAATATTCCACTCATCCAGAACTTCGGGGTTGTCCTTCTATGTGGGATTTATTTTTGCTTGATTCATAATGTTGTGCACAACTCTTTCATAATTTGCTCTTGACTTGGCTTCCTTGGGAATTCTCCATTGAAAAAATGCCACGTAATCTAACTGCATCACAGTGAATTGTGTGACAAATCTTTTCACAGGAATGGCTTCCATCCACTTAGTAAATGGGTGAAAAATAACTATACAGTGCTGGTTTCTCTAAATGGTGATCCAAAGGAGCTAGTCTGTACCCTGGTCTAAAAACCTCCTACACACAGGATTTGGTTTTGAGGTATAAGGGTATTTACAATCGGTCCTGCTAGCCAGCTGTGCATCAGTGCATCCTGCTAGCCAGTTCTGCATCAGCCACCGTCAGCAGCACTAACTCCAACTAATGTTCAGCTTTGCCGGAAGAGGCTTATTCATTAATAGATCAGGTCAGATTGTTTTGTACCAGTGCTGAAACTAGTCATGTTCATGGAGACCATCTCCATCTGCTCATATTGGTTCCTTTTATTGGGCAAATACCAACTACTGTTGGAACTGAAGTCCCCAGAAGCCTAACTTTCCAAATACAAAACAAAAAAGTCAGAAGGTCTTCAAACCTGGAGTAGAGAGTTATGTATGGTTCAAATTAACTCAAGTAACTATTCCATTAAATTTCCTAATTATTCAACTGGAATATATGCTGAGAAAAGCCTGTTTAAGCAATGAATTGAGAAATATTTGAAAATGAAAGGGAGAGGTAGCATTTTAAGTACATTATTAGGAAATTTAGGTTTAGTGAATGGAACACTGAATTCTGTAGACCTTGAATCCATTTGGGATAAATTATCATTGATGGGAAATGATGTGATTAAAGCCTTCCTACAGAGAAATGAAAGACTGCAGGTTTCAGTATGTAGCCAAGGAGAATTATTATTCCTTGAAAAAGCTGTGTTCTCATTAGTTTCAAATGCTATAATAATAGCAGATGAATCTAATCGGGATATTACCAGGTCCATGTGGTTTGCTGATATTAAAATGCATTACTGTAAGGATTAACAGAAGCAAAGTTGACCTAATTAAGTATAGAAAGGCCTGTCACCTGTATTTTAAAAGACTGTAAACCAGTAGCTTTACTTACTTTACTGCATGGAGCTGTATTGCAGATGTATGAAAGGACCACACACAAATGGGTGACCCTTGAACTGTCTCCCCTACAGAATTACAACTACTACCATAACAGAAACAACAGGAGCTGAATGGAAGATATTGAGGAAGAAAGCTTGTTATTATGAATCCATAGTAAACCAATTAGTGACATGGTCTCTAGGAATCAAGAAGAAAACTGAATATAATCAGCAAGAAATTACAGTATAGGCATCAGAGATTAAGATGATATTCAGTAAGTCTCAGTGGGACAGACTGTTCTACAATGCTACAACCTCTAGTCTGTTATGTGTGCTATTTCATCCATTATTGAACTATTAGCAATGCAGGTTATGGTTTTATGTACTATAGTGGTAATTTGTTACATATGTTATCTCAAGGTTATTTTCAACAAGGCACTGAAAAATCAATAGTTTATGAGGCAAAACACAAATGTTTCCTCAAGACGCCAGTGATTATGTGCAGACTGCGGACTGAACAGTGTGACCAACTGTGCTTTTAAGGAAATGGTGATTTGAACAGGTCACCATGAAAGAGAGAGTTATTGTAGCCTGAAGAGAAGCAAATAAATTTGAGCACATACCAGTAACATTACTGTAAACACACAGATGTTAATAACACATGGGTAGCAAAGCATTATATATACATGTATACCTATATTCTTGGAAAAAGTGCTGTGTAAAAGGAATTTTCAGGAATCCTAAAATGAGAATGCATACGTGCATGAATCACTACCTTAGAATAAGAAGGTACTGCAAAGTGCTGAGGCTATCACAAAGCCACATCTGGAAAACACTGCCAGAATATCTTAAAGAATGATAAGCTCTGCCTGAACAGACAATGGTTATACTGTCAAAGACTATTATTTTGACAGCTGCTAAAAAAAGGGCAACTTCTGTGCGAGACAGGGGGGATCATGCAATTTATCCATGAACAGAACTTAGTGAAGCTGCCCCTAACTAACTGCACAAGTGGGGCAGAACTGAGCACCATGGTAGCCTGCACCGCTACAAATGCAGGCATCATTTTATTATTATTAAAGGGCAATGTAATGTTTGCTGCTTCCCCAGTGAGGTGTGGAGGTAATTTGGGTGCTACAGTCCCAGCTACAGGGAGTGGAATAAACTCCCTTCTGGAGTACCTGCCCTTGGCTGGAGAGAAGGTGCAGCTGACTCGCATTGGGCTGGACCACTGGATACAAACTAGAGTTAGTGGGATTCTCTTCACCCTAGCAGAGTGGAAAGTATTTTTTTCATCCTCATGTGTTAGCTAGATTCCTCTGCTTCTTTTTAAACAGAAACAAAAACATTTCTTAAATAAACAGTTGTTCCTCTTGCTCTTCAAAAATTTCCATCTCCTTGTGACAGCGGATACAAGTTACATTTTATATGCTCCTTAATACCCTTGAGAAGGTGTTATCTTTGTCCTCAGAACTTCCAGTCTCATTTGTTCTGATATCTTTATCTCTCCTTATTGACTTCGCTGTCTTTTTCTAATTTGTAATTCATACTCACTAACGTTGGCACTGTAGATTTTTTCCTTTCTTTAATTTGTTTCTCATTTTTTCCTTTAATTTCTTCCTTCACTTACTGAACAAAATAAACTCCCAAACAGCATTTACTTGACTTCTTTCTTGATTGTGGAATGAATCTGGTAATGAGTTTATTTCACAAATTACTTTTTGTCTTAACCTGGTTTGTCTCAGAAATTTTCTCAACTTTGGAAATTCATTTGTGATTTGAAGCATATATATAAATACATATGTATATATGAGGTGAATATATAAAGCTGAACAGAACTGCCCATGGTTTGTTCATGGTGAGTATAACAACACCACAGGTTCCAAGGTAACCATCAACTTCAAGTCCAGAGGTTATTTATGTATCTTTAACTGCCACACTGTTCAAGTTCAAAATAGATATGTGATTAAGAAAGTAGGGAACTCATCCTGACCATATTGGATCAGACCCGGATATTATTTACATCATAGTTAAAATTAGCTACTGTCTGTAAACAGACAGCAGGTAGGTAGGGGACCAGCTCTCTCTTTCATTGCAGTCAATTGAAGTTTTCTTAGAGAAACTAACTGCAAGATACTCCAGTTGTTTGAGATATCCACCAAACTGTTGGAAACCTTACTCAGAGAGACAACAGCCTTTCCTGCAGGAGAAGGAAGAGCTGCCCAGAATAATATTATGGTCCATGAAAAATGCTTCACACATCTGAATGACCTTGTCCCTTTGGATCTGAAGTGAATAGGAAAAAGAAACAAGTATTTAGAGGCATAGCCTTCATTTCAAAGACATTCCTTTGAGTTTTGTGGCAGGGATGTAAAAGGTAGACAGCTCAGAGAGATCAAAGGCCTAGAAATATAAATCCTGAAGTGCAGCAAGACAGATACTCAAGTGAGACAGAAACTACTAGCTAAATTATTTAACAGTATGAGTAATGTTTCGACTTTGTGCTGCTACTTTTTATGGCACCTAAATCAATTTATTTCTCTAAATAGATCCTGATGCTTTGCTGCAGTAACTGGAAATTACTTTCACCTCTTCTACTCTATCAGTGAAAATTAAAATTAGCTTTATCACTTCATTGTAAATTTTTGCAAATTATGTCATTAGGGAAGAATAAATTATTTGATATTATGAAAGGGCTAAAGCTATGTTCATTCTGTAACTTCAAAACAAGCCAAGTTACTCCTTGTCTTCTTGAGTCTTAAATATGGGTTTCATTATTCAAAGAATAATGAGATAAATAATGAAATGAGTCAGCTGTATCTTTCATCACTGAAATGCCATGTCCACAATGACTGTTTTCCCAGTACACCTAGGAATGCTGGGTTTACATCAGAAAGATGTATTGTCACTGTACATGAAATAGGACTTTATTCTTCTTCCTACAGAAGTCTGAAGGACTCCTCCGCATCAGTTCCACAGAGGGCTTTAACAGAAGAGCTGTAGGGAGTCCTGCCAAGGCACTTTGCAATAATCTCTGTCTCAAAACTGTCTCTTCTCTTCTGCCAGAGGCTATTTTCCTCAGAAAAGAGCTGGCAGACTGTGGTATGTGCACATACTTCCACTCCTCCAGAGCAAATCCTTAAACTATCAACAAAGATGGGCCTGAGCCACCAACACCAGGCTGCAAAGGGAAAGAACTAAAGAGCACTTAATTCTGTGAGCTTTGCAACAGGGTGGCAACCTTTTGCAGGGTTGAGTAAGCCAGCCAGCCGGTGTATGGTATCATCTGTACCTGCCCCAGCCAGATATTGCACATATTCCTCCTAAGGCTGTACATCACAGCATTGCAGTTATAGTATGAGCACAGAAGTCCCTGAAGTGGGTAAGAAGGCATGCTGAACTGCTGGGTCCAAAAGCAATTTGCCTTCGATTAGAGAAAGTGTGGCTAAGAGATCCTGCTGGAGGCTGTCAGAGTGAATTGGGAGGCCCTGAGCAATCCTGGCTAAGGGCCTCTGTGGTTTCGCACAGCTGATGTGCATGAGCAACGATTACTCTGCTGTTGTATCCAATTAGTGCAGGCTCTCCATGCACACCTTTGCAAAGCAGCTGTACAGCACACATGCAAGAGTTGATATTCCTGCATCAACTGGAAAGGCTGCCAGACATCTGGAAAAGCAACTGACAGGAAAATAAAGGAAAAAACATGTCTTCCAGCTATTTTTAGGGACAGGACACAGTCCAGAGTCTGAAAGGACTGCCAAGACCCTTTAGGGATTTGGACCCTGGAACTCAAAAGGTATCTAGAAAAATCATCCTTCTAGTATGCCAGGAGTGAAGAGATCAATAATCGGATCCACATGTAGCTGGGACAGAAAAGATACAGAGAGATCTCTTTTTTATGACAGCCTTCCTGTTACTGGTATCTTGATAGAGTTGATGAGGCATCCCATCTAAAAGTGTCGTGGCAACTAATGAAGTGTTGAGAAGGCACCACTGCTGCCTTCTGTTTAATGCTCTGGTGATGTGAAGAATACAGCCTGTGCATGAGCAGCTCTGTTGGTACGTGCTCCAGGTGTTTGCAAATATGACATCTGCAAAGATGGCATTTACTCTGCAGTCATACCTGAAACACACATCCCTCAGGTCTTCCCAAAAATAAACCAGGATTATTATGGAATCATATTATTACTAAAATGCATATGCAGATTTGCTTACTTTAACCAGAAAGTGTCCTCATCAACCCAGAGAAACCAACATGACACTAGGATCCAAATGCTTTTCTCCTAGATAAAGTAATACACTTTTATGTGTTTATTTAAGCAGCTTAATATTCTTATACACATGGAGCAGTATTTATTCAATTGGCAAGACCATTTTAGACACACTATATGTAATTACACATTTTCACTTGAAGAAGAATGAAACACTATAATAAGAGAGCAAAAAATACCATAAGTTCTAAAGAACTTACATGTCAGCAGTGCAAGTCAAAAAATGTGGCTAGTCAGCTTTTAGCACGCTTTCCCAGAACCAGGGAAAAAAAAAAGAATAGAAATGCAGTGAACAGCTTGAAACACAGCTGAATTTGTTTTAGAATAGGACCCTCACGCAAGACTGAACTCAGACTGTGTTAATGCTATTGGCATTTGACAGAAGATTACAGCTTGTTCACATGGCAAATTACTGTAATAAAAAGTAAGCTGTGATTCAAAAGTGCTACAATGGCATTAATACAAATTCGTATGTGGACACTTTTATCTAATTAAGAGGTCTTTTTCCCAGTTTTGGCATTAATTCCTTTAGAACTGATTTCAGCTAAACCAGAAAAAGCCATTCATACCAGAATATGCATCTATATAGACAGTTATAGTAGTACAGTTATGTTAGTTTAATTATGCCTCTTTAATTTCCAAAGAAAATTTGTAGAATGGAAAGCAGTTGTGATTGTTGTTATTAACTTTAACTTTTATGATTTAATTGTGACTAAAGAATTAGTATATTAGATTATATCCACCTACCTTTGCATTTGCCTAACCTGCAAGTTTATATATCACACTTACTTGTTTTTCTTAAATCTCAGTTCAAATCCAAATGATAGTTTCTCAGTTTCAAAAGACACAGCTTTTTGTATCTCTAAGAAGAAATTAATATAATGAATTTTGAATAATCTTCTCTAATGAGCTATTTTACAGATATGAAGTTAATTCTTTTTCCTTGTCAGTGATCCTTGGCAATAGGTATGTAAAAACGTAAAGGATACTATTAAAATGACAGATGACAGATCAAGTATGGTGAGGCAGATAAATGATCTTTGATGATCTCTGATGAAAGATCAGTGTTCAAAACTGGGATTTCTGTATTCAGTCCTACTCATCTTTTAACACCCTGAGATATGTTACTCAACCAGTTAGCTGAGTATAGTTATCTGTATGATACCATTAAAAATCTAACAGACAAAAACATAAGCAATTAACACTGTACCATTCATATTTCATATAAATTCCATGAAAGTCACTCATGCCAAGTTATCTTGGAGTTTGAAATTCTACTTATCACTGTCATAACTAAACAACTTGTAACCCAGATTTCCATCAATTAAGACCTTAGTGGGTTTCATGAAATATCTGCTCTCCCTTCAGGTTTCACTATATATGTCTACCCTTTGGAGAGTGTATTTTTGTCATGATTATTATTATTGCAACTACAAAATTAAGAACAGGGTTAGCCAGGAGATAGCCATGTAAAGAGATTTCCTGAAGAAGAAAAACTGTATGTGATCCTGAGTTTGTCCAATCTTCCAGCACTATGTGCTTTATCTTCTGATTTGTAGGCTGCATCATCTTGGGATGTCAGCTTTCTTAGTAGTTCGTAGACTGAAATTCAGCCTTTAATATAGTCTGGTCTTGATTTTTTTAATCCCTTTAAGGTTTAGCTCTGAAGCCTTCAAGCAACATGAGGAATACTCTGGGACTATGTGAGGGCATTAAAGAAGACTTGACATATGCACAGAAGACTAACACCACAAGGAAGTGAGCCTTTATTTGTTGCATCAGGAGGAAGACAAACACAGTTTATACATCTCTGGAAATCAAGCAGTTTTAATGAAGACAGCGCTGCAGTTCACTGTAATAAGATGCAGCCAGGACCCAGTGGGTAGTTATCTGCAAAGCGTATTCCATACCTCTGCTCTTTTCGGGGTGTTCTCTTTGTGATCAGTGTGCAGGGTGATGCTCTTTTTTGAATGCTTAGTTTACTTTTCTGACCCTCAGTATATTCCCCCAGTCCATTCATCTTAACAGATTTCCCTGAATTAAAAACAAACTCTTAAAGGATAAGAAAGATGATTAATCCCTACAAGCTCACAGTTCTCCATGGATATTTTTATTGTCCTAACGATTTCCATTACCTTAATAATACAATGCTTTAATAAAGCAACAATAAGGAAAGAGAGCATATTGGCATTCCAGTAAGTAGAAATGAATAATAAATATTATAGTTCAATATATTAGAGAATTATATACTAGGAGTCTTTTGAAAAGCAAGAAAGATGTAGTGTGAAGAGGTAAACAGGTTAAATCTATGGGGAGCGCCTGAGCCAAAGAATAAATTTCAGCCTGAATCCTGCATTTAGTTCTGTGCCTACAAGAACAGGCTTTTGCTATTGAATTCAACACATCCAGTATTTCACAGAACGTGTAGCCCTCTCTGTGATGCATAATAAGCAAAATTATTATTACCCCTTTTATATGTATGTTCCATTTTGGCTGCTTTTTACAAGACTATTTATCTGAGAGCTCCTATCTCCTACAGAGACTGTTGACACCCCAGCTTGAGCACAGCTATTCTGGCACAGCAGCCTAGTGAAGATGTAGTGTGCATCTGTTGAAGAGGGGTTTTCTGTCAACTTGGTTATGTTTTTTTCCCCTGCAACATTAATCAAGCCAACAAAAGCTCTTTCCTGCATCATGGCTGTATCAGCAAGGGACTATGATTATTTTCACACTTGCAGCTGAAATAACTCTGCTGGCAAAACTCCACAGTGCAGGTCAAATCTGAAAAACAGCTGAGGGAGACTGTATAGCTGATAATAAATAATACATGCTCTGAAAGCCATGGCAAATTATTTACTTTGTCGGATTTAATGGGACATAGCTGTCCCGTGATGGGCTTTCACTTCTCCTGATAATCTAGTTTCTGTGCAGTGTGCATAACGGTGCTGGGTAGTAACAAAATAGAAACCATTATAATGAGTTAATACAGTACCATTTGCACAGTGCACATTTATGATTACAGCCAGTTCCCTATAAGCTGCCAAACAGGAATCTCACAGCTGCAAGCAAGGTTCACATTATAAGCACCGCCTCAGCAGCTTCCCCTGTGTACAAGATAGGCAACGCTTCTTAAACTGCCTTCCCACAGGCAGATTCTGCAGGCAGACACGGTCTGGAGGGACTGGAGACAAGCCATCTCCAAGGTAGAAACTATGTAAAGATGTTGTCAAGGGGCAAAGCTAATAAACCCTGTTAGAGTATACTAGCTTGGGCTCAACAGTGTGCTAAAACAGGAGCACAGCTCCCAGTTGACCTAGACTGTGATAACAGTGAGTTCATATCTGCCTGTAAAAGACTGTAGGGTTGTTTAAATCTCTGGAGAACAGGACACTCACTGAAACTCCCAATATACTGTTCAGGACATAGCAAAAATCAGGGAGTCTACCAGGCAGCTGAGTCGTGCTTCACGTATTGAGGGATTCATTGCAATACAAACAGATGGAATAAATTCTATTACAGATGGGGCCATATACACCATCAAAAGATCTGGGATTTGAGGTCTTAAGATTACGAAAACTTCAGGTGCTTAAAAGAGGACCTTCTCATATCTGGTGTTTGCACAATTACATTTCTTTGGAAAATTTCAGCACAAAAGATTCAGACATATCTGAGAATACAGATAAGGAATAGCATTGTTTTGCCTGTATTAAAAACCAGTCCTGTCGGCCTTTTCATTAAACATTCCGGTTTCTACAGATTATAGTGCAGGAGCATGACATTTATTCAGGGGCTAATTTTATGTGAGGAAAGAGTCTTTTGCATCCTAGTGAAAATCCGTCCAACTGTCCAATGAAATAAAAAAAGATCTTAGATTGCACATAGTGGTAATGCCTCATTAGAAAACTAACTACAATCTATAAAGAGTCTAATGTTACTGAATTGCCAAACCACTTGCAGCAACTCAGACTGACCAAACCACATGTGTGCCATCTATGGGAGACTGTATTTCAGACAGACTTTGTGTCTTCTGCTCCCCTTGCTAGGTATGCAGCTAGGGACAAGAACACAGAATAGAAAACTCTCCTCCATACTCAGGAGGGAATTGACCTCATATGACTTTGGTGATTTAAATCTTAGATTTCTAGTCTACAAGAAGAGTCAAAATTCACTCTATGGAAACACTACTGAGAATTTTTCCTTTCTTAAAATGCTAGATACTCATCTTCAGATGGGATGCATATTACCCTCTGGAGACAACTACTTTCCTTCAGGGACCAGAAAGATAACCTACAAATGTAGGTTAGACTAGATGCCTAACTTGCAAATAGCTACAGAAAAGCAAGATGAATCTCACTTTAGGTAAGCCTTGCTGCTGGGATGGTGACATAGCTAAAGACTATTTTATAACTCTAGCACAAGAGGCCATCAACTTGGATTACACAACTCACTTCTGCCATTCCTGACTTCTGCGACCTTGACACTGATCTGTGTAGTGTTGCTCTAATTGTTCTTGTGTAGGCAATGTAGCTCCCACTGCTAAGCACATTTATGTCGCGGAAATGGACTCAGTTGGAGATCAATGTGATCAGACAAAGCCATTTATTCTAGAAAACTAACTCTTTATATACTATTTCTTAAAGTTGTTTTCACTAACTTGGCACATTGTGTTTGGATACATATCTGTGAGGCCCTTAACAACTAACATATCATTGGTTAAGCACAGGTGTGAGAACCTGACCTTCAAAGTTTTCCAACAGTCCTCAATTTATCAACTCAGTAAATTCCAGCTCCTTCTTATCTTGCTGGGATTCTCACTCCCAGTGCCTCGCTCCCATCCTCCTTCACCTTTTGTTGTTCCTTGGTTAATGTCGAACTCCATGTAGGCACTTGCTGATCTGGGTATGTGGCTGTTCTTTGCCAGAAAATCATCCACACATTTACCTTCTAATGACTACTATATGTGATCAGTCACAATGTTTAAGATTAGAAATCCATTAAAGAAGATTTCTTCTTCTGAAGCATGTTCTTTTTAAGCTTTGTTCAGTTACACTTACATCGGAATTGGGTGCCATATTTCTTCAGCTCTTGCAGCTCAGCTACCTCAGGAAAATCCATTTTCCAGCATCTGTTACTCATGATCCATAACATTCTTGAAAAAACAAATCCACAATACATCACCAATTGTTATTTCATCCCTAATGTACAGTAGAAAAGACAGTTAATATGCTCATATTATGGTAGAAACATACACTCAGGGCAATTTTGTGACTTCAGAGATTTTGTTTAACCTCCTCAATGCATTTTGTATTTAATGAGATACAGAAAAACTGAACTTACACTTCATCTGTAGAACAGATACAATACAAGCTGTAGGTGATTTCCCATGCCAATGACTTCCTCCAAACCTATCTCAAAACAGGTAGGGAAAAAAGTATTTTTTTCCTCCTATCAACCCGAACCTTCAAGCCAGCTAACACAACTGTGAAAAGATGTCTACTGCCCATTTCCTTTAATGGTCAGTAGACAATTTTTCAATACTTTCTTATACTTTCCTAGATAGTACCCATAAAGGCCCTGAGCGCATTAATAAGCCTTACTGGCCCTGCTCAGTACCCCAAGGGCTTCCCCCAACCTCGCCCATGGGCTTAAGAGCCTCATCTCAGCCCAGCCAGGGGCTGTCAGTCCCTGCCCCAGTCATGCCATACGCTTGCTGGTCTCCAGGTCAACACACCCCTGCTCTGCTTGGTCATGTCACTGCCCTCACCTCAGCCCCTGGCTGCCTGTGCCAGGAGGCAGCACTTGACCCTTCCTGCTCCCTGACAATAGCCTGAAAACACCTTGCTGACTTTGATAGGTTTCAGCATGTTCATGTATAAGTGAGCAATGATTTTGAAATAATGACTTACTTACAGCTTTCTGCAATTATTAAAAGTTATTGTGCTTTTGTATAGAATCTTACAATTTTTGTTGTTCCCTTAGACTCTTATGGATTTATTTTCTGAGAAGTATGGCTTCCAATTAATAAACAGATGAGAACTTTAAGTCCTGCAGAAGCCTAAAAATCTAAATGTCTAAATGCTTGTTAACCATAAGGCAAACAAACCCCTTGTGTTATTTTAAAACTTAATAGATTAACTTCTAAATTGCATTAAGTGAAACTAGTTGAAAGTGTAGTTGATTATCAGGTATTTTGGCAGGTTTAGGCTCCTTTAGGCAAAGGGAAAGAGTGACTTTTTCATTAACATGGGGAATATTCACCATTTCTTACAGTGGAATTTTTTAGGTTGATTAAGGTGGCTTCTCAGGGAATCAGTTTAAAAGAAGAAATAAATTTATCTAGGTTTTAAATGACAGAAAAATTAAAATATGCAGAAATCCACTTGACTGGAAAACTGCTGGTGTTGATTTGAACAAAATGTTCCTGTGTGTTTGTTTCCTAATTTGTTTTGTTAGTGAAAAAAAAAAATCATCATTTTGAATCCATTAATACTGCTAGGAAGGAACTTAATTTTTCCAAAGGATTATTAATGTTTTTATGTGTGTGGAATAAATATAACATCACCCCCAATCACAGTCTCTCAGGCTCATTAGGGAGACATGCTAGGGATAGTATCTTGGCAAACGCATTAGGAGTTTCTTGTTGCAATCAAATTTGTTGTGTTCTTAGTTGCCAGGTATATTATAATAGGGAGAACAAAATCTTGTAACTCTGCTTCCCCATTTATTAAATTTTGCACTGAATATACCATCTTTGTTTTGCAGGAAGCATCTACAAAGGCTGACAGAGTGTAGAAATTATCATGCTGAAAAGGATTTCATTAGCCAGTGCTGGACATAGATTAGCATTTTTTGTTTCTTTGAAATTACAATACTGTAGCTCTAAGTGGCAAAACAGGGATGCAGGAAGATTTTCTCCTTACTAAGTGCAGAAAACCACAGCTCTATGTTTGAAGACCTCAGGGGCTTTCTGTCAATAGGACAGCTAATCTCTAGGTTAAAGTAATTTTTGTGGGAGACTATTGGTGACACAATACTTCTGAAATGCTTGTCACGTCTATGCCTCAGAAGTGTATTGATGCCAATGCACCTCAGAGTTCATTTCCACAAGGTGGGTCACTAAAAATTGTCTGCTGCTACTATGGGTGAGGTTTTGAGGAGCATCAGATCTGGAAGAAGGTAGGGGACCAAATGGTCAGAACTGGAGAAAGGCTGAAAGAGGGAAGATGGGGAAGTGAGGCTGAAGTAAGGAAAAATGAGAGATCTGGAAAAGGGGAAAATTGAAGACAAAAAGGTGAAGGAAGCTCTCCTCCTCTCAGTCACAGCAAGTAAATAAATCAGCTTAGCTGGCTGAGGGACTGAACCTTTAATTTAAGTCTGAAAGTTTGAATACATTGGTCTTCTGGTATTAATAGATAGCTCTTTTCCAAAGTGCCTTTGATCTAGAGATTTCAAAGAACACTGTGAGATTAATTCTGCGCCAAAATATAATTTATAAACATTTTAAAAACAAACATTTGCACACCCTGACATGAACAGAAAATATGAACATTTTTCTGTGGTGCATAGATAAATTCCATTAAACCAAACATCTTTCTGTCCTTTGTGCGTGTGTGTGTAGAGCCTAAAGACAAGTTGAGAAGCAACAGACCATTTTATTTATATTCATAGCATGGCACAAAGTGAACATAAGGCTAAATAATGGAAGAAACTATTGTTCACATCTTCCATTGCAAGAACTTCAGAAGCCATCGTAACAAATACGTTTTTTTCTTGAATAGTATGAATCTTAACCTGATAGTTTTCAGACCTAACGCCATCCAAAGGGACCTTCACATGCTTGTAAGGTGGGCAGATGCCAACCTTATGGAGTTTAACCATGACAAGTGCAAGGTCCTCCACCTGGGTCAGAGCAATCCCAGGCACAGCTACAGGTTGGGCAGAGAAGAGATTCAGAGCAGCCCTGCAGAGAAGGACTTGGGGGTGTTAGTTGATGAGAAAATGAACATGAGGCAGCTTCAGTGTGCGCTCGCAGCCCAGAAAGGCAACTATATCCTGGGCTGCATCAAAAGGAGCGTGACCAGCAGGTTGAAGGAGGTGATCCTGCCCCTCTACTCTGCTCTCGTGAGACCTCACTTGGAGTATTGTGTGCAGTTCTGATGTCCTCAACGTAAAAAGGACATGGAACTGTTGGAACAAATCCAGAGGAGGGCCACGAGGAGGATCAGGGGACTGGAGCACCTCCTGTATGAAGAGAGGCTGAAAAAATTGGGGCTGTTCAGCCTGGAGAAGAGAAGGCTGCGTGGAGACCTCAAAGCAGCCTTCCAGTATCTGAAGAGGGCCTATAAGGATGCTGAGGAAGGACTCTTCATTAGGGACTGTAGTGATAGGACAAGGGGTAACGGGTTCAAACTTAAACAGGGGAAGTTTAGATTGGATAGAAGGAGGACTACCCCCTACTCTAGGGGTAGTGAGGCACTGGAATGGGTTGCCCAGCAAAGCTTTGAATGCTCCATCCCTGGCAGTGTTCAAGTCCAAGTTGGACAGAGCCTTGGGTGACATGGTTTACTGTGAGGTGTCCCAGCCCATGGCAGGGGCGTTGGAACTAGAAGATCTTAAGGTCCTTTCCAACCCTAACTATTTTATGATTATATGATTCTAATGATTTGCATTACTTGAACTGAAATCATTAGCCAAATGCAATGATGGAATAAATTTATAGGATTTCCAGAAGAAATCAAAGTTGATTTATGTATCTGAAACAGATAATACAAATGTTCTCATGAATTTCTCATATTTGGAAAGAATCAAACCTAAGAACAAATTCATTTACTTTGAATCAGTATTCATCTGCTAAATAAATTACTTTCTATTTGTATATTTAAAATCTTTCATTTAATAACCAGCATATACTGGAAAGCAGTAACAGCACAACAGTAATGTTAACTATTTTTAACATGAAATTGAATATGAAAGCAGGAAACTGAATTTATTTTTATCAGTTTGCTTAATAAAGATCTGAAATACATCACTTCAAAGAGCAATACAAAAATGTTTATTTTCCAGCCAAATCTGAATTCCTCCCCCTGTGTTGCATTATTGCCAACAAGCTGGGCATAATAAAATATAAATGGAACTATAGAACAATTCAAATGTCTGCTTACTTGGCCTGATTCAGACTTTTTAAACAAATTCTAAAAATGAAAACTGTTACACATTTTATTGCTCATTCACCATTTTAAATCTGATCTTGAGGACATATTCAGAGACTTGTATTAGCAAAAATTACACTGTAGGATAAAAATGTGATCTTCATTTTGAGATAGTGAACTTGGTAAAAATCACAAGTGTCAGGAAGAAAAATACAATTTCAACCTCCTGGTTTACCTGATGTACCAGTTCAAACTGTTTTCCTTTTAAAATCCTTTTTCCTGTCTCCTTAGCTCTGAAGTCCAGACACAGTAACTATAGAACAATACAAATTTTGTGACAATTTTTTTTCTTTGGGGAAACAACAGATGTTGGTTATTAAATACTTGGATAAAATACTAACACATTTTAAGAGCATGATAATACTTCCCTTTTTGATAAAGTGTTTGATATTTTACTAGCCCTGAGTTTGAACAGGCCACCTCACAGCTGAAATCTTACAGTTGGCCATGTACATACTGCTAGAGGGCTGGAAAGCAAAATAAAATGTGTTTGCACAAAACTGCCACTGAATGTTTATATAAACTTGTTTCACTTGGCACTGCAACAGATAATAGAAGTGCTACAGTAAACTGCCAAAGTTCCACTGAGGGACTGATATGTAACAGCAAAGAGCTGCGAAAATGCAGCTGTTCTTTTTGAAGGCTACTGGTGGAAATGCTCTAGGTCCACAAAGTCCATTTCTTGGCAGGAAGCTGTTCAGTGAAGCTCAGAGCCAACAAAAAGAAAGCAACTGCTACAGAATACAGTGCACTGACTATAAGAACTCTCCATAAAGTTAACTGGCTAAGTAATTCATCAGGACTGTACACAATAGCTAAAGACATAATATTACATGGCTTTATCATGTATCTCTGTTTTTACCCCATCCTCTCTTAACACCTCATTCCAAGATGTCATTAAAGAGAGTGATGAGGTTGTCTTCAATCAATCTGTAAGCCCTCTCTTCTAATAGGTAAGCAGACATGTCAGAAGACCTGTCACCTTCCTTCTAATGAACTTCATCTTGCCAATCAGATATAGGTCAGCATTCCATTTAATAAAACAGAGACAAAAAAATATTTAAATTGAGAGATCCTTACCACTTCTAGATACCACATAAAGGGAAAGGGAAATCACTAAGCATTCTCTCTGCCCTCCTGAGCAATGGATATTTATCTTTTGCCATAAGTAGGTGAAATCCTACTGTTTTCTGGCAAATAAATAAGAAACAAACAGAAAAATAAAAATCCAACAAGAACAAAAAAAAAACACCTATTACAAGGAGAGATTTGACTAATAATTACTTGAGTGTGACCTATTAGCTTTTCTGTGGTAATTCAGATTGCCATGTTCCAGAAAGATCGTAGTAATATTTTCTTGCAAGGTTTATGGGATTTTAATCTGGATAGAATCACTTATAAATACTGGAATAGTGGAGATCAAAACAGCCAATTCCAGAGATCTCTCAACCATGCCTTTCTGTGTGAGGCATGTTGCTAATGGCTTAGGATGGTAGGTGGATAAACTAGAATAGTAAGCAGCCCTTCTCTGTCAGGGCAATGCAACTACATCTGATGTAGTATAAAGCAGGCCCTAAGAACACCTCAGCAGTTTAAATGCATGTCCCTCTGAATGGCAGGATACCCATTTGGTCTATGACTTATTCATCCCAAGAGATTTATTTTGTCCAGAAAAGAAGTAGGGTCTTCTAATGGGATCTCTCATTTAGCAGAATTGTAGCACAACAGAGGATTTTGTCATCATTCTGTTGCAAGTAAATTCAAGAGATGCACTTGGAAGACTGTGCAGAATAAACATAATTCTCCGTAGACTTTTATTAACAATCAGAAGGCACACAGTGATGCATCTTATAAGATCGTGTCAGTGAAATTCTGACAGCATGAACTGACAAAGTGTTAAATAAGTCACTTAAATTTATGCTGGATTTTATACTTTGGATACTCGCTCTTTTTGTATGCTCACCTTGTCACTAAGTGTGTGTATCAAACATATATTACAAACAGTATAACAGACTTTAAGAAAAAAATAAAAAAAATAATGCATTGGAAGGATGCTATTTTATTGAGATGTTCCAGAGAGAGACTATAAACCACAGGAAAAAAATCTGAGTTGCTTGTGATGTAACAGGGATGCTGAGACTGCTAGAACAGCCCTATTAAACATAGTTGCTTTTTTACTTTTTATATCAACTGGACTTTTAAAAGCTTTGCATGGTGTTATAAAATAAAAAGTTACTTATCTATTTCCTATTCTTCCTCTCTTCTTGAAAGTACAGAAATATATTCCAAAGTCACAGGGTAGAGTCTAGCAGTGTGAATCCAAAACCACTTATTTCCACAAGTATCATGGGAACTGGAATTTTCCTAGCAGTTGTCAGACTCTGTTTTAAGAATGGTATTATTTCATCAGCTATTTGTTTTTCTTTCAGGAAGTTAATCTGAATATTCTCACATTCTTATCCAGTGAGAAACAAAGCTACTCAGAATCCCTGATTAGAAAGTTGCTTATTTTGTTGTCCCAGTACAGGTCTAGGCACATAATCTTCAGTTCCAAGGTTCACCACTATCTGAAATAACTTGTAGATTCATGCCATTAAATGCAGTGGGTTTTGTGGCTGTTAATGTGTAAGGAAGAACTGCACAGTTAAAGGCCCTAGTTTGTTTTTAAGTATTTCACTCTATTTGTCTCTTTTTCTTTCCCTCTTTATTTGTTTCAATAACACGTAAGAAATTACAAGAGATAGAAACACTCAGGATCAGAAAAATAATGATAGCACTTTCATTAGTGACATGGAGGCCACCAATCAAACTAAAATATACATTATAAAACCAATGGTACAGGACTTAGCCTCCTCTCCTTACTGCAGGTTATAGAATAGAAATACCCTTCAATCACTTCGTAATATTTGGCTATGATCAGCAGCACACTTATGTGATCTACAACGATTCAAGTGAATACCATCACAGATAGTGGTTTCTAAACAATTCACAATACAACTGGAACACACATCAAATCCTGGCAATGTTTGGGAAGGCAGTGTAGCAAATCGTAACTTAATTTCTGAAAGCACAAAGCCATTTAGATGCAAGTGGTCAGTCATTTAGAACACTAAACATTCCAATGTTGCTGTGCTAGAATAATAAAGGATTATTAAAAAATCTAAAATATTTGAATCAAGTTAATGTATTACACGGAGATATTTAAACACACTTGAAAACAGCCCAAGAGTATATAATTCATTAATATGGTGCAAATTCAAATAATGCAGCAAGTAACTGTATAGTGAAGCCCATCTGCTGATGTGAAGACTTTGCGAGGCGGTTCTTCAGTGCAGAAGCAGGGCTGGGGATCATTATGAGGCAAGACAGCTCAGCTCCTTGGGAACATCACTCCTCAGTACTGCCATTACAGACCAGCTCTCTTGCATGATTAAGAGGCAACTGTAACAGGCCCTAAAGGGAAGTCAACCTAGTCCTATGTGGCTGAGAGAAACACCTCTCCGGACCAAGATCTCAAGGCAGATGAACTGGAAAGAAGACGCAGCTCAGTACACTGGAAAATATTGTATCGTTCCCCACACTGGTTATAGCTTCTTTGTGCCATCTGAAGTTTCAAATCTAGAAAGCAAAACAAGATAAAGGGATAAAAGGAGGAGGGAAAGTGTGTGTTGCTTTCTTGTTCTCAGAGTAGCTCTTTTGGTGCTGAAATTTGCCATTTTTCAGAGGATGAGAAAAAGTCACAGAGCAGGAAACACTGAGTAACAAGGACATTGGATCTGTATCTGACATAGTACTTTAGAAACCTCTTGGGTTTACCTTTGTTTGCTTTGTTTGATGACAGAGATAATAAACCAGTTACATTTATGTGAAAGTGTGACATCAGAGAAATGCTCTAGTGCAAGGTACAATTTAACTGTGCAAACACAATGCAGGCAAACTTAATATGTGAGTTTGAAAGACAGTGCTCATTATAAACCTGCAGTATTCTTGGCAGTGTATGACACTTTATATATTTCTCCTCTGTTTGTTTCAAGGAAGTTCTGTATTTAAAAGTATCTTTCCTTGTATCATATTATGCAAATAATAAAAAAAGACTTTGTAAGGCACCCTTCCTTTATATGTGTACCCTGTGCCTAAATTTAGGGTGTAGAGTTGTTGTGTTAAGAGTATAGAAATTTGCAGAAAGCAAAATCCCTTGTGTTCCAGCCAGTCCTCTGAGATCACAGGGGCTGGGGGCAGTCAGGCTTAACTTCTGATTATAACTAATTTGACACTCTACATCTGGTCATGTTCAATAAGAACTTTCACAATTACAGATTCACGAATAGCATGGTTTATCGAAGCAACAGAAATACAGATTCGGAATTGCTGTTGATAAATTCACTTAAAACTAAACCATTAATTGAGCTCATACAGAAAAAAATTGGTAATTCATTAAGCTTAGTTCCACCTGGAACTCCAGCATAGTTGGAGATGCAAATCTTCCCAAAGAGATGTCCCTGTGACGCTTGCGGCACCTTGCAAAACAATGTAATCCAGTAGCTCAGAACTGATAATGATATATTCCAGAACTGATAATGATACTAATCTAGATGACTGAGATAACATACAAAGACTTCTCTAAACAAACAGCATCCATCCTGCTTCTCTGGGCGATGTGTCCGAAGTGGTAATAAGGCATATCAGACCCCAACCCCCACAACCCTCAGATGACTCCCCAGAAGGGGCAGTGGTTAAGTAAAAGGTAATTCTAGCAGGAGGCAGCACGACCACCAACTCAAAGAGAAAGACTGAGCATGTGTACCTGATCAGCAAGAGAGGCGAGAAGGACTTCTAACCAGTAAGGGGTGGAATACTAATTAATGAATAAAGTGTGTAACTCTCAACCAAGGGACACTGATTTGTTTGTTAAAATGTACAAAACCTTAAAGTTACAATCATTGGTGTACTTGATTTGTGCAGACTTCCACCAAGCACCCTGCACAGAATAAACAATGCCTCTTTCTAAACTAGACTCTGTGTCTTTGTTTAGAAAGCCCCAAAACAGCAACACCTACTTTGGGGAGATGAGAGGACCACTTTGCAGACTCTTGTCTTCAAAGTGGGGTCATATTCTTATCTTTTGCCATAAAGGACTTCAAATGCCAAAGTTACACTTTTGAGAGAAATGGAGGTGAGACTGTATTCACATTACCTGTTGCTGCTGTCCCAGGTGGTGTGGAACAGCCACTTTCTCACTTGGGTGTATTTATTATATGTAAATGAAGAATAGCAAGAGTTTCGATTACCTTCAGTCAGGCTGCTCAAGGGCTGTGGGTCTTGAGCAAGGGTGAAACAGAACTGTGAAACATTAAAATCACCCCCCTCTTCTACCCAACCAAGGCACCATTAAGGGTCATCAGGCCTTACCTAATTGCTTAATCACCTGCAGCAGCAGCCCATCACTGCTATTAGGGTGTTGTAACCACCACACCGCATTAAACCCTTCATCAAATATCTCACGGCCACCGTTCTCATTCCTACAATTGCATAATACATTTTTTTTTCTAGCAAATAATATAGTATCACAGTTACTGTGCTAGCCACAACTCTGCTTCCTTCAATTTTTCTAAAGTCTTGTCAGTTCTTCGACTGTGAAAGGTTTTAAACTTCTATTTTCCTTCAGCTAGAATCCTTGTAACCTCCACTCCTTGTCCTGCTCCTTGGCTACATAATAACAATCATTATTCCACTCCAGAAGGGTCTAGATTGAATAATGATGGAATAATGATACTTTTATACCTCTTTTTTCAGGATGCTGGAGTGGACCTCCTGAATGTACCCTGCAGTTAGAAGCAGTTGTGTGATCACCTATGACAATCTTTTTAAAATCAAATTACTGTTTCCTCCTACAGAGAAAATCAGATATGCCTTAAAAATTCAAAATTATTTCTATACCACAACAGAAGTTGGGAAGAAACTGAGGTTTATGATATTTTTCATGAAAACTAAGAGTCATTCAGATTAACTGGAAGTTAGGGCTTCCAGGGAGGCTTACTACTGCTGTTCTGGTGAATTATTTTTATGAAGTGAGACATCTCAAAGAAGTAGGACCCAAATGTTTCCCCACCTCATGTACAAAAAGCAGAAGAGCAGGGATTTGAATTCGTTTTCAAAAATCCAAAGAAAGTACCTACACAGCAAATTTATTACCTGTACTAATGGGTCTCATTCTGTCTGGAAATTCTACCTTGGAACATAGATACCTCTCCCAATTTAAATGTTTTTAAACTATGTTCTCAAAACTTGATTAATTTCTGAGGAGAAAGTAAGGAGGATAACTCTAAGATTCCCCAATGACTTCTACTTAAGGACTGGTCTGCTTTTATGCTTCTACTCCTTTCACTAAGGCTCAATGTCAGTTTGCTTTCTCCCAACATGGTTGTGACATTTCTTGTCCTCTATTCACAGAGGTTTTTTTAACTTTTTCATTGCCCTGTTGAGTTTTTGGCTCTAAGCCTTCACAAACAAACTGTGCAATGTGTCTGGAACCAAGGAAGAAAATACTGCATAATTACAAAGTTAAATATTGTCTCCTAGCCTTTATAAAGAATTTTTTACAATATTGCCTTTCCTGGTTATTTCCCAACTACCTCTAAGTAAGTTAAACAGATATGGTTGAATACCAGATATTCAAACAACTTGTGGCAAGCATTTATAAATTATTACAGAAAAACTCCCTGCCTTCCAAAGACAGGCAGATCATAGAATCATAGAATGAACTAGGTTGGAAAAGACCTTTAAGACCATCAAGTCCAACCTTTACCCCAGGACTGCCAAGTCCACCACTAAACCATGTCACTAAGGGCCTCATCCACACAGTTTTTGAACACTTCCAGGAATGGTGATCCCATCATGGGCAGCCTGTTCCAGTGTTTGATAACCCTCTTGGTGAAGAATTTTTTCCTAATATCCAGCCTAAACCTCCTCTGGTGCAGCTTGAGGCTGTTATGTCTTGCCCTACCAACAGCAATTTGCCAAACAGTTTCCAGGTTACAGACAGCTATGGGGAAAGGACAGAAAGGAGGGCTGAGAACAACTGCTGCTTCATGGAATATGGAAGAGACTGAGCTGAGAAGAGTGGACTGCCTCTCCTGCTGTCAGTGAGAGGGACAGTTAAGCCACTAGATATCCCACTCTCACTTACTAGCAGGGGCAATCACATCAACAGTACCTCCCTTAGGCTGTGGCAGGCAGGTAGAAAAATTCAGCCTTTTCCATGAAAATTGGTCCAAATCACCTACAGGAAAATGCAAAAGGTCAGTTGAGACCATTCTGAGGAAGGCATCTTATTCTCTCAAGCAATCTAATGGAGCTGGCCACTACTTTTTGTCCACACTATGGAAATTTTAAGTGGTGTTATTTTAGGACAAACTTGAGGCCATTATTCCGAAGAATATTCTAGTCTAAGGTATACACAGTTTCTAAAATTTGTACCTTTCCCATCATTTATTTAGTAAATATTTTTAAACTTGCAGCTGAGTCGTAAAATGCTCTTTCATTTTTATTGTTTAAAACTAATAGGTATCTGTATATTGAATTACAGAATACAATTTAATTTTAGAAAATAAATAAATAAAACATCAGTGAATTATGTGTCTACAATTCAAAAAAGATGTTCTGATGATTCAGACCAAACTGCAAATAGAATATAAAGTTGTCTATATTTCAAATGCAATTACAATACCATAATTTAAAAGGTATCTTTTGTTCTAAATGTATTTGAGTCTTCCCTGAATTCCTTCTTCACAGCACTGAAGATGCTTTTCTAATCCTAAAAAGTATTATCAACATAAGCAATAATAGTGTTTTTCTCACTGGTGCAATTGTTATTGGATGGACACACACACACATACGCACAAAAAAAAAGCAACCACAAAATTTTCTTTCATAAAAGAAATTGTGATGAAAGTCTGTCAGTACTGCATATAAAATTTCAGATTTTCATCTTCAGTTTTGAATTGCTATTGGCAAAACTTAAACATTCCCTGAAATATCAGACTCTTAACATTTGAAAATCAGACCGGTTTTGTCATGCTATTCGGGCAGTCTTTAACATGCCACTGTTCTCTTGGCAAACATTTTATTACTTTGGCTGCAGACAAAGGGAAACTGAAACGTAGAATAACTTAAAAACAATTTTCTGTTCTATCAGTAATGAAACCATCTCAAGGTAGGTTAGTGCTCAAGACAAACTAAAATGACTGGGTATTGTTGCAATTTATGAAAATTGCTCATACCTTGAGGTAGTTCTTGCAACCAGGGAGTTTAGAAATTTGTCAGAAATAACCTCTTTTGTGTCTGCAGACAGCTGGAAGTATATGGCACTTACAAAGGTGACAATCCTCAAAAGATCAAATGGGTTCACGAGAACATGTGTAAGAATCCATGTTCATTAAATATACATCTTACTGTGACAAATGTAATACAAAATGAAACATGAAAATTATTTGGGACATTGTTTTTATCTTCTCTATACACAGTCTTTGCTTGTACAGTGTGTCTCTGCCTCCTCAGCATTTCAACCATAAATATTAAGTATTACACCGCTAATGGTTCTATATAACTTTCAAAGCACCTTTTCTCCTCTCAACTTTGACTTTCGACCTACAGTCTTGACTTAATAAAAACCAATGCTTTAAACAAATAAATTAAAATCTAATTATGTAGACAACATTGAATTTTCTGTTTAGTTGAACCATTCTTTTCTAGATATAGATTTTGTCCTTCACAGACACGAATGAATGGGTAAGTTTGAAGGCTTTATTGAAATACTTTTTAATATCCAACTGGAATAAATTCTGCAAAGTAGTTTTGACTATCAATTCAACAACACTGGAAGGACTGTCTTCTGTGAAGTCCGTTTTGCTTAGAAGAGCTCAAATGAAACACCAATGAAGGGTACTAAAGACTCAGAAATGGAGAGAACTGTGAGCTAGAAAAGGTATACTACATGTGATTCTAATTTTAGTGATTACCAACTACCTTATCTTTTTCTCTCTCCCTAAACTTAATGTGACCCTGATTGACCCAGCTACACAGGGAGTTTATATGGGACTTATTCATGGCCATTTGTTATCAGGCCCTCAGCGAACTTTCAAGCAGCACAGGTATTTTGTCTTCTATTGCTTCAAAGGATTTGAATTTCTAGATAATTCTGTCCAAGTACTGTCAGACATATTACTGTCATTTATTTTGTTTAAATCCTGATGGTCTCAGTCAGCATACATGAAAGCACTAACTTTTAATTATAGGCCAAGATCCATTAAAGAAGCTGAGACACGTCTGAACTATTGCAAACTGTGTCTCATCTTTCTGTTTCCTAAATGGCTCTGTGACTGTACGATTACCTCATTTTTCTCCCTGCTCATTGCCAGTTGTCTGTTAATATAAAATTAAAGGTAAAAAGTACTGGTATACAGGACAGTAATCCATTAAAAATTGAAGCCACAGAGTTGAATGCGAAGGCAGCAGCAGTGTAAAAGTAAAAAAAAAAAAAAAAATTGCATATTTATAGGGAGCTTTACTTCCATTTTCACGGAATAAATGGCATTTTACGCTCCATACCATTTAGAGCTCAATCTCTCTTCTGGCAAGCTGAGCTGTTATTTTTGTGAATCATTCCTAAGTCATTTATAACCAGGCCACTGCACCACTGACAACAGCGCCTTTGAAGTCAGGTAGGGATTATTAATTTGCTGTGAGTTTTCTCAGCAGCTTTATCTTCTTTCCATACACATCCACTAAAAATCATAGAGGCGAAACTGAAGGTACTAGTCACAAACCCTTCCTAAGAAAGAAGCTAACAAACCCTTCAGTTTCAGATAAAGGACCAATTCTGGCCAGCACAAAAAAAAAAAAAAAAAAACAAAACCCACAAAAAAACAAACAAACAACAACAAAAAAAAAAAAATCTACCCTCAATTTATGTGAAACACTAGGGTTTTAGGATTCCTGAAATGCACCTACCAGTAAGGTGAGATCCAAGCACATCCAAAGGCCCAGATCTTGGGAAACAAGACTCACTGCCTCATACAGCCATTCCTGGGGACGCAGTGAAGGGGTAAATTGTAATTAAATCATAACTTTTCCTGTTATTTTTAGGTCTCCCATCAATTGCCAGGGGTGGGGTGATACAAATGACCTCCCTACAACAAGGAAAGGCTGTGTGAATCCTTACGGACAAATGGATATAAACTTTAAGACTGGGAACACCTTGGGGCACTGAGGCAATTGCTGCTGTGTCCTCATTTTCGACCGTCACCACGATCTGTTGAGCCAAGGGTGACAGCCGAAGAGGGGTCCTCCATGGAAGCGGCAGAAAGGATCACCCTGCACCTGGGAGGGAGCCGCTGACCTCTAGACCAGCCCATTAGAGGGTCTCCGCGGAAAGAAGGGCACAGCCGAGCCTCAACGGGGCAACGGGGGCCAGCGCACATGCCCGCAACCCCTAGGCAGCAGGCCACCCTGGCCCTCACCCCGCCTCACGGCCGCCCCTGGCGGTCGGCACGGGGAGCCGCCGTCAGCGCATGCGCGGCAGCTTCGGCTGCTCCTCCGAGCACGCACCGGTGAGCCAGGGTCAGCGAATACGGTGGTGGTGGTGCGGGGTCGGACGGTTGGGCCATCTCTGTGGTCCGTTACACTTTGCCTCGGCGGATCCTCGCCTCGGGCGGCGGCGGTGAGTGTGAGGCAGCGCCGTGAGGGCTCTTGCCCCGTCGCGTGGGCTGGGCCGGGCGGAGGGGCGCAGCGCGGTCGGGACGGGACGGGGTGTTCCGGGAGAGGAGCGGGCAGCCGCGCCGAGAAAAGGGTCCGGGCTGGCAGATGGTGCCCCTTCGCCTACCGGTGCACGGCGGGGGTCCGTGCGGTGTCCCGGGAAAGCTAAGGGGCTGCCTGGAACGGCGCCGTGTGTGCGGGACCAGGCGGGATCCTGCGGGTGAACGGGGCGGGGGTCCCGGGTGAGTGCCGGCGGGGAGGCCTCCATGGGGAGAAGGGGGGCACGTACCCGGCTGCCCTTCTTCCCTTGCCGGGCTCCGGCGGCGGCTGGCGCTGGCGGAGCCGCCCGGAAAACTTCCCTCAAGGGATTTGTGCGATTTCCAGTCAAGCCAGGGAGGAAAATATTTTTAACAAAGGAAAAACGCTGCGGACTTTCTTTTTTCGAAAGAGTTTAATGGCTGCCTCCAAAATAAGCAGTTAATAAATTTTCCTCTTTTAAGTTTTAAACGGCACCACCACCAAAGCGAAACAACAAAATTAAACCACAACCATCGGAAGCTTTCTCTTTCCTGTTAAAACTTTTTTCACTTTTGTCGAGGCCTCTCAAAGCCTCCATGTGTGTTAGACCTGCAGTAGCCAGGACAGTCAATGCAGCTGAAGCTGTAAGATGCTGAGAGTGGGTAAGTGTATGGAAGGAAGCTCTTTAGTCTGATTCTCCAGAGGTCCAATGGACCTTTCCTAGGCCGGGCACTGGCAAGAGAAGAATTCATATCCACAGAAAACAAGAGGGGTATAGGGAGACTTTATGTTATCACGGTTGAAACTGGGATTGAATGTTGTGTTGGTTGAGGGGTAGAAGAGCAAGCAGTGGCTGGGAACAAAACAAAGAGGAATGGAACTAGTGAGTAAAGGGAAGACTAAGCAAATGAAGACACTCAAAATAATCTTAAGTTTTCATAACCCTGTTGTCATAGATAAGTCTGGGGAGGAGAAGAGGGACAGTTATGCAGATGCTGGTGTTCTAGGTTAAAATCAACACCTTAAATTTATTATTACTATAGGCTGGCACTGTCACTGAAAAAAACCTCTATAGTCATGTTTTTTCCTGCAGCCCTGGTGTTCTTTGCCGCCTTCTGCACCATCGTCTCCCCATGCTGATGCCATTGTTTATACAGCAGTGGGGTGAAGTGGCATGGAGTGTTACCCACAAATTCACACTAAAACATTTTTTCTAATTAACCTAGTTAATACAACTGGTTCCCTGCCATAGGGATGCTTAAGTTAGCTCAAGAGTTTATTATTTTTTGTATATGAACAAATAGGTATGTATGTAAAAGCACTAGGGGGGGTTACATACACATGAGCATCTATGCACATAGGGACACAAACACCTGTGTAAAGGGATTGTGCAACTGCAGCGTCAGTCTTGTGTTGAACAGAGGGAGTATCACTGATAAAGCGGTTGTGGGGGAGGTTTACAAGTGTGAAAGGTGACTTGCATTGTAGTAAGGGTGAGTTTGCAAGACTACTTCTGGCTGGGCCAGGGGAGTTGAGATTAGAAGCCAGAGAGGAGGGAATAGGGAATTTCTGTGGGAGAAAACTGCATGGAAGGAAAGGAGTTAGACTTCTTACACATCTGTTCAGCCATCTTACTTCAACCTCTTTTAGACAAGAAAAATTTATTTTCCAGGACAGTTTAGGAAAGAACCTGGGATTCCTCAGTATCTCCATTTTCTTGGAATTAGCAAATACCAAAAAATCCCCAGGCAAAACATGTATTATCCCATTGTTGTGCAAATTCATCCATAATTTGTGTCCACCTAGTGCAGCAAGAGAATGTGTCAGCTCAAATGGCAAAGCATTGCATTTGTGTTTTGTGTTATAACCAGTTAAGTGTCGAGCTTATAAGATTTTTCCTTTGTTAGAAGTGGATAGTTACACACAGTTGGAGTAAGTACTAATGTTGCCATTTCCAGACGCACTAACAAATGAAGGAGAACTGAAGTTTTTAGGTAGCTTTAATTCAGCCTCTTCATACATCTAGAATGAATTACAGTTTTCTGTTAAGTAATAAAATAGTTTGTTGCATAAAAAAATCCTGTTAGACTCAAGTTATTAAAAAGAGTAAGTATTTTGGCCTTGTCCTCATTACTTAGGTCATGTGATGTCATGACTTTTTTCTAAACATGACTCAAATCTGTGTTCATATTCTGCTTTGGCTGTGGAATCACCTTAATATCTCAGTAATTGAAAAATCCTCCCCTTAATTGACAAAACTTAGACAAAGAAATAATCATCCTCCCACTCCACGTGAAGAATGAAAGATAACACTATGGAGACCAAATCTGACTCAGGGTAGGACCTGATTTTTTTTTTTTTTTGTTTAGGGTATTGAGTTTGGTGCCCTGATTTATGTTAAGTGTGCAAGTGCAAATCAATTGAATAACTGGTCTAAAGCTATTCTACTTTTGCAGTTCAATCATTCGGATTTTAGAAGAGGCACCCCTAAAATAAAATGAATGTAGCTGAAGTGTACATTGAAACAGGATTTTCAAGTAGTTTATCTAGAGTCATGAATGAATTCTGTGGGAAAAGTAGGGATAAAATATACTTTGTGACAGTGCAAACTTATTGTAAACCACAGCATTGTGAACATCTTTGTTTGCTGTGTCATTTTAAACAGTTCCCTTTTCCTGTGGTCCTCTTTTCCGTCATTTTGTCCTGCATACCTCTGTGGCCTCCCTCACTAGTGGTAGCATAACCATTTCTGTATCAATCTGGTGAAGTGGATCACACAATTAGGTTGAGAAAGAAAATGTGACTTAACTTTTGACTTATTAACTGGCTCTTACAAACAACTGGATAGGTGGAGGAACAAGGGATGCGGTTGGTAGCACTTACCCCAATATGAGTGCTGGGAAAAGCCTAAGCCATTTTGCTCCTCAACTTCCCTATCCCGTTGATCCCATAAATCTTATACACTTTGTTCTTTTTATTTAGTCAGCAAATTACAGCAGGTTCCTGTATGCAAGGATTTTATTTTGTTTCACCATCCTGTTAAAAACTTTTGCTTTCAATTTCTCATTAAATTATGAACATCTCTGCAGCTCTTTATCTTCTTCTTTCATGGATTCCAAGCAGCTCTGTTTCCACTATGCTGTCATTCTCTGGCTTGTGTTTCTTTAATGTGGGTTTTTTTTTGCTTTAGCCTCCAGAGACAATTTACTTTCTTCCCTCCATCCCTTGCTTCATCTCCTCTTCCACATTATAAACAAAAGCACTTGCAATGTGCAGTTGAGAACAATACAGAACTGGCAAGGGAATGGATTAAATGACCTAATGTCTGATATCTGTTCTCCTGCCAGCTATTTTTGTTTGAGTTCACATGTCTGTAACTGACCTTTTTAAAAATCTAATCTGACAATACCCAGCCCTTTCCTTATTTACTTTTACTTTGTTTACTGATTCTTGTTAAGTAAAATTTGATACACGTTTGTGAGTTCTGAAGTATGCTTAGCCCATTCTCTTGTTGCCAACAGTTCTGATGGCGATTAACAAGTGATCTGTGGTTTAGTCAAGGTTTCTCAATGCAATCATTAAAATAGTTATGTTGTAAAAGCAAGGCCTGTCCATACTGGAAGTTAAGGAAATTACATAATAACCACCTAAAATCACACCATGTATTTTAGCCTGTTAAGGAAATATACTTGTTGAAAGCTATTTTACGCATATTTCAGGCTATTGCTTATTTTTAATGATAGATAATCATCATGTAAAATGTCTTTAATTTTGGATAAAAGTTACTCATCTGTTCCAAAAGACGCTTGTAAAATTGGACAAGAAATATATTTGCACAGCCCAACATACTGGAGGTAACATCTAAGGCTAAGAATCCTGGAAAATATAATAGCGCAAGAAACATTGCCTATTTTCAAACTAAGAAGGCTGGTTTGTGTAAAGTTTTTTTGGGGGAGGGTTTGTAAGCATGCCTTTACATGGGTGAGAGACAGACTATTCTGCAATTACATCTTGAAAGTTGTAGATCACTCGCATTTTATTTATTACATTGTGCTGTGTTACCTGCTCAGTGGAGTGTTTCTTTTAAAGCATTTGACTGAACCTTCTCATGTGCTTCTGAAATGACTTTTGAATGGTTTCTTGTGTTTTAAGATCACCCACTTTCAGTTTTCTAATGCAGTAGTTAGTCTGCACCCATATGATTACTCCAACAGCAATCAGATTAAGTGATACTAAAATCAAGGGAGAAACCATGTGAAAAGTAGGCTTGAATAGTTTATTGTAGATAAAACTTCTTAGTCCTGGTGAAGTACTCATTTTGTTGCCTGAAACTGCAGAACTTCTGTGTTTGCCAGAACTCTAGGTTAGGTGAGATTTATTATTCTTTTTTTTTATTTTTTTTTTTTTTTTACACCAAGCCATACCTTATTAATGTGCCTGCTTTGCTGAGCTCTGTTTTCCTGTAGTATAAGAATGAATGCCATGGACCAGTTTCAAGATTCACTTTACAATTCCTCATTAAATGCCTACGACTAAATTAAATGTTTAATATAACTCTCTAAACTTTAATATTTATTATAATAATCTGTATTTTTCTAAATATTTACTTGGCATTGAAGAATTATGCCTTTTTGGCTCAAAAAGTGTGCCTTTCTTAGCTCACTGATGTGGGGCAGTTGATGGTAATGCTACCAGGAAATTCAGAAATAGAGACTTCATCAGACTTGAACTTTTGCACCTGCCTGTACCTCGAGGCTTATCGGTGTGCTGTTTGCTGACCTTGTGTGTATTCTTCAGCTTTTATTTGCAGAGTATTACTTTGCAAACTATAGATAGAGCTAGATAAAGCTGTGAGGAGAAGCAACTTTCTGTTCGTTTTCTGTCCCTAGTCTTCATTCTCGTGGCCATAGGGAAGGGTTGAGCAGGTTATCAACAGCAGAATTCTTAACTAACTCTCTTGCCTGTCTTTGCATAGATTTCCCCTGTGGCAGCTGAAATTAGCACAGTCTGTGACATTTTATTCCAGTGCTGCTGAGCATTTCTGAGTATCAGAAATGAAATGGACTCACTGTGCTATTTTCTGTTTGCTACTGTTGCTTATCAGAGCTGTGGGTAGCAGCAAGATAAAGGCATGGCATATTGACTGTGTGGCTTTTAAGCAGCTTAACTGATCTAAGCTTGTCCTGCTGCCTGAAAACAAGAGTTCTTGCTTTTCCCCTCTGTCCTTTGCTAAATTTTGCATTTTTACAGCTTCCCTTGTGCTGGAAGCGCACCAGCACTCTTAATGCTGTGCAGTCAACTGAACTGAGGAGCTTATTTATTTTAAAATTAAACCAGTCAAACTAAAATAATATGCACACACAAAAGGCTTTCCACTGGGCTACCTCTGGCTGGCCTTGGGCACTACTAACTGGACCTTGAATCATCTCAAGGGAGGGAGTGGGACTGTATGGTTCTGTGTGGAGTCTGCCTACTCAGCTTTATCTGGGACTAATTTAAGTCCTGACTCCTAAACTGTCAGTGAAGCAGTAGTGTATCAGTATCTTTCTCTGCCAAAATGTTTGAAGAATTGCAACAAACTGCTCAAGGGGCAATGTACCAGAAGTCTCTCAAGAGCCAAGAACCTGGTGAACAGATCTCGGGGTCAGATTCTGAAAGTGAAAAGAAAGGTGAACAAAGTCGTCTTTTATGCAAAGGCCACTTAGGAAGAACTATGAAGAAGTGTCCAACTACAAGCTCTTCAGATCTGTAGTTGTCTGTGAAAAACAGAAGTATCAAAGCATTTTCATGACGGCTGTTCTTTATAAACTCTTGGCAAAGGTTTGATCAAAGTTTTCATCTTGCTATAAGAAAGGAATTTTTTGCAGTGAGAAGAAGCATTCACTGCAACAGCCTCCCCAGGGACATGGTGAAGTCCCCATCACTGGAGGCTTTCAAAATGCAATTGGACAGGGTGCTAGGTAACCTCACCTGGGCTTCCTTTCCCAGGAAAGATTGGATGAGAAAATTTGTTGAGGTTCCTTCCAGCCTGGGCTGCTCTATGGTTCTGTGAATCTTTTGTGTGGTTGAAGTTACCTACATCAGAAATACAAAAGGTAGAGATGCACCTGCTGGTATGTAGCATGTCTGCCCTCACTGGGGCCTCTGATCACTGGAACAGCACTGGGTAGCAGTGTTAGGAAGGGAGGACAGATTCTTTGACTCTTCTTCAAGGTTGAAGCCAAAACATTGTTTTTCATTATACTTCAGAGATGTAAATCAGCTGAAGTACTTTTGTGTGTATCTTTGTTCATATCCTACTTAGAAAAAAAAATACGTGTAATGCAGTAAAACCCATAGTCATTTGTATATCTTAACGTATTTGGAAATTGATGTAAAGTTGATGCGAGGGAAAATGGTCATGGGTGTTGTGAGAGAGGGTAATAGGAGTATTTTAAAAATTCTTCTGTTTTACTGCAGCTGTTCTGTGGATTCTGGTTGTCTGTGCCTTTCTGTGCACTCTCTTTATGTGATTTTCCAGTATGACAGAAAACTTCATAAAAAATATGTAGAGGAGTTGTGCCTCATTGTCTTTCCCTATTTACCATAGAATTCAATAAGATGAAATATGTAACTATGACTCTTCTGTCACTTCAGTGCAATTTGATTTTTTTTGGATGACTGGAAAATCCCATTAAAGCATGCTCTGAAATGCTGTCATGTGTGCCTTGCTTCAGGGGAAGACAGATGAGGTGGAAACTTGTATTGAAACATTGCTGACGGTGCATAAATATTTGGAAGAGAAGGCTCTGTTTGCACATTCTTCTAGCTTGGTTTAGCACTTCACAAAGAAATTACATTTTATATTCTGGCTAATTTTTCTGAATTAAATGAGGTGTAAGACATTGGCCTACCAAGCAAATACTAAATGCCATTTCTCTACAGGACAAAGTACTTGCCTCACCTTTGCCTCATCACAGAAAGGCAAAATAAACTTTACGAAGTAGGTTAATGTAATTAAAAAATACAGTTATTGCATGCAAAATGGAGATGACAGTGTGAAATTATCCAGGTTTCTTTTGGCTACAAAGGTATAGAATCTTTCTGGGTTGTTTTTTCATGGTTGCTTGAAAACATACTGGTAGTTCAGAACAAAACTGTTTTTTAAAAATTCAAAAAAAACTCCAATGACTTGAGGATAATCTTTTCCAAATGTATAGAATTGTCACGTCTCTTTTTTATTGTGAAAAGAGGAGGCCTGAATATCAGATCCAGACTGATAGAGTTGGAGGCTGAATTTTGTACAGCCAGTTTGTGGTACTGGAAAAACCATAAAGCTATTACTTGTGAAATTTGGGTCATAGTTTTGCTTTTTAAGATGCATTGGGAAAGAAAGTATCTATAACAGTTTCAAAGTAGGAAAAATACTATGTAATTACCCCAATCTTGTAACATTTTCGGATTGTACAAACTGCAGTGAAATTATGTTCTTGTAAATGAACTGGGCCCAAGTACTGTTGCTTGGCCCTTACTCTCATGTCTGAAGATGTATAATCTGAAGGTAGTATTCTGGTTTTTTAATCCCTTACTTGACCCATAATGCTATAAAAGGCAAACAGCACTGTTATGTGTTCTGAATATTTTGATGTGTTGGTGTGAGGACAGATGGGAGACCTAGAGCCAATAAAAAAGGAAGGTTGTAGGTCATGAGTAGGATGTATTAAAAGACCACTTGCCATCTATCAATTCGATTTCTATTATATGCTTGTATTTACTCCGTAATACACTTCATAACTGGTCCTAATACAGTTTTAAACCACTTTATCCAGTTCCTTTTGCTCATTCTATACTGGGCACTGGACTGCTTCCCTTCTTTCATAGTTAGGTATAAATAAAAGGTATACACAGTGTCTTTTGTGTATGTAATAATACATACTTTCTTTGGAATACTGTGTAATACTAAAATGTGAAGGTGAGCTGGCTGCTGAACTTCAGCAAGTGGTTGAAATGTTTGGGAAATTGTGTGGCTACAAACTGTAGAAGATGCTAAATTAGACATTAATAATGTGAAGATTGTTGAAAGGTAAACAGCCATTTTAGCATACTGGAGAATGTAAGTGAGAACATAAGTAAGAACTGCAATACCATATCAGCCAAAAAAGTCAGCCTGGTGTTGTGTGTTGTGCCAGCAGCTGGCTGGAGATGCTATGGGAAGAGTCTCAATGAAGAGCATGGACAGAATAACCTTCCCTGGTAAAGTCCTGGTTACCGTTAGATTGGAAACTTAGAATCATAGAATAGTTAGGGTTGGAAAGGACCTTAAGATCATCTAGTTCCAACCCCCCTGCCATGGGCAGCGACACCTCACACTAAACCATGTCACCCAAGGCATCATCCAACCTGGCCTTGAACACCACCAAGGATGGAGCATTCACAACTTCCCTGGGCAACCTATTCCAGTGCCTCACCACCCTTACAGTAAAGAACTTCTTCCTTATATCCAATCTAAACTTCCCCTGTTCAAGTTTTAACCCACTACCCCTTTCCAAGAAGAAGACCTCACCATAAGCAGTGGAGTAGCAAATGCCAATCGGTGTGTTGATAAGGAATGGTGAGGAAATGCTGTGTGCTCTCTGCGTTTCTGCAGAGTTCATGCAGATGGAACCCAAACCCCTTTCCTTTCACCTTTGGGATCGCCACAGTCAAATGACTGTCTGTGGTATAAAAGCCTTTACCAATACAGTCTGAACAAACAGATTTATTTACAGGGACAGCCCGCAGCGATGCCCAGTGTGTGGCCACCATTGGCAGGGACATCCCCCTGGGCCTCCTGGGCACAGGCAGTGCCTCAGGGCCAGCACCCCAAAGGCTTTTCTCCAAGGGATGCTGGGTGAAGGGGCAGCAGCAGCAGGGCTGCGGTGGGCAGGACCGCAGGGGCCCCGTCACCCTCGTGTCATAGTGCCAGCACCCGGCCACGCAGCATCACAATGCTCTGGGGCAGTATGAGGCCAGCGCCCTCCCCTGTCCCACTGCCAGAGTGCCCGGCGCTGCCACCAGGACAGAGCTGGCAGCCTGAGGGCATCCGAGAGGAAGTCCTTGGGGCACCGGGGGAATTCCTGGAAGGGGGAAGGGGGTTGACGGGGGGGGGGGGGGGGGGGGGAACCCTTGAAGCTGCACAAGGCTGCGAGAGGTTCTCTGCTGCCATCGTAGCTCCTGGAGGGGCCACGCTCAAAGCTCATCAGATGGATGGATATCTAGCTTCAGTTGTTGGGAAGCTTGCCGTCCCCATCTGCTGGGCACCAGGGAATTAGGTGAGGGGGGGACTCAGGGAGGGAACCCGTGAAGCTGCAAAGCTGCAGGAGGTTCTCTGCTGCCGTTCCAGCTCGTGGAAGGGCCACGCTCAAAGCTCATCAGATGGATGGGAATCCTGCTTCAGTCGTTGGGGAGCTTGCCGTCCTCATCTCCTGGACACCAGGGAAATAGGTGAGGGGGGGACTCAGGGAGGGAACACGTGAAGCTGCGAAGCTGCAAGAAGTTCTCTGCTGCCGTTCCAGCTCGTGGAACTGCCACGCTCAAAGCTCATCAGATGGGTGGAAATCCTGCTTCAGTCGTTGGGAAGCTTGCCATCCTCATCTGCTGGGCACTGGGGAATTGAGTGAGGGGGAAACCCAGGGAGGGAAGACGTGAAGCTGCGAAGCTGCAAGAGGTTCTCTGCTGCCGTTCCAGCTCCTGGAGGGGCCACGCTCAAAGCATCATCGAAGGGTCCTGCTTCAGTTGTTGGGGAGCTCGCCATCCTCCCCTCCTGGGGAGAGAGTGGCAGTAGGCAGAAGAAAAAGGATGCACAGGTGGCTCAGTGCCCTCCCCCAGTGCTCTGGAGCTCCCAGTGCCAAGCACAGGAAGGATTGGTGCTCTGAGGATTCATCAGGCCAATGGCATTTTGCTGTTGTTGGAAGGCCCTGAGAGGGCTTGAGGTGGAAGCAGAAAAGGCAGTGCCAGTGTCCCCTTGTCCCCTTAGAGGCGTAACCAGCGTGTGGACCGGGAGCAGGTCTTGCTCACATGCTCAGGGAGTAGCCGATCGCCAGCACTGGGGTCAGGAAGGAATTTTCCCCCGGGGCAGATTGGCACCGGTCCCCGGGGGTTTTTTGCCTTCCTCTGAGCACTGAGCATGACCACTTGTCAGGGCTCCTCTGGTCCATTGTGGCTGCGTTATCGCCTGGTGCTCGTGCTCCGCGAAGGTGGCCCCTCGTGTCCTGCAGCTGGGGGAGGAAGGGCTTTTTTCCCCCCAGGCTGGACTAGCAAGCGTCCCTGGGGTTTTTTGCCTTCCTCCGCAGCCGAGCACAGCCCCTTCATGGGGCTCCTTTGGCTCACGGTGTCCCAAAGGCAGCTGCTCGTGCTCCACGCAGGTGGCCCTCGTGCCCCACATCCGGGGGGAGGCAGCCTTCTGGACTCCCAGGCTGGCCCCAGCGTGGCCCCGGGACTTGCTGCTGTCCTCTGGAGTACTGAGCACCACCCCTCGTCAGGTCTTCCCTGGCCCTTTCTGGCTGGGTTCTTCTTGCACTGCCCTTGCAGCACCACAGCGCCGCTCCTGCCCCGGCTTTCCTTTCTCAGGCTGCAAGGCAGGGTTTTTCCAGCTAAACTGAAAGGCCTAAGCTAAACCGGACTCAAATTGACTAAGCTCAACTAAATCAAATCGCTTTATTTAGAAATAAATAAAACGCAATTTCCACCTGTAACCATTCTGATTTGTGTCTTTGAAAGTGTTTTTGGTGCTGAAATTCCCTTGGCATTTCAGGTAAATAAGGATCTCCTCATTATACAACTTCTTGTGAGTGCAGGGAATGGAACGGAATAAAAGGGAACGAAAAAGAACAGAAGAGAATGGAATGGAACAGAACAGAATACAACAGAAAGCTATGCTGTGTTATGCATATAGAATCATAGAATAGTTAGGGTTGGAAAGGACCTTAAGATCATCTAGTTCCAACCCCCCTGCCAAGGACACGGACACCTCAGACTTAACAATGTCACCCAAGGCCTCATCCAACCTGGCCTTGAAATCTGCCAGGGGTGGAGCATTCACAACTTCCCTGAGCAGCCCATTCCAGTGCCTCACCACCCTCACAGTGAAGAACTTCCTCCTTCGGTCCAATCTAAACTTCCCCTGTTAAAGTTTTAACCCATTACCCCTTGTCCTATCACTACAGTCCCTAATGAAGAGTCCTTCCTCAGCATCCTTATAGGCCCTCTTCAGATACTGGAAGGCTGCTTTGAGGTCTCCATGCAGCCTTCTCTTCTCCAGGCTGAACAACTCCAACTTTCTCACCCTATCTTCATCCAGGAGGTGCTCCAGTCCCCTGATCCTCCTCGTGGCCCTCCTCTGGATTTGTTCCAACAGTTCCATGTCCTTTTTACGTTGAGGACACGAGAACTGCACACAATACTCCAAGGGAGGTCTCACGAGAGCAGAGTAGAGGGGCAGGATCACCTCCTTCAACCTGCTGGTCACGCTGCTTTTAATGTAGCCCAGCATACAGTTGGCTTTCTGGGCTGCAAGCGCACACTGTCGGCTCATGCTAAGTTTCTCATCGACCAACACCCCCAAGTCCTTCTCTGCAGGGCTGCTCTGAATCTCTTCTCTGCCCAACCTGTAGCTGTGCCTGGGATTGCTTCAACCCAGGTGGAGGACCTTGCACTTGTCATGGTTAAACTTCATAAGGTTGGCATCAGCCCACCTCACAAGCGTGTCAAGGTCCCTCTGGATGGCATTCCTTCCTTCTGGCGTATCAACCGAACCACACAGCTTGGTGTCATCGGCAAACTTGCTGAGGGAGCACTCAATCCCACTGTCTATGTCACCGACAAAGATGTTGACCAAGACCGGTCCCAACACTGTTCCCTGAGGGACACCACTCATTACTGGTTTCCAGCCAGACATTGAGCCATTGACCACAACTCTTTGCGTGCGGCCATCCAGCCAGCTCTTTATCCACCGAGTGGTCCACCTATCAAATTGATGTCTCTCCAATTAGAGACAAGGATGTCATACGGGACAGCGTCGAATGCTTTGCACAAGTCCAGGTAGATGACATCAGCTGCTCTACCCATGTCCATCAGTTCTGTAGCTCCATCATAGAAGGCCACCAAATTGGTCAGGCAGGATTACCCCTTAATGAAGCCATGCTGGCTGTCACCAACCACCTTGTTTTTCATGTGCCTTAGCATGCCTTCCAGGAGAATCTGCTCCATGATTTTGCCAGGCACAGAGGTGAGACTGACTAGTCTGTAATTCCCTGGGTCATCCATTTTCCCCTTCTTGAAAATGGGGGATATATTTCCCTTTTTCCAGTTGTTGGGAACTTCACCTGCCTGCCATAATTTTTCAAATATGATGGCCAGTGGCTTAGCAACTCCATTTGCCAGCTCCTTCAGGACCTGTGGATGGATTTCATCAGATCCCATGGACTTGTGTACGTTCATGATCTTTAGATGGTCTCAAACCAGATCCTCTCCTTCAGTGGGCCTAAGGTCTTCATTCTCACAGTCCCTGCATCTGCCTTCCAAGACTTGGGTGGTGTGATCAGAGCCTTTGCCAGTGATGACCGAGGCAAAGAAGTCATTAAGAATCTCAGCCTTCTCCAAATCCTGGGTAGCCAGTTGTCCTGATAGCTTCCGGAGGGGGCCTACGTTATCCCTACTCTGTCTTTTATTCCCTATGTACCTGTAGAATCCCTTCCTGTTTTCCTTAACATCCCTATCCAAGTTTAATTCTAACTGGGCCTTAGCTTTCCTAACCTGGTCCCTAGCTTCCCAGACAACATCCCTGTATTCTTTCCAGGCCGCCTGTCCCTGCTTCCACCTTTTATAAGCCTCTTTTTTCCTTTGAATTTTCCTGAGCAACTCCTTATCCATCCAAGGAGGTCTCCTGGTCCTCCTGCTGCACTTCCTTCTAGTTGAGATGCAACATTCCTGAGCTTGTAGCAGGTGATCCTTGAATATCAACCAATAGTGTTGGGCCCCCCTGCCCTCTAGGGCTATATCCCATGGAACCTTACTAAGCAGGCTCCTGATGAGGCCAAAGTCTGCTCTCTTGAAGTCCAGGGCAGTGAGCTTTCTGGACGCTCTTCTCACTGTCCTGAGGATCTCAAATTTGACCATCTCATGGTTGCTGCATCCAAGGCTGCCCTGGAGCGTCACATTTCTAACGAGCCCTTCCCTGCTGGTGAGCACAAGGTCAAGCAGGGCACCTCTCCTTGTTGGCTCCTCTGTTACTTGCAGAAGGAAGTTTTCTTCCACACTATCGAGTAACCTGGATTGCTTGTGCAGGGACGTACCTTCACTCCAACAGATGTCAGGGTGGTTGAAGCCCCCATGAGAACAAGGGCCTGTGAGCGTGAGGCTGTTCCTATCTGTCTGTAGAGTGCTTCATCCACAGATTCCTCTTGGTCAGACGGTCTGTAACAGATCCCCACAATAATGACCCCTATAGCTGTTCTCCCTTTAACCCTGACCCACAAACTTTCTGTTGACTGTTTTTTGTTGGGGTTTTTTTTTTGGGGTTGTTTTTTTTTTTTTTTTTAATAGTAGCATGTAGGTTTTAATCCTTATACAGTCCAGTTTTCAGCTGGAGTTCAGAGCTTCTGTTTTCAGTTCAAGCTTCTCAGTTTGTTGTCTGTAAAGCATAGGGAGATGTTTTGAACTGCAAAGTGAAAGTTGTTTTGTAATTTACAAAACACATACAGACTTCATTTGTGTGAAAATGGGACAAAATAGGAGAGGAAAATAAAAGTGAGTGCACATTCCAGTCTTCTAATTTAAGGAGGCTGTGAGTGAAAACATGCTATAAAGAAAGCTGCAGAAGTTCTGATACAGTTTATGTTGTTTTTTCCTTGAAAAGAGCTAGCAGGTCCATTGATTGCTTTATCTTACTATAAACAAAAAGCCCAAAACAAACAAGCAACAAACGCAAAACACACAAAACCCCCAAACAACATGATAGCTATTGAATAAGCAGCTGTCACTTCACTAGTGTAACATGGGAGTTTATCAATACATTATTTAAAACTTCAGCCACCTGTAAATGTGTGATAGAAGGATAATAACATAGTTTCCCTGGCTTATTGTATATTGACATTGTGAGTTTACAAGCTGGTAACATGGGGAGGAAGTTATTGAAAATATTTACAATAGTGATCATAAACTGAATGTTAATTATGTAGTCTGTAATTGCAGGTTTCCACTCCTTGTGTGAGTGTGGGGAGAATGTGCTTTTTTTGTTTGTGGAGTTTTTGGGGAAGCTGAGGGGTTGCTATGTTTTCTCCTAGTTAGCAGATGAGCTATATATGGGGTTTTTTGTGAGTGTGGTGTTGTTTTGTTTTGGTTTGTTTTTTCCAAGCAGACAGTCTGGTATTTCAGATTTTTAGCTCTCAGGTTGGATCCTATGGTATCCTGTGTATTAGCAGTATTTCGTTTCCATAGTAAGAACACAACATTTGATGATAAGAGACAAGAACATAGACTGCTTCAGAAATCTCTTTCACTATGGTGAGGTTGTTTTGTTTCTGGGTGTTTTCTTTGGTTCTTTCGGTTTGTTTGTTTGGGTTTTTTTGTTTTGTTTTGTTTTTTGTTTTGGGGGTTTTTTTTTGCTTGAGGGAGAGCCTCATGTTACCTGTATTTTTGTCAGCTTGTTTGTCAGGTTTTGCTAGACATTCACTGTCACCACATAACAACCTTTAATTCTTTGCTGAGGAATCATTTATCTGGAGCTTCCTTCCTCACACCTTCTTACTACTTGGAGTGTAGTCACAGAGGATGTATTGGGTGTATCTGCAGTAGCATTTTGGTTTAGATTAGGAGTATGCTTTGGAAGCAAAACTCCCAGTTGTCACCACTTTCTGTGCTTTGGTTTGTATTGCAGAGGCATTTCAAAGACTCAAACTTAATTAACTTTAAACCAGAAGATATGCTCTAAGAGCATCCCTTTTGCAGTCCCACTGCCACATGGTGTTCGGCTCATGAAATCAAATCAGAGCTCTACCCCAAAGTAAAATTCTCCATATATATTGTGTCAGTTGGATCCTCGGCAGCAACTGTTTTGTTCTTCAGACTCACTGCTATTGCTCTGCATTCCTGGCTGATGTGAGTTTAGTCATGGGTAGACATAATGCACTTAAAGGCTATTATTCATGACCGCTGTACTTGCTTCAGATAAAAGAGTCCAGCTATTCAAGCCTAAGTTAGAATAGATAATATCAAAGTGGTTGACAATTTGAGTTGGATTTGGAAGCTGGCACTTAAGCAGTAAATATTTCTGTGAACACCAGAGCTATAATGGATTTGTTTTTCTGTCTCTGTTGCCTTTTGCCCTTTCCTGCTTTATCAGTCTGAGCTCTCCTACATTCTCTAACATGCTTATTGTTGTGACACCGTTGCTAATGCAGGTCACCACCATATTCTGACACCTCTTCTGTGTTGGCTGAGCTCTTTCCCTGTTCTCATCTCTTCAACTTTATTTGACTTGCCAGTTTGCAACAGTCTGTAGAGGCTGTGGCTGATCCTGAGCAGGGTGTATGCTTTCTGACTGTCTGCTTTCTGATGGTGAAAATGGGTAATGATTTACAACCGCCAAAGGCGCTGTGCTTCCTGAGATACTGCTGCAATTGGTAAACCCCATCTTTACTTCAATGAGAACATTCATGTTTTTTCTCTGTTCTTCTTGGTCATTGATCTTTGTAGAAAACTTATGGTAGCACAGAAGAAGAAATCTCCGTGTCAGATTTAGTTAAAAGCTATTGGGGGAGGGGAGGGTGGAGAGGACAGAAAGTAACACAGATTCATTAGTTTTGTGTCCAAACAAAATCAGGATAAAAACATGTCCTTCTGCGAAAGCTTTGTTTAATTGTTCACCACTCTCACTTGAAAAAGGAGAGAAATTGGTTATCATTATGTCAACACTTAGATGGATTATCAAGATAAATACTCCAAATTTTAATTCCCAAAGCATAGTGGGATTGTCTAACATAAAGCAGCAGTGTCTTTTAACTGTAGCTTATACAAGACTGAGATGTCTGAAATGCCACTCTGTAGGCAGCTCAGAAAGGCAGAGTCTCTTGAGGATTTGTGCAATTCTGGTTTCAGTACAGATTCAGTTACGTAAGTGTTCAATTATGCTTCCCAAGAACTGCCCCGGATGGTTCCCATGCACTTTAAAACAATGAAACCTGCCAATGAAAGTCTCCTGAAGGGAGGGTGTTGTTACTTCTTCCACATGTTCTACTGGCCAAGTGTGTGTATCAGAAGATTGACCTTGTCTGGTTTTGAAGGGGAGGAGAAGGAACAGATACCTTATAGCAACTGCCCCTTTGAGCCAGAGGAGCCTGGAAGTAACCAGAGAATAACCAGCCAGAGTATTGCCACAGCTTTAAAACAACAAAAAAACACCTAAATAAATGTGCTGCTTTGGGCTGTGAGAGAGTTTTTCTTCATAGTAGCTGGTATGGGACTGTACTTTGGGATTTGTGCTGGAAACAGCGTTGATAACACAGGGATGCTGCCGTTATTACTGGCCAGTGGTTACATAGAGCCAAGGCCTTTTCTGCTTCTCACACCACCCCACCAATGAGGAAACTGGGGTGCGTATGAAGTTGGGAGGGGACACAGCTGGGACAGCTGACCCCAGCTGACTCAGGGGATATCCCATACTGTATAGGGTGATGCTCAGCATCTAAACTAGGGGAAGAAGAAGGAAGGGGGGGACATTTGGAGTGATGGCATTACGTGTGATGGAGCCCTGCTTTTCTGGAGATGGCTGAACACCTGTCTGCCTGTTTGCTGGTGAAAGGCAGTGAATGAATTCCTTGTTTTGCTTTGCTTGCATGTGGGGCTTTTTCTTTACCTGTTAAACTTTATCTCGGCCCACAAGTCTTTTCACTTTCAGTCTTCCTCCCTCCTCATCCCAATGCAAAGTCAATGAGTGAGTGAGTGCCTGTGGGGAGCTTAGTTGCCAGATGGGATTAAATTGTGACAGTCCTTTTTGGCACCCAACATGGGACCTTTTCAGCACATGTCACAGCTACTTTGGAAGAAGGGGTAATGGTAATGAGACAGAAGCTTAGACTTCAGTCTTAGCCAGCCGAGTCCTGTCCAGCTGCTGTCAGGATGAGCCACCTTCTCTGTGCTAACAGGGTGGTGTTGGAGAGTTGTGCTCGGCATGCTTGTTCTATGGGTAGTAATGATACATTCTATTGATTAAAACCAATAGAATGTATCATTACTATCCATAGAACAAGCATGTACTCAGTGGACTGCCACTACACCTTAAAAGGTGTAACTGAGTACAGTCCGCTGAGTACTGGTTTCTCTTAGCAATCTGATTTGTGGTTTTGAGTCCATGTGTAATCAAAATTAATGATAATATTTTATAATGCTGTGATTGGGTAGTATCTATAAGGCAGAGGTTTTTTTCAGTTCTCTCATTCACTCTTATCCTTGTGCTGGAATAAGTCTCAGGTGAGAGAAATCTTTTCTATCCTTGTCTGATTAAGTAGCTTCAAAAATGTTCTATCCCTCTTTATTCCCATCCAAATTCTCTGGAAAACCTTGCTGTTGCAAGCAGATCAAACTTAATAAATGCAGGCTTCTCCCATATCCTTATGTATGGACTTCCTATTAAAAGAAAAATCAATATATTTCTCCAGCATTTGAATGTATTTAAGTTCTTTGATGTGGGGGAAAATTTATTTGAAACAGGTCATAATAAGAAAAAATTGTAGTCTTCTGCAGCGTTTTTTCCAAGGATGTAAAAGGTGTACATGGTGGGACTGGGATTTTGAGGTAGGCACATAATGTATTTTGAATAAAGGTAGTCAGGCAACTATCATCTGTTTTCCTGTGTAGTCATTTAATGTTGTCATTTTTCTTCTAAACAAACCGCAGGAGTGTTTCAGTTATTGCATTGCTCCTGGTTTGGGGATATGGATTAGAATAGGCATGTTTATTTTTAGACTGAACATCTACTTATGTTCAAGTCAGTGTCCCTTGAATGTTCCTGCTTTCATGAAAAGCTCTAGAAGAGCCTAAATATTTATAACTTTAAAAAGTTATATAGCTCTATGTAGCAGCTGCTTATAATTGCATCCTAGTAGCCTAATTAATTGTACAGTTTACAAAACTAACAGCTGTATTCCTTGTTAGAGTTGTACTGTAGAATGAAAAAAGTCACTTCCCTCTTCCCTACCTGGGTACTGTAATGTGTATTCCCTCCCCATTTTTGAGAGGAGCATGATGGCCTGGCAGTGCTTTAAATCACTGTTAACACAGCCTGTGAGAAACTGCGTGAGAAAATGCTGTTGCTGGTTTTTGTTACGCTTATTTTCTCTTCTCTTTGTAATTTCTTCCCTTAAGGACTTGCTTTTTTCTTTATATTCTGTCTCCCTAGAATATATGACAATTCAGTGAGTGAGAATAGTGAAGGCAGTTTGGACTCGTGTGCCCTCCATCAGATCTTCTGTCCTTTAACAGTACATGCTGCACTCAAGTTTCCATTGAACTTGTAGTCAGGGAGCGTTCCCAGAAGAAGTATACCTGCCAACCCAATATGGTTACCTTGACAAATGCAACAAAATCTTGCAGAAATACTGTCATGAGCCAACAACTTTCAGGGCTGAAATTAATTGGCTTCCCAATTTAAGGGATACATTGCACTACTAGAGTATGATTACCAGCTTTGAAAATGTGCATAAAAATATTCCATGCTTTGTGCTTATACATAGTGTATGCAAGGTTTGGGAACTTTCAGGATTAAAAAAAAAAAAAAATAGGTTATTTGTGGAAAGAAGTGTAAAGCTTAGTTTGTTACTTAAATCTTCTTTAAAATTTCATGCAAAATGTTTTTCCTATAGCCCTTTGGTGGTGAGCACGACTGCTGGTAAATAGCAAGAGCTTTGTTAGTATGTCTCCTTTGCTGTCTCATGCTTTAGAACTCACTGAATTTCCATTAGGTCATTATACTTTCTACTAAAAGTGGAAGGTTGATTGTTTTAGTTTAGTTTTGTTTCTTACCATTATCCTGTCAGCCAAGTAGGCAGACAGAAAAGGTCACTTATTGGTCAAGTATGTCAGCTTGCCGTTGAACTCAGAATTTGACACTTGGCTATAGAGCTATCCATGCTGTCCACTGTGTTGTCACTTTTTCCACAAGCAAATCTAAGGTGATGTATGACCTCTTGAAGAGTGTGAAGGGGGTAATACATAGAACATAGTTGGAAGAGGGATTCCTAATATAGTAAATATTGGTGTTACTAGTAAGATACTCTCTGTAGAGGATTTTATGTTCTTGCATTTGCATGTATATGTGAAAAACATTGCTTTTGACACCATAGGAACCTTCAGTAAGGTTCATGAAGACTTAAAAGCAGAAACTAAATAGAGCTGGGTAGAGAAATAAATGAGTCAGTAGCAAGTCAAGATGTTCTTGTAGTATTGCCAGCCCTCCTCAGCTTTATCATGTACTTGTTTGTCTGATCCCTTCTTCCAAACAACCTTTGAACTATTTAGTCAGTTCGAACCAAGACTGTCAGAGAGTAGAGGACCAAAAAATAATTAAACTTTTTCTCTTATGTGATGGGGCAGTTGAGGGCGAAGACCCAAGTGGTTCCTCTGCAGTGGGAGAGTCTGTTCTGTGAGTGTAATGTCTATGTAGTGGCAGGGCAACCATTCCCTATGTCCTCTAATCAACTTTTTCCCCAATAGGTATATGGTTGTCATAGCAAGAAGTTAGCTATGTGTTTGTGGGAGCTTGGAAATGAAGAAGTTTGGGGAGATATGGAGAGGGAAGGCAGGGGAGCATAAAAAAGATACACATTTGTACTAAAATGGACAAAACTAGTTCCAGGTAGATCTAAATACTTGTAATTGCTGTAAGAATTACAAATTAGAAACTGCAGATTGTTAAAGGGAAGTTTCTGCACCACAGCTGCTGGAAAGCTGTATTTGGTATTTCCTAGAGAAGGGCATGCTGGTTCCTTTTGTAATGGAGGAATGGTGAAGAGAAATGTAATATGTGTTTTGCTGCCAGTCCAGCAAATCTTCATTTTTTGTCTCCAGTTCATAATGCACTTGCCTCCATTTCCACTGACAAAAAGTCCTGATGTTTCTTTCTTATCCACACATTTTCCCCATCTGGGAATGAACATTAGAATACTGACATACAAAGGTCATGGTGTTCCAAGTACCCCGTGTCAGGTGCCAAGGCGGCACTGCATGCCTCGGCAGCGCCGCATTCTGCTCCTGGTGGACAACATCCAGTAGCAGGGAAGAGTCACATTAGTCTCCTCATTTCCATCGCAGTTCCAGAGCCATCTAGTTGTGACTCAGCGAGCATGGATGTGGATGCATGTTTTGCTTTTGGGGTTTTTTTTGGTTTTTTTGGTTTTTTTTTTTTTTTTCCCAAATATTGTTGATATCCACACACATTACTCGTTAAGGGGTGAAATATTAAAGACTACCTGTTTTTTTAATTTTTATTCTAAATTTAAGGCAAAGAAGAGTCCCAATTAGAGGGTAAGCTTGGTGAGGTACATTTCAAGCACTGTTGTATTGCTACTCCACCAGAGCAAGGGAGGACTCATGGGTCTTGCTTTTCTATTACTGGGAATCTTGAGCTGCTATTGCAAAAGCAGCCACCTGAAACTGGCAGGTAATAAATGGCAGAAGAAATTCATAATGTAACAGATGAAGAGAATAGTTATAGCAGTAGCCAAATTTGTTTACCTGCTTGTTAGTAAAAGCTTGGCTATTTCTTCAGCATAGGTAGTTAGGTTGTAACAATGTGACTACCCAGAAAATGACACTGATTTTGGCTTTGTTCAAGAAGCAGAGGCAAAGGTAGTTTTGTCTTTGCATAGAGAAGTCTGCTGAGAAAAATTACTCCAAGAAACTGAAAACAGTCCCTCAAGCTACTCTTTCTGCCTTTAGATGTAGTTCTTGTTGGTGTTTTGCCTGGTGGATGCAATGAGTTTTAGCACTCTCCTGACTGAGAGCATCTTTTGTCTGGTCTCTTTCCAAGATGTGCTATAAAGTACATGTAGGTTCTTATAGGACAGGTTGAGATCCTCTCATGTATTTCTATTTCCTTTGCCAAATCACAGATCTTGTTCTGCCATTGAACTTTATGCAGGAATCCTGTTTAAATCAGTAGCAGACTGTGAATGAATTTGCATGTTCATTCTGATTTTAAAAAGTGTGATCCATAGACTAAAGATAATGAGTTGACTTGATGATCTCTGCAGAGTGAATTTAAGTCTTGGATACGTATTAAGTAATTACAGTGGAGAATGTAATACCTTTCAAGTTTGATTAGGGAAAACAGTGTTTGCAGATTTGCTTAAAATTATATATGCCTTCTGTTTCATATCAGCATTTTTGCATATTCTAAATATGGAAAGCTTTGAAAAAGGTTAAAGCATTCACCATTTCACAACAGTTACCTATTTTTGGATAGTATTCCTATACTACTGAATTTAGTCTACATGCAGTATTGGTACAGTTAAAAAAAGGGGGTTAATCCTAATCATGGGGTTTCCAGCACTGATACATTTGTAGCAACATGTGGAAATCAAGAGAAACTTTTGCAAGTTCACCAGAATTCACAAACTAAACAGGATGTTTCCTTTTTTGTTACAGACCTGATATTTGCAAGTTCCTTGCCTTGACAGTAACCATCATGGATAGTGGTAAGTTTGTTAATTTAGTGATGAGTGTGCATTCTTTATGACTTCCTGTGAAGTGGACATTAACACACCCCAAAACTATCCTGTACTCAAAATTCCAGTCAGTTTGCACAAAAAATGTCCTCTGCTGTTGAACTAGATCTGGTGTTACATAGGATGCAGATCTTTTTCCACACTAAACTGAACTGGAATCATACTGCTGTTCTAAAAGAGATACTATATACAGACCATAATAATCATCACATGCTCCTTTGTGGACTTTTGAAAGCTGGCTGCAGAATGAAGACCCCAGAGATAAATTTCCAGCCTGGAGTACTTTAGTTTTAACTGTTCTTAAGCTTGTCCCAGTAACTCAGCATTCTCAGAGCAGAAGTTACTTTCTAAGCTTTATAAGTAAATGCTCAAATAATCTTTCTCTCTTCTGCTCTGTGCAAACCAAATGATTTTTTTAAGATCACCTACAGAAAGTTTCGGAACTATCAATAGCTGCACCTTCAAACTTAAAATTAAATGTTTATTTCTAGTATTTAGTGGTGGTTTTAATCTGCTTAGGTGTTGGTAAGAAGTCAGAAAAAGGAAGACTCAATAGTAGTCTCAATAGAGCTGGTTTTGGTGTCCAGAATGCCGTGGGCTTTGATTCAGCAACACTTCTATGCCTCAGAATACCTTTCCCATGCTACTGCGCCCTGTTCCTTCTGTCACTGAAGACCTGAAGCCTATTTTCTTTGCCTGTGACTGCTTCAGCTGGTAGGCTGAGACATATTTATCCTCTCGTTTTCTTACCTGTCTCTTTCTGATTCTGATTGAATTTCACCTTGCTAGAGTATCTGTTTGCTATTGTGATAAGCACACAAGTTTTCTGGGGAATGCATAATAGATTGATCTGACTATATTACTGTCTTCAATAATAGTAAGTGAAACTAAGACTTTGGAATTATTTTCTTTGTGGCTGTCTGATGCGTAAAAACTTGCTAAAAGCAAAGTGTTACAGTAACACACTGAGCACTAGTGTGTCTGAAGAAAGAAACATGTATTCAAATGCTTTTTATTTGGTAGATGTATGTCTTTGTCTATATTCTACAGAAGTTGACGGAGAAGAAGACTAGATTACTTATTTCTGTGCCTATCTTATGTAATGCCAAAATAGTAATTTTGTCCCTTTAGTCCCTTTTGATTTTCCCTTTATTTGCTAGCTAGTCTCCTTAACAAAGTAAAAAAGAAGTTTTATCTTGCTCCGTAATTTTATTCTTGTCACATGCAATTCTTCCCTGATTATCTTTAGCTCCATAGTAACAGCTGTAGTGAATTCAACCACACCGTAGCTTGCCTAGGTGCACATCCAGCTCAAAGCAGGTTTTTTTAGTCGCTCCTATGCAACTATAACTGAATGTCTACATGATGGTACTGGAATACTAAGTAATATGATTCCATTATCTCATTTTATGGGATTCATCAGGCAATGACTGATTCTCATTAAATGACTATATTTCAGTCGGTATCTCTATCAAGATTGCTTTGATCAGTGTATGTTTTTGTTTTCTTGCTGCATTTGTATTGGCTTCTTGATTGGATTTAAAGTCAATAGGAGTGTGGAGAGCTTTAAAAATGTCAAATAAACCCAGACTAATTAATATACTTAATTTTTCCAGCTTTGCAGGGTCAAAAGCCATTCCTAGTCTGGACTAATCATGGATTATTATTTATCAGACACATTTAGAATTAATCATTGTGTGCTTTATTTTCTTCAGTGGGCTTTTTTGGCTCTGTGATGTATGCATTTGCTCTACTATATTGTGAGAGAAGAGACTTTCTGAATATGAATCACTAAATAAAAAAGATGGATTTTTTTATATAGTCATATATTGGCCATTCTTGAATATTGGATTGCTTTAATGTTTTGCTGTTCTTTGTCAATGCATTTTGAAGCAGAAATGTATGCTTAGCTCTTTTTGGAAAACTAAACTGTTTCCTAGAAACTCATCCCAATGAGTGTTTCAAATGCAATATTTTGTAACATGGCAGCCTCTAAACCTTTGTTTTCAGTTTCCTGCTTTGGTAAATTTGAAAGTGCTTGCAGGAACAGAGATTTGCATATTGTTTCTGAGAGCCAGAGGCTTTCAATTGGAATATTTTCAGCTTCCTGCATTTTCATTTTCCTTTTCCGTCTGCATTCAGTACAGAGCTGTCACAGTTTCTCTCATTGCTCTTTTCAAGAACAGATTCCAGTTTTGAAATGAAATTCCCTAGGTTTTATCTGCTGAAGGAAGGGAAACTTGATTTATAGTGTATTATCTACTCCTCACTGATTCCACATATGGGCACTCTCAAGAGAGTCTGGGCTGTACCTCATTCTGCTTCAGAAATGCCCAGAGGAGGAGTTGTTAAGAATTATAGACGACTGGCAGTCCATCCCCCTGCATGGCTGCATGCTGGCTTCCTGATGCAGACATGTCCTTCAGCTCATCATGTTTAGGTGATCACTGAGACATGTTGAAAGAAACCAACCTCTTTAGGCCTAGAGGGAAGTCGGAGGAGTGGTGTAAGAAATGTAAAGAAGCCATCCTTTATTCCTTTACCTTTTGAAGAGTCCATGCATATTAATTTGTAAGTTCAGTCAGTGAACTCACACAATAGCAGATGCTCATGTGCTCACCTGTGGTGCTGTAGAAAACCAAAATTGTAATGGGTGCAGTTGTAGAGGTCTATGCCCTGAACCTCTGGCAGCATCATGAATAGTGTAATTGTGTGGTGCATTTGTGTACCACATGTATTCAACTGAAAGGAAGGGAGTGACCGGGTGTTTTGGAGTTTAATCTTCAAATCTTCATTTAATCCTTTGCAAAAGACAAATGACTGTCTAACAATTTATAACGAAGTGTAACACAGAGACTAAACAAAATTAAAGCAGATCACCCTAATTATGGTAGTAGCCTCATTGCTGAAAAATGGCACAACATCAATCTAAAGCAAAAGCACTGTGGTCACCTTTGCAGACTTGCTGCCATCCATTTTTGAAACTCAAAATCGGATTAGCAGGGAAAAGAAAACACAGCTGATTTATATAATATTATAGATAAATAATTTCTTAAACCAGTCAGTCGCTATCTTTAGCAGATAGTGAGTTTGTCTTCCTAGTATATCAGGTGTCTTGGACTAGCTGTGAATGAACCAATGCAGAAATGATTGCACAAGTAGAGAAAGTGGTATGAGTGTATCAGCATAGCAGTGTATTGAATAATTAGCCCCTCTTGCTGGCAGCCAGAGCAGAAGAACAGTGTTGCACTGACATGATGTTCTTGCTTTCTGACCTGAAATACATGGGGAATTTCTGCATCGTTCACTGCAGATGTACCTCCTGGGTAATTCAGTCTGATGGATTTTGGAGTGTGCCAGTTGCTGTGTATTACTGTAAAAATCATTGGGTCAGGGAGTTTGAGGAAAAGCTGAAACATCAGAAGAGCTTCCAGCTCTTTTCTTGAACAAAAAACTAAGAAAAGCAAATAAGGAGTACTGTGTCAGAACATTTGTTGCCTTTTGAGGTTGTTTTATTTAATTCACTGAATAGGGTGAGGTTTTGTGTATGATTCAAGAAAACAGAAGGAGGCTACTCTCCCCACACCCCCAAAAGGGTCACTGTTTCATGGTTGAGATTTCTGGAGCGAAGGAAGCAAGTCTGCTTCAGAGTTGCTTAAGAAAACGTACAGACTTAAACTTTGATAAATGCAGCTGTTCTGGTGTATGTGACCGGGTAATATTCATAAATATTTAAATCAAAAACTTCAGAACATTATGGTTGTGATGCCTTCAGGCAGTTGAAAATATCCTTTTGGATGTTCACAAGCAGTATTTGTTTGTTTTGTGTCATTGTAGTTTAAGAAGTTGCTTGAGCTGAGCACTCTTCTTAGGCACCGTCTTCAATCTTGTTTAAGCAGACATGACTGTGATGCTGAACTGAGGTCCATCACATTTGACGCATATGACAATAACTACCCCAACGACCAAAACTAGGAAAGGCCTTTTATCGTATTAAATAAAGGGGAAGACTTTGAAAAAGCTGTTTTAATTCTCAGAAGCACATTTTGTTTCAGCAGTTCTAGCATGAGGTTTTGGATGTCTATTTCAGAAGTGACCTTTATTGTCTTTCCTGTTATTCAGTGTTCTTAACAGAGGACAAAGCCAATTCTGTGTTAAAAAGATACCCAAGAGCCAACACATTCCTGGAAGAATTAAAGCAAGGTGACATAGAACATGAATGCAGAGAAGAAATCTGTAGTTATGAAGAAGCAAGAGAAGCATTTGAAAATGAGGAAAAAACGGTAAGTTTTGGTGTGTATATGAAGATGGCTGAGGTGTATTGACAGTAAATTTTTGGGTGTGCTGAATGCTTGTGTGTTTTCCAACATTAGATTTGGTTTTGGCCTGTTTCTTTAAGCAAATAAGGTGTATGGTGGAAATGAATAGTCTGCACTTTTGAATCCTTTGTCTCAGACTGAATGTAAAGGGGGTAGAAGTTTCAAAGATAATAATGCTCATAAGTGTGAAAATAGACAGCTGGGAAGAAAAGGAACATGAATTAATACCCCCACTTGAGAAGAGGTAGGCAAATCTGTCACTGTTTGGCAGCACTGTTTACCCAAATAGCCTATGTACTGGTTATCGTACTATCACACACTTAAGTTTGACTTGGGTATCATAAATGCAGTTGTTTGTCTTGGAAGAAAGGGGACAAGGGGTAACGGGTTAAAAACTTTCCCCCCTGTTTAAAGGGGAAGTTTAGATTGGATAGAAGGCAGAAGTTCTTTACTGTAAGGGTGGTGAGGCACTGGAATGGATTGCCCCAAGAAGTTGTGAATGCTCCATCCCTGGCGGTGTTCAAGGCCAGGTTGGACAAAGCCTTGGGTGTCATGGTTTAGTGTGAGATGTCCCTGCCCATGGCAGGGGGTTAGAACTAGATGATCTTAAGGTCCTTTCCAACCCTAGGTATTCTATGAAATCACAGGATTGAGACTGTTATGGGGAATATATAGTAGCAGAGGGTATAAGTCTTCATTTATCGCACTCCTTCTGGAATAACTTGTTTATTAACTATGTCCACATGAAATGAGTGAGCAATTCAAAAAGCTTTCTGTTTAAAATATGCCTTCAAATCCCAGGTGCTGGTGTAGCTGGCTAAAGGGTTTAAGGTCCACACTGTTAATAGTCTAAAATAAGGAAAGTCTAGTGGTCTTTTTAAAACTAAAATCTGCAAACTCCCATAGGGAATTGTTACACAGCAGTGATCTAAAATATGGAAAGAACAATAATGTATGTTATGCAAGGGCAGTGATGCATTGACTTGATGGGAACGAAGCAGATACTGCCCCCACAAAGTTGTTGCATAAGTCTGCTGGCTTCTCTAATTAATAGAAGCTTGTGGGCTAATGGCTCTGCACATCATACCCAACATATCTTTTATTACTTCCCAACATATAAAAACAGCTCACAGGGTTTTGGCTGTGGCATCTGACCTATTGAATGCAATACAGTCAAGAATTTTTTTTTTTTATTATTCAAGACAGACGTGGATGAAATTAGGCTGAATTTGACAATAAATGTGAACTGAAAAACAGGTGCTAGAAAATGTGACTCAGAACAACAGACAACTACCTTCAACAAATGATTTTATCCCTTGTGTGTTTTTACACAGGGATATTATACTTTCAAGGCCAGTGGGTTAATGGGCAAAGTGGCACAGGGAGCATTGCAGATTTCTTCCAGAATTTACACAGGTGATGCATTCCACTCTTTAGTGACTTGGCTCTACATCAGGTAATAGCAATGTGTAAAGGCATACTGAATGCATTAAGTTCTTGGCATCTTTTTGTGGGAGGTCATAGCCGGGGAGATAGATGAGGCTGGAATGAGAACTTTCTAATTTGTTAAAATTAAGTAGTAGGACCTGCAGTGTCTCTTCAGAGCTGCTTCTTTCTGAAACTTTAAAGTGTATGCACACACATGTGTTTTACCTTCCAAACTTGGCTTGGTGTGGCCATTCCTAATGATAGCTCATTATGTAATTAAGAATAGCGTGTACAATGACACAACTTGTGTAAAATTCTGACACAATATCATTTCTGCTGAAGTAGCACAAGACGTTCAAGTCCCTAGAAGAAAGCATAGCCCAAACATGCTGCTTCTCACTTCAGCTTCTTTTCTGCCATTTAGGAACATTTTGTGTTTTAATAGTTAACATTTCCCTTTCAGAGGTATTTGGGAAATAGTAAAATAGAAATAGTTACATTTCCATCTTTGCTGCAACCTTTGTGTCACAGTGGAGAAAAGGCTTCCAATGAGGTCCTGAACTTTTATCCGTTTCTACTACTGTATCCTTTTTGCCTAGCTGCTTTATTCTGTTGTTGGTAGCTTGCTAATGGGCCAGGCTCTGCTAATGTGCAGTTGTGCCTGACCAGCCTCATTTACTTGAGTATTTAGTTCATTGTTCCCCAGCTGTATCCATCCTTACAGCTACTTAGGTAAGACTTAACTTCTGTGTCCCAGAGGAAGGAAGTGGATGCAGTAGACTAGCATCATGATACAGTATGTTCAGAGTGACAGATGCAGCGATTTCATAATATAGGTGGACTGGAATTCAAATAGGGTCTGTAGCTTGTTTAGCTCATGGTAACTGTTTTGTGACATCTCTCTCTTTGTATTTTTTAATCTTGTCCACTTGGTTCTTGGTTTTTCTTCAGTCATCTGGGGAAATGTGCAACATACAGATGCGTAATATTGAAATAATACCAAGCAGTTCCCTCAAGTTATTTTTGTTGCATGAGTTTTTCTTGAAAGTTAGCATGATGTATGTTAAGTGTACGTGCATAGCTGTAATGGAAATATTGAATGCCTTTAACACTATGTAGGCTTGGGGATTGTGATAGGTTCAGAATTATTATTTAAAATTATAAAGGGATTATAAAGATAATACAATTATGTTAGTAAGACTAGAGCCAACAGGGAAGAATTTGCAGGGCTTTATGGATAAAACAGAGTATGAAAATCAGTGCTGACAAATGTAGTGCGTGTGCGGGAAAAGGGAACATCATTGTATGTGTGAGTGGCTCTGAACTTGGGGACAAGATCTGAATTTGAATTTATGAAGACTTGTATTTAATGCTTAGCAGTCAGACAAAACCAAAACAAAATAAAAGCTTGAGTACTAGGAATATGAAGAAAGGAAAAGTGATGAAAATGGAGAACATAGTTATGCCATTGCACAACTGCATCTTGAATGTGCTAAATACAGCTCTGACCTCCCTATCTCCTAAAAAATCAAATTAGTAGCTGAGGAAGGAGCAGAGGGACAAGTGTGACAGTTGACCAAAGATATGAAAAGACTTCTGTAACAATAATAGATATTGAAAGAGTTAAATGAGGGAATATGTGAAGATGTCTGTGACGAGCATGAAGATCGAACTGAGGTCAATCACTTGCCATCCTTCTGACAGGAGAGCTAAGAGAGCCTCAAAAGTAACTGGAAGGCGCAAGTTCAAAGCAAATTGAAGTGCCTCTTCTCACCACAGATAATTGAGCTGTGGACTGCCTTGCCACAGGATGTCTTTGATCCTGAAAGCTTGTATAGGTTCAGAGAACAATGATATAAATGAATGGAAGATAAATCAATCTGGAGCCATTGAATAAGAGGGGTCAGCTTTGGCTAATGGAAGTTCTGCAAGTACAAATATTTGAAGCTGGGAGAGTATTGCTGTCTGCTTTTATTTGAACCCTTCTTCCAGGAGTCTCTAATGATTGTTGTTAGAGAGAAAGTAACAGATTAGGTGAACCCTGGGTCTGATCTAGTAAAGCTGTTTATTTGTAGTACCTGTAGCCTGCAGGCAGCACTATATGTGATCAGTGGTCAGTTGTCAGAGGTTGCTGGGAGACTCAAAGATTTATTCAAAGGTTACTGTGCAAAGTATCTGAGTATGATTGAAGCACTGATACTAATTTTATTTACATTAAGTAATTTTTTTAAATTATACTGCATGAAGACTTAAAAAGTTAGAAATCACAGATCTTCATTTTTTTAAAATTTCCCACAAATTTTAAGTATTACAGAAAATTGCAAGGTTATAGCTCTATTCTAGCAAAACAAGCCACTAAAAAGCTTAGCAAGCAACTCAAAACTTGTCAGCACCAGATCTGTGATTAAGTAAGACTGCTAACATAAGTCTATGTGTAGTTATGAATGCTGGAAAAATACCCAGAAGAGAAGAGGTGACTCTTTTGCTGCTACCTGGAATTGAGGGCAGACCAGAAGAAAACAGTGTAGCAGGTACACTTACTTCCCATTATTGCCTTGTTCACATCCTCTGCCTAATGAATACCAAGCAGTCTCCTGTCTGGCATATTATTAGTCTACCTTTATAACAAATCAGGCAATTGACCAAAAATCATTTGAGGTTGGCGATGCTGTTAAATGTAGTAAAGGCCTCAGCTGAAATTCTCAGCAGGGTACGAGTCTCTTAACTTTCATGTGGATTCTTTATTTGAATCATCATTCAGATCCAGTCACCTGGTGCTCTGTTCTGAGATGTATTAGAAATAAAAGGGAAACAAAATTCTGGCAAATCGGCTGCAAGTGTCTTTGTGTGGGATACCCTTGAGAATTCCTTTTGATTATTTCAAACTGGATTTGCCAAAGCAGTAAGGGACATTGAGAAAAGTGGTTCTCAGGAATAAATGTTAGATGTTTTCTAAGTTCATTGCAGTTACACGATTTTGGCCTGTTTAACTTAGCTTTTCAGCCTTTTAAGGCATATATGCCTGGTATTCCCACCTGTACAGCACTCAAGGGTAAATGGTTATTGGAATATTCTTTTCATAAAAGAAGAGGTAATAATTTTGTCAAGTAGTAGTAGTCCTTTTTGTTGTTGGTTTAAGAGACCAGGAACTGTGGAAGGGATGTTTGTGCTGTGAGTTCTCCAACTTTTAAATTACTCAGAATTTCTATGCGAGCTGTACAGCTACTTCCTAAGTTTTCAGTACTTCCCCCCTCTTGGTTTTTTTTCATTGCAGTTTGTACAAATGGTCACAATGTGCAAATTCATCCAATTTCTGTGTGGTTTTGTTGGGCTGTGATTCGCCTTTGACCAGGTGGCTTTTCCTCTTCCTGTGTTTTCACTTCACAGTACAGTGTAGCGGTGGGGTGACAGAGCAGAGGAGGAGCTGCTTGGCAGCTGTGCAACTCTAACCAGAAGTATTAGTTTCCTAAAGTTTCTGTCAATTCCATCACTCTGGAACTAACAGTATTTTTGCTTCTCTAAGATCTGCCTTGTAAAAAATTCAAGCTAGAAACCTGGGGTCTAGTACACCTATGTCCTGGGTTCAGCAATAGCAGTCATTTTTTCTCCTTCTTAGTGGCTGGTGCAGTGCTGTGGTTTTGACTTTCGGCCTGGGAACAGTGCTGATAACACCTATGGTTTTAGTTACTGCTCAAATGTTTAGTCTGACCAAAGACTTTGTGAGTCTCATGCTCTGCCAGGGAGGAGGGGAAGCCGAGAGGAAGCAGAGACAGGGCACCTGACCCAAACTAGCCAAAAAGGTGTTCCATACCACAGCACGTCATGCCCAGGATGTAAACTGAGAGTTACCCGGAAGGGCTGGTTCAGTGCTCGGTCAGGCTGGGTATCGGTCGGCGGGTGGTATTGTATTCTCTTCCATTGTTATTTCCCTTATCATTATTATTATTGGTGGTAGCAGTACTGGTTTGTGTTATACCTTAGTTACTGGACTGTTCTTATCTCAACCTGTGGAAGTTACATTCTTTTGATTCTCCTCCCCATCCCTCCAGGAGCAGGGGAAGGAAAGGGGGAGAGGGGAGTGAGAGCGCAACTGCATGATTTACGGCTGAGCTTAAACCATGACAACCTAGTAAGATTTGGTTGGTGGGATTTTGTGGATGTTTTTTTTTTCATTTGTTTTTTACTTTATCAAAGAGGAATATTTAAAAGAGAGATTTTAATTATTTTTTTGTTTTCCTAATGACTAAACAAGTATTTGTTTCTTAGTATTTTTTACCTGTGTGGAGAACGTTCTTACTTTGTCTCTGTAAGATAGCCTTAGATCTAAGGCACCGTAATTTTTGACAGGGGCATATGTGTCTAAACTGTTTGAATTTCTTTTGCCTTGCATGTAAATAAAAATGGACACTAAACTATTTTCATCCTTAAAGCAGTTTAAATTTGTATCTTAAGCTCTTTATGCACCTGTCTTGTCACACCATCAACCTGAACATCCCTCACAACCATACACCCTATTCTGAACTAGTTGTCTGCCACTCTGGGAAAATAGCTTTTCTGCTGCTTTGCCACGTTGCAGAGTGACAAGGAGAGATGCTGTTATTCCAGCTTTCTGAAGAAGGTACAGAGACATTTTCTCCAGTAGTTAGAGCTGAGCTGGAAGTAACATGGAAACAATACTAAAATACAAGCCACAACTTACTGCCTTTCCATCAGAGAAGGTGTATTTCCTCTGCAGTCTGCAACACAAAATATATTGCTAAGGGTAAAGTGTAATTTCTTCTTTTTCATCAAAACTACCTTTTTCCTCCACAATCTTTAAAATAAGATGTTCTTGCACACTATACTTGATGACTTCCGGTAAATCTTTGCAACTTTGGCCTCAAAACCAAACACTGTACCGTTTTATGCTTTGCTGCTGTTGAGGCAGCAGAACAGTCAAGTGGGAAGCTTGGTTCAAGTACAGACAGTAGCACTTAATAATCCTAATGAATCCTTTTATGCTTTTTTAATCAACAATATATTCATCATTTATTCTGCTAAAGAATCTAGTTAGTCATATTCAAACCGGATGAAAAGATAATAGGTAACATCTTGACTGGTGATCCAGTGGTGAGACATGAGGTGTTGCATTTTGTTGGCTTTCGTCATGCAGAGATCTCAAAAGTCCTCAGCTGTGCAGCTAATGCAAGTTTTTAATGTTAGTTCCCCCCACCCCTCAAATTTGTTTTTTCTGAAGTGCACGCAGTTGATCTGGTTCTGACTGTGGAACAATGCATCAAAGAAGGCCTTTGTAGATAAGTATTTATGGAGGTTAGTCCATCTTCCCAGACTTGCTTACTTTGTTTGAAGTCAGTGCTACTTAGCTTAAGGTTATTTGGACTTGGGTTTGCATCAGAGGATCAGAAGGGCACTCTGACAACCTACTTGTGATGTCAAGCGTTGGAATGTAGGAAAAATACCTGATTCTGGATTGCTGCAGGAATTAAGATTTTTTTTTTTATTATTCTTTTTATTTAAACTTGCACTGACTATTGGTATAAGAACAACTGAATTTGTTTTAAACATGTACAGGATAGCCAGTTGTTCCATACACATGGCATTGCTCTTAACCTTAGTGAATTCTGGTGAAGCATTATGAGCATGTGTTTTGCCCATGGGGTCCTGGTCCTTTGCACAGGGCAAGCTTAGCCCCCACACTAAAGGGGCCATGTTGCTTCTGCAACCTGAGTGCATCACTTACTAATAACTGAGCACTGACAATATCCATTTTACCTGGTGACTATTTTATAAATACCTGCATGTGAGTATGTGTGCTATCACTTAAAATGGATGCTGGCATGAGTATGAATGAGTCAGGCCTCTGCATTTTAAAAGATAACAGTTCAGAGTTTCTGGCATGGATATGAGGCTTGGAGGGGTGTGTGTTATTTGTTTTTTAATATTTTTATTTTTATTTTATGCATGACTATGAAAGTGGAAGTGCTGCTTAGTAGGAGAGATCTTATATTACAAGTGAGGATTACTACTTTTTGAGGCTTGGTATGCTTTTTGTACTGTTTCTTCATACCATTCACTGCAGAGAAAATTGGATGGCAACGTGGTCTTTGTGTTCCTGCTTGTGCATATTAATACAGCAAAGAGTACTGTCAAGTACTGGTGTTCTTCTTCATCTTTATTTTCACTTGGTCATATTTTCTTTTTTCCACATTCTGTTCCATTTATCTGTAGCTGTGTTGTCAAAATTTCCAGAACATAATAAGCTGTGTAATATTCTCATAGTGCTGGAGCTATTTTTAACTATAAATAGAGGATCTGAATCAACTCAAAATAAGCTGACAATTGCTTTATGAGACAGAGGGCGGGGGAAGTCTAAATTATGAGGTGACAATATAACATAGTTGTGCTTTGCCAAAATGATATGTCATTCTGAAAGAGTATTTCCCTGTGAAATTGTATTAGTATATTACTACAAATTTAAAACAAAGGAACAAAGTCCTATCTTTTACCTTGAGATATGTTGAAAGATTTTAATCCACCAGATGGCTGATGTGCATGCTGATTAGCTATTATTATTGTTATTGTTGTTATCCTAGTCCTGTCTGAGCTGCGTGTTTTTAAATGTTAAGTGTAAACACAGGAATCTTAAAAGCAATGAGGAGTTGGTTTTAAAAAACCCAAAAATTCTTCTGTATCGCTAATCACATCAGAAGAAAATTTGAAAGTTTATTGTGTGTGCTTATCCATACCAGTTCTCAGTTTAATCATCAGTATTTTAAATGCCTTTTTTGTTTTGTCATTCATTTGAAACAACTTGATTACAGTGATTGTGTTTTAACTGTCCTGTAGTTTCTGACTTATCCTGTCTTGCTCTTCTAGAAGGAGTTCTGGAAAGCCTACAAAAATGGACTTCAGGGAGAAAGTAACACAGGACATACCTGGTTTTCATTTTACCTTGCATTTCCATTAATCATTGGCCTTTTCATTATCCTCATTGTCATTTTTGTCGTATGGAGATGCCTGTTTAAAAAGAAAATGCGTAGACAGTCGGTGTACATGCATAGGGGAGCCCACGAAGCGATGGGTGATGGTGCTGTGGCTGATGGCAGAGGTCCTCTTCCGCCGCCTCTCAGCATTGTTCATTCCCCACAGGAGGAAATGTATGAAGTCAGTGGGCTCTCTCCAGGAGATCTGAGCTATATGGATGGACGATCAGACTCAATATCCACAAGGCTCTCAAACTGTGATCCTCCTCCTTCATATGAGGAAGCCACTGGTGAAATCAGTATGAGAAGAAGCGAAACTGAACAACATTTAGATCCACCCCCACAGTATGAAGACATTGTGAATTGTAGTTCAGCTGGTGCAATTGCACTATCTCCTATTGTCACCAGTACTAAGTAAAGCAAGAAGAATGCTACGGACATTTTAGAAATTACTAATAATTTTGTAGCACTTTATCTTGGCTTAGTATGCATTTCTGTAATTTAATGGACTTGTATGATGAACTTCACTTTGGGTTTAGATCCACTTTTTCTTTGGGTTTGGGATTTTTTTTGCTTTTGGCAGGTATTAAAAATTAAGGACTCTGTATTGATAGTGCAGATACAAATGTGGTGCTCTGTCATAAATTCTCAAAAGCAGCTCTGCGATGAGGATGGCACTTATTTTAGTCCAAATACTGTCCGCATTCCCCACAAGATCTATGGAATCTCCCTCCCCTTTCTTACTGCAGACTGTCAGAATTGCCTGAAATAGAGAATCCTTAAGCAGCATTTTAGACAGCTATTTACACTAAAGGGGACTGATGTTGCAGTATTGCCTTTTGTCCAGTTGGTTCCTTTTTCTCACTTGGATTTTTGTTACAATTTGCACCCTATCATGGGCCCTTGGAAGGATGACAGCAGTAAGCCTTTGTGTTCAAACCAGTGTCTCATTCAGAGTATGCTGGTGTAATAGCAATAATTTCAGAGTCCTAGCACAAGAGGTGTATTCTAAAGCTTTTGCTATTAGAACTCAAAATTCTGTAAATGCTTAGAAGCTAACAATCCAAGACACTACTTAGTGAATTTAATACTGTACTACTTTTGTCCATGTTCTGACTTTCCTATCTGTTTTTACTTGTGTATTTTAGAGGTGAGGAGTGTGTGTATGTTAAGTTTAGAACTTGAAAGTTCATGCAACAGTAAATAATGAAATACTGAAATACGTGAGTGGATAAAATCCTGATAATAGTCTTCCTACCATAGTCTTCACTGGGACCAGGATATTATCCATAAACTCAGAAACCCATAGATATTACTTTCCTTCTAAAATTGGGAAAAAAGGAAAAGCATTCAATATATGTGTGTGACTTTTTTTTTCCCCCAGCTGTGAAATAAAAACCTCTTCCTCAAATCCTGATACTCTTTGCCTCTTGCATACTTACATGTAGCATGTGTGCACCTTACCTTGATTGCTATGGAAATCGTTTGCAGAGAACATAACCATTTTTTCAACAACAAATATATTTATTGCTTATCAGTTCCAACAAGGTGCTTCTTTGCAAGAGTTAACTATGTTATAATGAAATACAACTACTTAAATTTTTCATTCTTTCTAAGAACCGCGTAGAGCTTTGATTGATGACATGAACTCCTAAAACACACTCCATTCTCAGTGTACACAAGCCTTTTTTTCCACAGCTCTTAGGTTACAGGTGCTCATCAGAGTAAGAGTTGCTGGGAAGCATGTTAGTCGAGGCTGGCTCCAGAAGTTGCTGCGTGACTCATTCCAGCTTTGAGCGTGGGGCCCACCTGATAAGGCAGAACTGGGAGGACCCATGGTGTGTATTTTTAAGAACACAATGTAGGCATAGGCCCAAGTGTTAGTCTGGAGTGACTTTCTGAGGCTGAAGACATGTGGATTTCTGTCAGACTTGATAGAAGTTAGAATGGAGGCTTGTACAGAATTTCAACCACCTGATTTAGACACTGATGATAGTTAAGGTGGTAGAAGCTGTAGTGTGGCAATTCTTTTTTCCCAGCTTGATTTAGAAGTTCATTGCTTGGTTTAGCTTCTGAATACTCATTTCAGTTTTCTTCCCATGCCAATGTAGCTGGCATTAGCTTTAGTATTGTTCTGTGTTCTACTAATGAATTATCACCAATTGAAACGTATGAGACTTGAAGGACTACTGTGTTGACTTTCCTACAGCAGAAGCCCAAACTGCATCTTGTTCCAAAGACTCCAAATGAAAGGCCAGTGCCATCCATTTGAAATTGCTGTTATTGTCCAAGATGTATGCTGGTGTCTTCTGTCTCATGGGGGCTTGGTCCATCTTCCCTAAGAAATTTTGTAGAAAGCTGCTGAAAAGAAATGTATGGTCATAGATGTGTGTGTATATGCACAATTCTGTAAGAATCTGATGTGAGGTATTGACAAATGAAGTGAGGATTTTATGAATAATTTTAGTTCTCAATTTTGATGAAGAGTAGGTTGCCTGAGTTGCCTACTGAGGACATTCAGTGGCCAAGGCAAGTTGTATTAAGACTTAATAGATGAACTCCAGGCCAAACCATTGTCAAAAACTTAACCTATATTTCTTTTATATGATAGTTATTGGGCAGGTAAGTGCAATGTTTTGGACACTTGCAGTAAGAATTGCCTGGATCTTAATTTTGGACTTTCTGACCTTTTCTTTTGAAGTGGTTTTAGCTCTTCTGTTCCTGAATTGCTACTTGTAGAAGTTAAAGCTCCTTTTATACTGAGCAACAGTTAATATACTGCTTTAGGCAGACGTTACCAAAACAGTGCCTCATCTCAACATGCAGGAACCACCTCAAAAAGAGCTGGTATTTCAATGTCCATGCCATATTGGCATCTCCTGTGCCTGCCAGCACAGCTAGTAGTTTTACCCGTTTGGATATAGACTTTCCTGTAGGAAATGCATGGAGATTGCCCATTTCAGATTAGGTCATTCAACACACATCATCATCCCCTGAGCATGGGCAGTCTAGTTTAGAGATGAGCTGGCTTTGCTTTCTCTTCTGTCTTAATTACTGTGTATTCCACTGCCACTTTTAACAGTTTTATGTTTCTGGCTCCTAAGTTGAACATGTCGTTTTTATGTGCAATGCAATAATGATGCTCATCCTTCAAAAAAAAGCCACAACCAAATATCTAAAGTGATCTACAAGTTTAATTTATTGGGTTATGCCTTTTCCATGTACATGAGCATGAAAGCCACTGTGGACTATAAGCTTACATGTTGGTGAATAGGTTTCATAATTAAACAAAACTTGCGTAGGACAGTTATCCAAATGTATTTCCTCTAAGACATGAACAGCTCTCTCCATGTTCGAATAATGTCAAACTACAAATTGTTTTGTTCTTATTTATGAAATGTGGGGAAATAGCTTAGTCTTGCGCCTGGCTTTTCTAATCTGATTGAAAAATAAAATTTCATTTGTACTGGGTTTTTATATAGCTTTTTTTTCTTTTTTTTTTTTTTTCAGATCACTTTGGTGTTTTACCTATCCTGTAATTGCACTGTCATGCAATAAATATTATAAATGTATAGTTGTACCTCTCTAAAGGTTTTGCAAGTCTCAATGCAGTACTATCTTGACTGATGATATGAATTGTCATGGACACTGCCTTTCCCACTTCTGAATATAGCCTTGAATTTCATCTTGTATTGGGACTGAGATGATTTATCTACTAAAACTAACTTAAATATGTGTCACTGTTTCAAGAAATTATTTAATTATTTGTTTAAATGATATTTAGAATTAGTGAAGGTTGTTCTATCTTCACTGGATGTAAATAACCTCTGATTACAGTATTGCATCCTTTAAAGGGATTTGGTTTACATTAAATTATCCTATTTAAACATTTTTGCCTATGTTTATAGAAAAATTTTTGTAACATTTGTTTTTCAATATGCTAAATAAAATTTTTTAAGATGCCGCTTTCAAAATATGAGTTCTACACAACAACAGTGAGAGTTTACTTTGTGTATTTAAGTGGTGTTCTCTTCATTTCCATTGTTGTATGTACTTAATCAGTTGCATTGAATCAGTTGTTTTGATAACTTTAAAATACAATTTTGTTTGCAAAGACTTGATATTCTTTCAAAATTCAGGCTCAGTTTTAATCAGATTTGTGAATTTATTTATTTACCTTTTTTTTTTTTTTTTTTTTTTTAAAAAAAAAAAAGGCACTTCTTGTCACCATAACTAAATAACAGTCACAGGCAGGCAGAAAGCAGAAACTATTCTCTGTTACAAGGTGAAACAGTACCATGTAGCAAGAAATGTTTAGGTCAGAGGTCTTGATTTCAAAGTTGGCCTCAGCCCTTTGAAAGAAACTGATTGCAAAATTTTGCACTGGCTTTGGGAATGATGCGTTAATAGTGAACGAAAGGGGAAAAAACCCAAAAAACTAAACAAAGAAAAAAGCAATCTTGCATAATGATTCCTGCTGGAAACGAAAGATCTCCATTCCATTCGAGACAAACTTTGTGTCATCCTTTCTCGCTCAGCTGCTGGTAAATAGGATAATACGTCCCTGGTACTTTTCAGTAGTTTACCACATGACTGGAGTCTGTTGCAGGCATTAGTGAAGCCCAGTGGGAGGTAGGTAGCTTAGAGTGTCATGAACATGAGTGCAGTTTTATACTGGTCATACCAAAAGTGCAAAAAAGAGTCACTAAACAAAGTGTGTGGGACTTCCCAAGCCATCATGTGCATAGTGGGTCAGCTTTCATTTGCATAGCTCAGAACAGTGCTCCATGTTGGGTTAAGTGGCATTTGCTGTGCGCATACACATTCAGTGTCCCGCCCATATATCCATCAGCACTAGCTGACCTGTTTGCACATGGTTCAATGCATGATTGCCCCTGCATGGCTGACATCTAGCTATTGAAATGTGGCAGATGTAATGTTAATCTGGTATCATGAACCTTGGTATCTGTAAAAAAAAATCACACCAGGTTAGTAGTGATGAATGGTCATCATTTATTGTTTCATGAACACTGTTCTCTGCTGTTCTGAATCACTCTGATGGATTTCTTTTCATCTTCTGCATAGTGTGAACTTTTTGTAGTGCTACTTGCTGTTTTTTTAAAAAGAAGAAAAAACATGTTCAGCTGAAAGCAGTGAGGTGACATCTGTGCTGTTTCATTGCTTGCTGCACACACATTTGATTGATTTGCTGCAGGGTAATTGAACTTTGAGCTTTGCCAGAAAGTTGAACTATGCTTTTCTTCTGCAGTGGGGTCTCAGTAGTTGTATTTTTCACTTGGCAGTGAGTTATTGAATGCCAAGTAACAAGTCAATGCAAGAAAGACCTTGCCTGTAGTTTCTTGATTGTATCAATTATGCAGCATTTGCTTACCATTTAGCTCTTTGCAATGGTATTTGCTGTAATATTAGGACCTGTGTTGTCTTTCCATGTCCAGTCTCCCTATATCATGCAATAAAACCACATTGACTGCTGTGCAGTTTTCCCATCTTAGAAACAACAAAATCTGAAGAATCCAAGCAAAACACTTAAAGACTTCAGTGTGACCTGCCCTTTCCTTCTCCATTTGGATGCTTTGTATGTACCTGTGTGGCTCCTGGGGTCAGCTGAGGAGCTTAGAGCAGGAAGGAAACAAGTAATCAGAAATTTATGTCAGTATACCCCGCAACACAATCTCTGCATGAGGAGTAACCTGTACCAAGACTCTTTCCCTGGCCTTTCCCATGGTGTGGGATATGTTTTCCCATAGAACAGACCCTGGACCAATTCTATAGGTCAGAGGTTCACAATTTGATTTTTCTGTATTATCTTACTTGACTGTTACTGCTGGCAGTAACACAGCACCCCCTTTTTGCTGTGCGCAAGGAACTTGTGTTGTTTATGACTGCATATTGCAAGGTCTATGTATCTGAAGACCTTGGGACCCAAGCTTGCTTACTTTTCTTTCTTGTCCCTTTCCTGTGCTGGCTTGCTCATACTCCATGCTGTATTTCAGTATTGATCAAACATAGCTGAGAGGCTGAATGCAGGCATTTGGGGTCAGACTTGGGCATCACTGCTGTGAGACATGGTGAGGCAGAGGGCACTCTTAGCACCTCTGGCCTTTACACTTCCAGTCTTAATGCAGCCACTACACGTGGACCATTTCCAAGATTAAAACCACTGCAGCCAGTGTTTCTTGCCAAGATTTTCTATGAAAAGTGATACTGTCAGAGAAAAGCAAGGACGATACGACCAGCTCACATATTTTTCCCTGCTGGTATCCCTGACTGTCTTGCCACAAGTCATTTATTTCAATTTACTATTAGAATTGTTATTAGTTTTTACTTTTCATTTCCTTTTGTCTGTTTTTTGGTTCTATTGTAACCACAGGTTTACAAAACCATAGGTTTTTCCTTACAGGTGGATGAAGGTAAAATATATTTGCCCTCTGAACGAAAACCCCGTGGATGAGAGTTGATCAGACTAGACTTTTTTTGTGTGTACCCACCTCACCAGGGTTTAAATAAAACCAAAGGGTTCCACACCAATGTCTGCCTTTTATACTGTCTCCCATTTATATCTCGGTATCCCTTTTCACATTGCAGTCTTGTGGGCTCGCATTTCTGAACATTAGGTTGATGTCTCTGAATGTACTTCTTCCATCCAACACCCATGTGAAATTGTGGTTTGGATCAGTTCCGACTCCCCTACAACTTCAAGAGTGCTCATAAAAGTATAATAAAGGCTGGGCACCCTCACGCATCCATTTGCTAGTAGCGTAGGCAGCAGTAAATCCTCTGTGAAAGCACCTGACAAAGGGAGAAGATTGAAGGTAAATGTCAACTTTAAATTAAAACAGCTTCCTTCCACGCAAAAATCAAACAAAAGAGCTGACCCCAAACTTAAGCCTGACTGCTGCTCTGGGCGGTTGGGCTGCATCGCAGAGAGTTTGGCACAGGACCAGTGATCTGCAGCATGGCTGCTTGTGCTCTGTGGGCAGCAGCCCATCTGCCAGCATAGCGAGACTTGTGGGCTGGGAGAAGTCCCAGCATCCTGACAGTTAGCACAACCCAGTCAGTCATATGCTGGGCTTCTGTGGGTTTTGCCCACAATAAACATGTTGTAATGTTTTAGGTTTTGTTCACATGTGGGTGTTCAAAATCTGAGGCACGGGGGCAGCCGAGAACAAAACATTGCTTTAACATCTACATGCCCACCATGGTCTCCAGAGACTGGCTCTGTTCATGTCAACACGGTGTGAGTGCAGCCAGGCTCTATCAGCTGTGCCAGGCATAATGACCCTGCACCCACAGAACAGCCTGCACTGTTTTGTGGAGCCTGGGCTGGCAAGTGCAGCCTGAAGGTGTACTTGGAGTAGAGTTGTTCCTGGCTATAGGGATTGATATTAACATTTAGGTAACCTTTTACTCTCGGTCTGAGCTCCAGATTTTTTTTAACAGTTTAATAACTTTTGCAGCATGAAAGGTGTCTGCCATGTTTATTCAGGTACATCCAGCAATGGTAAAAGGGTAGATGCTTTGGTTTTCTGTTTCTGGCTGGTTTATGTTTGTCTTTTCTCTTAACTTGATGACTTTTGCATTTTATTTAACAAGAGTGCTGATTAATGGTACTTTCTTATTCTGTTTCCCTCTAAAATCTTCTATGTGCTTTTATATCAAAGTGCATAAATGTTGATATTTTTATTGGGCACATTCATTAGAAGAAATGTAGGCTTGGAAATAATTTCTAATGTTGTATTCTCTTTGATATTTTTTTTTTTTTCCAGCTTTATGAAGTGCTATTTGTTGCTCAGTTTTCTTACCTATTTGTGCTGCCACCTCCATTATCTTTCAGCCTTTCCACACAGGCAGCTTGGCTCTATGAAAATGCTGCCATCTCCCCCATTGGCAGGAGAAGTGTTCAAAACAGGGTTTTCTGTCCCACACCATGCTTTCAGATTTCAGCATTAATGGTTGTGCATCAGCACAGCACTGACAGCTTGAAGGCTGTTTACCAAGTCATGATATCAGTACCAGAATACTCAGTGGCTTGGGGCTGTCAGCAGACACCCAGCCTATGAGGAAGGCTGGCTCTTGCCCTGGCCTTTCTATTCACCTGCAGCCCTGGAGCAAGGATTTGGGCTTGGGCTTCCTCCGCTGCGAGGACATTGGGCTGCTTTGCAGACTAGGCTAGGCTAGCATCTTTCATCTTTTCTAACTTCAAAGTCCCTTGAAATTTCATATAGTACATGTAGATTTCTGGGTGTAGTGAATTTAAACTACTTACCACAGACATGATTTACTTATTAGCTTCTTACGGGTTGTTGGAAAGCAGATCAGTATTTTTCTGTTAAGGGATATCAAAGGGTGTGGGTTTGAGCTGCTCCGCTTGTCTGGTTTTTGGTCTTTTGTAAACTGGTGACATCAGCCTTCCCTTTGTACTTTTTGGATCATGAATTCCATCTGGAACCTGCAAAGCCCTTGCCAGTGCAGGTTTTGTTGCTTGTTTTCGTCAAAAGTGGCATGGTCCCAGGAGCACTTTTACCTTCCCTGAATTACTCCTCAATATAGAAGAGTTTATTAAAAACGTTCCTGAGCAGCACTAGTTGATGGTTATATGATTGACTACAGTGATGTCTCCTAGCAACTTGGCTGAGAAAAGATCATCTCACATTGCTCATTTGTCCAGAGCTTTCCAGATTGCTGTGTAAAAATATATTTCTCTTCTTGAGGCTGACTAAACCATACTTCACCAACACTCCCTGCACCAAGTTTTGTGCCATACTGGTAGGAAGGCTTCTCCAAGAGCGACATTAAAGGTATAAGCCCCATTCTCTGACTCCTATTTCAGGCGCAAGACAGACATATCCAGAAAGCCCTACCAGGGGCATAGCTAAGTAGTGCTACCTCACACCACCAAAACATTCACATCCCTCTGGCCTGCCATTTCTCAGCAGATGTTCTGTGCCAGAGCTTGCAAAGGATAGAGAGCTGGGCAACTAATTTTGCTGTCAGACACAGATTTTCAGAGTCAGGTACAGCCTGTGGGCCTTTCATCTGGGCATCTCCTGTGTGCTGGTGGTGATGAAAAATGATTGGCTGATTGTCAACATCATTTCAGTTATCATAGAATACCAGCTGGAAGGGACCTCAAGTTCCAGCCTAATTTATTTCTTTTAAAGAGATTGCTATTGTTAATTATTGTGAACAAATAGTCCTCTTCCAAAAGTTTTCACGGGTGAGATGCTGCTATCCCCTTTCTTCTCATGGCATTTCCCTCTGCTTTCTCAGGTAGTCTCCTCAGGCTGCAATGACACTGTATGTCACCCTCACAACCGTTGTCTGTATTGATCAGAGACTGGCTAACCTTCAATGCAGACATGATGGAGGCACTGCTGGGTGAGAGCAATGGCAGAGATGCTGCCCTTTCCCCCTTCTAAAGAAGGGTGGTATACATTGATGGAGAGCTCGTTGCCGGGACGTGCTAGAGCTCAGGCTGCTGTAGTGCGTGCCGTGTGGTAGCAGCCACTCCCTCTATCCTGCTAATTGCATTTGACCATAAAGTAATGCCTCTGAGAAGAAGACACTGTCACTGCTTAGAGGCCTTTTTTGCTTCAGCACCAGCCTATGGCAACATACAGTGCATGACCAAAGCTAATGCTGAAGGAACTGCTCAGCCATGAGTGAGACACTTAACTGCAGGGCTGTGAGACCTGTGCTGGCTGCCCATTGGCCTAGGGTAGCTGTTCTGCTTTACAAACCCCTAAGCTGCCATGGACCTCTCTACTTGAGAGATCACTTCTCGCCTTGTGCCATACCCCTGCAACTACAGGTAGCAACATCTTAGCTGCATTTGTGCTTCAAAGGAGTTCGGGTGAGCATCAAAAGGTCCATGGAGTTGCCTGCCTCTCTCATACTCATGTGGCCTTAATTTTAATGTCTTTGGGGTATATTGTAAAAGTTGCATTTTTTTTTTTGCATGGCTTTGAAGGCAGCATAAATAAATTATGTGGGGGTATTTCGGGAATGTTCCTGCCATCACTGTCCAGTGCCTGATGCAAATTGTTTTCTTCACTTTGTTATTTAAGCTGCTGGCAGGTGAGATGATGAATTTTAATAGGATGCAACAGGGTGAGTTCTGCAAATCTAATTATTGGAAGGGCACTCAGATATGTTAAAGGTCTCTTTTAATGACAAATCTAAAGACAGTGAGACAATTAAATAACAGTCTAGTCTTTTCTTAATGTACATTAAAAAAAAAAAAAAAAGAAAAAGAAGATGTCAGGTCAATTTAAGCAATTGCACTAGTAGTAGTGCAGGAGTGTTAGAAGCCCTCCAAACTTGCTTGGTTTTGTTCATGTACATATATCTCTGATATCATTATAACTTTATTGTCTATATTTGCATCGAATTAATGCACACTTCTCTGCTTTGACTTAGCCTGCCTTTGATATTTAGATAGCCAGGAAATCCACAACAAGAAGATCATCAAAATGGGGATATTAGGCCAGTCACGCAGTACCAACCACCCTCAAGCGCAACCAGAGATACTGGTCTGCTGAACAGGATCGGCCAGTGCAGGCCAATACGGGTGGTATCTGTGTGAAAGAGTCAACCTCCAGAGGGGATTAGTTGGAGGCTCCTTAGAGTGCAGGAAGGCAGCAGGGAGGGAGGTGAGCAGGAATGCTGAGGTTATCCCGGGTACCTTGCAGTAGCTGTCTAACCTGATAGGTGTTTTCATTCCTCGGCATTTTTTAAATCACCCCTCTGCTCCTTTGGTGGTGTGTATAAGGTTATCTTTGCAGGGTGGTAGATAAAGTGTCCCCTAATGCCAAGAGGTCTCCAATATCTTTCTTGTAGAAGAAAATAATGTCTCTCATCATCATCATGTCTCCTTGTCATTTCCCCTTTATGGCTCTGTCTGTAACAACAGCAAAGTTTGGCCTGCCATACTTCACCTTAAGAAAGCAAGAGTGGTTGAAGTTCAATTTCTACGTAAGTTTATATACTCACATATCAAATCCACTCCGCCCTGTATATGCGGTTAGAGCAACAAGGTCCTGTACCTGACTCTGGCCTTACATGATTAAATGCGGGAACGGCTGACTCTTGCTGTGGTTGGAAAGCACTGATCAAGAACGGTGGAGAGTTAAATCTTGCTGTATTTCAGGTCTTTTCCCTTTAGTCATGTTCCTCTTGAGCTGAACACTCTTCAGAACACATCTTCACAGATTAGGCTTTCTTTCTTATCCTAGCCTATGCCAAGGCAAATTTATAACAGAAGTTTTCTTTCACTCATGTATAACCTTGAGAAAGATTCTTTCAGCTGTAGTTTGACTAATCTTACAAAGAGCAGTTGTGCAACTTTGTCTAATCTTATCATGTTGGAAAAGATGTACTAAGAAATAAAAAGATTAAAAATGCAGTGGTTGTGCACAAGTCCATTCTCATTACATCTTTCCAAGTAACCATTTCAAGCTTTTATCTGTTGTTGAGCTTTGTTTCTATCGCTAATAAAACCACCATGAGACAAACAATGAAATACTGATTTAGTAACTTGAAACTTTTTAAACTGCCACTTTATTCAATGTATCCATAGGCAGCACAGCAGAATGAAAGTTTTATTGTAGACTGATTGAACCAATTGGTTTGAGCATGACACGATGAAATTGTAACATAGCAATAAAATTGCAGGGCACATTTATGCCATCTGTTTCATAGTAGAAAAACAAATAACATTTTGGTGATGCCCCCAAACAATAAATCTGGGTTTAGAAAAGAAAAATTATTGCAGCTTGTGATGTTAGGAACAGCGTAAGATGTTGCACATCCTCCTTCCTCTGCTGTTACTCAGCAACAAAGTTCTCACAAGTGTTTCTTGGTTTAGCCATCCTTAGGTTTTATAGTCTGTCGGGTTAAAGGCTCAAAAAAATCCATCTTTAAGTCACAGAATGCTGATTCAAGAGATGATTGCCACTTCCTATCTTATCTATTGCTTTTATCACGTTTTCATTTTTGGAGTGGGCAGGAAGGAAGGTGATGTGGTTGCATTGCTCCACTATCAGTCAGTGATAGGAAACAAAGGTAAAGGGTCACAGTCTATTGGCAGGAGGCAAGCATGAAAGAGTTTTGGTCAATCTTCCACCAAAACAATGTAAAATCTCTAACTTGTGTTATCAGAAAATGAGGGAACTAGATTACTGTAAATTATGTAGTATGTGCAGAAAAGGTGTTTCCCTTGGGAAATCAGTGATGTAAGATGAGGGTTCTCTTATTCCGACCACTCGTCAAGCATTTGGTATTGTGGCCCTTGTATTTTCAAATATCCTGTGACCTTAAAGAAGAGCCTATAAAATACTGTCCTTGCACCTACTGAAATCTGTAGATACAGAAAGTTATTATGATGAATAATAAATTCTTTTTTAATGATTTTGGTGCAAGGTTATAAATGCTACGGGTATCTACCTAGTAAGAAATAAAAAGCATCTTTCTTCTTTGGTGGGTGGGATTTCTTGCAGCGAGTTTCTATGCAGTTTCTCAGTTTTTTGTGTGTCCCCTTTCCCACAGCAGTCATCTGTATTGTACCTGGACAACCTTCTGTAATGGTATCTGTTCAAAGTCCATACATTGACGTTTGGAGGAGGAAAGGGAAAGACAAAAGATGTTAAGGTTGTTGAAGCATTAGTTTCTAGTCCCGCTGCAGCACTGTGATTGCCTCCAGGCATCTGTGCGCACTGTCAGTGGCAAAACCTCTCTTTGATATGTCCTCCTCAGTTCAGATACCCATCTCCAGTCCTTAGTTCTGGTTCTTCAGCTTGCCAAAATGTGGTGAGTAAACACTTTCCTGCAGCTTTCCCCACAACCTGCTGCTTTACAGAGCCAGACCTTCATCGGTAATTGCTGTGAGTCTACCATCAACTTCTGTTACCCAGCTGTCTCCATTAGGCGCCTAGTTACTTGCCTGGCACAAATTGGTTCCTGTCTGATTTTAAACGAGAAGGATGGAATCAACTGGGTTTGTTTGTGTTTAAGCTGCCGAAGGCCCAGTTTTCATGGGTTTTTTTAATAGTGTTCGCCAGTTTTAAGATGAGAGCTTGGAAAATACCATTAAAATAAAGAATGGTTACAAGGTAATAAAGAAACAATCTTCTTGCTTTAAGGACTTGAGCTAAAAGCTAAATGACTGTAGCAGCTCAGATTGTAAAAGCAGTGGGAAATTTAATGAACAGTGACCCCACAAGAAATTCAATCTGTCTGTTAATGTTTATTTTTGTCATTTCTTCTGAAAAGTAGTAAACTTCTATTATATAATCTATTGGTTATGGAACCTGGGGTCAGGCTCCCATTGAGTTTAACTCTGCCAATCTGTCTCAGCTGAAATTACTGACCTTCCCCATGTAATAGGTAAACACTCCAGGCAAGAAATAAGTACGCGAGTACTGAGAGAAAGAGTTATGGTTGTGGGTTAAGAAAATTGTCATGAACTTGACTGCAAAAGCTGTAATGGTTTGTAAATTGCCCTAATATTAAGCTGATTCAGACAGTTAAATTATTTAAAATGTAAAGGATGAAACTGTGATTAATAAGTAGTGGATGATGCCGCAGTTCTGTAACATGTCATTCATCTCGATGCTGTAGAATTATTTATTGCAAATCTCGTAGCAAAGGTGGTAATCAAATAAGAGATAAAAATATGAACCTCTTTGATTATGTTTAGCTATTAAGAACATGTTTACTTATTCAGCTAATGGAAACAGGCACCTTGAAAACTAGCTGAAAGAAGCATATTTTAGCAAAAATAATTAAGCTAAAAGCAGGAAAGCTGCAAACTTTAGGTAGCACCATCCACAGAGGTCACTGTGGTGAGCACAGTCCTGGAAGAGGCTGGAGAAGATGTCTGCTCCTGACCCCTGCCACAAAGCAGAACCAACCCTGTCCTGTAAAGTTCTTCATTCAGGCTAATGTTAGGTTGGTTTCACTTTAATCTTATCTACTTCTTAACTCAGAAGCTGATCCTGTTTGGTTATGCTTTGTGACCAGCATGTTCAAGCGGCTTTGCACAGTAGCTTGTATTGTGAGAATGGGACCGTGTGTGCCTGGGAAGTGACTTTGGAAGTGACTGAGCAGATAAAACTCTCCAGGATTCGCCACTCTTCCTTTATTTTTCCCCTCAGTGGAATAGTGGGGATTATCCAGAGTCCAAACTCTACACATGCACATCCCTCACAGTGTTCAGATTGAACTGGAGATTTATGAATTGGTTACATGCTGCACGTCACCCTAAACCTCTATTATCTTCTTTATGATGCTTTCATAAAAATTGTGGAGCCCTATTTACATGTGTGTCTTAGATAAAATTTATTTAGAGTCCGCTCTAAGCCTACTGCAGTTTGTGGTCAAATATATAACACAAGTAAAGCTTCACACTTCAAAAGTTATAGAGCTTTATACGGTTTCCATCTTTTTCACTTTTCTCTTTCTTTTGTTGCTGGCTGGCATTTGGTTCTGTGGACTGGAAAAACTGCTTTCCCCAATAGTAACATCCTTTTTCATTAAGTAAATCTTGTTGCTGTAAAGGAAATTTTCCAGCTGGTGGTTTGCTGTTGCTGAAGTACAGTGAAAAGTTGGTAAAAAATAGTCTGGAGAAGGCCACTATTTTAATGAAAACGAATGAACCTATAAAGGGTGGTACTGACATTCAGGCTGTCCTGGCACAAAGGCAGCCCTGGGCCAGAGCCAGACGGGGATGGTGACCAGGGACCACTGCAGACCCAAGGATGGCCAGGCACCACTGGGGATATGAAGCAGCTCCATGGCCAAGCCAGGGGCCCAGCCGGTGAAGCCAGGGCAGCAGGGTCTGCTCCCAGCCCAGGGAAGAGGCCCCCAGTGCTCTTCCTCACCAGCTTTCCCAAGTGGAGACAGCCCTGGGAAGAGGCTGCAGAGACCCAGGCACCCCAACCCTGGACCAAGCAATAGTTAGATACCTGTAACCAGCAGGATCCTCCTGTTGCCTTCTGCCTCTTCCACACAGATGTGATGGGGCAGGCAGAAGGACAACAGCCTCCCAGACTGGCCCTGGTGTGCCCTTTGCTTCTTTGCACGCCTGGGCACGGTCATTATACACCACTATTTTTATGCATGTTTTAATCTGCTAAGCATTCTTATCAGAAATAGGTTATCTCTCTTTGCCCTGGTAGCATTGTGTGTGTTCAGTGTGTACAGGCAGCAGCAGCCACTCGCTTATATCCACTGCTCCTACTGCACCTTTATCTGAGCAGAGCTTCCTAGTGTCTTTCCTAGTAACTTTGCAAGTAAATTTGGAAATTAGACTTATTAAAGAATTCTTTCAAATACACCTTGTGGGGAAAGACACCACACCTTGAGTGCATGGTGTCTCTCTGGACAGCAGAAAAGCCTTGGGCAGGAGAAGCGCAAAGGTAACAGTGCTTCCTGCCCGTCCCTGATGTCCAAAGGAAAGACAAAACAGTATAACTTAATTTTTCATTTTTCATGATGGCAGCGTAGCCACTTCTCACAGCAGGGCTCAGGACTGTTAGACACTGATCTGTCCTCGTCCATACAGAAGTACTTGCTTCATCCAGGTAATTCTCCCAGTGCAGAGTTTCTTCCCAACCTACTGAGACTCTCTCATTCAGCGCAGCCGCAGTCTCTGTGGCACAAATGACTCTGCTTTTCACCACCTTCCCTCCTGCCCTCGGAGGGCGGTGGCACATCCTCAGTAATAATGACAGCTTAGTGCATGTGTCTAAACCCGTGTGTTCAGGGCACCACGTGCGTGAGCGATAATTTCACCAACAGTGACTAATCAAACTAGTTACTTCCTCCATTCCACAGAGCTGCCCAGTGGCTTACAGCAATTAAGCAGCATGATATGTGGGAGAAGCACACACAGTAATGTCTATGTCATGCTAAATATGTTGACCCTTTTGTGGCCATGGGTCTGGCACAACCTGCATCTGGGTCCCTGTCATTGTTGCCTGCCCATGCTGGCACAGTCAGCTGCAGGCTGACTGGCCTGTTTACTCTGGAGGAGTCAGTGCTGCCAAGCCTCCCTGTGTCCCTGCAATGTTCTCCCTGCCTTCCTGTCCTCATCATCTGCTGTTCCTCCTCCTGCAAATAGTGCAGTCATAGCCTGTACAGTCCTTTATCTCACCTTACTTATTTATTCATTTTAAGATGTTGCTTGTAAGGTGGTGTTTCCACCTTCTAACAGCATTACTCATAGCATTTCTGATGTGGTCCATACCTCATTTACCTGTCAAGATCTGGTTAATAACTCTGTGTTCTCCTTTCCAATAGCTGGTGATGTTGCAAATCACTGCCAGAGCCTGGAGCTGGCACGTAG